>NC_072442.2:66942500-68142500 GCF_028878055.3 Symphalangus syndactylus | reverse complement strand
TAAAGGAGACCTGGTTCCCGCCCTCAGAGAACTCACAGTGGGAGACACAAATTGTTAAGTGACAAAACAGCACGACAGGTGCCATAACCAGCTTGCCCTGAGTGGGATGGGGGCACAAGGAACCTGAGTGGGATGGGGGCACACGGAACCTGAGTGGGATGGGGGCACAAGGAACCTGAGTGGGATGGGGGCACAAGGAACCTGAGGGGGATGGGGCACAAGGAACCTGAGTGGGATGGGGGCACAAGGAACCTGAGTGGGATGGGGGCACAAGGAACCTGAGGGGGATGGGGGCACAAGGAACCTGAGGGGGATGGGGCACAAGGAACCTGAGTGGGATGGGGGCACAAGGAACCTGAGGGGGATGGGGGCACAAGGAACCTGAGGGGGATGGGGGCACAAGGAACCTGAGGGGGATGGGGGCACAAGGAACCTGAGGGGGATGGGGGCACAAGGAACCTGAGGGGGATGGGGGCACAAGGAACCCGAGCGGGATGGGGGCACAAGGAACCTGAGGGGGATGGGGGCACAAGGAACCTGAGCAGGATGGGGGCACAAGGAACCTGAGGGGGATGGGGGCACAAGGAACCTGAGGGGGATGGGGGCACAAGGAACCTGAGCAGGATGGGGGCACAAGGAACCTGAGGGGGATGGGGGCACAAGGAACCTGAGCGGGATGGGGGCACAAGGAACCTGAGGGGGATGGGGGCACAAGGAACCTGAGCGGGATGGGGGCACAAGGAACCTGAGGGGGATGGGGGCACAAGGAACCTGAGAGGGATGGGGGCACAAGGAACCTGAGCGGGACAAGGACACAAAGAACCTCAAGGGTTGGGGGCACAAGGAACCTGAGGGGGATGGGGGCGCAAAGAACCTCAGAGGATGAGGGCACAGGAACCTGAGGGGGATGGGGGCACAAGGAACCTGAGGGGGATGGGGGCACAAGGAACCTGAGGGGGATGGGGGCACAAGGAACCTGAGGGGGATGGGGGCACAAAGAAGGGAGGCCAGTTCGCCCCAGGAACTCAGGGAGGCTTCCTGGGAAAGGCTGCTCTAACGGCCCAGGGTGTCACCTCTGTGTGGGGCGCTGCAGGGAGGGGCGAGGGCAGACCCCGCCTACCAGTGAAGAGCAGGGAGCGGAAGGGGCAGGTGGAGACAAGGCGTCAGGAGCCCGGGGTTTCTGATCCTCTGTGATGTTAAGTCTTTTCTCCTCTCTGTGACTCGGTTACCTCCTCTGGCAAATGGGTAGAAACTATTATGTGTCTAAGTGACTCATGAATTCCCGTGTGGATAACAAGTAGATAAAAAGCACAACCAGGCCGGGTGCAGCAGCTCACGCCTGTAATCTCAGCACTTTGGGAGGCCGAGATGTGAGGATGGCTTGAATCCAGGAGTTCAAGACCAGCCTGGACAATGTGGTGAGAACCTGTCTCTACAAAATTTTTTTTTTTAAAATTAAAAAGTGCAATCCTACTTTGTGAAACGCCAAAAAATAGATTTAGTAAGACGAACCCACGAGGCGGAAGGGGAGAAAAAGGGATGAACGTAGCAGCACACCAGCGTTGCACACACACGACCATATCCAAGCCGGCTCTTGGGTCAAAATTCACAAGCGTGATTGCCTTTTAGTGGAGGCCCAGAGAGGTTAAGAAACTTGCCCAAGGTCACACAGCTTGTCATGGGCAGATATGAAGTTGGAGTCCACATGTTTGTCACCCTCGGTTTCTTTTTTTGAGACGGATTCTCGCTCTGTCGCCCAGGCTGGAGTGCAGTGCCATGATCTCAGCTCACAGCAACCTCCGCCTTCCGGGTTCAAGGGATTCTCCGGCCTCAGCCTCCCAAGTAGCTGGGACTACAGGCGCCTGCCACCATGCCCAGCTAATTGTAGTATTTTTAGTAGAGACGGGGTTTCACCATGTTGGCCCAGATGGTCTCGAACTCCTGACCTCAGGTGATCTGCCCTCCTGAGCCTCCCAAAGTGCTGGGATTACAGGCGTGAGCCACTGCACCCAACCCCTAGGTTTCAGACAGCTTCAGGGAGGGCTTGAGAAAGAAGACTTTGGAGACAAAGGCCAGGGGTGACCTCCCTGCCAAGAGGAGCTGGTTTCTGGCCTTCAGGGGAATGCCCCATGTCTAAAGGCGTGCTGGCAGGGCCCCATCCTGGGCAGAGCAGAGCAGTGCAGATTCCACAACGGCCCACCCAACCTCATCCTGGCCAGGGCACTTACTGGCTGATTGTTTAAATCCCTTGGCAGAGTGGACGATGACATGAAGGAAGCCATAGAGTCCTGGAGACTCGTCGTCTGCAAGAGAGAAAAGCCCCCAGGGCAGAGGGTGGTCAGCGGCTGCCCTCGGTCTCCACCCCAGGCCAGCGGGAGGCAGACGGGGTATGAGACTCAGCTGAGTCTTGGTCCAACATCACCACCTGGTGGCCAGATGAAAAAGTTTCCGAAGGCCACGGCCGCCTCGGATGTGAGCTGCCCGGGGTAGGGCTGGGGGGTCCTTCTCTCCTCCACTCAGCCTGGGGGGGTCCAGCACACCCACCATCCTGGCCCAGGGGACTTAGTACCACTCCCCATGGGTACTGTCCCTCCCTCCGAATCCTGCCTATCCTGGCAGTGAAAACAGACCAATATGATAAATCATTCTGCTAACGGAAGAGAGAAGGCCCAGGCCCCTCCTACGTCGAGGAAAGCTTGCCTTCAGGACACCGTTCACAAAGTGGACCCTTTCCCAGCACACAGGCAGCTAGAAGCCACCCGCTCCGGTCAGTTCCCAGCCCTGATCGCAGCTCCCCACTGCTCAAACCCCCACGGACTCCTGGGCCTACAGCATGAATTCCAAACTCCCTTGCTTGGGATTTCAGGCCTTTCAAGAGCTGGTCCCTGGAAACTTCCAGCCTCATTTACCATACACCGTTTTATCTACCGGCTGCGCTCTCTCATGAATATATTAACAGCACGATCTCAGTGCACCAGGGTACCAGTTCTCCCACGCCAGACAGAGGGGCCCGAGGAAAAGCTGGGGTCATCTGGGAACTCAGTAGACAGTCGCCCCTACCCAAGCTCTCTGTGTCCCTGGCCACTGAACAGTCTCAGCACAGCTGAGCAGGGATCAGCCATTTACAGCCACGTGTCTGTCTCGGTCCTTACAGGAAGCCAGCCACGCTCTGGGGGCTGGGACCTGCTGGTTGGGCAACCTCAGGCTTCCGAGCTTACCGTCTTTATTGCTGGTGACAGGAATGTTGTGCACAGTCCTAAGCTTGAAACAGGATCCTGTGAGCACCTGGAGCTCCACTGAGCTCAGGACAAAGGCCTGGAGATCTGGAGGGAGAGCCGAGAGAGAAGGGAGCGTGGGCACCGGTCCACCAGGACCGGCTGCTCTTCCCTGGGGGCTGCTGCAGGAAGACGGCTTAATCCCTGGGGCAGAGTTGGTCCTTTCGAGGGAGGGGGCGGGATTTGTGGACACAGGGGGACTGGTGTAGATGCCGTGAGAGGGGTCAGAGTAGGAGAATCTAACTGAAGAGGTTTGCGTGTGTGTGTGGTGTATGCGTTTTGTTTTTGTTCTTTTGAGAAGGAGTCTCGCTCTGTCGCCCAGGCTGGAGTGCAGTGCTGTGATCTCAGCTCACTGCAACCTCCGCCTCCCGGGTTCAAGGGATTCTCCTGCTTCAGCCTCCTGCGTAGCTGGGATTACAGGTGCCTGCCACTACGCCTGGCTAATTTTTGTGTTTTTAGTAGAGACAGAGTTTCACCACGTTGCCCAGGCTGATCTCAAACTCCTGACTGGGATTACAGGCATGAGCCACCGCACCCAGCCTGAGTGTGTGTGTGTGTGTGTGTGTGTGTGTGTGTGTGTGTGTGTGTGTCAGAGAGAGGGGGGTGTGTGTGTACGTGTGTGTGTGTATGTGACAGAGAGACAGAGAGAGAGGGGCAGAGAGAAAGAGAAAGCCCACTGCATGAAACGCTTAGAAATACAAAAGGCCCATCATTGCCACGGACATCATCGGGGAGTGTGGAAGGGGCAGGAATTTACCCTTCTTCTGTAGTTTCTGAATTGCTTCTCTCCACTCTGACCTCTCGTAGTCTGAGGACAGTAGGAACAGGTAACTCTGAAGAGAGGAGACAAGAATAAAGTGGGTGACCAGTCAGGCCAAGCGTATTCCCAGGTACTGGGGACCCCAACAAAGCTCCTTCTTTTTATCTTTTTCTTTTTTTTTTTGAGACGGAGTCTTGCTCTTGTTGCCCAGGCTGGAGTGCAATGGTGCGATCTCGGCTCACTGCAACCTCCGGCTTCCCGGGCTCAAGTGATTCTCCTGCCTCGGCCTCCCAAGTAGCTGGGATTACAGGCGCCCGCCACCACGCCCGGCTAATTTTTGTACTTTTAGTAGAGACGGGGTTTTGCCATGTTGGCCAGGCTGGTCTTGAACTCCTGACCTCAGGTGATTCGCCTGCCTCAGGCTCCCAAAGCGCTGGGATTACAGGTGTGAGCCACCTCGCCCGGCCCAAAGCTCCTCCTTATCCAGGCACGGCTGACCTTGCAGGAGTAGGCAGCTGGGGGTGGGTGGGTGAAGGGGGAGCTCCTTCCTGGGAAGCCAAGGTGACAGGAGCAGCTGTGCCAGGGACGGCCAGCAGAGGGCACTTATTCCACAGGAGTAGGGAGAGCGAGTCAACAGCTGGAGCCACGGCAGCCTCCTTAGGAAGAGGGGGCCTGAGTTTCTGGTTCCTACAGGTCAGGGCCAGGAGGGCCCTCTGACTAAGGAAGGGGCTGTCTTGGTCCCACCCCCACCCTTCCTGACCTTTCCGTTCCGATTGTGGATCCTGAACGGGATTGTGGGGGAGTTGAGCAGCAGCAGGAACTCATTCTCAAACATCTTCTTCTTCAGACGCTCGATGGCCCGGCTCTGGCCTTTGTTGGCTTTCTGCAGGAGATAGGGACACAGAGGGTTTCTCTCACACTCAGGCCTTTCTCACAAGCAGCACTAAGCACGACACTCCGCTGTGTGTTAATCATGCTCTTTACATTTTCCATATTTCATGATGTTTTGACATCTTGTGGCAGGAGAGGCGGGTAGCTGGGTGAGAAACTGCTCCCGCGCAGGGCTTGCTAACGCCTAAGACTGTCAGTGACGCCCTGTGAGCACAGCTTTTGTACACACACCCACTGATCCAGAGCCCACGTCCCCACCTACCTTCTCCACCCGACGCTCACGCCCCAGGCCAGCATCTCCTCTGCCCCACCCGACGCTCACTCCCCAGGCCAGCATCTCCTCTGCCCCACCCGATGCTCACTCCCCAGGCCAGCATCTCCTCTGCCCCACCCGACGCTCACTCCCCAGGCCAGCATCTCCTCTGCCCCACCCGACGCTCACGCCCCAGGCCAGCATCTCCTCTGCCCCACCCGACGCTCACTCCCCAGGCCAGCATCTCCTCTGCCCCACCCGACGCTCACGCCCCAGGCCAGCATCTCCTCTGCCCCACCCGACGCTCACTCCCCAGGCCAGCATCTCCTCTGCCCCACCCGACGCTCACTCCCCAGGCCAGCATCTCCTCTGCCCCACATCACCCAGGACCAGGGACCAGGTGACTGAGACCACCCTTCTAGCCCAGGGCTGCCAACGTAACGGAAGCCAGCCGGTGCCAAGCCCCTTCCCTGCCCTGTTTCTCCACAGAAAAGCTGTGGCCACACTTTCCTTCCACTCTTGCCTCCTGTTCAAAGCTGGCGCCTCCCCACGTGGCCCTGGGCGGGGCGCTATGCCTCCTTCTCTTGGGAACCCTAAATAATACAAATATTACAGTAGCATTAGCCTCTCTGTACTGTCACTCTGCTGCCTCTACACATTAAATCCTGGGTACAGCAGAGACACCTGCTTCAAGAAACCTGAGACACCTTTCAGCCTCAAGCCCCACCTGCTAGCCTGGCACCCAGGCCCCCATGGCAGGGTTCCAGCCTCCCTGCCCCGCAGACAACCCACCCAGCCCCCTCGGCTCAGCCTCCCCCGCTCACCAGCCATTCATCCTCTGCAGGCAGAGCCTGCTCCCTCAATGTTCCAAGCTTCTGTCTGTTTCATAAAGGATCACCTCCCTCTTATTAACCACCATTATGCTTCAAGTCTCAGCTCCCAAGGCCATCCTCAAACTCCTCAGTTAGAATTCATCTCTATAGTGTTTTGTTCTTTTCAACCCACTGGACTGGCAAATTGTAATGAATGTTCACAGCCAGTGTTGTGACATTGTGGGGGACAGTCACCCTCACACACCGCAGGGGGAATGCCACCAGTCACAGCTTTTTCAGAGGTAAGCCTGGCAATTAAGTGCACACTCACCCTGCCCCGACCATCCCACCTGGAGGGAACCTACTGCAGAGGCACCTGCGCAGTGATGTTTACTGTCGACTTGCCTGCTAAGAGCGAAGAATCAGAAAGAATCCAAACATCCAAAAACATTTGTATGCAGCCAGGCGACAGAGCAGGATGCAGTTGTTAAAAAGAATCTGATACTGCTGGGCACAGTGGCTCACGCCTGTAATCCCAGCACTTTGGGAGGCCGAGGCAGGCAGATCGTTTGAGGTCAGGAGTTCGAGACCAGCCTGCCCAACATGGTGAAACCCCATCTCTACTAAAAATGCAAAAACTACCGGGCCTGGTGGTGGACGCCTGTAATCCCAGCTACTCGGGAGGCTGAGGCACGAGAATCGCTTGAACCCAGGAGGCGGAAGTTCCAGTGAGCCAAAATCTCACCAGTGCACTCCAGCCTGGGTGACAGAGCGAGACTCCATCTCAAAAAGAAATAAAAAAAGAATCTGATACATCCAAAGGGCTCAAAGACCTACTGTGGAGTGAAATGCTGATGCTGCAAAACAGCACGTGTAGTCCAGTCTCACTGGACACACATGCGCACACACGCGCACACACACACACACACAGGCCACACCAGGATAAGCAGAGAAGAGTTCAGAAGAATACACCTCAAACTGTCAGCAATAGGAGGTGGCTGGTGATCAGCTTTACCCTGTACATGCTGGTCCTATGAGCATTTCTCATTATAACCAGCCCGTATTACACTGGTGATTAGAAAAAACATGCAAGTTTTAAAAATTATTATTAAAAGAACAAGGCTGAGTGCGGTGGCTCACACCTGTCATCTCAGAACTTTGAAAGGCTGAGGCAGGAGGATTACGAGGTCAGGGGTTCAAGACCAGCCTGGCCAACATGGTGAAACCCCGTCTCTACTAAAAACACAAAAAATTAGCCGGGTGTGGTGGCGGACGCCTGTATTCCCAGCTACTCAGGAGGCTGAGGTAGAAGAATTGCATGAACCCGGGAGGTGGAGGTTGCAGTGAGCCGAGATTGTGCCACTGCACTCCAGCCTGGGTGACAGTGACAGAGTGAGACTCCATCTCAAAACAAAAACAAACAAAAACAAAAAACAAATCACTGCTTCTTCTGTGACTCAGAGGACGGCACCTGTGCCTCCAGTGACTCACCACATGTGCCACATTCTGTGGTCAGCAAGGGGCGTGTCTGCTTCCTCCACTGGACAGGGATATCCGTGAGGCACCCGGCACACCCCAGGCAGCGCAGCCAGTGGGACTCAGTGAGTGTTGACTGGGCGCAAGGCCACGTCTGCATAGCTGGGGCAACAGGAGGGGCAGGAAGCCTCCCAGGGCGGGTAAGAAACAGGCACACAGGATGCTCCTGGGTGGGGACTGTGGACAGGGCCCAGCCGTTCAGGAGAGGGGCAGCTGTGCTGGTGAGGGAGACCTCTGGGCAGATGCACCCTCAGTTAGACCCTCCGTCCTAGGACATCCCCCAGCCCTGAACACTCCTGGGGCTATAATGCTGATCTTCCCTTCCCCTGTTCAAAGAGAGATGCTTGAGTTGAAAGAATCCTCAGAGAGGCCATCTGGTCATGTTTTCTTCAATAATTGTTTGTTCACTGCTGTTTTGTTTTGTTTTTTTGAGATGGAGTCCCACTCACTCTGTTGCCCAGACTGGAGTGCAGTGGCGTGATCTTGGCTCACTGCAACCTCCACCTCCCAGGTTCACACAATTCTCCTGCCTCAACCTCCCACGTGGCTGGAATTACAGGCACCCACCACCACACCCGGCTAATTTTTGTATTTTTCGTAGAGACGGAGCTTCACAATGTTGGCCAGGCTGGTCTTGAACTCCTGGCCTCAAGTGACCCACCTGCCTCAGCCTCCCAAAGTGCTGGGATTACTGGCGTAAACCACTGTGCTGGACCCTAAGTACCTATTTTTTACATGTTGAATATTAGGAACATGGAACAGAAGAAAATAGCACTGTCACTGGAGTTCAAATTCTAGCGGGGAAGACAGGAGGCTGACGATGCAATTACAATTCAGTAGCCTTTAAGCAAAGCAAGCCACAGGTGAACAAAAAGCCACAGGATCTGGGGACAGGGCACCCAACCCAGACTGTGGTGGAGGTGGGTGTCAGAGAAGCTTCCCGGGGTGGTGAGGCCTAAGCTGAACCTGAGAGGTGAGGAAAACAGACCAAGCTGAGCAAACCGCTCCAGGCCCTTCCTCCACTCACGAGGAGGCTCCTCCTGTGGTGCCTTCCTCTAGCACTGCTGTTGAAGATATGAACTGAGGGCTATGCATGTTCCTCTAAATACTGTTGTTATGTGAACTGAGGGCTATGCATGTTCCTCTAATCACTGTTGTTATGTGAAGTGAGGGCTATGCATGTTCCTCTAATCACTGTTGTTATGTGAACTGAGGGCTATGCATGTTCCTCTAATCACTGTTATGTGAACTGAGGGCTATGCATGTTCCTCTAAACAGCACTTTGGCTGCATCCATGGGTACTGGTATGTAGTACGCTCATTTCCAGGCAGCTCTAAACAGTTTGCAGTTCCCTTTTGGAATTTTGATTTCCTCTTTACCGTGTCAGTTTGAACTTTCCAAACCAATATTCTTTTTTTTTTTTTTTTTTTGAGACAGAGTCTCACTCTGTTGCTCAGGCTGGAGTGCAGCAGCACAATCTCAGCTCAATGCAACCTCTGCCTCCCAGGTTCAAGCAATTCTCCTGTCTCAGCCTCCTGAGTAGCTGGGATTACAGGCCCAAGCCACCACGCCAGGCTAATTTTGTATTTTCAGTAGAGACGGAGTTTCACCACGTTGGCCAGGCTGGTCTCAAACTCCTGACGTCAGGTGACCTGCCTGCCTGGGCCTCCTAAAGTGCTGGGATTACAGGCATGATCCACCACACCTGGATAATTTTGTATTTTTAGTAGAGATGGAGTTTTACCATGTTGGCCAGGCTGATCTTGAACTCCTGACCTCAGGCAATCCACCCGCCTCAGCCTCCCAAAGTTCTGGGATTACAGGCGTGAGCCACTGTGCCCAGGCTGACCAAGATTCTTGTTCACTTCTAGTTTTACTCCACTGTGGTCTGTGAACATGACTTGCATGCTATCAACTTTTAGAAAAATTTTGAGATTTCCTTACTGGCCTACTATAGGATAAATGTGAATGTCCCAAACATGTGTGACAAGAATCTCAGTTTTCTGTCAGGGCACAAGCTTCTCTGCATTTTTAAGTCAAGCATGTTAATTGTGACATTCAGGTCCTCTCTCTCCTTATTTATTTTTGCCTGCTTGATCTGTCAGTTTCTGAGAGGCCTCCCAGGTCTTTTTCCTTGCACAGGTCTGGCTTTTCCTTACAAAAGCCTGCTTTTTCTTCTCTTGCTTCCCCCACCTCCACTTTTTTTTTTTTTTTTTTTTTTTTACTTTTGACAGAATCTCACTCTATTGCCCAGGCTGTGGTGCAATGGCATGATCTTGGCTCACTGCAACCTCCACCTCCCAGGCTCAAGCCATTCTCCTGCCTCAGCCTCCCAAGTAGCTGAGATTACAGGCGCCCACCACCGCGCCCTGCTAATTTTTGTACTTTTAGTAGAGACAGGGTTTTGCCATCTTGGCCAGGCTGGTCTCGAACTCCTGGCCTCAGGTGATCCGCCTGCCTCGGCCTCCCAAAGTGCTGGGATCACAGGTGTGAGCCACTGTGTCCGGCTAATTTTTGTATTTTAGTAGAGACAGGGTTTTGCCATGTTGGCCAGGCTGGTCTCGAACTCCTGGCCTCAGGTGATCCGCCCGCCTCGGCCTCCCAAAGTGCTGGGATCACAGGTGTGAGCCACTGTGCCCAGCTGCTTGCTTCCCCTTTCTATCATGCTCAACATGCACTGCTTTCCAGGGCACTTTCCATGTTAGCCCCATGAAATCCTGAGCACTGACCCCCTCGATCTCCTCAGAGCTACTGTAGTCGGGGTCTTTCCCTTAGTAACTACACACTCAAGGCTCCCTCTCAAACTCTCAAATCTTACAACTTCCCGCCTCCACCTCCCCGAGCACAGCTGGCTCAAAGGGCCCCAGGCTCGGATACCAAGCTCTGCTCACCTCCTTCTGGATTTCACTCTTGAGGGCGGAGATCTTCATCTTCATGTCCTCCAGCTCATGGTCTGGGAAGGGGTGCACCTGGGGGCTGGCCTCAGACTCCTCAGGGGATGGAAACACCAGGTCGGCCAGGGGGATGTACCACTTACAGTCATACTGCTGGTGCTTCCTGCAAACGAGCCACAGGGAGCCATGAGCCAGAGGGAGCCTGGCTCTTCCAGCCTCAACTCCTGGGTCCAGAACCACAGAACCACCGACAGGGGTTGACTGAGAACTCGCCAGA
This sequence comes from Symphalangus syndactylus, assembly GCF_028878055.3. Classification (NCBI taxonomy): domain Eukaryota; kingdom Metazoa; phylum Chordata; class Mammalia; order Primates; family Hylobatidae; genus Symphalangus; species Symphalangus syndactylus. Next base: position 68,131,802 of record NC_072442.2, on the reverse strand, counting down.
AGCAGGAACGATCCCTGCTCCTGAGGAGCCTGATTAGGAAACACACACATGGAGTGATGAGAGCTGGGTTCTGGGGTCCGCCCTGCCCGCAGGGAGCAACTCCGCCCCTTCACCTTACCAGGCTTCTGGCCCAGATGACTCATGTTGTCAAACATCCCAAACCACTTGGGTATCAAGAAGAGTGAAGCCCTCCTGGCTGGGCTCACATTTTCCTATTCCCCACCGCAATCTCCTCCCTCCCTTCTAGACTATCCGTGTTCAATATCCTTCAGGCTAGCAATGAATACAGGTGTCATTCCGAATGCCACCTCTTATCGGGAGGTCACATGGGTCAACACTGGGTGGAGGATTACAAAGCCACATCCAAGTCTAGCAAGAAAGCATGCCCTGGTTGATTAGTAATGTCTGCCATAGCAAAGGACGACAGGCAGAGGCATACGTGATTAGTAATGTCTGCCGTGGCAAAGGACAACAGGCAGAGGCATGTGTGCTTATTATCACCATCTCTGCCTCAGAACTATCTCAAACATGATCTAGTTCCAGGGAGTCATGTCCTTTATTACTATTGCTTTTTAAATTATTTTTATTTTGTGAGATGGAGTTTTGCTCTTGTTGCCCAGGCTGGAGTGCAATGGCACGATCTCCACTCACTCCAAACTCTGCCTCCAGGGTTCAAGCGATTCTCCTACCTCAGCCTCCCGAGTAGCTGGGATTATAGGTGCCTGCCCTAACACCCGGCTAATTTTTGTACTTTCAGTAGAGATGGAGTTTTGCCACGTTGGCCAGGCTGGTCCTCAAACTCCTGACCCCAGGTGATCCACCCGCCTTGGCCTACCAAATTGCTGGGATTACAGGCATGAGCCACCATGCCCGGCCAGTCATCCCTTTATTGAAGTTCCTAATGATCGATCCTTCCCCTAGGACTTAGATTTGCACTTCTCATTCTGACCCGTGAGTGTTCTGGTGGGCGCATGGCTTGCTCCCCCTGAGCTATAGTTGGGGGCACAGCCAGCCAGGGAGGGCTGAAGGGAGAGGCAAGATAGTCTGGTGGTAAACGAGTCCCATAGACACGGGTTTGAATCCAGACTGCCGCTTCTCAGCTGTGAGAAGGGGTGTGCTTGGCACATCACAGGTGATCAGTAAGTGTGGGTGGAAGAATGTGTGAATGAACGCAGAATGAGCCTCTCTGCTCAAGGCACAGAGCAGACCCACATTCCTTGGTAGACAGAAGGAGCTTGCACATCAGCTTGGGGTTCCAGTCCCACCTGTGCCTCTAGCTGTGCAAGCTTGGGCCGCTTATTTACCTTCTCCAAGGCTCTTCTCTCATCTACGATAAGGGAACAACAGTTGCTACTTAGTGGAGGTGTGGGGAGGACTAGAAATCATGTATTCAAAGCATGTATCACGGCACCTGGCATGGCCTAAACCCTCAATAAATAGTAGCAGGAGACGTGGTGAATATTCACAGCACTGCAGTTAGCAGAAATTCAGAGATGTCTAATAAAAGGAGAATGCTTAAGCAGACGATGGCACATCCACTGGTAACGTCGTGCAGGAAAGTACAAGGATGATTATGAAGATGAGGCAGCAACAGGGAAAACGCTTATGACACGAAATAGAAACAGCAGAGCCCCAAATTGGGCATTCACTGTGATTACGACTGTGTGAAGAAACATGAGAACACTTAAAAACAGGGGAGGAAGCAGCGCGGCAGGAGGCGGACCTCATGCTTCACTGGGGGATGCGGTTTCCTCCAATGTCCTTATATTATCTTTATAATTAAAAACATGACTTACTTTCAGGAAAAAAGGCTATGTGGTGAAATTAAGTTAATTAATACAGTTTTTAAAAGGAAAAAAACAACCAGGCGCGGCGGCTTATGCCTGTAATCCCAGCACTTTGGGAGGCCGAGGCGGGCAGATCACCTGAGGTCGGGAGTTCGAGACCAGCCTGGCCAACATGGCAAAACCCCGTCTCTACTAAAACACAAAAATTAGCCAGGCATGGTGGCGTGGTGGCGTGCACCTGTAATCACAGCCCTGCCCCTGGACTCGCACACTCACCCCGCAGAGGTCGGGCCTTCCTTCCCCCACCCCCTGCCCCTGGACTCACACACTCACCCTGCAGAGGTCTTCTTCAGCTTGGCACACAGTAGGACATCTGTAAAGAGGAAGACGTGCCGCAGCTTCCGGGAGCTCTCCGACACTTCCACCAGGAAGCCGTCCTTCACCAGCTGTCGTGTCTGAGGGAGATGGCAGACCCCCAGCCTGCTCAGAAGGGAGTGCGGCCGAGGGCAGAGCCTGCACGCGAGGGCACGGCCAGCCAGGGAGTGCTGGACCGAGGGGCAGCAGAGCCTGTCATCCCTTAACCAAAGGTGGTTCAAGCACTGCCTTTGGAATCACACGGACGTGGGTTTGAATCCCAACAGGCTTCTCAGCTGTGATCTCAGGCGGGCTCCCTGACCTCTCTGAATCCCAGATTCACCTTCTGTAAAGTGCGGACGGTGACGTCTGCCTGATAAGGTAACTCATCAAGATGGTGCGTGTGAAACAGCACAGTGCCTGGCACATCAAGTGTGTGCAACGCACAGGGCTCTCCGCAGCTACCCCCGGAGCCCCCTGCCCAGGACGACCTGGTTTCTCCACTCTGGGGCACGAACATCCCCATTTGCAATCCCTCCCGACCGCGGCGGAGAACTTCATCTAGTCCCGGCTCAGCTGAGACCCCAGACCCGCTCAGGCCTGTCCATGCTACTCCTCCCTGGCTTCTCCAGCCCCCTGGGGATGAGACCTGGGCCATCCGGCCTGGGGCTGCAGCAGTATCCAGAGGGGACCTGTGGCCACCTCTAACCTGGGCTCTGGGTGGTTTCTGCTCCACGTGGGGTTTCCAGAGTTTCCAACCCCTGCTCAGAGCCAGGGGGCCGCCCCCATCTGTCCCATCCTTTCCTGTGCATATGATACACGGTGTGACCTACGTCTGCTGTAATACGTAGGTGAGCGTGTTCAAAGTATACAATTAAGATGACCGAGGCCAGGCGCGGTGGCTCACACCTGTCATCCCAGCAATTTGGGAGGCCGAGGCAGGTGGATCACCTGAGGTCAGGAGTTCGAGACCAGCCTGGCCAACGTGGCAAAACCCCGTCTCTACTAAAAATACAAAAATTAGTCGGGCATGGTGACACCTGCCTGTAATCTCAGCTACTCGGGAGGCTGACGCAGGAGAATTGCTTGAACCCAGAGGGTGGAGGCTGCAGTGAGCTGAGATTGTGCCATTGCACTCCAGCCTGGGCGACAGAGTGAGACTCAGTCCCAAAAAAAGGATGACTGAAAACTGAGGGTACGCTAAGCCCTCTGGAGAGTTTTCAGATGTCCCCAGAGTAAAACAGACGAGGGGATCCCCAGACGCTACACATCAGCCCCAGGAGCCGCACAGAATCGGCTCTCTCTGCCCAGTGGACACTCTCCAGGCCTGTCCCTCACCACTTTCTCCCCAGGAGACTCTGGGGGCTCGTAAACAGACCAGAGGAGCAGAAACCCTGTCAGCCTCACTCGTAACGGCTGCCGAATGGCCTCCCCTGGACAGGACGCCTTTCACCTGGGCCCGGCTGCCAACCCACGAGGGCAACTGTCCCTCTCATGCTTCCTGGTACTCCCCTCGCTGGGCTGTCCCCACCCTTGCACCAAGAAGAGCCCCCAGGGAACGGCTGTCCCACATTCAGGTGCCCACTGGACATTCCGGCAACCTGGATGGCCTCCACTGCCTCCAGCACCAGCCTTTCCTGCTACGGGCTCCCCGCAAGCTACTGCGTGTGCAGGCCGAGCTGAAGCAGCTCCAAGCTCCTGCTCCCTTCGCTTCCCAGGGGACCCTGACGGCATCACACTGGCCGAAGGCAGGTGTCTGCATTCAAGAACAAGGCACCCGGAGGCCGCTTCCCCGGCGTGGGCGAGAATGCATGGGGCCCCCAGACAGCCCCAGGTGAGGAATCCAGCTCTGACACCTGTGGGTGAAAGACCATGTGGTGGACCTGGAGAGACTCCCCAGCCTCAGGTTCTTCTGGCTCACTGGATTGTTATTATTATTTTTGAGACGGAGTCTCACTCTGTCGCCAAGGCTGGAGTGCAATGGTGCGATCTCGGCTCACTGAAACCTCCGGCTCCTGGGTTCAAGCGATTCTCCTGCCTCAGCCTCCTGAGTAGCTGGGACTACAGGCACCCACCACCACGCCTGGCTAATTTTTTGTATTTTTAGTAGAGACGGGGTTTCACCACGTTAGCCAGGATGGTCTCGATCTCCTGACCTCGTGATCCGCCTGCCTCGGCCTCCCAAAGTGCTGGGATTACAGGTGTGAGCCACCGTGCCCAGCATCCCTAGATTATTAGGAGGATTAATGAGACACTGGACTTAAAGCCCTCAGCCTAGGGCCTGGAATGCTGCAGGTCATCAGGGTGACCAAGGACGGAAGACCTCTCCTTGGCTGGGAATGGGGGATCAGGGCTGGAAAGTCACAGGGCACCCAGCACCGCCATGAGAGAAGGGGATGAGGGATCTGCCGCCTGTGTGTGAGAGAAGGGGACAAGGGATCTGCCGCCCGTGTGTGAGAGAAGGGGACGAGGGATCTGCCGCCTGTGTGTGAGAGAAGGGGACGAGGGATCTGCCACCTGTGTGTGAGAGAAGGGGACGAGGGATCTAATACTTCTCAGCCTGGGTGAGGGGTCGTGCTGGGCCCTGAGCTCACCTCCCCCTTGGGCGTTGTGACTGCAGTCCGGCGGGGGTCGATGTCCTCATTGATGCTGGACAGGAAGTTCTGGGAGATGCGGAGGGCATCCTGCAGCAGTGGGTAGTCGGGGTGGTCCACAGGTGTGTGCTTCAGCAGGTCCTGGGAAAGGTGAGGTGGTGAGTTGGGGGGAGCGGCTCTGGGGCCCGATGTGTGGCCACCGGGGAGTGCTTAGTCCCCTCCCAAAGAATCCAAAGGGTAGGCACTCAGGGACCTGCCTAAGTCCCGCAAAATCTGAACTACAAATCAGAGTCAGGCCGGGCACGGCGGCTCACGCCCGAAATCTCAGCACTTTGGGAGGCCGAGGCGGCGGGATCACTTGAGGTCAGAAGTTCGAGACCAGCCTGGGCAACGTGGTGAAACCCCATCTCTAGTAAAAATATAAAAATTAACTGGGCGTGGTGGCAGGCACCTGTAATCCCAGCTACTCGGGAGGCTGAGGCAGAAGAATCGCTTGAACCCAGGAGGCGGAGCTTGCAGCGAGCCGAGATCGCGCCACTGCACTCCAGCCTGGGTAACAGAGTGAGACTCTGTCTCAAAAAAAAAAAAAAAAAAGAAAAATCAGAGCCAGCACAGCAGGGGAGAGAGCCCTGGCTGCTCCCTCTTCTCCTGGCTGCAGTCATTATTCTTTCCCCAGGGGAGGCCAGGTGGAGGCTCATCCCCCGAGCAGCTGGGAGAGAAACCCCTGTATCCGCCCTGCAGCTGCTCCAAGGACACTGGAGACCAGGAGGCAGTGGGTGGGGAAGCAGGAAGTACCTGCCTCCCGGGGAGCACCTCGCCATGTCAAGCTTGGCAGGCAAGCTGTATTCAGGCCCTGGCCTGGTGGCACGGATACCGTGGGCCAGACAGGCATCCTTGGAGCCTAGGGACCCCTGATTCCCCACGTGGGCTGTTCTCGGTGGCTCCGGCACCCTCTAAGCCCAGGCTCAGTCTTCCACTGAACTCCTAAGCCCTCTCTGGCCACTCGGGGGCTTGACACTCACGTGTAGGACTAGGGTGCTCCGAGTGACCCGGTCAATGGGCTTGTAGAGCAGAGCTGTCGGGGGAGACAGGGAGAAGGAGGAACAGGATGACGGACAAGGGCACCCCAACACCCCAGAGACCAGCTTCGTCCCTCACCCGCATGCTTCCCACGTGAACACCCCCTCACGGGACATCAGAGGGAACCCACAGCAGCCCCCACCTCTGTTCTCACTCCCCAGGCCCACCAAGCAGCAGACACAGGTGAGCACAGCCCTGGCAGCCCCCACCTCTGTTCTCACTCCCCAGGCCCACCAAGCAGCAGACACAGGTGACGCACAGCCCTGGCAGCCCCTGCTCCCTCCACAGCCCTGCCTCCTCTCCCATCAGACATGGCTTCAACGAGAGCCACCCTGCCCCACTCCCCAGGCCTGTCCTGGCTTCACCTGGCTCAAGGCAGATGCTCTCCTGGACCCCCAGCCCTGAATCACGCAGCTCCACCCAGCCATGCCCTGCAGAGTCCAGCACACCTGCCACACGCGGGACCCCAGAATGTGGGAAGGAGACGTGCTGTGTTTCCAGGAAGGGCAGCTCCCCAGACCTTATCATTCTCAGGCTCCTGCAGCTGAAGGCTGGGCACAACCAGCTGGGATTGGCATGACTCACTGTGATCCACAGGACGGGCCTCATCTCTCAGAGGAAAGACCCCTCCCCACATCCTCAAACCCCAGATAGCAAAGCACAGGAAGGCTGGAGCAGGGAGGCTGGACGCAGGGAGGCTGGAGGCCAGGGAGGCTGGCCTGATCTCCACAGAAAGGCTCTGCTCCCCGAGGCCAGCCTGGCCAACACAGTGAAACCCCATCTCTATTAAAAATACAAAAATTAGCCAGGCGTGGTGGCACGTGGCTGTAGTCCCAGCTATCTGGGAGGCTGAGGCAGGGGAATCACTTGAATCCGGGAGGCGGAGGTTGTAGCGAGCCAAGATCATGCCACTGCACTCCAGCCTGGGCAACAAGAGCGAAACTCCGTCTCAAAAAAAAAAAGAAAAAAAGAAAAACAAAGGCTGTGCTCTCAAACACGTGGCAGCCTGAGGGGCAAAGGTTTCCTGAAGCAACTCAGATTAGGCCTCACATATGAGAGCCCCAAAGAGGCTGGGAGGACGCAGGCAAGGCCAGCCCAGGCCCCCAAGAGCCACACCCTCCACAACCCAGCCACCATGTGAGGATGGCTGGGATTCAGCAGGGACAGGTGGAGGTGGCAGCTGGTGGATCAACACTTCCCAACACCCTTCCTGTACGCAGCTGTGCCCACCCTCCCAACAGGAGACTCAGCTTCAGTCTTGCACCTGGATGCTCTGACCCTGGGGTCATGACCTTGGGCCTCCTGCCACAGGAGCAGTGAGAGAGGCAGGGTGGTCATCTGGGAAGAAGGATCCCAGACTGGGTGTCCCATAGGACCAGGTTGTGACAGATCCCAGCGTGAACACGCACGCCCTAGCCGGGTCCCAAACCCCATAGTTCTCCAAAGCCTGAGATATAAATACCCCATGCACGGCTAAGAAGACACTTCAGGGAGCGATCTGCCGGCTGTGAAGAAAACGCAGCCTCAGCAGGGCCACCAGCCTCACTCGCAGTCCAAGCTCAGCTGCCCGTCGGAATCACTGGGGGAGCGGTTAAAAGATACAGATGCCTGCCCCCAGCCCCGTCAACTCAACCCAAATCTCTGCAAGACCACAAGGGCCATCAGCATTTTTAAAAAGCTTCTTTACTGATTTGAATGTATAATAATGGTTGAAAACCACTGCTTTATGTTTTATTTATGTATTTATCTTAATTTTTTAAAAAATATAGAGACGAGGAGCCGGGCACGGTGGCTCACGCCTGTAATCTCAGCACTTTGGGAGGCCGAAGCGGGTGGATCATTTGAGGTCAGGAGTTCAAGAACAGCCTGTCCAACATGGTGAAACCCCATCTCTACTAAAAATACAAAAATTAGCCAGGTATGGTGGCGGGCACCTGTAATCCCAGCTACTTGGGAGGCTGAGACAGGGGAATCTCTTCAATCCAGGAGGCGGAGGTTGCGGTGAGCTGAGATTGTGCCATTGCACTCCAGCCTGGGCGACAGAGTGAGTCTTCGTTTAAATAAAAATAAAAATAAATAGAGAGACAAGGTCTCACTACGTTGCTGGTCTCGAACTCCTGGCCTCAAGCCAAACACAAGTTGGTCTCGAACTCCTGGCCTCAAGCAATCTTCCTGCCTCAGTCTGCCAAAAGTTGGGATTACAGGCATGAGCCACCATACCCGGCCAACCACCGGTTTACGTAAATACACTTCATATGACATATCTGTAGCCCTTTCTTATCTAGCAGTTTCCAGAGACCCTCCCCATGGGCCACGGAAGCTTGAAGGAAGGAGGCCAGCCTTGGGGTATCCTGGGCACTGAGGGTGCAGCCCAGGTCCTAGCTCAGGTGGGATCCATTTCTGAGGCTGTTTAAGGCGCCCACCTGTGGCTCAGCCCATCTTCAGGGGGAAAAATCACACTCGAGAACCCCAGAGACCCAAAAGAAAGCACAAGCTCAGGAGACACCTGCTGGGGTGGGCCCCGGAGTGGCAGCTCCACAGAAAGCTGACACTGCATTATCTGCTCCCCTCAGCCCTTTCTTGGGTCCCAGGAGGAAGAGGTTTCTGACTAAGCTCAGAGGTCTGAACACATGGCAGGTTGGGTTTCAGAGGGGTTATTAATATGTCTGTGGTCACCTCCAGAGTCCACCTGAGCAGGGCTGTGGAATGAGCCCTGGAAGGGCGGCCAGGAGGTCAGGTGCACAGGGTAGGCAGGGGTGGCACTGGGACCATGTCAGATACGGAGGGAACTGGGGGAACAAAAGCAGCCCTGAAGTTTGTGCTCCCCACGGCCCCTGCACGCCAGGGTCCCGAGAATTCAGGGTGAGGCGCTTGCTCTGGCCCTTCCCCCGTCCCCAGACTCCCGGCAGGCTGGCCTGCTTCCTGCCTGACCTCACCCACTCTCCCTCTCCACTGACTTGGGCAGCAAGCTGGTCTCTCTCTAGTTTGCTGGGTACTCGTTCTGTGCCCAAGGGTACTGAGTTAACTGCTTTGCTTGCATTATTTCCTGTGATTAAAAAGGGAAGCAATGATCACTAGCCCCATTTTACAGACAAGGCAACTGAGGCCAGAGACTTGAGGCTACAAGTGGTGGGAGCTGGGCAGATCCGCCCACGCTCCTCGCTTTGAGCTGCCCCTTCTTCAGGGGAAGGCAGCACCTGTAAAACCTCAATGAACCACAGGAGGGTTCGTGGAAAGAGTGACCAGGATGGGGTGAGCCCCTCCTCACGAGCTGGCCCTTTCGTTCCTCGTCCCCACTTTGAAGCTGACTTCAACAACAGTATCACGGAGACCGAAGCAACGTGAACTCCAGGTCCCGGGTCCGTTTCACTAAGTCGAAGCTTCCTTTTGGGGAAGGGAGAGGAAGCCAAGGCTACATTTCCTTTTCAGGGAGGCAGAGTCAAGACCTGATCAACTCCTAGACCAGACCAAAAAGACCATTTCTCCTCCGATCGCTGACCAGGCCAATTTCAAATGAGAACAAGGTTCCCGCAGCCGTCCTGCTGGGCCGCAGGAGAGAGGCTGCCTCAGAGCTTGCTTCCATTGAGAGGGTCCTGAGAAGGTCAAGGGACAGTGGCCCCACACAGCCCCTCCAGCACAGCCGCCTCTGGGAAGGAGCCCTGCCATCCTCTGGCAAGCTGCCACCCCCCTCACGTCAGCCTTCGACAAGGAGCTCCGGGTTACCAGGGAGATAGGAAAGCAAAGTGACTGAGAAGGGTGCAGAGCCGAAACACCTGGTGGGAAGGAAGAGGAAGGTCCTAAAATCAGCCGCCTGCTGCTCCCACAGACTCAGGCCCAGAGCAGCCGGCCTGGGAGCCACACGTGCCCACCCCACTCCCGGCTACAGTCAGGACACCCCTTGGCACATCTTGCCTCTTGGGGCAGGGTCCACGGGCTTCTAGACACCTCCCTGCCTGGGCCGGCTTCATCCTCCTATGATCAACAGTCTTGCTGATGACATGCACCTGTCCCGGGACTGCCCCCAGCCCCCAGCCAGCTGCGGGAGCTGCAAGGAGGATGGTCCGGGTCCCTTCCACGGAAAGGCGGTGTGTGTGACCTTCACAGAGTAGCTTGCCACACCCCTCTCCCGCTGGCACTGCTGACCTGCCTTCCACAGTTAAGGGCCTAGACCTCGGCTGGGGGTCTCTCACGGCTGGAAACAAGCCTCTCCTTCCTGCTCCCACAGCCCCGCCGCGTCCTCCGCCGGCTGCTGCATGTGCACGGAGCACACAATACCCTGCCGCCCAGCCTCCGCTCCTCTCTCCAGAAACAAAGAAACTCCCAACTTCTCCCTCCAGCTCGCGCTGGCGCCCTCTCGGCTGGCAACGTCGCCGTCCGGACCATGGCCACCCATCGCCACGCGGTGCCTGGCCCCCGCAGACCCTCACCCTGGCCTCAGGGCTACTACGTCTGCGGGCACAACTCGTGGCCGTCTCTCCCTAACAGCCCCTCCAGGAAGTTCTCTCACGCTAGCCCACCAATTCCCCACCGATCCTCGGGGGCACCTGGACCCCTCCAGCCTGATCCTTCCATTTGCAAACGGCCCTGCTCTGAGCAGCCCCAGGTTTCAACTCTAGGCTGGACGCCGCCAACGAAGGGGGAATTCAGGTCCAGCCGCTTGCCCACCCTCCTTCCCTGTGGCCCTCAAACCTCGCCGGCCACATCTAAGCCCACTCCAGCCGGCCCCCAGAGGTGGGAGGGTCCGCCACCTCCCACAGCGGGCACCTGGGTTACCATAGGTGCAGTTACAGCAGAAGCGAATAATGAGGAGAATCTCCATGGCAGCCTCTGTCTCCGCAGCGGGAGCGTGCAGCCATCGCTCCAAGCTCCCCAGCGCCCACCAGCAGCCCGGCCACTCAGCCACCTTGCTGATGCTGCCGCACAGACTCCAGCATGGAGCAGCCGCTTCCGAGTGCTCTTCCAGCAAGGGGGAGGGGAGGGAGGCGCGTGGCGAGGAGAGGAGGGAAGGGGAAGGGGAGGAGGGGCAGGGAGGGAGGGACCCAGCAGCCTGCTGGCATCCTAAAGAGGAGCACGTTTGTAGCTGGCTGGCTGCCTGGGCACGAGGCTGGAGTCCTCGCGTGCGCGCACACACGCGCGCACACATGCACGCTCACACGCGCACACGCTCACACACTCACACACTCACATGCACACACAAGGGGAAGGGCGCCGCGTTCACGCAGCCCGTTGCCCACACAGCCAGACAAAGGAAGGTGCCTGTAATCCAGCCCGCTCCCCGAGGTACCTTCCATGGTGACTGATGTGTGGCTGTCCTTGGAGTCCTTGGGACCTTTCACTTTGAGTTCCTGCCAAAGGGAGGAGAGGAGTCATAGCCTGTTCTGTCCCTCACCTCTCCCAGCCCCCACTGTGAGCCTGGCAGGAAGGGGAGTTCTGAAACTCAGGGTGCAAGTATGAGAACAGAGGCCGGGCGCGGCGGCTCACGCCTGTCATCCGAGCACTTTGAGAGGCCGTGGAGGGCGGATCACCTGAGGTCAGAAGTTCGAGACCAGCCTGGTCAACACGGTGAAACCCTGTCTCTACTAAAAATACAAAAGTTAGCCAGGTATGGTGGCACGAGCCTGTAATCCCAACTACTCGGGAGGCTGAGGCAGGAGAATTGCTTGAACCTGAGAGGCGGAGGTTGCAGTGAGCCGAGATTGCGCCACTGCACTCCAGCCTGGGTGACAGGGCGAGACTCTGTCTCAAAAAAAAAAAAAGAGAGACAAAGGAGCCCCATGGCCATGGGCTGCCTCTGCCACCCCAATCCCCTGCACCACACCTGTGAACTCCTGGAGCCTCGTGGAGTCCAGTGGCTGGGGCGTGGGCAAGAAGGAAGGGACTCCAGGTCCCAGAGATGAGAGAGGCTGGCAGGGAGCCCTGTGATTACAGGAACCCCAACTCAAGAACCCTACACGTCGGCCAAGGGCAGACAGGGTTTGAGTTGAGCAGCGCCAGGTCCTCCAGCCGATCATCTCGATCTCTAGAGCATGAGCAACTCGTGAGGTATGAAGGAGGGGTCCCACACGCCAGCAGGGAAGTGGTGGGCCTTCGGCAGAGATGCTGAGCTCCCCAGAACAGTGAGCTGCATCGTACCCCCATCAGAGAGCACGTGCTCAGCCCCCAGCACCCCCGACACTCCCCACCCACCACTGTCCATGCTGGGCGTCCGAGAGGAAGCTTCGAGGGATGAACAGCCAAAGCCCCTCCTGGACCCCAAGCCAGGCGACAGGTAGTGAGCACTGGAAACAGACCCCAGGGGTGACTCATCTGCTCCAAGCCTCTTTACCCTCCTTTAGAGAGGTTCCAGCCCCAGCTTTTGCTAACAGGACAGTGCAGCCTGCAACTAGAGCTGTAATGCCATCCCCACTTGGCAGACCCAGCACACGGAGCCTCAAAGAGGGGTGTGGGAGGGAAGGCAGGAGGCAAGGTGAGGCCAAGGTCAGGTGCTCAGGTGATGTCACCTGCTTGGTCTGCAGGGGAGGAAGTGCCCAGACAGCAGGAACTTCCTACTTCTGTCTCAAGCTGTTTCTAGACAGAGAAAACTCCTGAAGATGGAGCTTGGGTGTGTGTATATTTTGGCGGGGGGGGGTTACTCAGCGTCCCCAGGCTGTGTCTCTGGCTGGTGCCTGGATCCCCAGTGTGTGTATATTTTGGGGGGTGAGGGGTGGGGGTTACTCAGCGTCCCCAGCCTGTGTCTCTGGCTGGTGCCTGGATCCCCAGTGTGTGTATATTTTGGGGGGTGGGGGGTGGGGGTTACTCAGCGTCCCCAGGCTGTGTCTCTGGCTGGTGCCTGGATTCCCAGATTTCGGGAATGTTTCCTCACGCCCCCTCCAGTGAAGTCTAGGGTATGAAATCACTCCTGCTGCAGAGAGGAGCCTAATTGCAGTAATTAAGTGGCAGCGCCAGCAGGAAGCAAGCGCGTCATCGAGTGAGTCAGGATGAGAAGCCACCTGGCAAAAAGCCAGGGGCCTGGCTCTGCCCTACAGGGTGGGCAGGCTTTGAGGGGCTTACGGTTGGGTGTGGTTTCTGCCTATGCACAGAGAACAGGCAATCAGCCCAGGCCAAGAGAAGACCCCACACTCTCTGCACCATGTCTGACTGCGGGCTCTTGGGCAGCCTCGGCAGGGCTGCTCTGAACACAGACCAGGGGAGTCCAGGTAGTTCCCGGGTTTGGCTGGAAACCGCGGGGGGAAGCACCATTTCTCCAGCCCCTTTTATTCATATTTTTAATAGAGATGGGGTTTCACCATGTTGCCCAAGCGGGTCTTGAACTCCTGGGCTCAAGCCAATCTCCCGCCTCGGCCTCCCAAAGTGCTGGGATTACAGGTGTGAGCCACTGCACCTGGCCTCTCCAGCCACTTGGCTTCATGGAGAGGGACTTCCCCACCCCGCACTTTATCCTCCCAGGCAGAGGGTGACTCATCTGCTCCATGGGTCTGGGAGAAGAAACTATGGTCAGCCGTCCTCTCTCTGCACACTGGCTGAGAGGGATGGGCTCTGTCCTCATTGTGGGGAGGGCCCTGTGGTTTCCTATTCCTGCAAGGGACTCAATAGATACTTTTTTTCAGACAGGGTCTCGCTCTGTCACCAGACCGGAGTGCAGTGGCGTGATCACAGCTCACTGCAACCTCTACCTCCTGGGTTCAAGAGATTCTCCTGTCTCAGCCTCCCAAATAGCTGGGATTATAAGTGTGCACCACCACGCCAGGCTAATTTTTATATTTTTAGTAGAGACGGGGTTTTGCCACGTTGGCCAGGTTGGTCTCGAACTCCTGACCTCAGGTGATCCTCCTGCCTCAGCCTCCCAAACTGCTGGGATGACAGGTGTGAGCCGCCACGCCCAGCCTCAATAGGTACGTTTCATTCCAGAGGTGAAGTGTCAGCAAGCCCACTGTGGCTACAGATCCAAATCCACATTTTCCAAGCTGCATTTTTTTAACAATAATGAAGCTGACATGTTCATCTCCATCTGTCAGCTTCTCTGCTGCCTCTCAGTGGATTCTAAACGTGGGCATCGCCCGTCACCCCTGAAGTTTCAGGAAAACTATCCTGCGTTTCCCCAACTCTTCTAGCGTTAGAGCTGAGATGGGGACACAAAGGGCCAACAGGGGCCTTTACGGCAGGACTCCCAAAACTGCAGAAGCTTCTCCCCTTTTCTAGGATGGAGGTTCTCTTGCCCCGAGCTGGCGGCTGTTCCTGCAAGGCCAGTGCTTCAGGGGTGTCACTGAGGTCTTTTTGGACAAAGGGATGAACTGGGCTCTGTCCTGGAGGATCCTAAGCAACTGTCCCGCCATGCCACCTCTTCGGTAGAAATGTTGATGGCAGACGGGACTGCACCTCTGCCCTGCGGAGGAGTGCGGGAGGAAGGCTGGACCGCAGGGGCAGAGCACACGTGTTCCCGGCCAGGACGGCTGGGCCTCAGGAGCAGAAGCACGCGTGTTCCCGGCCAGGAAGGCTGGGCCTCAGGGGCAGAGCACGCGTGTTCCTGGCCAGGAAGGCTGGGCCGCAGGAGCAGAAGCACGCGTGTTCCCGGCCAGGAAGGCTGGGCCGCAGGAGCAGAAGCACGCGTGTTCCCGGCCAGGCAGGCTGGGCCTCAGGGGCAGAGCACGCGTGTTCCCGGCCAGGAAGGCTGGGCCGCAGGAGCAGAAGCACGCGTGTTCCCCGCCAGGAAGGCTGGGCCGCAGGAACAGAAGCACGCGTGTTCCCGGCCAGGAAGGCTGGGCCTCAGGAGCAGAAGCACGCGTGTACTGGGCCAGGGATTCCAAGGCTCCTTCTCCATGTAAGTGGCTCTTGCCCTCTCTGTGTTTACGGGATTGTAGTCTTAGAGTTGGCAAGAACCTTAAAAGACGACCTACAGTCCAAATTTCCTCAAGACTTCCCTGTCATAAATATCACCCAGAAGCTTGTTCAAATATAGACTCTTGGGCCCCACTCAAAGCCTTCTGAATCAGAAGCTCCAGGGAAGGTGCCTGGAAATCTGTGTTGTAAACACTGCACCAGTGATTCTTATCAAGCAGGGTTAGGAGTAGCTGGCCAGGCCAGGCTCAGTGGCTCACGCCTGTAATGTCAGCACTTTGGGAGGCTGAGATGTGCAGATCACCTGAGTTCGAGACCAGCCTGGCCAACAAGGCAAAACCTCATCTCTACTAAAAATACAAACCTTAGCTGGGTGTGGTGGCGGGCGCCTGAAACCCCAGCTACTTGGGAGGCTGAGGCTGGAGAATCACTCCAGCCTGGGTGACAGAGCAACACTGTCTCAAACAAACAAAAAAAAGGATTATCCGGCCAAGTCTAAACCCCTCATTCTACAGGACAGGACATAAAAGCCAAGAGTGGGGACGTGACTTGCTCAAGGTCACCACAGTGTGGGGTGGGAGAACACTGCCTTGAATTTTTTTTTTTTTTGCCTCCCCTGTTCCTCTCTCTAATCTGAAAGAGAATAATAAAAAAATACAATAAAATAGATCGTTTTCTATTAAGAGGGAAAATGTCAGGTACAAGAAAGCAAGTATCAGGCTAAGTGTTACCCATGAGAGTAACCACTGCACCGATGGCAAGCGAGGGAGGGGAGACCCGAGGGCTCTGGGCAGCCCCAAAGCTCCGTGTCCGTCAGGGTGGCTGTGCGGGGAGCTGCCTACCTCTGAGATCTTCTGGAACTGGTTGTTGGACTGGCTGCACTTCTCAGCTGTCTCCAGAGCGACTTTATAGTTATCCACAAATGCTTTGTACACACCGAGCTGGCTGGCCTGCAGGGAGGAGTCGGAACGGAGGGAGAGGAGGGTGGGAGGGGAGAGGATTAATGAATGGATGAAAGCTTCACCGTGCACTGAAAACCTCTCACTCAGCTCATTGGGAACTTGGGGAAACGCAGGGATGAACATAGCACAGTGTCCCTTGGAACTGGACAGTTTCCATGGAAACCAGCTCAGCCAATAAGATTAACGAGGGGGTCTGGGGTTGGGGAGACCAGGCTAGGGCCTTTGCTGGCCTGCTAGAAATTCAACTCCTCACAGCATCCAGCTTTCCTCAGCACCATGAAGGTCTCCCAGGGTTTGAAATCCCTTAATGTCTCATACTTCCTTCACATCCTGGAATTAGCTGGAGCAGGGGGAGAGGGGGGTGTGTGTGCTGGGGGCAGCTGGCACGTGTGGCCTGCTCAGGCCTCCCTCCCCACGTGCAGCGTGGGGCACAACATTTAAAGGTGCCATCTTGGCCGGGCACGGCGGCTCACGCCTGTAACCCCAGCACTTTGTGAGGCCTGAGGTCAGGAGTTCCAGACCAGCCTGGCCAACATGGTGAAACCCCGTCTCTAGTAAAAATACAAAAATTAGCTGGGCGTGGTGGCGCGTGCCTGTAATTCCAGCTACTCAGGAGGATGAGGCAGGAGAATCGCTTGAATCCAAGAGGCAGAGGCTGCAGTGAGCCAAGATCACGTCACTGCACTCCAGCCTGGGTGACAGAGTAAGACTCTGTCTCAAAAAGAAAACAGAATAACAAATGAAGACGCTGTCTTTCCATTTCCCTTGGCCTCGAGGCCCTGTCCTCACCTCTTCCACCTCCTCTACCTCCAAGGAGCCAAAGCCCCAGCCTCACTGCACATTTGCCTGCCACTCACACATAGGCACAACCTGAGTCACAACCACATACAGCCTCGCCTCCTCTGAGAGGCAGGGCAGATCCCATCGCCCCTTTCTGCAAAAGGGGAAACCGAGGCTCCGTAAGTCAATTCCCCAAATATTTATGGAAAGGCTTCGCTGTGCTGTGTATAAACACTTCCTCTTAAGGGACCAAAGGGTAGAAATTCAAATTAAAGCCATCACGAGATATTTTATACTCATCAGAAGGGTCAAAATTTAAAAGTCTAATTGATAGCAAGGGCTGGCAAGCATATGGGGAAATTTAAACTCCCTGTTTTTTTTTTGTTTCTGTTCTGAGATGGAGTTTCGCTCTTGTTGCCCAGGCTGGACTGCAGTGGTGCGATCTCGGCTCACCGCAACCTGCGCCTCCTGGATTCAAGTGATTCTCCTGCCTCAGCCTCCCGGATAGCTGGGATTACAGGCGCCCGCCACCACGCCTGGCTAATTTTGTATTTTTAGTAGAGACGGGGTTTCTCCATATTGGTCAGGCTGGTCTCAAACTCCTAACCTCAGGTGATCCACCTGCCTCGGCCTCCCAAAGTGCTGGGATTATAGGCGTGAGCCACCACGCCCGGCCAATTTAAACGCTTACAGATTACTCGGGGGAGTGTAAATTGGTACAATTATTTGGAGAGCAATTTGTTAATAACTAATAAAGCTGAGAATAAAAGAGAATGTGAATTACCTCGTTAATTTTTAAATACTGATTACATGTTGAAATAATATTTGGATCTGCGGGAATAAAAGATATTCTCAAAATTACTTTCACCTGCCTGTTTTTACTTTTAAAAATGTGGGTATTAGGGGCCAGGCGCGGTGGCTCACACCTGTAATCCCAGCATTTTGGGAGGCTGAGGTGGGCAGATCACCTAAGGTTGGGAGTTCGAGACCAACCTGGCCAAAATGGCAAAACCCCGTCTCTACTAAAGATACAAAATTAGCCGGGCGCAGTGGCACGCGTCTGTAGTCCCAGCTACTCAGGAGGACAAGGCAGGAGAATCGCTTGAACCCAGGAGGTGGAGGTTGCAGTGAGCTGAGATTGCATCACTGCACTCCAGCCTGGGCGACAAGAGCAAGACTCTGTCTCAAAAAAACAACAACAAAAAAAAAAGGTGGGTATTAGAAAATGTGAAATGATGTATGTGGCTCATAAGCTATTTCCATTAGACAGCAGTGCTCTGGAGCAAATGGCCTATGTGTGTGCCCCAGGGGACCCAAGGGTGTTCACCACCTCACTTTTCCTCCTCATAGTGGAGGGACTGGAAACAAATGCTCACAAACGGGGGAAGCTGCGCACACAGCCATGAACACCGATGCACCCGATTTACACATAGCATTGCTGACAAGCTCCAAAACGAACATGGGTTGGACTGTAAAATATGATATACATGTATACTTATATACTTTTTTTTTTTGAGATGGAGTCTCGCTCTGTCACCAGGCCGGACTGCAGTGGCGCAATCTCGGCTCACCGCAAACTCCGCCCCCCGGGTTCAAGCGATTCTCCTGCCTCAGCCTCCTGACTAACTGGGACTACAGGCACGCACCACCACGCTCGGCTAGTTTTTGTATTTTTAGTAGAGACGGGGTTTCCTCATATTGGTCAGGCTGGTCTTGAACTCCTGACCTCAGGTGATCCGCCCGCCTTGGCCTCCCAAAGTGTTGGGATTACAGGCATGAGCCACCACGCCTGGCTTAGACACATTTTTAAAGTACATGCAGCTGGGAGCTGTGGTACACACACCTATAGCCCTGGCTACTTGGGAGACTGAGGTTGGAGGATCACTTGAGCCCAGGAGTTCAAGTCCAGCCTGGACAACATAGCAAGACCTTGTCTTTTTTTTTTTTTTTTAAAGTACAGGCCAACCCCAAATAGATACAGATATGTAGTAAACACACAAACTGCAGTCTAGAAGGCTATCCACCAAATTCATGCCAGTAGCTGCTTCAAGAGGGAGGAGGAAGGAAGGGGAGATGCCACCTTCATGTGTGACGCTGTATTTTCTTCATTAGAAGGTTTTGCTGTTATTCTCTGGAGTTTCTGGTTTAAATGTTTTTCAGTACAGTAGCAAGGGGGATACAGCTGCTGCCTGGCTTCCTCAGAGGCCTCTGCTTCCCACCAAGGTGCTGGGGGAAGTGGGCTGCTGTGGATCCCCACCCCAGACCACTCTGCTTTCTGCAGGATCCTCATGCTCCCCAAGGACCCAGAGAGGCTGGGGTGGGGGTAGGGATGGAGGTAGGGGTGAGGGCAGGCTGGCCGCAGCATCGGCTGAGCCTGGAGCCTCCCGGGACAGAGGCAGAGCCCTTTGAGGAAGCTTGGTGGGGCAGGGGAGCGGGGGGCATCTGGAAAAGTCAGAGAGGGGAGAGCGAGTGGGGACGCTTGGGGTGACACCAAGGCCAGAGGCATTCAGGTCTCAGCTGCAGAAGGGCTGGATTTTTAAAAGGGGGCCGGGGCCTGAGCTTTAAAAGGGGTGGGGCTGACTTTAAAAGGGGGCGGGGCCAGAAGGGAGAGAGTTCATTTCTTTTCCAGGGAGTACTGAGGCCCAGCCCATCAGTGCCCACGCTACACAAGATGTGCTAGACAGTCGCTTCCTAAGCCAACATCAAATCACTGATATTCTTTCAGGAAAAGGCTCCTCTTGCCCCCTTTCCCACGAGAAGGAGAAAGCCTGGAGGCCCGGGTTGGCACACCACCCTCCCAGGAGCCAGGGCAGGAGCCAGCTGTGCGGAGGCCTGTGTCCAGGGTCACGGTCATCTCAGGGACTGCCGCTGCCACAGTCACCAGGCTGTAGGGCTCGAGGCCTGGCTTGGCAGGTTCCTTAACTGGGAAGTGCAGGTTGCTTGGAAACAGCAGCCTGGCACTGGAGTGATCTCATAAAACAAACAGCAGAGATGCTAATTCCCTTCTCTCAGTAATGAATAATCAAATACCCAGAGACTTCGGCCGAAAATAAACCACCTCCGGATGCCAGGCCTGACCCAGCTCCACCCGGGCCCTCCCAGGCCTGCAGCCCCGGGGGCCTCAGGCATCAGTTCCTGATGCTGGGGAGGGAAGGTGGTGGGCAGCAGATTCACGGCCAGGCCTGTGGAGCTGAGACCAGAACAGGGGACAGCCAGGTCCAAGTGACAAAGATAAACTGTGACAGCGTTTCCAGCAAGACTTGCTCTCTTCTACCCTCCTGAGGGATGAGAAGATGCCCCCCAGGCCACTCAGCTCAGGTGAGCAGGCAGTGAGGACAGGTGTTCACCATCCCTGAACTGGAGGAAGCAGGTGGGTCCTACTAGAACCAGAGTACGGCATTCCCTTGAAAGGATACCTTCCGGGGTGCCTCTTCCCAATTTAATAATAATGATGGCACTGATGATAATGACCAGTTATTGAGTACTTATTAATTTACAATGTTCCGGGCCCTGTTCCAAGCACTTTTCCGTTTACTTTATTTTATTCTATTTCTTTTTTTTGAGACAGAGTCTTGCTCTTGTCGCCCAGGCTGGAGTGGAGTGGCATGATCTCGGCTCACTGCAACCTCTGCCTCCCGAGTTCAACTGATTCTCCCACCTCAGCCTCCTGAGTAGCAGCAAGGATCACAGGTGCGCATTATCACGCCCGGCTAATTTTTGTATTTTTAGTAGAAACGGGGTTTCACCATGTTGGCGGCCAGGCTGGTCTTGAACTCCTGACCTCAGGTGATCCACCCACCTTGGCCTCCCAAAGTGTTGGGATTACAGGCATGAGCTACAGCGCCCGGCCTATTCTTTTTTTTTTTTTTGAGATGGAGTCTCAATCTGTCATCTAGGCTGGAGTGCAATGGCGCAGTTTTGGCTCACTGCAACCTCTGCCTCCCAGGTTGAAGCGATTCTCCCACCTCAGCCTCCTGAGTAGCTGGGACTACAGGTGCATGCCACCATACCCAGCTAATTTTTTTGTATTTTTAGTAGAGATGGGGTTTCACCATGTAGGCCAGGCTGGTCTCGAACTCCTGACCTCATGATCCACCTACCTCAGCCTCCCAAAGTGCTGGGATTACAGGCGTGAGCCACTGCGCCCAGCCAGGCCTATTCTATTTCTTTGTAGAGATAGGGTCTTGCTATGTTGCCCAGGCTGGTCTTGAATTCAAAGCCTCAAGTGATCTTCCAGCCTCAGCCTCCCAAAGTGCTGGGATTACAGCCACCGCACTCAGCCCCACGCACTTTTCAGATATTAACTCCTCAAAATCACCCAATGAGGTAAATACTGTTACTATCCTCATTTTCACAGATGAGGAAGCTGATTCAGAGCGCTTGGGTGAGTTGCCCAGTTGTAGGTTTAATCTGGCAGAGCCGGGATTCAAGCCCACTTTGTGACATGGCTCTAGAAGCTGTGCTTGAGAAACAGGGCTCTCAGGACAGAAATCTCAGGCCCTGCGATGTCTCCCCCGATGCCCTTCCGAGTTCTCCCCAGGCCCAACGGTCAAGATCACGGTGCATCCACTCATTCATGCAGTGACCACTGGGCTGGTTCTGGGAGTCTAAGAAGAAGAAAATGCAGGCCGGGCACGGTGGCTCACGCCTGTCATCCCAGCACTTCGGGAGGCCGAGGCGGGCGGATCACCTGAGGTCAGGAGTTTGAGACCAGCCTGGCCAACATGGCGAAACCCCGTCTCTACTAAAAATACAAAAATTAGCCAGGCGTGGTGGCGGGTGTCTGTAATCCCAGCTACTCGGGAGGCTGAGGCAGGAGAATCACTTGAACCCGGGAGGAGGAGGGTACAGTGAGCTGAGATCACGCCACTGCACTCCAGCCTGGGCGACAGGAGTAAGAATCCCTCTCAACAAATAAAGAAAATGCAGTCCGTCCTCCTGGAGCTTGTGGTTTGGGGGAGTCAGGCAGTTACTAGTGCTCACTACGGGGACTGGCACGAGGCCTGCATTGGGCGACTTGGAAAGCCTTCTCGGAGGAGGTCCCTTCTAAGCTGGGAACTGAGCAGGCGAAGCCAGAGGAGAGGGAGAAGGACGTTTCAGGCACATGGGCCTCCAGTACGAAGAGTTAAGAAAGTGCCTGCCCTGGGAACTGAGAACAGAAAGTCCAGTGTCAGGAGCACAGAGGTGCGGGCAGGAAGCTGCCAAGGCCAGGGCTGGACACGGGTCAGCGTGCAAAGGGTCTCTCAAGCCATTCCTCAGAGCCTGACCTTCATCCGAGGGCCGTGGGGAGCCGCTGAAGGGGCCGTCGAGGTTTCAGTGACTCTCTCCCCTCTAAGGAGAGGTGGGGGTGGGAGGGGAGTAGGCCTGGAGGCAGGAGCCACACAGGAGGGTACGCAGCTGTCCAGGTGAGGGCCACGGGTGGCCAAGAAGAGGAAAAGGCGGCTGTGAGCAATGGCCAAGAAGTGGACTCCACAGGACAGGTGGGAGGAGAGGGTGCAGCCAGAACGAGTCTGAAGCACTCGGTAAGGTAAAGACAGGAAGCGGAGCAGATAACGCCAGAGGCAAGGAGCTCCGCTCTGAACACACTCAGCTAGAGGCTCTAGGAGTGTCCAAGCAGGAGAGGGAGAGTCTTCTCCAGTATGAGGAAGGCAGAGCCCTGTCCATTCAGCCAGAACAGGGCAGAGGAGGGGAGGAGGCCTCCAGCCTCTCACACCCAGAGAACAGGGCAGGGAAAGAAGAGAAGGTCCTCTGGCCACTCACACCCAGAGAAGAACCGTGGCCTGGACTCCCAGTCTCCCTCTTGCCTGCTGGGCTGTCAGACGTTACGTGGGAGAGCTGGGGAGGGGGCTCCATGGGTCTGACCTGGGGGTCCTCCAGGGGACACAGCCAGAGATGGGGCAGAGCTGGGGGAGAGGGTGTCACAGAAGCACAGGGAACCAGAAGACTTCTGTGAGCGTTTCCCAACACGAAGTCTGCATGTTAACCCACCCGCTCCTGCCGCTCCCGACCCTGAAGTGGTGAGCAGGGCTGGGCTTTAGTGCTTCCTGCTCTTGGGACCTCAGGAGAGGATCATTGGCCGATGTGTCCAACTGCTTCCTTTTACAGAGGCAGCACTGAGATGCGGTGAGTTCCCGAGGTCTCAGGGGAGCAGTCCTCATGCCCCCAACTCGGCTCTGTTCACTGAGGGACAGGAGACTGGAAGCCCAGCAAGGAGCCTTCATTCCAGGGCTGGTTCCACAGAGCACCCTCCAGGACAGAGACGGAGCACCCTCAGCTCCGTCAGGGACAGAGAGGGGGCACCCTCTGGGACGGAGACGGTGCTCCCACAGAAGCGCCCATCCACACCACCCCTAGAAGGACCTATCCACACAGCCCGTCTCCACCACCCCCAGAAGCGCCCATCCACACAGCCCGTCTCCACCACCCCCAGAAGCGCCCATCCACACAGCCCGTCTCCACCACCCCCAGAAGCGCCCATCCACACAGCCCGTCTCCACCACCCCTAGAAGTGCCCATCCACACAGCCCGTCTCCACCACCCCTAGAAGCGCCCATCCACACAGCCCGTCTCCACCACCCCTAGAAGCGCCCATCCACACAGCCCGTCTCCACCACCCCTAGAAGTGCCCATCCACACAGCCCGTCTCCACCACCCCTAGAAGCGCCCATCCACACAGCCCGTCTCCACCACCCCTAGAAGCGCCCATCCACACAGCCCATCTCCACCACCCCTAGAAGTGCCCATCCACAGAGCCCGTCTCCACCACCCCTAGAAAGACCTATCCACACAGCCCGTCTCCACCACCCCTAGAAGCGCCCATCCACACAGCCCGTCTCCACCACCCCTAGAAGTGCCCATCCACACAGCCCGTCTCCACCACCCCTAGAAAGACCTATCCACACAGCCTGTCTCCACCACCCCTAGAAAGACCTATCCACACAGCCCGTCTCCACCATCCCTAGAAGCTCCCAGGGCTGCACCAGGGGAGGCCTAGAGTCAAGGCACCGGCCCCAGGTGCCCCATAACACACAGGCCCAGGCTTTCCTCCAGGACTCGGAGAGGACTCAGGCCTTCAAGGAGTCTGAGAGGGCTGCCCGGTCCTCTCCTGAGGCTCCTTCAACACTATCGGCTCCGCTGAGGCCCTGCGTGAGGACCCTCCATCACTGGCGGACTCACCAGCTTCTGGAAGAGGTGGCCCATGGTGACCTGGCTGTCCCACTGTTGCACCTTGGGGCACAGGTTGTCGTAGAACTCCTTGTGGATCTCATAGATGTCCTGGATCTTGTAGAAGATGGTCTCGATCTGCTGGATGGTGAGCACGGGCTGGGAGGTGGTGGCAGTGGCCTTCAGGGGTTTCATGGGCTGGGAGAAACAGAGGAAGAAAGAGCAGAGGTCGGGGGTAAACAAACCAGAGTGTCGGCAGGCCCCGGGGCCGATCGTTAGCCCTTCCCACTGCCCAAGTCCTGCCCAGACAAGGCCGCCAAAGGCAGGGCACTGAAGCGAGCTTTGTATCAAGGAGCCACTGCCACATGCCCCAACAAGCCACACGCTCGATGGCAGGAACCTGGCCTGGCAGCTCTGCCAGCCCGAGGGGTGGTGCTGGGGCTCACTCCCCCACCACACAGCTGAGCTCAGCAGCAGCAGCCTGTACTGGGTTACCAGGATCCACGCCTTTCTTCCACAATAGCCTGTGCCCCGAGTCATAAGCTCCTTGTCACACTTCAGTGGAAGGGAGGGTTGACGGGGAACTCAAGCCTATAGCTGTTTCCTTCCAAGAAATAGAACGTGGTTCTAGGACTCAGAGGGTAGGGACCTGAAGTTACTCAAGACCAGTCTTGGCCTCACTGATATTCCAAGTTCCCGTCACTTGGCATAGGGAGAGGGATGGGGGTTCAGGTGTCCCCCACTGCGTCCCACCCCCGTGGCAGACATTGCTAAGCGACCGTGATGGCCCTTCCCACTGCGCATGGCAGGGGTCTCCAGTCTCAGACTTTCTCAACGCCTGCCTGTCTATACCAAGATGGTCCAGGCCTGCCAGTGTAGACGGTGAGGTGGCAGATAACACAGACCAACCCCCAGCACTGGCCGGGAGCTGATGCCGTCACCTTCCAGCCTAGCAGCAGGACTGTGGGATAATGGGACGTGCAGGTATTTCCTCAGTGTGGTTCTCTGCATTTTATAAATCACCTACAATGAATAAATATGAATAATCAGAAAAAAAAAACCAAAGATGCCCAGGCTGTACTGCAAAGGCCCTGCAGGAGACAGGGACTGATAACCTGCCGTACAGGGAAGGCGTGGCAGGGAAGGGCAGGGTGGCCAGAGGGAGAGCAGCCACCTCGGATTCTTTTTTTTTGGAGACAGAGTCTTGCTCTGTCGCCCAGGCTGGAGTGCAGTGGTGCGATCTTGGCTCACTGCAAGCTCCGCCTCCCGGGTTCACGCCATTCTCCTGCCTCAGCCTCCCAAGTAGCTGGGACTACAGGCGCCCGCCACCACGCCCGGCTAATTTTTTTTTGTATTTTTAGTAGAGATGGGGTTTCACCGTGTTCGCCAGGATGGTCTCGATCTCCTGACCTCGTGATCCACCCACCTCGGCCTCCCAAAGTGCTGGGATTACAGGCATGAGCCACCGCGCCCGGCCAGCCACGTCGGATTCTGTTGATGTTCTTCACCTACCTGAAGGCCACGTGGAAAGAGGCTTAGACTTGGCCAGGCGCAGTGGCTCACACCTGTCATCACAGCATTTTGGGAGGCCAAGGCGGGTGGATCACCTGAGGCCAGGAGTTCGAGACAAGCCTGACCAACATGGTGAAACCCTGTCTCTACTAAAACTACAAAAATTAGCTGGGCGTGGTGATGTGCACCTGTAATCCCAGCTACTCGGGAGGCTGAGGCAGGAGAATCGCTTGAACTCAGAAGGCAGAGGTTGCAGTGAGCCAAGATCGTGCCACTGTACTCCAGCCTGGGTGACAGAGCAAGACTCTGTCTCCAAAAACAAAAAACAGGCTTAGACTTAGTCTGGATTGCTCTGCAGACCTATGAGCAGTGGGGAAAAGTTATGGGGTCAGATTCAGGCTCACTAGAGCTGCCCCCATAGGATTAAGTAGTGAGCTTTCTGACAAGACAAGCATTCTAGCAGAGAATGGGTGACTCCATTGCTGAAAATGCTGCACTGAAGGGAACACCAAAGCCATCGCCAGCTGCCCCTGAATGATGACCACCAGCTCCAGCCAACCATGGCAAACTCTCAGCCCAGCCTCACTCCAGCCTCACATCACCTCATTCTGATGAAGTCTCATCTACTCAGACACATCGCCTCACTCCTGATGGAGATAGAACCCATGTTCACTGGAAGAAGTCATCTCATCTACTCAGATACCCAAATGGTGCTCTGCCTTCTGGCTCCTTCATCCTCCGAGCTCTAAAAAGCCCAGATGCAACAATCCATGCAGGACAAAGCAGGCCCCTCCTTCTGACCCTCGCCGCGCTAGAACCAACGGCCCCTCGGTGTCCGGTCAGGCCTCTCCTTCTGACCCTCGCAGCACTAGAACCAACGGCCCCTTGGTGTCCGGTCCGTGCTAGGCAAGCGCATGGGGTTCCACCTGCAGGCCAGGCAGTGTGGGCTTGAGTCCCAGCTCTGCTGCAGGCACATCACTCAGCATCCCTGGGCTTCATGTCACCGGCAGCCTCATTTGTGAAACTGCGATAATACAGCCATGCGCTACCTACTGACATTCCGGTCAGTGCGTACGTGATCATGGTCCCAGACTGCATTTTTTTTTTTTTTTTTTTTTTTTTGAGACAGTTTCACTCTGTCGCCCAGGCTGGAGTGCAATGGTGCAATCTTGGCTCACTGCAACCTCCGCCTCCCAGATTCTCCTGCCTCAGCCTCCTGAGTATCTGGAATTACAGGCGTCCGCCACCACGCCCAGCTAGTCTTTGTAGTTTTAGTAGATACGGGGTTTCACCATATTGGTCAGGCTGCTCTTAAACTCCTGACCTCAAGTGATCCACCACTTGCCTCGGCCTCTTGAAGTGCTGGGATGACAGGCGTGAGCCACCGTGCCTGGCTGAGACGTTTCTAATCCAGTTGGACAAAATGGGCCAACACAGATGAAATTACTATGGACGATGCGACCAACTGTAAGCACCGACCACGTGGTTCCAGGGTTGTGTTGGAGTAGCCTGGAGGGCTGCATAGAGGAGGCAGACATACCAGGGCCTTGGAGAGCTGAGCAGGTGGAGGAGTGGGCGGGTGGGGAGGCATGCCAGACAGGGAAACAGAAGGCACCGGGGGGCAGGAGCAAGGGAAGAGTGTCCCCCCAAGCCCAGGTGAGTGAGCTGAAAGCTTTGGGGACTCCCCACCCTCCATGAGGGACGTGGAACTAGCTTCAGGATTGACATCGTCATAAGAGTTTATCCTTTTCACCTCAACGCAGGACCCCACGGAGGAGCCCGCAGAGTCACCATAGAGTACCCAAACCCATGAATTCTTGTCCCTGCCTTGGCGCAGTCCCCACTGAGGGGGGAATAAGGGAAGCAGGAAGGCGGCAGTCCCAGGAAGGCCAAGGAGACGGGATTTCTCAGAAGCCGCCGCGACGTGCCCATCTGCCACCCACACACAGACAAGACACAATGGTTCTGCTTCCTCCTCAACTTCCCACCCGGTCTGCAAAAGGGGAAGAAATGGACGCTCACCCACAGCCAGTCACAAGGACGGGGCCTGCGCTTGGGGCATCACATGGTTCTCATGACATGATGGGGGGCCTTGGCTGTTACTCCTGATTTCACTTGCGGGGAGGGGACAGGGCTGGGTGTGTCCCCTTTGCTGGCCAGCACACTTGAGGCCGTTATTTTTCTCTGGTGAAGTCCTGCACGTGGGCTCAGAGGCAGGAGGGTGGACTGAAAGGCAAGGTGACCCACACTGAGCTTTGGCACGGCACCGCCGTTCTGCCGAAGTGCCAGCACACCACTCAGGCACCCCCTCCTCCCCAGTCCTGCTGCAGGGGCAAGGGCGGGCCCCGGCTCTCCATTTCACCATTCGAGCTCTCGGAGGGGACCCGAGTGACCTCGACCCTGGCTCTCAGCCCAGCGGCTTCTCAGGAAGACGGGCCTGGACCGGTTCTCACTTGCCAGCGGGACTTCACACAGCCGTTTGTCCGCTCTGTCCCCCAGCGACTGGCCTTTCGAAATAAGGGAAAGAAATGTACCCACTTCCTCCACCTCCTGCCCCAGAAGGCCTGGCACGCTTGCTGCCATGCCACCCGAGTCACTCATCACTGGAGCCCAGGGAGGAAGGCGTCATTCACCTGTTTTACAGATAAAGAGCCTGTGATGCAGCACGGCTGTGAACCT
This sequence comes from Symphalangus syndactylus, assembly GCF_028878055.3. Taxonomy (NCBI): domain Eukaryota; kingdom Metazoa; phylum Chordata; class Mammalia; order Primates; family Hylobatidae; genus Symphalangus; species Symphalangus syndactylus. Next base: position 68,104,055 of record NC_072442.2, on the reverse strand, counting down.
CAACACGTGGCCAGAAGGAGAGTCCACCCCAGGACGGCCAGTCATGGCCAGCGGTGGGAGGGGCTGTGGGGAGTGGCCTGCCCTGTGGCCCCAGCGTAGCAAGACACAGTTCCCAAGCTCAGTTCCCAGCGTCAAGGAGATCCAGAATTTCAATGCATTTGGCTTTGTCTTTTTTCCTTCACCCCCTACCTCGGCCCAGGCTCCCAGGCCTTCCCTGTAATCAGAGCCCACCAGGAAGCAGGAGGGCCCCACAAGATGACCCCCACCAGCATCTCAGAGGCGAGGACGCAGGCTTCTGCGCGGAGGCTCGTCTGCCCTGTGTGTGCACACGGTTTTAGGTACACACACCCAGCCCTTTGCATATCAGGAAGTGTTCAGCTGAAAGCAAACAGGCCGGGGCAGAGCGGTGGAAATGGGGTCAGGAGTGGGAAAGCGAGCATGGAGGGAACGAATTTCTTCTCCTTCAAGCTGGCACCTTTGTGAGGCCACCCTGAAGAGCAGAAGGTTTAGCTTCCTCCTAGCTGAGGGGTGGGGAGGGTGCAGGGTTCCCAGCTCAGGGAGGAAAGGAGGGAGGGCGTGATTCTTTCACTCTGAGGTTTTCTTCTGAGGCTGTGGCTGTGGCTGTGGAGGGTCCCACTCCTCTTCCTCAGCCCTCCTGCCACAGACCTGGACTCCCATAGACCTGGCCTCCCAGCGAGTTCTTCCTTTGCTCTCTCTGATCTCTGCTCAAGAAACAGCCAAGCAGGGGCCCGGGCGGAGAGAGCTGGGGGAGGGGGGAAACTGCCCCAGGAGGAGAGAGGTGGGGGAGGAGGGGAACCCAATCCGGGAGGAGAGAGCTGGGGGAGGGGAGTAACCCGCCCTGGGAGGAGAGAGCTGGGGAAGGGGGGAACCTGCCCCGGGAGGAGAGAGCTGGGGGAGGAGGGGAACCTGCCCCGGGAGGAGAGAGCTGGGGGAGGAGGGAACCCGCCCCGGGAGGAGAGAGCTGGGGGAGGGGGGTAACCTGCCCCGGGGAGGAGAGAGCTGGGGGAGGGGGGAAACCTGCCCCAGGCACATCAGGAAGGGGGCCCCTGCCCCACAGATTCTGCCTTTGGGGCATGAGCAAGGCAGAGCAGGGAGGGGCTCTTGGTCTTGGCCCAGAGGAAGAGGCTCATGGGTGGCAGGTGGGATCTAAGGGCTCCGTGTCCGATGGGGACGGGCGCCACTCCCTCCTTCAGGGAACGGGTGTGTTGTGGCAGGAACCAAGAAGCCCTAACCTGTCTCTCGTCCCGGCACTGGAGAAAGTAACAGTGTCAACGAACACTCAGGCTGTGTTCTGAGAGCTTTATGTGCCCAACACAGTGGCTCACGTCTGTAATCCCAGCACTTTGGGAGGCTGAGGTGGGCGGATCACTTGAGGTCAGGAGGTGGAGACCAGCCTGGCCAACATGGTGAAATTCCATCTCTACTAAAAATACAAAAATTAGCTGGGCGTGGTGGTGGGTGCCTGTAATCTCGGCTACTTGGGAAGCTGAGACAGGAGAATGGCTTGAACCCGGGAGGCACAGGTTATAGTGAGCCGAGATTGTGCCACTGCACTCCAGCCTGGGCAACAGAGCAAGACTCTGTCTCAAAAAAAAAAAAAAAGAACTCTGTATAAATTCCTTTAATCCTCACAACGACCCCATGAAAAGCATACTATTTGTATACCCAGTTTGCAGATGGAAAAACTGAGGCACGACAGCTCATTCACCTGCTGAAAGCCTGGAGCCAGTACAGCCAGGCAGTATGGATCCTTTGTCTGAATTCCTTTCAAATACACATCCTGTCAGTAATGACAACGATGTTCCTTTTTGGACAGCAATTCACGGTGTGGAAGACGTGTTTCACGAATGTCTGATGGGTTGTCTCTGCCTGTCCTCCTTTCTTCCACTAACAGTTGAGTGTCTTAAGTAACTCAACGCTGTATGAGGTCCCAGAAGGATCTCCCGGTCTTCTCAACCCCATGGAAAGAGAGAAAGAATGGCATCCCTCTCATCTTCAGATCCAGAAACGGAGGCTCAAGGAATTTATGTAGAGCCCGCCCAAAGCCAGCAGTTTTCTTTTCTTTTCTTTTCTTTTTTGCGATGGAGTCTCACTGTGTCACCCAGGCTGGGGTGCAGTGGCGCGATCTCAGCTCACTGCAAGCTCCGTCTCCCGGGTTCACACCATTCTCCTGCCTCAGCCTCCCGAGTGGCTGGGACTACAGGTGCCTGCCACCACGCCTGGCTAATTTTTTTTGTATTTTTTAGTAGAGACGGGGTTTCACCGTGTTAGCCAGGATAGTCTCGATCTCCTGACCTCATGATTCACCCACCTTAGCCTCCCAAAGTGCTGGGATTACAGGCGTGAGCCACCGCGCCCGGCCAAAGCCAGCAGTTTTCAAACCCACAACAGGTGTAAGACACCATGGACCCAGCAATTCCATATATACACAGGCACACAGACAGACAACAAACCGAAAGTTCCCTCACTTATCTTTCCTGTGTATGATGCATGCTGATATTTTTTCATTGGTTTAAAAATGCTGGTTCAACCCACTGTACTGGTTTCACAACCCACTGTACTGATTTCACAACCCAACGCACTGATGGGCTGAGAGGCACAGTTTGAGAAACAGTGCAATACGCCTGCTATTAATGGCAGGGCCAGTTCTTGCCCTAGCTCTGGCCCCAGACCAGGACCCTCAGCTACCTGCCACACTGCCCCTCACTTGGAAAACAGCTCCGCACACACAGATAAACTCCTGGAGAGATGGGACACACTCAGCCTGGCGTGTGGCTAAACAGCTGCACATTCAGAGTTTCACTCTTGTTGCCCAGGCTGGAGTGCAATGGTGCGAAATCGGCTCACTGCAATCTCCGCCTCCCAGGTTCAAGCGATTCTCCTGCCTCAGCCTCCTGAGTAGCTGGGATTACAGGGGCCTGCCACCATGCCCGGCTAATTTTTTGTATTTTTAGTAGAGATGGGGCTTCACCATGTTGGCCGGGCTGGTCTTGAACTCCTGACCTCAGGTGATCCACCCACCTCGGCCTCCCAAAGTGCTGGGATTACAGGCGTCAGCCACTGCACCCGGCCTTTTTTTTTTTAAGACAGAATTTCACTCCCGTCGTCCAGTCTGGAGTACAGTGGCGCACTCTCAGCTCACTACGACCTTTGCCCCCAGGTTCAAGCAATTCTCATGCCTCAGCCTCCTGAGTAACTGGGATTACAGGTATGCATCACCACGCCTGGCTTTTTTTTGTATTTCTAGTAGAGACAAGGTTTCACCATATGGCCAGGCTGGTCTCGAACTCCTGTCCTCAAGTGATCTGCCCACCTGGGGCTCCCAAAGTGCCGGGATTACAGGCATTGAGCCACGGCGCCTGGCCTCCATGTGCACATTTACACAGTCATTCCTGGGGAATATAAATGTCAAGTCCCCTGGGACATTGACAGCATCTCAGGGTCGACGTGTGACAACACCTCACGTCATGGCAAGTACTTAAATGTGTATCTTAGAATTCTTGTTAAGAATGAGCTTCCGGCCGGGCGCGGTGGCTCACGCTTGTAATCCCAGCACTTTGGGAGGCCGAGGCGGGCAGATCACGAGGTCAGGAGCTCGAGACCACGGTGAAACCCCGTCCCTACTAAAAATACAAAAAATTAGCCGGGCGTGGTGGCGGGCGCCTGTAGTCCCAGCTACTCGGGAGGCTGAGGCAGGAGAATGGCGTGAACCCGGGAGGCAGAGCTTGCAGTGAGCCGAGATCACGCCACTGCACTCCAGCCTGGGTGACAGAGCGAGACTCTGTCTCAAAAAAAAAAAAAAAAAAGAATGAGCTTCCACAGATCCATACTTCTGAGTCTCCCTTTTCTGACAATTACCTTATGTCTCAGGCTGCAAAACACCCAGAGGAAAGAACTTGACACGCCACGATCACTCCGCATAACATCCAGATACATCTAAGGAGCACTTTCTTCCAAGGCAAAACCACCTCACATCTGTGTAGTGCTTTTATCTTCCAAACACATTTTCATATTCCCCTCCCAATCAGATTCTCACAACGACACCTCCATCTGGGAGGGAAACTGAGGCACGTTACCGAGGGCTGAGCTTGGCCTGATGCCTCAGAGCTGTGCTGCTTCTCAAAAGAACACAAACAGGCTGGGCGCAGGGGCTCACACCTGTAATCCCAGCATTTTGGGAGGCCGAGGCAGGCAGATCACCTGAGGTCAGGAGTTGGAGACCAGCCTGGCCAACATGGTGAAATCCCGTCTCTACTAAATACAAAAATTAGCCGGGAGTGGTGGCATGCACCTGCAATTCCAGCCACTCGGGAGGCTGAGGCAGGAGAATCACTTGAACCCAGGAGGCAGAGGTTGCGGTGAGCCGAGATCGCACCACTGCACTCCAGCCTGGGTGACAAGAGCAAAACTCCGTCTTAAAAAAAAAAAAAAGAACATAGCCTCCCACCTCATATTTCCTGACACGGGGCCTCAGGATGGCGTTAACGGTTCCCTCACCCAGGAAGGTAGAAGAACTTGGACCCAAGATGGCAGAGACTTCTTAACTGGATTGATTGGGAGTGATTGCCCAGAGCACAGCGTGGAGGAGGCGCTTGGCCCCCGCTCGGGCAGGCAGAGCACCGTGATGGGTTGGCGATGCCCTATGCCAGGGTCATGGATGACAGGTGTGTTTGCCATCCCTAACCCGGGTATGCCTCTTCTCCTGCCTTTTGAGAGCTGGAGCTGAGAGGCACAGGCCCTTTCTGGCAATGACCTGGGCTGCCTGATGCCCAGCCAGAAGCAGACCAGCTGCAGACTCTGTCCACAGGCAGGGACGGGTACAGGTCCCCTTTCCTCTCCAACTCCAAAAGCAGCTTCAGAGCATGACATCATCCGACACGGGCGGGGGGACCGGAAGGCCCCAGAGCAGGGACTGTACTCACCAGCAACAGGGCTTCCAGCTGGTTAATGTAGATCTCTTCGCTGGCCAGGAACCCCGAGAGAACCAGCTTCCTCATCTCCAGGCCTTTCCCTGCTTCCACCTGCACAAACGCAAAGCACAGCCAACAGCTCATGAGCAAGGAGGCCAAAACCCTGCGTGGATGGTCTGTTTCCCTGCCTTCCCCGCCAACCTTTTTTTTTTTTTTTTTTTTTTTTTTTGAGACGAAGTCTTGCTCTGTCACCCAGGCTGGACTGCAGTGGCATAATCTCGGCTCACTGCAAGCTCCACTTCCTGGGTTCTAGTGATTCTCCTGCCTCGGCCTCCCAAGTAGCTGGGATTACAGGCACCCGCCACCATGCCCAGATAATTTTTGTATTTTTAGTAGAGATGGGGTTTCGCCACGTTGGCCAGGCTGGTATAGAACTCCTGACCTCAGGTGATCCACCCACCTCAGCCTCCCGAAGTGCTGGGATTACAGGTGTGAGCCACCACGCCTGGCCAGAAAGACATTTAAAAAACAAACAAGATTCGGCCCTAGACTTGGACAGGGGCCCACCATGTCCTTTATGAGCCACCTGCAGTGGCCCAGGTGCTCGTCCCTATCCTTCCAGTCTTTCCCACAGCCAGGACATCACTCAGTCTCCCCCACATGCAGGAGAACCAGCTTCCTCATCTTCAAAGGTCTCTAGCTTTCGGCTCTTTACCTGCTGCCTAAAATGCCACGTTTCCCCGAGGCATCGTGGCCGCAGAAGGGGAATGAGAGGGCCGGGGAGACAGGGTGGTGATAAGTGACTGCTTGGAAGATGCTACACTGGTAGGTTTGAAGACAGAGGATGGGCCATGAGCTAAGGAATGCAGGGAACCCCTGGAAGCTGGAAACGGCAACAAAATAAACTCACTCCCCTGCAGCAGGGGCGTCCGATCTTTTGGCTCCTCTGGGCCACACTGGAAGAAGACGACTGTCTTGGGCCACACATAAAATACAATAACACTAACGACAGCTGATGAACGAAAAGAAAAATATATGTTTTAAGAGTTTACAAATTTGTGTCGGGCCACATTCAAAGCAGTCCTGGGCCGTATGGCCGCAAGCTGGACAAGCCCTAGAGCTTCCAGAAGCAATGCAGCCCTGGAGATCCTTTTTATTTTAATTAATCTATTTATTTATGTGTTTATTTATTGAGACAAGGTCTCGCTCTGTCGCCCAGGCTGGAGTGCAATGGCACGATCTCAGCTCACTGCAACCTCTGCCTCCCAGGTTTGAGCGATTCTCCTGCCTCAGCCTCCCGAGTACCTGGGATTACAGGTGTCCGCCATCACACCCACTAATTTTTGTATTTTTAGTAGAGATGGGGTTTCGCCATGTTGGCCAGGCTGGTCTCAAACTCCTGACCTCAGGTGATCCGCCCACCTTGGCCTCCCAAAGTGCTGGGATTACAGGTGTGAGCCACGGCACCGGGCCGAGATCCTTTTTAGATTTCTGTATAAAGAACAAATTTGTGTGGTTTTAAGTCCTTGTTTGTGGCGGTTTGTTTCAGCAGCATTAGAAAAGCAATACAGACCCCACGCTTTAGGCAAGGGCAATAGTTACTTATTGGCGGCTTCACAAATACCAGGAACTGGGCTTAGCTCTCTTCGTGGTTCAACTCACCGGAGTCTCAAAACCTGGCAGGTGTTATCATCTTCCTGAGGCATTGAGAGTCGTGACTGCCAGAGGCCTGCACAGCCTCCAGCACACGTACCCCTGGGGGACAAGATCAGAGCCTAGAACAGCCCCCAGCCCCAGCCCCAGCCCCTCCAGGTCAGACCCTGAGGGGTCTTCCTGCTGCTTCCCAGCCTTGACAAATGGGAACTCATCCCCTGTGCTGGGGGGTTAGCGCCCCCTCCTGTTCCCGGCCAACCACGGATTTGCCTGAGGGTTTAGCAAATGCCACATCGTGAGCTTTAACTGTAGAGCTGATTGGACTAGGATGGGGGGAAGAACGGGATTTGCAGCCCCAGCCACAAACAAGCTCCATCCCCCCTGGCATGAGCGTAGACCCTGAAGCCCTGTAATCATCCATTTCTGTAAGATCCTCCCTTCAAGACTTCCATTCACAATCCAGTCTTGAAAGGCTGGTTCTGATGGGAAGACGACTCAGAAAGACCCTCCCTCAAAAGGCAATACAGAGTCAGCCCCAAGAGTCCCGCTCTGGGCCCCGTTCACGCTGCAGTTTTGGCTGGGATGGGAGCAAAGGCGTTGGAGAGCGTACGGATGGGAAATTAGCCTCAGTGCACTTGGCTAACAGCAGACCCGTTGCTCAGTCACCACCAAAGGAAGGCCTGTTCCATCTCCCGTCTTCTCCAGCTTTCCTCAGACTCCACAATCCCCAGCTTAGAGCCATGAGGAAATTCACATTGTTTCTTCAGTCTCTGCGGGGGCGTCTCGACTCATCAAACACCAGGCTCACCACTCACGCACCCATTCCCACCGGGAGCCAGGCACCGGGAATACGAAGGTGAAGGCCATAGTCTCTCCCCCAGGGAGCACTTCAGAGGTGCCTACGTGCCCAGAATGCTCTGGAGTGAGTTCTCTAAAGAGTTCCAGGTCCCACAGCCTCTGCCACGCTGCCTACCCGTCTCCAGCACCGGGAAGCTGCCCGTCCTCACTTCCTCCTAGCCAGAACTTATGAAATACAGCCCTGGTGGGTCTGTTCATCCTCAGCATCCTGCACAATCTGCTAGGCTCACAGTGTGGCAGCTTGAAGCCACCAAACCAAAGACATCAGGTCACTCTGGTAGGGACGGTGTCTAGAGTAAGGCGTGGCCAACTCAGGCCTGGTCCTCCAAAGAGTTGACAGGCTAAAGCCTCCAAACATCTGGTTCCAGGCCAAGCAAAGACACAATCTCTCCAGGAGCACTGGCCTCCAAGACAACAAGCAGGGCTGGCTCTCTGGCTGCAACTCAAGGCTATAGGGCATGCAGCAAGGGTCTGAGGCTCACAGATGGTAGAAGTCAGTTCACGGGCCACAGTTGGCTGCCGGCAGTACCCAGCAGGATCTGCTGAGTAGATGCCACCGGGCCTGGGGGTTGGGGGTGGCCGTGCCTGGGGCTTAGACCCACGCCAAGCATCAACCTCAGGACGACTGGCCCATCTCAGTCTCAGGACAGCTGAGGCAGTGTAGAGACATCGAGAGACCCTCTCCTCTCCCAGTGCTAGGCGCTGAGGAAAGTCTCTTTCAGCTGCTTCCTTGGCAGAATTTAGAACAGAGAAGACAGGGTCAACTGCTGGGGGACAAAGACCAAATTCCAGCAGCCCATGTCTCCCAAAGGGTGGATCCCCGTATTCTGGGCTCCCTGTTGCTGTCTGAAGTCTTAGGGAGGCACCATGGGGCACAGGCAGTGTTTTGAAACTTCGGTTGTTCATATCCCACCCTTAAAATTTTGCCACACTCACATACCACCACCTGCACTATTCTTTACTCAATATTGTTCTTTACAATGACTTTTTTTTTTTTTTTTTTTTTTTGAGATAGAGTCTCACTGTGTCACCCAGGCTGGAGTGCAGTGGCGTGATCTCGGCTCACTGCAACCTCCACCTCCCGGGTTCAAGCGATTCTCCTGCTTCAGCCTCCTGAGTAGTTGGGACTACAGGTGCATGCCACCATGCCCAGATAATTTTTGTATTTTCAGTAGAGACAAGGTTTCACCATGTTGGCCAGGCTGGTCTTGAACTCCTGACCTCGTGATCCACCGCGCCCAGTCTCCCAAAGTGCTGGGATTACAGGCATGAGCCACTGTGCCCAAGAGCTGACTTGTAAAAAGCGGTCTTATCCTACACATATTTGAAATCGTAAGAAAAATGTACAGGTCGTATTTTTTCTAATGTATATTAAAATATATACTTAACCATTAAAATGCAAAATATAGATCGAGGTGCCACCGATCGTTTCTCAAATCACCACATGTGGGGCCCGTACTTAGAAAAACATCCAAATGGGGGATACAGGCATGATGTGGAAGCACAAGAGACCTGGGCAGGTGAAACAGAAATAGAGACGTTTCAGATGATCCATTAAAAACTGGCACAGAATTGGGCTGGGCTCAGTGGCTCACGCCTGTAATCCCAGCACTTTGGGAGGCCAAGATGGGCAGATCACTTAAGCCCAGGAGTTAGAGACTAGCGTGGGCAACATGATGAAACCGTCTCTACAAAAATATAAAAATTAGCCCAACGTGGTAGCATGTGCCTATAGTGAGGGGGAGGCTGAGGTGGGAGGACGATTGAGATTGAGTCTGGGAGGTGGAGGCCACAGAGAGCCATGATTGTCCCACTGCACTCCAGCCTGGGCGACAGAGTGAGACTCTGTCTCAAAAGAAAAAAAAATGGCACAGAATAATACCTAAAGGGTTAATCTGTATTACAAAAGAGTTTTTATTCCGACAAATAAGTTCCTTAAAATAGCACCTTCTACAACGTCCCCGTCACAACCCTACCTATCTTTAAATAGAATGGCATGAAACATTTTTGGCAAGTATACGCCATTTTACAGATGCAACGTGACGCTATCAGTATTTGCATTACCAGTTTTACAGATCAATAACTCTTCAAAGCTAAGTCTGGGCTGAGATATGCAGCAAACTCCAGCTATAGCTTTGGAGAAAACTGCGGCCAACTTTACCTCTGCCCCCCAGGAAGACGAAGCGTCTTGGAAATTACACTGCAAACAGGATTGATCTATGGGCCTGGCACTTGGGCACATGCTCAGGACGCAACTGCTGCTTAACGTAAGTACCCCTGAAGTAAAGTAATAGCAAAGAGAATTGCCTTGGATTCCTACCAGCCGCCAGGGAGGGGTGTGCCAAGAACGTCTGCAGCCCAGGACAGACTGTGTCATCCAGAAATGACCCTTGTCCTGTGCGCACACACACGTGGACACATCCAGGCCATCCCCAACGCCACTAGAAGTGGTCCCTTCTCCCCTGAATTTGGTACCCTTTTATCAGTATTCTTCTCACAGCCTTTTTTTTTTTTTTTTCTTTTGAGACTGAGTCTGACTCTGTCACCCAGGCTGGAGTGCAGTGGCGCCATCTCGGCTCACTGCAACCTCTGCCTCCCGGGTTCAAGTGATTCTCCTGCCTCAGCCTCCCGAGTAGCTGGGATTACAGGCACCCACCACCACGCCCAGCTAATTTTTGTATTTTTAGTAGAGGTGTGGTTTCACTATATTGGTCAGGCTGGTCGCAAACTCCTGACCCCAGGTGATCCGCCCACCTAATCCTCCCAAAGTGCTGGGATTACAGGCGTGAGCCACCGCACCTGGCCCACCCCGACTACTTCAGTACTCTATTCCTACTCCCTGTACCTGCCCCTTGCTCTGAACGCCTTGGGAGGGAGAATCATGCCTTGTTCCTCTCATCGTCTCTACAGTGCCAGGCACGGTGCTCTGAAGAGCACCCAACCTGAGAGTGTTTGTTGAATGAATCCGTGAGCTTTCTTCCCACCGCTCTGTGGCCACCTGCTTGTCTTCTCCCTCTGAGGCCAATGCCGGTAGAGGAGGGAGGAATTCTAGGTGTTCAGGATGAGGCAGGGAGCCTGGAACTCCCCCAGCATTCAAGAAAGGTCCCCTTCCCCCATGCTGGCAGCAAAGTAGAGGGGAAGACCCCATCCAGGTGCTCATGGAGACCCAGGAGAAGCAGCGTTTTTAGGTGTGACACGTGCTCAGGCTCTCTCGGCATCCGTGGGCCACCGCCGTACGCAGTAGGACACCTCTGAGATGGAGCGAGGCTGGGAACCTGGTGCACCCTTTGTGGGCCCCAGCGGGCCTCACACATGGTGCAGATTCTCACTAGCACCAGCCCCACACCACGCACTGTGTAGTGTTCAGCAATGAATATGACGTGGTCCTCGTCCTCAAGGAGAATGGGATGTAATTGCCGAGGCAAACATCTGGAGTTCTGAGCAGAATGAAATAGGGGCTTAGCTGAGGCATACGCCAGGGTCCAGCAGAAGGGGAGGTCCAGGAGGCAGCCTCTGAGTGGGCCCACATCTGTGCTGGGGGCTTCCCAGAGAAGGCCCATGAGGGCCACACACCTCCCGTCCCAGCATTGCTACTCCCAGCTGGACTCCTGGCTCACGAGCAGACCTGCCCACCCTGTTCCTAGTGGGGAGGCTGGTCAGACCCTAAGTGCAGAGGCCTCCCTGAGCCCACCAGGAGACGTGACTTACCCCCACGGCCCTACGCCAGCACCAGATCAGAGAACACGGGGTGGGGTGCCAGCCACTGCCAGCCTCCCTACAGCTCCACTCCCCACCCAGGCCTGCAGCCACCGCTCCACCCATACTCCACACATCAGCCATCTACCGTGGTTCTGCATCTATTTTTACCTCCACTGGCTCCACCTCAGAGCCACACTGTAGAGTGGGTGGGGCAGGGCTGTGATCCCCATCTTCTATGAGGGACAGGGAGGCCCAGAGAGGTTCAGGGACAGCCTCCCGCCCCCAGCGATGCTCGCTGCACATGCCTTCTAGGCCCCGCAGATGGGCACTCGGTCAGGCAGCCTCGCTTAGCAGTCTGCAAACTCCCTGAAATGCGTCCTCATTGGGCCTCCCTTCTCGACACAGAACAAGAGAGCAGTTGAGCAAAAGGCTGAGGCTGAAGCTCTGAGAGGTGTGTCCAGGAGAGAAAAAGGAAGACCGCTGTGGTGTGCCGGGCCAGACTCACAGAGCCGGCGTGGTTCCGGGGCCGCCCTGCTCCTCAAGGGGATTCCGGCCACCACTGCCCTCCAGTTCTACCGGGAGGCAACCTCTCCTACAGGACGGGGCATTGCTGCAGAGGACACCCTCAGCCCCAGAGCGGGTGGGCCAGGGCCCAGCAGATGCTCCCTGCTTATCCCACCTCGGGAAGGGCACCTGCCCACCTGGCTGGAGCCTCCAAGCCAGCTGTTCCCTCCCCCGCTTCAGCTGACCCAGTGCTTTTCCTTCAAGGAAGCTCAGTGACCTCTGGCTGTTGCCCTTTGCAAACACCCTCTTGCCTCAGCTCAGAGACACCAAGTCCCTGTCTCCTGGCTGGGAAGAGGGTGGCCCCTCTCTTGCGGTTGCCGTGGAAACGGGATTCCTGCCCACCGGCTCCAGGGAGGCGGCGAGGCTCGAGCTGACAGACCCGCCAGGTGACTCCTGGTACAGCCCCCGGAGCCCTGAGCTGGGCTGGCCTGGAGGGGGCGGCAGCCACTCCCCCGAGGACATCGGTCGGGGAGGCAGTCCCGCCCCTCTCCCCTGGGAACAGCTGCCGGGGCCGGGACCCTCGCGGACTCCGCCGAGGGCTTCCACCCGGCCGCGCGCTCTGCGCCCCCATCAGCCATTTCTCCCGCGCACCTTCGGCAGCGCCGGCCCGGCCCCCCCCAGCGCCCAGGGCGTGTCACGCTCCCACCTTCACAGCCACCAGGAAGGGGGACCCTGAGCCGGGGCTGGTCGGGGTTCCCAGCTCGCACTCCTCCAGGAGAAACACATCTTCGTCCTCCAGAACCTTGTCCAGCAAGCCTATCGCCTCCTCTTCCTCCTCCATGGCAGCCGGAGCCCGCGGAGGGCAGACAGGAAGCGGGGTCCACGCAGCGGCGGCGGGAGGAGGGAGGAGGGAGGAGGCGGGCGGGAGGGGGGGGCAGGTCTACACCCGCGCGCCCGGCCTGGGGCTCCCGACCTGGGACTGCATCCCGGACCTAGTCCGCCCCGCTCCGCCGCCGCCGCCTCGCGCGTCCTCGCCCGGCGAAAGGGGTAGCAAGGCCCGGGCAGCGCCTGACGCCGTGCCCGGCCCGTGGCGGAGGCGAACCCGCGGCACAGCGGGGCACAGCGCCCTCCTCCGTGTCCCGCCCGGCCCCGCTCCTGGCCCCGCAGGGCCCGCCCTTCCCAGGCTCCAGGGCTCGCGCTCGCCCCGAACACACAGGAAACGCGCGTCGCGAGGTGGGGCCGCCCGTCCTCTGGGGTTGCGGGGCCGCGGCTGGCGGAGGCTTCTGCGGCAGAGGAGGAGCGAGGAGGCCGCGGCCGGGCCGGGGTGGGGTGGGGTGGGGTGGGGTGGGGTGGAAGGGGGAGGCCGCTTCCCAGACGCAGCTTCATTCCCCGCGCGCGGCCGAGCCAGGAGCCCGGCGTGCAGGGGCGACCCCCAGAGCCACCCCGGAGTCCCGATGCGCCGGAGCCCCCTTCCGGAGGGGAGGCCCCGGCCCGCCCAGAAGCCACAGCCGCGTCCCGGCCGCCGCTGGAGGAGTCAGGCTTTGCAACAGACAGGCCTGACCTGCCCCCCCAGCAGGAGCGCGGTGCCACCACGGTCCTGCCCACGAGCGGTGGGCTCCCCAGTCACAGGGACCAGGATCCCCCTCCTCAGAGCAGCACCCCTCCTCCGAGCAGCCCCCCAACTCACAGGTGCTGAGACCAGCACCCCCACCTCCTCCCAGCAGCCCCCCAACTCAAAGACCAGCCCCCCCACTCACGGACACTACTGACACCAGCACCCCCACCTCCTCTAAGCAGCCCCCCACTCAAAGACCAGCCCCCCAACTCACTGACGCTACTAACACCAGCATCACCTCCTCTGAGCAGCCCCCAACTCACAGGCCAGCCCCCCTACTCACAGACGCTGCTGAGACCAGGACCCCCACCTCCTCTGAGCAGCCCCCACTCACAGGCACTGCAGAGACCAGGACCCCCACCTCTTCTGAGCAGCACCCCCCCACGACTCACAGGCACTGATGAGACCAGCACCCCCACCTCCTCCGAGCAGCCACCCCCCAAGCCACCCCACCGCAGGGAGCCAGCCTGCAAGGGGAGTGCACACACAACCCAGGACAGGCACCCAGAACCCAGGACAGGCACCATCGCCGGCCCTGCCCACTCCCAGCCAGCTTCCCCTGGCTTCTCTAATGGTTGCAGAACCCCCACCTGTGCAGGGAGTGAGGCCACATTCTGGTCCCCCTGGCCCTAATTCCTGGATGCTCATACACCTCCTTCCATGGGAGGAGGAGTCCAGGGGAGGCCCTGAAAAGCTCTTTTACAACCCAACAATGGAGCAAAGGTTGCAAACGGCACCCATGAGAGTGCGGGTGAGGCCAGCCAGTGACCAGGTAGGGCTGGGTGAAACCACCACTCACTCCAGCTGATGGCTGCTGGAGGAAACGCAGGCTCACGGGCTGCCTGATCTCTGTTCAAAATAAGCTAAAATCTGGCTTATTAACAGGAACCCTCCTGATTTTAAAACGATGGCGAATAATTAACATTTTAAAACAACAGGTGTGAACCACACCTGTAGCCCAAGTTCGGCCCACAGCCCTCCACTCCCCCCAGAATTCTTCAGAAGCTCTGGGTTCTAGGTGGGGCTCATGCAATTCCATTAGCAGCAGAGAAGCTGCCCTCTCTGGAGAGAGGCTCCATCCTGTTTCCAGAGCTGAAATACAGAGCAAGGGATTGGGGGGTGAGCCCTTGGGGGGCCCCAGGGCTAACAGCCTTTGGTCAGGGAACTGTGCCACCAGGGTTCAGCAGAGGCACACCCCCACCCCACCCCACCCCACCCATCTCCTTCCAGCCCCTGGTTTTCCCCTGTCCCTGCCTGGGGGGGTTATAAATAGCCAGGACGCATCTGAAGGGCCTTTCAGCCACAATTCCTCATTTGGTGTGGGCGGGTGAGGCTGTGGCCAGGGCTTGGGAACGACCAGGCCTGGCATTCCCCAGGGCACAAGTATGCCAGCTCAGGGCCTGGTGCCACAGGTTCTTCTGTCTCCCGCCCGGCAGGCTCCAAGTGCATGGCATGGGCTGCCCACACAAGTCAAACCTGCAGGCAACACGAAGAAGGGCCTAAAACCCCACAGGCCCCTGCTGTGTTCGTTCCTCCACTCAAGAGGACATGAGGTGCCCTTGGAAGTCTGCCAGGATATCCTCGTCCCCGTTCCCCACGCCTCTACGCGGCATGGTGAGACTGACGCCCACTTCTTCCCGAAATCCCTGAACCCCACACAAGTGGCTCCCTGAGTATCCAGGGCCTCTCTACTCCACCCTGTCCCCAGCAGCTGGAAATTCCAGTGAGTAACGAGAGTGCCCCTCCATCAGACACAGACTCCACTCACAGGCCCTCTGTGCCCCCCTGGAGGGGAAGTGACTCACCGGTCCCCACAGCTTCCCTCCCTTTCCCTTACAAATGCCCTGAGCCAGCCCTGGACCTGAGCTCCACACTCCGTCTGCCTCGGCCTGGCTCCTAATGTTCTCCATAGAAGCAGCCTGCTTCAGAGGCCCCCAAAACGGTTTATTCCGTAAGCCAGAGGCCTCCCTCTCCGACTCTTTGGCCTCTGCAGTCTAGAGTTTCTCCGAGCCCTCAGCTGCCCTGTTGATGCAGGCGCTGCCCCGACCACTTTCTGGTGTAGGCTGGCCCTTCATTCTCCCGCCTCCTGTAAATGTGGAGTCACTTGCTTGGGCCCAGCCTCAGCCCTCTGCTCCCTTCCCCCAGAGAAGCATCCCTTCTCCCTTCCAGGCCAATGGCGGCCCGCTGCCAGCTCCAGCCCCGGTGTCTTGCTGGGCTCTAGGTCTAGCACCTGCCCCGGCCACTGGGTCTCCTCACTTGGAAGCCCCAGCAACAGCCCTTCCACTCCACATGTCCGGACCAAACGACCCTTCCTCCTCCTGAAACAGCTTCCCCTTCCGGGTTTCCACTTCTGTTAGTGCGGCCGCCATCTTGCGAGTCTTCCTCCCCTCAACCCCCACATCCCTTTTACCACGTCCTTCGGTTCTTCCTTCTTTTCCTTTTCCAAAGCCACCACCCCACCAAGCTTTAGAGCCTCTTACACCCACACGACCACATGTACTTCCCCACTTTGGCTCCGATCTTGTCTGTCCATCCGTCTGTTCATTCATCCATACCCAGAAAAGGCCTGGCATGACACACATACAAGGCTGGGAGACCGGGCCCTTGCCGCTCGCAGGCTCTCCATCCGTCTGGGGTGAGGACGTGTGAACACACGAGGCAGTGTTCTCGTTTACCAGCCACCCTGGGGACGGAGGACAGTGGCACTAACGCTGCCTGAGAGTGAAAGCTTCACAGGACAGTGGCTTCTGAGCAGCATCTGGAAATAGGGAAGGGTTTCCAGGCAAAGAAGAGAGGGCCCGAAAGGAAAGGGTTAAGCAGCTTCAGCAACCCGGGTGCAGTGATGCACCTGAAATCTCAGGTACTCAGGAGGCTGAGGCGGGAGGATCGTTTGAGCTCAAGAGTTGGAGGCTGCAATGAGCTATGATCGCACCACTGCACTTCAGCCTGGGCAACAGAGCCAGACTCTGTCTTGAGGGAGGGAGGAAGGGAGGGAGAAAGGGAGGAAGAGAGGGAGGAAGGGAGGAAGGAAAGGAGGAAGGAAGGTAGGTTAAGAAGCACTGCTTGCTAGAGGACAGATGATGAACTTGGAGAAGTGGCCTGAACAGCACTGTAGAGGGTGAAGGGCATAAACTCCCACAAGGGCAATGAATGGGGCACCCACTGAGACTTTTTTTTTTTTTTTTTGAGACAGGGTCTTGTTCTGTCACCCAGGCTGGAGTGCAGTGACACAAACATGGCTCACTGCAGCCTTGACCTCCTGGGCTCATGTGATCCTCCCACCTGAGCCTCCTGAGCAGCTGGGACCACAAGCACACACCACAGCCAGCTAATGTTTGAAATCTTTCGCAGCCACTGAGATTTCTGACACCATCAAGTCTAAATCTCAGTCTCCAATGGTTGACTCCCCAAAGACAGTCTTCCCCCACACCCACCCTCCATTCCCTCCCCTGACCCAATCAACAAGGATTTGTTAACGCCTGACCCAATCAGCAAGCATTTGTTAACCACCTGACCCAATCAGCAAGCGTTTGTTAACCGCCTGACCCAATCAGCAAGCATTTGTTAACCGCCTGACCCAATCAGCAAGCGTTTGTTAACCGCCTGACCCAATCAGCAAGCGTTTGTTAACCGCCTGACCCAATCAGCAAGCGTTTGTTAACCGCCTGACCCAATCAGCAAGCGTTTGTTAACCGCCTGACCCAATCAGCAAGCGTTTGTTAACCGCCTGACCCAATCAGCAAGCGTTTGTTAACCGCCTGACCCAATCAGCAAGCGTTTGTTAACCGCCTGACCCAATCAGCAAGCGTTTGTTAACCGCCTGACCCAATCAGCAAGCGTTTGTTAATCGCCTGACCCAATCAGCAAGCGTTTGTTAATCGCCTGACCCAATCAGCAAGCATTTGTTAACCGCCTGCTGTGCACCAGGCACTGTGCTAGCATTCGGAATGCAGCCACAGACAGGGGACCCCGTGCCTACTCTCGCGGAGCTGACAGTCTCGGGAACAGACTGACCTGGTGACTGACTCCCAAGGCAGTGTCAAGGGAGGGGCAGGGCCATACTGGGGAGGAGAGCAGTGTCAGAACTCTGCAGCTGAGGTGCCATTCAGCTGAGGTGTCACTTTTCTGGAAGGGATAACATGGAAACACCTATTGCTAATTTTTTTTTTTTTTTTTTTTTTTGAGACGGAGTCTCACTCTGTCACCCAAGCTGGAGTGCGATGGCGTCATCTCAGCACACTGCAACCTCTGCCTCCTCGGTTCAACCCATTCTTTTGCCTCAGCTTCCCAAGTAGCTGGGATTACAGGCACCCGCCACCACGCCCGGCTAATTTTTGTATTTTTAGTAGAGATGGGGTTTCATCATGTTGGCCAGGCTGGTCTCGAACCCCTGACCTCAGGTGATCCACCTGCCTCGGCCTCCCAAAGTGCTGAGATTACAGGTGTAAGCCATGGCACCCGGCCCGCTGCTCATTTTTAGATTCGACTTTAAACGTCACCTCCTCCAGGGAGCCTCCCGTGACTCCCCGTTGGCTGCATCAGATGTGCCCGCTGGTGCCCTCAGAGCCCACTATACGTTCCCAATCGTGGCACTTCTTTTTTAACTTCTTTATTTTCCTGTTACATCACTAACAATTCTAACTCTGTAGACACACATAATATAGAAAGAGAAAGTACCCTCTGGTTCCCTCTGACAGAGGGAGCCTCTAAGAGTTAGTTATACATTTTTCCTTATTTCTGTCCACGAATAAACTATACACATAGGCCGGGTGCAGTGGCTCACGCCTGAAATCCCAACACTTCGGGAGGCCGAGGCAGGAGGATCACTCAAGCCCAGGAGTTTGAGACCAGCTGGGCAACATGGCAAGACCTCATCTCTACAAAAATTTTAAAAAACAATTAGCTGAGTGTGGTGGCATGCTCTTGTGGGCCCGGCTTCTTGGGAGGCTGAGGCAGGAGGATTGCTTGGGCCAGGATGTTGAGGCTGCAATGAACTGTGTTTGTGCTACCATGTTCCAGACTGGGCAACAGAGAAAGACCGTGTCTCAAAAAAAAAAAAAAAAAAAATTAGACCGTGCGCAGTGGTTCACGCCTTTAATCCCGCACTTTGGGAGGCTG
This sequence comes from Symphalangus syndactylus, assembly GCF_028878055.3. NCBI lineage: Eukaryota > Metazoa > Chordata > Mammalia > Primates > Hylobatidae > Symphalangus > Symphalangus syndactylus. Next base: position 68,085,677 of record NC_072442.2, on the reverse strand, counting down.
AGGCAGGTGGATTACTTGAGTTCAGGAGTTCATGACCAGCCTGGTCTACGTGGTAAAACCCTGTCTCTACTAAAAATACAAAAATTAACCAGGAGTGGTGGCACAGGCCTGTAATCCCAGCTACTCTGGAGGTTGAGGCACAAGAATTCCTTGAACCTGGGAGGCAGTGGTTGCAATGAGCTGAGATCGCACCACTGCACTCTAGTCTGGGCGACAGAGCAAGACCCTGTCTCTAAAAAAAAAAAAAAAAAATTATGGCTGGGTGCGCTGGCTCAGGCCTGTCATCCCAGCACTTTGGGAAGCCGAGGCAGGTGGATCACTCGAGGTCAGGAGTTCGAGACCATCCTGGCTAACACGGTGAAACTCCGTCTCTACTAAAAATACAAAAATTAGCTAGGCATGGTGGTGGGTGCCTGTAGTCCCAGCTACTAGGGAGGCTGAGGCAGGAGAATCGCTTGAACCCAGGAGGCAGAGGTTGCAGTGAGCCGAGATCACACCACTGCACTCTAGCCTGGGTGAGAGAGAGAGACTCTGTCTCAAAAAAAAAAAAAAAAAAAAAAAAAAACAGTGGTTAGAGATGCCGGTGGGACTGGGGAACAGACAGGAGAGAGACTGTGTGAGGCACAATGACATGAGTTTAGTCTGGCTGGTTCATGCATTCATTCAGCTAATATTTACTGAGCACCTGCTGTGTGCCAGGCATATTTCTAGGCACCAGAGACCGCAATGAGCAAAAGTTTTGTTACAAAACCGACAAAATCTCTGTCTCATGAGAGTTCACATTCTAGCAGGGAGTTGGTCCTGAGGCCACAGGGGTAGGCAGGGGGTCCAGGGGTCAGGTCAGACAAGGCCTTCACAGCTGTGCAAAGGGAAGGTGGGTCCTATAGGCGAAGCGAAGGGGGGCCCTATAGGCGAAGGGAAGGTGCTGAAGGATTTCAGGCCAGGTGTGACAGGACATTCATCCTGCATCCCTCCCGCTGACATCAGATGACTCTTTCTAAAACACTGCTCACTCTGTGCCCAGCAGGAAGCCACCAAGCCAGGCCAAACAAGGGCCGTGGGGCCCCAGCTGATGACTCACCCATCTCACTGTTGACAGTAACCTCTCAAAGGGCCTGGCACGTTCTCACTTCCAGGCCTTTAACAGAGGCAGGTCGGCGGCTTGAAGACTTTCTCCCGCCTCTCGGCTTCTCCTTGGCTCTCCCAGCTTTCCTGGCAGAAACTCAAGCCCCACCTGCAGATTGTATGAAGCTCAGTAGCTCTTCGGCCAATGGGAACTGACACCAAAGGGCAAGTGCCAGGGCAGGTGCAGCCACTAACTACAGCCACAGACGGAACCAGATTCATCACCTTCCAGATCCCCTTGCTCCTCCCTCTGCCTCCTCTTTCTCTGTTCTAGCACAAGTCACTCCAAAATCATATACATAGTTCAACTACATAAAGCTAATTTGGCCAGATGCAGTGGCTCACGCCTGTAATCCCAGCACTTGGGAGGCCGAGGCAGGCAGATCACCTGAGGTCAGGAGATCGAGACCAGCCTCGCCAATATGGTGAAATCCCATCTCTACTAAAAATACAAAAAATTAGCCAAGCATGGTGGCGGGTGCCTGTAATCCCAGCTACTTGGGAGGCTGAGGCAGGAGAATCACTAGAACCCAGGAAGGGGAAGCTGCAGTTAGCTGAGATCGTGCCATTGCACTCCAGCCTGGGTGACAGAGGGAGACTCTGTCTCAAAAAACTAAAATACATAGGCCGGGTGAGGTGGCACACGCATGTAATCCCAGCACTTTGGGAGGCCGAGGCGGGCAGATCACCTGAGGTTGGGAGTTCAAGACCAGCCTGGCCAACATGGTGAAACCCCATCTCTACTAAAAATACAAAAATTAGCCGGGTGTGGTGGTGTGTGCCTGTAATCTTAGCTACTTGGGAGGCTAAGGCAGGAGAATCACTTGAACCCGGGAGGCGGAGGCTGCAGTGAGCCGAGATTGTGCCACTGCACTCCAGCCTGGGTGACAGAGGGAGACTCCATCTCAAATAAATAAATTAATTACATAAAATAAAGAAAATAAAATAAAGCTGATGTTGAGAAGCCAGTACACGACACTGTTTATACAGTGAAACAAATAAACTAAAACAGAAAGAAAACTCTCCTGCACTCTGGATGTGAGCCCCAGCTCTGCCTCTTGCCAACTGTGTGACCTGGGCACGTCATCTAGGCTCCCTGTGCCTCCGTTTCCTCATCTATAGAATGGGGGTAATTATGGCACCACCTCTAGGGCTGCTAGCTAGCTGGGAGACGGAGATCCCAGATGGGGGGTGAGAGCTGTGGGATAAGCCAGGCCAGCCAAGTGTGATTCATCAGAGAAGATTAACAGTGTGGAGAGGTGAGCAAGATCCCAGCCAGGTGTGAATGTAGGAGGGCCAGAGAGGACAGGGGAGCCAGCGATGACGGGACCCAGGGTCACAACCAAGGTATTAGTCTACCTACTTCCAACTTACCTCCTTCCCAACTGGGACAAGCCCAGGAGCCACCCTGAGCCTCATTGTCTTCATCTACTAAACGGGGGTAGCCCCATGGCTGGAGGACTTGGCTGGCAGGGAAGCCCCTGGGCTCCTAGCACAGCACCTGGCACATGGGAGGGTCCAGCTCGTGTCCTTCTCTTTGCAGCAGGGACCCAAGATCCAGGAAGGGGAGAAATGCAGGGGCCGGCTGCTGGGGGTGGAGGTTGAAACTCGAGGAGTCCCTGACTCCACCACGGGCGTCCCTGACCCACACAACCCAGGTCGGGAGCAGTCGGGAGGGAGTGGAGTGGGCACCATCTCAGGAGTTCGTGGCTCCCATGCTGCCTCTTCACTCACCTACCAGCAACCTCGAAACCCAAGCCCCAAGCCTTCAGAAGAGACCGAGAAAGGGAAGAGGAGGCTGCAGTTCTTCCCAGTGTTAACCCTGAGCCTGAGTTCCTCCCAGCCCTGAGCCTGAGTTCTTCCCAGCATTAACCCTGAGCCTGAGTTCTTCCCAGTGTTATCCCTGAGCCTGAGTTCTTCCCAGCCCTGAGCCTGAGTTCTTCCCAGTGTTATCCCTGAGCCTGAGTTCTTCCCAGTGTTATCCCTGAGCCTGAGTTCTTCCCAGCCCTGAGTCTGAGTTCTTCCCAGCATTATTGCCTGAGCCTGAGTTCTTCCCAGTGTTATCCCTGAGCCTGAGTTCTTCCCAGCCCTGAGTCTGAGTTCTTCCCAGTGTTATCCCTGGGTCTGAGTTCTTCCCAGCCCTGAGTCTGAGTTCTTCCCAGTGTTATCCCTGAGCCTGAGTTCTTCCCAGTGTTATCCCTGAGCCTGAGTTCTTCCCAGTGTTATCCCTGAGTCTGAGTTCTTCCCAGTGTTATCCCTGAGCCTGAGTTTTTCCCAGTGTTATCCCTGGGTCTGAGTTCTTCCCAGTATTAACCCTGAGCCTGAGTTCTTCCCAGCCCTGAGCCTGAGTTCTTCCCAGCATTAACCCTGAGCCTGAGTTCCTCCCAGCCCTGAGCCTGAGTTCTTCCCAGCATTAACCCTGAGCCTGAGTTCTTCCCAGTGTTATCCCTGGGTCTGAGTTCTTCCCAGCATTATTGCCTGAGCCTGACTTCTTCCCAGCATTATTGCCTGAGCCTTCCTTTGCTCCTGCCTTCCTCCTGACTGAACATCCCAGAACTACTTGGTTCCATTCCACGAATACCAGTTGAGAACCCCTAGCTGCCGAGACGCTTCCATTGGGGTCCACAGAGATGATCAGGGATTAAGGTCCTGATCTCACAGGGCAGATGCACCCCACAAGTGACCGTGCACACCTTCCAAACTGCAATGGGATCAGTGGCGGGGTGGGCATGAAAGCTTCACAAGGGAGGGCGTGTGAGCGGGACCTGGCAGCGCTATGCAGACTCTGGCATCACAGAAACCCAAGTTTCAATAATGCTCTGGCCCTGCTGGCTGCATGGTCTTGGACAAACAATAATAATATTAATAGTTATTATTAAGAGATGGAGTCTTGCTCTGTCACCAAGGCAGGGGTACAATGGCTATTCACAGGCGTGATCCTAGCACGTTTCAGCCTCCAACTCCTGGGCTCAAGTGATCTTCCTGCCTCAGTTTCCCTCGTAGACAGGATTATGGGAGTGAACCACCATGCCCAGCTAATCTTAGGCAAATTATGTCACCTCTCTGAGCCTCAGTTTTCGCACCTGTAATGTGGAGATGGTTATAGCACCTACTTCATAGAGTTGTTGAGGGTCTTAAATGAAACCACACACATGAAAGGTTCAGCACAAGCCTCTCTAAGCAGCTGTGATGAGGGGGAGGAGGAAGAAGAGGATCACAGGGACAATGATGATGATTTATTTTTCCTTTTTCTTTTGAGATGGCATCTCACTCTGTCCCCCTGGCTGCTGGAGTGCAACGGCGCGATCTCAGCTCACTGCAACCTCTGCCCCCACTGGGTTCTAGCAATTCTTCTGCCTCAGTCTCCCAAGTAGCTGGGATTACAGGCACCTGCCACCACACCCAGCTAATTTTTTGTGTATGTTTTTAGTACAGATGGGGTTTCACCATGCTGGCCAGGATGGTCTTGAACTACTGATCTCAGGTGACCCACCCACCTCGGCCTCCCAGAGTGCTGGGATGACAGGCGTGAGCCACCGCGCCCGGCCAAGGGTGAGGATTTCAATTCACCTCCACCCTTATCTTTGGGTTCTCCTGCAGGCTGGAGTCTAAACCCGTTTCGATTTTACATTGACAAAGCATCCTGCCAAATACCATCTCACAGAAACCTCACAACAGCTGTGAGGTTTGAGCCCTGTGAGGTCAGGAGGGAGGAAATTCTCAGTGTCTTCACTCTACAGATGAGCAAACTGCAGCTCTGGGTGGGGAGTGGTGAGTGACACCCCTCAGGCCACACAGTGAGACAGTGGTACAGTGAGGACAAAACCCAGTTCTCCTCTCTGCCTTGTGGCCCCTTTTTACTAAGTTTCCCAAGAGGGAAGCAGACAGAGGAGTCTGCGGCCTGAGTCGGATCTTCTGTTAAGACCATGGTCCTGGCTTAGGAACCTACACCCCCACTTGTCAGCTGAGATGAGTCCTGGCCCTTCCTTCCTTCTCAGAGTGAAACCAGGCCCTTTCAGCTGAATGGAGCCACCAGTGGTCTGTGGGCCTGGCCCTGCCGTGCTGCCCTGCTCAGCCTGGACTTGGGCAGGTTTTGTGGGGCAGGGTTTCAGGTTTCACCCTAGTACCTCTGTGGGATGCATGTCTTGGGGACACAAACGAAGACAAAGGCAGAGGGCAAGGCTGTGGAAGGGCGTGTTGGGGAGAGAGGAGCATGTCCTGCCAAGACCACAGAGACATGGCTTCACCCGGGGCCACCCCATGTGGCAGAAAGGAGGTTGATTGCAAAAGCAGATTCGGTCATCGTGCAGCAGATATTGATCAGACTTGGTCTTTGCAATGCTCTTGGCCCCCCAGCCCTCTAACCTGGTGAGAAAAGGCTTGTGGGCCCTGGTGGCCAAGGGCTGTGCACTTTGGTGAGCCAGGCCCGATGCCGCAGGCCTCCCCGATGCTGAAATTCCGCAGCATCTTCCTGCAGCTGCTCACAGTGGGATGGGAGCTGAGTCCCCCAGGCAGGGCTCTGAGCCCTGCTGTGGTCTGAGAGCTGCTCACAGTGGGGCCTCCTCCCGACTACCTTTCAGGGGAGTTAGAGCTCTTTAGAGACGAGGAAACTGAGGCTCAGCGGTATGAGGACATTTGCCCAGTGTCTCACAGCTAAAGAGTAGTAGATTCTCTTATCTTGAGATGGAGTCTCGCTTTGTCACCCAGGCTGGAGTGCAGTGGCGAGATCTCGGCTCGCTGCAACTTCTGCCTCCCGGGTTCACGCCATTCTCCCACCTCAGCCTCCTGAGTAGCTGGGATTACAGGCGCCGGCCACCACGCCCAGCTAATTTTTGTATTTTTAGTAGAGACAGGGTTTCACCATGTTGGCCAGGCTGGTCTCAAACTCCTGACCTCAGGTAATCTGGCTGCCTCAGTCTCCCAGAGTGCTGGGATTCCAGGCGTGAGCCACCGCGCCCAGCCTGAGAGTAATAGATTTTTATCTGTGCAAAGCTTATCTGCTTTCCATCCTGGGCAGCTGAGGGGATAATAGTGTGACACTTCATTTTCTAGGTCAACCTGACTAGGCCACAAGGTGCCCAAATACTTGTCCAAACATTAATCCGGACATATTTGTGAGGCGTTTGCGACGAGGTCGATACGTGTATTGGTGGACTGAGTAAAACAGAGTCCTCCCAGTGTAGGTGGGCCTCATCCAATCCACTGAACACCTGAATCAACAAAAAGGCAGAATAAGAGGAAGCTCCTCTCCCCTGACTACTTGAGCGTGAGCTGGGATGTTGACCTCCTCCTCCCTCTGGACTCAGACTGAAACACTGGCTCTTCCTGAGCCTCGCGTCCACTGGCTTTTGAGCTGGAATTTATATCCCTGGCCCTCTCCTAGCTCTCAGGCCTTTGCACTTGGACTGGAACTAGTATTGGCTGTTCTGGGTCTCCAGCAATTGACTGCAGAGATTAGGACCTCTAAGCCTCCATAATCACCTGAATCAGTTCCTTCTAATATTCTCTTCGCACTTAGACATAGATACAGATAACGCACACACCCTACTGGTTTTGTTTCTCTAAAGAACACTGACTAACACAAAGACTCAACCTTGGGCTTCCCGTTGGCTGCATATTTGGGCGTGGAAGGCTCAGCGATCAGGCGGTGCCAGAAGCCAGATATCTGAGTATCTAGAACAATTGTCTGATTTGGTCCAGAAGTCCCCTCTGTTCCCAAGGCCCCAGCAGGAAGCCTGGTAGGGGAGGGGACCTGTTTGGCCAAATAAGCACAGCCAAGCCACAGAAACCTCGGTCCTTTATTAATAGTATTTTTAACCAAAACATCCCCAAGTACTCAGGAAGGGGCGTCAGCTCCCTCCAGGCACCCCGTGTAAACAGCAATACCTGCAGAGTCCACTAGGTGGGGCCGGTGACCCAGCGGAAAGGGCAGACACGCTCCCCGAGGAGGGAAGGCAGGTGCGCGGATGGGACCTTTGCCGGGACGATCCCCAGGCTGGACAAGGGCTCCCTACTCCTGCCTTGCGTGGCTTCTAGCCGATGGTGTAAACATCAACCCTGGGGGCCACAAGCACTTCAGGGGGCTGTCACTCCAGCATCTCTGGATTTCAAGGTCCTCAAGCCAAGTGGGTCCCTCGTGAGCCACCAAGCAAGACGCACAGCCACCAAGTCAAGTTCTGCCCCGAAGCCCCGGAGCGCCAGGCGGGGGCATCTGTGCGTGACGCCCGTGATCTGTCTCCCGAGAGAAGGCATCTGCCAGCACCAAGGAATCGGAAAATCGACACGGACGCCAGCCGTGGTGGTCACGTGACAAGGACAGGGCACAGGAACAGGGAGCAAAGAGGGAGGTGGCGCGGGGACAGGCAGCGGCAAAGACCCTGGCCCTACACCGGGATTCCGCAGCATCTTCCTACAGCTGCTCACAGTGGGGTAGAGCTGAGTCCCCTCGGGCGGGGCTCTGAGCCCTGCTGTGGTCTGAGAGCTGAAGGCAGAGATGGGAGGGAGAGTCTTCTCCTCCTTGCTCTCCCCTGGTTGGCCCCCGTTCAGGTCCCTGAACACCTGCTCTGCCTCCTTGGGTTACTATTTGTACCCTGAGCCCAATGCCTCCAGGGGACCAGGGCAAAAAACCTGCCCCTACAGGTCCGAGACGCTTGTCTCTAACCCACCTCCCATCTTAGGGCAGGGCAACAACACCCCAGGATGCCGGCTGTGGAGGGCCCAACACTGACCAACCCCCTCGCCGGACCCCCTGCCTCCCACCTGCCCCCTGCCAGCCCTTCCGAAATGTGCACGGCTGGGCTGCCGCTAAACTCGGCCTCGGCCTCTGTTGCCATGGCAACAATGTGGCTTCCCCCAAGTGGGAAGCCCGTTGCCAAGGCCCTTGTTGCCAAAGGCTATAACGGCCACCCCGGGGTGTGAAGAGGGGGTGAGAGCTCTGTGGGGGGTGGAGGGTGGCCAGGGAGGCTGGCGAGGGAAGGAGCAGGGGGTTCTCAAGAATGGGAGGGTTCAGGCGGCCTCAGCTGGAGTGGGGGGCACTAGCCCCTGGAGGAAGAAGAGGCAGCCCGTGGCATCTCAGCGATTGCTCCTCTGGGGATGTCAGAAGGCAGAACGGAGACCCCCCACAAAACACACCCAGACGCGCTGGACCAAGCAAGGATGGGGCACTCCCACCGCCCCCTGCAACACACACCCCCCACAGAGGACCGGCTTGGATTCTTCTCCCCCGCCAGCTCCAGGCAAACAACCCTCCAGAATCTCTGTTCTGCTCGTTCATGTGTCTCCGACGCGCACACACAAGCTGCGCTCAGACAGCCTCAGTCCCTGTCGCCAGGAACACGTTAATGACAAGGACTGCAAACCCTCCACAGTTTCTATCCCTGGCCTAGCTCAGAGCACATGCTTAATATTCCTTCTACAACGCTTCTCTCTGGAGCAGAGCTCTCGTCTCTGTCAACAAGGAGAGCTGGACGCCATCAGAGTTTGTTCCCTTCCAAAGTGAACAGAGGAGGGCTGGAGCGGGCAGCTCACTGCGCCCACAGGGAGCACCAGGCCCAGGCTGGCTTTGCAGGGGCAGCATCTGAACACCTGGAGCCCACGGGCCACTCATGCAGCCACTGCCTGGCCTGGGTGCAGAGGGGAGGAGAGCCTGGTCCTCTCCTGGGTCCTCTCGAGGAGGGAGGCTGACAGGGGAAAGCTGAAAGAGGCAAGGAGGGTTCTGGGAGGCCTAGGGAGCAGATGGCTAGTACAGGGGGAGAGACAGGGGCGGCAGCGTCGGCAAAGCAGGTGGGGAGGGGAGCCTGAGCCTGAGAGGGGTCCGGGGCCAGGACGAGATGACGAGGCACCAAGAACGGCCAGGTCCAAATGTCTCCAGTCCCAATCTCTCCAGACCAACCCAAGCAGGGCCTGGCCCACGATGCCCAGGCCTTCCCGTCACCCCTCCCCAAACCCAGAAGGAAAAGCCGGTGTACCTACCCCAGGAGCCAGCCCCTCAGGTGGAGTCGGGGAGACGCCATCCCCCCCGCCCTGGCTGCGGGCGCTGAGCTGCGGGGACATGGTGGGCGACTCATCGATGTACGGCATGGTCTCTGAGCCCTCCGGGGGCCCCTTCTGCTCCTCATTCCCCTCTCCGTCGTACTCGTCCGTCCCGTAGCTGAAGTCTGAGACAAGGAACAAGAAAGGCCACTGAGAATCTTCCACCAGAGCTGCCAGGGACTGGTAGCGTAGTGGGCGCCAGCGGCGGCCCCCGGCTGCCATGGTCCCGGCCGCACCATCCACGCCTGGCCCGGGCGGGGGCTGTGCGGGGACCTGGGCCTGGTGAGGGGCCGGGGAGAGCCAGCAGGCACCCGGCTCTGCACGCTCCGGGGCTGCCGGGAGGCGGGGAGGGGCGGCTCTGCTGTTGCTACCCGTTGAAGAGCATGTCAGCCGCGTATTTCAAGCTGCTGTTTTCTTTGCCTTCTGCCTAATTCCAAGTGTAAAAATTAACAGTGGGAGCAGGAGGCAGGACGCTTCCAACTCTCCTCTCTGAGTCACCATTTTGCTTTTTATAGGGAATAAGGAGGTGGGGGGGGGCCGGGCGATGTCACTTCCTGTGGCCCTCCTCCTTGGGTACCATTTGTACTGAGCCCACTCCCTCCAGGGGGCCAGGGCAGGTTCTGGGGTGTGGGAGGGGAGCCCTCAGCCCTCAGAACAAGGCCCTGCACGGAGGACGGAGCCCAAGGCAGCAGGGTGTGGGCGAGGAGGCTGTGCCCAGGCCTGGCAGGGACAGGGGTTCACAGCAGACTCCTCGGAACCGGCGCCTGTTTCCATCACCCCGACGTGGGCTTCCTTCAGAGGAGGAGGGAAGGAAAGGCAACCGGGAAGTTGAGCCGTGTTAACCCCCAGGGCTGCCAGCACCACTTGGGCTCCAGAGCCCAGGCACGGAGCCCACCCCCCTGGGAGGGGAGGCTGAGCCCGTGCAGCGAGGGGGGTGTGCAGGTCAGCAGCTCAGGGCTTCATATTTTCCAAAACGGTTACGAGGGCAGCCTCGGAAAGGCCCCTGCGTCCAGCACCACCAGCATGGCTATAGGAGGGACCCTCCCACAAACCGGTCCCTGCCCCTTGGCCTGTTTGCTTCCCCAGCCTTGACCGGGAACAGAGAACGTGGCCGTGTTGCTTCCGGGGGCCATGGTGGACCTCCTTGGGCTGGGGCCGCCAGCGGGGGGTGGACACCCCTCTCACACTCATCGTGGAGCAGGGGTAAGCTTCAGCACTCGTGCAGGCCAGTGGGAGCTGGCACTGCAGGGTGTCCTGGACCCACGAAGATCACCGTGCCGGCAGCCTTGGGGCCAGCGGGAGCCTCCTACGCGCTGGACTGCCCAGTGGTGGCGTCCACTTGTTAAACCTCCCTGGGTATCTTCCGGGCGGGACTCCCTGGCCAGGCATCTTCGGATCTTGCACAGTGTGATGGGGGAGGCTGGCTGAGCCTGCCCTGCCATCTGCCCAGACATCCTTTCCTCCAGGTCGCCCTCCCTATGGCACCTGGCCCCCTGGCACCTTAGTGAATCCTGCCCCTTTGTCCTTGAGCCCCTGGGGCAGGAGGTGAGCATCTCAGTCATCATTGCATGCCAGCACCCACAACCCCACCTGTGGCAGGCTCTCAGGGAAAGTGCGTGGAGAGAATGAATGAGCAGAGGATCGCACCGTCTGTCTCAGGTCTGAGGCTTCAGCCAAGTCCCAGCCAGCCAAGTTCTCCACGGGGGCCCCAGCTCTTCCCTCTTCTGTCACAACACACCAGCCCACAGGCAACCAGCAGCTGGAGAATGGTGTCAACAGGTCACCGGGACGCCTGGCCATAGCCACGCTCTGCCCAATCTGGCCTTTTGGCAGCCGAGCGCTTCCCCCAGGCTCACTGCACCTGCTTCTGTCGGCTGCCTCTCCTCATCCCCGAGCCAATGCCCCATTCAGCTGCCAGGGGACATGGACTAGTTTTTTCCCTAGACAGGCTTGTGTATGAAGAACCACAGGACCCAGGGATGCCTACCAGTGAGCTGCGTGTACGCCACGCACCTGGGCAGGACCCAGGGATGCCCTCACACTGAGATGCGTGTACGCCACGCACCTGGGCAGGACCCAGGACGCCCTCCCACTGAGACGCGTGTACGCCACATACCTATGACATAAGGCCCAGTGCCCTGCAGACCATGACACTGTGTCTGTGGCTGGCAGGACGTGAACTGACTGGTCCTTCCAGGGGGAGGAGGAAGAGGCACAGCGGCACCCAGCTGGCCTGAGTCTGGCTCCGTGAAGTGCCTGGCCATTTGGTGAGACCCCCTCACTCTGCAGAAACACAGGAGGGGATGGAGGGCAGCCTCCCGTCAGCCCCTCCCTCCTCCCTCCTCCCTCCTCCTCTCCAGGAGGCTCCAGGCTGCCCTGTTGGTGCCTGGAGTTAAGGCCAGGGAAAAGAAGCAACAGTGGACCCCAGCCTCGCCCACAGTTTAGATTCCAGCCAGCCAAGCAGACTCTCCCGTACGCTGACCAATTCCCAGGGGTGCAGGAATGGACCCCACACACTTGGGAGATCGTCCAAGAGCAACGGGGGGAAGAGACGGCAGGGAAGGTGGCTGAAGGTCTCTGCCAGTCTCCCCATGTGCACAGTTCATCCTGATCAGAGCAGAGGACCACAGGCCCTGCCATCCCCTCCTCCTTCCAGCCTGGACGTTTCGCGGGGAGGCAGTTCTTATTTTCCTCAATTTACATACAATTGCCGAAGGTCACAGGATCTGAACCCAGGTCCCAAATGCCCTCCCTTTCCCTCTGAATCTCACTCCAGAGAAGTCCCCTTCCATATCCCTCCTGGTTAAGGGGGGCTGACCATGGAGCTGAACACGGGGGGCCTGAGGACGGGGTGCTGGTGGAGGGAGGCCCAGGGGCAGCGAAAGGGCTTGGCCTGCAAACATTTCCAGGGCCTTCCCCTTTCATTTCTGCCCCTACAAAACCGTGAGAGCCCAGGAGACTCCAACCAGGAAAAGGGGTACAGAAAAGATGGGGAAACCAACCCTCGGAGAAGGCAGGAACCCTGGGGGAGGAAGATGGGACTACTCAGCACAGGCTTCAGTCTCTGACGGCCACAGGTGGGTATGCTGAGCAGACAGCGGCTTGGGCACCAGATCTCAAGGAAGAAGAAAAGGCAGACAAGGCTGCTGGCAGCAAATATCCATTTCCCCACCGACTAACAGAAATCCTACTGTATTCAGAGTGGCAGTGCACCCAGCGGCTAGTTCAAAGACACCTTTCCTGATGGTGTGAGCCATATGATTACGTTCTGGCCAACGAGATGTTACATGGATATGTGTGGAACTTGCAGAAAGCTGCTGAAAAAGACTGATTTAGCCGAAAGGTACACTACCCACACTGCTCTTGTTCCTCCTTCTGTTGCTGGTTTGGAGAGTTGATGGGATGGCTGGAGCCCCAGCAGCCATCCTGAACCATGAGGTGAGCCGAGGATAGAAGCCACCACTGAAGACGGCTGAGCAGAAAGCTGGAAGTCCAGGTCACTGATGGCGCAGTGGAGCCCACCCCAGGAAGGTCTACTGCGGGACGTTTTTACATAAAAGAAAGAAAAAGTGCCAAATGCGATTTGAGCCTCTGTTACATGGTTTTTCTATTATCTGCAGTCAAACCTAAGGTAACTGACACAGGTGATTTTCCCTGACGTCCCCACTTTGGTGCTCTTCCTGTGACTGTCACCGTCCTTCTCAGGCTCCTTGGCGAAATCTTCTTTCTCTACCCATCCCTTAAAAATTGCTGTTCCCATGGAGGGTCACACACCAACAGGTCACACACTGGGGCCTGTTGGACGGTGGGGGGCAAGGGAAGGGAGAGCATTAGGACAAATACCTAATGCATACAGGGCTTAAAACCTAGATGACGGGGCCGGGCATGGGGGCTCACACCTGTAATCCCAGCACTTTGGGAGGCCGAGGCAGGGGGATCATCTGAGGTCAGGAGATCAAGACCATACTGGCCAATATGGTGAAGCCCTGTCTCTACTAAAAATACAAAAAAATTAGCCAGGCGTGGTGGCGGGCGCCTGTTGTCCCAGCTACTTGGGAGGCTGAGGCAGGAGAATGGTGTGAACTCAGGAGGCGGGGCTTGCAGTGAGCTGAGATCGCGCCACTGCACTCCAGTCTGGGCGACAGAGCAAGACTCCGTCTCAAAAAAACAAAAACAAAAACAAAAACAAGAACAAAAAAAGATTCACGCACTTCAGTAAATGTTGAGCTCCAGTGAGTGACATGCTGGAGTGAAGTGTACGACTCTCTGCAACTTACTCCGAAGTACATAAAAAATAAGATGGGCTGAACATGGCGGCTCATGCCTGTAATCCCAACACTTTGGGAGGCCAAGGCAGGTGGATCACGAGGTTAGGAGTTCAAGACCAGCCTGGCCAACATGGTGAAACCCCATCTCTACTAAAAATACAAAAATTAGCTGGGTGAGGTGGCAGGTGCCTGTAGTCCCAGCAACTTGGGAGGCTGAGGCAGGAGAACTGCTTGAACCCGGGAGGCAGAGGTTGCAGTGAGCCGAGATTGCGCCATTGCACTCCAGCCTGGGCGACAGGGCGAGACTCCGTCTCAAAACAACCAACCAACCAACAACAACAAAAAACAAGATGGAATGATGATGTTCAGAGGGATGGAAAGATGGACAGATGTGTGATAAAGCAAGAGTAGAAAAATCATCACTGCGAACGCTAGACAGTATGTGAACGGGTGTTCACTGTGAATTCTTTCAACTTTTCTATGTGCTTACAATTGTTCATGATAAAATGGTGGTGGTGGCAGGGACTGGTACTCGCCAGCTTCCGCCAACCCTGCTTTACGTTCCTCTCCCGAATTGTGTTCCCACTCCCGGGAGAAGTCTGGGCTGCAGACTCCTGGGCACCTCCACCTTTGAGAGCCTCAAACTCAGCCTTTTCCCAAAGTTAATACAGCCTTTTCCCAAAGACCACACACGTAGGGAACCTGGGAGCCATTCTAGATGCCTCCGCATTTCCGCCCCTCGTCTCCCGCACTGTGAGGCGTCTCCGCTCCTCCCCACCCTTGCCAACTCTTACAAGCATAATTCCAGCACCCTCCCCACAGCAGCCGGGTCACAAATCGGACCGTGTTCCTCCCCATTCACTTAGGCACACAGCCCCACTGCTCAGCTCAAGGCCCTTTGTGGTCCGCACCTGCTCCACCTTTCCAGGGCCCTATTCTCCTGCCCTGTGACATCAGACTCCTTCTAGCTCCCTGCAGTGGGTTCAGTAGTGCCCCCCCACAAGGTATGTCCAGATTCTAATTCCTGGGACCTGGGAATGTGACCTTATTTGGAAAACATTCTCTGTAGATGTGATTAAATTAAGGATCTCAAGATGAGGTCACTGTCGATTAACCAGTGGGTCCTAAATCCAATGCTGTGTCCCTATGGAAAGAGAAAGGGGGAAAACGCAGACAGAGGAGAAGACAGAGGCAGGGTTTGGAGTGGGGCTGCCGCCAACCAAGGAATGCCTGGAGCCACCAGACACTGGAAGAGGGGAGTAAGTGGGAACTCTGCCCCGACAGCCTGGGGAGGGGCTGGGTCTTTGATTTCAGACTTCTGGTCTTCACACTGCGAGAGCATCAATTTCTGTTGTTTTAAGCCATCAAGTTCATGGGAATCTCTAATGGCAGCATTAAGACACAAATGCAGCGCCTGACACGCACACAGCTCCCCCCTTTGCACACCAAATGCAGCGCCTGACACACACACAGCTCCGCCCTTTGCACACCAAATGCAGTGCCTGATGGGCACACAGCTCCCCGCTCTTTGCACACGCTGCTCCTGTGCCTAGAAAACCCTCCTTGCTGGGCGCAGTGGCTCACACCTGTCATCCCAGCACTATGATGTGGGGCATCCTCCGAGGCAGGAGGATCGCTTGAGCCAAGGAGTTTGAGATCAGCCTGGCCAACATAAGGAGACCCTGTCTCTGTGAACACACACACACACAAAGACACGCACACACACACATACACATGTGTATATATATATATACCTCTCCTTACCCCTTGTCCACCTGGTGAAATCCTGTTTTGCCCTCAAATCTGCCTCATCTGTGCCTTCTCCTAGGAACTTTCCTGTGTTTTGCGTATTATGATAATACTTGAATACCGAAAGCACTTTTTTTTTTTTGAGATGGAGTCTCGCTCTGTCACCCAGGCTGGAGTGCATTGGCACGATCTCAGCTCACTGCAACCTCCACCTGCCAGGTTCAAGCGATTCTCCCGTCTCAGCCTCCCGAATAGCTGGGATTACAGGCATGCACCACCATGCCTGGCTAATTTTTGTATTTTTAGTAGAGACGGGGTTTCTCCATGTTGGTCAGGCTGGTCTCCAACTCCTGACCTTGTGATCCACCCGCCTCAGCCTCCCAAAGTGCTGGGATTACAGGTGTGAGCCACCACGCCTGGCCAATAAAGCACTTTTACAAGCCAATGAGAAAAGATGAAAACCTCAACTTTCTAAATGTGTAAGGGAAATGAACAGAAAATTAAAAAGAGAACTACAAAAATTCAAAGTGCATTAAAAAGAATGTTAACCTCATTTGTAATCAAAGAAAATGTGAAGTTCTATATAGTTTTCACTGTTCGTATCAAATTGGCAAGGATTTTAAGATAATAATAACAATATCCAGAGTTGTCAGGGCATAGGCACTCGCAGAAACTCTTGGAAGCTGCCTATAACTGGCACAACTTTGGCCGGGCGCAGTGGCTCACGCCTGTAATCCCAGCTCTTTGGGAGGCCAAGGAGGACGGATCACCTGAGGTCAGGAGTTCAAGACCAGGCTGACCCACACAGAGAAACCCCATCTCTACTAAAAATACAAAATTAGCCAGGCGTGGTGGCACATGCCTATAATCCCAGCTACTTGGGAGGCTGAGGCAGGATAATCACTTGAACCTGGGAGGTGGAGGTTGCAGTGAGCCGAGATCGCACCATTGCACTCCAGCCTTGGCAACAAGAGCAAAACTCCATCTCGAAAAAAAAAAAAAAAAAAAAGTTGGCCCAACTTTTCTAGAGTCAATCTGGTAACTGGTATCAAAAGGTTTAGTGGTTGGTACAGTTTACACTCAGTGTAATAAGATTATGATCTATGATACTAGTTATAAATGAATATAAAAATTAAGTTATAAGTCACATGGCTGTTTGTCAGTGTGAAATATTAAAAACAACCTGAATTATGGGACTGGTTGAGTCAATTATGGTTTTTCTACAAGATGGGCTGCTATATAGCATTAAAAACTATATGGATGATGAACAGCATCTTATCAAGTGCAAAAGGAGATTAATAACAGTAATTACAGTATGTTACAATGTCTGAAAAAACGTACGTGCATAGAAAAAAGGCTGGAAGGCTACAACACAAAATCATTAGGGCATTCCGATTCTGGAAATTTGGAAAAAATTAATGTACGGCCTCTGCTCTCCAGGGCACTGGCAGACACCCAGTGCCCATCTTCCCTTCTTCCTTGCTTACTCTACTCTCGTTTTCTAGGAAGTGGCAACAGACCAGTCCCAGGCAAGATACCCGCTTTCTCTGCCTCTCTCATAACCAGGAATGGCTGCCCTACACCATTCTGGCCAGTGAGACCCTAGTGAAGCATGCTGGGACCTCTGGCAAGGCCCTGACTTTGATGATTACAAAGGGACTTTTTGCCTTGAACTCATAGGTGATGACTGGAGTTACAGTGGCTTTACTGCTGCCACCAGGAAGAAGTCAAGAAAGAACAGAGGCCGGGCACGTGGCTCATGCCTGTCATCCCAGCAATTTGGGAGGCCAAGGCGGGCAGATCACCTGAGGTCAGGAGTTTGAGACCAGCCTGGGCAAGATGGTGAAACCCCATCTCTACAAAAACTACAAAAATTAGCCGGGCGGTGACTCACTCCTGTAATCCCAGCACTTTGGGAGGCTGAGGCCGGTGGATCACCTGAGGCCAGAAGTTTGAGACCAGCCTGCTCATCATGATGAAACCCCTCTCTACTAAAAATACAAAAATTAGCCTAGGTATGGTTGCACACACCTGTAATCCCAGCTATTCAGGAGGCTGAGGCAGGAGAATCGCTTGAACCCAGGAGGCAGAGGTTGCAGTGAGCTGAGATTGTGGCACTGCACTCCAGCCGGGGCAACAGAGCAAGACTCCCTCTCAAAAAATAAAAATTAATTAATTAAATGAAATTAAATAAATAAAAGAAAGAACAGAGCCATTTCCCTCATGCTGTTCAGCAGAGCCACACTAGAAAGAGCCTGTCTCATTTCCTGCTCATGGGAAATACAAGTCCCTATACATTGGGTTTTCTGCTGCTTACAATGAACACATTTCCAAATGATATCCTTACAGCCCAGACAGAAAGCAAGTCCAATCAGCAATCAAAGCTCCGAGATGCTATGACAGAGGCCTCAAAGGCCCGGCGAGGCGGAGGGGAGGGAGTGGGCAACACTCGGGGCGAGGAGGTGGCTGGGGAGTCTTCGGTGCCACGCTAAGGAAGACAGTTCATCGCTGTGGCTGAGAGCAGGGAGAGCAGGGACCCTGCGGTCCGGCAGCGGAGGTTCCAGCCCACGCTCGGTCCGGCAGCTGAGGTTGCAGCCCACGCTCTGGCACATCCTAACCTCTCTGTGCCTCCGAGGAGTGCCTGGCACAGGGCGGCTGCTACTAAATGGATACGGGTTTAGCAAATGTGAGTGAAACGGGAGACGACACAGGATCGAGTGCACGGGCCGCTGCGGGGGTTAAACTGGATAACACGCGTACAGCACTTAGCACATAGGAAGCACCCAATCCATCTCAGCTGCTATTATTAATGTTATTAATTGGATCTTGAAAGCTGTGTGGGTGCCTGCCAGGCGGGTGGGGGACAGGAGCAGAGTTTCAGGCAGTGAGAGGAGGCTTGGCAGTGGCACACAGTGGGAAACAGCAGGGCCCCTGGAGGGGACTATAAATAGCCGGGAGGGCTAGAACACAGAGTGAGCAGAGGGGCAGACGGCCGCGCTGGAGAGGAGGCAGGGACTTACTCCTCAGAGCCTGGTGAGCTGAGCTGAGAGTGTGCAGGACTCAGTGAGGACGGGTGACCTGGCCCATGACCCTCTGCAGGCTCTTGCCAGCCACATCATTGCTGAATATTGCTAACTTTATCTTTTATTCTTTTTCTTTTCTTTTTTTTTTTTGAGACAGAGTTTCACTCTTGTCACCCAGGATGGCGCGACACCCTCCAGCCTGTCGTAAGGGTGATACAAAGGCTGATAGTAGGTGATAAACTTATTTTCTGCCCAAGAATTGAGGATGGGAGTGAGAGAGGGAAAAGCAGCTGAGGGAGCCCAGCCCTGACTATTATTCCACCAAAGCTGCATAAAAAGTCTTCAGAGACGCCAGGTGCAGTGTCTCACACCTGTAATCCCAGCACTGTGGGAGGCTGGAGCAGGCAGATCACTGGAGGTCAGGAGTTTGAGACCAGCCTGGTCAACATGGTGAAAGCCTGTCTCTACTAAAAATACAAAAATCAGCTGGGCCTGGTGGCAGGTGCCTGTAATCCCAGCTATTCGGGAGGCTGAGGCAGGTGGATCACCTGAGGCCAGAAGTTTGAGACCAGCCTGCTCATCATGATGAAACCCCTCTCTACTAAAAATACAAAAATTAGCCAGGTATGGTTGCACACACCTGTAATCCCAGCTATTCAGGAGGCTGAGGCAGGAGAATCGCTTGAACCCAGGAGGCAGAGGTTACAGTGAGCTGAGATTGTGGCACTGCACTCCAGCCGGGGCAACAGAGCAAGACTCCCTCTCAAAAAATAAAAATTAATTAATTAAATGAAATTAAATAAATAAAAGAAAGAACAGAGCCAAGGTTGCAGTGAGGCAAGATTGTGCCATTGCACTCCAGCCTAGGCGACAGAGCAAGGCTCTGTCTCAAAAAAATAAACAAATAAATAAAGTCAGGTAACATGATTCCTCCCGTTTTATTATTTTTGCTTTGGTTCCATATAAATTTTAGCATGGTTTTTTCTATTTCTGTGAAGAATACCATCGTTTGAGCACTATTTGTAAAGTTCCTGGGATGTTCAGAATGGTCAGTGAGCACTGGCTTAAAGTCACCCCCAACACTGACCCCTAACATGAGAGTCAGCCTGTCCTTCTGTCCTTTGAAGCTTCGAAGCCAGGCATGGACACCTTTTCTAGGATGAAAGTCCTACATATGTCTTCTTCCAATAGAAGGCTGTTTTGTCTGCATTGAAAATCTGATCTGTTTTATTTTTGTTTTGTTTTGTTTTGTTGTTGTTGTTGTTTGAGATAGAGTCTGGCTCTGTTGCCCAGGCTGGAGTGCAATGGCGCGATCTCAGCTCACTGCAACCTCCGCCTCCCAGGTTCAAGTGATTCTCCTGCCTCAGCCTCATGATTAGCTGGGATTACAGATGTGCACAACCAGGCCTGGCTGATTTTTGTATTTTTAGTAAATACAGGGTTTCACCATGTTGGCCAGGCTGGTCTTGAACTCCTGACCTCAAGTGATCCACCCACCTCGGCCTCCCACAGTGCTGGGATTACAGGCGTGAGCCACGGCGCCTGACCAAAAATCTGATGTTTAGTACAGTGACCTTCCTTTACAGTCTTTGCTAGATCTTCCGGACAACCGGCCGCAGTTTCTCCATCCGTACTTGCTGCTTCACTTTGCCCTTTTCTGTTATGAAGGCGGCTTCTTTCCTGACCCCTCATGAACAAATCTCTGCCAGCTTCAAACTTTCCCCTGCAGGTTCCTCACCTCTCTCAGCCTTCACAGACTTGAAGAGCGCGAGGGTCTTGCTCTGGATTGGGCTCCTGCTCAGGGGAACGTTGTGGCTGGTTTGATCTTTATCCAACCACTCAGACTTTCTCCATATCAGCAATGGGGCTGTCTCCCTTTCTTATCATTCCTGTGTTCATTGGAGAAGCACTTTGAATTTCCTTAAAACACTTTTCCTGTGTGTTCACAACTTGGCTAACTGGTATGAGAGGCTCCGCTTCCAGCCTATCTTGGCTTTCAGCAAGCCTTCCTCACTACACTAAATCCTTTTCTTTTTTTTCTTTCTTTTTTTTTTTTTGACAGTCTCTATCACCCAGGCTGGAGTGCAGTGGTGCAATCTCAGCTCACTGCAACCTCCGCCTCCCGGGTTAAAGCGATTCTCCCACCTCAGCCTCCTGAGTAGCTGGAATTACAGGCGCCCGCCACCACGCCCAGCTGATCTTTGTACTTTTAGTAGAGATGGGGTTTCCCCATGTTGACCAGGCTGGTCTTGAACTCCTGACCTCGTGATCCGCCCGCCTCCGCCTCCCAAAGTGCTGGGATCACAGGAGTGAGCCACCACGCCCGGGCTAAACTGAATCATTTCTAGCTTTTGATCTAAAGTGACAGACGCACACCTCGAGGCCACTGTAGGGTTACTCACTGGACTAACTTGGATATTTTTGTGTCTCAGGGAATAGAGAGGCTGGAGGAGAGAGAGCAGAGAGGCTGGGAACGGCTGGTGGGTGGAACAGCCAGAACACACAACATTCATAGATGAAGTTCGCCGGGTCCAGTCTGTGGTGCCCAAAACAATGACAATGCTAACATGGAGGATCGCTGATCACAGATCACTGTAACAGGAGTCGTAACAATAAAAAAGTCTGAAAGATCGTGAGAATCACCCAGGAGTCAAAATAATAAAAAAAGTCTGAAAGATCGTGAGAACAACCCAAGAGTCATAATAATAAAAAAGTCTGAAAGATTGTGAGAACCACCAACATGTAACACAGAGAGAATGCAGGGTGACCACACACTTCCAAGTGGTGAAAAAAAAGCAGCAACTTTGAAGCTCAACTAAACATGGACGTGCCGTAAAGCGAGGTACGCCTGCACCACAGAACTGCCGTAAAGCGAGGTACGCCTGCACCACAAGAGTGCCGTAAAGCGAGGTACGCCTGCACCACAGGAGGCCATTTACTTTAGGTTGGAGCAAAGGTAATTTAATGGTAAAAACCGCAATTACTTTTTTTTTTTTTTTTTTTTTTGAGACGCAGTCTCGATCTGTCGCCCAGGCTGGAGTGCAGTGGCGCGATCTCGGCTCACTGCAAGCTCCGCCTCCCGGGTTCACGCCATTCTCCTGCCTCAGCCTCTCCGAGTAGCTGGGACTACAGGCGCCCGCCACCACGCCCGGCTAATTTTTTTGTATTTTTAGTAGAGACGGGGTTTCACCGTGGTCTCGATCTCCTGACCTCGTGATCCACCCGCCTCGGCCTCCCAAAGTGCTGGGATTACAAGCGTGAGCCACCGCGCCCGGCCACTTTTTTTTTTTTTTGAGACAGGGTCTCACTCTGTCACCCAGGCTGGAGTGCAGTGGCACAATTTCGGCTCACTGCAACCTCCGCCTCCCGGGTTCAAGCAATTCTCCTGCCTCGGCCTCCTGAGTAGCTGGGATCACAGGTGCCCGCCACCACACCCGGCTTATATATATATATATTTAGTAGAGATGGGGTCTCACCATGTTGGCCAGGTTGGTCTCGAACTCCTGACCTCAGGTGATCCACCTGCCTCGGCCTCCCAAAGTGCTGGGATTACAGGCGTGACCCTCCACGTCCAGCATTCAACTACTTTTGCACCAGCCTAAATACAAAGCTCAAGAACAGGTAAAACAAATGGATGGTGATAGAAGTCCACAGCAGTGGCTTTCTGGGGGTGGACGACAGGGACAGGGAGTGTTGGCTGGGAGGGGGCAGGAGGCAACTTTCCGGGACACTGAAGATGTTCCATATCTTGATCTGGGTGTTAGTTACACAAGCAGACGTGGAAATATTCACCAACCTCTATGCTTAAGACTGGTGCACTTGAAAAGCTTTTTTGTTTTGTTTTTTGTTTTTGTTTTTTAGAGACAGAGTCTCGCTCTGTTGTCCAGGCTGGAGTGCAGCGGCGCAAACATAGCTCATTGCAGCCTCGAACTCCTGGGCTCAGATGATCCCCCTGCCTCAGCCTCCCAAGTAGCTGAGACCACAGGCGTGTACCACCATGCCTGGCTGATTCGCAAAGTTTTTGTAGACACAGGGTCTTGCTATGTGGCCCAGGCTGGTCTTGAACTCCTGGCCTCAAACAATCCTCCACCTTAGCCTCCCAAAGTGCTGGGATTATAGGCATGAGCCACCACGCTCTGCCTGAAAAACTTCTTAAAAATTTAAAATCTAAGTTGTACTGTTGCGAGAAACTGAGGACCAGAGAGACCGATATGGAGAAAAGAAAGACTGTTTATTTTAGGTACGCACCAGCTCAGTGGATTTGCATCTAAAAAGCTGAGCACTGAATAAAGACAGAATGGGGTTTTTATAAGCAGACTTAACAAAAGTGAATCAAAAGCAGTTAATCATATAGTGCATAACTTGTGGCTTGTAGCTGTGTCAAAAGAAAAACAAGGACTGGCTAAATCCAGACATTTGTAAACACAGTTATGTTTAGGAAGCCAGGGAAAAGAGTAACAGTAAAGGAATTTGTCTTTCTTTTTTCCTTCAACCTTGCTCTAAAAGGCAGGTGTGTGGAGCCCATTTTTTTAGCCTTGGCTTCTTAAACAGCGTTATCTTATAACTCTCCTTAAAGTGAGCTTGCTAGGCAGAAAAAAAAATTGGTTTTTTTGTTTGTTTGTTTGTTTTTTGAGATGGAGTCTCGCTCTGTCGCCCAGTCTGGAGTGCAGTGGCGCCATCTTGGCTCACTGCAAACTCTGCCTCCCAGGTTCAAGCCATTCTCCTGCCTCAGCCTCCCGAGTAGCTGGAACTACAGGTGCCCGCCACCACGCCCGGCTAATTTTTTTTTGTATTTTTAGTAGAGATGGGGTTTCACCGTGTTAGCCAGGATGAGATGATGTGGAACGGGGCAAACCGTCCCTCCGTGGTTTGTCAAAGGTGACCGTAGTGGGAACAAAGGGCAAAGTCTGGCGATGGGAGAGTTGACTGAAAATGTGGCCACAGGAGGGTCCTCTGGGCTTGAAGGACTGAGCGATGGGCAGGAAGGTGGAGCTGGTTCCTGGGGAACAGACCCTAAGTCCAGGTGGAGACATGTCTGGACTGAGAATCCCCGTCAGAAGATCCAACGGGCAGCCAGACAGCAGTCTGGACCACAGGTGTGGATCTGGGA
Source organism: Symphalangus syndactylus (assembly GCF_028878055.3). Classification (NCBI taxonomy): domain Eukaryota; kingdom Metazoa; phylum Chordata; class Mammalia; order Primates; family Hylobatidae; genus Symphalangus; species Symphalangus syndactylus. The sequence goes on along the minus strand of NC_072442.2, from coordinate 68,062,371 downwards.
GGCCGGCAACCCTGAACCAGGGAACCGGCCAGCAGAAGGGTGGCTGCCACTTCCTGGGTGCCACCTGTACCAGATCAGCCTGTCTGGGGCAATTTTAGCAGGGATGGTGGCTCAGATACAAAATCTACCACCTCACGTACAGCAATAAGGACACTGTCTTCTACGGCACTTTATTTTGTTTATTTATTTATTTTTGGAGACAAAGTCTCAATCTGTCTCCCAGGCTGGAGTGCAGTGACGTGATCTCAGCTCACTGCAACCTCCGCCTCCTGGGTTCAAGCAATTCTCCTGCCTCAGCCTCCCGAGTAGCTGGGATCACAGGCACCCGCCACCATGCCCGGCTAATTTTTGTATTTTTAGTAGAGACAGGGTTTCACCATGTTGGCCAGGCTGGTGTCCAACTCCTGACCTCAGGTGATCCACCCACCTCGGCCTCCCCAAGTGCTGAGATGACAAGTGTGAGCCACCGCACCCGGCCAGTCTTCTACTGCACTGGGAGGCGGAGGTTGCAGTGAGCTGAGATCGCACCACAGCACTCCAGCCTGGGTGACAGAGTGAGACTCTGTCTCAAAAAAACAAGATGAGGATAATGATACCATGTCACAGGCTGGTTGTGAAAATGACATTAAATAACATGATGTAGGTTAGAGAACTGGGCACAGTATCCGGGCAGAAGGGTCCTCGGGAGAGGTCAGCTGAAGCCGAGTGGGTGTCGTAGGGAATGGGAGAGTAGACACCTTCAGGGTCCAGGTGACCCCAGCTGACCCAGGAGATATTTAATACCATCGGGAGCCCCTCAGTCAGGGCCTCGCTCCAAGGGGAGGAATCCTGGAAACCAGCATCTTTCCCACGGGACGAGCCACCTCCTTCTCAGGGCCCCCCGCTCTTTGATTGATGGAGCAGAGGTTGGGGAGCCAGGACAGCTCAGTGGTCAAGGGCAGAGGCTTTGGAATCACACTCGGGTTCCATTCCCGAGATTAGCACTTCCTAGCCGTGTGACCTTGGGCAAGCTACTCAACCATTCAGAGCCTCGGTTTTCTCATCTCTAAAGTGGGGATAAAAACAAGATCTATACCTCATGAAGCTTTTGTGAGGTTACAATGAGAAAATATATGCTATGCAAGGCACCCAAAGCTGGCGCTAACTAAACAGCAGCTATTATCATTATTTCCCTGCTCTCCTTCCTGAGTACCAAGAACCCATAGGAACCTCCCGGCCCTTAAAAAACAAACCAGGGCTTTGGCAATTTGCAATGAGTTAAGGCTACAGGAAGTTTTGTCAGCTAACTCTGCTGTTCATCAGTCAGCCTCCATTCAGCACAGGCTGGTGGACGAGTTATGACTTGAATTCTTTTTTTTGGAGACAGAGTCTTGATCTGTCTCCCACCCTAGAGTGCAATGGCACAATCTCGGCTCACTGCAACCTCCACCTCCCTGGTTCAAGCAATTCTCCTGCCTCAGTCTCCTGAGTAGCTGGGATTACAGGCGCCCGCCACCACGCCCGGATAATTTTGTATTTTTAGTAGAGATGGGGTTTCACCATGTTGGCCAGGCTGGTCTCAAACTCCTGACCTCAGGTGATCCACCTGCCTCAGCCTCCCAAAGTGCTGGGATTACAGGCGTGAGCCACCGCGCCCGGCCAGTTTATGACTTGAATCCTAAGATACCTGTTCCAATCTTCGCTGCACACTGGAATCCTTGGGGAGTTGGGAAGTTCTCTGGCTCCTACCCCAGAGATTCCTACTGAATTGGTACGCAATGGCCTGGGCATCAGGCCTGTTAAAAGCTCCCCAGGTGACTCTAATGTATAGGAAGGCCAAGAGCCGCCAGGTTCAGACAAGGACACTGAAGTGAGCGTCTTTACAACCAAATGGAACTAAGACTCTTGCCGGGTGCAGCGGCTCACGCCTGTCATCCCAGCACTTTGGGAGTCCAACGCGGATGGATCACCTGAAGTCGAGAGTTCGAGACCAGCCTGGCCAACGTGGTGAAACCCCGTCTCTACTAAAAATACAAAAATTAGCTGGGTATGGTGGCAGATGTCTGTAATCCCAGCTACTCGGGAGGCTGACGCAGGAGAATCACTTGAACCCGGGAGGCGGAGGTTGCAGTGAGCTGAGATGGCGCCATTGCACTCCAGCCTGGGCGACAAGAGCGAAACTCCATCTTGAAAAAAAAAAAAAAAAAATGATACTCTGAAGCAGCCTATGAAGCCATCAGCCAGGCACGTGATCGATTCAGCCAGCACACGGAAGGCTGCCCGGAAGAGGCAGGGCTTGACCTCAGTCTTGGGGACTGTGGAATTCACCGGGGAAGAGAAGAAAAGACGGACGGAAAGGGCTTTGCTCTGATGGTGAACCACGGACAGGCAGGGGTGGGGTGGGGGTCGGCCCATCTCATTCACTCAAGACTCTCGGCCTGGCCTGTAGCAGCCACTGGGAGCACAGACAGCCCCACCCTCACCCTGAGGCCTGGAGCCCCTCATTAGCCCAGTAAAGCGGCAACTGGAGGCTGGGCAGAGGTCATGGGACAGCTCATTCCTGGGGGGCAGCTCACTCCTGGGGGCAGCTGCCATTGCAGGAGTTGTTTGTTCCGGCTCTGCCTCCACTGCTGGGAATACACTCGAGGCCCCACCATGGACGGGTGGCATGGCCTCTCGGGTTGCCATGGAGAAGAAATCCAATCATCCACCTCCAAGATCCCTGGAAGAGGGAGGCAGAGACCGTAGCCACCTGGGGAAGTGGCCAGCTGGAGAAGCTGAGGCTCCACAGCCTGAGACAAAGGAATCACAGGTCTTGGACACCAGGGGCAGAGGCTGAGGCCCAGGGTGTCAGGGTGGCCAGCAGCCCTGGGCAGAGAAGGGCATGTGACTTCACCAGTCTCCAGCTCTTGGGGATGGATGGGACATGCTGAGTATTATCTGCACGGTGTTTTACATGGTGAGCCCACGGCCAGGATCTCATTTCATCCCCACAGCCCAGGGAGGTTGTCAAAGTAGCTATGAATGGCACCCTTTGACACGGGGGAAAACTGAGGCTTCTGGGTCTCATCTGAGGCCACCTGGCTGAGAAACAGCTGAGCCACACATTAAAGCTACTCTTCGGACCAAGGCCATTGTTCCCTGCGATTTGACAAAATCCCCCCACCTAGGCAGAGGGAACTAAAATTCCTCATCTCTCTGTAGGAAATAGTTATGTGCCCACCAAACATGGAGGAATGATATTGCAGAAGGGCCGTATAACCTTGCCGTGATACCACGAAAGCTGACGGCATGTGTACGCGAGCAACAGCCATTCAACAAACATCTCCCAAGCTATCACACACCAGATGCAGTGGTGGGCACGGACTCCAGCACCCCCAGCTCCGTTACGAGTCACCCATGGAAAGGCAAGGGGATTCAATGAGGTGGGCATGGGGCCAGGAGGCAGCTCTGGGTCCCGCGTCCAGACCTGATCTCTAGGAGCCACCGTTTCCTTATCTGTAAAATGGGCAAGACACAGCTGCCCTGCCCAGTTCACAGGGCTGCTCCCTGTGGAGTGACAAGAGATACCAAATGAAAAGAGCATTTCACAAACAATAGCGTGTTCAGTCAATCAGGCAAAAAAAAAAAGGGGGGAGGGCAGGGGCCAGGCTCAGTGGCTCACGCCTGCAATCCCAGCACTTTGGGAGGCTGAGGTGGGTGGATCACCTGAGGTCAGGAGTTTGAGACCAGCCTGGTCAACATGGTGAAGCCCGTCTCTACTAAAAATACAAAAATTAGGGCTGGGTGCGGTGGCTCATGCCTGTAATTGCAGCACTTTGGGAGGCCGGGGCAGGCAGATCACCTGAGGTCAGGAGTTCGAGACCAACGTGGTGAAACCTTATCTCTACTAAAAATACAAAAATTAGCCAGGTGTGTGGCAGGCACCTGTAATTCCAGCTACTCGGGAGGCTGCGGCAGGAGAATCGCTTGAACCCAGGAGGTGGAGGTTGCAGTGAGCCCAGATGGTGCCATGGCACTCCAGCCTGGGTGACAGAGTGAGACTCTGTCTCAAAAATAAATAAATTAAAGGAAAAAAAGAAAAGAAATCCTCTACAAAGAAAGCAAGTCTGAGTTCGTTTGGGGTATCGGTATTTTCTGTCTTCCCCGCGAGGTGGTGGCCCTCTTCTGCTCACTGCCTGTTATTTGTGGCGCCCAGGACAGGAGTCACGCAGAGCTGATGCTCAGTAACTGCTGGCTGAGTGATACGATCTCCTAATAATCCTCCTCATCTCTTCCCATAACAACCAATTCAATTATTTAGGGTCTGGGGGCCAGGAAGTCCTTCTGACAAATCCCACAGGAGTTCTAACCCTCATTAGAGTTACGGCTTCAGCCCACTTCCTGCTTCCCCTCCGAACGTCCTCAAGAATTGATACAAGTAATAATCCTGGGCTGATTTGATTTAAGGCTCTGCTCTTCCTCTTGTCTTCCCCGGTGGGAAATGCCACTCAGCCCCAGAGCTGCAGAAGGGGGGTGGCCAGGAGGTGATGACCTGGGAGGACCTTTCAATCCAACGGTGCTCACCACCCGCTTGGGATGGCCTCCTCGGAGCCCCCCTCCCATCTATAGCTTTGTAAGTCCTTAGGGTATTTACAAAAAATTAAATGACAACCTGGTGCTGAGAAGTAGGAAGAGGCAATTCAGAGAACAGACGAGTAATGCCAGGTCCAGAGAGGCCAGCAAGACTCTCAAAGCAACCCTGCAGGGTGGCAGCAGCCAGGACCAGGATGCATTCCACCCCAGGGCACCCTTCAATCCCGGAGCCACGCAGCTCTGGGCTCCTGCCCCTGTCCGCAGAAGTTGCCCAAGGCGTGCACTTGCACACCTTCACACATACACCTGCAGAAGCAGCCGCACCTCTGCCCAGTGCTGCTGGGTGACCACGCTCACTGGCCTTCAACTCAAAATGCTGGCTCTCCACCCAGAGCCTTCCTGGACCTTAAACATAATTCTACTATTGAACTGGGCCGTCACAGAGTGCCTCATAAGTCACCTCCTTCTCCCTACTCCCAGCTCCAGAGCACCGGTGACTGTGACTTCCACTTCCAATGTCTCGTGTCATTCAAGGAGGGCAGGTAAGAGGACGTGCCCAGGTTAGCCTCTTCCTTGGACATTCGGCATCACCGTTCCTCCAGAGTGGTGCAAAGCTAGGTGTGTGTGGAGCTGGGGAAGGGCAAAAGCCCAGCCAGCTTGTCTCTGCTTGTTTTTATCCACACAGACACATGGAGACACACACACACAAACACACACTAACACACATCACATCCTTGTGGCCCTACGACCTCTGGCCCCCACACTCCATTCAGCCCCTGGCCTCTCTGCTGCCAAAAGCACCCTCCTACCAGCAAGCACAGCCATCACTTGGAGGGTGTGGCCCTGAGCTCTGGCTTCCCCGGAGGTGAAATGAAATGATAAGATTGTTGTGGGGATTCCATGAGATGACATCTGTAAACAGCTCAGCACAGTGCAGGGCACAGAAGATGACAATGATTCTGCCACTTCCCCTAGAAGTCAGTGACACCCAAGTCCCTTTGGTGCCCAGACACCTGCCACCATGCCACCACTGCCACATGATGCCACTGCCACCATGCCACCACTGCCACATGACACCACTGCCGCCATGCCACCACTGCCACCATTGCCACACGACACCACTGCCACCATGCCACCACTGCCACTACTGCCACCATTGCCACACAACACCACTGCCACCATGCCACCACTGCCACTACTGCCACCATTGCCACATGACACCACTGCCACCACTGCCACCAGGCCACCACTGCCACTACTGCCGCCACTGCCACCAGACCATTGCCACCACTGCCACCATTGCCACCATGCCACCACTTCCACTACTGCCACCATGGCCACCACTGCCACTACTGCCACCATTGCCATGACACCACTGCCACTACTGCCACCACTGCCACTACTGCCACCAGGCCACCACTGCCACTACTGCCGCCACTGCCACCACTGCCAACATGCCACCACTGCCGCCTTACTGCCACCATTGCCACATAACACCACTGCCACCATGCCACCACTGCCACCAGGCCACCACTGCCACCATGACACCACTGCCCTGGCCACAGAGCAGGCTCAAGGGCCTTCATCCTTCACACAAGCCATTCGCCTCTATGTGGTCAACACGACAAGTGCCCAGCAATATCCCCATCCTCCTGTCTTTCTGGGCACATGGAAGGCTGTACTGTCTGGCCACTTGGCAGTCCCTGGGCAGGGCCAGGTGCTCAGTCCTGGTTAACAAAATGTAAGTGGATGTGACGAGTATCATTTCACGGCTGAACAGTGGGAAAATTACACACAGCTCTTTCTCCCTTTTCTCCTCCCGCTGTGACCCTTGGAGGCCACACATTCCAAATGGTGCAGTCTCCATCAGGCTGGATCCCTGCATGACCATGGGCAGCAGAGGCCTCTGTCTACTAGGGACTACTGTGAGCAAGCAGCAGCTTGCTCGTGTTAAGTGATGAGGATTTCAGCAGTAATTTGTGGGGTTTGTTTTTTTTTTTTTTTTTTTTGACACAGAGTCTCACTCTTGTCGCCCAGCCTGGAGTGCAGTGGTGCAATCTTGGCTCACTACAACCTCCGCCTCCTGAGTTCAAGTGATTCTCCTGCCTCAGCCTCCTGAGTAGCTGGGATTACAGTCGCCCACTACCACACTCAGCTGATTTTTATATTTTTAATAGAGATGGGATTTCCCCATGTTGGCCAGGCTGGTCTCAAACTCCTGATCTCAGGTGATCTGCCTGCCTCGGCCTCCCAAAGTGCTGGGATTACAGGTGTGAGCCACCGTGCCCGGCCTTCAGCATTAATTTGGTTCTACGGCATGACCGGCTACCCTAACGCCCTGCTCCCACTCAGCCCTTCCATGTATGCTCAGCAGGCCAACCCCAGCCTCAGGGAAGCTCCACACACACTTCCCAACACAGCGCCTGACACTCCTTTCTCCTAACCCCACCCACACCAGCCTCACGGCAAGCTGCAGCCGCCCTTTTCCCATTCAGGAGAGAACCAGAAACCCAGCACCCTCTTCTGGGGAAAGACGGGAAAGCAAGGTGGAATGTCTTCCAGCAAGTAGGTGCCAGGAGCACCAACGGCTTAGTGTTGGGTAGAAGCTGGCACCTGAGGGTCACGCCTTCCCAGCCAGCATGATGGCCCCAGGCTGGTCAATGACCCACCCACTCTCCCCAGGCTGGTCAATGACCCACCCACTCTCCCCAGGCTGGTCAATGACCCACCCCACAGTAAGCTTCAAGGATGGCCTGCTTGCTGCTGCTGAGTGAGGTAAGCCCAAAAGTTGTCAGGGAAATAGCCACATTCCTAACAGCACTATTCACAATCGCCAAAAGACAGAAACACCCCCAAGTGTCTATGGGTGGATGAATGGATACACAAAACGTGGCCTTTACATAAAACAGAATATTATTCGGCTTATATTCCGACACAGGCCAATTCTGACATAGATGAACCTTGGGGGCGTTAGGCTAAGTTAAAGAAGCTAGTCACAAAAAAGGCAAATACCATATGATTCCACTCAGATGAGGTGCTTAGGGCAGTCAGATCATCAAGTCAGAAAGTCGGAGGGTGGTGGCCAGGAGCTGGGGGCTGGAGACACGGGGAGCTGTTGTTTAATACAGGGGTCCCCAGCCCCCTGGGCCTGGACCGGCACCACTCCGTGGCCTGTTGGGAACCAGGCTGCACAGCTGGAGGTGAGTGGTGGGTGAGCGAGCATTACCCCCTGAATCCCACTTCCCATCAGAGCAGCAGCAGCATTGGGTTCTCACAGGAGTGTGAGCCCTGTCGTGATCTGCAGGTGCGAGGGATCACAGTTCCATCCCGAAAGCGCTCCCCACCCTTCCCCAGTCCATGGAAAAACTGTCTTCCACGAAGCCGGTCCCTGGTGCCAAAAAGGTTGGGGAGCGCTGGTTTCATAGATGCAGAGTTTCTGTTTAGCCAGGTGAGAGTTCCAGAGGTGACGGTGCTGATGGCTGCACCACAGTGTGAACGTGCCTCAGGCCACTGATGTGTACACTGGATGGCAAATTTTAGGCATGTGTATTTTGCCATAATTTGTTTTTGTTTTGAGACGGAGTCTCACTCTGCCACCCAGCCTGGAGTGCAGTAGCGCAATCTCGGCTCACTGCAAGCTCCACATCCCGGGTTCATGCCATTCTCCTGCCTCAGCCTCCCAAGTAGCTGGGACTACAAGCACCCGCCACCATGCTTGGCTAATTTTTTTTGTATTTTTAGTAGAGACAGGGTTTCACCACGTTAGCCAGAATGGTCTCAATCTCCTGACCTCGTGATCCGCCCGCCTCGGCCTCCCAAAGTGCTGGGATTACAGGCATGAGCCACCTAGCGCCCGGCCTATTTTGCCATAATTTAAAAAAATAGAATAAAATCTAAATTAACAAAATAAAAAAAGGAGACAGGAAAGGAGTAATACCAGGGACAGAGACCCCTCCACGGGTATTGACAGGAGGCCAGAGGGCTGAACCAGGCCTGGAGCCCACCCAGCTTCTAAAGAGAGGTTGGGAGTCACCTTCTGAATTATAAAGGCAGATCCCACCTCCAGAGCTCATTTCTGGTTTTGGCTTTTTTTTTTTTTTTTTCTGGGACAGAATCTCACTCTGTTGCCCAGGTTGGAGTGCAGTGGTGTGATCTCAGCTCGCAGCAACTTCCACCTCCCGGGTTCAAGCGATTCTCCTGTCTCAGCCTCCCGAGTAGCCGGGATTACAGGCACGCACCACCACACCCAGCTAATTTTTGTATTTTTAGTAGAGATGGGGTTTCACCATGTTGGCAAGGCTGGTCTCGAACTCCTGACCTCAGGTGATCCACCTGCCTCGGCCTCCCAAAGTGCTGGGGTTACAGGCGTGAGCCACTGTGCCCAACCCGGAGCTCATTTCTGTTTTGCCGCCAACTCCCTGGCACAAGACAAGCTCAGCTTGGCCCTAGGTAGGGGTTGCCAGGCACCTGTCAGTTCCAAATGCCAGGAGCCAGGCTCTCCGAATTCCAATCCCAGTTTTAGCTGTGTGACCTGTGGCAACTTGCTTCATCTCTCTGTGCCTTAGTGTCCTCATTTGTCAAATGAAGATAATAACAATAATAACATCATCCCACAGAGCTTTTGTGACAGTTAAATGAGTTAGTCCAGGCGAAGTTCTAAGAACAGGGCCTGGCACATGGTATAACGTTTGTGGCTGTTATTGTCATCACTGACATTATCACTGCTGCTGTCACTGTTGTTATGATTTCTCCCCATCGTCCTGGCCTGGGAGAGACACCGAGAGGAAGGCCAGCTTGTCCAGTGTCTTCTCAAGGGCTGACACACTTCTCGAAGTGCTGAGATTACAGACGTGAGCCACTGCGCCCCGCCTGTGTCAGAATTTTTTTTGTTAACCACCTGACAAAGCTTATCATCTTGGTAGAGATAACAGAGCGCTTGGCCAAGCCAGTGCAATGCCTGCATTCAGATCTCCTCTCTCATCTTTTGCCCACAATGGGAAAGGAGGTGAAAAGTCTGTGTTCCGGGTGTGCTGAGCACTTGCTGTGTGCCGGGTGGTGCGGTAGACACTGTCCTGTATGATTCCACTCCGAAGAGGTGCTTAGAGCAGTTAGATTCATCAAGACAGAAAGAGGAGGATGGTGGCCAGGAGCTGCAAGCAGCGGCACATGTGTGGGCAACACACAGGTTGCCCAAGCGCCGAGAGAGGCCCAGGAGGACGGGCCCCGGGCATGGCAAGCGCACCGCCCACTGTCACTCCTCCGGCGGCCGCCGTCCACTCCCAGCCCTAGATCTGAGCTCCCTCCTGGGACTCCAGGACCCTTCAGCAAGGTTGGGTGAAGAATCCCGGTACACGGTCTGCGGTAACATCCTGCACGGCTCTAAACCAGAAGCAACAGGGCACCCCCCCGCCACGGGGAACCACGAGAGCAGGGAGGGACGAAGGGAGGAGCATCGCGCACACAGATGCCAGACTCCCTAGGTTCTGCAAACCCAGCCATCAACACACAGAGGCCCACAAGCCCGTTCCTGAGCCTCCCTGCCTTGCTGAGCTATTGGTGCATGTATGTGTGCATATATACACACACGTGCACACACACACTCCTGGAGGTGAGGAGGTCACATGAGCAACTTGCTGTCATTTTTCTAAAAGGTAAGAGTGGAGGCAGGAGAATATTTTGGTTCAGAGCTCATGCTCTGCAGCTAGACTGACTGGATCTGAATCCCAGGCTCTACCCCTTATCAGCTGTGTGACCTTGGGCTAGTCACATAACCTCTCTGTGCCTCTGTTTTACCTTCAAAATGGAGTAATACTAGCACCCAAGTTCACAGGGTATCTGTGAGGATGAAACGAGTAAACATCTAAAGCACACTGAAGAGTGTTAGTTCCTATTACCACACCTCAGAAGCTCAGCAAGTCACATCTTATGACTGTCAGGGTCTCACAGAGGCCCTGGTTCCCCTCTGGTTCTACGTCTTATTTCCCTGGACCAGTTCCCTAAAGCCCTCTCTGCTGAGAACTCATCTGACAATTCATCCTAATCCCTAGAGGGCCCCAAGCGAAAATCCCAAACTCAGTTCCTGCACCCAGGCTAGGCTTGGCCAGTGCCCAGCCCTGCCCTCCCCAACTGCTTCCTGGGTGTGACACCCTCAATGCCCCCACCTCTCTCATTCCCACCAGTCAGAAACCACAAAGGGCCTCGGTCAGCCACTCCCCACCTCAAAGCCATGTTCTTCCCTGCGGAGAGACTGTCATGGTTTTTCCAGCAGGGGATGTACAAGTGTGTTTCTTCATGGGACATCCTGAGAATGCCTGATTCTGGGGATGGCTGACACCCTGAAGAGCCCTGGACGTGAAGCCCAAGGATTTAGGTTGAACTCTTTTTTTTTTTTTTTTTTTTTTTTTTGAGACGGAGTCTCACTCTGTCGCCCAGGCTGGAGTGCAGTGGCGCGATCTCGGCTCACTGCAGGCTCCGCCCCCCGGGGTTCACGCCATTCTCCTGCCTCAGCCTCCCGCATAGCTGGGACTACAGGCGCCCGCCACCTCGCCCGGGTAATTTTTTGTATTTTTAGTAGAGACGGGGTTTCACCACGTTAGCCAGGATGGTCTCGATCTCCTGACCTCGTGATCCGCCCGCCTCGGCCTCCCAAAGTGCTGGGATTACAGGCGTGAGCCACCGTGCCCGGCCGGTTGAACTCTTTTTGGGCAGGTCACTTCAACTCTCTGGCTGCCCGATCCTGCTCTGCAAGAGAGGAACAGCACTGCCTACTGCCCAAGTGAGGGAAAGGATACAATAAAAAGATAGGACATCCATCCTGGCTAACACGGGGAAACCCTGTCTCTATTAAAAATACGAAAAAGTTAACTGGGCCTGGTGGCAGGTGCCTGTAGTCCCAGCTACTTGGGAGGCTGAGGCAAGAGAATGGTGTGAACCTGGAGCTTGCAGTGAGCCGAGATCACGCCACTGCACTCCAGCCTGGGATACAGAGCGAGACTCCGTCTCAAAAAAAAAAAAAGACAGGACAGGCCGGGCTGGCGGCTGATGCCGGTAATCCCAGCACTTTGGGAGGCTGAGGTGGGCGGATCACCTGAGGTCGGGAGTTCGAGACCAGCCTGGTCAACATGGGGAAACCCCATCTCTACTAAAAATACAAAAAATTAGCTGGGCGTGGTGGCGGGCGCCTGTAATCTCAGCTACTCGGGAGGCTGAGGGAGAAGAATCACTTGAACCCAGGAGGTGGAGGTTGCAGTAAGCCGAGATCGTGCCATTGCACTCCAGCCTGGGGAACAAGAGCGAAACTCTGTCTCAAAAAAAAAAAAAAAGATAGGACAGTGTCTACTGCAATGCCCGGCACACAGCAAGCACTCAGCACACCCGGAACACAGACTTTTTACCTCCTTTCCCATTGTAGGCAAAAGATGAGAGAGGAGATCTGAACCCAGGCATTGCCCTGGCTTGGCCAAGCACTCTGTTATCTTTAGCAAGATGATGAGCTTTGTCAGGTGGTTAACAAAAAAAATTCTGACACAGCAGGAGATCGAGACCACGGAGAAACCCCGTCTTTACTAAAAAAAAAAAAACAAAAAAATTAGCCGGGCGTGGTGGCGGGCGCCTGTAGTCCCAGCTACTCGGAGAGGCTGAGGCAGGAGAATGGCGTGAACCCAGGAGGCGGAGCTTGCAGTGAGCCGAGATTGCGTCACTGCACTCCAGCCTGGGCGACAGAGCAAGACTCCGTCTCAAAAAAAAAAAAAAAATTCTGACACAGGCCGGGCGTGGTGGCTTACGCCTGTAATCCCAGCACTTTGGGAGGCCGAGGCGGGTGGATCACATGAGGTCAGGAGTTTGAGACCAGCCTGGCCAACATAGTGAAACCTGTCTCTACTGACAATACAAAATTAGCCAGGCATGGTGGTGCACGCCTGTAGTCCCAGCTACTCGGGCTGAGGCAGGAGAATCACTTGAACCAATGAGCCGAGATTGCACCATTGTACTCCAGTCTGGGCAACAAGAGCGAAACTCCATTAAAAAAAAAAAAATTCTGACACAGCCTGGGCAGGTTTAATCAGCTTGGATCCAGAGAAGCCCTCTGTTCTGGGAGATGGGGTACAGTCTGGACCCCTTTCTTGCCCCATCATCAGGTTTACTTGGTCAAATCCCCACCATACCCCTTCCCCCAGAACTAGGCAGAAGGACCAAGGAAGGCCCCCTGACACTACATGGGCCTGGCGTGGCCCCCTGTGTTCCTCAGTCATACCCCCCCAGCCTGGCCAATGCCCAGATGGCTTTTGGGACAGTGCCCATCATGCCCCCCAGCAGATGGCACATCTGCGGGAGGGCTAGGCTCCAGGCACACCTGCGGGAGGGCTGGGGATCCAGGCACACCTGCGGGAGGGCTGGGGATCCAGGCACACCTGCGGGAGGGCTGGGGATCCAGGCACACCTGCGGGAGGGCTGGGGATCCAGGCACACCTGCGGGAGGGCTGGGATCCAGGCACACCTGCGGGAGGGCTGGGCTCCAGGCACACCTGCGGGAGGGCTGGGGTCCTGGCACACCTGTGGGAGGGCTGGGGTCCAGGTCCACCGAACCTGTCAGCCTGTCACACACATCATAAGGTGAGAAAACCTCGCCTGGCAACCATCTCATCCTTCTCACTGGTTTGAAGCCTGGTGGTCACCATAGCAACAGGCTCCCGCTCCAGCCTCCCAGGCGGGGCTGATGCAATTCTCGGCAGCGAGCAGCTCCAACTCAGCTCACACGGCTCTGCTCCCACTCGGCGGCGGGCGCGTGGGAGGACCAACAAAGAGGGAGGAGGGGGGCACACAGTCCACAGAAACCTCAGCTTCCCCCAGTTCTGCTCCGAGGACTGGGTCTAAGGGACGAGGGCCAGGGAGTGAGCAGCAGGTTCATCTCCCACGCCCCTCATGACCCTGGTGTCCCTGCCACGGCTGCCACTTCTGGGAGATTCATCTCTAAGGCCTCAGGGGACCTCGGGGAGCGGGAGACAGGCTGTACCATGGCGTCTCCACCACCACACGGTCCCCTCCCCGCCTGCACCCCACCAGCTGGGCACCCCCACTTCCCGGGGACCACAGGCAGCCCAGCCCTTCAGAATTCAACAGGTGCAGCTTACAGTTCCTGTCCCATGGTGCTGCCTGCCCTGGTTGCATTAAAGTGCTCATAAAGCCCAGAATCACCCCTACAAGCCAAAATATCTCCATGGTGCCGGCAAGCCCCCTCCTCCCAGCTTTCCATCCCACTCCACAAGGATGTCTGGCTGCCCTGGGGAGTGTTACCTCCTCTGCACGGAAGGCACACAGCTGAGAGCCCGTTCAAGCATCCACATCCCCCAACTTCATGGAATGAGCATACAGAAAGGACGGGGGTCACCTCGTCCCGCCTGCCCGCCCACCCCCCATGCACTGCGGACACAGGGAAGGAAGCCACAGGACAAGAGCTTGGCAACGCCGTGTCCTCAGGGCTCCGGCGCCTACCCATGGATGCAGCGCTCGCCCTCCCAAGGCCAGTGTCCTGGTGAAGATGCCGCTAGTGCCAAGAATGCTTCCCTCCTGCAGGCCCCGCTCCCTTCCCCATTCCAGCAGCCACTTCCCACCCTGCATTCGTTCCCTCCTACCTGGCCCTCACCAAGGCATCCACCCAATCCCAGCGGGGCCTCAGCACAAACAGGGCCTGCTCTGGGACCGTGCCCCCTGCCAGGAGGCTGCGCCAGGAGGAGAGAAAGCACTCTCTGTGGATCCCTTCCCGGGCGCCCTGGGGGCCAGTCACACTGGGCCCTCCCCATGGTCACCCCGACTCCTGCGGGAAGTGATTAGCTCTGAGGCCACTTGAGAGATGGTGTTCAGCTCCGGGATGTCCCAGCAACGTGTACTACGGAAGCCTCCAGGACGACCGGAGCAGATGGGCAGAGGAGGTCAACTGTCAGGCTGGGGCATCTTTCCAGACACACAGATCCACAGAGTCGCTTTGAGCGAGTCCAGAAAGGACCCCACATATCTATGGTCCACGGACTGTCAACAAGGGTGCCAAGACCCTTCCATGGGGAAAGAAGAATCTTTTCACCAAATGGTGCTGGGACAACCGGATTGCCGCATGTAAAAGTTGAACTTTTACTTTGTACCATATTCAAAAATTAACTGTAAATGGATCAAAGACCTAAATGTAACAGCTAAAGCTAAACAACATGTAGAAGAAAACCTGGGGGTAGATCTTCGTGGCCTTGGACTTGGCACAGGATTCTTAAATACGACACCAAAAGCACAAGCAACAGAAAACACGGGTGAACCTCAAGTCCTCGATGAACGGTTCTGCGCTTCAAAGGACACCATCAAGGAAGTGAAAAGACAATGTGCAGAAGGGAAGAAAATATTTGCAAATCATATATCTGATAAGAAACATATCTAGACTATATTTTAAAAATCTTACAACTCAACGATAAAAAGACATCTAGGCCGAGCGCGGTGGCTCACACCTGCAATCCCAGCACTTTGGGAGGCCAAGGCGGGTGGATCACGAGGTCAGGAGTTTGAGACCAGCCCAACCAACATGGTAAAACCCTGTCTCTACTAAAAATACAAAAATTAGCCAGGCGTGGTGGCAGGTGCCTGTAATCCCAGCTACTCGGGAGGCTGAGGCAGGAAAATCCAGGAGGCGGAGGTTGCAGTGAGCTGAGATCGCGCCATTGCATCGTGCCATTGCACTCCAGCCTGGGCAAAAGAGCGAAACTCCGTCTCAAAAAAAAAAAAAAAGGATAGGGTGGGAGGTAGGTGGGTGACCAGGTCCTGCTGGCCATCGAGGGACAGGAGAGGTGCTCACAGTGGGGCACACTCTGTCCTGGTGCCCAGGTGGCCTCAGGTTCAACTCCAACATTGTGATCTCAATGGGGGTGCTGTGGGGACCCAAATTCAGACACCCATGCCCACCAGCCTACACCAGAGGGCAGACGGGTATCTAAGGGGCACACGCTGTGGGGAAGAGCGCAGGCCTCCGGCCGCAGGGGGCTCATGAGGAGCCAGTCTGAGGACTGAGCCTTTGCTGAGAGGGAACCTGGGGCCAGGTGGCTGCTCCCTTCACATGGGCGACAGTGTCCAGTGAGAAAATAAACCTCTTTTCATGTGAAGAAAAAAAAAAAAAAGGCCTCTCCTGCGTTCCTGGCTGGGTAGCCGGGTAGACGGCAGAGCTAAATGCTGCGGTGGCTCACGCCTGTAATGCCAGCACTTTGGGAAGCTGAGGTGGAAGGATCACCTGAGGCCAGGAGTTCAAGACCAGCCTGGCCAACATGGTGAAATCTCATCTCTACTAAAAATACAAAAATTAGCCAGACGTGGTGGCAGGCACCTGTAATCGCAGCTACTCGGGAGTCTGAGGCAGCAGAATCACTTGAATCCGGGAGGCGGAGCTCGCAGTGAGCGGAGATCGTGCCATTGCACTGCAGCCTGGGCAACAGAGCGAGACTCTGTCTCAAAAAGAAAACAAAAAGAAGCTTTATGTGCATTATCTTATGTAATCCTCTTAACAATTACTTGGTGAACAGTGAGTTCTATTATTATCCCCATTTCATAGAGGAGTAAACTGAGGCACAGGGAGATGAACTAACTTGCTCATAGTCACGTAGTTAGTTAATGGTGAGGCTGGGATCTGAATTCAGGCAGCTGAGAAGCGGCTCTTCCATCCACCTCCAACCTCCTTTTAGCCAAGGGTTTTGAGCTCATTTCAACACAGCCACTGTGTCCAGGGATACCAGCGAAGAATTAGATCAATGTCAGGCTCTGAGCACAGGCAGGCTCAGCAATAACAACAGTCCACACACACATATGATAAGTTAACTCACTGCAGCCTCACACCACGCCGGGAGGCAGGCACTAATATTATCTCAATTTTACAGATGGGGAAACTGAAGCTCAGAGAGGTCACATGACTGACCCAAGGTCACACAGCTGCTGAGTGGCAAAGCTTGGAACCCAGGCAGTCTGGTCTCAGACACTACCTTCTCTCTTGCTACTAAGTCAGTCATGCTACAGCGCACGTACTTTTTTTTTTTTTTTTTTTTTTTGAGATGAAGTCTCATTCTGTTGCCCGGGCTAGAGTGCAAAGGTGTGATCTTAGCTCACTGAAACCTCCACCTCCCGGATTCAAGTGATTCTCCTGCCTCAGCCTCCCGAATAGCTGGGATTACAGGCATGCGCCACCATGCCCGACTAATTTTTCTATTTTTAGTAGAGACGGGGTTCTCACCATGTTGGCCAGGCTGGTCTTGAACTCCTGACCTCAGGTGATCTGCCTGCCTCTGCCTCCAAAAGTGCTGGGATTACAGGCGTGAGCCACCGCGCCCAGCCTCAGTGTACATAGTTCTAACATGCCTAGGGGTTGGTCCCTTAGGCCACAGGCCATGAGAAGCAGCAACTACAAGGGAAGAGCTGCTGCTGGAACATGCCCAGCAGAACAGGGGGAAGTCAACAATCCCGGCACATGAAGGACAGGAACCGGCAGGCACAGGGCTCTCACGCCAATGCGTGCGGATAGCCTGGTGGGAGCAGCAGGACCACGGCCTGACCCTGCCCGCCGGTCACAGAACCTCAGGAGCACCCAGGCAGACCCACGATGGGGTGCACTCAGCCCCGTATCATTCACGCTGCAGGTCAGCCTAGGAAGGGATCGTGCAGTTCGGTAGGTCACGTTCTGGCATGGATTGAAAAGGATTATCTCGCCTAATAAGGGCAGGTATTATTTTATGAGGCTCATTTCAAGCGTGCATGTGTATATGTGTGTGTGCAGATGTACGTATGTGTGCCGCGTTGCAGTGTGAAATGATTTTCCACCATGGATTCTGTCCCAACAGGTGGAAGGAGTGTGACCACCCCTGAGTAAGCCGCCATTTATTCCTGCAATGGAATTCCAGGCAGCTTTGACGGGGCACAGTTTAGAGCTACAGGCAGGAGCGAAGATGAACCTCAAAACATAAATTTAACCAGAAAAGGGCAGGTCACAGGAACATACTTACAATGTGATTCTTCTTCTTTTTATTCTTTTTTTAAATTTGTATTTTTTTTTTTTTTTAAGTAGAGACGGAGTTTTGCCATGTTGCCCAAGCTGGTCTCAAACTCCTGGGCTCAGGCAATCCAGCCGCCTCGGCCTCCCAGACTGCTGGGATTACAGGCGTGAGCCACCGCGCCCAGCCATCTTGTTAGTCTTTAATAAACCAAACCCAGACATTGTATGTGCTGTTTTGCATATATGCTACATTTCACATATAACACAGAAAATGGCTGGGTGCGGTGGCTCACACCTGTAATCCCAGCACTTTGGGAGGCCAAGGCAGGCAGATCGCCTGAGGTCAGGAGTTCAAGACCAGCTTGGCCAACATGATGAAACCTTATCTGTACTAAAAATATAAAACTTAGCCGGGCATGGTGGCGGGCACCTGTAATCCCAGCTACTCGGGAGGCTGAGGTAGGAGAATTGCTTGAACCTGGGAGTTGGAGGTTGCAGTGAGGCAAGACCACACCACTGCACTCCAGCCTGGGTGACAGAGCAAGACTCCACCTCAAAAAAAAAAAAAAAAAAAAAAGGAATCAAAAGTGTGTAGGGCTAGTCCAACCCTTACATTTTACAGCTGAGGACACAGAGGGCCAGCCTGGGAGTGGTAGAGCTAGAATAAAAACCCAGATCTCCTTCCTCCCAGTGCAGCAAAAGCCACCCTTGTAACCATGGCCCAGAATTACCCAGAGAAGGCTGAAGCCTGTTCAGACTACAGGGAGCCTGTTTGGGACTCACAGTCCTCTGGTGATGAGCAGAGACTCTTCATGCTTTTGTGCCCTGGACCCACAGCAGCCTGGTGAAGCCAAGGGACCTTTCTCTAAGAATGTTTTGAAATGCATAAAACTAAACTATGCAGGATGACAAAGGAAACCAACTATATTAAAATGCTGTCCTAGTCATGGAAACTCTCAGGAGTCCAAGAGAAGTAAGAATGCGGTACTCACACACAGGAGAAGAATGCGGTACTCACACATCAGAGAAGTAACAACGTGATACTCACACAAGAGAAGAATGCGGTGCTCACACACAAGAGACGTAAGAACGTGGTACTCACACACAGGAGAAGTAAGAATGCGGTACTCACACACAGGAAGCACTCAGTAAAAGCCAGCGACACTTACAACCATTAATCCTCAGAATCTCTTCCACATCCTTGGTCATGGGTCAATGATACTGAGGAGGG
Organism: Symphalangus syndactylus; assembly: GCF_028878055.3. NCBI lineage: Eukaryota > Metazoa > Chordata > Mammalia > Primates > Hylobatidae > Symphalangus > Symphalangus syndactylus. The sequence goes on along the minus strand of NC_072442.2, from coordinate 68,043,580 downwards.
AGGCCCAGGGACCTGTGCCTTTGAATCAGACCCGTGGGAGCCCCTCCAGGGCCTGGTCACAGGTGAGGGATGAGGGATGCTGGCCCTGAACTGCAGGCCCCATGTGTGATGCTGCCGCCATGGCGGGGAAGTGCCTTCTGGGGAGAACAGGTCCCTCAGGGCTGAGAGGAGAGGGACCCACAGCAGGCCCTGCCAGGAGACAGGGAGGTAGGGCGCAGGAGGAAACGGTAACACCAATAGGAGCAGAGCCCCGGGGTCTAGGGCCGCTGTACCTCTCCTCTCTGGTACAAGATTCAAGAATTGCTTGAACCCAGGAGGTGGAGGCTGCAGTGAGCCAAGATCACACCACTGCACTCCAGCCTAGGTGACAGAGCAAGACTCCGTCTCAAAAACAAAAAACAAACAAACAAAAAAACCCCAAACACACACACAAAAGGACTAACACAGCCTCTTGTGGGCCAGGCACTCATATATTATTTAAGCAAAGTTCATCAAATGTCAGCTCTGCAACTGCACAGTCAGTAGGAATTACGCCCCAAATACAGATGAGGAAACAGGCTCAAAGATGTAACAGCTTCATCGAATCAGCATTGACACCTGCGTCTCTCTGACTCTAAGGAGAACTGAATCCCAGTGAATGTCCGTTCATTCATTCTTCATTCATTCATTCACTCACCAAACACTTCTCATGGTTCAGGCACTGTTCCAGGTGCCAGGGGTATGACGGAGCAGCAAACAGACCAAATGTCTGCCCTGTGGAGCTGAGTTCACGCGACAGCCACACGCCGAGCGCGTACGAGGTTCTGGGGAGGGAGGCGGCGCAGATGACTCAGCCACGGCCACCCCCGAGGAGCTCACATTCAGGTTAATGGAGGTGTTGCCATTCTCTGTTGAAGAAGTGGGGGAGGACAGACGTAGCGCATCTAAGAACCTATTCTACCGTGAATTATTAACACTTTTCACAGAGTCCACGCTCCACAAAGGGAACTTCAGTGATATGGAAATCTCCCAAGGTGGGACGCCCGTACAGTGGAGGCAGCGTCACGCCATTGAACCGTTGCTCTCTGGCCCCGCCACCTGTACGAGTGCTGCAGATGGTGCCTTGGCCGAGAGAAGGGGCAGGTGTCGCTGGACCACCCTGCCTGCTAAATATCTGTGTGGATTCCCGGTCCAAGGATACCATCCCTTCTCAGAGACACAAGGCTGGGGCATCCGAGTCTCATCTCCTTCCCAGCACCTGTCCTGGGAAGGTTTTGCAGGAAACCCCCGTCACCCACAAGTCCAGTCTTTTTTTTTTTTTTTTTTTTTAAAGACAAGGTCTCACTCCTTTGCCCAGGCCAGAGTGCAGAATGTGATCACAGCTCACTGTAACCTCAAACTCCTGGGCTCACATGATCCTCCCACCTCAGCCTCCCAAGTAGCTAAGACTCTAGGGGCATTCCACCATACCTGGCTAATTTTTTTAAATTTTTTTATAGAGACAGGGTCTTGATATGTTGCCCGGACTGGTCTTGAACTCTTAGTCTCCAGCAATCCTCCCATCTCTGCCTCCCAAAGTGCTAGGATAACAGGTGTGTGCCACCATGCCCGGCCAAAGTCACTATTTTCTTTTTTTTTTTGAGATGAGGTATCACTCTGTAGCCCAGGCTGGAGTGCAGTGGCATGATCTTGGCTCACTGCAATCTCCGCCTCCAGGGTTCAAGCAATTCTCCTGCCTCAGCTTCCCCAGTAGCTAGGATTACAGGTGTGCACCACCACATCCAGCTAATTTTTGTATTTTTAGTAGAGACAGGGTTTCACCATGTTGGCCTGGCTGGTCTTGAACTCCTGACCTCAAGTGATCCGCCCGCCTCAGCCTCCCAAAGTGCTGGGATTACAGGTGTGAGCCACCACGCCTGGCCAGAAGTCACTCCTTCTACAGCTAGGCCGAAGGCACCTGTTAGGTCCTCTCCCACTCCCTATACCACTAGCTAATGGTAATCAAGTACCCATTCCCCTGGGAGCCCCAAACCAGCCCAGGAGATGCATTTCACTGCGGAGGCTCATTAAGTGACTCTCCCAGTGCTGCACGGACTTTACATGAGGACTCTGGGTTCAAATCCAGGCTCTGCAATGTTGCAATTTCTCTTTCCTTTGCCGACACATCCTCCAGAGGTTAGAGACTCCCAGCAGAACCGAGGATGTTAAAAGACTCAGTTCGTGGTGGGGACCCAGTGAGTGTTTATCAACAGTAACAATTATCCCTTACTCTGGTAGAGAACAGTGCCATGAACACACGTCGCCAGCATCCAGCTTCTTAGCTGATTTTTACAACAGCCCCAGGACATACGTAGGGCAGGCGTTTATCACCCTCACTTTGCAGACAGGAGAGACTCAGCAAGAACAGTTGCACCTGGACACAGCCTAGTTTCCTGGCCTGTGCCCCTCTGGATCCCCTCTCCCTGCTTCTCCATCCTCTTTTCCACCCCAGCAGGAGATGAGAGGAAGACAAGGGCATGAAGCTGGGATGTGGTACCCCCAGCTCCTCACTGTGGGCCACCCGGGCTGTGCACGCTCCTGCCCAGAAGCCCTCACCACGTGGCCTCTGCCTCCAGGTCTAGGACACAGACCCTGCCCTCACCCTGCCCACATTTCCGTCACAGCTCTCCCCACACTCCTCAGCCTGAGCGTGGCATCTGCTTCCTGACGGGCCCTAGTGGGTGCGGCTCACACCTGTCATCCCAGCACTTTGGGAGGCTGAGGCAGGTGGATCATGAGGTCAGGAGTTTGAGGACAGCCTGGCCAACATGGTGAAACCCTGTCTCTACTAAAAATACAAAAATTAGCTGGGCGTGGTGGTAGGCGCCTGTAGTCCCAGCTACTCGGGAGGCTGAGGCAAAAGAATCCCTTGAACCCAGGAGGCGAAGGTTGCAGTGAGCTGAGATCCTGCCATTGCACTCCAGCCTGGGCGACAGACGGAGACTCGATCTCAAAGAAGAAAAAAAAAGAAAATGAACATTAATCTTTTGCTCCATTAATTTGTGCCTCAGTGTTCTCTCCTGTAAACTGGAGATGACAAGCATCTTCTTCATAGACTTTGTGAAGAATAAGGGAGTTAACACAAAGGGCTTGCAACCGTGTGGGACACACAGCAAGCGCTGCGCTAACATTAGCTGTTATCACTGGCCACTCTCCATCCATCGCATCATGATTTTTTGTGTCGACTCTGTATCGACCCTGTAAAAGCAAAATCTCAATGTTTCTGTAACAACTCCATTGAAACTTTTCTTCAGCTTGGTCTCTGGGAGCCAGGGGGTGGCACAAAAGAGAGAAGCAAGTCACAAGATGAGCAAGAAGCATCTAGGTGGGATCCCGACAAAGTGTCACACACAGCACTGAATCCAGATGCAGGGACCCCAGATAAACTGCAAGACGCCCAGTGAACACGAACGTCAGAGCATCTAGGTGGGACCCCAGCAAAGTGTCACACACAGCACTGAATCCAGACACAGGGACCCCAGATAAACTGCAAGACGCCCAGTGAACACCAACGTCAGAGTATCTAGGTGGGACCCTGCCAAAGTGGCACACACAGCACTGAATCCAGATGCAGGGACCCCAGATAAAATGCAGGACGCCCAGTGAACACGAACTTCAGGTGAGCAACAGACAAGCTTTCAATCTAGTATGTCCCAAGTTTTTTTTTTTTTTTTTTTTTTTTGAGACGGAGTCTTTCTCTGTCCCCCAGGCTGGAGTGCACTGGCACGATCTCGGCTCACTGCAAGCTCCACCTCTCGGGTTCATGCCATTCTCCTGCCTCAGCCTCCTGAGTAGCTGGAATTACAGGCGCCCACCACCACGCCCAGCTAATTTTTTGTATTTTTAGTAGAGACGGGGTTTCACCGTGTTAGCCAGGATGGTCTCGATCTCCTGACCTCGTGATCCACCCGCCTCGGCCTCCCAAAGTGCTGGGATTACAGGCTTGAGCCACTGCGCCCGGCCTGTCCCAAGTTTTGTATGGGATGTACTTTCTTTTCTTTTTTTGAGACAGGGTCTCACTCTGTTGCCCAGGCTGGAATGCAGAGGCGTGATCTCAGCTCACTGCAGCCTCGACTTCCCCAGCTCAAGCCATCCTCCCACCTCAGCCTCCCTAGGAGCTGGGACTACAGGTGTCCGCCACCACTCCCAGCTAATTTTTTGTATTTTTATTAGAGACAAGTTCTCACTATGTTGCCCAGGCTGGTCCCAAGCTCCTGGCCTCAAGCGATCCTCCTGCCTCGGCCTCCCAATATGCCCAGCCATATGGGATATACTTACACTTAAAAATTATTCATTGTTTATCTAAAATTCTAATTTAACGGGGCATCCTTATTTTTATTTGCTGAAAAACTCAGCAACCCTTTCAGTGTGGTTGGTAAGATTGTTCCCATTCTAAAGGTGAGAAAAACACAGCTCACTAGAGCTTTAATAACTTGCTGGAGGTCACAGGCTAAGCAGGTGTTCAAAGACCAAGCTCCCCGCCTGCAGAGGTGCCTCTGCCCAGCCAAGCAACAGGCCTGGGGCCACAGAACCGGGCCCTGGAGCGCCTTCCCACAATCCAACAATGCCCTCAGTCCCTGGAGGGGAGCCTGTGACCCGGAGGAGCTATTTTCTCCCGGGCAGAGGGAGCTCCTCACAGGCCAGTGCTGGGGGAAGACCTCCTGCGGGTGGGTGGCCGGGAGGAGGTGCGGGAGAGGGTTGCAGTCAGCCAGGGTGGCACCCACAGCCCTTCCGGGAGCCGCCCCTGCCTGGCGCTGGGACCTGGAGGCAAAACATCCAGGAGAAAACTCAGGAAGCTCCAGAGGAAACCCCTCAGGAAGTCCTGAAATAGTTCCACAGTCCAGAGTGAAGACTTTCTTTTTTTTTTTTCTTTTTTGAGACGAAGTTTTGCTCTTGCTGCCCAGGCTGGAGTGCAATGGTGTGATCTCAGCTCACTGCAACCTCCACCTCCCGGGTTCAAGTGATTCTCTTGCCTTAGCCTCCCGAGTAGCTGGGATTACAGGCACCCACCACCACACCCGGCTAATTTTTGTATATTTTAGTAGAGATGGGGTTTCACCATGTTAGCCAGGCTGGTCTTGAACTCCTGACCTCAGGTGATCCTCCTACCTCAGCCTCCCAAAGTGCTGGGATTACAGGCGTGAGCCACCATGTCCAGCGCAGAACGAAAATTTTCAAGTGAGAGCAGCCCTGAGGGTGCCATGGTCTCTCTGAGTCCAGGGCGTAGACCCCCAGTGCCCGGCAGCTTGGCCCGGATCGCAGGGCCCCCTCCCCAGAGCCCACGCAGATGGCCTCAGCGCCCCCACCCCCCCGGAGTGTCCGCACCCACCCTCCCCAGTGCAGTCCCACCTCTGCTCTCCCAGAGCCCAAGGTGGAGTTTCACTTCGGTCATCCTCAGCTTTATTTTTACTCAAAGGTGGTAAGGAACGCCAAACGTTCAAAGCAGGACAGCCAAGTCGCCTGACTCCACGCAGCTGCAAGGCTGAGCTTTTCTGTGAGCAGGGCCGGGGGCAGGCTGCGGCCCCATGGAGGGCTTCTCTCCAGGGCCAAGAGTCTAGGTCCAGTACCCAGTTCCCGGTCCTGACACTCAAGCAGGTGACATTCAGCGTCCTCTTCACCTGGCTGAGAAAGGCCAACAGCATCCCCAGGCAGAGGAACAGCATGTGCAAAAGGCGCCAAACTATGAACGGGCGAGCGTGGTATCCTGAGAAACTGGGAGAGGCTAAGTGTTGCCGGAGGCCCGGGGGTGTGGCAGTGGGGCCAGGAGGGGAGGCTGCGGCGGAGATGGGTTGGAGCCAGTCTCTGAAAAGGCTCCCACGTTGTGCTAAGGAGTTTAGAGTTTATCCTGCAGGAAGGAGGGAGCTACGAAGGCTTGGAGGGCAGATGCTGCAGGCCCCTGGTCCTTTCCACCCAGTGTGGGCAGTGCGGGCCTCACCTGGGGCTTGCTAGAAATGCAGAATCCAGGCCGGGCACGGTGGCTCACGCCTGTAATCCCAGCACTTTGGGAGGCCAAGGCGGGGGGATCACCTGAGGTCAGGAGTTTGAGACCAGTCTGGCCAACATGGTGAAACCCCATCTCTACTAAAAATACAGAAAAATTAGCTGGGTGTGGTGGCGCGTGCCTGTAGTCCCAGCTACTCGGGAGGCTGAGGCAGGAGAATCGCTTGAGCTGGGAGGCAGAGGCTGCAGTGGGAGCTGAGATCGCACCACTGCACTCCAGCCTGGGTGACAGAGCCAGACTCTATCTCAAAAACAACAAACAAGCAAACAAAAGAAATGCAGAATCCGAGCTCCAGACCTGCCAAATCAGAATGTGCATGTCCATCATGGCAGACCTTCCCCGGGGGCTGGGGGACCCCGTGATACCCCAGTGATTCATCTTCTCGGGGTGAGGCAAAGCCTTGAGCTCTGGCTGGGCGGAGAGAGGCCACCAGTTGGAGGTCTCCACTATCCCCTTCTGATGGCCCTTCTGCCCTCCTAACACCCCGCTCCACCTCCTGCTTGGATCCTCCCTGCTCCAGGACTCTCCGGGGCATCCCCAGTGCTGGATCCAGGGACCCAGAGCCCTACAGCACTTCGTCTCTTCATAGCCACCCCCAACCCCAACCAATCACAAAGCAGCATCTTCATAGCCACCCCCGACCCCAACCAATCACAAAGCAGCATCTTCATAGCCACCCCCGACGCCAACCAATCACAAAGCAGCATCTTCATAGCCACCCCGACCCCAACCAATCACAAAGTAGCATTTCCCAGGATTCCAACTGCTCGGTGCTTGGGTGGGTGTTGCGGGGAAGGGAGAACCACCATGGCGAAAGGTTGGTCCCCCGAGCGGAGGGCGTAAGCCGAGGAGCTTTTCAGACATGAAGAGGCCTGGGCCCCAACCTGAGGTCTCATGCCCCAGGCCCTGGCATTGGGCACTTCTGGCAAAGTACACAGGCTGAGGCGTCCAGACAGATCTGTGTTGTGTGACCTCTGGGAAGTCTTGGGGAAGCATGAAACAGTCTAAAAATGGCTAAGAACTCAGCAGGTAGCCGGAGGCCACATGGTATACTGTTAGCAAAGCGCAGAGGACAATGTCTGGCGTCCTATCACGGCAGCCTTTGTTATTCTCCCTCGTGCCTCTAAAGGAGTTGAGAGTCTGGCAGAGAAGAAATGACAACTGGCATGAAACACTGTACAGGTAAACACTATAAAACAACACGGTATCGGCCGGGCGGGTCGCTCACGCCTGTAATTCCAGCACTTTGGGAGGCCGAGGCAGGCAGATCACTTGAGGTCAGGAGTTCAAAACCAGCCTGGCCAACATGGTGAAACCCCGTCTCTACTAAAAATACAAAAATTAGCCGGGCATGGTGGCGGGCACCTGTAATCCCAGCTACTCGGGAGGCTGAGGCAGGAGAATCACTGGAACCTGGGAGGCAGAGTTTGCAGTGAGCGCTGCAGAGGTTGTGGAGATTGCGCCATTACACTCCAGCCTGGGCGACAAGAGCGAGACTCTGTCTCAAAAAAAAGATAGGAAAGTGCTAAGCGATGTGAGCCAGAGCAAGCAGCATTAGGGACTCTGAGCCAGGGATCTCACTAAGGCCAGTGCTCGAATCAGGCCTGAGGGCTTCCTGGAGATGGTGGTAGCTGAGCTGAGGCTTGAAGCTGGTTAGATCCTTGGAGCACAGAGCTTTGCAGGATGGTAAGGGGCCTTACTGGCTAGAGAACAGGCAGTGTGCTGGGAAACTGGAATGGGTAACAAGAGGTTCCCCCGGTCTGGACTGAATATGATGGGAAAGGCAATGCCCCACGGAACCCACTGAAGGTTTCTGGGCAAAGGAGAGAAAATGGGTTTAGCATAGTCACAGGCAATTGGAAAGGGAACAGTGTCCTTCACTCAGGGAGGGACTTGAGGACAGACACTGCAGGCACCCACAACAAGGGCCTGGCTGTGCTGGCAGCTGACCAGCTGCAGCAAGGTCCTCCAGCTAGAAGCAGCAGCTCTCCTGACAGCCGATGTGCATTCAATCCTTTCCTCCCAGGCAGGAGGAGACCAAATCAGCTCCTGCCTTTGGTTTCTGAAGATTCTACACCCAAAGATGGCACTTGGTGCCCCAGCTCATCCAGGCCTCCCAAGGGGGAGTGTGGGTCAGGAGCTGCCACAGGGTCTGCAAAACGCTTGCTGGCCTTGACCAAGTCAAAGTGGCTGTTCCACGCGGCTGGGTGGACGCCAGCTGGTCTCTCATGACCCTCCCCGTGACGCACTCGCAAAGTAACTACCAAGGCTTTCTGCTCCATTAACACCAAAGCTGGCCCTGCAGGGGAAAGAGGAGGGAGGGAGGACGTGGGTTTTGTCTAGACGGAGGCACTCACAAAGCCAGACGATGCCTGAGCTTCTGCCACGCAGGAAGAGGGTGAGCAGAGGAGGGCAGAGAAGACCTCGTGCGTCCCCCTCAGGGTGCCCCCCATGGCAGAAGTCACCAGCAGAGGCCAAGAACAATGGCCATCCCCCTTCTTATCCTTAAAATCAAGGTAACAACCTTTCATAGGTTTACTGTGAAGATGAAATGAGATCACGAATGTGAGAACACTCGCTCGATTCTGGCACCCGTGAGGTGTCCAATCAATTGCTTTGTTACTTTTATTCCTATTGGGAAATGGGCTCAAAAGATCTGTGTCAGGGGTTGCCTTTCATCTGGCCAGAATCCAGAGCTACAGAAGGGTCTGGCTTGATTTGAAGTCCCAGCCACAGGGGGCTCCGCTAAGGTGTAAGCCCCCCAGACACAGGCTTTCCCCAGGGGCTCGCCTCTCTGCGGGGGACTCTCTGGGCTCGAGGGCCGTCGTGGGTGTGAGACTGGGTCTGGAGGGTCTGCACCACCCCCTCATTAACATGCTGCACGCAGAAGAGTTCAAACACAGCAGCTGGCTCTGCAGCCCAGCAGGCCCTGTGCCTCGGCAAAGGACCTCGATGCTCAGTGGCCTGATTTATGGCTGAGGGCTCTCTTTATTTTCCTTTTGAAACTGTGGAGGTGGATTTTAAAAGGCTGGAGAGCAGGGCCAGCACGCTTGGGCTCTGCCAAATCCCCGCATCCTTGCCCCTGGCCTCGCTCTAGAAACTGGGCACTGGCCTTGCTCCATCCCAACCACCAAAGTCTATTCTCACTCTCTTTCTCTGTGTTTGTGTTTGTGTGGGGGGGGTGTGTTTGTGTTTGTGTGTATGTGTGTGGGGGGGGGGGTGTTTGTGCATATTAACAATCAGCACTTCTTGCCAATAACCCCAGGAACGCAGTAGTGCAGGCACATGGGTAATGCAGGCACGTGGGTAATGCAGGCACTTGGGTAATGCAGGCATGTGGGTAATGATGCAGGCACTTGGGTAATGCAGGCATGTGGGTAATGATGCAGGCACTTGGGTAATGCAGGCATGTGGGTAATGATGCAGGCACTTGGGTAATGCAGGCATGTGGGTAATGATGCAGGCACTTGGGTAATGCAGGCATGTGGGTAATGATGCAGGCACTTGGGTAATGCAGGCATGTGGGTAATGATGCAGGCAGGTGGGTAATGCAGGCACGTGGGTAATGCAGGCACTTGGGCTCCAAGTGCCCATGAGATTTCCTCAGGCCCGTGCCCCTAGGAAGAGGCAGCCCAGTTGGTGGATGCTCCCAGTGCTCCCAGGATACCTGGGGCAGAGGGCTGTCTCCTCATATCACGGGGGGTTGGGGGCAAGACGCAGTCTTCACAACTGTCTTTCTAGCTAGAGAAACGAACCCAGATCCATCAACCTCAGTGAAATACCAGCGTCAAGGGGCCCCCACCAGCACCGCTGTGAAGGGTAAGAGTGTGGGAGAAAGCGCACAGTTTAGAGTAGGGCCAACCTAGCGCACAATTCCTGGCTTGTAGTCTGCGACCTTGAATTGATTAATTTAGCTTGTTTATTTATTTATTTATTTATTTTGAGACGGAGTCTCATTCTGTCGCCCAGGCTGGAGTGCAACGGCGTGATCTCAGGTCACTGCAACCTCTGCCTCCCGGATTCAAGCAATTCTCCTGCCTCAGCCTCCCGAGTAGCTGGGATTACAGGTGCCCACCACCATGCCTGGCTAATTTTTGTATTTTAGTGGAGACGGGGTTTCACCATGTTAGCCAGGCTGGTCTCCAACTCCTAACCTCAGGTGATCCACCCACCTCAGCCTCCCAAAGTGCTGGGATTACAGGCGTGAGCCACTGCGCCCGGCCTGTCTCTTCCATTCTTTCTAAACCAAATTAAAAACTCTAATTTCTATGAACCCAGCAGGACTGATGGACTTTCTTTTCACTGGACCCCAGGATCCTGGGAGACCCAAGGATGAGGTTTCTATGTCCCTCTACAGAACCCAGAAACAGTTCCCAAAGAGGCTTCCATGGGCGCCATTGCACAGAACAACTGCAGGGGGCACCCTTGCACAGCACACACTGCCATGCTGACCGCACAACTCCCAGAGGGGTCTTTCTCCTAAAACTTTGCCTCCAAGGGAGAGACTCACTCAAAAAGATAACGTATGGGCTGTTTAGGCCCGAGGTAAGGGTAACCACAAGTGACGAAGTCAATTGCAGCTGTGAGGAGTAGATGTTCCCAGCCAGAGAAATAACTGGCTTAATTACACGGCGTCTTTGGTCCCCGTAATCTCGATCCATTAAACCTTTGCTGCTGCCCAGAAGCCGATGCCCAGGAGGAAGGGGTTAGCCCAGAACACTCACAGAAGCAGCCCTTCAATCCCACGAAGGTAATGATGGCCACATCCTTCCCCAACAGCCCCGAGTAAGCCCACAGATCCCTGCTCAATACTGGGCTTCTCTAGGCAGCACCAGCTCCACCGATGCCCCGGGGAGGCCAACAGCCACGCTGCCTGGAGTGACAAGGACTCTGAGCTCCCTTGGCTCTGGTTTACCTGAGGCCTCCCAGCCACCCAAGACTTTCTGGAGACCCTGCTAACCTTAGGCAAAATGCCCGATCACGTCTGCCATGTCCACCTGTGACCTAGAGGCACACGAAGGCATCAGAGGTGAGGGCAGGGACAAGAAGGAGGGGAGTGAGGCCAGGTGCGGTGGCTCATGCCTGTAATTCCAGCACTTTGGGAGGCCGAGGTAGGTGGATCACCTGAGGTCGGGAGTTCGAGACCAGCCTGATCAACATGGAGAAATCCCTTCTCTACTAAAAATACAAAATTAGCCAGGCGTGGTGGTTGGCGCCTATAATCCCAGCTACTCAGGAGGCTGAGGCAGGAGAATTACTTGAACCCAGGAGTCAGAGGTTGCAGTGAGCCGAGATTGCGCCATTGCACTCCAGCCTGGGCAACAAGAGTGAAACTGTCTCAAAAAAATGAAGAAAGAGGGGAGTGGCACCCAATTAATCAATCAGGTCACCATAGAGCCGACCCCATCTGGCTCCATCTACTAAAGCCCAGGCTGACGCTGACATTTTCCGTATGACCAGTAAACCCAGATTCATCTTTCGCTCTAGTGTTTGAGGGGAAGAAGGAAGGGCAGGAGGAGGATGCAGGATAAAGCCTGGACGAGAAAACTGAGTGAGAGGCCCTAGTCAGGTCTTGATCCGGGGACAGAGAACCCACTGTCTCATCCACAAGCGGCCACGGCGTCAGCTGGTCCCGCCTCAAAGGGCTCTTTGCCAAATGCCCAAGCAGGGGTGGGATTGGGCATTATCTTCAGCCTCCATATGGGGGTGCCTTCCGTAGCCTGCCGATTGCCCTGATTTCCTTCCCCCGTCACAAGGTGTGGGTCAGGTTCTCCTCAAGCTTCAGGGACCAGTGGAACATTCCTGCTGTCTCCCAGCAGTGCCATGTCCCCAACTGACCATATCTTGCCCTAAGAAATGCCAGGCTACTCCCGGGCCGGGCAGGGTGGCTCACACCTGTCATCTCAGCACTTTGGGAGGCTGAGATGGGTGGATCATGAGGTCAGGAGATCGAGACCATCCTGGCCAACATGGTGAAACCCCATCTCTACTAAAAATACAAAAATTAGCCAGGTATGGTGGCTCATGCCTGTAATCCCAGCTACTCAGGAGGCTGAGGCAGGAGAATCACTTGAACCCGGGAGGTGGAGGTTACAGTGAGCAGAGATTGTATCACTACACTCCAGTCTGGGTGACAAAGCGAGACTCTGTCTCAAAAAAAAAAAGAAAAGAAAAGAAATGCAAGCTACTCCCCACAGCAGCAATGGACTTTCTCACATGTGGAGACGAGCCAAGGCCACATGTCACAAACAGCCTCCCCTATCACAGCCCTAGAGATGGGTGAGCTGCAGAACTCTCCCCCTGGTACAAACAGTCACTTGGAGGAAAGTGCCAAGAATATAGAACGGATCGGGTAATCCACCCCCAACACATCACCTCAGTCCCCCCCCAACACATCACCTCAGTCCCCCCCCAACACATCACCTCAGTCCCCCCCCAACACATCACCTCAGTCCACCCCCCCAACACATCACCTCAGTCCCCCCCCAACACATCACCTCAGTCCCCCCAACACATCACCTCAGTCCCCCCAACACATCACCTCAGTCCACCCAACACATCACCTCAGTCCCCCCCCAACACATCACCTCAGTCCCCCCCCAACACATCACCTCAGTCCCCCCCCAACACATCACCTCAGTCCCCCCAACACATCACCTCAGTCCACCCAACACATCACCTCAGTCCCCCCCCAACACATCACCTCAGTCCCCCCCCAACACATCACCTCAGTCCCCCCCCAACACATCACCTCAGTCCACCCCCAACACATCACCTCAGTCCACCCAACACATCACCTCAGTCCCCCCAACACATCACCTCAGTCCACCCAACACATCACCTCAGTCCCCCCCCAACACATCACCTCAGTCCCCCCCCAACACATCACCTCAGTCCACCCAACACATCACCTCAGTCCCCCCCCAACACATCACCTCAGTCCCCCCCCAACACATCACCTCAGTCCCCCCCCAACACATCACCTCAGTCCACCCCCAACACATCACCTCAGTCCACCCAACACATCACCTCAGTCCCCCCCCAACACATCACCTCAGTCCACCCAACACATCACCTCAGTCCCCCCCCAACACATCACCTCAGTCCCCCCCCAACACATCACCTCAGTCCCCCCCCAACACATCACCTCAGTCCACCCCCAACACATCACCTCAGTCCACCCAACACATCACCTCAGTCCCCCCAACACATCACCTCAGTCCCCCCCAACACATCACCTCAGTCCCCCCCCAACACATCACCTCAGTCCCCCCAACACATCACCTCAGTCCCCCCCCAACACATCACCTCAGTCCCCCCCCAACACATCACCTCAGTCCCCCCTCAACACATCACCTCAGTCCCCCCAACACATCACCTCAGTCCCCCCAACACAGCACCTCAGTCCCCCCAACACATCACCTCAGTCCACCCAACACATCACCTCAGTCCACCCCCAACACATCACCTCAGTCCCCCCAACACATCACCTCAGTCCCCCCCCAACACATCACCTCAGTCCCCCCCCAACACATCACCTCAGTCCACCCCCAACACATCACCTCAGTCCACCCCCAACACATCACCTCAGTCCCCCCAACACATCACCTCAGTCCCCCCAACACATCACCTCAGTCCACCCCCAACACATCACCTCAGTCCCCCCCCAACACATCACCTCAGTCCCCCCAACACATCACCTCAGTCCCCCCCAACACATCACCTCAGTCCACCCCCAACACATCACCTCAGTCCCCCCCCAACACATCACCTCAGTCCACCCCCAACACATCACCTCAGTCCACCCCCAACACATCACCTCAGTCCCCCCCCAACACATCACCTCAGTCCCCCCAACACATCACCTCAGTCCCCCCCAACACATCACCTCAGTCCACCCCCAACACATCACCTCAGTCCCCCCCCAACACATCACCTCAGTCCACCCCCAACACATCACCTCAGTCCACCCCCAACACATCACCTCAGTCCACCCCCAACACATCACCTCAGTCCCCCCAACACATCACCTCAGTCCCCCCAACACATCACCTCAGTCCACCCCCAACACATCACCTCAGTCCCCCCCCAACACATCACCTCAGTCCCCCCAACACATCACCTCAGTCCCCCCAACACATCACCTCAGTCCCCCCCCAACACATCACCTCAGTCCACCCCCAACACATCACCTCAGTCCCCCCCCAACACATCACCTCAGTCCCCCCCCAACACATCACCTCAGTCCACCCAACACATCACCTCAGTCCCCCCCCAACACATCACCTCAGTCCACCCCCAACACATCACCTCAGTCCCCCCCCAACACATCACCTCAGTCCCCCCAACACATCACCTCAGTCCCCCCCAACACATCACCTCAGTCCCCCCCCAACACATCACCTCAGTCCCCCCAACACATCACCTCAGTCCCCCCCCAACACATCACCTCAGTCCCCCCCAACACATCACCTCAGTCCCCCCCCAACACATCACCTCAGTCCCCCCAACACATCACCTCAGTCCCCCCAACACAGCACCTCAGTCCCCCCAACACATCACCTCAGTCCACCCAACACATCACCTCAGTCCACCCCCAACACATCACCTCAGTCCCCCCAACACATCACCTCAGTCCACCCAACACATCACCTCAGTCCACCCCCAACACATCACCTCAGTCCCCCCAACACATCACCTCAGTCCCCCCAACACATCACCTCAGTCCACCCAACACATCATCTCAGTCCCCCCCCAACACATCACCTCAGTCCCCCCCCAACACATCACCTCAGTCCACCCCCAACATATCACCTCAGTCCACCCCCCACACAACACCATCACCCGCCACCACCAAGGGCCTGGCAGGGGCAGTGGGCGCAGGGTTGTCTTGAAGCTGCCTGCCCTAGGTTTGCCCCCAAAGGGCCCAAGCTCAGCCAAACAGCTGCCGCAAACACTGGCAGTGAAGTCTTCCCATCATAAACCCTAGCAAAAGAGCAAGACTCCCTTGGGGGGTCTCTGACTCCACTACAAGCGAGTACAATGACCAAATCCACACAGCAGGAAACGCGTGAACGGGCCGGCTAACAGGTTTCAGCTAACGGGTTTCTGCTGGGGGAGGAGCTCAAGGAGCCAAGAACTCGAGTTTTCTTTTCCCACCCGTACTCAGACAACCAAAACCTACGGAGGGCCTGCGCAGGAGCCACTGTGGGAGGCGCCGCCTCAAAGCTGGTCCGATACCCTGTTCCTGCCAGTCGTCCTGCCACATTCCCTGCCCCTTCCTAAGTCATGTGCCAGCCTTTCCCAGTCCCTCAAGGCTTTCCCGGATGAGGAGCGCAATGAGCCGGACAGCTGAGCAGCTAAATAGCTCTCCTCGCCTTCAAAGCACTTTATAAATATGAATTAATCCACACAACACCCATGAGAGCCATCATGCCCTGCCTCTACAGAGGTGCAGGCACTGGGAAGGTACTGGAATCATCCCAGAAAGCAGATTGTACCTCAGACAGAGAACAAGTCTTCCATCCTACCCGCAAGAGTGAGAAACAGCCTCCCCGCCATTCCCCATCTTCCATCCTCCTAACAGCATCTTCCAGCCAATTCTCCACAATTTCCTTCCTTTTCCCAAAGAACAACAGTAGCCAACAATCACAACCACAAAAACCTAAGTTTCTCTAAGTAGATGACTTAATTCTTCTGCCAGCCCCACCTCTGAGACTCCAGCGGCCATGACGATTATGGGCCGGTGTTGACAAAAAGGAATAAATTACTGGGCTATTCGGAGAACAAGCCAGCATCCGCCAGCAGGCGCTCGCTAGCACACGTGGAGTGGCCTGATGCGGCCCCGAGAACTGAGCTGCTCTGATCAAACGCACACAGGCTGTCAGACCAGTGGCTTGGTCCCTGGTGTAGGGAATGTGGGGCTCAGATGAGAAACTGAGGCAGGCTCATGATCACCTGGAGACAGGCTTACATCTCCACTGCTCCAAATACTTTCCTGGCCCATAGATGGGGCACTGAATCTATAAAGGGCATGAAAATATCACAAGAGACTGAAATCGCCCTTGGAAATGTTGCCTGGGGTAAGAGAAGTGAGCTCCAAAAGGCAGGCTCTAGTAACAACAGATGGTCACGTTCTGCCTTCCATGAGGGCCAAGTCACTGGAGGCTCTTGGTTGGCTCAGTAGGGAAGGTATGTTTGAGACCAGGACTAAATTACTTGGGACCAAATGGAGGCTGAAATGGCAAAGGGAGAGGCTTTAAGTTTCTCTAAGTAGATGACTTAATTCTTCTGCCAGCCTCACCTCTGAGACTCCAGCAGCCATGACGATTATGGGCCGGTGTCTCTGCCTCTCCTCTAAATAAGTGTCTCAGCCTCTGCCTCTCCTCTAAATAAGTCCTAAACACACATGTAAAGATTTTCCATTTGAAGAGGTACCAGATGATCAACCTGCCTGGGGCACATGTATGTCTTAATCCAGATCTGCTTGGAGAATCCCAGGGACTGAGAAAGTTTCAGAGCACATTTTGGGCTACTCCGCAGAACTTAATTTGATCCAATCTAATCCCATGGATTGGGAAAATAAAAATAAAAAAACAAAGAGAAGATGGTTAAGGGTTTAGCACAAAGGGTGATAAAAGACCTAGAGGCGGCCGGGCGCGGTGGCTCACGCTTGTAATCCCAGCACTTTGGGAGGCCGAGGCGGGCGGATCACGAGGTCAGGAGATCGAGACCAAGGTGAAACCCCGTCTCTACTAAAAATACAAAAAAATTAGCCGGGCGTGGTGGCGGACGCCTGTAGTCCCAGCTACTCGGAGAGGCTGAGGCAGGAGAATGGCGTGAACCCGGGAGGCGGAGCTTGCAGTGAGCCGAGATCGTGCCACTACACTCCAGCCTGGGTGAAAGAGCGAGACTCCGTCTCAAAAAAAAAAAAAAAAAAAAAAAAAAAAAAAAAAAAAAGACCTAGAGGCGTTATGACCAAGAAAGCATGGCTGGGTGCGGGGGCTCACGCCTGTAATCCCGGCACTTTGGGAAGCTGAGGCGGGTGGATCACCTGAGGTCAGGAGTTGGAGGCCAGCCTGGCCAACATGGTGAAACCCCGTCTCTACCAAAAATATAAAAATTAGCCAGGTGTGGTGGCGGGTGCCTGTAATCCCAGCTACTCAAGAGGCTGAGGCAGGACAATCGCTTGAACCAGGAAGGCGGAGCTTGCAATGAGCCGAGATCACACCACCGCACTCCAGCCTGGGCGAGAGAGTGAGGTTCTGTCTCAAAAAAAAAAAAAAAAAAAAAAAAAGAGCCTCAGAGAAAGCGTCAAACCAGCCCCAGGGAGAGAATCTAGGTAAGGTACTGAGGGATGAAACTGACATTGCTACATTAATGCAAGCAAATGAGTGGTGCAGACACAGGAATTGGGGGATGTCTGAAACCATCTGTCACTCCACAGGCAAAGGACTCCGCTCCCATTAGTCCCAGCGCCCCTGGCAGCTGGGATCCAACCCTTCTCCTTGAGTCAGACAAATCACACTTACCCCAGCCCTGAAGGACTTCTACCATAGGAGAGATGGAGGCTTTGCTGCCCAATCCTCATCAAATGACTACCAAACCTGTGATGGAAGTGGGCACACTCCTCCTTTCAAAACCAGAAAAAATGAACTGCCAACCCCAAAGGCAAGAAGTGCGTTCAGATCTGGGCGCGGTGGCTCACGCCTTTAATCCCAGCACTTTGGGAGGCTGAGGCGGGCGGATCACGAGGTCAAGAGATCGAGATCATCCTGGCTAACATGGTGAAACCGTGTCTCTACTAAAAACACAAAAAATTAGCCGGGGGTGGTGGCGGGCACCTGTGGCCCCAGCTACTCGGGAGGCTGAGGCAGGAGAATGGCGTGACCCTGGGAGGCAGAGCTTGTAGTGAGCTGAGATCGTGCCACTGCACTCCAGCTCCAGCCTGGGTGAAAGAGCGAGACTCAGTCTCAAAAAAATAAAATAAAATAAAAGAAGTGTGTGAGGCGAGGGGCTGGCTGGCAGGCTGGCACCTTAGGAGCAGAGAGCCACCAGCCTCGGTGGGTTCAGACAGAGCCTCAGCTGTCCCTGCCTGGGCTCCAGGCCCAGCCCCCAGGTCCTGCAAGAGGCACAGGGCCAGGATGGGGTCAGAGCCATTGAAGCCATTTACCCTGCCGGACCATTTCAGGGAGAACTCTGCAACAGAGGACCGTAGAGAACGGTGTCCCCCATTCCGTGATATTCCAAGGCCTTGAATAAACTCAGACATACCCAGGTGGCACTCAGGGTCCTCCTCATTATTCTAGGGTACAATCTGAATTCCAGCTCGGCTATTTGTTACTTATGTGATCTTAGGTCTATGATTTGTGCTAACTGAGCCTCCCTTTCCTAATCTGTAAGAGTTGCAGAGTTGTGAGGTTTGGAGAGAATGGATAGAAAGTGCCTAGCACAGGCCGGGCGCAGTGGCTCATGCCTGTATTCCCAACACTTTGGGAGGCCAAGGTGGGAAGATCACCTGAGGTCAGGAGTTCGAGACCAGCCTGACCAATATGGTGAAACCCCATCTCTACCAAAAATACAAAACTTCAGACAGGAGGTGTGAGTTTCAGGATGTTCCCCACTGAGCCGGAGGAATATCTACAGCAGTGATGCTTGAAATTTTTGTAGGAACTATTTTGTCATCCTACCCTTTTCCTCCAAAACAAAAATTAGAGGATTATTTTAATACTTTGGATTCTTCCCCCTTTTTTGAGAAATAAAGTTTTTTATGAAAAAAAAATACAAAACTTAGCTGGGTTGTGGTGGCAGGTGCCCATAATCCCAGCTACTCAGGAGGCTGAGGCGGAGGAATTGCTTGAATCCAGGAGGTGGAGGTTGCAGTGAGCCAAGATCGCACCACTGCACTCCAGCCTGGACAAAGAGGGAAACCCTGTCTCAAAACAAAACAAAAAAAAAAAAAAAGAAAGAAAGAGAAAGTGCCTATCCCAGTGCCTGCCACACAGCAGGTGCTCAGGAGATGCTATTACCATTGTTACCAGGAACAATGCTCAGAGAGGGGAAGGCAGGGAACCTCTAACACCGACTCATTCCCATCTCTAAGTCACACTGCCGCCTTGTGCCCTGGGTATACCCCCTTTACAGTTCCCAATGGATCTGGCATTTGTGGAGATTTGTCACCCCAGGACTGCGAGCCTTGTAAGCAAACAGCTTCCTGAGAAGCAGAGGAACTTCCTCTGGGAGCCACAAAACCATGCTGCCAGGCAAATGACAGCTCGGGTATTTGTTTTAATTTAGGCTCTTGTCAAGAGGCAAGTTGATGGCTAACAGCCCAAACATGACTGCACAGCACCTCCCCAGGAAGCCTCCTGCTACAGCTCTCCACTAAGCTATTCTGAAGAGGGAGGGAGGGACTCCTCACACTGCAGCCACATCAGGGCCCCCTCCCACCCACCATCCAGGCCACCCCAGGAGCCGCCCAGAGGCCAGGGCAGCAGGAGGAGGGTAGACAGCTCAGGTGCCAATCTGCCTGAATCAGGGCTGCCCAACAGAACCCCCTAAGAGGCCTTGGCCTAATTCCCTTTTCTGGCGTTCCTCTGGTCAGGAATTTTCAAGGTAGCCTCAGGCAATTTTGCTTTTTTGCTCCAGGCATGGGAGGAAGAGGGTGGGGTATGGAAGACTTGGAAATGATCGGCTCAGAGGAGTCTTCTGCCGCAGAGAAAGCTAGAGACAGGGTTCCGTACGATTCCAGGCTTTGGGAAATAGGGAAACAAGAACTGGGTTTTGCAAAGAGCCAGAAACATTCAGGAACATAAGCACACGTGAATCTGAGGCATTGTTATGACGGCTGTTTGCAAGCACACAGCTAAGAGAGGGTCACTAATCCTGCCTTGGGGTCAGGAGCTGATCTGCATTGGCGCTCCGAACAGATGCGTGCCCCCATTCATGCAGACGCACGTGCACGCACATGCCACACAGCCGTGGGCCCTGACCTTCACCCAACAACGCTGGCCTCTGCAGGGGAAGGAGCAGATGGAGTGGCGGCACTTGGCACAGGACCCATGCCCAGGGGATCCGGCTTTGCCCCTTTGATGTTGAGAAACCAAAGCAGAATGAACCATCACAAGGACAGCTCCTGGGGGGAGGAGAGGAAGGAACATGGGATGGAGGAGGAGGCGGGTGGAGAAGAAGATACAGGGAATGACCTGGACCCAAGGGGATGCTGAGGTCAGAGGTTGAATGTTGGGTACCACAGAGCCTCCAGGGTAAGGCTTTGGGGCTCAAGGCATCACCCTTCTCTACTCCTCCCACCCCCCCCATATGACTTGTCAAGGAACTCTAGCTGGGGTGACCCTTAAAAATGCCCTTGTTGGCTCACGCCTGTAATCCCAGCACTTTGGGAGGCCGAGGCAGGTGGATCACTTGAGGTCAGGAGTTCGAGACCAGCCTGGCCTCATGGTGAAACCCCCATCTCTACTAAAAATACAAAAAATTAGCCGGGTGTGGTGGTGGGTGCCTGTAATCCCAGCTACTCAGGAGGCTGAGGCAGGAGAATCACTTGAACCCGGGAGGCAAAGGTTGCAACGAGCAGAGATTGCGCCACTGCACTCCAGCCTGGGTGACAGAGCCCAAGACTCCGTCTCAAAAAAAAAAAAAAAAAAAAAAGAAAGAAAGAAAACGCTCCTGTTCCATGGCATCCAGTGCCTAGAATCAGGCTGAACCAGGCTCCACCTGGCCCCACCTGCCTCCCCCAACTCCTGCCTGGGAGATGTGCTGAGAGAGTGGGAGGGTCCCACTCACGTGGGCCAGGAAGGGTGAAATCCACTATGTAAGCCCAGGAGGACCCTCTTCCTAATCCCTGAGAGCATCCGGGAAAGGTGTCTCAGGGAAGGGTGGGGAGAAGGGGCGGTGCCGTTCTAGCGCCGGAGCAGGAGCAAGGTGCGGTGGGGGGGGGGCGTCTCTCGGTTCGCCCCAAGCCCCCCCACACCATTACCCGTGATCAGTTACGCATCCCCCGGGGCCATGCAAGAGCAATCACATGATCCAGAGAGATTTGGGAGCGAGGGGGTGGAGAACTCGAGAAGGTTTGTTTTTTTTTTCTTCTGAGGGTGGTGGTGATGATGAGGGTGGGGGTGGTGATGAGGCTGGCAGGAAAGATTGCTGAACCCGGGATTTTCAGCTCCCGCATCCAAACGGCCCCCGCGGATATCTGCACCCACCGTCTCCCCTCCCACTCCATCCCACCCCAGTACCGAACCCCTGGGCCCTGAACCACAAATGGCCCCGGTGCCACTGGGGTGGCAAACTCGGGTGCCAACGACTGCTCCCAAAACGGCCTTTCGGCTTCAGCCTGGACAGAGAAGCTGCCGGTCCAGGGGCGGGGGCAGCACCCCGAAGGGCCTCCCTACCCCGAGGCTCGCGGAGGCCGGATTCACAACAGGTGGGAGGGGGGACGCAGCTCTCGGCTCGGTCCGCCCACGGTCCCCGCCGCCGGCCCGCGGGTAATCTGCTCTGAGGACCCCCCGCCCGCGCCCCCCGGACCAGCCCGGCGCCTGGGTCCCGACCCCGATCCGATTCCCGCCCCGACCCCGATCCGGACCCCGATCCCGCCCCCGCCCGCCCTGCCCGGACCAGCCTGGTGCCTGGGTCCTGATCCCGATCCTGGGGTCCCGATCTCGAGTCTGGGGTCCCGACCCCGATCCTGGGGTCCCGATCCCGATCCTGCGGTCCCGATCTCAATCCTGGGGTCCCGCCCCCGCCCGCCCGGCCCACGTACTGCTGTAGAGGGTGTCGATCCAGGACAGGCGCGGCAGGCCCCGGTGGCTGAGCGGCTCCATCCCGCGGCGGCGGCTCGGTCAGATCCGAAACCCGACCCTCATCGCGCAACAAAGGAGGGAGGGCGGGCGGGAGCTGGGGGAGGCCGAAGTTGCGAGTGCGGCGGGGCGAGGAAGCCGGGAACCAGGTCCCCGGGAGGAGTGTGGGGCGGCCGGGGCAGGGGCGAGGGCGGGGCGGGCGCCCCCAAAACCCTCCCGAACCCTCCCGGCCCCTGCGGCCGCGCGGAGCCCAGCTGCGGATCCGGGAGCCGAAGAGCAACTTCGCGGGGGGCGGGGCGGGGGCGGGGCTTCGTGATGGGGCGGGGCTTTGCTGCAGGGGCGGGACGGGGCGGGACCAATCGGCTCGAGGCTCCGCCCTCCGCAGGCCGCCCCCGGCCGGGCTAAGGGGGCAGCGGGGCTCCGGTGCTGGGCGAGGAGGGGCCGCGAGGGTCTCAGGGGATCTCCAGGCGGCGGCGCAGACCCAGGTCCCCCTCGTCCCCCCGCGCCGGGCTCAGCAGGATCCTGGCGACCCGCAAACCAGGTGCCGTGGGGGGCCCGGGCGCCCGCAGGGGTGACATCACCTCCCGCCCGGGATCTCCAAGCGCGGCTTCGGGGGCGGGAGCGGCGGCCGGGCCCCTCCCCAGCCAGACCCGCTGCGGCACCCACGGGGTGAACGTCCTGTGCACCGCGGGAGACGCCTCTCTCCTCCTGAACCTTTTCCCTGCTCGTCCCTTTCCACACCCCTGACCTCAGAGCGCAGCCGTTCCCGCCACACATGGAGGGGGGCGGATGGAGACCCGGGAGGACCGAGGTCACGGGGGCTGTGGGGCCAGGACAGTGCCACATGTGCCCCTCCTGGGCGGAGGACAAACTGGAGCCAGGAGAAGCCCCACGGGCTCCACGCGTTCCCCTCCAGGACCCCTCCTGGGGACCCCGAGCGCGGCCTGGAAAGCCGCATCGTCACCTACAAATGGTGGGAAGTCGGGTTAAGAGGCCTGAGAACAGAACGTTTAGAGACGAAATTCGCTCTAACGAAGACCCCCTCGCCCAAGGGCAGTGAAGAGCTTGGGGGCCCCATGCCTGTCTCCTGTGGGCTGGTTCTGCGGGAGCCATGGCAGCTTCTCCATAGACCCTCTTTGGGCCAAGCGACCCTGGAGCAGGGAAGGACAGGAGGGGAGTAAGGCCAGGGGGTCCAGGGCAGTGGGGCTGAAGCCCCTTCCTGAACCCAGGGAAAGGGAAGCAGTGGGGCCCACCCGGGGGCCCGGTACCCCAGATAGTGACATTTCAGATACTGGAGCTGTCCCCACCCCACCCCATCCCCAGGCAACTTAAGAGGAAAACCTTCGGCCGGGCGCGGTGGCTCACGCCTGTAATCCCAGCACTTTGGGAGGCCGAGGTGGGCGGATCACGAGGTCAGGAGATCGAGACCATCCTGGCTAACACGGTGAAACCCCCGTCTCTACTAAAAATACAAAAAATTAGCCGGGCGAGGTGGCAGGCGCCTGTAGTCCCAGCTATGCGGGAGGCTGAGGCAGGAGAATGGCGTGAACCCCGGGGGGCGGAGCCTGCAGTGAGCCGAGATCGCGCCACTGCAACTCCAGCTTGGGTGAAAGAGCGAGACTCCGTCTCAAAAAAAAAAAAAAAAAAAAAAAAGAGGAAAACCTTGGAGCCCAGCCCTACAGAGGCCTACCAGGAAAGTTAAGTCGGACTGGCCTTTACCAGGGGCAGTGTGGTCGGCACCCGCAGAGCGCTGGAGGGGTGTGGGGTCGGTCCTCATCACTCCAGACACACACACATCGAGTTCTTAAGGGGAGAAGCAGCTCCTCCCCTAGGATGCAGAGAGGAAGCCCCATAAGCCTCTTGGGCAGAGGCCTCTGCATCTGCCCCAGGGGAGATGGGGGTCACCCACTCATCACAGGCTGGGGAGCCCCTGGGAGACGCAGGGGATGATGCTCTGGGTGGGGAAGCCTCTACAGGTGGCTGCAGCAGAAGCGGTTTTCAATATTATTAGCCCTTCCCTGCGTCCCCAGAGCTCCCTCCGCCCCAGTCCTCCTGGCTCAGGCACCAGCGCTGTCTCTTGCCACCCCTCCCTGCAGCTGTCACCCTCCCACCGTCCCTGACTAGCACACCGGATTGGGAGGGCCAAGCAGGCACCTGGAGCTTGGCAGGGAGGGGGCGTGCATCTCCAATGAGGCGCTCCAGAAATAGAGCTTCCGCATGGGAAGGGAACGAGCAGGCTCTGGGAGGACCCGCGAGGCCGGAGGAGCCATGAGGTGCCCAGGGCGTCTCTTCTTCCCACCTGGAACGCTCGGAAGACAGCCCAGGAGAAAGGTGGAAACGGGCGTGAGCTGCCGCCACCAGGAGCCACCAGCCCAGGAGGCAGCAGCACCATCCCCTCCTCAAAGCAACCACCACCAAGAACGCCTGGGCCCTCTCCCCACACTGTGGGGTTTTCCTGATGGCCACATCCGGCGCCGACTGTGAGGGAGCCATGGATGTATGCTTCTGTGTGAGTCACATACATTTGCGTACATTTTACATTTTTATCTACAAAGGCTTGAACAAGCTATTTTCAGCATCTTCCAAGCTAAAATGTGGCAGTTGCTTTCCTTCGCGTTGCCATAGTTTGCTTTTTTCTGTCTACATTCTGTCCAATCCTGGCACTCTTGGACCTTCCACTCCACAATACAATAGAGGGTAGAGGGAGAGACAAATCTTGAGGGCTCCATGGAGGAAACTTGTAATAACGCCCGGCTTAGCGCTTCGTTCACTAGTGTCATCTCACTGTGAATGTCACTGTTATCTCTGTTTTCTCCATTTTCCAGGTCAGAAAACCGAGGCCCTAAGCAGCTGAGTAACCCACTCAGAGGGTAAGTGAGGGCTGGGACTTGAACCCTGACAGTCTGTTCATGTTTTTTTTTTTTTTTTTTTTTTTTTTTTTGAGACAGAGTCTTGCTCTGTCCCCCAGGCTGGAGTGCAGTGGTGCGATCTCGGCTCACTGCAAGCTCCGCCTCCCGGGTTCACGCCATTCTCCTGCCTCAGCCTCCCGAGTAGCTGGGACTACAGCCACGTGCCACCACGCCCGGCTAATTTTTGTATTTTTAGTAGAGATGGGGTTTCACCGTGTTGGCCAGGATGGTCTCGATCTCCTGACCTCGTGATCCGCCCACCTCAGCCTTCCAAAGTGCTGGGATTACAGGAGTGAGCCACTGCGCCTGACCTGTTCATGCTCTTAAACACCACGCATACTTCCTCCACGGCCAGCTAACTGGTGATCACCGGGTACTGAAGGTCCTGAGAAATCTCTGTGGGTCCATGGGGTTAGAGACCACCCTCTGGGAAACCCTGTCAACCCTCTTCCATCTCCAGACGTCTGTCTCAGACAACGTGGCTTGGGAAAGGGCAGCCACTTCGAGATTCCCTTGATGCCTTTGTTGGATGGCTTCCAGTAGATGTTAACGCCACAGCCAGATGCTAACCTTGGCCACAGAGACAAGTGTGTGAGCCTTTGAGCACCACAGTGATTTGGGTGGGAACAGAAACCTCCGCATCCCTGGCACTGAGGAGTTGGGGAGATCCAACGTCACGCGCTGGGAAGGAAGGAGTTAAAGAGTCCTTCTCCTCCGGGCTTTGCCAAAGGTGATGCTACCCTGAAGTGCTCTTAACCCCAGCCATCAACCCCAATCTGTCAGAGCAGCGGGGAGCTGTGGTAGACAGGCCTTCCTGATTCAGCTAAATGTGGACCGGGTGGAGACCAGCCAGTGCTCCCCAAGACACTGAACCCCCATCTATCACGCTGCCTCCTCCAGGCCCCTTCTAAGCATTCCCTGGATAGTCCCTGGGGCCAGTGCTCTCCACCCTCCCAGCCCTCCCTCCAGCCTGTGCACTCAGACTGTCTGCGGCTCCCCAGCCCCGGGGTGACCTGCCTGCTCCTGCCTCATCACTGGACTTAAAGGGGATTTCACGGTTGGTCGCACCTCCAGAAGCACTGGGTTAATGATGAGGGGCTGAGTGGGAAGAAGGTATATCCCATTTCAAGACTATTTGCCCTGCTCCTAATTCCCAAGCACATGCTACTCACCGCCTCTCCAACAAGCAACTCTTGCTTCTACCAATCACTTGGCCAGGATGGAAAAAAGGGGATGGGCCCTAGAACCAAAACTGGGTATCTCCACTTTTCCTCCCTTCTCATGTTAGCAGCTCAGCTCCACTGCACACGACAGGAAGGCCCCAGGAGTCTCTGCTTCCTTGATCACCCAGAGGTCACTGCTGATGACAAAAATGTGTTCCCATGCGGGGGCCAGGCAGGGAGCCCCGGTGCGTGCAGAGGCTGAATGCACAGTGGGTGGGAGGGAGTGGGGCCCTCTACATTCAAATGAAAAACCAAAACCAAAAATAGACTGTGATGACCAAAAAACCAAGAGTTTGCACCCTCACTGGCCCATCAGCCCCTTAAAAGCCGGGACTGGCCGGGCGTGGTGGCTCACACCTGTAATCCCAGCACTTTGGGAGGCCAAGACGGGCAGATAGCCTGAGGCTGGGAGTTCCAGACCAGCCTGGCCAGCATGGTGAAACCCCGTCTCTAATAAAAATACAAAAATTAGCCAGGTGTGGTGGCACGTGCCTGTAATCCCAGCAGTGAGCCGAGATTGTGTCACTGCACTCCAGGCTGGGCAACAGAGTGAGACTCCCTCTCAAAAAAAAAAAGCCGGGGCCGGGTGCAGTGGCTCACACCTGTAATCCCAGTACTTTGGGAGGCCGAGGTGGGCGGATCACGAAGTCAGGAGATAGAGACCATCCTGGCTAACACGGGGAAACCCCATCCCTACTAAATATACAAAAAATTGGCTGAGCATGGTGGCGGGCGCCTGTAGTCCCAGCTACTCGGGAGGCTGAGGCGAGAGAATGGTGTGAACAGGCCGGGCGTGGTGGCTCACGCTTGTAATCCCAGCACTTTGGGAGGCCGAGGCGGGCGGATCACGAGGTCAGGAGATTGAGACCACGGTGAAACCCCGTCTCTACTAAAAATACAAAAAATTAGCCGGGCGTGGTGGCGGGCGCCTGTAGTCCCAGCTACTCGGAGAGGCTGAGGCAGGAGAATGGCGTGAACCCGGGAGACGGAGCTTGCAGTGAGCCGAGATTGCGCCACTGCACTCCAGCCTGGGCGACAGAGCGAGACTCGGTCTCAAAAAAAAAAAAAAAAAAAAAAGGGAATGGTGTGAACCCAGGAGGCGGGAGCTTGCAGTGAGCTGAGATCACGCCACTGCACTCTAGCCTGGGGACAGAGCAAGACTCCGTCTCAAAAATAAAAATAAAAAATAAAAAAATCAGGACTGCATTTTCCTCACTGGGCAGACCCAGTGCTCAGCTCAGTGGGTGAACAAGGCTCAGGTAGACTCCCAGCACAGCTATGACCGTGCGGTGCCTCCAGCTCAGCTTTCTGCCGAAAGCCCAGCAGATCGGCATTCAATAATGCACACTGAACAAATAAAATTAATGACAGCTAACAGTTATTGAGTGCTTTTTTTTTTTTTTTTGAGACAGAGTCTTGCTCTGTCACCTAGTCTGTAGTGCAGTGGGCATTATCACAGCTCACTGCAGCCTCGAACTCCTGGGTTCAAGCTGATCCTCCTGCCTCACCCTCCCAAAGTGCTGGGATTATAGATGTGAGCCACCGTGCCTGGTCTACTGAGTGCTTCTTAAGTGCCAGGCACTGCAGTGTCTGCATTACATAGGTTATTTCACCTAATCCTTACAATAAGCCAATTTACTATTATCTCCATTTCACAGAAGAAGAAATTGAGGTGCAGAGAGGCTAAGCCATTGCTAACTAGCAGATGGCGAAGCTTGGAAACGAACCAAGTCTGAATCCAGGGTTCCCGTGTGTAATCTCTGCATTGAGCGGCAATTAGTGAATGAGTGAATAAACAGAATGAAGTTAAACTCAGGGAGGAAGAAATCGGAGCTACACGAGGGAGGCAGGCAGCGTTATTTCAGAACCCTCCCAGGGCCACTGATGTTAAAGTAGAAAGAGAACTGGTATCCCAAGAAAACCATATCTACTACAGCAGGCCAGATGACCCTGGAGACAAGCTGAACAAAGTCCAGTGACAACCTCCCAAACGCCAGTCCCGGCCAAACCCCACTTCTTCGATGCCTCCGGCCAGTCTCAAGCGTTCCCAGCCTCAGTGTTCACATCTGTAGACGGTGCGCACCCAGGGCCAGGCGCAGTGGCTCACGCCTGTAATCCCAGCACTTTGGGAGGCCGAGGCCAGCAGGTCACCTGAGGTCAGGAGTTCGAGACCAGCCTGGCCAACATGGTGAAACCCCATCTCTACTAAAAATACAAAAATTAGCTGGGCGTGGTGGCAGGCATCTGTAATCCCAGCTACTTGGGAGGCGGAGGCAGGGCAATCGCTTGAACCTGGAAGGTGGAGGTTGCAGTGAGCCGAGATCGTGCCACTGTACTCCAGCCTGGGTGACAGAGTGAGACTCCGTCTCAGAAAGAAAAAAAACAAAAAAGAAGGTATGTGCCCAGGCGGATCAAGAAGATGACCTCCAGGCCTCCTCTGAGCACCTAACAGAATAGAAACTCTCCTGTCAGATCCTGTGGGGGCCTGTTTTCCACGCTTTGCTCTATTTCCATTTCCTTGGTACAGTAAAGCAGCATTTACTATTCTTTTTTTCCTTTCTTTCTTTTGAGATGGAGTTTCACTCTTATTGCCTGGCTGGAGTGCAGTGGCAGGATCTCGGCTCACTGCAACCTCTGCCTCCCGGGTTCAAGCGATTCTCCTGCCTCAGCCTCCCGAGTAGCTGGGATTACAGGCGCCCGCCACCACGCCTGGCCAATTTTTTGTATTTTTAGTAGAAATGGGGTTTCGCCATGTTGGCCAGGCTAGTCTCGAACTCCCAACCTCAGATGATCCACCCGCCTCGGCCTCCCAAAGTGCTGGGATTACAGGCGTGAGCGACCACGCGCGGCCAGCATTTACTGTTCTAAGATTCATCCTCAGTCCTCCAGTCTGGGGAAAGAATTAAATTCCCCAGGGCTCCACAGCGTCACCTGTAAGGGCGAAGGCTCAGTCTACGAGTCTGTCTTTTGCCCTCTTCTCACCTGCCCTCTGCTCAGCCCGCCTGGCTTTTCCAGCAGCCAGTGAGATCTACAGGCAACAGAGGTGAACTGGAAGCCCTTCCCAGTTAGTCATTTCTCCAGCAAAGTTTTGTGTCAGCTTGAGTCATGGGAAGACTTGCTGCCCTGGCAAGATGTGGACCCGCTCCCCAGGGAGCTGCATTCACCCCCTCGCTGCCTCCCTAGGCATCACTGCAGGATAAGGCACAGTGACATCAGGTCCTTGCAGCTGTGTCACTCCCCACACGCCCCCACACACTTCCCAGGGGCCGAGTTGAAGCCCCGTTCCCCACGGCCAGGGGCCACAGCAAGGGCAGCATCCTGGGCAGAGCCGCTGGCTTAGATTATGCACTGCCCGAGCCACAGTTTTAGGAGGGTCTCTCGCCAAGCCCCAGCTCACGTGGCCCTCACTTCACATGGCTCAGATGACACCACCCACAGGTCAACAGCAGAGTTTTCCCAAAGGGTCCGTCCGAGGGCTCGACAGCAGGGCCTGCAGCCCCCTCCTCATTTACTTACCACCAAGCCCCCATCAGCATTCAGAAAGACGCCAGCAGAAGAGTCCGATGGATTCTCTAAGTCTCCAAAACCCAGAGATTCAGTTCAGTAGCTCCAATCTCCTTAGCCCCAAGGGAAACAAGAGCATGTCCAGCTGGGGTCAGAGCTCACGGGCTGGCCCTCTGCCCTCCTGTGGTCACCACGGCCTCAAAGCTGGCCGTGCTCCTCGCTCGTTCAGCCAGAATTCTGCAGATGCATCCCAGGCCTACGCTGACTGCCAGGACCTCTGACACCACTCACCAGGCTGGTCCTGTCCCCATCAGGCCCAGGAGTGGCCGCAGGAGCCAAGGGCAGGCTGTCAAGGAGACGGGCTCCGAGAGGCAGTGGCTCACCATTCAGCAAGGCAAGGGCAAAGGAACCTCAGAGCCTAGCCAGGGGCGCCTGCCATCAGTGGAGCCTTTGCTTTGGGGCTGCCGGTCAGGCCGTGTGTGCTGTGTCTCTTTAAGGACCAGGCCTCAAGGCAAGTTCCCTCTGCAGTCCAGTCCTGCCTCTGTCCGTCCTGCGGCAGAGAGTGGGGGCTCCCCAGCGCCATCTGGCGGCCGCGCAGCAGCACCTCGGCCACCAGAGGCTTCCAGCCAAGCGGCCCGCCAAGTACCTGGACAAAAATCTCCAGCTTGGACACAGGGCTGCAGGCTGCTGCTGGGAACACAGCTTGGGGAGTCAGGAGGAAATCCGTCCGGGCAGGAGAGAGCAGAAGCCCCCAGGAGTGACACGGGGAGAATGATCATCCCACCGCCTAAAACCTTCACTAAAATATCCTCAAATGGGCCGGGTGTGGCAGCTCACACCTGTAATCCCAGCACTTTGGGAGGCCAATGTGGGCGGATCAGCTGAAGTCAGGAGTTCAAGGCCAGCCTGGCCAACATGGTGAAACTCCATCTCTACTAAAAAAAAAATACAAAAAGTAGCCAGGCGTGGTGACGGGCGCCTGTAATCCCAGCTACTCAGGAGGCTGAGGCAGGAGAATCACTTGAACCCGGGTGGCGGAGGATGCAGTGAGCCGAGATCATGCCACTGCACTCCAGCCTGGGCGCGACAGAGTGAGGCTCCCTCTCAAAATAAATAAATAAATAAATAAATAAACAAACACTCTCAAATTGGGCCAGGCACAGAGGCTCACGCCTGTAATCCCAGCACTTTGGGAGGTCAAGGCGGGCGGATCACTTGAGGTCAGGAGTTCGAGACCAGCCTGGCTAACGTGGTGAAACCCTGTCTCTACTAAAAACACAAAATTAGCCGGACATGGTGGCAGGCATCTGTAGTCCCAGCTACTCAAGAGGCTGAGGCCGGAAAATCACTTGAGATCGAGGCTGCAGTGAACTGAGATCGTACCACTAACACCCCAGCCTGGGAGACAGAGAGAGACCCTGTCTCAAAAAAACAAATAAGTAAATAAAAATACCAATGTGTGGGAGCATTTAAAGAGGTCACAATAGGCCGGGCGCGGTGGCTCAGGCCTGTAATCCCAGCACTTTGGGAGGCCGAGGAGGGCGGATCACAAGGTCAGGAATTTGAGACCATCCTGGCTAACATGGTGAAACTCCGTCTCTACTAAAAATACAAAAAATTAGCCGGGCGTGGTGGCAGGCGCCTGTAGTCCCAGCTACTCAGGAGGCTGAGGCAGGAGAATCGCTTGAACCCAGGAGGCGGAGCTTGCAGTGAGCCGAGATTGCACCACTGTACTCCAGCCTGGGTGACGGAGCAAGACTCCGTCTCAAAAAAAAAAAAAAAAAAAAAAAAAGAGGTCACAATAACTAGGGGTCGCTACTAGCCTTCAGTAGGCAGAAGCCAGAAATGTTAAAATGTCCTACAGGACTTGCCCTAAAGAACATCTGTTGGCTGGGCGCGGTGGCTCACGCCTGTAATCCTAGCACTTTGGGAGGCCAAGGCGGGCGGATCACGAGGTCAGGAGATCAAGACCATCCTGGCTAACACAGTGAAACCCTGTCTCTACTAAAAATACAAAAAATTAGTCGGGCATGGTGGTGGGCGCCTGTAGTCCCAGCTACTCGGAGAGGCTGAGGCAGGAGAATGGCGTGAACCCGGGAGGCGGAGCTTGCAGTGAGCCGAGATTGTGCCACTGCACTCCAGCCTGGGAGACAGAGCGAGACTCCGTCTCAAAAAACAAACAACAAAAAAAGAACATCTGTTGTAAGTGCCAAGAGCGTTGAGAACTCTACCTGGTTGGGGAAAACAGAGGATGGCAGATGGCAAGCTCCCACCTCACACCCAGCTGGTCCTCTTTCCCCATCACGCTACTTTCGATGTCCTTCCTACTAAATTTCACCTTCATAAACGTAGGGGTGGAGGGAGGGGGCAGTCTGACCCAGCCGCCTTCACAAGGGAAGCCGGTGCCTCTGGCTGCCTCTCCCAAAAACCAGGCACACGCACCCCTGAAATCACTGCACCAGCTTCTCTTAGGCCGAGCTGCACCCAGGACATGCAAATTTTCCATAAAGCACTTTCGGGTTCTGATCGTGAAACCTCGTGACTCCTAATTTCCTCTTCCCCAAGCTCTTGGCACCTTGTCCCGAGCTGGTCAGCTCAGTCTCATGAACACACGGTCCAGTGCCAGGAGCTGGCATGAGAAACTAGCACACATGACTCGTGTTCTCCCGAAAGGAGAGTGAAGAAGGGTCAGACTCCGGCCACAGTGGCCACGTTTTGGCTGGGTCCGTTGGTTGGGGCAGTCCCAGGCTCACGAGACTGACATCAAAGATATGAAGATCAATGAGAGGAAAGACTTTCTCAGTGTCTCATAGCAACTAAAGAGTTGCTCTAGGCCGGGCGCGGTGGCTCACGCTTGTAATCCCAGCACTTTGGGAGGCCGAGGCGGGCGGATCACGAGGTCAGGAGATCGAGACCACGGTGAAACCCCGTCTCTACTAAAAAATACAAAAAATTAGCCGGGTGTGGTGGCAGGCGCCTGTAGTCCCAGCTACTCGGAGAGGCTGAGGCAGGAGAACGGCGTGAACCCGGGAGGTGGAGCTTGCAGTGAGCTGAGATCGCGCCACTGCACTCCAGCTTGGGCAACAGAGCAAGACTCCGTCTCAAAAAAAAAAAAAAAAGAGTTGCTCTAAAACATCCTGAAACACATGTAGCATGTCATTCCTCTCTTACTAAGACCCATCTATGGCTTCCTTTTTTTTTTTTTTTTTTTTTTTAGACAGAGTCTCGCTCTTGTCCCCCAGGCTGGAGTGCAATGGTGCAATCTCAGCTCACTGCAACCTCTGCCTCTGGGTTCAAGCGATTCTCCCGCCTCAGTCTCCCGAGTCACTGCTGTCGGGATAGAGACCCACACATCCTTTTGGTGGCCTAAGGAACCTGTGGCCGGGCCTCTGCACCCCTTTCAGTGTCATCTGGCACATTCTGCTCCTTACTCTCTTCTACTTTTTCCTGCCTTGGAACCTTTGCATAGGTTGACATCTCTGGCAAAAAAGCTCTACCCCCGCTCTGCCTGGGTAACTCCTACTCACCCTTCTGGTCTTAACTTAAATATCTTGTCTTCCAGGGGGCTTTCCCTACCCATCAGACCAGGAAGGCCTGCGTCGCTCCCTCCTTCTGAATGCTCAGTACTCCTGTGAACGTTCAATGCCTGTCTCTCCTACTAGACTGAGGTCTCTTGGAGGACAGGAACCACATCTCTGTTATTCACTGTAACCCCAGGACCCTGCACAAATAGTTTCAGTGAATGAATGAGCAAATGTGAATGAATGAATGAATGAATGAATGACCAAGTATATTCCTGGTCACAAAGAGCCTGGAATGAGGCAGTACAGGTGTTCCACCCAGCCCAGCTCCACCAACCGGAAAAGAACTGTTTGGCTGGTTGAGACGTCACGTCGAGAATGACCACCCTCTCTGGAAAGATGCAAAGAAAGAACAACTGGCCCCTAGGATGGGATTTCGGGTGGGAAGATTGCTGTTCCAATTAATTCTCTAACTGTTCACAAAAAACCCTAACTGATAATTCCCCAGTGCACAGGGCTCCCTTGTTCAGCAGCCAGCATTGGAGGCTGTACTCCTTTCTATCCAATCAGGCTCCAACATGGAAATGACATAGAAACCCAGAAATGGTTCAGCCCACTAAGGGAACTTCGATCTCAATTCTCAAGAGTCCTTCTCCGAGGCCTGTCCCAAATTTGCAATAAAACTTGTTTTTAGGCCAGGCACGGCGGCTCACACCTGTAACCCCAGCACTTTGGGAGGCCGAGGTGGGTGGATTACCTGAGGTCAGGAGTTCGAGACCAGCCTGGCCAACATGGTGAAACCCTGTCTCTACTAAAATTACAAAAATTAGCCAGGCGTGGTGGTGGGTGCCTATAATCCCACCTACTCAGGAGACTGAGGCAGGAGAATCGCTTGAACCCGGGAGGCAGAGGTGGAGGTTGCAGTGAGCCGAGATCGTGCCACTGCACTCCAGCCTGGGCAACAGTGAGACTCCATCTCAAAAAAACACACACAAAAAAACTTGTGTTTGGGGGAGGGAGGTGAACGGTAGCTCTTCCCTGGGAAAAAAGCAGTTTCTGGGTGCATGCCCGTCCCGTCTCCTCTCGCCGTCTGCTGGGATTCCGAGAAAGAAGATGCTGGTTGCTCACAGTATGCTCAACCCCTCTGCCCCATGGCGCTGCAGGCAAAGCTGTGACTCACCAGCTCCCGGGGATGACTTTGATGCACCTCCAACCAGACAGATGGAAAATCTGGCTTTCAGTTCAGTGATGGGAGAAACATGATAGAAACGGATTCTGGGCCCTCACGCTCCCAAGGGGCTGGCCTGAGCGAGTCTGCAGGGCCTGACAGACAGGGCTTGGGCACGATTTCTGCCACTGCAGATTGTGCTAGGCCATGGTGACCACCATGCCGACCCGAGGGCACTGCACAGTGCGGCACCAGACTCCTGGCCTGCTGGGGGCCTGTGCCCAGGGGAGAAGGCTCCTTTCCATGTTCCCGTCACCAAAACAAAGAAATAAACAAAACAACCAATGTCGAATCAAGATCTGGTTCTTGGGCTTGAGTTTGTAAAGATCCAGAAAGCCACCCCATCAGACGGCGGTGAGTCCGCCAAGCTTCCCACCAGCTTCTCACCCCTGCCTAGTAACGATGTTCTGGATACTCTGGCATTTTTCTTTTCTTTCTTTTTTCGAGACAGAGTCTCCCTCTGTTGCCCAGGCTGGAGTGCAGTGGTGCAATCTCAGCTCACTGCAACCTCCGCCTCCCGGGTTCAAGCGATTCTCCTGCCTCAGCCTCCCGAGTAGCTGGGATTACAGGCACCTGCCACCATGCCCGACTCATTTTGTATTTTTAGTAGAGACGGGGTTTCTCCATGTCTCTACTCTACAGGGTCAGGCTGGTCTCGAACTCCTGAGCTCAGGTGAGCCACCTGCCTCAGCCTCCCAAAGTGCTGGGATTCCAGGCGTGAGCGCCCGGCCTGTTCTGGCATATTCAACAGTGTCAGGGTTCTTCTGTCTCCTGAAATGAGGGGCCTGGCAAAAGGAGTAGGGGTGTGGAAGAAGAAGAGAGGGTAATATAGACACGAGGCAGCAAACACTTCCATGTGCTTCCTGTGCCCAGGCTGCCCTAAGGACTCTGCATGTATTACATCACTTCATTGTCACCGTGCCACACGACCGGTCCAGGAGCCACACGTTAGCCCCTCAACACTCTGCTGCCTTTCTCCAACAGGAGGGAAAGAGCGCTCGGCCGAGCACAGCCTGAATCCAACTGCTGACTCTGCCACTAACTTGCTGTGTGACTCTGAAGAACTGCCTTTCCCTGTCTGTCTCTTGATTTTCTCACCTCCACACGAAGAGATGTAAGTCCTAGGCAGTGGCTGATAAAGCGGGGGGATACTTTCCTCTTTCCCACCCTTCAATTCCTATATTCCAGGAAGTTTAATGGGTTTTCAGGGCTAGAAAAGTTATTATTATTTTGTAGAGCCAGAGTCTCACTATGTTGCCCAGGCTGGTCTCGAACTCCTAGGCTCAAGCAATCCTCCTGCCTCATCCTCCCAAAGTGCTGGGATTACAGGCATGAGCCACCGCACCCTGCAGAAAAGTTACTTATTATTTCACTGAATATTCCCTGAGCCCTACTGTATAAGCCAGAGCTCCTTTTCCCAGGCTACTTATGATAATGGACTTCAGACATGCCCAGAAATCACAAAGAGGGAAAGCACAGACAGTGGTCTGGACAGTGAGTTACGGAGGGGGCAGGAGGTACCACTTCAAACTGAGCTGGTGACTAAATGCTTCTAGAAAGAATGTGGGCTGGGCATGGGGGCTCACACCTGTAATCCCAACATTCCAGGAGGCCGAGGTGGGCGGATCACCTGAGGCCACGAGTTCAAGACCAGCCTGGCCAACATGGTGAAACCCCAACTCTGCTAAAAATACAAAAAATTAGCTGGGCATGGTGGAAGTCACCTGTAATCCCAGCACTTTGGGAGGCCGAGGCAGGAGGATCATCTGAGGCCAAGAGTTCAAGACCAGCCTGGCCAACATGGTGAAACCCGGTCTCCA
Organism: Symphalangus syndactylus; assembly: GCF_028878055.3. NCBI lineage: Eukaryota > Metazoa > Chordata > Mammalia > Primates > Hylobatidae > Symphalangus > Symphalangus syndactylus. The sequence goes on along the minus strand of NC_072442.2, from coordinate 68,007,544 downwards.
CTAAAAATACAGAAAAATAGCTAGGCGTGGTGGAAGGCACCTATAATCCCAGCACTTCGGGAGGCCGAGGCAGATGGATCACCTGAGGTTGGGAGTTTGAGACCAGCCTGACCAATATGGTGAAACCCCCTCTCTACTAAAAATAGAAAATTAGTGTGGTGTGGTGGCGGGCGCCTGTTATCCCAGCTACTGGGGAGGCTGAGGCAGGAGGGTCGCTTGAACCCAGGAGGCGGAGGCTGCAGTGAGCCGAGATCGCGCCAATGCACTCCAGCCTGTGCAACAAGAGCGAAACTCCGTCTCAAAACAAAAAAACAAAACAAAACAAAAAATTTTACAGAGGCAGACGTGGAAATGGAGCGAAGCGCTAGAATGGATGACTGTGGAGAAGGTTCTTTTGGGAACTGGGGGCGAATATAGAAACTGCTACTAATCTAACGTGTGGCCTCAGCATGAATTCACGAAAACAACAGAATTAGCAGCTTTTCTTAGATCCACCTTATAGAGAAGCCTTTCTGGGACACCCCCTCCCCCTCAATACACACAAGGATTCAGGACTCCCCTCCTCTCCCGGCGAGTTTGCTGAAAGCCCTTCGGCCGATGTGTCCCGAGCATCACCAATATTTACGTTCTATGCACCGCGTTAAGCACGTAACCTTCACTCTTCGCAAGCAGCCTCTCTATGTGGAAGCCACAATCACCACGCCACTTTACAGAAGGGGCTCAAGGTCACACTGCTAGTGAGTGACAGAGCCAAGTTCACACTCAGGTCTGGCTCGGTCCAGAGCAATTGTACCTGGCGCCAATCCCGAAGCCTCAGGACAGCATCCTGACCAGATGCCACCCGACATTCCCTCAGGAAGAGCTCGGTTCCCAGCACACCAGGCAGCACTGGCACCTGACGCTAATTCAAGCACATCAGTGCAGCTCTTTTTGTTTGTTTTTGTTTTGGAGATAGAGTCTCCCTCTGTCCCCCAGGCTGGAGTGTGGAGTGCAGTGGCACAGTCTCGGCTCACTGCATCCTCCGCCTCCCAGGTTGAAGCGATTCACCTGCCTCAGCCTCCTGAGTAACTGGGACTACAGGCACCCGCCATCACGCCCAGCTAATTTTTTTTTTTTTTTTTTTGGATTTTTAATAGAGACGGGGTTTCACCGTGTTAGCCAGGATGGTCTCGATCTCCTGACCTCGTGATCTGCCCACTTCGGCCTCTCAGAGTGCTGGGATAACAGGCGTGAGCCACTGCGCCCGGCCATTGCAGCTCCTAAAGCTATTCTCCAGGGGAAGCGGCAGAGGAAGGAAGACACGAAGATGAATTTCCATCCTCTTTCTCCTCTACTGAAATCTGACAAGCTCCTGGGTCTTTTGATTTCTCCTTGAACGTGAGGTCTGTACCTGGAGGATCTCTGGAGGCAAGGGTGTTTTCTTTTTTCTTTTTATTTATATTTTGATTGATTGATTGACTGATTGAGACAGAGTCTCTCTCTGTCGCCCAGGCTGGAGTGCAGTGGCACGATCTTGGCTCACTGCAAACTCTGCCTCCCGGGTTCAAGTGATTCTCTTGCCTCAGCCTCCCAAGTAGCTGAGATTACAGGTGCCTGCAACCACGCCCAGCTATTTTTTTGGTTTTGTTTTGTATTTTTAGTAGAGAGGGGTTTCACCATGTTACCCAAGCTGGTCTCAACTACAGAACTCAGGTGATCCGCCTGCCTCGTCTTCCCAAAGTGCTGGGATTACAGGCGTGAGCCACTTCGCCCAGCCTTCTTTTTTAAAGACAAGTCTCACTCTATCGCCCAGACTGGAGTGTAGTGGTGCAATCATAGCTCACTACAGTCTCGACCTCCCAGGCTCAACCCATCCCCCTGCCTCAGCTTCTCGCATAGCTAGGACTACAGGCATGCACCACCACACCCAGCTAATTTTTCTTTTTTTTTTTGAGATGGAGTCTCGCTCTGTTGCCCAGGCTGGAGTGCAGTGGTGCGGTCTCAGCTCACTGCAACCTCTGCCTCCCAGGTTCAAGCAATCCTCCTGCCTCAGCCCCCCTAGTAGCTAGGATTACAGGCATGTGCCACCATGCCCTAAAAATTTTGTATTTTTAGTAGAGACAGGGTTTTGCCATGTTGGCCAGGCTGGTCTCAAACTCCTGACCTCAGGTGATTCACCCGCCTCGGCCTCCTAAAGTGCTGGAATTACAGGTGTGAGCCACCATGCCCAACCCTAGCTAATTTTTTTTCTTAATTTTGTACTGACAGAACCTATGTTGCCCAGGCTGCTCTCGAACTCCTGGCCTCAAATGATCCTCCCACCTTGGCCTCTCCAAGTGCTGGGATTACAGGTGTGAGCCATCAGGCCCGGCCCATAAGGGTGTTTTCTACTGCTACAGTGATTAACTAGTCTCTGGTGTATCTCTCTCCCAAAGGCAGCCCCCAGCCCTGCCTGACCCAGGCTCAGCAAGTAGCATAAGGAGCATTTTAAAGAAAATTATTGGCTGGGCACGGTGGCTCACGCCTGTAATCCCAGCACTTTGGGAGGCCGAGGCAGGTGGATCACGAGGTCAGAAGATCAAGACCATCCTGGCTAACACGGTGAAACCCCATCTCTACTAAAAATACAAAAATTAGCCAGGCATGGTAGCAGGTGCCTGTAATCCCGGGTACTCAGATGGCTGAGGCACGAGGATCGCTTGAACCGAGAATGAGAAGGTTGCAGTGAGCCAAGATCACGACACTGCACTCCAGCCTGGGCAACAGAGCAAGATTCTGTCTCAAACAAACAAACAAACAGGCAAGGTGTGGTGGCTCACGCCTGTAATCCTGGCACTTTGGGAGGCCGAGGCAGGTTGATCACCTGAGGTCAGGAGTTCAAGACCAGCCTGGCCAACATGGCGAAACTCTCCTTCTACTACAAATACAAAAATTAGCCGGGCATGGTGGCACGTGCCTGTAATCCCAGCTACTCGGGAGGCTGAGGCAGGAGAATCGCTTGAACCCAGGAGGTGGAGGACAGTGAACTGAGATCACACCACTGCACTCCAGCCTGGGTGACAAGAGCAAAAACTCTGGCTCAAAAAACTAATTAATTAATTAAATTTAATTAAAAAAAGATTTCTTAGCTAACTTCTCAGAGGAACATAGGACAAAACTGGGTATTAACTCTACATCCTGCCTCACCCACCCCCTCCCTAAATGTTCATGACTGTGTTGCCCTGGGCTTACAGAAGAGCAGCAACACACACAGAACTTTCTGGAAAATCCTGTTAGTGCTCTGAACAGAGCTAGAGCCCCTGGGAGAAGATGGCACCACAGGTGTCACCACAGGAAGGTACAGGAGATCCACCTTCCCTTTTTTTTTTTTTTTTTTTTTTTGAGAAGGAGTCTCGCTCTGTCGCCCAGGCTGGAGTGCAGTGGTACAATCTCGGCTCACTGCAAGCTCCATCTCCCAGGTTCACGCCATTCTCCTGCCTCAGCCTCCAGAGTAGCTGGGACTACAGGCGCCCGCCACCACGCCCGGCTAATTTTTTGTATTTTTAGTAGAGAAGGGGTTTCACCGTGTTAGCGAGAGATGGTCTCGATCTCCTGACCGCGTGATCTGCCCGACTCGGCCTCCCAAAGTGCTGGGATTACAGGCGTGAGCCACCGCGCCCGGCCGAGATCCACCTTCCTAAGGAAGGACACCGTGCTGCTCAGAAGCTTTCCCAAACGTTCCAGGAATCCCGGCTCCCCTGCAGTGCCTCCTGGGCAGACGCATCCTGCAATGCTCCAGAGGGTGTCGGATCTTGGAGGCATCTCCTTCTTCAAGGCAGCCCCCAGCCCTGCCTGGCCCAGGCTCGGATGAGCATTGCAAGGGGCTCTTTAAGGAGAGTCACACCCTGATCTCCTGCTGTGGGGTAGAGAGGGTTTGGCTGGCAGCTCTGAGCTGGAGCCACCTCCACTTAATGCTGGAGTGAATGATTTCAAACCTCTGTCTCTGTGGGTTTGAAAAACACTGGGCAGGGTCAGCCCCATGCCCAATTTTTGGTCTGATAGGTTGGAGAGAGAAAGACACCATCCCTCTGGCTCCTGACCATTCTGAAGCCTCGAGCTCTAGGAGCCTCCTCGGATCTCAGCCACAGCTCTGATGAAACCTCACCCTAATCCCCTTCTCGTGGCCCACAGCCTTCTAGACACTCATGGCCCAGTTCCCTGCATGAGTTATTTTCCCAGTTGCTGTTTCTGTCTGATTGTGAAAGTTTCTTTCCTCCAAAAAGCCACATGCCTGTCACATGAGGGGAGTGCTGGGCCACCAGCAGAGAGGGGGAGGGTGCTAGGAAGTCTTCCTTCCTGGACCCCAGGCTGGTCCCCAGAGTGGCTCCCCATCACTCCCTACAGCCAACATCCCAGGGAGCTTGGGATCACACTGGAGGGAAGATCAGCGCTCACCCAAATCAGATCGTGACTTGGTTTTCCCCAGAGAGCAGTACTTATGGTGCCTCCACCTGAGACCTAGCTGGAGCTGGGCTCCTCAGACCACTGGCTCTGGGGGCAAATACACCCCGCTGACTGTCCGATCAAAGCCACGCTGCAGGCTGCTGAGACAGGAACGCTGCTGCTGCGCCTGCTGCTGCTGCTGCACCCGGCTGGCCACAGCCCCACGCTGGGGGTTAGTTCTTTGGAGGCCCTAAAGGAGAGCTGAGCTGTCGCCTTCTGGACATAAAGAGCTGCTTTTGCAAAAGAGACTGTATCTGCCCCTGCCACAACTAACCAGAAATGAGGAAGCCAAACAGAGAAGCCTCCCAGTCTCTGGGACTGAGGTTCCGTCTGCTCCCCTTCCCAGAGGCCACACATGAGGCTGTACATGCAGGCAGCCCACATTTCCTTCCAGGCCCGCAAGCAACCTTGACTTCCTGCAAAGACCACTAACCCCAACGTCGGTACACATGGCACATTGCCCAAGGCCGAGCTGCTGCTGATTTTTAGTGTGACTTTCAGGACCAAAAAGGAAGAGGTTCTGTCTGGCCAAGGAGAGCATGGCCTGAGACACCAACAGACGGCGACTTCCCACCTGGCCTCTGCCTGATTCTGCAATCAAAGCTGCCTGGTTCCGGCCGGCCGCAGTGGCTCACACCTGTAATCCCAACACTTTGGGAGGCTGAGGCAGGTGGATCACCTGACATCAGGAGTTCGAGACCAGCCTGGCCTCATGGTGAAACCCCGTCTCTACTAAAAATACAATATTAACCAGGCGTGGTGGTGCACACCTGTGATCCCAACTACTTGGTTTTTTTTTTTTTTTTTTTTGAGACGGAGTCTCGCTCTGTCGCCCAGGCTGGAGTACAGTGGCGCCATCTCAGCTCACTGCAAGCTCCGCCTCCCGGGTTCACGCCATTCTCCTGCCTCAGCCTCTCCAGTACCTGGGACTAAAGGCGCCCGCCACCACGCCCGGCTAATTTTTTTTTTTTTGTATTTTTAATAGAGACGGGGTTTTACCGTGTTAGCTAGGATGGTTTTGATCTCCTGACCTTGGGATCCGCCCGCCTCAGCCTCCCAAAGTGCTGGGATTACAGGCGTGAGCCACCGCGCCCGGCCAATCCCAGCTACTTGGAAGGCTGAGGTAGGAGAATCGCTTGAACCTGGGAGGCAGAGGTTGCAGTGAGCCGAGATGGTGCCATTGCACTCCAGCCTAGGCAACAGAGCGAGACTCTGACTCAAAAAAAAAAAAAAAAAAAAAAAAAAAAAGAGGTGCCTGGTTCCAAGGACGAGGCCCTATCTCCTCCCAGACCTTCATTCCTCTGAGGGAGCCAGGGAAGGTGTGAAAACTTTGCTCAGGGGTGGTCAGGGTCGCAAATGCCTGGTTCTGGGCAACGAAACCTCTCTCTGGCTCTGCAGGTGCAGGGAAGACTGGGGGAAGCATAGGCAGTGAGCCAAGGCCCCACTAGGAAGATCACCCGGGCTGCTGGCTGGGAAGCCGCACTGCAATTAACACGCTGGCAATGGCGCATTTGTACGCATGTCATAGACCACTAAGAGGCCACATGGAAGTTACGAAGCATACAGGCTCTTGGGGTTTTTGTTTTCTGGTTTTGTTGAAACAGGATCTTGCTCTGTTGCCCAGCTGGAGTGCAGTGATGCGATCACAGCTCACTGTAGCAGGTGGGATATTTTTGCGGGGTGCAGGCGGGAAGATGGAGTTTCACTCTTGTTGCCCAGGCTGGAGTGCAGTGGCGCGATCTGAGCTCACCGCAGCCCCCAGGGTTCAAGCGATTCTCCTGCCTCAGCCTCCCAAGTAGCTGGGATTACAGGCGCCCGCCCCCATGCCTGGCTAATTTTTGCATTTTTAGCAGAGACAGGGTTTCACTATGTTGGCCAGGCTGACCTCAGTTGAACTCCTGACCTCAGGTGATCCGCCCACCTCAACTGCCCAAAGTGCTGGGATTACAGGCATGAGCCACAGCACCTGGCCGATTTTTTTAAACTATAAGTTTATTCAGTTTTTTTTTTTTGTCATATAAGTCATAAAGCCAGACTTTTAAAAATTTTTAGACAATAAAAGAGTAAAATGTGACCCATAAAATACACCACCGCATTAGCATTTTCCAGCGTTTTTTGTATGCATACAATAGAGCTCTTTACAAAGTTTTTTTGGTTTTTTTTTTTTTTTTTTTTTTTTGAGACGGAGTCTGGCTCTGTCACCCAGGCTGGAGTGCAGTGGCGCGATCTCGGCTCACTGCAAGCTCTGCCTTCCGGGTTCACGCCATTCTCCTGCCTCAGCCTCCTGAGTAGCTGGGACTGCAGGCGCCTGCCACCATGCCCGGCTAATTTTTTTTTTTTTTTTTGTATTTTTAGCAGAGATGGGGTTTCCCCGTGTTAGCCAGGATGGTCTCGATCTCCTGACCTTGTGATCCGCCTGCCTCAGCCTCCCAAAGTGCTGGGATTACAGGTGTGAGCCACCGTGCCCGGCCTACAAAGTTTTATAGTTGGCCTTCTCTACCTGGCTGGAAGCCACACTATCCCTATCCAAGGGCGCCCTCAGATTCAACCAACCACAGATCAAAAATATTTGGAGGGAAAACAATAGAAAATAGCAAAAATAAAAAATACAAATAATACAGCATAACAACTACATAGCAGTTACAATGTATTAGGTATTAAAAATAATCAACAGTTAAGTTAAAGTACACGGGGGTGGGGGGCAGACATGGTGACTCACGCCTGTAATCCCAACACATTCGGAGGATCACTTGAAGCCAGGAGTTCAAGACCAGCCTGGGCAACATAGCAAGACCCTGTCTCTATTTTTAAAATACTTAAAAAAATAAAGTCTGTGGGAGACGTGATTAGGTTACATGTAAATACTACAGCACCTTATATAAGAGACTTGGGCGTCCTGGGATTTTGGTATCTGCCAGGGGTCCTGGGGCCGATCCCCCACGGAAATGGAGGGACAGGTGTAATTGGAGTGGCTCTCCAGACTGTGCCCAGGAATTTCTCAGCCTGATCTTCGGCCAGTCCAGCTTCATTTTCTCCCCTTGTCCCGTTACATCAAACAGAACAAGTTTCACCTAGATGAGCTGTGATGTTGCTTTACTCGGGGCCTCCGTGGTGCAGACACAAAGATGGATCCCCAAGTGGAAACTCGGGCACGTCATCCCAGTTTGTTCATGGTGCAAGATGTGTGCGGTTACTTTGGGGAGAGACGAGCATGACCTGGGTTGTCAGCACCATCCAGGGACACCAGAGATAAAGCCTCATCCATAACGTCCCCGGTAACAAGCTGAGAATTGCTCTGACAAGGTCCTGGGGCTCTTCCTTCCTAAGCTGGGCAGGGCTACAGCTTAGAGACTGGGAGAAAGTCTTGGGGTTGGCCAGGGCCACCCATCTGCCTCAGGAGGGGCCTGTGTTAATGACATCAGCCTTTCAGCAACAGAAACTGAGGAGGATGGGGGGAAGAGTACAGGAAGACTTGTAAAGGCAAAGTTCAGTTTGGATTCAGGGCCCAAGCCCCAAACCCTGATAGGAATAAAATGAGCAGAGGAGCAGCCGTGGGAGGCTTTGGTGCCCCTCAGGCAGCTGCATCACTCAAGACTGTTCACATCAGCAATAGCTTCACGGGGCCAGTGTCCACGCGGCTGCTTTTCCGGATGCAAAGCATAATGGTTTAGGTCAGGATGTGGGTTCTAGAGGCAGAATAGACCCAGTTCCCGGCCTGGTGTCATGATGTATTGAACCTCTCTGAGCTTCAGTCTCTTCAGTAATGACTTCAGTAAGTGCTTTAACTGAGATTGTTAAGGAGACCCAGCGAGATCATGAAAAGAAGACACCCAGCACAGCGCCTGTTCCCTCGTTAGCACTCACCCAGTATCAGCTATTATCATCATGCTGGCTGACTTTTATGTGAGCGTGTATAACACGAGTACACACACACACAACACCTCTTTCCCAAGGGTAAAAACAAGACAAAAAGTGAAACAGGCCCCCTGAAGAGATGACGGCAACCCGATATCGTGCGTGGTGTGAAGGTCTCCAAAGCAAAACCACACGCTTTGTTTTCTGGGGGTGTCTCATTGACAGTGCAGAGGTAGCTTACTAGCGTTTTTGCTTGTTTGTTTGTTTTTTTGACACAGTCTCGCTCTGTCGCCCAGGCTGGTGTGCAGTGGCGTAATCTCTGGCTCACTGCAACCTCTGCCTCCCACGTTCACGCCATTCTCCTGCCTCAGCCTCCAGAGTAGCTGGGACTACAGGCACCCACCACCACGCCCAGCTATTTTTTTTGTATGTTTAGTAGAGATGGGGTTTCACCATGTTAGCCAGGATGGTCTCGATCTCCTGACCTCGTGATCCGCCCGCCTCGGCCTCCCAAAGTGCTGGGATTACAGGCGTGAGCCACCGCGCCCGGCCTCCTTACTAGTGTTTCTTAAAAAGTCAAAGCAACGCTATCCTTCATAAGTGTGTTCCTCCCATACTTTGCTATTCAAGAGCAGCTAGATTAAGAAAAAGAAGATCCATCTAGGAGAACATAATCCCTTCGCCTCCTTTTATTTATTTATTTTTTGAGACAGAGTCTGGCTCTGTTGCCCAGAGATGGAGTCTGGCTCTGTTGCCCAGGTTGGGGCACCACCACGCCCAGCTAATTTTTGTATTTTCAGCATAGATGGGGTTTCCCCATGCTGGCTAGGCTGGTCTCCAACTCCCGACCTCAGGTGATCCACCCCCCTCGGCTTCCCAAAATACTGGGATTACAGGTGTGAGACACTGCACCTGGCCCAAGAACCTCTTTATAACAGATTCAGCCATACCAGAGCCCCAGAGCGCACATTCAAAAGAGAATCTCCAACCTCTTATTACTCATCTTAGATCACTCATTCTAAATTGCAGATTCAAAGGGGATCCCGGCTGTCTCTCTCCTATACTGTTCGGCGAACAGTCCCCAAACGCACACGTGCCCACTCACGATGAAGTTGCATTCAGAGTATTTCCCCTGCGACAAGGAGGCTCAGATTCCTGACCCCCTTCTGAAAGGCCCCAGCTGCTCCCTTTTCACATCTTCACATATGAGCTGGCAGCAAATGTTGCATGAAATGAAGACCCTGTTAGGAAAGGGAAGGTGATCCATAGCCATCTACTCCTAATCTGCTGACCCTTGATGAAACAGGCCTAGGTTTAGGGTTAGGAAACACTGAGGCTGGAAACAGAGGCCTTGGAGAAAAATGGCCCTCTCGTTTCAACAAGGAAGCTTCTGCTGCTTGGGAGTAAGTGGTCAGCTCAGCTCTCCTTGATCCCTACTATTTAGGTTGGTGCAAAAGTAATTGCGGTTTTTGCCATTACTTTTTAAATTTTTTTTTTGGATGCAGTCTTGCTCTGTCCCCCAGGCTGGAGTGCAGTGGTGCAATCTCGGTTCACTACAACCTCTGCCTCCCGAATTCAAGCGATTCTCCTGCCTCAGCCTCCCAAGTAGCTGGGATTACAGGCGACCACCACCACGCCTGGCTAATTTTTGTATTTTTAGTAGCGACGGGGTTTCATCATGTTGGCCAGGCTGATCTCGAACTCCTGACCTCAGGTGATCCGCCCGCCTCGGCCTCCCAGAGTGCTGGGATGACAGGCGTGAGCCATCGCGCCCGGCCCCATTCCTTTTAACAGGTTTTTCATTCGCCGGTGTGAGCAGAGGATCCTGGAGAGGCCCCTCGGAAGGGGCTTCAGATCCAGCCAGGCTCCCGTGCAGCCCTCAGGGGGCGTGGCCTGACAGTGGGGGCGGAGTCCCTGGGGGCGGTCCCTGTGGGGGCGGGGTCTTGCGGGGGCGGGGCCGCAGGTCCTGGTCACGTGATGAGGCTGCGGTAGGTCACCCGGGCTGCCTAGTCCTCCAGGCGCTGTTAATCCAGTCGGGAACCCCTGAGTCACCGCCCGCTGCCGCTGCGAGGAGCGTGGCGAGGGTTCGGCCTCGGTTTCTGAGGTTTCGGCGGGAGCGGCTATGCAGACGCCTTCGGGGCCCGGGCTGTGTCTGTGACTCGCGTAGGAAGGCGGATGGCGCCCTCCGGGCCTGTCTACACCCTCGGAACCTCGCGGGGCGAAGGGGCTCGGGCACTCTCTCCGCCTGGGGAGGGACCCGCCAGGGGGTGTGTCCTGAGTGTGTCCCGCCAGGACGTTCCAGTGGCGCCGCCTGACGCGGGAGGAGAAACCAGCTCCAGCTCCTCATCTGGATTTAACATAAATCCATGGCTCAAAGTGCTTTCGTGTCCGGGCCTTGGTGCCAGCTTCACGGGGGCAATCCCTGGAGCCGAGGGGAGGGCACGAGAAACCACCGACCCGCCCCGGCCCACGGGCCAGCCCAGCCCACTCCTCCCGGCTTCTCCCTCATCTCGGCCTGGGCCCCGCAGAAGCCACCACCAGGGCTCCTGGATTCCACCAGGGGCATCTTAGTCCCTAGCGCGTGAAACCGCGCCTGGGGGCATTTAAAGACTTTCTGTGGGCCAGGCGCGGTGGTCAGGCCTGTCATCCCAGCACTTTGGGAGGACGAGGCGAGCGGATCACCTGAGGTTGGGAGTTCGAGACCAGCCTGGACGGCATGGTGAAACCCCGTCTCTACTAAAAATACAAAAAATTATCCAGGCGTGGTGGTGGGCGCCTGTAGTCCCAGTTACTCGGGAGGCTGAGGCAGGAGAATGGCGTGAACCTGAGAGGCGGAGCTTGCAGTGAGCCGAGATCATGCCACTGCACTCCAGCCTGGGCGACAGAGTGAGACTCCACCTCAAAAAATAAAAGCCAGGCATTGTGGTTCGCGCCTATAGTCCCAGCTACTACTCCACAGGCTGAGGTGGAAGGATTGCTTGAGCCCAGGAGTTGAAGGGTGCAGTGAGCTGTGATTGTGCCACTGGCACTCCAGCCTGGGCAAGAGTGAGACGTGTCTCAAAAAAAAACGTGAACAGATTCTCTCAAAAAGAAGTAAGGTGAGAATATAAATTGGATCAACCTTTCTGAAGGATAATTTTACAGTATCTATTTGTATTTAAAATGCATGTATTAGGCCGGGTGCAGTGGCTCACGCCTGTAATCCCAGCACTTTGGGAGGCCGAGGTGGGTGGATCACCTGAGGTCAGGAGTTCGAGACCAGCCTGACCAACATGGCCAAACCCCGTCTCTGCTGAAAATACAAAATTAGCTGGGAGTGGTGGCGTGCGCCTGTAATCCCAGCTACTCAGGAGGCTGAGCCAGGAGAACTGCTTGAACTCGGGAGGCGGAAGTTGCAGTGAGCCGAGACGGCGCCAGTACACTCCAGCCTGGGCAACAAGGGCAACAAAAGCTAAACACCATCTCAAAAAAAAAAAAGAGAAGTGGGGGAAAAAAGGAAACTCTTGGAATCACAGATCTTATGACTTTATAATTTCTTGCACAGCCTCTCTTAGAAGATCAACTTTGTTTTTTGTTTGTTTTGTTTTTGAGACCAAGTCTCGCTCTGTCGCCCAGGCTGGAGTGCAGAGGTGCGATCTCGGCTCACTGCAACCTCCACCTCCCAGGTTCAAGCGATTCTCCCGCCTCAGCCTCCCAAGAAGCTGGGATTACAAGCGCCCGCCACCACGCCCGGCTAATTTTTGTATTTTTAGTAGAGATGGGGTTTCACCATGTTGGCCAGACTGGTCTCAAACTCCCGACCTCAGGTGATCCGCCTGCTTCAGCCTCCCAAAGTGCTGGGATTACGGGCCGGAGCCACCGCACCCGTCCAGATCAACCACTTTGGGGCCATTGATACCAGAGATGGCCTCCCTGCTCTTGTCCAGGAATGAGGGTGTAGCAGACCCATTGAGTTATGAGTGTTCATAAAAGAGAAGTTGCTCAACCCCCGGATAAGTCCCTGGGTGGAAAGGAAATGGCGGATACTAGAACTTGTTCTTCCTGGCCTTCCTGGACAACTGACACACAGGAGGCAGCTCTGTCTATGACCTGAAGGAACTAGGTGTGAGGAGCAGCAACGCAGGGCACCCCAATGTGAAGTGCACTCAGCCAGCTGAGGAACTGACATTCTCCTCTCCAGCAACAGTGGCAGCCTGTGCTGCGTCTCGATTGGGTGGTTCTCACACCATCATTGCATGCCAGGGTCACCTCTCAGCCTGTGAAGAACCAGTCTCAGAGCCACATCTGTGGCAGAGAAGTCCTTGCTACTAATGAGATCCGAGTTCTCTGCTAACGTCGAGGTAGAGGAGTGCTGACCACTGCTCCCTTTTTGACTCTGTAAGGGAGAGGTCCAAGAGGGAGCTGCTGGCCAGGCGCGGTGGCTCACATCTGTTATCCCAGCACTTTGGGAGGCCAAGGCGGGTGGATCACGAGATAAGGAGATCGAGACCATCCTGGCTAACACAGTCGAACCCCGTCTCTACTAAAAATACAAAACTTCGCCAGGCGTGGTGGCGGGCGCCTATAGTCCCAGCTACTTGGGAGGCTGAGGCAGGAGAATGGCGTGAACCCAGGAGGCGGAGCTTGCAGTCAGCCGAGATCGCGCCACTGCACTCCAGCCTGGGCGACAGAGCAAGACTCTGTCTCAAAAAAAAAAAAGGTCTGCTTTGTGCCTGGCAAGTCAGTTAAAGACGGCAAGTGCTTAGTATGGGTCTCTCTTGTACATACATGTATGTGGTGAATATCTGTTTGCTAGCCTAGTACCACAGTTACACTGAAGGCTCCTGAAGCAGAATTTTGAACTCTTTCCCTTGGTTCACTGCTCAGCTCATTGCAGGTGCCAATAAAGTTTGCCTTCATGGTGCCTGAATCCCTTTCTTCCAGATGGAGTTTATGGGAGCCTGGAACTTACGGTCATAAAATCAGACGTACAATGTTTTACTCTCTGCACCTGCATTGAAGTGGGTGGTGTTTTATTGTCCACATCCTTCTCTTTTAACCTCCTTTTTTTTTTTTTGAGACAGAGTCTTACTCTGTCCTTCAGGCTGGAGTGCAGTGGTGTGATATCAGCTCACCACAACCTCCACCTCCTGGGTTCAAGCCATTTTCCTGCCTCAGCCTCCCGAGTAGCTGGGATTACAGGTGTGCGCCACCACGCCTGGCTAATTTTTGTATTTTTAGTAGAGACAGGGTTTCGCCATGTTGGCCAGGCTGGTCTCCAACTCCTAGCTTCAGGCGATTCACCCATCTCGGCTTCCCAGTGAGCCACCATGCTCAGCCAAAGTTTGCTTGAACAGTGCCTAAATCCCTTTCTTCCAGATAGAGTTTATGGGAGCCCAGAACTGACCTCTCATGGTCATAAAATCAGACATACAATGCCTTACTCTCTGGATCTGCTTTGAAGTGGGTAGGGTTTTATTGTCCACATCCTTGTCTCTTAACCTTCTAATACTTGGTGACGTGGACACCCCATACACATATACATAGATAATTATACTATTTTTTTGACCTTTTTCATTCAGCAGTTTGGAGGTATAATCACTCTAAATTTTCGGCAGCAATTCTTTTAAGCACTGGAAGAAGTTGCATTTATCAAAGTCCAGCACGTATCCCCAATTATTTACAAATTCAGCAAATTTACGAATCACAACAAAGCTGCCATCTTAACTCCACGATGATGTCTGCTGCTGAAGAAAACAGATACATATGCCAAAGTGCCTTCAGAACAGCCAGCAAATTAAAAAAAGAAAACACGTATCTTTCAAGGCAAGGACACCTAAATTAGTGAAGGCTGATCTCTTAGAGAGAGAGGGGGAAAGTAGAGGTAGAAATTAACAGAATCTGGAGAGGCAGAAGCTCAGCCCAGCTGTGTTGGGACTGTGGGGGCTGTCACTTTTCACCTGCGTAGAAAGTTCTGACCTAACCCGGGCGCCGTGGCTCACACCTGTAATCCCAACTCTTTGGGAGGCCGAGGTGGGTGAATCACCTGAGGTCAGGAGTTCAAGACCAGCCTGGTCAACATGGTGAAACCCCATCTCTACTACTCAGCTTCTCCGCACTACCGTCCACGTATCACTCAGCTTCTCCGCACTATCGTCCACGTATCACTCAGCTTCTCCGCACTATCGTCCAGGTGTCACTCAGTTTCTCCGCGCTATCATCCACGTATCACTCAGCTTGTCTGCACTATCATCCAGGTGTCACTCAGCTTCTCCGTGCTACCACCTACGTATCACTCAATTTCTCCGTGCTATTGTCCACGTATCACTCAGCTTCTCTGCACTATCATCCACGTATCACTCAGTTTCTCTGCACTGTCATCCACGTATCACTCACCTTCTCTGCACTGTCATCCAGGTGTCACTCAGCTTTCTGCTATTGTGTTTGCTCTCAAGCCAAAAATCACTTTGGGCTGTTTCCCCTCTCTCTGCTTCCTGGCTCCTAACACAAAAGGATTACTTTATCACTTTATCAACCAACTGGCAACTCCTATCTATTCACACACAAACTCAAAAGGGCTTTTTCCATGCTTTGCTTAGACCAACCTTAACCTCTTAGGTACATTGAGAACCGTATTTTTGCATCCTTTTAATGTCAACCTGTGGGGTCAGACGGACAGAAAGGGCCCTGTATTTTAAATGTGCCAGACATTTACCACCTTATATCAAGCACTTGGCAAAGCCTGCCAAACTCTGGGGTGCTGGTCTGGCTGCTGAAAAATCTCCTGAGCTTGTTAAAAACAGAGATTCCTGGCCGAGCGTGGTGGCTCACGCCTATAATCCCAGCACTTTGGGAGGCCAAGGTGGACGGATCACGAGGTCAGGAGTTTGAGACCAGCCTGTCCAATATGGTGAAACCCCGTCTCTACTAAAAAATACAAAAATTAGCCAGGCGTGGTGGCAGGCGCCCATAGTCCCAGCTACTCAGGAGGCTGACGCAGGAGAATTGCTTGAGCCCAGGAGGCGGAGGCTGCAGTGAGCAGAAATCTCTCCACTTCTTTCCAGCCTGGGCGACAGAGTGAGGCTCCGTCTCAAAAAAATAAATAAATAAATAATGAAAAATAGATAAAAATATGGATTCCAGGTTTTCCTCTGACCCACTGGGATTCCATTTCAGTGGCCACCAAAAATCGATCTTCTTATACCGTTCCTGCAGAGGTGTCTGACTTGCAGTCAGTCCTTATCTGAATTATTCCAGGTCTTGTGGCAAGTGCTCAGAAAACAAAGGGTGAATCATAGGAGTCATTACTGATTGATTATTCACCGTGATTTTTTTTACCATGGATTTCCTCATTAATCCCCACAACATTCCAGGGAATAGATACTATTAACACATCCATTTTACAGATAAGATAGCCAAGGCACAGAGACGTGAAATAACGTTTTTAAATCCTCACAGCTAGTAAGGGTTAGAGCTGAGGTCCAAACATGGGCAGTCTGACCCCAGGATCTGCATCCTTTACTGCCATAAGGTGGCATCTACCTTTAGCAATGCTAGCAAGGTGGGGACAACACGTAAATTACTGTAACAAGGCTGGCCACAGTGGCTCACGCCTGTAATCCCAGCACTTCGAGAGGCCAAGGCAGGCAGATCACTTGAGGTCAGGAGTTTGAGACCAGCCTGGCCAAAATGGTGAAATCCTGTCTCTACTAAAAATACAAAAAATTAGCCGTGTGTGGTGGTGCGTGCCTGTAATCCCAGCTACTCGGGAGGCTGAGGCACGAGAATCACTTGAACGCGGAGGCAGAGGTTGCAGTGAGCCGAGATTGCACCACTGCACTCTTAGCCTGCGCAACAAGAGCAAGACCCCATCTCGAAAAAGAAAAATTACTGTAACAAGAAGAATGAAACAAGTGTTAAATTGAGATACAAAGAGGCTGGGTATGATGACTCACGCCTGTGGTCCCAGTACTTTGGGAGGCCAAGGCAGGAAGATCTCTTGAGTCCGGGAGTTCGAGACCAGCCTGGGCAACAGAGCAAGACCTCATCTCTACAAAAGTTGTATAAGGATTAGCCAGGTGTGGTGGTACATGCCTGTGGTCCCAGCTACTTGGGAGGCTGAAGTGGGAGGATCACTTGAGCACAGGAGTTTGAGGCTGCAGTGAGCCGTGATCATGCCACTGCCTTCCAGCCTGGGCAACAGACCATGACCCTGTCTCAAAAGAGAAAAAAAGGGGCCGGGCGCGGTGGCTCACGCTTGTAATCCCAGCACTTTGGGAGGCCGAGGCGGGCGGATCACGAGGTCAGGAGATCGAGACCACGGTGAAACCCCGTCTCTACTAAAAAATACAAAAAAATTAGCCGGGCGCGGTGGCGGGCGCCTGTAGTCCCAGCTACTCGGAGGCTGAGGCAGGAGAATGGCGTGAACCCGGGAGGCAGAGCTTGCAGTGAGCCGAGATTGCACCACTGCACTCCAGCCCGGGCGACAGAGCGAGACTCTGTCTCAAAAAAAAAAAAAAAAAAAAGAGAAAAAAAGACAACAACAAAACAAAACAAAATTGAGGCCAGGCACAGTGATTCATACCTGTAATCCCGGCACTCTGAGAGGCTGAGGTGGGCGGATCATTTGAGGTCAGGAGCTCGAGACCAGCCTGGCCAACATGGTGAAACCTCGTCTCTACTAAAAATACAAAAATTGGCTGGGTGTGGTGGCTCACGCCTGTAATCCCAGCACTTTGGGAGGCCGAGGCTGGCGGATCACCTGAGGTTGGGAGTTCGAGACCAGCCTGATCAACATGGAAAAACTCCATCTCTACTAAAAATACCAAATCAGCCGGGTGTGGTGGCACATGCCTGTAACTCTAGCTGCTTGGGAGGGTGATGTAGGAACCTGGGAGGCGGAGGTTGTGGTGAGCCAAGATGGCGCCATTGCACTCCAGTCTGAGTGACAGAGCGAGACTCTGTCTCAAGAAAAGGAAAAAAAATTAGCTGGGCATGGTGGCTTGCACCTGTAATCCCAGCTACTTGGGAGGCTGAGGCAGGAGAATTGCTTGAGCCCAGAAGTTGGAGGTTGCAGTGAGCCAAAATCTCTCCACTTCACTCCAGCCTGGGCGACACAGTGAGACACTGTCTTAAAAGGAAAAAAAAAGAGAGAGAGAGAGATAAAAAGAGGTACTTGGAGAGAAGCTATATCTGGGATGGGGATTTGGACTCATGAAATTTTTCACCCTTTTACCAAACAGTTAAAGGAGTGTGAAATTCTCCCAACAAATCCTTGAACGGAGCTGCAGATAATCAGAGTCAACTCATCTAACCGCAGCACAGAGCTTTCTCCAACATGTGGCACTAAACAAGCTGCAGCCCAGAAACGAAAGCTGGTTATTTCCACTTTTCAGCTTCTAAAACCTCTTAATTTTGTAATATGCTCAGGGCGGGAGACAGCTCAGACCGGGAAATGATGAGACATGAAGCTGCAGATTCTGTTTTTCTCCCAACCATATGCCGGCCATTAATTCACCTAAAGACCATGATTTGAGACTCAACTAGCAAACTAAGGGGCGTCCAAAGAGCAGGAAGATGTGGCCATAGTTTAGGTAACTAAGCAGATACTATTTGGTGTGAATTAAGGCTGCAGAGCTTGAAGGTCACAGTTTTTTATTTTGAGACGGAGTCTCGCTCTGTCCCCCAGGCTGGAGTGCAGTGGCGCAATCTCGGCTCACTGCAACCTCCGCCTCCCAAGTCCATGCCATTCTCCTGCCTCAGCCTCCTGAGCAGCTTGGATTACAGGTGCATGCCACTATGCCGGGCTAATTTTTTTTTTTTTTTTAACTAGAGGCGGGGTTTCACCATGTTGGTCAGGCTAGTCTCAAACTCCTGACCTTGTGATTCACCCGCCTCGGCCTCCCAAAGTGCTGGGATTACAGGCGTGAGGCATCACGCCCGGCCAAAGGTCACAGTCTTAACTCCTAAGTCCTACTGTGCTAGCTTCTCAGAGATTGCACGCAAACCGTGCAAAGATACTGTCTTAACCTCACAGTGATTTCACTTCTTCAAAGATGACAGGCTGTATGGTTCCAGAGAGACAAGACTGTTAAAACAAGGCAGTCTAAGGCGTTGTTTCTATTTTGGAGAGATGTGAAATGGTTTTTTGTTTTTTGAGATGGAGTCTCGCCCTGTCGCCCAGGCTGGAGTGCAATGGCACAATCTCGGCTCACTGCAACCTTCGCCTCCCAGGTTCAAGCGATTCTCCTGCCTCAGCCTCCCAAGTAGCTGGGATTACAGGTGCCCGCCACCACGCCCAGCTAATTTTGTATTTTTAGTAGAGACGGGGTTTCACCATGTTGGTCAGGCTGGTCTCGAACTCCTGACCTCGTGATCCACCCGCCTCAGCCTCCCAAAGTGCTGGGATTACAGGCGTGAGCCACCGCTCACGGCCTGCGATGTGAAATGTTATACAAGACTTGGACTTCCCCGTCCCCCCCCACCACCTTAAACCTAAAGATTAGCTAAGTTCAAGTCCCTTCAACCTAAAATGAACATTTATTTTGGCTTTCATCAGTTTTTGGAATCTATGATACTAGGGGGGGTGTGTGTGTGTATATATATATTTCCTCTCCATGAGTAACCATCACCCCAGGGATGACTTAGGCAAAATATTTAAATTATTCCTTAACAAGTTTAAATTACCCTAACAATGTTGAATGTCTACAGTTAATAGCAATTTAAAAGAATATAAAGGAGAGATTTAAGATCTGAATATAAAAATTCTGATCCTGGCCGAGTGCAGTGGCTCACGCCTGTAATCCCAGCACTTTGGGAGGCTGAGGCAGGCAGATCACCTGATGTCAGGAGTTCAAGACCAGCTTGACCAACATGGAGAAACCCTGTCTCTACTAAAAATACAAAATAGCCAGGCGTGGTGGAACATGCCTGTAATCCCAGCTACTCGGGAGGCTGAGGCAGGAGAATCGCTTGAACCTGGGAGGCGGACGTTGCAGTGAGCCGAGATCGTGCCACTGCACTCCAGCCTGGGCAACAAGAGCGAAACTCCACCTCAAAAAAAAAAAAAAAAAAAAAAAAATTGATTGTACATAGTTTTTCCCTGTAATGTGGCAGCTATTTCGGTGTATATAAGCTCAATGGCCAAGTTCTATTTCTCTCCAAATAAAATACTCAGACAAAAAAAGTATCGCTCTTGACCAGGTGGTGTGGCTCGCGCCTATAGTCCCAGCACTTTAGGAGGTGGAGGCAGGCAGATTGCTTGAGTCCAGGTAAGACCAGCCTGGGCAACATGGCAAAACCCTATTTCTACAAAAAATACAAAAATTAGGTAGGCGTGATGGTGGGCGCCTGTAGTCCCAACTACTCAGGAGGCTGAGGCAGGAGAATCACTTGAACCCAGGAGGCAGAGATTGCAGTAAGCTTAGATCTCCCCACTGCACTCTAGCCTGGGAGACAGAGCAAGACCCAGTCTCAAAAAAAAAAGAAAAAAAAGAAAAGAGAAGAGAAGAAAAGAAAAAAGAAAAGAAGAAGAGAAGAGAAGAGAAAAGAAAAGAGAAAAGAAGAAAAGAGAAGAGAAAAGAAAAAAAGAAAAGAGAAAAGAAAAGAAGAAAAGAAAAGACGAAAAGAAAAGAAAGAACCTGAACACCTAAGTAGAACTTACTGTGTGCCAGGCTCAGCCCTTGTATCAGCTTGCTTAGTTCTCACAAATCTGCGAGGTAGGGAAGCTGTTATAACTCCCTGCTCCAGAGGAAAAGAGCGGGGCCCACAGGGGCTGTGTCATTTGCCTAGAGTCACGCCAGAGTGAGTGGCAGAGGCAGACGCAAACCCAGCTCCTTTTCCTCTGTTCCCTGCACTAGACTCACTCCTCTCACACTGGAAGTGGAGAAAGGGGCCAGAGGAAAGCTGACGCCATCGGCAAAATCACGTCCAGCCTGAAGGGGCCCATCGGCTCTGACTAATGCCTCCCATACACATTGCCCATCTTCCCATCTTTCAAGAAAAGCCAGAAATCCAGACTGCTAGGTAAAGCCTCCTGGTTTTAAACGGATCCGATTTTGTTTTAACCCTCTGTAGCCCAAAGAAAGCACATCAGCAGACTGCACTTAGCCTGGGGCCGGCCATGTGCCACCCTGCTGTTGCAGCTGTCCCTAAGGACTGCGCTGTCCTCTGCCTAAAGACCCTGGGGAATTCTGGGTCTGGTGGCCAAAGGGGAGTCACCTCAGTGAACAACAGCTCCTTCAGCCCATTGATATGAATAATTAATCTCTGCGTGCCCACTGCCAGCCCACAAAGGTTACCAACAAGCTTGGCATTCAGGAAGCAACTCTGTGCCCTCTGAGACAATGAGGACAGACGTGGGGGGGATCCTAGGGGTGTTCAGGGAGCCCCACAATGAAGCCCAGCATGGTGGGCTGTGCTCAGAGAGCCAGTGGATGCCGGCCCAGCCTGCTGCCTAAGTGGGGCCACAGAGCATCGTCGAGGCTCATTAGAGATGGGACATGCGGCAGCTTTCCCCGCTGTCAGCGGGAGTGGGCTCTGGATTCCTCAAGATGCTTTAAAATAAAACGAATTTTTAAAATTCGTTTTATAATAAAAAATAAAATGCTTTTTTTTTTAAAAAAAAGATGCTTTAAAATGCTTTTAAAAGCATCTGGATTCCTCAAGATGCTTTAAAATAAAACGCCTTTTTTAAAAAAAGGCGCAATTATGCAGCCAAACAGAAGGCGAGGCAGCTGCCTACAAAACGAGGCTTTCCCCATAATAGGACCCCAACCCCAGTGCACAGTGCAGCCGCCTCACCGTCCCCCGCAGGCTGCAGCTGTGACGCGTCCGTAATTGGATGCTTCGCTGCTCCAGCTCTTGGATTATTCAAATTGCAGGATTTCCAGTTTCAATTACGGTTATGACCAGGCAACAAGATGAGCAAGATACCATGTTTCACCTTTATAGTCTATTTCAGCAAGAAACATGGCCAAACTAGTAACAGTGGGGATAATCATAAAATTAACAGACACATACTGAGTGGTTACCACGTGTCAGGTCTGGTTCAAGGTATGTTATACACATATTGATTTATTTAACCTTCACACCAACTTATTTGGCTATTGATATTATATTATCATCGTCCCCTAGCCTACAAATATAAAAACTGAGGTGCAAAAAGGTTGAGGAATTTGCTCAAGGTCACATAGCAGTTGAGTGGCGGAGCCGTGATTCGAACCCAGGCAATGTGGTCCTAGACAGCGTGCTCTTATTTATTTTATTTTATTTTGTTTTTTTGAGACGGAGTCTTGCTCTGTGGCCCAGGCAGGAGTGCAGTGGCTCAATCTCAGTTCACTTCAACCTCCACCTCCCAGGTTCAAGCGATTCTCTTGCCTCAGCCTCCCGAGTAGCTGGGATTACAGGTGCCTGCCACCACGCTCAGCTAATTTTTGTATTTTTAGTAGAGACGGGGTTTCACCATGTTGGCCAGGTTGTTCTTGAACTCCTGACCTCAGGTGATCCGCCCACCTTGGCCTCCCAAAGTGCTGGCATTACAGGCGCGTGCTATCACGCCCGACTAATTTTTGTATTTTTAGTAGAGATGGGGTTTCACCATGTTGGCCAGGCTGGCCTCAGACTCCTGACCTCAAGTAATCCGCCACCTCAGACAGTATGCTCTTGATCATCACACCAGTAGCTGTTTTCATTTATACAGAGCTCACCATATGCCAGACCCCATGCTACCTTATTTCATTTAACATTTGCAACACCAAGTGAGGTACAATGGTCCCCATTGTATAGAAAAGAAAATAGGCTTATAGACAGGTGAATTAACTTGGTTAAGGACACAAAATAACAAGTGGCTACAGCCTGGATCCAAACCCATTTCCTCTGATTCAAAGCCAGGATCTTAACCTTACTTGGTACATAGTCCCAGCTCATTTAACTTACTGGGGTCCATAAAATTTAGGTCTGTCTGGAAAATTATCTAGTCCAATCACCTTATTTTCAAGTGAAGAAGCTATAGTCTGGAGAGGTTAACGGTTAGTGGTGAGCTGGAGTAGAGAATAACTTTGGCCCCAGAAAGAGCTGTGTTGCAATCCTGGCTCTGTTCTTTGTTAGCTGTGTGACTACGGACCAGTGACTCAATGTCTCTAGACTTGTTAGTATAGAATGAGAGGAATGATCCTTAGTCTCATGGGAACATACTGATTAAAGTATGTGTGTAACCTACACTTCTGCTCAACAGTCAGCATGCCAAAACCATCTCATTATAGTCAGCTGTCCCCAAATTACAGAGGGACGATTTCAAACTTTCGCCGATGAGTCTCTTCTTCATGATTTGAAACAATGCTGTAAGTGATGAGTAGGTCGCCAAGATGGGCCCCCAAGTCTAAAGAACAAAGACCTTGGAAAATTGCAGTGAACTTCTAGACTTCTCTGAATTCCTCATACATTCCGAATGTACAAAATCCCCAAGGAAATCGCGTTTTTCAGAGAGAGAGCTGAGCAATCAGATCTTTAGGCCTTCCACCCTCACAGATGAAGTTAATATACTACTAGGTCAATGACATCAGGAACACAATAGGTTTGCATGGTGTTTAATTGTAGTATCCTTTTCTATCCGTTTGTTTGTTTGTTTGTTTGTTTGAGACGGAGTCTCACTCTGTTGTCCAGGCTGGAGTGCAGTGGCGTGATCTTGGCTCACTGCAACCTCTGCCTCCTGGGTTCAGGCAATTATCCTGCCTCAGCCTCTTGAGTAGCTGGGATTACAGGTGCCTGCCACCACACCTGGATAATTTTTTTTTTTTTTTTTTTTTTTTTTTTTTTTTTTTTTTTTTTGAGACGGAGTCTCGCTCTGTCACCCAGGCTGGAGTGCAGTGGCGCAATCTCGGCTCACTGCAAGCTCCGCCTCCCGGGTTCACGCCATTCTCCTGCCTCAGCCTCTCCGAGTAGCTGGGACTACAGGCGCCCGCCACCACGCCCGGCTAATTTTTTGTATTTTTAGTAGAGACGGGGTTTCACCGTGGTCTCGATCTCCTGACCTCGTGATCCGCCCGCCTCGGCCTCCCAAAGTGCTGGGATTACAAGCGTGAGCCACCGCGCCCGGCAATTTTTGTTTTTTTTTTTAGTCGAGATGGGGTTTCACCATGTTGAGCAGGCAGGTCTCAAACTCCTGAGCTCAAATGGTCCACCTGCCTTGGCCTCCCAAAGTGCTGGGATTACAGGCATGAGCCACCACGCCCGGCCATGGCCTCACACACCTGGCTCATGGGTGACAAGGAGGATCCTTCTCACCATGTTAGTGATTTAATAATTTTGCACCTGCAGCAATGAACCATCCTGTAAGGCTGATCATTTTCCTTTGCATAAGCCGTCAAGACTGATGATGTGCATCTGGTTTTATTTCATTGTTGGGGTCCTTATTTTCTCTTGCCATGGCTGGTTGTATAGCAGGATGTGCCTATGTGACCAGCCTCCCATTAAAGTCTCAGACTAATGCAAAAGTTAGCCAGGCGCAGTGTTTGACGCCTGTAATCCCAGCTACTCAGGAGGCTGAAGCAGGAGAATCGCCGGGACCTGGGAGGCAGAGGTTGCAATGAGCCGAGATCGTACCACTGCATTCCAGCCTGGGCAACAGAGTGAGACTCCATCTCAAAATAAAAAAAAAAAAAAAAAACAAGGCTGGGCGCGGTGGCTCACACCTATAATCCCAGCACTTTGCGAGGCCAAGGCAGGCGGATCACGAGGTCAAGAGATCAAGACCATCCAGGCCAAGGCAGGCAGATCACAAGGTCAAGAGATCAAGACCATCCTGGCCAACGTGGTGAAACCCCGTCTCTACTAAAAATACAAAAGTTAGCCAGGCGGTGTTTCACGCCTGTAGTCCCAGCTACTCAGGAGGCTGAGGCAGGAGAATCGCCTGGACCTGGGAGGCAGAGGTTGCAATGAGCCGAGATCGTACCACTGCATTCCAGCCTGGGCAACAGAGTGAGACTCCATCTCAAAATAAAAAAAAAAAAACAAGGCTGGGCACGGTGGCTCACACCTATAATCCCAGCACTTTGCGAGGCCAAGGCAGGCGGATCACGAGGTCAAGAGATCAAGACCATCCTGGCCAACGTGGTGAAACCCATCTCTACTAAAAATACAAAAATTAGCCGGGCGTGGTGGCGGGCGCCTGTAGTCCCAGCTACTCGGGAGGCTGAGGCAGGAGAATCTCTTGAACCCAGGAGGCAGAGCTTGCAGTGAGCCGAGACTGCACCACTGCACTCCAGCCTGGGTGACAGAGCGAGACTCTGTCTTAAAAAAAAAAAAAAAAAAAAGTCCTCAATTTGACCACATCTGCAAAGTTCCTTCTGCCATGTAATATAACATACAAGTTCCAGGGATTTGGATGTGGACATGTTTGGGAGCCATTACTCTGCCTACCATAGCCACTGTGATAGAGGGTTTCTGTTGTTTGCCAAACTCACTCCTATCTGAAAGCTAATTAACTCCTAGCTCCACCCAGGGAAGTCGGGGAGGGCCTCACAGAGGAGGCAGCCTCCCAGCAAAGACCTGAATGAATAGGAACCCATCTGCCACATGGACAACATGGAGAGGGCGTATCCATGGGAATGCTGAAAGAGTGTGCAAAAGGTAAGTCAGGAAATGATGAGCAGTTCAGCATTGCTGGGGTATCAGGTGCCTGCACTGGGGGAGGGTGGAGATCACGGGTGGCCTGGCACATTTGCATCTAAGGAGCTCAGCTATTACTTTGTAGGTGACAGAAAGCCATTGAAGAATGCCAGCAGGGGGTGCATAATTGGACTTAGGGGCTAAAGAAATCATTTGGATTTAATGTGGAACATAAAAGCTGGGAGCTGGAGCGAAAGGCCTGGAGGCAGAAGATTCAGTGATTGCAGTGGTTTAAATTAGGGATGATCACATGAGTGTCTAGATATTCTTTTTTCTTTTTTTTTTTTGAGACGAAGCCTCACTCTGTCACCCAGGCTGGAGTACAGTGGCGCGATCTTGGCTCTCTGCAACCTCCGCCTCCCGAGTTCAAGAGATTCTCAAGTCTCAGCCTCCTGAGTGGTTGGGACTAGAGGCACACGCCAGCACACCTGGCTAATTTTTGTATTTTTAGTAGAGACAGGGTTTCGCCATGGTGGTCAGGCTGGTCTCGAACTCCTGACCTCAGGTGATCCTCCAGCCGCAGCCTCCCAAAGTGCTGGGATTACAGGCGCAAGCCACCATGCCAGGCCTCTAATAACCGTTTCAAAAGGTTGAATTTTATAAAACACTTTAAAACGGTGAATTTTATAAAACATGAATTATCTCTTTTTTTTTCCGCCCGAGATGGAGTCTCGCTCTGTCGCCCAGGCTGGAGTTCAGTGGCGCGATCTCGGCTCACTGCAACCTCTGCCTCCAGGGTTCCAGCAATTCTCCTGCCTCAGCCTCCCGAGTAGCTGAGATTACAGGTGCCCGCCACCATGCCCAGCTAATTTTTGTATTATTAGTAGAAACAGGGTTTCACCATGATGGCCAGGCTGGTCTCGAACTCCTGACCCCATGATCCACCTGCCTCAGCCTCCCAAAGTGCTGGGATCACAGGCATGAGCCACTGTGCCTGACCAACATAAATTATCTCTTAATAAAAATTAATTAATTTTTGGCCAGGCATGGTGGCTCACGCCTGTAATCCCAGCACTTTGGGAGGCCGAGGTGGGTGGATCACCTGAAGTCAGTTCAAGACCAGCCTGGCCAACATGGTGAAACCCCGTCTGTACTAAAAATACAAAAATTAGCCAGGTGTGGTGGCGCATGCCTGCAATCCCAGCTACTCAGGAGGCTGAGGCAGGAGAATCGCTTGAACCCAGGAGGTGGAGGTTACAGTGAGCCGAGAATGCCTCACTGCACTCCAGCCTGGGCGACACAGCAAGACTCCATGCCCCAAATATAAAAAATAAAATAAAATAAAATAAAAATTAATTTTTAAAACTGAGGAAAGAATAACCCCACCACTTAGCACTAAGAGATCTTGGGTTTGCTGGGAAACCAGTCAGAGCCTCAGTCTCCCCATCTGCACAACAGGAGGCTGTTCTGAAAATTAAACATGACAGCGTAGGTAAAGCACTTAACCTAGTGCTTTGCAGAGAGTAGGTGCTAAGGATACTCTAGTTCCTTCCCAGCTCTGTGTCAATAAAAATTTTAAAGTGGCCGGGCGCGGTGGCTCACGCCTGTAATCCCAGCACTTTGAGAGGCCGAGGCGGGCGGATCACGAGGTCAGGAGATCGAGACCATCCTGGCTAACACGGTGAAACCCCGTCACTACAAAAAATACAAAAAAATTAGCCGGGCGTGGTGGCAGGCACCTGTAGTCACAGCTACTCAGGAGGCTGAGGCAGGAGAATGGCATGAACCCGGGAGGCAGAGCTTGCAGTGAGCAGAGATCGGGCCACTGCACTCCAGCCTGGGCTATAGAGCAAGACTCCATCTCAAAAAAAAAAAAAGGCCGGGCGCGGTGGCTCACGCTTGTAATCCCAGCACTTTGGGAGGCCGAGGCGGGCGGATCACGAGGTCAGGAGATTGAGACCACGGTGAAACCCCGTCTCTACTAAAAATACAAAAAATTAGCCGGGCGTGGTGGCGGGCGCCTGTAGTCCCAGCTACTCAGAGAGGCTGAGACAGGAGAATGGCGTGAACCCAGGAGGCAGAGCTTGCAGTGAGCCGAGATCGCGCCACTACACTCCAGCCTGGGTGAAAGAGCGAGACTCCGTCTCAAAAAAAAAAAAAAAAAAAAAAAAAAATTTAAAGTAATCATTTTTCTCAGCAGTTGAAACCGCGACGTGAGGTCCAGGCAACCTCCCCTCAGACGGTGTTATCTCAGGCCGACTGTAGCGAGCGTCACATGGGAAGGCAGGAACAGGATCGCTGCGGAAGGACTTGCAGATTTACTCTGCAGCTTCGCGGTGCAGAAGTTAACAGGAGAGACTCAGTGGTGTAAATACAGCTACACAGAGCGGTGACACAAAGTCAGGTGGTCACGGAGATTTCTGCCTATGATTCTGCTGTGGTATACACAGCCCAGTTTCCAAAACAGCCAAATCTGCCCCAACACCTGGACGAGTTCCTGTGACTACAACACAGCCCTGATGTTTGGAGGCGACCCACTCCCCACCCTCCTTGCAGTGGGTTCCTCAAAACCAGAAGAAGCTAAAAACAAACCTTACACGACCAGCATTTTCCAGCACAGTAAACCAAGGCAGGGAATGTATTTTTTTCACTGAGCTTCTCTTTCGTGACTATTCTAAAATCAACCAGGAACTTATCGAGTACCGGCCATGAGCCCAGCCATGTGAAAGATATTGTCATGAGAGAGAAAAGGGGTCTAACGACGGGCCTGCTTTCAAGGATCAGCTAACCGCTTAGTTTGACAGCAACGCTTCACAGTGAACATGTAAAAGGCTAGTGCCTTGCACAGGGCAGTGGCTCCGTTGTTACTTGTTTACTGAGTCAATAAATTAATAGATGGCATAATAATAAGACAATTGTGTGGTGTGGGGTCCACTCTAAGAACCGCAAGATGGGTTGGAGTCATTGGAAAAGGCTGTGCCAGAGGCTGCTAGCTGTCTATGCAATATCAATTCTTCTATTTTTCCTTGTAACAGAGCCCCTATTTTACTTGAGGTGGCCATACGCCCAGATAAAATACTACATTTCCCAGCCTCTCTTATAGCTCGAGGTGGCTAAGGAGATAAAAACAAAAATTGTCAAGAGAGTTTCCCAGGAAAGTGCCTTAAAAGGCAGACCAACAGCCGCCACTCACTCTTACACCCCTCTTCCCATTCTTCTCGTTCCTGCCTGAAACGTGAACGTGATGGCTGGATCTCTAGCAGCTATTTCAGACCAGGAGGCGAGCTTGAGGACAGAGAAGCAGAAAGACTGAAAAGCCTGCATTCCTGATGATCATGGAGTCACCATACTCTCGCCCGGACTGCTGGCCGCTGGGATTCTGTTACTTATGAGATAAATAAGCCTCTATCTTGTTTAAGCTACTTTTTTATAGTTTTGTCATATACAGCAAACCCCTATCAACCAATTCCAGGTTCCACGGAAAATCAGCCCTTAAAGGAGGGGTTGGTTTAGGGGCTGGTTTGGGGAAGTTGAGGCGGGAGGGCTCCTCAAATGCCAGAAAAAGCACAGGAAGAGACGCCGGATGGAATGAGCAATGGCGGAAAGGATCTGCGTAGGAAACAGAATATAAGAAGCCAGCTGGTGGCTTTGCAGACGCCAAGAGAGACAGGGCTTGATGGGGAAGCATCAGGGACCCCAGGGGACCTGGAAAGGTGGTCTTCCTCTGAAGACATGAAATACCTCTGGAGTAGGGACAGGGGTAAGTAAAAAAGGAGAGAAAGAGGCAAACAAAGAGGCTTGGGAAACTTTATTACCTGGAGAGATTCAAATATAAGCAGTGGCCTGGTTTAGCCAACTGAAAATTCCTGGACTTATAACAGCAACAATAAAGACACCATCGAGGAAGAGTAACGGTAACAGCACCATCGAGGATCCCATCTTTTTTTTTTTTTTTTGAGATGGAGTTTCACCCTGTCACCAAGCTGGAGTGCAGAGTCGCGATCTCGGCTCACTGCAACCTCTGCCTCCCGGGTTCAAGCAGTTCTCCTGCCTCAGTCACCCAAGTAGCTGGGATTACAGGTATGTGCCACTCTGCCCGGATAATTTTTGTATTTTTAGTAGAGACGGGGTTTCACCATGTTGGCCAGGCTGGTCTTGAACTCCTGACCTCAAGTGATCCACCCACCTCGGCCTCCCAAAGTGCTGGGATTACAGGCGTGAGCCACTGTGCCCGGCCTCAAATGGCTTCTTAATATCTCTTCACAACAGGGATGGGAAAAAATTACTCTATCGCAGCTAAGGCTGAAAATTCAATCCTTCAAATTAAGTTACTCAGACATCCACTGAACACAAGGAATTCTTCCTGAAGCAACAATCTCATTAGTCACTGATGGGAAGGGCAGAAAACCCATCAGGTTACAGATGAATCAGGTTACAGGTAACATGACTACCTAGTAGGAAATTCATTTCCCACAAAGATTAAAAAGAAAGTCTCAGGGCCAGGTGCAGTGGCTCGTATCTGTTAATCTCAGCACTTTTGGAGGCCAAGGAGCGAGGATCGCTTGAGCCTGGGAGTTCTAGACTAGCCTGGGCAACATACTGAGACCCTGTCTCTACAAAAAAATTAAAAATTAGCTGGGTGTGGTGGCACGTGCCTGTAGTTCCAGCTACATGGGAGGCTGAGGTGGGAGGATCGCTTGAGCCTAGGAGGTAGAGGCTGCAGTGAGCCGTGTTCATGCCACTGCACTCCAGCCTGGGGAGAGTAAGACCCTGTCTTAAAATAAAATCAAATAGGCCAGGCACAGTGGCTCACGCCTGTAATCCCAGCACTTTGGGAGACCAAGTCGGGCAGATCACCTGAGGTCAGGAGTTCAAGACCAGCCTGAACAACATGGTGAAACCCTGTCTCTACTAAAAATACAAAAAGTAACCGGGCGTGGTGGCAGGCACCCGTAATCCCAGCTACTTGGGGGGCTGAGGCTGGAGAATTGCTTGAACTCAGGAGGCGGAGGTTGCAGTGAGCCAAGATCTTGCCATTACATGCCAGCCTGGGTGACAAGAGCAATACTCCATCTCAAAAAAATAAATAAAATAATATAAAAATTAGCTGGGCTTGGTGGCGGGCACCTGCAATCTCAGCTACTCAGAAGACTCCATCTCAAACAAACAAACAAACAAACAAAAAAAAATAACAACACACACACACACACACACACACACACACAGAGAGACACACGAATACCCTCCATGGTCACTCCACACCAGGTGTTCTGCTAAACTCTTTAAATATTCTCTTGCATTTAATCTTCATAACTATCTTGGCCGGGCGCGGTGGCTCACGCTTGTAATCCCAGCACTTCAGGAGGCCGAGGTGGGCGGATCACGAGTTCAGAAGATCGAGACCACGGTGAAACCCCGTCTCTACTAAAAATACAAAAAATTAGCCGGGTGTGGTGGCGGGCACCTGTAGTCCCAGCTACTCGGAGACGCTGAGGCAGGAGAATGGCATGAACCTGGGAGGCAGAGCTTGCAGTGAGCCGAGATCGTGCCACTGCACTCCAGCCTGGGCGACAGCGAGACTCCATCTCAAAAAAAAAAAAACTATCCTGAGAGGTAAGGACTAATATTTGAGGCGGTCCAGCTTGGTGTTCGAAAGCATGGACTTGGAAGCCAGACTGCCTGGGTTCAAATCCTAAGGGCTACTTATAAGCTGGGTGACCATGGGCAGGGTTATTGAAGTTCTCCAGGCCTCGTGATTCTCATGGAACATGGAAATAATAACAGTACCCGTATTTGTCCGTGTTCACACTGCTGTAAAGAACTATCCGAGACTGGGTAATTTATAAAGGAAAGAGGTCTAATTGGCTCACAGCTCCACGTGGCTGGGGAGGCCTCAGGAAACTTACAATCACGCAGAAGGCAAAGGAAAAGCAACCACCTACTTCACAAGGCGGCAGGAGAGCGAGCAAGCCTGCGGGGGAACTTCCAAACGCTTAAAAACCACCAGATCTCATGAGAACTCCCCTCGTGATCAGGACAACAGCCTGGGGGAGACCACCCCCATGATCCAGGTGCCTCCCACACGCTTAAAAACCACCAGATCTCATGAGAACTCCCCTGGTGATCAAGACAACAGCCTGGGGGAGACCACCCCCATGATCCAGGTGCCTCCCACCAGGTCCCTCCCTCAACACGTGGGGATGACAATTGGAGATGAGATTTGGGTGGGGACACAGAGCCAAACCCTATCAGTGCCTATCTCCTGAAGGTGCTGTGTGGAATCAATGAATTAAAGCGTATAAAGTGCTCAGAACAGGAGCTGGCAAAAGTAAGCCCTCAGAGTTAGCAACGTTTATTATTCCCATCTGACAGAGACGGAGGCTTGGAAGGGTCAGTGGCTGGCCCGTGGTCTCACACCTGGGTAGAGGCAGGCCTGCCTTCACAGCACGTGCCACCCAACACAGCTGATCCCGGCTCTGCCCGTCCCCCCACTCCTCACCACACCAACACGGCCTGGTCTTTGACTTCTCTGGTACCGAGCAAGGCTACAAGGTGCTAAAAGGAAGATACTACGCGAATTGGCAGACTGACTTATTTACACTCTGATGTTGCTATCGTGCGTGGACAGAAAAGCCGAAATGTGTTTTGGTTTAGGAATCTGCCCCTCATCTGAAAGGAAATGGCCCTTTTCACCTCTGCTTCTGGGCCTCTGTAGATGAGGCCTCACGTGTTCTTTCTCTGAAACCCTGAGACGAAGGCAAAGCCTGGATTGCCCCATAAAACCTGACCTTAAGGACCTCTGAATGCAGATATGAGTGTGATTGCTGGTGGAGGCCAATCCAACAAAAAGAGACTCATGAGCTAAGATGACCTCTGCCTTGAGTCCTGCCCTGCTGCCTGGAAGGTTCTAGAAAGAGTCAGAGCCTTGCTGGGAGGGGGAAACACATCTCTTATTCATTTATATTTTTTAGAGACAGACAGGGACTCGCTCTGTCGCCCAGGCTGGAGTGCAGTGGCACAATCATAGCTCACTGAAGCTTCGACCTCCTGGGTTCACGTGATCCTCCCACTTCAGCCTCCTGAGTAGCCGGGACTATAGGTTCACACCACCACATCTGACTGATTTTTTTTTTTTTTTCTTAGAAATGGGGTCTCGCCAGGTGCGGTGTCTCATGCCTGTAATCCCAGCCCTTTGGGAGGCTGAGACGGGCAGATCACAAGGTCAGGAGATGGAGACCATCCTGGCTAACACGGTGAAACCCCATCTCTACTAAAAATATAAAAAATTAGCCGGGCGTGGTGGCGGGTGCCTGTAGTCCCAGCTACTCGGGAGGCTGAGGCAGGAGAATGGCGTGAACCCGGGAGGTGGAGCTTGCAGTGGGCCGAGATCGCACCACTGCACTCCAGCCTGGGCAACAGCGTGAGACTCCATCTCAAAAAAAAAAAAAAAAGAAAAAAGAAAGAAAGAAATGGGGTCTTACAGTATTGCCCAGGCTGGTCTCAAATTCCCAGCCTCAAGCAATCCTCCCACCTCAGCCTCCCAAAGTGCTGGAATTACAGGTGTGAGCCATTGTACCCAGCCACATGCATCACAGAAAACCAAACTACCTGCAATCCAGAATGACTGGGGAGTGGGAAGCTCTGAGGAAGCAACTCGGCCGGGCATGGTGGCTCAGGCCTGTAATTCCAGCACATTGG
Source organism: Symphalangus syndactylus (assembly GCF_028878055.3). Lineage (NCBI taxonomy): Eukaryota > Metazoa > Chordata > Mammalia > Primates > Hylobatidae > Symphalangus > Symphalangus syndactylus. Next base: position 67,974,946 of record NC_072442.2, on the reverse strand, counting down.
GAGGCTGAGGCAGACGGATCACCTGAGGTCAGGAGTTCAAGACCAGCCTGGCCAATATGGTGAAACCCCATCTCATCTAAAATACAAAAATTAGCCAGGCGTAGTGGCAGACTCTTGTCATCCCAGCTACTCAGGAGGCTGAGGCAGGAGAATCACTTGAACCCAGGAGGCAGGGGTTGCAGTGACCCGAGATGGTGCCACTGCACTCCAGTCTAGGTGACAGAGCGGGACTCTGTCTCAACAAAAAAGAAACAACTCAAAGAAAAATGACCTGTAGTGGTGGTTAAATAACATTATGGGTGCTTACTACGTGCCAGGACCTGTCCAAAACGCTTTAGAAATATGATCCGTTTATTTCTCATATCAACAGTAGGAGAGAAGAGGTGCTTATTAACCTCATTTTACAGATGAGGAGACTCAGGCTCAGAAAAGTCAAATAACTTCTCCCAGTATCACACAGGCACTCTAGCTTCAGAAACATGGTTTAATTCCGTGTTTTCAAACCTTTTTGTTCAGCTCACAGCAAGAAATACATTCTACATCAGCTCCCAGTGTACACATACGCATCCCCATATAATCGAAACGGAGTCCAAAAACAGAATAATACTCGCCGTGGCCAATGCACTCATCTTTAGAGAGAAAAACCCCTGCCCGCCTGGAGCTTGCATTTGACTGGAGGGAGACAGTGAATGAGGCCCACATGCAAAACTGTAGCATCCACGGTGGTGATTTGGGGAATGCTGTAGAGAAAAATGAAGCAGCAAAGGACAAGGGGGCCACGGAAGACCTCCCGGGTGCTTCTGTTGCCAACTGCACTAATTTCAATGAGCTGTTACCCACAGTGTGAAAACCCCTTCCCTTAATCGCTCCACTCTAATGCCTCCCTGTATGCTTGAAGGCTCTTTCTCCTAGATTGTGTGTGCACACATGTGGCAGTGTGCACATGTATGTACATGTGCAGGTATCTGTGTCCATGCATGTATGTGGCAGCGTGCCATGTATATACGTGTGCAAGTGTGTATGTGTGTGCATGTATGTGGCACTGTGCCATGTGTATACGTGTAGGTGTGCATGTGTGTGCATGCATGTATGTGACCATGTGCCATGTACATACGTGTGCAGGTACGTGTGTGCATGCATTTATGTGGCACTGTGCACATGTATGTACATACACAGTTGTGTGTGCGTGCATGCATGTACATGTGACGGTGTGCATGCATGTATGTTAGCGTGCAAATGTATATATGTGTGCAGGTGTGCGTGTGTGTGCATGTATGTGTGTGCCATGTGTTTACGTGTGCAGGTGCATGTGTGTGCATGCATGTGGCAGTGTGTCATGTATATACATGTGCTGCTGTGCGTGTATGTGTCCATGCATGTATGTGGCATTGTGCACATGTATGTACATATGCAGGTGCATATGTGTACATTCATGTATGTGGCCATGTGCCATGTATGTACATGTGCTGGCATGCGTGTGCATGCATGAATGTGGCAGTGTACCGTGTATACATGTGCAGGAATGTGTGTATATGTGCGCATGCATGTATGTGGCCATGTGCCATGTGTATACGTGTACAGGTATGTGTGTGTGTATGCATGTAACAGTGTACTGTGTATACCTGTGCAGGTATGTGTATGTGTGCATGCATGTATGTGGCAGTGTACCATGTGTATACATGTGCTGCTATGCATTTATGTGTGTGCATGCATGTAACCATGTGCAGGTCCACCCCACTCACTTCCTCACTGAGGAGGCTTTGGAGACAGAGGCAGAACCCGAACATGTAGCGGTGCAGTTTGCCACAGGAGCTTGCCCTGCAGAGGGGGCTCGAATGGCGCCTGAAATCTAGCCCAGGCATCACTAGCCAAAGCCATGAGTGCTAGACACGTGCCCCGGCTCATGTCTGTAGTCCAGAGGAAGGTGATTCTTGTTATCATTGGTCCACCCAGAGGGGAGCATCTTTTGCAATTCCCAGGGGCAGCGCCGATTTCTAACGTGCATCAAGGTGCCCTATGTGCTAGAGTGTCCTAAGGGAGACAGGCGACGACTCACAGAAATAAAAATCACTCCCTAGGCGGCCGGGCGCGGTGGCTCACGCTTGTAATCCCAGCACTTTGGGAGGCCGAGGCGGGCGAATCACGAGGTCAGGAAATCGAGACCACGGTGAAACCCCGTCTCTACTAAAAATACAAAAAAATTAGCCGGGCGTGGTGGCGGGCGCCTGTAGTCCCAGCTACTCGGAGAGGCTGAGGCAGGAGAATGGCATGAACCCGGGAGGCGGAGCTTGCAGTGAGCCGAGATTGCGCCACTGCACTCCAGCCTGGGCGACACAGCAAGACTCCGTCTCAAAAAAAAAAAAAAAAAAAAAAAAAAAAAATCATTCCCTGGGAAAAGTCTAGTGTGCTGGGCACCCTGGGGAGGGTGATGGATGTGGGTCTGGGGGGAGATGGGATTGGAGCCAGCTCTGAAGCATCTGGGGCCACTTGGGTAGCCTCCACCAAGGGCATTTGGAACTTGGCACTAAGGTGAAATCTTCAGGCTCTTCCCTTAAGTTAAAGAGACATATAAAAATGTTACCAGCATGGGCGGCAAGAGCATTGCCTGTGGGAAACACAGCAAATCTTTGCTAATGAATAAGTGTAATTGATCAAAACAGATGACTTGATGGACCTTCCAAATGTGCTTTTAGCAAAGTGGACAGTTTTTCATTCAAATGCAAACTCATCCAGATAAAATCTAATAATGGAGATTTTGGAACAATCCCAGCATCAATTTTTTCCCTCCTTCACCGAGCAGGAAGGCATCTTAAATTCCTGTTGCAGCTTGACCCAACCAGACACCACCAGTGTCCTGCTTTCCGCGTGGCTGAGGAGACCGTGACAGTTCGCAGACACAGCAAGGGGCTCCCACGCCACCCCCATCCCCACCTGACCTCTCCTCCTTAGCCCCATTCCCATTCCCTGACCTAGAAAGAGCTCAGTGGACGCTCAATTCCAGGCAATCATTTATTCAGCCATTATTCATTGAGCTTTGACTGCTGCAAGGCACCGTGCATACCGCCAGAAGGGGGTTCAAAGATGACTAAGACCAGGCCCTGTCCTCAGAAAACAGAGCAGATGTGAGGGGAGAGAGATGACAGGAGACCCGGTGAAGGTCTCAGCTCACCCCAACGAGCACTTAATCTTTCTGAGCTTCAGTTTCCTCTTTTATCAAATGAAGACGCTGGACTAGACATGAACTCTGGGCACCAGGCCAGCTGGAAAACTAGACGGGCCTAAGCCTTCCCCTTCCTCTCTTGCTCCCAGACTCCTAGAAAGCCAAGAGGCCAGGCGCCGCCTTCTAAGAAGAAAACGAGTCCGCAGAGGGGGCTGGTGCGGGCCATGGACCTTCCGTGAAGTTTGCATGTGGCCCCAACACACAGAGCAGCCTGGAGAAGACAAGACTAAGTTCAGAAAACTGAGTGGAAGGTTCGGCCTTCCACGGTTAGGAAAGCGGAGCTCAGAAGGATCGGGAATTTCCGGGAAATGCGAAGCCCCTGGAGTGTGTGCAGAGAGGGGTGACAGACAGAAGGGTGACAGTATCCGGTGGTGCGAAGGAATCCGGCGGGGTCGGGCAGGAGGGAGGAGGGTGAGGGATGTCACGGCCAGAGCTGAAAGGCTGAGGCCTGGGCTCGGGCTCCTCCCACGGGCCGGCCACACGCCCCATTCCATCACCCCTGCCGCCGCCACAAGTTCATTTTCATAGAGTCGCCCGAGCTTAACGTCGCTTTGCACGTTTTTTCTAAGTTCCACAAGCGGCTTTGGGGTAAAGAGGCGCAGCTCCCCCTCCTTCCCGCCCGCTCCCCAGCCCCGAGCTTGAGGTTAAACAGGGCCGCGGAGTCGGCCAGGAAGGGGTCCCAGCAGCCCGGGGTGGGGGGCGCGCGGCGGGGTCTAGGGGGGTTCTGGGGGGTCGCGGCGGGGAGCGGGGGTCTGAGAGGGGCGCCCACCTGCGGAGAAGCCGTCCTCGCGGTCAGAGCTGTGCCGGCTGCCGTCGCTGTCTCTCTCCGGCGAGCTGTGGCCGGGCGAGTCCCGCTCCGGCACCCGCAGGAACCTCTGGCGCCTCCACGCGGGGAGGTGCTCGCGCCTGCGGGTCTCCTCCGTGGCGAGGGGCGAGCCCGGGCGGTCCTTGGCCTCCGGCTGCTCCAGGTCGCGGGTCCCCCGCTGCGGCCGCCGCCCCCCGGGGATCAGGTGCATCCAGCGGTGGGGGTTGCACGCCCGCCCCGGCCTCTCCGCCTCCTCGCGGGTCCCGAACCGGCAAGGGGCCACCAGCCAGTGGCTGAGGACGAACTTCTCGTTGAAATCCACCATCTCGAAGTCGTGGTCGCTGCCGTCGCCCCCCTCGTCCGTGCCGGGAGCCGCGTGGGGGTCCCCGAGGGGCGCGTCGTCCTCCCGGGCCCGGAACCGCAGCTGCGGCTGCAGGAGCTGCTGGTGGACGGCGTCGGCCCAGCTCCTTCCCCCGCCCGCTTCTCCGGGCGCCCCGGGCCCGGCGGGCAGGTCCGCGCGGGGAGACTCAGCCTCGCGGTCGGGGCGCCCGGGGTCCCCGCGGGGAGACTCAGCCTCGGGGTCGGGGCGCCCGCGGTCCCCGGAGTCTCCGCCGCCGCCCCCGGCCAGCGCGGCCTGCAGGAGGGAGGCTTTGAGCCGCTCCTCCGCCAGCACCTGTTGCAGCCGCTCCAGGTTGAGTCTGCAGCGCTCCAGCTCCCGCTCCGCGTCCCGCACCGACTCCAGCCTCGGGACCGGCGCCTCCGCCCCGGGGAACTCGGCCCGCCAGCGCCGCTCGAACGCGCGAGGGTCCCACATGCCCCGAGCTCCGTCCGCCCCGACCCTTCCTCGCGGCCCCGAAGAGACAGAGGAAAAATCAAGTTTCCCCTTCCGCTCTCGCGCCTTTTCCCCTTCTTCTTCCTCTTCTTCTTCTTCTCCTCCTGGGTTTCGCCTCCCTGACGTCAGCGGCTCCCCGAGGCGGGGGCGGGCGCCTGGGGGATGAGAACCCGCCCCGGGCATCCCACAGCCAGCTCGGGCCGCGGAGCCGCCGGGGGAGGGCGGGAGCTGCGGGGCCTCGACTCGAGCCTTCCCCGCCGCGCGCTGCGGGCCCCGGACCCCGCCCGCCCCGCTCCCCTGTTGGCCCCGCTCCCTGCACCTGAGCGCGGGGCGCCGGACACCCTCCTGCCGGGCCGGGGGAAGACGTGGGGGCTGAAGGCGGCGTGGCTGGTGCCACTGCGGACCCGTGGGGTCGCCCTGCGCGGGGATTGATTGATTGATTGATTGATTGATTTTCCTTTTTTGAGGCCAGGTCTCGCTCTGTCGCCCAGGCTGGAGCACAGTGGCGCGATCATGCCTTAAACTCACTTGACGAAAATCACGGAGCAGTTTAATCCAAATCTGGGGGTTACGCTTTGGGGTTCTGTTGGCCCCTGTAAGTTTCTCTCCTCACTGAAGCTTTTCCGGGAAAAACACTCAAGGATGACAGCGCCAAGCGGCTCTGCTGGAGGCGCCCGGGGCCTCAAAGCTGGACTCCCGGGGGACTGAGTCCAACCGCGGCTGCAGGAGCCGCGGCCTGGCGGAGGGTCCGCCTGGGTGTCTACGAGGACCCCCCACTCCATCTCTTTGCGGCCTCAGACACTTCCCCTGGGGAGGACAAGGAATGGGAGACGGGCCGCGCGCGGTGGCTCACGCCTGTAATCCCAGAACTTTGGGAAGCGGAGGCGGGCGGATCACCTGAGGTCGGGAGTTCGAGACGAGCCTGACCAACATGGAGAAACCCCGTCTCTACTAAAAATACAAAATTAGCCGGGCGTGGTGGCACGTGCCTGTAATCCCAGCTACTCCGGAGGCTGAGGGAGGAGAATCGCTTGAACCTGGGAGGCGGAGGTTGCAGTGAGCCAAGATCGCAGCACTGCACTCCAGCCTGGGCAACAAGAGCGAAACTCCGTCTCAAAAAAAGAAAGAAAGAAACGGGAGGCGGAGGTTGCAGTGAGCCAAGATCGCAGCACTGCACTCCAGCCTGGGCAACAAGAGCGAAACTCCGTCTCAAAAAAAGAAAGAAAGAAACCGGAGCTGGAGAGGGGGCCTGGAGACGGGGGTCCCACGTGGCCCTGCCCTCTGCACCTGGCTGAGCAAGGACCAGGGTTGTGGATGAGGCCCCGCAGCCTGCGAAGAGAGGCCCTGATAAACCATCTCGTGCTTTCTTAAAGAGGGGACACCTTATCAATGATTCACGTTTCCTTCATTTTAAGCATGAAGAAATTGATCTAAGAGGCCGGGCGCGGTGGCTCACACCTGTAATCCCAGCACTTTGGGAGGCTGAGGCGGGCAGATCACCTGAGGTCAGGAGTTCGAGACCAGCCATGGCCAACATGGGGAAACCCTGTCTCTACAAAAATACAAAAATTAGCCGGGCGTGGTGGCGGACGCCTGTAATCCCAGCTACTCGGGAGGCTGAGGCAACAGAATTGCTTGAACCTGGGAGGCAGAGGTTGTAGTGAGCCAAGATCACACCACTGCACTCCAGCCTGGGCGACAAGAGTGAGACTCCGTCTCAAAAAAAAAAAAAAAAAATAGAAATAAAAAAAAAGAAATTGATCTAAGAGGCTGACTTGGCAGCTGGAAATTCTTCCTCCCCACAGCGCCTTTTGGGGACTGGAGCTAAACTCAGTCCGTAGTCCCTGCCACCCACCCGACTCTCACCTGAACCATGGGCACAGGCCGTCCTGCTCCCACTCTTCCAGCCCCTTAATTCATCCCTCAAGGCTACAAGGAAGCAAGGAAGATGTTTCTTAACCACAAATGTGCCATGTGTTTGCGCCAAGCCCTGTCTTGGCTCCCGTCACCTACAAGGTGGAGTCCGGACTCCCTGGCATGACACAGAAAGTCCTCCCACATCTGGTCTCTGCCCACCTCTCTGCCTTCTTCCTATAATTTAGCCTTGCCAGCTCAAAGCTGGCCCCAAAGGCCTCACACCCTTTTCCTTGGAACTTCTCATCTCTCCCTACACGCTTGCAAAAGTCCCCACTGCCTGGGGACCTCCCCCTCTGATGAACGTTTTCAGCCCCTCCTTGCCCTCGTTTGTATCTGCATTGGATCTCATGACTGCCTTTTATCTTTGTTTGCCCTTGTTCCACCTTTTTTTGTTTCTTTTCCTGTAGAGAGGCACCGGCTTTTCCACCTCATCTCAGTCCCTGAACCGGCAGGGGGCCATGAGCAAATGGAACAAATTTCAAATCCACCATCTTGGCTGGGCGCGGTGGCTCACGCCTATAATCCCAGCACTTTGGGAGGCCCAGGCAAGTGGATGACCTAAGGTCAGGATTTTGAGACCAGCCTGGCCAACACGATGAAATCCCATCTCTACTAAAAATACAAAAATTAGCCGGGTGTGGTGGCGGGTGCCTGTAATCTCAGCTACTCCCAAGGGAGGCTGAGGCAGGAGAATGGCTTGAACCCAAGAGGCGAAGGCTGCAGTGAGCCAAGATCACGCCATTGCACTCCAGCCTGGGTGACAGAGCGAGACTCTGTTTCAAAAAAAAAATTAAAAATCCCCCCAAAAAATAAAAGACAAATCCACCATCTCAAAGTCGTGGTCACTGCTGTTGCCCCCATCATCTCATGTTGCCCAGGCTCATCTTGAACTCCTGGGGTCAAGCAGTCCACCCTCTCTGCCTCCCAAAGTGCTGGGATTACCAGCATGAGCCACTGGGGCTATTCCACCCATAGGGCACTGGCACAATTACTGCTCACTGCAGCCTGGACCCCCTGGGCTGAAGCCATCCTCCCTCCTCAGCCTGCAGAGTAGCTGGGACTACAGGCATGTGCCATAATGCCTGGCTAATTTTTGTATTTTTTGCAGAGATGGGGGTCTCACTGTGTTGCCCAGGCTGGTCTGGAACTCCTAGGCTCAAGCAATCAGCCTGCCCTGGCCTCCCACTGTGCTGTGATTACGGGCGTGAGGCACCACATTGGACTCCGCTTTATTATAGTGATTAGAGAGACCTTTTGTTTCCCCTACTCTAAGAACCCCTCAAGTGCAGAGATTGTGTCTTTTTTCTTTTTGTATTCCGGCACCTTCTCGCAGAGTGTGGTATAGAGATGACTGACAATTGCTGAAGGAAAGAAATGAACGAACGAACACACAGATGCATGAACCACCCCCCTTGCCTCCTGCTGGGCTTCTCCTGTCCTGAATCACTCCGGACTGGGGCACATTTGCTTCCCACACGTCAACTCCAAGAAAGAATTTCCTTTCTTGCCAAAGTCTATGTTTACTCATTTTACTAATATCCCTCTTCCTTGCTTTTTCTTTTTTCTTTTTTTTTCTGAGACAGAATCTCGCTCTGTCGCCCAGGCTGGAGTGCAGTGGCGCGATCTCAGCTCACTGCAAGTTCCACCTCCTGGGTTCGCGCCATTCTCCTGCCTCAGCCTCCTGAGTAGCTGGGACTACAGGCACCTGCCACCATGCCTGGCTAATTTTTTGTATTTTTAGTAGAAATGGGGTTTCACCGGCCAGGCGCGGTGGCTCACGCTTGTAATCCCAGCACTTTGGGAGGCCGAGGCAGGCGGATCATGGGGTCAGGAGATCGAGACCACGGTGAAACCCCGTCTCTACTAAAAATACAACAATTTAGCCGGGCGTAGTGGCGGGCGCCTGTAGTCCCAGCTACTCAGAGAGGCTGAGGCAGGAGAATGGTGTGAACCCGGGAGGCAGAGCTTGCAGTGAGCCAAGATTGCGCCACTGCACTCCAGCCGGGTGACAGAGCGAGACTCCGTCTCAAAAAAAAAAAGAAGTGGGGTTTCACCATGTTAGCCAGGATGGTCTCAATCTCCTGACCTCGTGATCCGCCCACCTCGGCCTCCCAAAGTGCTGGGATTACAGGTGTGAGCCACTACACCCGGCCTCTTTCTTTTTAACTTGGTGTGCCACTGGCATGAATCATCCCGGTGTTTGTCTTCATGCCAGACTGCTATGGAGAAATGGATATGTTTTTTGTTATTATTATTATTATTTTTTTGAGATGGAGTCTCACTCTGTCCCCCAGGCTGGAGTGCAATCCCCATTCACTGCAACCTCCGCCTCCCAGGTTCAAGTGACTCTCCTGCCTCAGCCTCCCGAGTGGCTAGGATTACAGGCACGTGACACCACACCCGGCTAATTTTTATATTTTTAGTAGAGACGGGGTTTCGCCATGTTGACCAGGCTGGTCTCGAACCCCTGACCTCAGGTGACCCACCCACCTTGGCCTCCGAGAGTGCTGGGATTACAGGCATGAGCCACCATGCCCCGCCGATGTGTTTTAAAATACACTACTTTGGCCGGGCGTGGTGGCTCGTGCCTGTAATCCCAGCACTTTGGAAGGCCGAGGTGGGTGGATCACCAGAGGTCAGGGGTTCGAGATCAGCCTGGCCAACATGTTGAAACCCCGTCTCTACTAAAAATACCAAAAATTAGCCTGGTATAGTGGTGGGCGCCTGTAATCCCAGCTACTCAGGAGGTTGAGACAGGAGAACTGCTTGAACCCGGGAGGCAGAGGTTGCAGTGAGCAGAGATTGCGCCATCGCACTCCAGCCTGGGCAACAAGAGCGAAACTCCATCTCAAAAATAAATAAATAAACAATAAAAATAAAATGCACTAACTTACTATTCCCTAGTTTGAGTGATTTCTCAATCCTTCACCTAGTTCCTCAACCTGCTGTCTCTCCCACCTTCGTTGCACACCCCAGGGGTCATCACAATCTCCTTTGTCCACTGAGAAGGACTGAGAAGCTTCCAGTGCCTATGGCCCAGCCCGTGCCAGGGAGAGTCCATCAAAGGGAGTCCACGACATCTACATCTTGGCCTCTGTAAAGATTTCAGAATGGGAGAGGAAGAGCCGGGCGCGGTGGCTCACGCCTGTAATCCCAGCACTTTGGGAGGCCAAGGCGGGCGGATCACGAGGTCAGGAGATCGAGACCATCCTGGCTAACACGGTGAAACCCCGTCTCTACTAAAAATACAAAAAATTAGCCGGGCGAGGTGGCGGGCGCCTGTAGTCCCAGCTACTCCGGAGGCTGAGGCAGGAGAATGGCGTGAACCCCGGGGGGCGGAGCCTACAGTGAGCCGAGATCGCGCCACTGCACTCCAGCCTGGGCGACAGCAAGACTCTGTCTCAAAAAAAAAAAAAAAAAAGAATGGGAGAGGAAGAGCAGTCCAGAAGTGATGGATGACCCCAGGCAACAGCATATTGATTGGAAACTGTTTCAATATGTATATTTAAATGCACCAAGAAAAAGAAAACTATAGGTTACTAATACGCATCCATTTCTGAATGTGCAAGTTCCCTGCGAGGATAGTTTCAAATCTGTCCTTTAATTAAAGCCGTGGTATGATTCTCTTTTGGCCCAAGGAAATTGTTACCAATACCACTAATTTTTTCCACAAGGATCAGTTAAAGCTAGAAATGCCGGCACACAGGCCGGGCGCGGTGGCTCAAGCCTGTAATCCCAGCACTTTGGGAGGCCGAGGTGGGCGGATCACGAGGTCAGGAGATCGAGACCATCCTGGCTAACACAGTGAAACCCCATCTCTACTAAAAATACAAAAAATTAGCCGGACGTGTTGGCAGGCGCCTGTAGTCCCAGCTACTCGGGAGGCTGAGGCAGGAGAATGGCATGAACCCGGGAGGCGGAGCTTGCAGTGAGCCGAGATCGCGCCATTGCACTCCCGCCTGGGAGACAGAGCAAGACTCCGTCTCAAAAAAAAAAAAAAAAAAAAAAAAATGCCGGCACACATCATCTTCTGTAAACAGATCCCAGGAGCAGCCTACATTGTCCCCAGCTGGTGGATCACTCAGCTTTATGACTTGGCTCTGGGTCTTCATGGGGACAGGGTAGGGGGCTGACATTTACTGAGCCCACACCTCTAGCTGCCATACATTTTTTTATCTCTTCTAATTCCTCACAACAACCCTGTGAAGAAGGTATTATTGTCACTGCTTCAGACAGACAGAAATGGAAGGTCAAAGAGGTTAGAAGTCACACAGCTAGTCGGCTGGATTTTTTTTTTTTTTTTTTTTTTTTTTTTTGAGACGGAGTCTTGCTCTGTCGCCCAGGCTGGAGTGCAGTGGCGCAGTCTCGGCTCACTGCAAGCTCCGCCTCCCGGGTTCACGCCATTCTCCTGCCTCAGCCTCTCTGAGTAGCTGGGACTACAGGCGCCCGCCACCACGCCCGGCTTATTTTTTTTGTACATTTAGTAGAGACAGGGTTTCACCGTGGTCTCGATCTCCTGACCTCGTGATCCGCCCGCCTCGGCCTCCCAAAGTGCTGAGATTACAAGCGTGAGCCACCGCGCCCGGCCGATTTTTTTTTTTTTTAAGAGACAGGGTAGGCCGGGCGCAGTGGCTCATGCCTGTAATCCCAGCACTTTGGGAGGCAGAGGCGAGTGGATCACCTGAGGTCAGGAGTTCGAGACTAGCCTGGCCAACATGGTGAAACCCCATCTCTACTAAAAATACAAAAATTAGCCAGGTGTGGTGGCAGGTGCCTGTAATCCCAGCTACTCGAGTGAGGTGGGAGGTTGAGGTAGGAGGAGCACTTGAACCTGGGAGGCGGAGGTTGCAGTGAACAGAGATCGTGCCACCGTACTCCAGCCTGGGCGACAGAGTGAGACTCCATCTTGAAAAAAAAAAAAAAAAAAAGAAAAGAAAAAGAGATAGGGTCTCACTCTGTCACCCAGGCTGGAGTGCAGTGGTGCTATCATAGCTCACTGCAGCCTCAACCTCCAGTACTCAAGCCATCCTTCCACCTCAGTCTCCCAAGCACACGCCACCACACCCGGATTTTTTTTTTTTTGTACAGACAGGGTCTCCTCATGTTCCCCGGGCTGGTCTCGAACTCATGGGCTTAAGCGATCTTCCTGCCTCAGCCTCCCAAAGTGTTGGGATTACAGGTGTGAGCCACCACGTTCTGCCTGCTAGATTCTGTAGTTCCGCAGCTTTGTAAGAGCTTGGTCCAGGTGCATGTCACTGGTATTTCTTTATTCAATAAATATTTGTTGAGCACCCGCTAGGTCCCACGGCCTGGCAAATTAAGTTTAAACTTTGTTTTTGGTTTATTTTTTTGAGACAGGGTCTTGCTCTGTCTCCCAGGCTGGAGTGCAGTGGCCGAAATCTCGGCTCACTGTAACCTCCGCCTCCCGGGTTCAGGCGATTCTCCTGCTTCAGCCTCCTGAGTAGCTGGGATTACAGACGTGCACCACCACGGCCAGCTACTTTTTGTATTTTTAGTAGAGACGGGGTTTCACCATGTTGGTCAGGCTGGTCTCGAACTCCTGACCTTGTGATCCACCCACCTCGGCCTCCCAAAGTGCTGGGATTACAGGCGTGAGCCACCATACCCGGCCCCTTCCTAGAATCTTGTATGAAAGGATGTAGTCTTGGTGTTGGACTGTTGAAACAGCACAGTGTTTCTGAGTTCAATCTGCACTGTTGTGTATTTACATCTCCTTCCTTCCCTTCCCATACCCCGGGGTCGGAAATAGGCATTTTAACATACTAGGTGGAAACAGGCATTCAACCTTCATTCTAATGCTGACAAAGGTGTTTATTATCATCATTTTGCAGATAAACAAGTGTGGTTTGATGAGATTAAGATAGTGATTTAGGGCCGGGCTCAAAGTCTGACACCTGTAGTCCCAGCACTTTGGGAGGCCAAGGCGGGCGGATCACCTGAGGTCAGGAGTGAGACCAGCCTGGCCAACATGCTGAAACCCCAACTTCACTGAAAAACAAAAAAATACAAAATACAAAATACAAAAATCAGCCGGGCGTGGTGGCAGGTGCCTGTAATCCCATCTACTCGGGAGGCTGAGGCAGGAGAATTGCTTGAACCCAGGAGGCCATTGCAGTGAACCAAGATCACACCACTGCACTCCAGCCTGGGTAACAAGAGCAAAACTCTGTCTCAAAAAACATAAAAGATAGTCATTCAAGTTTATGTAATTCATTCCTTTTTATTGTGGAGGAATATTCCATTGTATGAACATACCCCTATTTGTTTATTCTCCAGTTGACAGACATGTGAGTTGTCTCTGTGTAGACAAATGTTTTCATTTATATTCCCCAGAAAAAATGCATAGAAATGGGATTGCTAGGTCGTAAGGAAACTATGTTTAACATTTTTTTTTTTTTTTTTTGAGATGGAGTCTCGCTCTTTCGCCCAGGCTGGACTGCAGTGGAGCGATCTCAGCTCACTGCAAGCTCCGCCTCCCGGGTTCACGCCATTCTCCTGTCTCAGCCTCCCGAGTCACTGGGACTACAGGTGCCCGCCACCATGCCCAGCTAATTTTTTGTATTTTTAGTAGAGACGGGGTTTCACTGTGTTAGCCAAGATGGTCTCGATCTCCTGACCTCATGATCCGCCCGCCTCGGCCTCCCAAAGTGCTGGGATTACAGGCATGAGCCACCATGCCTGGCCAAAACTGTATGTTTAACTTTTAAAGATATTACCATACAATGTTTTCCAAAGTGTCTGTACTACTTTCCTTTTTTTTTTTTTTTTAATTTTTTGTATTTTTAATAGAGACGGGGTTTCACCATGTTGGCCAGGCTGGTCTGGAACCCCTGACCTCAGGTGATTCGCCTGCCTTGGCCTCCCAAAGTGTTGGGATTACAGGCGTGAGCCACTGTTCCCAGCCTGTTTCCCATTATTAACAGCAATGTGTGTGCATATCATTGTTCTATGTGCATGTCAACACTTATGTTGTAAGTTTTTTTCGCTTTAGCCACTTTAGTGGGTATATAATGCTATCTTGTTGTGGTTTAATTTGATTATTAATGATGTACAACATCTTTTCATGTACTTATTGACCATTTGCATATTTTCTTTTGTGAAGTGTTTAAATCTTTTTTTTTTTTTTTTGAGACGGAGTCTCACTCTGTCGCCCAGGCTGGAGTGCGGTGGCGCAATCTTGGCTCACTGCAAACTCCGCCTGCCAAGTTCACGCCATTCTCCTGCCTCAGCCTCCCGAGTAGCTGGGACTACAGGCGCCCGCCACCACGCCCGGCTCATTTTTTGTATTTTTAGTAGAGACGGGGTTTCACCATGTTAGCCAGGATGGTCTCGATCTCCTGACCTTGTGATCTGCCCGCCTCGGCCTCCCAAAGTGCTGGGATTACAGGCGTGAGCCACCGCGCCCGGCCGAAGTGTTTAAATCTTTTGTCCATTTTTTATCGGATATCCTTTTAGAGTTGAGTTGTAATAGTCCTTTTTTTATTTTTATAGTTTTTGAGACAAGGTCTTGAGGTCTGTTGCCCAGGCTGGTCTGGAACTCCTGGGCTCAAGTAATCCTCCCACCTCAGCCTCCCAAGTAGCTGGGACTACATGCCTGGCTACGGTTTTTTTTTCTTTTTTGGAGACAGGGTCTCCCTATGTTTCCCAGGTTGGTCTTGAACTCCCGGGCTTAAGTGATCCTCCCTCCTTGGCCTCCCAAAGTGTTGGCATTACAGACATAAGACAGTATGCTCTAGTTTTTTGTTTTTTTGTTTTTTTTTTTTTGAGACAAGGTCTTGCTCTGTCACCCAGGCTGGAGTGCAGTGGCACCATCTCAGCTTGCTGCAACATCTGCCTCTGAGACCCATGAGATCCTTCCACCTCAGCCTCTCCAGTAGCTAGGATTACAGGTACATATCACCATGCCCAGCTAATTTCTGTATTTTTTGTAGAGACCAGGTTTCACCATGTTGTTCAGGCTGGTCTCAAACTGCTAGACTCAAGTGATCCACCTGCCTCAGCCTCCCAAAATGCTAGGATTACAGGCCTGAGCCATGAGCCATTGCACCTGGCCTGTCTAGTTCTTTTTTTTTTTTTTTTTTTTTTTAGACGGAGTCTCGCTCTGTCGCCCAGGCTGGAGTACAGTGGCACAATCTCGGCTCACTGCAAGCTCCACCTCCCGGGTTCACACCATTCTCCTGCCTCAGCCTCCCAAGTAGCTGGAACTACAAGCGCCTGCCACCACGCCTGGCTAATTTTTTTGTATTTTTTTTAGTAGAGACAGGGTTTCGCCATGTTAGCCAGGATGGTCTTGATCTTCTGACCTTGTGATGCACCCACCTCGGCCTCCCAAAGTGCTGGGATTACAGGCATGAGCCACCGCGCCCGGCTGTGGCCTGTCTAGTTCCTTATATTATTTATTCATGCTCTTTGTCAGCTATGTAAATATAGATAGATAGACAGGTTTTTGTTTCTTTTTTTTGAGGTGGAGTCTCACTCTGTCGCCCAGGCTGGAGTGCAGTGGCGCGATCTCGGCTCACTGCAAGCTCCACCTCCCAGGTTCACGCCATTCTCCTGCCTCAGCCTCCCGCATAGCTGGGACTACAGGCACCCGCCACCATGCCCGGCTAATTTTTTGTATTTTTTAGTAGAGACGGGGTTTCACCGTGTTAGCCAGGATGGTCTTGATCTGACCTCGTGATCCACCCGCCTCGGCCTCCCAGAGTGCTGGGATTACAGGCGTGAGCCACCGCGCCCGGCCTGTTTTTTGTTGTCTTTGAGACAGGGCCTTGCTCTGTTGCCCAGGCTAGACTGCAATGGTACAATCTCGGCTAACTGCAACCTCTGCCTCCTTGGTTCAAGCGATTCTCCTGCCTCAGCCTCCCAAGTAACTGAAATTACAGGCGCCCGCCACCATGCCTGGCTAATTTTTGTATTTTTAGTAGAGACGGGGTTTCACCCTGTTGGCCAGGCTGGTCTCAAACTCCTGACCTTGTGATCCGCCCACCTCGGCCTCCCAGAGTGCTGGGACTACAGGTGTGAGCCATCGCCCCCGGCCTGTTTTGTTTTTTGAGACGGAGTCTCATTCTGTCTCCCAGGCTGGAGTGTAGTGGCTTGATCTCAGCTCACTGCAACCTCCACCTCCCAGGTTCAAGCAATTCTCCTGTCTCAGCCTCCTTAGTAGCTGGGACTACAGGTGCCCACCACCACTCCCGGCTAATTTTTGTATTTTTAGTAGAGACGGGGTTTCACCCTATTGGCCGGGCTGGTCTGGAACTCCTGGCCTCATGTGATCCGTGCACCTCGACCTCCCAAAGTGCTGGGATTACAGGCGTGAGCTACTGTGCTCAGCCCTGTCCAAGTCTTTGTGTGGACATGTTTTCCATTTTCTCTGTTTCTGCTCAGGAGCGAAACTGCTGGCTCATATGGTCACTCTGCATTTCGCTTATCAGAGAACTGTCCGACCGTTTTCGAAGCATCTACATCATTTTACCTTCCTGGTGTATACGGGCTCCCACTGCTCCACATTCTTTCCCATACTGGTGTGCATTTTTTGTATCACAGCCACCCTAGTGCGTGTGAGGTGGTATCTCATTGTGGTTTCTCTGGTTTTTGTTTGCTTTGGGTTTGGTTTTTTTTTTGTTTTTTTTTTTTTTTGAGATGGAGTCTTGCTCTGTCACCCAGGCTGGAGAGCAGTGGCTCAATCTCAGCTCACTGCAAAGTCCGCCTCCTGGTTCCAGCGATTCTCCTGCCTCAGCCTCCTGAGTAGCTGGGATTACAAGCGCCCGCCACCGTGCCCGGCTAACTTTTGTATTTTTAGTGGAGACAGGGTTTCACCATGTTGCTCAGGCTGGTCTCAAACTCCTGACCTCGTGATCCACCCGCCTCGACCTCCCAAAGTGCTGGGATGACAGGCATGAGCCACCACGCCCGGACTTGTTTCATTTTTGAGATAGGGTCTTGCTCTGTCGCCCAGGCTGGTGTGCAGTGGCACAACTGCCGCTCACTGCAGCTTCAAGCACCAGTACTCAAGTGATCCTCCCACCTCAGCCTCCTGAGTAGCTAGGACCACAGGCACATGCCACTGCACTCAGCTAATTATTTTTTAACTGTCTTGTAGAGACGAGATCTCACTATGCTCCTGGGGCTGGTCTCAAAGTCTGGGCTCAAGCTGTGTTCCCACCTCAGCCACCCAAAGTGCTGGGATTACCGGCGTGAGCCACCGCACCCAGCCTCATCATGGTTTTGATTTATTTGCCTCTCCCTAATAATTAATGATGCACATATATTCATGTTCTTGAAACCACCTTTCCGAAATTATGACTGAGACAGCGGAAGGTCTAACTTGACCGACTCCGTCTTGCTTCTAACCTCCAAGCTGTCCTTGTTCATTCCTGGGCGTAGGCTGAACTAACTTTAGGAGAAACTTAGTTTATAGTTTAAACAAAGACGGTAACAGCCCTTTCCCAAACAAACCTCCTTCTTCCCTGGGGACTAGTCTGCCTTTGTAGGACTAACTTTAGCCCCAAGATTAGAAATTATGGTTTAGGAGCCATGCAGCTGGAGGCTACAAGAGTCTGACCCTCCTTAAACTGCTCCTAAGATCAGCGCTTGAGATATTTTGGAAACCCTGCACTTCATGGATCAGCTGACACCACCCACATCGATAAATTGGCTCAGCTGATCTTGTGGCCCCCACCCAGGAACCGACTGAGCACAACAGACAGCTTTGACGCCCTGTGATTTCATCCCTGACCAATCAGCACTCCTGGCTCACCTGTCATTTCATCTCTGACCAATCGGCACTCCTGGCTCACTGACTTCCCCCACCCACCAAGTTATCCTTAAAAACTCTGTTCCCATTGGCCAGGCGCCGTGGCTCACACCTGTAATCCCAGCACTTTGGGAGGCGGAGGCGGACGGATCATGAGGTCAGGAGATCGAGACCATCCTGGCTAACGCGGTGAAATCCCATCTCTACTAAATACAAAAAAATTAGCCAGGCGCGGTGGTGGGCGCCTGTAGTCCCAGCTACTCAGGAGGCTGAGGCAGGAGAATCGCTTAAACCCGGGAGGCGGAGCTTGCGGTGAGCCGACATGGAGCCACTGCACTCCAGCCTGGGCGACAGAGCGAGACTCCGTCTCAAACAAAACAAAACAAAACAAAACAAAAAAAACTCGACTCCCCAGTGTTCAGAGAGACTGGCTGGAGTAATAATAGAACTCCGGTCTCCCACACAGCCTGCTCTGTGTAAATTACTCTTTCTCTATTGCGATCCCGTCTTGATGAATCTGCCCTGTCTAGGAAGTGGGCAGGGTGAACCCCTTGGGCAGTTACATTCCCACTGGGCACCTATATATTTTCTTTAGAGAACTGTCTATTCAAATTCCTAACTCAATTTTTAGTTGCACTGTTTGCCTTTCTATTGTTGAGTTGTAAGAGTTTTCACATATTCTAGCTATTGGACGCTTTTTTTTTTTTTGAGACACAGTCTCGCTCTGTTGGCCAGGCTGGAGTGCAGTGGCACAATCTCGGCTCACTGCAGCCTCTGTCTCCTGGGTTCAAGTGATTCTCCTGCCTCAGCCTCCCAAGTAGCTGGGACTACAGGCGTGTGCCACCACACTCGGCTAATTTTTGTATTTTTAGTAGAGATGGAGTTTCACCATGTTTGTCAGGCTGGTTTTGAACTCCTGACCTCGTGATCCGCCCACCTTGGCCTCCCAAAGTGCTGGGATTACAGGCGTGAGCCACCGCGCCTGGCAAGTTTCACTCTTGTTGCCCAGGCTGG
Source organism: Symphalangus syndactylus (assembly GCF_028878055.3). Taxonomy (NCBI): domain Eukaryota; kingdom Metazoa; phylum Chordata; class Mammalia; order Primates; family Hylobatidae; genus Symphalangus; species Symphalangus syndactylus. The sequence goes on along the minus strand of NC_072442.2, from coordinate 67,956,384 downwards.
AGTGCAATGGCGTGATCTGGGCTCACTGCAACCTCTGCCTCCCGGGTTCAAACAATTCTCCTGCCTCAGCCTTCCGAATAGCTGAGATTACAGGCGTGCACCACCACACCCAGCTAATTTTGTATTTTTTAGTAGAGACGGGGTTTCACCTTGTTGGTCAGGGTGGTCTCGAACTCCTGACCTCAAGTGATCCACCCACCTTGGCCTCCCAAAGTGCTGGGATTACAGGTGTGAGCTACTGCTCCTGGTTTTTGTTGTTGTTGTTGTTGTTGTTTGAGATGGAGTCTCGCTCTGTCGCCGAGGCTGGACTGCAATGGCTCAGTCTTGGCTCACTGAAACCTCTGCCTCCCGGGTTCAAGTGATTCTCTTGCCTCAGCCTCCTGAGTAGCTGGGATTACAGGCATGTGCCACTACACCTGGCTAATTTTTTGTATTTTTAGTAGAAACAGAGTTTCACCATTTTGACCAGGCTGGTCTTGAACTCCTGACCTTGTGATCCACCCGCCTCAGCCTCCCAAAGTGCTGGGATTACAGGCGTGAGCCGCTGCGCCTGGCCCTCCTACCTTTTTTTCTGTTTTATTTATGTCTTTCATGGCATTACTGTTTTTGAGGATTTCAGGCCAGTCGTCATGGAGAGTGTCCTGCGTAATCTGGACCCATCTGATGTTTCCCCGTAATTCGATCCAGGTTGAGCATTTTGGCAGGTGCTGGTGTGTGCTTCACGTGGCATCGTATCATGACGTTTTCTAACTACTGCAGAATGGGGCCCGTTTCCTCGTCATGCTGCCAGGGCTCTGCCGGTTCCACGCCTCTCTTTCTAGAAACAAGCAAGCAAAGGTCTCATGTGCAACTTCTGTTTTCCACATTTTCTAAATTACAAAAGCAATAAGGGCTTGTGAAAGAAAATTGGAAGAATCCAGAATTATATAAGATAAAAAATGAACATCTCGGCCAGCGTGACAGAGCGAGACTCCATCTCAAAAAAAAAAAAAAAAAAAAAATGAACATCTCTCTCGATTCTGGCACCTCTCCCTAGGGGAACTAGGTCCAATTTGGTGGTTCTCCAACTGGAACTTAAAGAGAAAGAGAGAGACGGGGGGGGAGAGAGAGAGAGAGAGAGACTGACTGACTGACTGAAAGAGACTTGCTCTGGCTAATTTTTTATTTTTTGTAGAGACAAGGTCTTGCTATGTTGCCCAGGCTGGTCTTGAACTCCTTGCTTCAAGTGATCCTCCTGCTTCAGCATCCCAAAGTGCTGGGATTACAGGTGTGAGCCACCACGCCCTGCCCCCAACTTACTTATTTTGAGACAGAGTTTCAATGTGTCGCCCAGGCTGGAGTACAGTGGCTCACTCATTGCTCACTGCAGCCTCAATCTCCTGGGCTCAAGGGACCCTCCCACCTCAGCTTCTCTAGTAGCTGGGACTTCGGATGTGCAACACTGAGCCTGGCTAATTTTTTTTTTTTTTTTTTTTGAGACGGAGTCTCGCTCTTTCGCCCAGGCTGGAGTGCAGTGGCGCAATCTCGGCTCACTGCAAGCTCCGCCTCCCGGGTTAACGCCATTCTCCTGCCTCAGCCTCTCTGAGTAGCTGGGACTACAGGCGCCCGCCACCACGCCCGGCTAATTTTTTTTTGTGTTTTTTAGTAGAGACGGGGTTTCACTGTGGTCTCGATCTCCTGACCTCGTGATCCGCCCGCCTCGGCCTCCCAAAGTGCTGGGATTACAAGCGTGAGCCACCGCGCCCGGCCAGCTAATTTTTTTTTTGCTAGTTTTTGTTTTTTGTTGTTTTCTTTTGTTTTGTTTTGTTGGTAGTTTGGTTTTTTGGTTTATTTCACCATGTTGCCCAGGCTGGTCTCTAACTCCTGGGCTCAAATGATCCACCTCACTTGGCCTCCCAGAGTGCTGGGATTACAGATATGAGCCATTGCACCCGGCTTATTTTCTTCCTCTTTTGAGACGGAGTCTCGCTCTGTCGCCCAGGCTGGAGTGCAGTGGCGCCATCTCGGCTCACTGCAAGCACCGCCTCCTGCGTTCACGCCATTCTCCTGCCTCAGCTCCTGAGTAGCTGGGACTACAGGCACCCGCCACCACGCCCGGCTAATTTTTTATATTTTGTTTAGTAGAGATGGGGTTTCACCGAGTTAGCCAGGATGGTCTCGATCTCCTGACCTCATGATCCGCCCGCCTCGGCCTCCCAAAGTGCTGGGATTACAGATGAAAGCCACCACACCTGGCCTCTTTTTTTTTTTTTTTGAGACGGAGTCTTGCTCTGTTGCCCAGGCTGGAGTGCAGTGGCGCAGTCTTGGCCAACATGGTGAAACCCCATCTCTACTAAAACTACAAAAATTAGCAGGGCCCAGTGGCAGGCACCTGTAATCCCAGCTACTCAGAAGGCTGAGACAGGAGAATCGCTTGAACCCTGGAGGCAGAGGTTGCACCACCATGCCCGGCTAATTTTTTGAATTTTTAGTAGAGATGGTTTCACCTTGTTAGCCAGGATGGTCTCGTTCTATTTTAAACCAATCACTGCTGCCAGGGGCACTGCCATAAGCCAACTAGCATCTATCCCTGGAGCTGCGGGCGCGGGTTAACCGCACCTAAACCACATGGCTGAGAACCTGGGAAGCGTTAATTTCCCCATGAGCAATCAGAGCCTTGTTGGCAAGAAAAAAGGAACAGGCAAACAAAAACGTCTGTTCTGGGTTGACGTAAGGACCCTCACAGAACTCTCTGCAGGCGCGGTGGCTCATGCCTGTAATCCCAGCGCTATGGGAGGCCGAGGCAGGAGGATCGCTTGAGCCCAGGAGTTCCAGACCAGCACCTGTAGTACCAGCTCCTCAGAAGGCTGAGGCAGGAGGATCACTTGAGCCCAGAAGTTTGAGGCTTTTTTTTTAGACGGAGTTTCGCTCTTGTTGCCCAGGCTGGAGTGCAACAGTGCGATCTCAGCTCACTGCAATCTCTGCCTCCCAGGTTCAAGCAATGCTCCTGCCTCAGCCTGCTGAGTAGCTGGGCATGTGCCACCACGCCCAGCTAAATACTAAATGCCCTTGAGGCATGGTGTCAATGTACCCCCCCCACCAATGTCTGAGGGTGCTTGTTTCTTTCCTTTTTTTTTGAGACTGAGTCTCGCTCTGTCGTCCAGGCTGGAGTGCAGTGGCGCAATCTCGGCTCACTGCAAGTTCCGCCTTCCGGGTTCACGCCATTCTCCTGCCTCAGCCTCTCCGAGTAGCTCGGACTACAGGCGCCCGCCACCACGCCTGGCTAATTTTTTGTATTTTTAGTAGAGATGGGGTTTCACCGTGGTCTCGATCTCCTGACCTCGTGATCCGCCCGCCTCGGCCTCCCAAAGTGCTGGGATTACAAGCGTGAGCCACTGCACCCAGCGGTGCTTGTTTCTTATGCCCTAGCCCATGCAGTGTGATATCAAATTTTGGAATTTTACTAGTATAACAGGTGAAAATGATATATCAATATAGTTTTAATTTGCATTTATCATGACTGGGTTAAGAATGTTTTCATAATAAGAGCCATTTCTCTTTTCTTTTCTGCGGAAATCTTTTTTTTTTTTTTTTCCTCCCAAGATGCAGTCTCGCTCTGTCCCCCAGGCTGGAGTGCAGTGGCGCAATCTCGGCTCACTGCAACCTCTGCCTCCCAGGTTCAAGTGATTCTCCTGCCTCAGTCTCCTGAGTAGCTGGGATTACAGACGCCCGCCACCACGCCTGGCTAATTTTTGTATTTTTTGTATAGATGGGGTTTTGCCATGTTGGCCAGGCTGGTCTTGAACTCCTGACCTCAAGTGATCAGCCCGCCTTGGCCTCCCAAAGTGCTGGGATTACAGGTGTGAGCCACTGCGCCCGGCCCATCTGTTTAAGTCTTTTGCCCATTTTCCTCTTGGGCTGTTAATCTTTTTCTTATCCATTTGTAAGAATTCTTTAAATACCAGAGAACTTAGCTCTTTGCCTGGGATATGAGTTGAAAATATTTTTCCAAACTTGTCATTTATCATTTGACTTTGCTTATTGCATTAGTCCATTTTGTGCTGCTGTAACAGAATACCTGAGACTGGGACATTTATAATTAACAGAAATGCATTGGCTCACAGTTCTGGAGAGCAAAAGGCAGCGACAGGCCTGGTGCCAGGTGAGGACCTGGTCTCTGTTTCCAAGACAGAGCCTTGTAAGTTCATCATCCAGGGAGAGGGAGCGTGTTACTCACACGGCAGAGGGCGGAGGGGCAAGTGGCAACAGAGGCCCAGACGCACCCTTTTATACGATGATGGCATTAAATCCACCACAGATGAGGGCAAAGCCCTCTTATAAGATGATAGCGTTGGGCCGGGCGCGGTGGCTCACGCTTGTAATCTCAGCACTTTGGGAGGCCGAGGCGGGCGGATCACCTGATGCCAGGAGTTCAAGACCAGCCTGATCAAAACGGTGAAACCCCATCTCTATTAAAAATACAAAAATTAGCCAGACGTGGTGGCCCACGCCTGTAATCCCAGCTACTCAGGAGGCTGAGGCAGGAGAATCGCTTGAACCCAGGAGGCAGATGTTGCAGTGAGCTGAGATCACACTACCAGACTTCAGCCTGGGCAACAGAGTGAGACTCCTCAAATAAAAATAAAAATAAAAAACTGTTGCAATTAAATTTCAACATGAGTTGTGGAGGGAATAAACATTCAAACCGTGGAACTTTATAGTTTCCCTGCAGACTTTATTTAGCCAAATTTACCGATTTCTTTTTGGTGGATTTTTGATTTTGTGATACAGTAAGAAAGGCCTTACTCTGCAGTAATAAAATCATGTTTTTATATTTTCTTCTTTTGTTTTTTTTTGCATTTTAATCTTTGATCCAATTGGAATTTCTGCTCATATGCAGTAAGTATGGCTCCAACTTTGTTTTTCGAGTGGCTACCCAGCTGTTTCAATACTGCATACTAAGAAAGTAAACTAGGCAGGGTGTGGTGGCTCACACCTGTAAGCCCAGCATTCTGGGAGGCCAAGGCAGGAGGACTGCCTGAGCCCAAGAATTCAAGACCAGCCTGAGCAACCAGCGACATCTCAGTGTCTAATAAAATGAAAAATGTTCTGGGCATGGTGGTGCACGCCTGGAGTCTCAGCTACTCAGGAGGTTGAAGTGGGAGGATCACTTGGGCCTAGGATGTTGAAGCTGCAGTGAACTGTGATCATACCACTGCACTCCAGCCTGGATGACAGAGTAAAACCCTATCTCAAAAAAAAAAAAAAAAGGCCAGGCATAGTGGCTCACGTTTGTAATCCTAGCACTTTGGGAGGCTGAGGCGGGTGGATCACCTGAGGTCAGGAGTTCAAGACCAGCCTGACCAACATGGTGAAACCCCATCTCTATTAAAAATACAAAAATCAGCCAAGCGTGGTGGTGCATGCCTGTAATCCCAGCTACTTGGGAGGCTGAGACAGGAGAATCTCTTGAACTCGGGAGGCAGAGGCTGTGATGAGCCGAGATCATTGCTCCACTGCACTTTAGCCTGGGTGATGGAGTGAGACTCTGTCTCAAAAAACAAGTACATCTTAGACCTTCATCAAATATTTCTGGAGAAAGTGATTCCGAGTGCTTTGCTCATCAATCTTCATTTCTTTTTTTTTTTTTTTTAACTTTTCCCCTAAGATTTTTTATTTTAAATTTTTTTTGCATTTTTAGTAGAGATGGGGTTTCACCACGTTAGCCAGGATGGTCTCGATCCGCCCGTCTCGGCCTCCCTAAGTGCTGGGATTACAGGCGTGAGCCACCGCACCCAGCCCATCAATCTTCATTTCTAACATCTCCAGTAACTGATCCTTATCTTGTTAACTCTTTGATGCTTTGGATAATGTTTTTGTTATTCTCTGTCCAGTATTTAAATTTCTCTTCAAGGAAACAATTGTCCTAAATTATCTAATCCACTAGTACCAGAAAAGGAATTTCTGGGTTACTGTGGTAAAGTTTCATGTGATGAACCATCCTTGAATTCTCCCAGAATAAACACCACATGGTCATAACATGTTAATTTTATTTTATTATTCTTTGTGTGTGAGACGGAGTTTCACTCTTGTTGCCCGGGCTGGAGTGCAATGGTGCAATCTCAGCTCACTGCAGCCTCCACCTCCTGGGTTCAGGTGATTCTCCTGCTTCAGCTTCCCAAGTAGCTGGGATTACAGGCGCATGCTAATTTTTTGTATTTTTAGTAGAGATGGAGTTTCATCATGTTGGCCAGGCTGGTCCCGAACCCCTGACCTCAGGTGATCCACCCGCCTCCGCCTCCCAGAATGCTGGGATTACAGGTGTGAGCCACCATGCCCAGTCATGACATGTTAATTTAAATATGCAGGCCAGGGGTGGCGGCACACTCCCCTAGTCCCAGCTACTTGGGAGGCTGAAGTGGGAGGATTGCTTGAGCCTGGCAGACAAAAGTTGCAGTGAGCCGAGATCACGCTGTTGTCCTCCAGCCTGGGTGACAGAGTGAGACCTCATCTAAAAAAAAAAATTAGGCCAGCCGGGCGTGGTGGCTCACACCTGTAATCCCAGCACTTTGGGAGGCCAAGGTGGGCAGATCACAAGATCAGGAGTTCAAGACCAGCCTGGCCAATATGGTAAAACCCCGTCTCTACTAATAATACAAAAATTAGCCAGGTGCAGTGGCACACACTTGTAGTCCCAGCTACTCAGGAGGCTGAGGCGGGAGAATCGCTTGAACCTAGGAGGCGGAGGTTGCAGTGGGCCAAGATCTCACCGCTGCACTCCAGCCTGGGCGACACAGCGAGACTCCATCTCAAAAAAAAAAAAAAATTCAGGCCGGGCACGGTGACTCACACCTGTAATCCCAGCACTTTGGGAGGCTGAGGCAGGCAGATCACCTGAAGTCAGGAGTTCAAGACCAGCCTGGCCAACATGGTGAAACCCCTTCTCTACTAAAAATACAAAAATTAGCAGGGTATGGTGGTGGGCGCCTGTAATCCCAGCTAAATGGGAGGCTGAGGCAGGAGAATAGCTTGAACCTGGGAGGCGGAGCTTGCAGTGAGCCAAGATCGTGCCACGGCACTCCAGCCTGGGCGACAGAGCAAGACTCGGTCTCAAAAAAATAAAATAAAATAAAATAAAAAATAAATATGCTATATTCTGTTTACTAATATTGAATGTGTACTTTTTGCATTAATGTTAATGGCTGAGATATTTCTACATTTATATTTTTAGTGGAGTCTTTCCTGGGTTTGGCACCAGTCTTGTGCTCATGTTTTTAGAAGATTTTGGAAGTTTTTCTTCTTTTCCTATAGTTTGGAACAATTTAAATAGCCCTGGTATTATCTTCTCTTGAAAGGTTTGGTAGAATTCCCATCTTTTTTGTTTGTTTTTGAGACGGTATCTTGCATTGTCGCCCAGGCTGGAGTGCTGTGGCTTGATTTCGAGTCACCACAACCTCTGCCTCCTGGATTTAAGTGATTCTCCTGCCTCAGCCTCCAGAGTAGCTGGGACTACAGGTGCCCGACACGGGCCCGGCTAATTTTTGTAGTTTTAGTAGAGACGGGGTTTCACCGTATTAGTCAGGATGGTATCGATCTCCTGACTTCGTGATCTACCTGCCTCGGCCTCCCAAAGTACTGGGATTACAGGCATGAGGCCTCATGCCCGGCCCCTAGTGCAGTGGTTTTGTGTTCATGGGGACCCTTGCTGGGGGCTGTGGAGGGAAGATCATGGGGACCCTTGCTGGGGGCTGTGGAGGGAAGGCCCTGGGGACCCTTGCTGGGGGCTGTGGAGGGGAAGAAATGTCACGTGAATGACAAACGGTATTCCATTCACTCCAGTGCACACAGCTGCCGCTGCAATTATGTGCTTAAAAAATAACAAAACATGGAGTAGATTTTCAATAACATGAAATTACAAAGATTAAGTTTTTGTTTTTTGTTGTTACCGGAGTAAAAAGTTTTAAAGCCTTTTCTTGTATTTATTTCATGCTCTAGCCTTTTTCAGAGACCAAAATCTGCTCATGGAATCACTTCCCAAACATGTATTCTGCCATCAGAGCTCCAGCAATGCATCTAAGTTGCTTCAGGCTATCATGATAACCCTTTCTCTCATCCCCAAAGCTCATCTATAAAATTTGACATTTGCTCATCAGAAAACAATTCCCGATTCTGGGCTTCTTATCTGTGCTGTTCTCCCCCACAGGGAGAGGGTTGTACATCTTTGATTACTCCTGCAGTGGAGCAAATGTGATTATTAAGCATAAGGATGAAAGCAAGATGGGGAGGCGGAGCATCAGATCCACACTCAGGTTTTGCAAAATCAAAACAAACAAACAATTCCCCAATAACAACAGAAGCCTGTAACTCTTTTTTTTTTTTTTTTATTGAGACAGAGTCTCGCTCTGTCTCCCAGGCTGGGTGCAGTGGCGCCATCTGGGCTCACTGCAAGCTCTGCCTCCTGGATTCACCCCATTCTCCTGCCTCAGCCTCCCGAGTAGTTGGGACTGCAGGCGCCCGCCATCACGCCCGGCTAATTTTTTTTTTTTTTTTTTTTTTTTTTTTTTTTTTTTTTTTTTTTTTGAGACGGAGTCTTGCTCTATCACCCAGGCTGGAGTGCAGTGGCCCGATCTCGGCTCACTGCAAGCTCCGCCTCCCGGGTTCACGCCATTCTCCTGCCTCAGCCTCTCCGAGTAGCTGGGACTACAGGTGCCCGCCACCATGCCCGGCTAATTTTTTTGTATTTTTAGTAGAGACGGGGTTTCACTGTGGTCTCGATCTCCTGACCTCGTGATCCGCCCGCCTCGGCCTCCCAAAGTGCTGGGATTACAAGCGTGAGCCACCGCGCCCGGCCTCCGGCTAATTTTTTGTATATTTAGTAGACAGGGGGTTTCACCGGGTTAGCCAGGATGGTCTCGATCTCCTGACCTCGTGATCCGCCCACCTCGGCCTCCCACAGTGCTGAGATTACAGGTGTGAGCCACCACGCCCGGCTAATTTTTTGTATATTTAGTAGACACGGGGTTTTACCGGGTTAGCCAGGATGGTCTCGATCTCCTGACCTCGTGATCCGCCTGTCTCGGCCTTCCAAAGTGCTGGGATTACAGGCGTGAGCCACCGCGCCTGGCCAGAAGCCCCTAACTCTCTTAGAACAACTTGCTATTTATTAGTGGGCTATTTTCTCATTTCCCTTCTGGGAAAGCTCACTCAGAGAAACCCTAACACACAACCGAAAAGCCTCTGCTTACAAGTGACCTTTGCAAAGTGTTCTGTTTTCAAAGGAAGGGGCTTCAAAATAATAGAAGATGGAAGACATCTGAATTGGAACTCACCCCCGCACCCCAACCCTGGGAAAGAGGGTGGGGATCAAGATCACTGCCGGCCAGGCACGGTGGCTCACGCTTGTAATCCCAGCACTTTGGGAGGCCGAGGCGGGTAGATCACTTGAGGTCAGGAGTTCGAGACCAGCCTGGCCAACATGTTGAAACCCCATCTCTACTAGAAATACAAAAATTAGCCGGGAGTGGTGGTGCACGCTGTAGTCCCAGCTACTCGGGAGGCTGAGGCACGAGAATCACTTGAACTCGGGAGGCGAGGTTGCAGTGAGCTGAGATCCCGCTGTTGCACTCCAGCCTGGGCGACAGAGAAAGACTCCGTCTCAAAAAAATAAATAAATAAAAAAATAGAGAGAGAGAATATTAGCCTCTCCTTGTTCCTCCAAAAGGCAGAAACTAAACCCCCAGAGGCAAATCTACCAAGGCTGACCCACTCCCCACCACACTGCCCTGCTGCAACCCCACCGCACCCTCAACCATCCTCCCTACCTTCCAGGGGAATTAGGAACGGAGCAGAACTCCATCGCAGCCAGTCTTAGTTACCCACTGATTTAATCTCTGATTCCTGCCCTGAGGAGAAAGAATATGAATTATTATAAACCCATCTGTTCCCTCTCTTTTCTGCAAAGACAAGGACCCCGGGGCTGGGAAATAATACTGATGGCATTACTAGCGGTCTCTAGCTCACTGGTGTCTCCCTCCCCCCTTCCCCCAACAGCGCATAATTTGAAGATTTTCTTTAAAAAAAAAATGACTTTAACGCCCCCAACTAATGTTTTCCGAACAGTAATAATTACAAATTCCAAACAAAAACTTAGCAGCATGTGTGTGTGTGCGCGCGCATCTCTTCCAGGCTTTTCATTTCAATAGATCTGCTAATTAAAAGCTATAATTTAACAAATAATGACCTAACCATCTCACTGTGAAATCAAACAAAAACCTACCACTAAAATGTTGGACTAGATAATGAATCCGGGTGCAATTCACACTCCTGCTGGGCCCAGGCTGGCCCCCTTCCAGCAACGGGCCTGCGCCCGTGATTAGCAGAAACAGCTTTTCCAGCCATTTGGAGCAAACAGGGAGGATAAATGAGCAATTTATGAGTCTAAGAGTCTTTTTGGACCCACGCCCACTGCTGACAGAGCAGGATGGAGCATTTATTCCTCCCCTGCCCTCGTTCATTGACAGTTGGTCAATTGCATTTTCTCCCCGGCCCTCTTTGGCCCCTGGCGGAGAAAGTTATTTTCTTTTTTTTTTTTTTTTTTTTTTTTTGAGACGGAGTCTCTCTCTGTCCCCCAGGCTGGAGTGTAGTGGCGCAATCACGGCGCACTGCAAGCTCCGCCTCCGGGGTTCACGCCATTCTCCTGTCTCAGCCTCGCGAGTAGCTGGTTACAAGCACCCACCACCACGCCCGGCTAATTTTTTTTGTATGTTTAGTAGAGACGGGGTTTCACCGTGTTAGCCAGGATGGTCTCAATCTCCTGACCTCGTGATCCATCCACCTCTGCCTCCCAAAGTGCTAGGATTACAGGCGTGAGCCACCGCGCCCGTCCCCGAAAGTTATTTCTTAATAACAAGCCTCAAGGATCTGTGAAAAGGAAAACTAGAAATCAGGTGAAGATGCCCACTGAATCCGGCATCCTAAATGTTTGATAAAATAATAAACGGTGGGCCGGGTGCAGTGGCTCACGCCTGTAATCCCAGCACTTTGGGAGGCCGAGATAGAAGGATCACCTGAGGTCAGGAGTTTGAGACCAGCCTGGCCAGCATGGTGAAATGCCGTCTCTACTAAAAATACAAAAATTAGCCGGGCATGTTGGAGGGCGCCTGTAATCCCAGATACTCAAGAGGCTGAGGCAGGAGAATCGCTATTTTTTTTTTTTTTTTTTTTTTTTTTTGAGACGAGTCTCGCTGTGTCGCCCAGGCTAGAGTGCAATGGTACGATCTTAGCTCACTACAAGCTCCGTCTCCCAGGTTCAAGTGATTCTCCTGCCAGTAGCTGGGACCACAGGTGCGTGCCACCACATCCGACTAATTTTTTTTTTTTTCTTTTAGTAGAGACAGGGTTTCAGCATGTTGGTCAGGCTGGTCTCGAACCCCTGGCCTCATGATCCGCCTGCCTCGGCCTCCCAAAGTGCTGGGATTACAGGCTTGAGCCACCGCGCCCGGCCGAGAATCGCTTGAACCCGGGAGGCGGAGGTTGCAGCGAGCCGAGATTGTGCCATTGCACTCCAGCCTGGCGACAGAGCAAGCCTGTCTCAAAAAAAAATTTTTTTAATGTAAAAAATAACGAAATGATAAAATAAACAATGAAAGCAAGATTGTTTCCCACCTACCACACCCCTTCCCTGAGCTGGGAATTGGGCACCTGTGCCAGGTTAAACATAGCCCGGTGTTCTGGAACCTTCCCCGCAGACCCAGCTCATACCAGTCCGCTGAGAGGCTGCCCAGCTGCTGTACAGGAAATGCTCGCGCTCCGTGGGAGGAGCCCTCAAACACCCACCCCTTCCTGGAGTCCCGGCGGGAAGGGAGAGAACTGGGGACTCTGGGAAAGCGCTGCGGAGAGGCAAAGAGGTCCCCGTGGAGCTGAGGCAGGAAGACCGCGCGCTGGCTGAGACCCCAGGAGCCCAAAGTTTCTACAAGCTGGACCTGTCGCAGGCGCAGGGAGGAAGGCGATTCCGGGTGTGCAGAGGTCACACGGCCACCCGAGGAGCTCACCCTAATCCTGCCTTGAAATCTTAAATCCCAATGTCCGCCGGGCGCGGTGGCTCACGCCTGTAATCCCAGCACTTTGGGAGCCCAAAGCGGGCGGATCACAAGGTCAGGAGTTCGAGACCAGCCTGGCCAACGTGGCAAAACCCCATCTCTACTAAAAATACAAAAGAAATTTGCCAGGTGTGGTGGCGTCGCCTGTAATCCCAGCTACTTGGGAGGCTGAGGCAAGAGAATTGCTTGAGCCCAAGAGGCAGAGGTTGCAGTGAGCCAAGATTGCACCATTGCACTCCAGCCTGGGCGAGAAGAGCGAAACTCCATCTCAAAAATAAAATTAAATACGTAAATAATAAAGCTTTGCGAATCCCATTTAATAATGGTTTTCTTTTCTTTTTTTTTTTTTTTTTTTGAAACGGAGTCTCGCTCTGTCGCCTAGGCCGGAGTGCAGTGGCGCGATCTCCGCTCACTGCAAGCTTGCCTCCCGGGTTCACACCATTCTCCTGCCTCAGCCTCCCGAGTAGCTGGGACTACAGGCACCCGCCACCAGGCCCAGCTAATTTTTTGTATTTTTAGTAGAGACGGGGTTTCACCATGTTAGCCAGGACGGTCTCTATCTCCTGACCTCGTGATCCGCCCACCTCGGCCTCCCAAAGTGCTGGGATTACAGGGGTGAGCCACCGCGCCCAGCCATGAGCCACCGTGCCCAGCCATGATGGTTTTCAAAGGCTGCCATTTCATTGATGAACACATTGACTTACTCAGTCCCAAATCTTTAGAGCAAAAGTATCAAATGTCAATTTTTTGTATCAGCAGCCTCTCCAGCAGTGACCTGAGACAGACTTTCACAGCTGGGCTGCCAAGGATGCGTCTATTAATTGATTTTATAGAATCTGTGTCATCACTAATTGGGGATATTTGCATTTCAAAAGAGGCAGAGTTCAAGTTCAAGCCATTCTTCCTCTCCTTCTTTTGACTAAGAAGGGGCTCTTTAAGGACAGAATTCCACCTTGTTTATCTCTGCATCTTCCAAGCACCTCATGGTCCTCATAAAGATTAAGGCGGGGTCGGGGGACCCGTGGTGCGTCACGCCTGTAATCCCAGCAATTTGGGAGGCCGAAGTGAGTGGATTGCTTGAGCCCCGGAGTTCAAGACCAGCCTGGGCAACATGGTGAGCCCTGTCTTTACAAAACACACAAAAATTAGCCAGTCCCAACTACTCATGCGGCTGAGGTGGGAGGACTGCTTGAGCCCAGGAGGCAGAGGTGACAGTGAGCCGTGATCATGCCATTGCACTCTAGCCTGGGCGGCAGAGTCAGATCCTGTCTCAAAAAGAAAAGAAAAAGGGCTAACATGGTGAAATCCCATCTCTACTAAAAACACAAAAATTAGCCAGGTATGGTGGCGGGCACCTGTAATCCCAGCTACTCAGGAGGCTGAGGCAGGAGAATCGCTTGAACCTGGGAGGCGGAGGTTGCATTGAGCCGAGATGGCGCCACTGCACTCCAGCCTGGGTCTGGGCGACAGAGCAAGACTCCACCACCAAAACAAAAAGAAACAAAGAAAGAAAAAAAAAGATCAAGCCTTACAATCAAGATACACACATTAAATGGACTCTGACCATCCCTATTCCTTCGGACTCCTCACATTGCAAACAACAGCTTAAGTAGCAGGTGGATACACTGCTTCAATAATAAAGAGGGTATTTTGGCCCATGTAACTGAACAGTTTGGGGATAGATCTTTAGGCGTGGTGAGATCTAGTGTTCAAACAATGTAACCAAGAGCCTGGTTTTTCTCTTACCAGATTTCCCGGCTCTCTTTTCTCGCTGCAAATAGCTCCATTCTCCGACCTGTTCCCGTCTTCACGGTTGCCCGATGAACAGTCGTTTCCCAGCGCTAGAGCCATGCTCGTGTATGTCCAGCGGGCGTGAGTCTATTCAGGCAATTTCCACACAAGCAGGAGGTGTTTCATTCCTGGCAGCTTCAGCAAAATTCTCTGGGCATCTTACTGGCTCTGACTGGCAACTGCCCGTCCCTGAACCATGTGCTGTGGCCAAGAGGGGAGTCTCCGACAGGCTTAATTAAGCCAATCTCATTCAAAGTGCTGAGGACAAAGGAGTGGAGACGCTCCAACAGAAAAGGGAGATTTTTTTTTTTTTGACAGGGTCTCCCTCTGTCACCCAGGCTGGAGTGCAGTGGCACAATCTCAGCTCACTGCAAGCTCCGCCTCCCGGGTTCAAGCGATTCTCCTGCCTCAGCCTCCCGAGTAGCTGGGGCTACAGGTGCACACCACCACGCCCGGCTACTTTTTGTATTTTTAGTAGAGACGGGGTTTCACCCTGTTGGCCAGGCTGGTCTCAAACTCCTGACCTCAGGTGATCCACCCGCCTCGGCCTCCCAAAGTGCTGGGATTACAGGCATGAGCCACCGCGCCCAGCCAAGAGCGATCACTTTAGTGAGAGAACAGAGGGTGGACGCCAGGAAAACAAGCAGAAATGGAAACCACACTGGCCGGTTCCTGGTGGGTGGAGGTGCTGGGTGGGAGCAGTTTCCTTCCTGGCTTCTCTCTCCGGCGCTCACTGCAGCAGCTTCAAGGGTGACAGATGGAGGCCACAGAGCCGGGGCCCATCCGGCTGTGTGTGCCGGTGGGGGTGGGGGGACAAAGGCTGACGCCCCATGCTCACCAGTCCACTCCTCGCCAAGCTTCCCCGGCTGCCCAGCACTTCCTTCTTCCTTTCCCTCACCTGCCAGACTCCTATCTCTGGGGCAGTTCTGATCTCTTTGATCATGTTCACCTGCCTCAATTTCATGCACGAGGGAAATTTTTCTGATTCCTTGTAGGCCTGAAACTCCTTTTTTATTTCAATTTTTTTTTTTTTTTTTTGATGGAGTCTTGCTCTGTCATCCAGGCTGGAGTGCAGTGGCACGATCTTGGCTCACTGCAACCTCCACCTCCCAGGTTCAAGCAATTCTCCTGCCTCAGCCTCCCAAGTAGCTGGGATTACAGGAATGCACCACCGAACCAGGCGAATTTTGTATTTTTAGCAGAGACAGGGTTTTACCATGTTGGTCAGGCTGGTCTTGAACTCCTGACCTCACGTGATCCACCCGCCTCAGCCTCCCAAAGTGCTAGGATTACAGGCATGAGCCACCGTGCCCGGCATATTTCTACTTTTTAGAGACTGGGTCTCGCTTTGTCGCCCAGGCTAGAGTGCAGTGACGTGATCTTTGCTTACTGTAGCCTCAAACTCCTGGGCTCAAGGGATCCTCCCACCTCAACCTCCTGAGTAGCTGGGACTACAGGTGCATGCCACCACCCCCAGCTAATTTTTTAATTTTTCGTAGAGACAGGGTTTCTTAATAATAATGATATGACAATATTGATTCGTTAATTGTGATAAATGTACTACAGTAATGTGATACGTTAATAACAAGGAAATGGGTTCAGGATACATGGGGGACTCTTGGTATTAGCTTCTCACTTTTTCTGTACATTTTTTTTTCTTTCTTTCTCTTTTGAGGCAAAGTTTCACTCTTGTCCCCCAGGCTGGACTGCGATGACAACAGTCTCCACTGACTGCAACCTCCACCTCCTGGATTTATGCGATTCTCCTGCCTCAGCCTCCCAAGTAGCTGGGATTACAGGTGCGTGCCACCACATCTGGCTAATTTTTGTATTTTTAGTAAAGACGGGGTTTCACCATGTTGGCCAGGCTGGTCTCGAACTCCTGACCTCCGGTGATCCACCCACCTCAGGCTCCCAAAGTGCTGGGATTACAAGCAGGAGCCACTCGCTCGGCCTAATTTTTCTGTACATCTAAAATCATTCTAAAAAAAAACATTCATTAAAGCATAAAAAATGGGTGGCCAGTCATGGCGACTCACATCTGTAATCCCAGCACTTTGGGAGGCGGAGGTGGGTGGATCATGAGGTCAGGAGTTCAAGACCAACTTGGCCAACATGGTGAAATCCCAACTCTACTGAAAACACAAAAATTAGCCGGGCGTGGTGGCACATGCCTGTAATCCCAGCTACTCAGGAGGCTGAGATGGAAGGATTGCTTGAGCCCAGGAGGTCGAGGCTGCAGTGAGCTGTGATTATGCTACTGCCCCCCAGCCTGAGTGACAGAATAAGACCCTGTCTCAAAAAAACAAAAACAAAAAAACAAAAAACACCCCCCCAAAAACCCATGAAAAATCAAAAAGCAACTGGAGAGAGGGAATAATAGCTAGCAGCTCAAAGTGTACCTTCTGTGAGGGTGGGAGTGGAGATGCTTCCCCCACCTCCCCAGCAGCAGGGTTATCTTCAGACAGCAGGAGGAGAGGACGTTCAAGTGGGTGAGACAGATCTCTTTGTGGGCCCAGGCAGGAAGCTGAGGGTTCACACCTGATGGTCTCAGTTTTTCCTCTGAGACAGGAGAGGTGAGCTATGTGCAATGAACTGTGGGTTGTACGTGATGAAGACTTGAAGGTCCTCCAAGAGAAGTGCAGGAGGAACCTGACCAGGGCAAAAGAGCAGTTTCCTCTCTGAGCACAGATGACAAGAGATAAAACTTCAGTTTTTGCAGGGGCAGCCCCAGGTGGATAGCACCAAGCAGCAGGGCCTTAGCCCAACTAGAGGCCTGAATCCAGAGCGCTTCATGGGGTTCAACTTTTTTTTTTTTTTTTTTGAGACGACGGAGTCTTGCTCTGTCGCCTAGGCTGGAGTGAAGTGATGTTATCTGGGCTCACTGCAATCTCCACCTCTCAGGTTCGAGCTATTCTCCTGCCTCAGCCTCCCAAGTGGCTGGGATTACAGGCGCCCACCACCACGCCTGGCTAATTTTTGTATTTTTAGTAGCGACGGGGTTTCACCATGTTGGGCAGGCTGGTCTCGAACTCCTGACCTCAAGAGATCCGCCCGCCCAGGCCACCCAAAGTGCTGGTATTGCAGCCCTGAGCCACCGCGCCCAGCCTGGAGTTCCACTTTCTGACCAGAAGAGGGCGCCGGGATTCCACTTTTGTTCTCACGCCCCACGTTTCTCTTTCCAAAGTTGCTAAGGTTTGGATTCTAGGAGTAAAAAGTTCCCTCCTGAGTCCACCACAATGATGGCGGGAGGCGGTAGGAGGGTCGGCGATGGTTTTGTTCCTTTGTTTGTTCACCCCCGTGGGGAACCAGGGAGAAGAGTGTGGGAACTGGGTGGAGATATCTGCGGAACAGTCACCCGGAAACGGGAACACGGCTCTGAACGTTGGGAGAGAAGCTGCAGCTGGAAAGAGACATTTGACATTTAAGGGATTGTCGGAAGAAGAGGAGCCGATCAAAAGGGACAGAAAAGGAGTGAGTGGGGAGAGATGCCAAAGAGAGGAGCCCAGTTCCCGCCGGGCACGTGGTTCAGCCTGTAGTCCCAGCGCTTTGCCAGGCGAGGCGGGCGGAGTTCGAGACCTGCCTGGCCCACAAAGTGAGACCCACCCCACCCCCATCTCTACAAAAATAAAATATAAAAATAAATTATCCGGGCGTGGTGGCGGGCGCCTGTGGTCCCAGCTACTCGGGAGGCTGAGGCAGGAGAATGGCGTGAACCCGGGAGGCGGAGCTTGCAGTGAGCCGAGATCGCGCCACTGCACCCCAGCCTGGGCGACAGAGCAAGACTCCCTCTCCAAAAAAAAATTAAATAAATAAAGTAATCGAGAACGGAAGCTTTGCAGTCAGGGGAAACTTACTGAGACTGTTTTCTCATCTGAAAACGGGGCGACGGATAACAAGGACCGTGAAGAATCCCCCCACGCGGGCGCCCCAGCTCAGAGCCAGACCCTGGGAGGCTGGAGCCGAGGGAAGCGCCAGGAGCGGGGTCCGCAGCCTCGGCCCTTCCCGCGACCCCCACTTGCGGCGGGATTCAGGCGGTGGCGACCCCCGAGTCCCTCCCCTGGGGCGCCTCCCGACGCATCCCGGCCCCGGTCTTAGCTCATAAATCTCCTTCACACAGAGGCCCATAAATCAGGGGCCGGTGGAGGGACCCCCCAGCTCCCCGCCCCCGCCCCACTCTGGAGAGGCGGTGGGGGCGCAGGAAGCCCCTGGGATGGGGGCCGCGGCTTGTTAATTACAGGTCGCGGGGCCTGATTTATGGGGGGCGGGCCGCGTGCTGCGCGGGGGCTGGGCATGTCTGGGGGAGCCCGGACGGGCTCCAGGAGGCCTGAGGGGCTCCTAAGTTCTCAGGGCCTTGTTGAAATGACAGTCTGGAGCGTAATCAACCATAACATGTTCCTATGTAAATAAAATATAAACGTAGTAATGCGCATGGCTAAGGCAATGGAGAGACTGTGTGCCCAGCTGTGCTAAACGCTGTATCAACTCACCAAATAGTTACTGAATGCCTACTGGGTGCCAGGGATCTGGCATGTATATAGATTCTCTCCTGAACCTCCCCAGGTAGCTCTGAAATTTAGTCCTTATGGTTCCCACTTTGCAGATGGAGAAATCAGAGAAGTGATCGACTTGTCCAAGGTCCCCTGATTAATAAGTAGTGGGTTCAGGAATCATACACCTCGTCTCCGTCCTCCAAGCTTAACCTGCTTGGACTAGGTTATGCTACCACCTGCTTCACTGTCTTCCTGCTCCGCTCATGAGTTGTGTGATCTTGAGCAAGCGTCTTAGCCTCTCTGAGCCTCAGTTCTCCTCACTGATAAAAGAGGATTCTGCCCTACCTACCTCACAAGGAGTTAGGAGGGTCCAATTTAAAGGGAGTTTATAAAAGTGCTTTAAAAATTCTCTCTAAAGTTTTATATGAGGCTGGGCGAGGTGGCTCATGCCTGTAGTCCCAGCACTTTGGGAGACTGAGGCAGGCAGATCACTTGAGGTCAGGAGTTTGAGACCAGCCTGGGCAACATGGTGAAAACCCATCTCTACTAAAAATACAAAAATTAGCTGGGCATGGTGGCACACACCTGTAGTCCCAGCTACTTGGGAGGCTGAGGCAGGAGAATCACTTGAACTGGGGAGGTGGAGGTTGTAGTGACCGAGATCACGCCATTACAATCCAGCCTGGGGAAAAAAAATTCTGTATAAAAGAGCATTAGGCCGGGCCCAGTGGCTCATGCCTGTAATCCCAGCACTTTGGGAGGCCAAGGCAGGAGGATCACGAGGTCAGTAGTTCGAGACCAGCCTGACCAACATGGTGAAACCCTGTCCCTACTAAAAATACAAAAATGAGCCAGGCATGGTAGCGTATGCCTGTAATCCCAGTTACTCAGGAGGCTGAGGCAGGAGAATCACTTGAACCCAGGAGGTGGAGGTTGCAGTGAACCGGGATCTCGACACTGCACTCCACCCTGGGCCACAGAGCGAGACGCCAACTCGAAAAAAAAGAAAAAGAAAGAGTATTAGTTTAAGATGACTTTAGGTACTGTAATGGATAAATCCCCAAATCTCAGTGGCTTAAACATGAAGATTTATTTCCTGCTCATGGAATCATTCATGTGGTGTCTCTGGTCAGGCAGTATTCCTAGGCAGCTCTCCCCCAGCCATGATTGAGGGCCCCAGGCTTCTTCCTCTTCTACCTCTGCCGTCTTCAGCTTGTGGCCCCCATGGCTGGCCTAGGGGACCTGAAGCCAGCAGGACGGGACATGGAGGCTGCAGAGGTGCGGGTGGGAAGTTCGTATGGGTGGGCCTGCAGGTGGCACGCATCAGTCCTGCTCACAGTCACCAGAGAGCTCAGTCGACTACAGGAAGGCCTGAACTGCTGCATTCATTATGTCTTGTCAAGAACAGGTGACCTCAAAACCGACTGCTTTAAAACAACCATAAACATGCGTTAGTTCAGTTTCTGTGAGTCAGGGTTTTAGGAGTGACCTTCCTGGGTGGTTCCTTTCTCCTCTTGTTCATGACGGAGGATGCATATGAGTCCTAGAGCTCCTGCAGCCCTTTTGCTACTATGAGAGAAGCCACCTTGAGAAAGAAAATATGGGTCAGGTGCAGTGGCTCATACCTGTAATCCCAGCACTTTGGGAGCCCGAGGTGGGTGGATCACAAGGTCAGGAGTTCCAGACCAGCCTGGCCAACATGGTGAAACGCCGTGTCTACTAAAAATACAAAAATTAGCCGGGTGTGGTGGCACATGCCTGTAATCCCAGCTACTTCGGAGGCTGAGGCAGGAGAATTGCTTGAACCTGGGAGGCAGAAATTGCAGTGAGCTGAGATCTTGCCACTGCACTCCAGCCTGGGAGACAGAGCGAGACTCCATCTCGGGGGGGAAGAAAAAAGCAAGAAAGAAAATATGGAGAAGGGCCAGGCGCAGTGGCTCACGCCTGTAATCCCAGCACTTTGGGAGGCCGAGGTGGGCAGATCACAAGGTTTGGAGATTGAGACCATCATGGCTAACACAGTGAAACCCCGTCTCTACTAAAAATATTTCAAAAAATTAGCCGGATGAGGTGGTGGGCACCTGTAGTCCCAGCTACTCAGGAGGCTGAGGCAGGAGAATGGCCTGAACCCGAGAGGCAGAGCTTGCAGTGAGCCGAGATCGCACCACTGCACTCCAGCCTGGGCGACAGAGCAAGACTCCATCTCATAAAAAAAAAAAAAAAAAAGAAAAGAAAATACGGAGAAGAGGTATGAAAGAATCACAGAAGAAGAGTTATAGACCAGGCGTAAAGGATAATGAAATTCCTGTGGAAGTGTAAAGGGCCAAGAACACCCAAGAGAATTCTGAAAATGAAAAATGAGACTGCAAGATTGCCTGGCCAGACAGGCATTACCCAGAAATGGTTGGAGGTGGCTTGGCAGATACGTGGCGTTACAAATCACTGGAGGCAGGGTGAACGGGTCACCAAAGGGAGCTGGAAAGATTGGTAACTGGGTTCCAGGGATGACAATAATAAAGCAATAATAATGGCAGCAATAGGAATGTAGTCATGGATGCCATTTACTGACACCTACACAGTGTTAGAAATACTTTTTTTTTTTTTTTTTGAGGCAGGGTCTCACTGTGACCCAGGCTGGAATGCAGTGACTCGATCACAGCTCACTGAAGCCTCGACTTCTCGGGCTCTAGCTGGGACCACAGGCGCGCACCACCATGCCCTGCTAATTTTTTTTTTTTTTAGAGATGGGGTCTTGCTATGTTGCCCGGGCTGGTCTGGAACTCCTGGCCTGAAGCCATCCTCCTGCCTTGACCTCCCAAAGTGCTGGGATGACAGGCAGGAGCCACCACACCCAACCAGAAGTCTGCTTTTGGTTTCTCTCACTTTGTCCTCACACCAAACCCACAAGGGAGGTACTATCTTTTTTCCTTTAAGATGGAGTTTCACTCTGTCACTCAGGCTGGAGTGCAGTGGTGCGATCTCGGCTCATTGCAACCTCTGGTTCCCAGGTTCAAGCAGGTAATGCCTGTCTGCCTCAGCCTCTCAAGTAGCTGGAATTACAGGTGCACGCCACCAGGCCCGGCTAATTTTTGTATTTTTAGTAGAGACAAGGTTTCACCTTGTTGGCCTGGCTGGTCTTGAACTCCTGACTTCAGGTGATCTGCCCTCCTCGGCCTCCCAGAGTGCTGGGATTACAGGCGTGAGCCACCATGCCCGGCCTATAATTCCTCTCAAACAGATGAGAAAGCCGAACCTCAGGAGGGTAGCGAAGATCTCTTGAGCCCACACATGGCTCTCGGCCTCCTGGGCACCAGGCAGGAACCCTGTTTTTCCTCCCAATAACAGAGCCCTTTCCTGAGAGTTCCTGGCCTTCAGCAGCCCTGGGCCGGGGAGGCAGAGCTCGCTGTCCACACCAAGCCAGCACCCACCTACCCACTACCACCTGCCCTCCCCACACCGCCCCAGACCTGGAATTCCTTCTCCAGACTGACTCTGGGGCAGATCCAAGGCTGATTAAACCCCAGCTAAAAGCACAGAGGCCTCTTTGTCATTTCTTTAATGAGAAGCCAATCACCAGGTCATTACTGGGTGGAGGTGATGAGCAGTTTGGTACTGGGGTGGGAGGGAGGAGAACGCTCTTGTTTATCTGGATGATTTACAGCTGCAGTGGCCGAGCTGGCCGGAGAAAGGAGCAGAGAGTAGGAAGAAGAGAAAGTTAATATTCACAGAGTTCCTTCTAGGAGCCAGGCCCTGTACTGAGAGCGTAAAAACATGGTCTTTCATTTAATCCTACAACAAACCTGATGAAGCAGTACCATTGCATACCTCATTTTACAGACAAGGAAACGGAGGCTCAAACAAGTGAAGCATCAGCCGGGCGTGGTGGCTCACGCCTGTAATCCCAGCACTTTGGGAGGCCGAGGCGGGCGGATCACCTGAGGTCAGGAGTTTGAGACCAGCCTGACCAACATGGTGAAACCCTGTCTCTACTAAAACGACAAAAATTAGCCAGGCATGGTGGCAAGCGCCTATAATCCCAGCTACTTGGGAGGCTGAGGCGGGAGAATCGCTTGAACCTGGAAGGTCGTGGTTGCAGTGAGCCGAGATCATGCCCCTGCACTCCAGCCTGGGCGACAGAGCAAGACTCCGCCTCAAAAAAAAAAAAAAAAAAGAAGTGAAGCATCTCGGCAAAGGCTACGCAGCTAATAAATGATAATCTTATTCTACACAACACTCTGCTGTTCAGTGTTACAGGCAGGGCTGGGGTGAGTGCAGGTGAAGGGCCAAGCAATATCCCAGCATTACAGCAAGAAAGAACAAGCTGTCGGCAGGTGCTGGATGGAGGGATGCTGCTCTGTGGGCTGGGAGTGGCAGCAGCGGAGAGGACCAAATGTGTGCATAAGCTTGTTAGAAAGAAACCCTGGGGTATTGAGTGTGTTCTCCAGAAAAAGGATAATAATAACAGTAACTAATAACTTTTTTTTTTTTTTTTTTGAGATGGAGTCTCACTCTGTCACCCAGGCTGGAGTGCAGTGGCGTAATCTTGGCTCATTGCAACCTCCGCCTCCCCGGTTCCAGAGATTCTCCTGCCTCAGCCTCCCCAGTAGCTGACACTATGGGCGCCCGCCACCACGCCCGGCTAATTTTTGTATTTTTAGTAGAGACGGGGTTTCACCATGTTGGCCAGGCTTGTCTCGAACTCCTGATCTCAGGTGATCTGCCCACCTCGGCCTCCCACAGTGCTATTACAGGCATGAGCCACCACAACCGGCCAATAATAACTAATTTTTTTTTCTTTTTTTTTGTGACGGAGTCTTGCTCTGTCGCCCAGGCTGGAGTGCAGTGGCGCGATCTCGGCTCACTGCAAGCTCCGCCTCCCGGGTTCACGCCATTCTCCTGCCTCAGCCTCCCGAGTAGCTGGGACTACAGGCGCCCGCCACCAGGCCCAGCTAATTTTTTGTATGTTTAGTAGAGAGGGGGTTTCACTGTTTTAGAAAGGATAGTCTCGAACTCCTGACCTCATGATCCGCCCGCCTCGGCCTCCCACAGTGTTGGGATGACAGGCGTAAGCCACTGCACCCGGCTGATAATAACTAATTACTAAGTGCCCACAATGTGCCAGGTACCGTGTGTGCTACGGGCTTTCTGTGCGTGGTGTCATTTAATGCTCACAGCTCTCTTATGAGGCAGTTACCAAACCATTTTACAGATGAAGAAACAGCGTGAGGGTCAGAAAGGTTAAGTCACCTGCTGCACCTCTTGAAGTTGGGATTGGCTTGGGGGTCAGAGAGGTTGACCAGGATGGCTGCTTACTCTCCACGCTCTGTTGTCAGGATTCTTGGTTGTAAACAACCAAATCCAACTTGAGCAGAAGGAAGAGGCGGGTATTGGCTCTGAGGCAGCTCACAAAATCAATGGAAAAAAAGTCTGGGGCACGGTCACTCACGCCTGTAATCCCAGCACTTTGGGAGGCCGAGGCAGGCCAATCACTTGAGGTCAGGAGTTCAAGACCAACCTGGCCAACATGGTGAAACCCTGTCTCTACTAAAAATACAAAAAATTAGCTGGGCGTGGTGGCAGACGCCTGCAATCCCAGCCACTCAGGAGGCTGAGGCAGGAGAATCACTTGCCTGGGGACATGGAGGTTGCAGTGAGTCGAGATCGCGCCACTGCACTACAGCCTGTGCAATACAGTGAGACTCTGTCTCAAAAAAAAAAGAAAAAAGAAAAAAGTCTGGGAAATTAAGGTTGGGAAACTCAAGAATTATAGGAAACTGGGCAGCTAGACCCATGGCCTAGCCAGGAACCTCCTCTAGATGCCAGTGTAGGACGTGAAGGGCCACGGACCCCCGCACTGGCACCGTGATTTCTCCACTGTTACCTGTGTTTCTTTGGGACACCACTCCAGATTCAAGTCAGGCAGTCAAGTGCCTGGAGTCGCGTCTGTCCCAGTTACCAGACATCTCTGCCACCAAGAGCCCCACCATGGAGGCTCCCTTCTCCCCAGATAGGAAGGCTGTTCAAATGCCGCATAGCAAACAGTGATAACAAAAACATCCACCACGGCACACGCCTGTAGTCCCAGCTACTCAGGAGGCTGAGGCAGGAGAATCGCTTGAACCCGGGAGGTGGAGGTTGCAGTGAGCCAAGATTGCGCCACTGCACTCCAGCCTGGGCGACACAGCAAGACTCCGTCGCAAAAAACAAAAACAAAAAAATCACCAAAGTTGTGGGTGCCCTGGGTCCGAGATGACCATATGCCACTGGCTTTCTTGTCCCCATGTCCATGGCTGGACCTTTGTAGAGAAAGCCTCTGAGCTAAGGCTTCTGCTTTTAAAGAAGGATATGGAGACGACACCCCCTTTTGTCATCTGCTTTATCCCACTGGTACCCCCACATGTCAATTCTATTTTCCAAACAGGTGTTGACTCCGTGCCCTTCTCTCACCATCGCCTGTGTAGCTCAGGCCCCCCTTTCCTCCAGGATCCTTGCTTCCTAAGTGGAATTTGTCTTCACATCCATTCACACTGCGCAAAGAGCTCTAGCTGTAATTCAAATACGGCTGACATTCCTCAGCTTAATAACCTTTTGCGGTACCCAGCTGCCTACAGGGCGAAAAGCAAGCTTTTGGCACGACGCCTGGTGATCTCCAGCCTTATCTCCCGTCACTCCCTGGCCTCACATTTGGTGGTTTGGCAAAGCCACTTTCCTGTATTTTTCGCATCATCCTGTGACGGCTTACACTTCCAGGGCCTGGCACCTGCTGTTCCCTCTACCTCCTGTCTGCTTGGCAAACTACTATTCATCCTTTGAAATCCAGTTCAGGGCCGGGCGCACTGGCTCACGTCTGTAATGCCAGCACTTTGGGTGGCCGAGGTGGGCGAGTCACTTAAGGCCGGGAGTTCGAGACCATCCTTGCCAACATGGTGAAACCCCCGTCTCTGGTAAAAATACAAAAAATAGCTGGGCATGATGGTGGGTGCCTGTAGTCCCAGGTACTCGGGAGGCTGAGGCAGGAGAATCGCTTGAACCCGGGAGGTGGAGGTTGCAGTGAGCCGAGATCGCGCCACTGCACTCCAGCCTGGGCGACAGAGCGAGACTCCGTCTCAAAAAAAAAAAAAAAGTTTTTACTGAATGAGTGCATGAAGGGGCAGAGGCTGCAATTGCGCCCCTACGTCCTCCACACTGGGCCGCGTGTGGGTTGAAACGCCAGGGTCTCGCCTGGGAGAGGAGGCTCAGGGCTTCCTGGGACACGCTCTCTGGAGGCGGTGGGGTCCAGGCCCCCGTGAGGGGCTCCTGGACTTTCTCTCCCGGGCGGGCGTTCTGTCCTCCCTCGGGGAGCGGCGCCGGAACTTCCGGAGGAAGAGCCGGAACTTTTGAACCCCAGGCCCCGCCCGACGCTAATAGGCACCTTCGCGGCCGCCGGCGGAACCGCCAGACCCTAAATCACGGCGCCCCGCCCGCCGCCTCCTCCCGCCCGGGCCGAGAACTCGCGCTCCCGGGCACGGGCAGGTGCCGCGGAAATGCCGGGCCCGCCGCTCGCTTTGAAGTCGGCCGCGCCCCGCAGCGCCCGGGAGTCCCGTGTTCCAGGAGGGGGCGCCTCTCCCGGGTCCTCGGGGTTCTTCACGTGGGGCCGTTTCCTGACCTGGCGGGGAAGGGCGGGAGCGGTCGGGAAACGCCACCGGGAAACGCGCACTGCGTGGGCATTGTCTTTGCTTTTACTGACCTTTTTTTTTTTTTTTTTTTTTTTTTGGTTTGGTTTTTGTTGTTTTTGAGACGGTGTCTCGCTCTGTCGCCCAGGCTGGAGTGCAATGGTGCGATCTCGGCTCACTGCAACCTCCACCTCCCGGGTTCAAGCGATTCTCCTGCCTCAGCCTCCGGAGTAGCTGGGACTACAGGCGCCCGCCACCACGCCCGGCTAATTTTGTATTTTAGTACAGACGGGGCTTCACCATGTTGGCCAGGATGGTCTTGAACTCCTGACCTCAAGTGATCCGCGCGCCTCGGCCTCCCAAAGTGCTGGGATTACAGGCGTGAGCCACTGCGCCCGGCCTCTAGCTGCTTTATAATTCCACATATATTGCAGATTTGGGGGAAATAGAACCTGGGAAATACGGATGTCCTTAGGATGCTTTCATCCTAGTGGGCAAGGCAGACAGTCACAGAAGTAAATACATACACTCTGCTTCCTAATGCCGTATTATTTTCTTCTATGGAGAAATTCACAGTTTGAAATAATGGGGTTATTGGCCATGCTCTTTTGGCGAGATGGATGTGAACCACACACCCATTCCAATGCCATAGGCCTTGGCATTTTAGAGGCATTTGGATTGTGACTGGGAATGAGTGGCCTTCAGGCGCTCCAAATAACTCAGCTGTGGATGCCGGAAATTCCACTGGGGGTCTTTCTCTGGGAATAAACATTATCTTTTTTCTGAGACCCTCTTTCAAATGCAAATCCCTGGGGGAAGAGGACAGAGGCTGCTCACTGAGTTCATAACCTGGCAGGGCTGTGTCACAAGATAGGGCTGCCCGAGGGCTCTGGACCCCAAAGATGCCCCTGATGTGGACCCAGGGATGCAAAGGGATCTTCCCCTTCACCCTCGGCTGCTGACTCATCTCAGCTCTGCCTGCAGAAGGGGAGTCAAAGGGCAGTGGAAGGAGAGTCAGGCCCAACCAAAACCCGAACCCCAATTGCAGCCAGCCGCCCTCCATAGCTGAAAAAGCCGGAAGCTCTGGGTCAGCCTTACCTGCAGGGCCCTGCCCTTCCCATATGAGCCCTGCCGGGACACCATGCTTTGCTCAATGACATCTCTGTGGTTGCCCATGGGACTTGACAAGAACTTTCTAGGTGTTGTTGTTGTTGCTGTTGTTGTTTTTCTGAGACAGAGTCTCGTTCTGTCGCCCAGGCTGGAGTGCAGTGGTGCGATCTCGGCTCACTGCAACCTCCAGCTCCCGGGTTCCAGCCATTCTCCTGCCTCAGCCTTCCGAGCAGTTGGGATTACAGGCGTCTGCCACCATGCCCGGCTAATTTTTGTATTTTTAGTAGACGGGGTTTTATATACTCTGTTGGCCAGGCTTGTCTCGAACTCCTGAACTCAAGTGATCCGCCTGCCTCGGCCTCCCAAAGTGCTGGGATGACAGGCGTGAGCCCCAGTGCCCGGCCCTCTGCCACTCTTTTTATTCGTATCAGCTCTCCTGCTAGAAGCCAAACTTAGCACCTTATCTGGCAGTGGGGAGGAAGAATGTGGAACCCAGTCACCCCACAGCGGCCCCAGAGCGAGGCAGGGCAAGGTCCCCGGGGCAGCGTGGCCGGGCTGCCCATCTGGTCCCCGCTTACAAGAACCTGCAAGCTTCCCTCCTTGCTTTCCTTCTTCCCCTCGGTTCCTCCCCCGCCGACCTACCTGGAGGCCGATAATAAAGCAGGAGGAGGGAGATGGATGGACGGGAGGGCGGGGCGCCGCGTGGTGCCATAAAGCCCAGCTGGAGGGGACCTGTGTCGGGAGTGTCCAGCCCCAGAAGCCGGGGACCGTCCGCGTCGCGAGCCTGGCCTGGGCAGAGGGCAGACGGCAGAGGGCCGGGGCTGGGGCAGAGGGCGAGGGCCCGGGAAGGCCATGCTGCGGGGCGCGCCAGGATTAGGCCTCAGGGCGCGCAAGGGGGCTGAGGGCTCTGCGGAGGACTTGGGGGGCCCCTGCCCCGAGCCCGGGGGGGATTTGGGGGTGCTGGGGGCGAACGGCGCTTCCTGCAACCGGGGCGAGGCGGAGGAGCCGGCGGGCAGGAGGCGCGCGCGACCAGTGCGTTCCAAGGCGCGGCGCATGGCCGCCAACGTGCGGGAGCGCAAGCGCATCCTGGACTACAACGAGGCCTTCAACGCGCTGCGCCGGGCGCTGCGGCACGACCTGGGCGGCAAGAGGCTCTCCAAGATCGCCACGCTGCGCAGGGCCATCCACCGCATCGCCGCGCTCTCCCTGGTCCTGCGCGCCAGCCCCGCGCCCCGCGGGCCCTGCGGACACCTGGAGTGCCACGGCCCGGCCGCGCACGGGGACACCGGGGACACAGGCGCCAGCCCCCCGCCGCCTGCAGGGCCCAGCCTCGCGCGCCCGGACGCCGCCCGCCCCTCGGTGCCGTCCGCGCCCCGCTGCGCCTCGTGCCCCCCGCACGCGCCCCTGGCACGGCCCAGTGCGGTGGCCGAGGGGTCGGGCCTAGCTCAGGCCTCCGGGGGAAGCTGGCGCCGCTGTCCGGGGGCTTCCTCTGCCGGGCCGCCTCCCTGGCCGCGGGGCTACCTGCGATCCGCCCCCAGAATGGGCCACCCGCGCTCCTGACCGGCCTCGAGGCACCGGCTGGGCTGCAGGGAGGCCAGGTGGCAGTTGGACTACAAAAGCCGGGACTGCAAAGGCGTCCTGGACAGAGCAGAACTGGACCAGCGGAGACCTGGCGTGGAAGAGACACGGCCTCGCCAGAGGGAAGGAGCGCCGGGGCCCGGGGCTGCGCCCCCACATCCCAGCCTCGGGAGGCAGTTCCCAGAAACGCTCAGGATCCTCAGTTCATCTTGGACTTGAACTCGTCTTGGAATGCCGCCTTCGCACCCCTGCGCCTCCGAGCCCTGTGTGTTCTCGATAATTTTGGGAGAGTGAGGGCTTTGGGGCAGGAGGTGTGGGAGCGTGGGAGTGCGGGTGGGGCCTGCTGTGGTGTCGTGGGCCCATGAGTGCGGAGTCCCCTTCCCTGCCTGCGCTGCTGCCCAAGCCTGATCCGGGAGAGGCAGGATCCGGGAGAGGCAGGCAGGGGCAGCGGCCAAATAAAAAGGAAAAACTCATTTCTGTCCGATACCACGACTCCAGTGGGCCCCGTGGCCCAGGGTGGCAGGAACTCCTGAGGGCTGGGGGCTCTCTTTGGAATGCTGGGCGGGGCCTAAGGCCCACAGGTAGGCGCCTGGGGGAACTCGTTCATAGCAAGACCCCAGGTGTGGCTGAACACTGTGGGGGCGCAAGGGGAGTAAAGAGACATCCAGAGATCCCCTCCTTCCTGAGTCCCCTGGGGTGGAAGAGGATATGATCAGGAGGGGGTCACGGGGCCTGGGAGGCTAAGGATGTGGTCAGCCTCATCTCTGGACCTCCCTGCAGAGCTGCCTGGAACCAGCCACAGTGAAGGGAGAGTCTGGCCAGGTCTCAGGGAAGGAGGCCAAGGGCAAGGCTAGGATTGGGGGCCACTAAGTCCTGCGTGCATGTACCCGAGCGACAGGCAGGAAGAGCTCCCAGGGAACCGTGGGCCAGGGCCCCCACAATGAGGGGCCGACTTGGAACCCAGGAAGGATTCTGGGGAGAGAGTTGAGTGAGGGCAGAGGGGCCTCAGGCCAAGCCTGCTGAGCTAGTGAGAGACACAGCCAGCTGCCCCGAGAGTTTTGTCCAGAGAGCTGCCCTGCGTCTCAGATGAGCTGGTGTCTGGCCCGGCTCAGGCTAAGGGTCTAATGTTGCAGGGGCTGCCTGCTGGGCCAGCGCCCAGAGTTGCTGGGGGAGAGCTGGGCTCTTGCCAACAGGAGAGGGAAGGGTTCCCCACAGCTAGCTCAGAGTGGGGATCCCACAGAAGCTAGAGAAACGCCATTAGGCATAAACCCAGGGAGAGTTTCCCAGAGCACGTGGGGTGAGGCTCACCGCTACAGTTAAAAGTGCCCCTGCTGTCTGCAAACCCCAGCCCTGGCTGGCACACTCAGCATCCTGTCCCCAGCCACGCCCTTAGGGCTCCCAATTGCACAGGGAGGCTGTGACACAGACCACGGGAAGGCTTTGACTCTATTCAGAGCGGACGTGGGGTCTAGCCAGGAGCAGCAACGCGTGAGGTGCTGGCCCCAGCCCTGCCCGCCGAGCCCCACAGTGCCACGGGCTGCCAGTGAGAAGGAAAGAGCCAGGCCTGCCCTGGTCCAGCCCCTGCTCAGCCGCCTCTCTCAGCCTCTAGTTCCTCCCCTCTGACATGAATAATGCTTCCAGGATGGCTGTGAGGATTGTAAGTGGTTCGTAATGGACCGTTTCCAGCAAACAGAATGTGTTCACAAGCTGTCACTGTTTGTGTACTATTAGGATCTTAAGAGAAACCAGCTTGGATAAGGCTGTAGCCATGTTTCAGCCTCAGGTATTTATCCTCTGGAAACATGATACAAGGACCAGCAAGTCCTGCTTTGTTAAATTCCAGGACTGAAAGAAATAAGGGGGCTGGGTGCGGTGGCTCATGCCTGTCATCTCAGCACTGTGGGAGGCCGAGAGGCGGGCGGATCACCTGAGGTCAGGAGTTCGAGACCAGCCTGGCCAATATGGTGAAACTCCATCTCTACTAAAAATACAAAAATTAGGTGTGTGTGGTGGCGCATGCACCTGTAATCCCAGCTACTCGGGAGGATGAGGCATAAGAATTGCTTGGGCCCGGGAGGCAGAGGTTGCAGTGAGCTGAGATTGCACCACTGCACTCCAGCCTGGCCAACAGAGTGAGATTCTCTCAAAAAAAAAAAAAAAAAAAAAGAAAAAAAGAGAGAAAGAAAGGTTCTTCTCCCCCACCCCGTCACACTCTCAGCCTGGAAATAGCAAGGACACCCCTGCAGGCAGAATCCTGATGTGGCAGCCCCATGAGTTCAGTGGGAGGAGGTCACAATTCTGGACTTCCATCTCCTCACTGACCAGCTGAGTGGTCTTGGGCCAATCGCCTGGCGGCTTTGAGCCTCGGTGTTCCCATCTGTATAATGGGCTAGAATAAGTACTCACATCATAGGCTGTTTTGGAGACTAAATGGGATGATGCGTTTAAAGCACTAACATAGTGCTTGGCCCACACAAACGCTCACTGAGTGGAGGCTGTTCAGACATATTCAGTTCACAAGGTTGTTACAAGGAGAGAATGCATGGGAAGCTGTTTTATAAACTGTAAAGTCCAGGACACATTGGCTGCTATCATGGTTTTTCCAGGGCTGTGCGTTTGGGTGCTGATATGTGTTTGCCTAGGATTCTGAGTTTGTGATGTGTACATATTTTGTGTGTGCTTATATAGATGTGTGGCTGCGTGGATATTTGCGTGGGTATCTATATACGTATCAACCTAACAGGTGCTTCCTCATCTCTCTGATGCCACAGGGGATCCTGGGCCTGAGTAGCCTCAGTTACGTGCTGTTGAGGTTTTCTGGAACCCTTGCTTGATTTTTCTGTCTGCTTCCCAAGATCGTATCCATTCTCCAAGATGACTTATATGTGGTGAAGAAAAGATTTTGTGATTATTAAAGAATGGTGGTTTCCACTGAGATCACATGGGTTTGCCCAAATATTGTTTAAAAGGCACAATGATAGGCATGAAATGCATAGAGAAAGGAAAACGCCAGGAAGGAAAGACGCACGTGTAAGACAGAGCCGCCAAGTCATGGCTCACTGTAGCCTTGACCTCCTGGGCTCAGGTGATCCTCCCACCTCAGCCTTCCTAGTAGCTGAGAATACAGGCGTGTGCTACCATGCCGGCCAATTTTTGTATTTTTTGTAAAGATGGGGTTTTGCCATGTTGCCCAGGCTGGTCTCAAATATCTGGGGCTCAAGTGATCCTCCTGCCTTAGACTCCCAAAGTGCTGGCATTACAGGTGTGAGGGGCCTGGCCTTAACTTTCTTTCTTTTTCTTTTTTTTTTTTTGAGCCGGAGTCTCGCTCTGTCGCCCAGGCTGGAGTGCAGTGGCGCGATCTCAGCTCACTGCAAGCTGCACCTCCCGGGTTCACACCGTTCTCCTGCCTCAGCCTCCCGAGTAGCTGGGACTACAGGCACCTGCCACCACGCCCAGCTAATTTTTTTGGTTTTTTTTTTAATAGAGACGGGGTTCCACCATGTTAGCCAGGATGGTCTCAATCTCCTGACCTCGTGATCCGCCCACCTCGGCCTCCCAAAGTGCTGGGATTACAGGTATAAGCCACTGCGCCCAGCCTTATTTTCATTAGAGTCATCATTGTTTTTTTAAAAGGTGTAAAATTAGGCCCGGCCAACATAGCGAAACCCCGTCTCCACTAAACAAACAAAAATTAGCCAGGCATGGTGGCGGGAGCCTGTAATCCCAGCTACTTGAGAGGAGGCTGAGGCAGGAGAATCGCTTGAAACCCAGAAGGCAGAGGTTGCAGTGAGCCGAGATAGCACCACTGCCCTCCAGCCTGGGCAAGAGTGAGATTTGGTGTCAAAAAAAAAAAAAAAAAAGTGAAAGATTAGTCTCCTTAGGAAAACTCCGAAGAGGAGTAGGATGTGCTTTGAGCAAGGACAGAAAGAAAGACGTATCCCCAGTGGGTTCCTTCAAGTGCACCCGCCTCCCTAGATGTGAAATTCTGGGGTGCTTGCTGATGGGCGCATGATTACATCAATTTTTTATCACCCTTTACGTGTGTGTATGTGTGCAAGTGTGTGAGTGTGCAAGTGTGTATGTGCGAGTGAGTGGGTGTGGGTGTGAGTGTGAGGGTGTGTGAATGTGTGGCGGTGAGAGTGTGAGTGGGTGGGTGTGAGACTGGGTGTGTGTGGGTGTGAGTGTGGGTGTGTGTGTGTGTGCATGAGTGTGTGTGTACACAGATGTCAGGAGGCTACTCTCACTCCTGGAGCAGAACTCCTAAACGGGGCCCAGGAAGGCTTCAGTGAGAAGAGGAATTGGCTTAATTGCACCTTCCCTGTCAGCCCCGTAGGGTTTCCTGACGCCCAGTGAGATGCCAAGGATGAAAGGGCTGTGGGGCAGAGATATGAGGAGGATGTTTCTCCTTCCCCTCAGCTTCGGCTTGAACTCGCTTATGCTTCTGAGGTTTCTTCCCCGCCCCACCTCACCCCCAAAGGCCCCCTCATGGGCAGGTCCACTCCCCCACACTGTTCACATCCCTTTCCTCTCTCAGCATCCCTCGCATGTAGGGTGCACAAAGGTTGGGGTCACCGCCGGGAGCCCAAATCCGCTGCTGCCTCCCTCCGGCTCCCTCCGCTCTGGTCATTCCCCTCATCACTATCTGCCACTAGGTGGCGCTGCGACTCCAGCATCCCACAAGGACAGAGCAAACTTGGGTCCCTAATTCCCCCCCGACCCCAGCCCACCCAGGCAACCTCGTGCCAGGGACTACTCTGGGGACTTCTTAGTTTTTTCTTTCCTCCTTTTATTCAATCAAACATTTAACATATAGCCGGGTGCAGTGGCTCACGCCTGTAATCCCAGCACTTTGGGAGGCCGAGGTGGGTGGATCACCTGAGGTCTGGAGTTCAAGACCAGCCTGGCCAACATGGCGAAACCCCATCTCTACTAAAAATACAAAAATTAGCCAGACGTGGTGATGGATGCCTGTAATCCCAGCTACTCGGGAGGCTGAGGTAGGAGAATCGCTTGAACCCAGGAGGCAGAGGTTGCAGCGAGCCAAGAGCCAAGATCACACCACTGCACTCCAGCCTGGGCAACACAGCAAGACTCTATCTCAAAAAAAAAAAAAAAGAAAAAGAAAAAAGAGAGGGGTCTTGTTCTGTTGCTGAGGCTGGAGTGCAGTGGCGTGATCATGGCTCACTGCAACGTCAAACTTCTGGAATCAAGTGACCCTCCTGAACAGCACGGACTATAAGTGCCTGGCTTGAAACCCTATTTTTTTTTTTTTTTTTGAGACAAAGTCTCGCTCTGTCACCCAGGCTGGAATGCAGTGGCGCGATCTCGGCTCACTGCAACCTCTGCCTGCCAGGTTCAAGCGATTCTCCTGCCTCAGCCTCCCAAGTAGCTGGGATTACAGGTGCGTGCCACCACACTTGGCAATTTTTTTGTATTTTTAGTAGAGATGGCATTTCACTGTGTTGACCAGGGTGGTCTCGATCTCCTGGTCTCATGATCTGCCCACCTTGGCCTCCCAAAATGCTGGGATTACAGGCGTGAGCCACCGTGCCCGGCCTGAAACTCCCATTTTTATATGAAATGAATTTTTAAAATCATGTGTTGAGGCCAGGTGCGGTGGCTCGTGCCTGTAATCCCGGCACTTTGGGAGGCAGAGGCGGGTGAATCACCTGAGTTCAGGTGTTTGAGACCAGCCTGGCCAACATGGTAAAACCCCATCTCTACTAAAAATACAAAAATTAGCCAGGTGTGGTGGCGCATGCCTGTAATCCCAGCTACTCAGGAGGCTGAGGCCGGAGAATCGCTTGAACCCGGAAGGCAGAGGTTGCAGTGAGCCGAGATCACGCTGCTGCACTCCAGCTTGGTGACAGAGCGAGATTCTGTCTCAAAAAAAAATTTTTTTAAAAGATTAAATTTTCTACTAGGCACATTTTTAGAACATAAAAATAAACAGATGAAATCCATAATGTTGATTTTAATAATGTTTTATTTGGCCCAATATATCCAAAATATTATCCTTTCAATATGTAATCAATAAAAAGTATTAATGAGATATTTTCCATTCTTTTTGTGTTTGGACCCAGTCTTCGACGTCTTGTGTGTATTTTACACTCACAGCACATCTCAACTTGGATGAGTCACATTTCAAGGGCTTAGAAGCCACATGTGGCTAGGGGCTACCGAATTGGGCTGGGTAGCTGTCATCCCTCCACCCAGGGGTCAGCTCCTAGACTGTACCATGGCATTCTGCCCAACTGGATACCGGCTTGGAGCCTAAGGGGTCTCAGGGGCCCACCTAGCCACCCTGTGAAGGAGCTTGTCCTGTTATACAGGATTATCATATTTCTGGACGCTCATGAGCAGGGGAGCCCAGCTCGCTCCCAGGCCCCACACCTGGCCTCCCCGAGGACTGAGAGGAGGACGAGGCAGCTCCCCAAGCTCTTCATTTTGCAAATAACAATGGGTTTCCTTTATTGAGCACAATTCTTTTTTTTTTTTTTTTTTTTTTTTTTGAGACAGAGTCTCACTCTGTCACTCAGGCTGGAGTGCAGTGGCGCGATCTCCACTCACTGCAACCTCTGCCTCCTGGGTTCAAGCGATTCTCCTGCCTCAGCCTCCTGAGTAGCTGGGATTACAGGTGCCTGCCACCATGCCCAGCTAATTTTTGTATTTCTAGTAGAGACGGGGTTTCACCACGTTGGCCAGGATGGTCTTAATCTCTGCACCTTGTGATCTGCCCGCCTCGGCCTCCCAAAGCACTACGATTACAGGCATGAGCCACCGCACCAGGCCTGAGCAAAATTCTTAATTTAATATAGTCAAATTTATGAAACCTGAAAAGTTTCCCCAAAGCCACAAACATTTTTTGTTTGTTTGTTTTTAGATGGAGTCTCATTCTGTCACCCAGGCTGGAGTGCAGTGGTGCAATCTTGGCTCACTGCAACCTTCACTGCCTCCAAGGTTCAAGTGATTCTCCTGCCTCAGTCTCTGAACTAGCTGTGGTTACAGGCACCCACCACCACGCCCGGCTAATTTTTGTATTTTTAGTAGAGACAGGGTTTTGCCATGTTGGCCAGGCTGGTCTCGAACTCCTAACCTCAAGTGATCCACCCGCCTCAGCCACCAAAAGTGCTGGGATTACAGGCGTGAGTCACCGTGCCCGGCTGAATTTTCAAATCTTATTCGTTTCCAGGTGTCCTTTCAGCCCCATATCTCCCATTGAGCTGAACAGCACGATCTCGGCTCACTGCAGCCTTGACCTCCCAGGCTTAAGCGATTCTCCTACCTCAGCCTCCCAAGTTGCTGGGATTACAGGCATGCACCAGCACGCCCATATAATTTTTGTATTTTTTGTAGAGATGGGATTTTGCCATGTTGCCCAGGCTGGTGTCAAACTCCTGGGCTAAAGCAATCCTCCTGCCTCGGCCTCCCAAAGTGCTGGGTTTATGGGCATGAGCCATGGCACCCTGCTTGATCGTAGGATTTTAAACTATTTCATACAACCACTTTCAAATCACACACACACATCCCTGGCGGCTCCAGATCACACTTGTAAAACAGTGTAAGGAGGGGCGTCAGGTACATAGAAAGAGATGCCGAGGATAGAGAAGGCAGACACAGAGGGAGAAAACCTAAGAGAGAACAAAGATGCAGAGGAGAATCCGATAGGACAAACAGCCTGAGGCCCTTCCGAGCTGGCATCTGCCCCGAGCAGCTGCCCTAGGGGGGGTCTCTGCCGCCGGCTCTTTAGCACCCCAGAATCGCTCTGGTGGGCATGAGGTGGACCCAACACTCCCCCTTATCCTCTTCCCCACCCGGTGGTGAGCTACGTAGAAATCCACTCGTGGGACCCTGCTGGTCCAGGCAGGATCCAGGGGCTACCCTGGTGCTCACACCTCCCCTTCCCTTCTGGAGTCGGGAGCCAGGCTTTGGGCTGGATGCTCCTAGCGGTTGGGGGTCAGGGTCTGGGTGGAATGCAATAGGGGGGCCTAGGGTCCAGCGTTTCCCAACAGAAAGGAATAAGTACACGCTTGCTTTGGAAGAAGCAGCGGAGGGCTCAGTTCCCAGGACAGCTGAAGACACGTCCCTGTGGGGCCCGGTGTGTCTTTCTCCCCATCCAGAGCCCCTGCCCAGAGAAGCAGGCCCTGGAGCTGCAGCAGCAACCGGAGGCTGGCCCAGGTCCCTCTGGGCTGGGCTGGGCTGGGCTGGGCTGGGCAGAGCTGGGCTGGGCTGGGGCAGAGGCAAAATGCTGCCAGGGTGGTTCTCTGGGGAGAGGGGAATTGAAAACGAAAAGCATTACCAAGGAGGGAGAGAGGGAGGGAGGCCATGTGGTGCACACACACACACACACACACACACAGAGGGAGGGAGGCCGTGTGGTGCGCGCACACACACACACACACACAGCCTCCCTGGGAAGAGGCGCATTCTTCTCTCTGCTCTCTGAGCTTTCTGTTGCTTCCCTGCCCATTTGTGCTCTCAGCAGCACCAGCAAAGTTGGCCTCAAACTTGAACAAAGCTGCAGGCTCCAGCGTCTTTCTGGGAGCTCCGCGGGGGCAGCAGGCAGGCCCCAGCCTCTGAACTCAGCTGGCTTGAGAAGCCCAGCCCAACTCTTCCAGCACCCAGCCGGCCCTCCGTCCCCCGAAGGACGCCCCCGACCTGGAGGCCCTCAGTCTGGGCTGGGGAATGGTGCGCTGAGGTCCCTCCAGAGCCCCTTGTCCCAGCCTGGAGCTGCAGCCACGCAAGGCCCAGGCCCCCATGGCCAACCTGGTGCAGTCCAACTTTCCTTCAGCACAGGAGCCAGGCTCCACCGCACCCCTGGACCTGCCGGAGATGGATAAACTCCTCACCAAGGCAGAGAACAAGGATGACAAGACTCTGAATCTGTCCAAGACCCTCTCGGGGCCTCCGGATCTGGAGCAGAATGGCCACGGCCTGCCCCTCAAGGCCATCTCCGAGGGGCACCTGGAGGCCCCACTGCCTCGGTCCCCCTCCCGTGCCAGCTCAAGGAGGGCATCCTCCATCGCCACCGCCTCCTATGCCCAAGACCAAGAAGCCCCCCGAGATTACCTCATCCTGGCCGTCGTCGCCTGCTTCTGCCCCGTCTGGCCCCTCAACCTCATCCCCCTCATCATTTCCATCATGGTAAGTGCTGGTCTTTGTTCCAGGGGCAGGGGCTGGGCCCAGGGGTCGGCAGGTGTGTCCCCCAGGCAGGCACCAAACGCACTGCCCACGGTGTGGAGAAGAGAGAGCTGGGAGTGGGGGGGGCTTGGGGGAGGCTCCTTTCCTCGCTGGCCTCCTCCTTCCCCTTAGAGAGGGGTCCCGGGGCCGAAGGAGCTCCTGCTCTGTTCTCTCATCTCTGCTTCTGGGCATTAGAGCTTGACTTTGCACCTATGGCTGCTGGGGAGGGGCACTCAGGGAGCTGCCTGGTGATGCATCCTGCAGGGCAGAAAGATAGCCAGGCTGGGGGTCTTGCTGTTTTAGGAGGGACGGGCGGTCCCAAACAGTCATTGCCAAGTGGGGCCGTCTCAGCAGAGGTTGCACCGGACGGGGGTCCCAGGGCCCCATATATCCTCCCAGGCCACCTGGACATGCTCCCAGCCTCTGCCGACTCTGGTTTCCAAGAGTCACAGCAGCTTCCCTGCCACACCCCGAGGGCTCCGGGGCCAGGCTTCCCCGAGGGGCGCACAAAGCCGGGAGAGCTCGCAGACTGCTCCTCCTGAGGCGTGGAGGGAACTCCAGAGCCCTCTGCGGCTCTGCAGCTGCGCTGACTTCAGCCCCCGTCTTCAGGGCAGGGGAGTTCTGGGTCACAAGTGAAAAATGTGAGAGTCAGAGGGCATGGCCCACCATGCCCAGGAAGGGGCATGTGACCGGGTCTGTACTTCTATGGGGTTTTGAATGAATTGTCTTAGATTGTCTCCAACCCAAGCCGTTTGGGTAGAGCTACTTATAAAGGATTCCATAGAAAACGTCAGCAGATACTGGCCAGTGACTTTTGAAGTCCAGAAAGAAGGGAGAGTAACGAAAGAATGGGGAGAGGGAGAAGCAGGGCCCAGCAATGATTTCAGAGTGAGGTCAGGGGCAGGGGGTAGAAAACTGCTAACCCAGGCTGGTCAGGGCCAGAGGACTGGGTGGGGGAGGGGGTTCCCGAGAGTGACTCCCTGCAGAGTCATCCTCACCAGACCCCCAGGAGCTGTCCTCTGAGAAAGCTCCTATTTCTTCGGACAACTCTGTCGACTTCAGTGAGGCTCAGTCTCCCACAAGGGAAGCCTTCCCCATCCCACCAAAGCCAGTACTACCTTTCAGGACATCAGGGGCACTGGCGGCTTTCCTGAGTCCGAGGGACTTGGCATGGGCTCTGGAAGCAGGGCCGGGCAGGGGCCTCTCAGGCAGCTCTCTGTGATGCCTGCTGTCCTTGGGGACCACTTGCAGGTAGAGCCAGGACCCAGGGGTACAGCCAGTGGCTCTGGGCAGGGCCCGCCTCTTGGTAACAGGGAAATTTGGGGAGGGAAGCTACCCAAGGGCTCAGGAGAAAACAGCTGCTGGAATCCATCTCCTGGTGGGGTGGCAGGGTGCAGGCCAGGCAGGACCTGCCTCTGTCAAAGGGAGCCTAAGCCCAAGGCAATGAGACCACAGAACCCGCCCCAGTGTGTTTCTACATTTGTTTGTTTGTTTGTTCTTTCAAGAGAGAGTCTTGCTCTGTCACCCAGGCTGGAGTGCAATGGTGCGATCTCGGCTCACTGCACCCTCTGCCTCCCCGGTTCAAGCAATTCTCTTGCCTCAGCCTCCTGAGTAGCTGGGATTACAGGCACCCGCCACCACACCTGGCTAATTTTTGCATTTTTAGTACAGACAGGGTTTTACCACATTGGCCAGGCTGGTCTTGAACTCCTGACCTCGTGATCCGCCCACCTCAGCCTCCCAAAGTGCTGGGATTACAGGTGTGAGCCACTGAACCTGGCCTGTTTCTACATTCTTTAAAGGTTTTGTTTTGTTTTGTTTTGTTTGAAACAGAGTCTCGCTCTGTTGCCCAGGCTGCAGTGCAATGGTGCGATCTCGGCTCACTGCAAACTCCGTCTCCCAGATTCATGCAATTCTCCTGCCTCAGCCTCCCAAGTAGCTGGCATTACAGACGCTGGCCACCACGCCCCGCTAATTTTTGTATTTTTAGTAGAGACAGGGTTTCTCCATGTTGGTCAGGCTGTTCTCAAACTCCTGATCTCAGGTGATCCTCCCACCTCGGCCGCCCAAAGTGCTGGGATTACAGGCAAGTGGCCACCACACTCGGCCCCTTTTACAGTTTTTGAGTCAGGTGTGATGACCGGGCTGGGCACAGGGAACACAGTGCTAACCAGACACCGCTGCCAATTCCCCGGAACCTCCAGTCTGGCAGGAAGAAACTCTTAAACAGATTCTTATGACATATTTCAAGAAGTGCCCATGGTAGACATCAACTTAAGGTAATGAGCTGGGAAAGTCATTCAAACGGCTCTTCTCCCCAGCATTCCCATCTGCAAAATGAATATAACCTCAATGCCTGCACGAGAGCGCCGTGAGGGGGTGAAAGGAGACAGGCCACACCCAGTGCTTCAGAACAACACCAGGAGGGTGTGGGGCTCTTACAGGATAATGGGTACATAAGGGGCAGCGGGGAGCCTCCCGGGGGAGGTGGGAAGCCATCCTGGTGTTTTAGAAATGGTTCTGTTGAGATATAACTCACATGCCATACGATGCACCCATCTAAAGTGTATTCACAGACAGGTGCAACCACAACCTCAGTCAATTTGGAACATTTGCCTCATCTCCAAAAGAAACCTCGTACCCTGGCCGGGTGCAGTGGCTCATGCCTGTAATCCCAGCACTTTGGGAGGCCGAGGCAGGTGGATCTCCTGAGGTCGGAGTTCGAGACCAGCCTGACCAACATGGTGCAACCCCATCTCTACTAAAAATACAAAAAAATTAGCCAGGTGTGATGTCATGTGCCTGCAATCCCAGCTACTCGGGAGGCTGAGGCAGGAGAATCACTTGAACCCCGGAGGCAGAGGTTGCAGTCAGCCAAGATCCAGCCACTATACTGCAGCCTGAATAACAGAGTGAGACTCCATCTCAAAAAAAAAAAAAAAAAAAAAGGCCAAGCACGGTGGCTCACGCCTGTAATCCCAGCACTTTGGGAGACCGAGGCGGGTGGATCACAAGGTCAGAAGATCGAGACCATCCTGGCTAACACAGTGAAACCCCGTCTCTACTAAAAATACAAAAAAATAGCCGGCGTGGTGGCTGTAGTCCCCGCTATTCAGGAGGCTGAGGCAGGAGAATGGCGTGAACTTGGGAGGCGGAGGTTGCAGTGAGTGGAGATGGTGCCACTGCACTCCGCCTGGGAGACAGAGTGAGACTCTGTGTCAAGGAAGGAAGGAAGGAAGGAGGGGAGGGAGGGAGGGAGGAAGGAAGGAAGGAAGGAAGGAAGGAAGGAAGGAAGGAAGGAAGGAAGGAAGGAAGGAAGGACGGGAGGGAGGGAGGGAGGGAGGGGGGAAAGAGGGAGGGAGGAAGGAAACCCTGTCCCCTTCAGCCGTCGCCCTCCAACCCTGACCCTCCCAGCCCTGAGCAACCGCTCATCTCCTTTCTGTTTCTCTGGCTCTGCCTATTGTGGACATTAAATGATAAATGGAATGATACAGTATGAGGCCTTGTGTTCCTGGCCTCGTTCGCTTTGCACGTCGTCTTCAAGCGTCATCTCTGCCGTAGCAGCACGCTGTACGCTTTGCAGCCGAGAGGAGTGTGCTTGGATCTCCATTTTGCTGGATCAGTCTGGGGCAGGGTGAGAAGAGGGGTTGGAGGGGATGAGGCTGGCGTTCAGCAGAGGGGACCCTCGTAGGAATGCAGGCAAGAGGTGAAGAGGCAAGGACCAGGGCCAGGGACAGGGCCAGAGGGGGCTCTGAAACTCTCTAAGAGTGGGTTGCACTGACCATTCATTCATTCAGTCGACTTGAATGGCAAGTTGCTTGTGTTGAGGGAACTAAGTGGTAGAGGACAGTCAGGCCCCCGTGAATGAATGTGCCTCTTTTATTTATTTATTTATTTATTTTTGAGACGGAGTCTCGCTCTGTTGCCCAGGCTGGAGTGCAGTGGCGCGATCTCAACTCACTGCAAGCTCTGCCTCTCAGGTTCACGCCATTCTCCTGCCTCAGTCTCTCGAGTAGCTGGGACTACAGGCGCCCGCCACCACACCCTGCTATTTTTTTTTATTTTTAGTAGAGACAGGGTTTCACCGTGTTAGCCAGGATGGTCTCGATCTCCTGCCCTCGTGATCCGCCCGCCTCGGCTTCCCAAAGTGCTGGGATTACAGGCGTGGGCCACCGCGCCCGGCCAAATGCACCTCTTTTATGAACCAGGCACTATGTTGGCATTTGGGAAACAGATGGATCGGATAAGTAGACAGTCTGGCTGACACGGCAGAAGGCTGTAAGGGTGTGACGGGAGAGGGAGGTGGCGGGGACTTGCTCTAGGAATTTAAGTTCTGGCTGAGTGTGGTGGCTCATGCCTGTAATCCCAGCACTGCGGGAGACATCAAGTGGATCACTTGAGGTCAGGAGTTCGAGATCAGCCTGGCCAACATGGTGAAACCCTGTTTCTACTAAAAATACAAAAAATTAGCCAGGCATGGTGGCACACGCCTATAATCCCAGCTACTCAGGAGGCTGAGGCAGGAGGATTACTTAAACCTGGGGGGCAGAGGTTGCAGTGAGCCAAGATTGTGCCACTGCACTCCAGCCTGGGCGATAGAGCAAGATTCCATCTCAAAAAATTAAAGAGGGCCGGGCGCGGTGGCTCACACTTGCAATCCCAGCACTTTGGGAGGCCAAGGCGGGTGGATCACAAGGTCAGGAGTTCAAGACCAGCCTGGCCAACATGGTGAAACCCCATCTCTACTAAAAATACAAAAATTAGCCAGGCGTGGTGGTGCGTGCCTGTAATCCCAGCTACTCTGGAGGCTGAGGCAGGAGAATCGCTTGAACCAGGACTCGGGAGGCAGAAGCGGAGGTTACAGTGAGCCGAGATTGTGCTACTGCACTCCAGCCTGGTCTACAGAGCAAGACTCCATCTCAGAAATGGGAAGGGAAGGGGAGGGGAGAGGAGGGGAGGGGGAAACTGGAGCCACATCAGAGAGATGTGGGGGTCTCCAACATCTAGGGGGAGGGCCGAGGGGAGTGGACAGAAAAGCATTTTGAAAAGTAGATTCCAGGAGGTGGAAGGAGATCTCAGAAAGGGGGAGAGACGCCCAGGGAGGAGAGAGTCTGAAGGAGGGAGCGGCCAGCTCCGAGGCCGCTCAGGTTCAATGAGCATGGAAGCATCCACTGCCTTGGCCACATGTAGATCCCTGGTGACCGGGGGATGGAGGGGCCTCGGCAAAATGGAGAGGGATGATTGATGAGCCGAGGTCCTGGAAGCAGTGGAGAGATGGGATCCAGAGCCCAGGAAGAAAGACGCCCTGTCCCTGGGAGCCTGAAGGAGAGGCCGTGAGGGCAGAGGCCGATGGAACTGCTCAGAGGGAAGGGGCTGGCTCAAGCTGCGTGGCCTCTAGGCCTCCAGGGATGTGGGCCCAGGGTCATTTGCTAAGAACTAGGGGCCTGGTGGCAGCAGGGACGGGAGGTGACCAGGCACAGACAGGTCAGTGGCCCAAGGCCTCTGCTGAGGCTGGAGACCACAGATGTGGGGTGTTATTATCAGCCTGCGGGGTGTTGTTGTCAGCTTGTGGGGTGTTATCAGCCTGTGGAGTGTTGTTGACGGCCTGTGGGATGTTATTGGCCTGTGGGATGTTGTCGGCCTGGGGGGTGTTGTTCTCGGCCTGGGGGGGTGTTATCGGCCTGTGGGGTGTTGTTATCAGCCTGTGGGTCGTTATCGGCGTGTAGGGTGTTGTTGTTGGCCTGTGGGGCATTGTTG
Source organism: Symphalangus syndactylus (assembly GCF_028878055.3). Taxonomy (NCBI): domain Eukaryota; kingdom Metazoa; phylum Chordata; class Mammalia; order Primates; family Hylobatidae; genus Symphalangus; species Symphalangus syndactylus. The sequence continues at coordinate 67,912,746 of NC_072442.2, read as the reverse complement.
TTGGCCTGTGGGGTGTTGTTGGCCTGCGGGGTGTTGTTTTCAGCCTGTGGGATGTTATCAGCCTGTGGGGTGTTGCTATTGGCCTATCAGGTGTTATCAGCCTGTGGGTGTTATCAGCCTGTAGGGTGTTGTTTTTGGCCTGTGGGGTGTTGTTTTTGGCCTGTGGGGTGTTTTCGGCCTGTGGGGTGTTGTTATTGGCCTGTCAGGTGTTTTCAGCCTGTGGGTGTTATCAGCCTGTAGGGTGTTGTTTTTGGCCTGTGGGGTGTTGTTTTTGGCCTGTGGGGTGTTTTCGGCCTGTGGGGTGTTGTTATTGGCCTGTCGGGTGTTTTCAGCCTGTGGGGTGTTTTCAGCCTGTGGGGTGTTTTCAGCCTGTTCGGTGTTGTTTTTGGCCTGTGGGGTGTTTTCAGCCTGTGGGGTGTTGTTATTGGCCAGCTGGGTGTGATTCGCTCCAGCTGTAGGTGTAGGTTCCCAGACATGCGTATCAGGTCAACCCAAGGCTGAGGATGGCAGAGTTGCTGTGAGAGCAGGGCCAGGTAGTGAGGAGGATGCTGGCTGAGATGATGCATCGAAGGGTTGGGCTGTGCTGGGAGGGAGCGAGGCCAGGAAGTTGGTGATAGACTTGGAAGAGAAAAGGGGCCACAGGCTGAGAGAAGACAAAGGGCATGAGAGGGTGAGAGGGAAGTTGGGAGTTGAGTTTCAAAGAAGGAATCAGGTCAGGGGATGGCAAAGGGGTGGAGTGTAGTTGTGGAAATGAATTTCTTTTTTTTTTCTTTTTTTTTGGAGACGGAGTCTCACTCTGTCACCCAGGCTGGAGTGCAGTGGCGGAATCTCGGCTCACTGCAAGCTCCGCCTCCCGGGTTCACGCCATTCTCCTGCCTCAGCTTCTCCGAGTAGCTGGGACTACAGGCACCCGCCTCCACGCCCGGCTAATTTTTTGTATTTTTAGTAGAGACGGGGTTTCACCATGGTCTCAATCTCCTGACCTCGTGATCCGCCCGCCTCGGCCTCCCAAAGTGCTGGGATTACAAGCGTGAGCCACCGTGCCCGGCCAGTGGAAATGAATTTCTAAAGGGAAAAATCAGTAGCCAGGGAGGAGGGAGTTGAGGGAGCTCAGTGTTAAGGGCTAATATTATTAATACTCACTGAGTACCTACTAAATGTTAGGTACAGTTCCAAATTCTTTTTGTTGTTATTGTTGTTTTTGTTGTTTTTTTTTTTGAGACGGAGTCTCGCCCTGTCACCCAGTCTGGAGTGCAGTGGCGCAATCTCGGCTCACTGCAAGCTCCGCTTCCCAGGTTCACACCATTCTCCTGCCTCAGCCTCCTAAGTAGCTGGGACTACAGGCGCCCACCACCACACCTGGCTAATTTTTTGTATTTTTTATAGTAGAGATGGGGTTTCATTGTGTTAGCCCGGATGGTCTCGATCTCCTGACCTTGTGATCCACCCGCCTCAGCCTCCGAAAGTGCTGGGATTACAGGCGTGAGCGACCATGTCCAGCCTGTTGTTGTTTTTAAGACAGAGTCTCACTCTGTCACCCAGGCTGGAGTGCAATAGTGCAATCTTGGCTCACTGCAACCTCCACCTCCCAGGCTCAAGTGATTCTCCTGCTTCAGCCTCCCGAGCAGCCGGGACTACAGGCATATGCCATCAAACCCGGCTGATATTTGTATTTTTAGTAGAGGCGAGGTTTCACCATGTTGGCCAGGCTGTTCTTGAACTCTTGCCCTCAGGTGACCTGCCCATTTCAGCCTCCCACAGTGCTGGGATTACAGGTGTGAGCCACTGCACCTGGCCCCCTCATCCAATTTCTAAGAACAGGAGTGCCCTCCCCACTCTGTCCACAGGCATCCCTGAGCTCCAGTCCAGACCTCAGCCTCTCTCTGCTGCCCGGGGGCATCATGGCACCCATCATTCCTCAGTCTCATCCCCTTTCCCTCTTTGCAGCTCTCTTCCTCTCCCATCTGGAAGAAACCCCTTTTGTCCACCCAGTTGTATTTGCTCTGCCATCACCTATTCGCTTCCACAGCTGAGCTCCTAAGAGCTGCCTCCACGAACTGTCTGAGCTTCTTCATCTCCCACCAGCTCCCCATCCCCCACGGGGTCCCCATCCCCCACAGGCTTCTCATCCCCCACCGGCTCCTCATCCCCCATGGGCTCCCCATCCCCCACCGGCTCCCCATCCCCCACAGGCTCCTCATCCCCCACGGGCTCCCCATCCCCCACAGGCTCCTCATCCCCCACCGGCTCCCCATCCCCCACAGGCTCCTCATCCCCCACGGGCTCCTCATCCCCCACAGGCTCCTCATCCCCCACAGGCTCCTCATCCCCCACGGGCTCCCCATCCCCCACAGGCTCATCCCCCACGGGCTCCCCATCCCCCACCGGCTCCCCATCCCCCACGGGCTCCCCATCCCCCACGGGCTCCTCATCCCCCACGGGCTCCCCATCCCCCACGGGCTCCTCATCCCCCACGGGCTCCTCATCCCCCACGGGCTCCCCATCCCCCACGGGCTCCCCATCCCCCACGGGCTCCTCATCCCCCACCGGCTCCCCATCCCCCACGGGCTCCCCATCCCCCACCGGATCCCCATCCCCCACAGGCTCCTCATCCCCCACGGGCTCCCCATCCCCCACGGGCTCCCCATCCCCCACGGGCTCCTCTGGAACCTCCTGCCGAGGGTAAGCATGACCGAATTGCCGATAGTTCCATATTTCATCCTTATCTTGCTTGACCTATGCCGGACACGGCACTGTCAGCCACTCCCTCCTTCTTTCCCATCTTGCGCTTCCCAGATGCTGCCCCTCCAGCCGTCTCCCGCTCCTCCTCAGGCTCCCTTACAGCCTTCTTTTCCCCAGCACCCCTTTATTTATGAGTCAGCGTTCCCCACAGTTCTGCCTGTGGATCTTTCCTCTTTCCATCTGCCCCTGGATGGCCTCAATCGCATCCCTGTGTGACAACTCCTGCACACTGGGGCCAGTTTATCCAAGTCCAGCTACACACTCATGGCACCCGGCACCTCTGCCCAAATGCAAGTCCAAACACTGCACGGCCCTCTTCCTGGGTCCCAGCCGGAGGAAGGGCACCTCCACTCATCCAGCACCCAAGCCGGGAACCCGGGAATCGTTCGAGTCCCGTTCCTCCCCCACACTGCATCTCACCTTTCAACAAAACCCGTGGATTCTGTCTTCAGAACTTCTCAAATCTGAACTCTTTTCCAATTCTCTACTTCGTTCCAGTCTTTGAAACTGTCTGCTCTCAATCTCCAGCCCATACTCGACACAGTAGTCAGAGAGCGTTCCTAAAATGCAAATCTGATCCTGTCCCCACTTAACATCCTTCACTGGCTCCCTGTTCCTGCAGGACAAAATCCCGACTCCCTTGTGTGACAGTCAGGGCCCTTTTTATTGTTTTGTTTTGAGATGGAGTCTCGCTCTGTCGCCCAGACTGGAGTGCAATGGAGTGATCTCAGGTCACTGCAGCTTCCACCTCCCAGGCTCAAGTGATCCTCCTGCTTCAGCCTCCCGAGTAGATGAAGCTACAGACACATGGCACCACGCCCGGCTAATTTTTGCATTTTTTGTACAGATAGGGTTTTGCCACGTTTCCCAAGCTGGTCTTGAACTCCTGACCTCAAGCAATCTGCCCACCTCGGCCACCCAAAGTGCTGAGATTACAGGCATGAGCCACTGCTCCTGGCCGAGGGCCCTTGTTGATCTGGCATCTTCCCCTCCCCAGTTGCTTCTTGTACCACGCCCACATCATGGTCTGTGCTCTGCCCCCATCTCTTCGTCTGTAAAATGGACTAATCACAATCCCCGCCTCGTTGGAGTGTTAGGAAGGTGATATGGCTTGGCTGTGTCCCCACCCAAATCTCATCTTGAATCGTAGTTCCCGTAATCCCCTCGTATCCTGGGAGGGACCCGGTGGAGGTCATTGAATCATGGGGGTGGTTACCCCCACACTGCTGCTCTCGCGATAATGAGTGAGTTCTTGCGAGATCTGGTGGATTTGTTGTTTTTTTTTTTTCCTGAGACAGAGTTTCACTCTTGTTGCCCAGGCTGGAGTGCAGTGGCACAGTCTTGGCTCACTGCAACCTCCACCTCCCGGGTTCCAGCGATTCTCCTGCCTCAACCTCCCAAGTAGCTAGAATTACAGGCAAGTGCCACCACGCCCGTCTCATTTTTTGTATTTAGTAGAGACGGGGTTTCACCATGTTGGTCAGGCTGGTCTCAAACTCCTGACCTCAGGTGATCCACTCACCTCAGCCATGCAATGGTGCGACCTCGGCTCTCTGCAACCTCCGCCTCCTGGGTTCAAGTAATTCTCCTGCTTCAGCCTCCTGAGTAGCTGGGATTACAGGCACCCACCACCACGCCCAACTAATTTTTGTATTTTTAGTGGAGACAGGGTTTCACCATGTTGGCCAGGCTGGTCTTAAACTCCCGACTTCAAGTGATCCACCCGCCTCGGCCTCCCAAAGTGCTGGGATGACAGGCGTGAGCCACTGCGCCCGGCCAATCTGATGGTTTTATAAGGGGCTTCCCCCTTTTGTTCGGCATTTTTCCTTCCTGCCGCCACGGGAAGAAGGACATGTTTACCGCCCCTTCCGCCATGATTGTAAGTTTCCTGAGCCTCTCCAGCCATGCTGAACTGTGAGTCAGTTAAACCTCTTTCCTTTGTGAATTACCAAGTCTAGGGCATGTCTTTACTAGCAGCATGAGAACAGCCTAATACAGAGAATGAATTGCTCTACTGGGTGGCAGCACTTGGCATCATGCCCAGCACGAGATATACGTTCAAAGAGTGCCAGTTGTTTATTCTTCTGGCAGAGCTGGAGGAATCTTGGTGGGCTTCACAGAGGAGGTGGCCTTGGAGCCACCCCTTGAAGGATGGAGAGATTTGGACACGCGGTGTTTTGGAGAAGCAGAAGAAACAGCCAGAATAAAGCCCTGTGGACGTCGGTACTTGAACCTCGAGCAACTCAGACTGGCTGGGCCCAATGGTTGTGGAGGAAAATAGTGGAGGATAAAATGGGAAATGTAGGCCAGGCATGGTGGCTCACTCCTGTAATCCCAGCAATTTGGAAGGCTGGGATCACCTGAGGTCGGGAGTTCGAGACCAGCCTGACCAACATGATGAAACCCCGTCTCTACTAAAAATACAAAATTAGCCAGGTGTGGTGGATGCCTGTAATCCCAGCTACTTGGGAGGCTGAGGCAGGAGAAATGCTTGAACCCGGGAGGTGGAGGTTGCAGTGAGCTGAGATCGTGCCATTGCACTACAGCCTGGGCAACAAGAGCAAAACTCCATCTCAAAAACAAACAACAAAACAGGAAATGTGAAGCTGGCTGCATTTGGACTTTGTTCTGTGGAAGACGCTGAGCAGCTGGGATGGTCTCAGCCACCATCATCTCACTGAACCTTTGCAACAGCTCCCAACTCACCTCCCTGCCTCCCCTCTGATCCCCAGGCTGCAGCCAGAAGGGTGTTTTGGAAATCTGTATCCAGTCCTATCATTCCGGACTCACATCCTACACTGGCCCCCGCTGCTCATGGTATAAGGACCACCCTCCTTCTGGTGCTGCTCGAGCCCTGCCTGGCCTGGCCCTGCCCACCTCTGTGCCTCCCTGTCCTCCCTCCATCAGCCCCAGCCACGCTGACCTCCGTCCAGTCCCTCCTACCTCCTCAGTCAGCGACTGTTTTTTGAACATCTACACATTTGCCATGCAGCACCTCCGCACATGGCTGTTATCTCTGCCTGGGATACTCCTTCTTCCTTTGGAAACAAACAATCTAATTGTTGCTCATCCTTCACATCTCAACTCAAATGTCCTTCCTCCAGGAAGTCTTCCCTGATTCTCCCCTTTCACGAGTTCTCCTGGTATCACGTGCCTCTCCTTTGTCATGCCACCCACCACAGTTGCATTTTTACCTTTCTTCATGCGATCACAAAGGAGGCCAGTGGGCAGGAAGTTCCGAGATGCTGCTCCGAGCTGCTGCGTCTCGGGGTCTCGCACAGTGCCTGTTATAAATACAGACAGTGTGAATCGGGGGTGTGGGGAAAGGGTGAAGAAGAACAGAGACTGGTGCTGGGGAGATCTCTGAGAGGAAAGAGTCTGGGCACGGTGACTCACACCTGTAATCCCAGCACTTTGGGAGGCCAAGGTGGGAGGATCATGAGGTCAGGAGATTGAGACCATCCTGGCTAACACGATGAAACTCTATCTCCACTAAAAATACAAAAATTAGCCAGGTGTGGTGGTGGGCGCCTGTAGTCCCAGCTACTCGGGAGGCTGAGGCAGGAGAATGGTGTGAACCTGGGGGGCGGAGCATGCAGTGAGCCGAGATCGTGCCACTGCATTCCAGCCTGGGTGACAGAGCCAGACTCCATCTCAAAAAAAAAAAAAAAAAAAAAAAAAGGCCGAGCACAGGGGCTCACGCCTGTAATCCCAGCACTTTGGGAGGCCGAGGAGGGTGGATCACGAGGTCAAGAGATCGAGACCATCCTGGCTAACACGGCGAAACCCTGTCTCTATTAAAAATGCAAAAAAAATTAGCTGGACGTGGCAGCTACTCAGGAGGCTGAGGCAGGAGAATGGTGTGAACCCGGGAGGCGGAGCTTGCAGTGAGCCGAGATCGCGCCACTACACTCCAGCCTGGGCGACAGAGCGAGACTCCGTCTCAACAACAACAAAAAGATAGCGGTGATGCTCCTGCTTTGTCATGGAGGGCAGAAGAGCTGTCACGGAGAGGGAGGAGCTCAGGCTGGGGCAAGGAGGAGGAGAGGCACAAGGCGCGGGTTGGGTTTGATGACGTCGCGGGTTGGGTTTGATGATGTTGTGGGTTGAGTCTGATGTCGCGGGTTGAGTTTGATGATGTCACAGGTTGAGTTTGATGATGTCGCGCTGTCCCAGACGGAGCTTGGAATGGAAGTGCGGGGCTGGGTACAGGTTGGTCAGAATGGTGAACAGTGAAGAGAACAGGACCCAAGGAGGGCACCTGCAGAGAGAGAACACAGAGAGGGAGGGGCACAGCTCTGACGCTCAGTTTCTTCCTCAGGGAGGTGGGGCTGCATTGCCAACCTCCTAGGGTGATCTGAGGCTAAAGGAGGTAATCTAGGTACAGTCCTTAGCAAGCTGCCTGACATGAAGTAAAATCATCATCTTCTTCTTTGTCATAATCTTCATGATACTTAACTGCATTTCCATGTTGAACTCAGGAGCCTCAAATAATCAGAAAATAAAATAACCAAGGACTTCTCTGAGGCCCTGAAATCAGCCACACCATCAGAGGACTCCTACGTGTGCCTGTTCTAGGGAGGCAGGGACACAGGACCCTTAGAGATGCTTGGGCCCCACCTCCTACCAAGTCAACCCAGGACCCTCCTAGGACCCTCTCCGTCCCCACCCTCATGCATTTTAACTAGGTTCAGGAAGAACAGAGCTCACCGAGGAGCGACACATAAAGCGAGGCCCCTGTGAAGCCACATGTGGCTCCACCCAGTCCTGGTCTCCCCAGGCAACCACGAGGCCTCTCATGCTTTTGTGTGATCCGGGAAGTGGGCTCAATTGAACGAGGTTGTGGTTCTTGGGTGGGAAATGGAAGCTGTGAAGACAGTGTCTTTTTTTTTTTGAGGCAGAGTCTTGCTCTGTCCCCCAGGCTGGAGTGCAGTGGTGCGATCTCGGCTCACTGCAACCTCCACCTCCTGGGTTCAAGTGATTCTCCTGCCTCAGCCTCCTGAGTGGCTGGGATTACAGGCGCCCGCCACCACGCCCGGCTAATTTTTGTATTTTTAGTAGAGACGAGGTTTCACCATGCTGGTCAGGCTGGTCTCTAACTCCCGACCTCGTGATCTGCCCGCCTCAGCCTCTCCAAGTGCTGGGATTACAGGCATGAGCCGCTGCGCCCAGCTGACAATGTCTCTTTTTATGGAGGCGGGGGTGGGGGGTGCTTACAGAGGAGAGGAGGCCGGTGTGTCAGGCTGTAGGAAGAGCCCAGGGGCTGTCTTGGGATCCCAATGCCACTGTAGAATTGAGACTTGCGCTGGGGTCTGGGGGGGCCTGGCCTGTCTGTTCTTGCCAGTTGGCCTGGACCTGGTCCCCCTTCTCAGGCCGTCGGTCTCTAGCCTACCACCACCGCCCCCTCCACCACCACCGCCTCCACTGCCACCCCCTCCGCCGCCACCCCCTCCGCCGCCACCGCCGCCCCCTCCACCGCCACCCCCTCCACCGCCGCCCTGAGAAGTGCCAGGCTTTGCTGGGTTCTGCTCCCAACTGTCCCCAGCCAGTGAGGGACAGGCGTGGTGAGGTGTCTGCACAGGAGGCCCTGGCCACTTCTCCAGGGGAGCCCTTTTTCCTCTCCCCTAGAGTGTGGGCTGCCATGGGGACAGGATGTGTCTGGAGGCCCAGGCTCAGGGCCACCCCAGGGCTGCCTGCTGAGGCCCGTGAAGCTGACCGACAGCCTTCCCAGTTCCTGGGGTCTCTCTGCTCTCTCCGCAGTCTCGAAGCAGCATGCAACAGGGCAACGTGGACGGCGCCCGGAGGCTGGGCCGCCTGGCTCGGCTGCTCAGCATCACTCTCATCATCATGGGCATCGTCATTATCATGGTGGCCGTGACCGTCAACTTCACAGGTGAGACCCAGCTCCTTGGAGAGGAGGGAGCCAGCTTGCCTGGTGTGAGGACTGCACAAGGTTGTACCCAGCCTCAGGGGCAGAGGTGGTGGGTTGGGGGAAGGAGAAGGGCCGGTGGGGGCCCCAGCCGTATCCTCCCGGTCCAGAAAAGTGCCCCAGTTCCCAGCAGGGACCGGCTGAGTGGGGATGGGCTGGCAGACTCGTCTTATGCCCGGAGAGTGAATTGATGGAAAGGGTGTGGAAAGTGCACAGCCTCGGAGTCAGAGGCCAGGAGCTCCAGCCTCAGCTCTGATGGGCCTGGGACTGGGGCCGGTTCCTGACTAGCTGAGCCTCGGTGTTTCCTGGTATCAAGTGGCAGGAAAGAGCCTTCAGCAGGGGCTTTTGTGAGCATCACCCGAGATAATGGATGTGACTGTGCTTTGAAAACACTAAAATCCCTGCACAGCCAGCCAGGGTACCCCAGAAGCAAGCAGCGCATATGGTGGAATTCAAAAAGTAGGTGACCCTTCTGTGGGCACCCATAGGTGGCCCAGTGAAGTCATCCAACCAGGGGAAACATTTTTTATTATTTTGTATTAATTAACTTTATTTTTGAGATGGAGTTTCACTCTTGTTGCCCAGGCTGGAGTGCAATGGTGCGATCTCGGCTCACTGCAACCTCCGCCTCCCGGGTTCAAGTGATTCTCTTACTTCAGCCTCCTGAGTAGCTGGGATTACAGGCGCCAGCCACCACGCCCAGCTCATTTTTGTATTTTTAGTAGAGACAGTTTCATCATGTTGGCCAGGCTGGTCTCCAACTTCTGACCTCAGGTGATCCACCCACCTTGGCTGCCTAAAGTGCTGGGATGACAGGCGTGAGCCACTGCACCCGGCCTAGTCACTCTTTCAATGGCAAGTGACAACTACTGAACTCAAATTGCCAAAGGGAGTTTGCTAGCTTTCCCTAAGAAATTTAAGCATAGATTGCTCCGTTTTTAGGCCTGGCTGTGTCCACACACTCAAACGATGTTGACAGGAATCGGTTTGACTCTCTCGTCCTGCTTTCTGCTGTGTCGGCTTCGTTTCTCGGCAGGATCACTCCTTTGGTGGCAAGATGGCCACCAGTAGCTCTAAGACTGACCTTAGGGTGGCACACATTTTTTTTTTTTCAAGACAGAGTCTCGCTCTTGTTGCCCAGGCTGGAGTGCAGTGGCACGATCTCGGCTCACTGCAACCACCGCCTCCCGGTTCAAGCAATTCTCCTGCCTCAGCCTCCCGAGTAGCTGGGATTACAGGTGTGTGTCACCACACCCGGCTAATTTTGTATTTTTAGTAGAGACAGGGTTTCATCGTGTTGCCCAGGCTGATCTCGAACTCCTGACCTCAGGTAATCTGCTTGCCTCAGCCTCGCAAAGTGCTGGGATTACAGGCGTGGGCCACTGCGCCCAGCCATCATGCCTAATTTTTTGTATTTTTAGTAGAGACAGGATTTCACCATGTTGGCCAGGCAGGTCTCGAACTCCTGACCTCAAATGATCCGCCCGCCTCGGCCTCCCAAAGTGCTAGGATTACAGGCTTGAGCCACCGCGCCCGGCCTAGTGGCACATATTTTAATCAGTCCAGTAACTAAGCAGGGAAAGAAGTGTCAACAGTTGCATAGCCAAAGTCTCAGGACTGATTCGGACTGGCTCAGCTAGGGTTGCATGCCTACCTCTGACCCAGTGCCACTTCTGAGCCAGTCCCTGAGGCCACAGTCCTCTTACTGGCAGGAGTTCAGTCACTCCAAGAGCTCCAAACCAAAGAGGTCCCCAATCTTTAGCCTTATCTCCTTATCCCTATTACCACTTCCCACTGGGAACCAGAAACCCAAATCCTCCAGTCAGAGACTTGAAGAGCCAGTGATCTGAGCCCTGTTCTGCCATATCTGTTCTTTTTCTTTACAGTTCAGAAGAAATAAACTTAACCAGGGAGCTGGGCTGGCAGAGGCCGGCCCTGGCCATCCTGAGAGCTCTGACCCGCACACCACGGGAGGCCAGGGTGCTGACTGTCAAGCATCCCCCTGTCCCCAACTTCCAAAAGCAGAAACTCAGAGGGAAACCCCCAGTCACCCACTGTCAACCCCCATCCGACGGGAAAGCCTGGAGCGAGGAAGGAAAGCACGGCGAACCCAGCGAGTAATGTGGTTTACTCTCCCGGACGCGTCCTAGGATCTCAGCCCCAGCGCTCTGGCTTGTTTCTCATTCCCACAATTTCCTGGGTTCTACCAAGCATCGAAAACTGCCAGGATGAGGAAAAAACTCAGCCCTACAAACGTACAAACGAGACACAGGCGGGCGGGGAGAGACGCAGCAGTGCTCCTTCCTGTCTGTGGACCCGGAGCAAAGACCTGAGGCCTCATCTTTTGTATTTTCCTCAAGCAGGGAGAACAGACTGTTTGCATGCTTCTTGCCACATGCCCGTGGTGATCCCAGCCAGGGCCCTGAGCGCAGAGGCCCGGGACCTCCCCCGGCAGGCACCTGTGGAGGGGCAGGGGGAGGTACAGCTCCCGGGAAGGAGGCAACCGCCTCACTTAACATCCTCCGCTGCAAGGTGGTGGCGCCGAGAGGCGTGTCTGTGAAGACAGGTACCAGGACGGCACGACCCGCACGCCTCTTCCCAAACCTGTCAGCTTCGGAGGCATCTCTCCAGGACTCTGGTCCCAGGATGTCTCCCAGGACAAGCCAGTCTGCCTCTTCCTCCTACTTCTGCTGTAGCCTGGGGCACTAAGAGCTCCTGGGACCAGACCTGGCCAAGGTCAGCCAGCAGGGAGGGCCGAGGTCTGAGCTATTGTCCTGCCGTGGCCCCCGCGATGGCCTGGGGTGCAAGCTCGTGTGGTGTGGCTCAGGTGGCTTCAGGCTTCCAGCCCAGCCCTATGCTCTGTGCTTGGCCCTGGGCCCCCGGCCATCCACAAACAGCAGAGGCCTTCCCTGGAGGTTTTGGGACCACCCCTGGGGGGACTTCCCACGGGGTCCCAAGCTGTCAGGGGCGTTTGCGCCACCTGCAAGGGCGTGGGTCAGAGTTTTTATGGGGGTCTGTTGTTTGACAGTCCTGAGACCGAGGGAAGGGCTCGGCTGAAGGACCCCGTCTGCAGGAGAGTCGGGGGACGAGGTTTGGGAATACACTTGCACACACAGAGCCTGGGGCCCGGACGCCACGGCCTCTCTTAGGACCTAATGGGACCCCCGAAAGGAGCCAAGTGGGGCCCTCGGCCTCTTCCCACGTTCCAGGCCCATGATTTTCCCTAGACTTCTCCCTGGCCCAGGCTTCAGCCACAGGCACCTCTTCTGCCCCCGCCCACCCTCCTGACTACAACTCCCAGGCCCTGAAGAGGGGTGCTCCAGGCTTTCCTGCCCTGGGCGGCCCCAACTCACAGCCAGAGTCAATGCCTTCATGGGAAGGTTCCCAGCCACACCCAGACTGGCCCAAGGCTGTTGAAGTCAGCATCCTTTGTGCCCCATCAGGACCCTCCTGCCTCCTCTCCAGGGCCCTTGTTCGTCTCCCCACCCTCCTCAGAGGCCCAGGGAAGGGAAGAGCAGGTCAGTACAGAGGCTCTGTCTGCAGCGAGGGGCCCTGGGTCTATGCACAGCTGGAGTTCTGAGCCTTCCACAGCCCGTGTGACTGCTGGAGGGCAGGGGTGCAGGGCTCAGGGGTGCCGGACTGGTCCTTTGGGGCTGGTGTTCCTACGTCAGTCCCCACCTGGGGAATAAACTCCAGCCTCTCCTGCTCATACAGAAGGGACTGGCTGGGTTTGCTTTATGGGAACTTTGAAGCCAAAACAGATGCCCCGTTTGCTGGGGAGGGTGTGAGTGCCGAGTATTTGTGTCCCTCGTGAAGTCACCTAACACGGGGGAGAGGCAAGGTCGATGGAACTGGCCACGCACAAGCTCTGCCTCTGGAAGGAGGGATGATGAGTGGGCGTTTTCCTGGCAGGCCCCCGGGGTCCTCAGCCTCAGCAACCCAGGGAGAGGAGAGAAACGAACCGATGGTTGAGGGATTGTTACGGGGGGAACATGATACCCAAAGGGACTGTAGGTGCCCTCGGAGTGTCACACATGCCCAGACCTTCTCACACCCACACAAACAGGCTCCGCTGTGCACTCCTACACACACACACACACACACACACGCTTGTTCACACTCAGAACCCAGGACAGCCACAGGCCACTGCTTAGGGGAAGCCACTGCAGATGCCCCCGAAATGGGCACAGCCAGGGCGCTCTTCCAGGCAGGCGAGGATGACTTGAGAGTTTCCTAGGGCGCCAGGGACAGAGCTCAGAAGCCCCCGAGGTGTGTGTAGGAGGCGGAGGCCCGCAGAGCACAGAGCAGGAGGAGGGCTCGGGCCCTGGAGGAGAAAGCCATTCTGGACACCAGGGGACCCGGACAGAGGGTCCCCACAGCCCCTGCCCCACACCACCTGGAGGCCACAGGGGTCAGTGGCCCTGCTGTCCCAGCTCCATCTTGGTTCTAACCACCACCTGCATGAACACAGTGGCCCGGCTTAATGCACTAACCCAGCCTCTCCCTGTGTCCCACAGGGAGTAGCAAGACCCACCCCTCACACTGCCTTCACCACCTACACCAGTGACGCCGCTGTATCTTAGCATGAAAATAAATACACCTGAATGCACATGCTTGCCTCCAGCCTGTGTGTTTGTGCTGCTGGGGTCAAGGGGGTTCCAAACAATCGGGGTGAGCCGTCCACTCCGCCTGTGGCCCCAGGGTCAGGCTGAGGCTGCTCACCGGGAACCTGGCACACCGGGGCTCCGTGGCCAACTCGAGGCGTTCCTCTGGGCAAGTCACTTGTCCACTCCGGGACTCAGTTTGTCCAACTGTAAAATAAGTGGTAATGCCAGTTTCATCTCCCTTCAGTCCTTTCTGCACAGATCTCAGGCCTGCAGAGAAGAGGGCAGGCAAGAGTTTGAGACCAGCCTGCAACATGAGGAGACTCTGTCTCTACAAAACATTTAAAAATCAGCCAGGCATGGTGGTGCACGCCTGTGGTCCCAGCTACTCAGGAGGCTGAGGTGGGAGGATCACTTGAGCCAGAGAAGTTAGAACTGCGATGAGCTGAGCCATGTTCCTGCTTCTGGCTCCCAGACCTCCTGGGACAGTCCCTAGACCACCAGGTTCCCCTGCTGGCCTCACTACTGGGACACTCACTGCCACCCCCAACAACCAACTCTCTGCCTTCCTAGAGCACTTCCTTTAGGTCAGAGTCACATGGTCCAGGAAGCGTGTCCTAAGTGTCTGCGTCCCCAGGGTTCAGTACAGAGCCTGGCACGTAGCAGGTGCTGGGGACAAGTCTGTAGAAGGAGGGAGGCAGGAGCCCCAGCCACCAGGAGCCTCCCAGGTTGCGGGCTCCCTGTGAGCAGAAGCTCCTTCCATCCAGACTGGAGGCCACAGCGCCACTTCCTGCATGCCACCTGCTCTGCTGGAATTACCTCATTTAATCCTCACAACACTTCCACGAGGGATCCTCCCATTTTCCTGGGAAGAAATAAAACTCAGGAGATCCAGGGGCTTAGCCAAGGTCATACAGTCAGAAGCCAGTAGAGCAGGACAGTCCTTGAGAAGCATGCTGCAGTGACAGGGGCCTCTCCAGGCCGTAAAAGCCTGCGGGCTCTGCCAAGGGAGCTGACTGTTTCCACACCCTGTAACTGCTCCCAGCACTTTGGGAGGCTGAGGCGGGCGGATCACCTGGTGCCACGAGTTTGAAACCAGCCTGACCAATATGTTGAAGCTGACAAGCTTCAAAACAAACATTGATTGAACTGAAAAATATGAATACATGTGCACTTACACACTTTGGTTTTTTGAGATGGAGTTTCGCTCTTGTTGCCCAGGCTGGAGTGCAGGGAGTGATCTCGGCTCACTGCAACCTCTGCCTTCCCAGGTTCAAGCGATTCTCCTACCTCAGCCTCCCAAGTAGCTGGGATTATAGGTGCCCGCCACCACACCCGGCTAATTTGTGTAATTTTAGAGACGGGGTTTCACCATATTGGCCAGGCTGGTCTTGAACTCCTGACCTCAGGTAGTCCGCCTGCCTCGGCCTCCCAAAGTGCTGGGATTACAGGCGTGAGCCACGGCGTCCGGCCACCTGGAGGTCATTATTAAGGTGAAATGCCACCTGTGTAATATCAGCAACAGCCACACTCAGATGAGCCGGACCCTTCTACACACCCTCCGTCAGTGACAGCCACGCCCCTTTACAGCAGGCATCGGGGCCTGGCATAAGTTTCTTTGGGATCATTTGTCAGACACCAATTTCAGAAGTTTAAAAGCAGGTTGGGAGGAGGACATGTGTTTTGCAATCAGTAAAAGGGGAAAGGGGGGCTCTCACCGTGCGGAGGCTTCAATGACAGACGCTGTGCTTCTGGGACCCGGGGGCTCTGGCTCCCTGTCTGTAAACAGGGCCATGATCTCCTCAGGCCCATGGGCTGTGGAAGGCCCAACAGAGAGCTGGACACACAAAAGGCCACGTCCTGGGGCTCAGCAGGCGGCTCCTCCCGTCCCACAATCTGGAAGGCTCTGAGCACCCCAGGCTGACTGCGAGCGTTCTGATCTCCTCCAGGCCCAGCCCTACCTCCCTCCTTCCCGTTCCTTGACGCAAAACAGGAGATGACCTCCTGTGTCCAGGAACCAGGAGCACCTGGCCCCGTCCCAGGCCTTTCACGCATTGGCTGTGTGACCTCCGGCAGCCCCTGGACTCCCTCTGAACCTCAGTCTCCCTGTGTAAAGGAGGGACTCAGTCCGGAGCAGGCTTTTCAGGCCTGGCCACACACTGGAATCACCTGAGATGTTTAAAAAATCCTACAACCGGCCAGGCACAGTGGCTCACACCTGCAATCCCAACACTTTGGGAGGCCGAGGTGAGCGGATGGTCAGGGGTTCGAGATTAGCCTGGCCAACATGGCGAAACCCCGTCTTCTACTAAAAACACAAAAATTAGCTGGGAGTGGTGGAGGGTGCCTGTAATCCCAGCTACTTAGGAGGCTGAGGCAGGAGAATCACTTGAATTCAGGAGGTGGAGGTTGCAGTGAGCTGAGATCGCACCATTACACTCCAGCCTGAGCGACAGAGTGAGACTGTCTCAAAAAAAAAAAAAAATCTACTACATGGTGCCGCTGCTAGTGAATCTGGCTTAATTGGTCTGGGTGCGGCTTCCACGCCAGAGTTTTAAAAGCCTTCCAGGTGATCCCAATGGACACTCAAGCCTGGGCCCCACCGGTCTGGACTCTAGAGGCTTTTGCTACTCAAAGTGTGGGCCCCAGACCATCAGCATGGGCGTCACCTGGAGCTGTCGGAAAGCTCAGGCCACACCCTAGCCTTATCAATCAGAGTCAGCCCTTTAACAAGATCCTCAGGTGCTTTGTATGCAATTTAAAGTTGGTCCTGGCAGGCCAGAGAAGTCGCTAGCCTGTAATCCCAGCACTTTGGGAGGCCGAGGCGGGCAGATCATGAGGTCAGGAGTTCGAAACCAGCCTGGCCAATATGGTGAAACCCATCTCTACTAAAAATACAAAAACTAGTAGGGCGTGGTGGGGCACGCTTGTAGTCCCAGCTACTCGGGAGGCTGGGGCAGGAGGATCACTTGAACCTGGGAGGTGGAGGTTGCAGTGAGCCGAGATCACGCCACTGCACTCCAGCCTGAGCAACAGAAGGAGACTCCATCTCAAAAAAAAAAAAAAATTTTTTTTTTAATAAATAAAATAAAGGCTGGGCGCGGTGGCTCACGCTTGTAATCCCAGCACTTTGGGAGGCCGAGGCAGGCGGATCACGAGGTCAGGAGATCGAGACCACGGTGAAACCCCGTCTCTACTAGAAATGCAAAAAAAATTAGCCAGGCGTGGTGGCGGGCGCCTGTAGTCCCAGCTACTCGGAGAGGCGGAGGCAGGAGAATGGCGTGAACCCGGGAGGCGGAGCTTGCAGTGAGCCGAGATTGTGCCACTGCACTCCAGCCTGGGCGACAGAGCGAGACTCCGTCTCAAAAAAAAAAAAAAATAAAATAAAAAAAATAAATAAAATAAAAAAAATAAAAAATAAATAAATAAAATAAAGTTATAATAGTTATTGCCAAATTTGTCTCTAAAAGAGACTAATTTGGCCAGGCGCGGTGGCTCACGCCTGTAATCCCAGCCCTTTGGGAGGCCGAGGCGGACGGATCACGACGTTGGGAGATCGAGACCATCCTGGCTAACACGGTGAAACCCCGTCTCTACTAAAAATACAAAAAATTAGCCGGGCGTGGTGGCGGGCGTCTGTAGTCCCAGCTACTGGGGAGGCTGAGGCAGGAGAATGGCGTGAACCCGGGAGGCGGAGCTTGCAGTGAGCCGAGATCGTGCCACTGCACTCCAGCCTGGGTGACAAAGCGAGACTCCGTCTCAAAAAAAAAAATAAAAAAAAAAAAGATACTAATTTACTCTCTCCCCACAACAGCGTACAGAAATACTCATTCTCCTACTCATCGCTAACACTGCAAACTATCCTTTTTTTTTTTGTTCTTTTGCAGTCTGGTGGGTGAAAAGGGTTAACTCTTTAGGTTCTAATTTTCATTTTCCCGACCACCAGTGATTCCAAACATCTTTCACTTTGTTTATTCACTGCGTGTGTTTTCTCCTCTATGAGGTGCTTGTTTATAATCTTTTCTCAGTTTTCTTTTAGGTTGTTTGTCTTTCTATTGATTCATAGGCGCTTTTAATATATTATAGACTTTTAAAAACACAATGCCTTTCTTTTTTTTTTTGAGATGGGGTCTCGCTCTGTCACCCAGGCTGGAGTGCAGTGGCGCGATCTCGGCTCACTGCAAGCTCTGCCTCCCGGGTTCAAGCCATTCTCCTGCCTCACCCTTCTGAGTAGCTGGGACTACAGGCGCCCGCCACCACGCCTGGCTAATTTTTTGTATTTTTAGTAGAGACGGGGTTTCCCCGTGTTAGCCAGGATGGTCTCGATTTCCTGACCTTGTGATCTGCCCGCCTCGGCCTCCCAAAGTGCTGGGATTACAGGCGTGAGCCACTGCGCCCGGCCTGTGCTGTGTTTTGAGAACTTTTAGTTTAGTGCCTGGAGAGAAGAAAAAACGGATATATCATTACAGTATGTGATACTGATTAGGAATTGTCTGTGAAAGTGTGTGATGGAGGGAATCAGGGAAGCTCTGCCTGAGGAAGTGACGTCTCCAAGGAGTCCTGAGGGCGTGGCCCAGGTGTGGAAGGGGTGAAGGTGTCCGGTCGGAGCCAGGTGGGGCAGGGTCAGGAGGGCAAGCGCTGGGCTCATCACGCGCAGGGTCAGGGAGGCACCAACTTGTGACCATTCGGTGATTAATCCCTTCCAGCAGGTAGATTAATGACAGTGGCGGGGTTGATCGATTACTCATTTCCTATGATAAACACCATTAGAAGGAGGCTGGGCGCGGTGGCTCACGCCTGTAATCCCAGCACTTTGGGAGGCTGAGGTGGGCAGATCCAGAGGCCAGGAGTTCAAGACCATCCTGGCTAAAACGGTGAAACCCCATCTCTACTAAAAATACAAAACATTAGCGGGGCGTGGTGGCGGGCGCCTGTAGTCACAGCTACTCAGGAGGCTGAGGCAGGAGAATAGCGTGAACCCGGGAGGCGAGGCTTGCAGTGAGCCGAGATCACGCCACTGCACTCCAGCCTGGGGGACAGAGTGAGACTCCGTCTCAAAAAAAAAAAAAAAAAAAGAAGGAGGAGGAGGCCGGGAATGGTGGCTCATGCCTGTAATCTCAGTCTTTGGAAGGCTAAGGAGGGAGGATCGCTTGGGCCTGGGACAAGGAGGTTGCAGTGAGCCATGATTGTGCCACTGCACTCCAGCCTGGGCAATGGAGCAAGACCCTGTCCCAAAAGAAAAAAAAGAAAAAGAAGGGGAGAAAAGTCAAATCATTACTATCTAGCTTAGAAACAAGCATGGACTCCAATTCAGTCCAGTCCTCCAAGCTGTTACTGAAAACTCTCACGATAGAGCGGGCATCAGGGGCCGCCACGGCAGGCAGGAAAAGGAGATCCTGCAGCCTCCATGAAGGTGTGGGTGGCAGCCGTCAGCTGGACACAACAGTGGCCACCTCTACAGAGGACAAGGAGGCAGAGGGACACGTCTCAGCCCTGGAGATGGCAAAAGGGGTTCTCTAGAGAAGGGCTGTGTCATCAGACAGATCAGGAAAACAGGGAATGACATTGAGCTAAACACAGTCATCAGACAGATCAGGAAACTGGTGAATTACATTGAGCTAAACGCTGTCATCAGGCAGATCAGGAAACCCGTGAATTACATAGAGCTAAACGTTGTCATCAGACAGATCAGGAAACTGGTGAATTACATCGAGCTAAACGCTGTCATCAGACAGATCAGGAAACCCATGAATTACATCGAGCTAAACGGCGCGTGACAGTAAGATTTCTCAGAGACCTTCATATACCCACGTGCACCATGTACCTCCAAGAAAGGGTGGATTATGCAGTATTTCCTAAATTTGATGGGTTGCCAAGCCCCTTCTTTGAGAAACATTTTCTTGTAAAGCTAAGTTTTAGATTTGCAAACCCAAGCATTTCCCTTTATTAAAAACTCTGTATACAAAAAAATTACCTGTAAACATCCTTTTAAGACGGCTATATAATGCATATAAATGATAGCTTATTTATTTACTTATCATTTCTCCCATTGCGAGGCATTAAGGTGTCCATTTTCTCTCTCTCCCATTTTTTTCCTGCCTATAATTTTTGATGTTGTTGTTTTGAGACAGAGTTTTGCCCTTGCCCAGGCTGGAGTGCAATGGCGAGATCTCGGCTCACCGTAGCCTCCGCCTTCCAGATTCGAGCGATTCTCCTACCTCAGCCTCCCGAGTAGGTGGGACTACAGGCATGCACCACCACGCCAGGCTAATTTTTGTATTTTCAGTAGAGATGGGGGTTTCACCATGTTGTCCAGGCTGGTCTTGAACTCCTGACCTCAGGTGATCCGCCCGCCTCAGCCTCCCAAAGTGCTGGGATTACATGCGTGAGCCACTGCGCCCGCTCCCTACCTATAATTTAAACACAGGGCTTAGGCACCAGGGGAGTGAATTCCGACGGTGCCTCAAAAGCAGCCCTTGCTGTGGAGGCCCCACTGGGTCCACCCTCTCCTGAGCCAGGGAGAAGAAGGCAGCCTGGGCCTTGCCTCCCCACTGGGTCAGCTGACTGGGTCGCCACGGCAACCACACAGGCCTGGAAGACGGAGGGTGCTCCTGGGATGGGGCTAGACGTGGAAGCCCCAGGGCCAGGTGGCTGGGAGCCTGGGACACTGGGGCTGACTAGACCAGATGGCTGGGGGACCCCCTGGGAACGGAGGGCTAAACTGTCTTTGGAAAGTGCCAGGTGAACACAGGTCTCAGCCAGAAGCCTCAGACAGAGCCTCGGCCCTTTCCTTCCTGGTAAGCCATTTGGAGGACGGGTGGCTGTAGCGAGCTGTCTGGTGAAGTGGCACCACAGACGCTGGAAAATCTGGGTGATGGGATTGAACATGGATCTAATAATAAGCAAGTGTGATTTGCTCTCACCTGTAAAACCAGACCCCCCCAGTCTTCCCAGAACTCATCCATCTGTTGGGGGCTTTGGGAAGTCCCAGCCTCCAATCTGCCCTCTGCCCCAGTGGGAATGCTCTCCCCTCCCCAGTGGGAATGCTCCCCCCTCCCCAGTGGGAATGCTCCCCCCTCCCCAGTCGGAATGCTCCCCCCTCCCCAGTGGGAATGCTCCCCCCTCCCCAGTGGGAATGTTCCCCCCTCCCCAGTGGGAATACTCTCACCTCCCCAGTGGGAATGCTGCCCCCTCCCCAGTGGGAATGCTCCCCCCTCCCCAGTGGGAATGTTCCCCCCTCCCCAGTGGGAATACTCTCACCTCCCCAGTGGGAATGCTCCCCCCTCCCCAATGGGAATGTTCCCTGGTGCAAAGGGCAGATTGGAGGCTGGGTCGCCAGAAGCAGATGAGCCCTCGTTCCTGCCTTCATATGTGCTGGTGTTTTCAAAGTTTCCCCACGTGTTTTTTCACTGGATAGAGGCTTTTCTTCCACAAATTTCTCAATTTGGTTTGAATTTTATGTTCCTCAAGGAAGTGGCAAGAGGGTGCCCTTGTACACAGTTGACTCTCAGGAGAAGGTGTTTCTGGGTGAGAGGAGACCCTGGTCTTCTTGGGACACTCCCAGGAATGCAGCAGCAAGACTATGGTGCAAGGACCAGGTCCCAGAGGCCCCCGTCTGATGCTGCAATACTTGCCCTCACTCTGTAGGGCAACCATCGTCCACAAGAACTTTCTGTGCTCCCCGGCCCACGTCAGATTCACTTTTTTTGTTTTTTTTCTTCCTCCAAGATGGAGTCTAGCTCTGTTGCCCACGCTGGGGTGCAGTGGTGCGATCTTGGCTCATTGCAACCTCTGCCTCCCGGGTTCAAGCAATTCTCCTGCCTCAGCCTCCTGAGTAGCTGGGATAACAGGCACGCACCACCACGCCCAGCTAATTTTTGTATTTTTAGTAGAGATGGGGCTTCACCATGTTGGCCAGGATGGTCTCGAACTCCTGACCTCATGGTCTCCCCACCTCGGCCTCCCAAAGTGCTGGGACTACAGGCGTGAGCTACCGTGCCCGGCCAAGATTCACTCTTTAAACCTATTTAAAACAAAACAGAAAACCCATCTAAGTTCTCTGCACCAAACTGATACCAGCCGTCACTCATGGCTGGGGGAGTCACTGTGGGACTGGAGGTAAGAAAGGCAGCCTCCAGTTTTTATCCCATGTACCTTGTATCGTTGGAACCTTACACCAAGCATTTATAGATGTATTACCTTTACCATTTATAATTTAATTGAAAAAATAGGAATGTCTGAGGGAGGACAGATGATTCCCTGTAATCCATTAGCTGAAGCAATCAATGTGAAGAGCTGAACATTTTTCTTCCGGGCTTTTAAAAAGGAATTTGTGACATACAGCAATAGCCGCTTTATAATAAAAAGGCCTTTGCATGGTAGCCGGACTTTGAGGGGCTTTTAAGTAGCAGATCCCTTCTGTCTCCCACAAACCTGCCTCCTTAAGATGTATCAGCCTCACCTGACTGAAATGACACCAAAATGCCAGGCGGCCTGCGCTGCTGGAGGGTCTGGAAGCCCTGAGAAGTTCCCTCTCCCTGGCTGGGCGCGGTGGCTCACGCCTGTAATCCCAGCACTTTGGGAGGCCGAGGCAGGTGGATCACCTGAGGTCAGGAGTTCGAGACCATCCTGGCCAACATGGTGAAACCCCGTCTCTACTAAAAATACAAAAATTCGCTGGGCGTGGTGGCGCGCGCCTGTAATCCCAGCTACTCGGGAGGCTGAGACAGGGGGATTGCTTGAACCCGGGAGGCGGAGGTTGCCGTGAGCCGAGATCGCACCACTGCACTCCAGCCTGGTGACAGAGCGAGACTCCGTCAAAAAAAAAAAAAAAAAGCTTCCTCTCCCTCTAGGGCGGAGCTCTCAGAAAGCCTCTCCCCCACCGCCCTCCCCGGCTCCCGTCTTCCTGACCCTTTGCTTTGGGTTTGGTTCTTGCTCTTGGCCCTCGCCCTGGAGCTGGATGCTTTGGTCGGGCTCTTGCCTCCGGTGTCTCCTTTACTATCAGCCTGCTCTCCCCTTGCCCCAGTCGGAGGCAGGGCTGCGGGCAGCCTGGCCAGTGAGGAAAATGGAGGCCTCTACCTCCTGGTTCCCTACTGAGGTCAGAGGCCCTCTCTGACCTCCTAAGCCATTCGGGGGGCCCCGTGGCTGTACAGGGTATCCAGTGAACAGGCACCACGGATGCTGGAAAATCCAGGTAATGGGATTGAACCCGGATCTAAGAACGGGCCAGTGTGATTTGCTCTCACCCCTAAAACCAGACCCTACAGCCTTCCCAGAACTCATCCACCTGTTGGGTCTTTGGGAAGGCCCAGGGCACCGAGGTCTCTCAGGGTACAGAAGTCCCAGGCTTGGCTCCCTCTGGTTGTTAGCCGGTAGAGACATTCCAGGGTCTACAGACGTTCCCTGGAGAGGGGAACACGAGGTTCCAGGCAGGGCCCGGCTGCCCTCCCAGGGGAACTGAGCTGGAGGAACTCATGTTTTCATCATGGCCGGTGGGAAGCTCATGGGCTGCTTAAACAGGCAGGAGGTAAACACACACCCCAGGCGACCAACATCTGCGGCTCCCTGCACGGCGGGTTTAATTATAAGAGCAACATAATAGCGACAGGACAGAAAGGCAGGGAATGGCGGGGAAAACCTCTCACCAGCCCACAGCCTCCACATTCCCACTGCCTGGCTGCGAACCTTCTCCCTCCTGGGTGACTTTCCCCAGGGGTGTGGAGTGGGTTTGTTCCTTTCTTAATTTCATTCCAGTTGCAAAATTAATACAACGTCATTGCAGCAAACTTGGAAAATGCAAAAAGCCTGAAGAAGAAAACAACAATTTCTCTAAGTGGCCTTTTTTTTTTTTTTGAGACGGAGTCACTCTGTCACCCAGACTGGAGTGCAGTGGCGCGATCCTGGCTCACTGCAACCTCCACCTCCCGGGTTCAAGTGATTCTTCTGCCTTAGCCTCCCAAGTAGCTGGAATTACAGGCACTCGCCACTGGGCCCGGCTAATGTTTATATTTTTAGTAGAGATGGGGTTTCACCATGTTGGCCAGGCTGGTCTTGAACTCCTGGCCTCAAGTGATCCACCCACCTCGGCCTCCCAAAGTGCTGGGATTGCAGGCGCGAGCCACTGCGCCCGGCCCCTGGGGTTGGTTTGTGCAGAAGTGAGAACCTGCTGAGGAGCTTGCAGCTGGTCAGAGTGAAATTAGAATGGGAACCACAGATATAATAATAAAAGCTTCATCTTTTAGAAAAAGATCAAATCAGAAATATGGGTTACATTTGTAAAAGGCTTTCAATTAAAAAGAGGCTGTGAAGCACATCTTGGGAGGCCTAAAAGTCCTTTTCATTTGGATATTGTTTTATCAAAAGCCCTAGTTTGTGCTGATAGGAAAATGGATTTCACAAGATTGAATCCAACAAAAAGCTCTGGCTAGCTGATTAATTAGGTGAGTCACAGGTCTCCTGGGAGTTCGAAGTCAGGAGTTTAAAGACCCTATGAAAACACATAGGAAGTCGGTGGCTCACGCCTGTAATCCCAACACTTTGGGAGGCCGAGGAGGGTGGATCATGAGGTCAGGAGTTCAAGACCAGCCTGGCCAACATGGTGAAACCCTGTCTCTACTAAAAATATAAAATTAGCCAGGCGTGGTGGTGGGCACCTGTAATTCCAGTTACTTGGGAGGCTGAGGCAGGAAAATCACTGGAACCTGGGAGGCGGAGGTTGCAATGAGCCGAGATCGCCCCACTGCACTCCAGCCTGGGCAAAAACAGTGAAACTCCATTAAAAAAAAGAAAGAAAGAAAGAAAAAAGAAAAACGTAGTAATAGTTCACCAATCTCTCCATCACTTCAGATAAACTGGGCCAGGCACGGTGGCTTACACCTGTAATCCCAGAACTTTGGGAGGCCGAGGCAGGAGGATCACTTGAGCCTCGGAGTTTGAGACCAGCCTGGGGAACCCAGGGAGATCCCTTCTCTACAAAAAATGCAAAACTATTAGCCAAGCATAGTGGTGCACACCTGTAGTCCCAGCTATTTAGGAGGCTGAGGCAGGAGATGCATTTGAGTCCAGGAGTTGGAGGTTGCAGTGAGCCGTGATTGCACCACTGCACTCCAGCCTAGGTGACAGAGCGAGACCCTGTCTCAAAAAATACATAAAAACATTAAAAGAATAAAAAATTAGGTTCAGAAAGGCTAGGCACAGACGAATTAAATCCATAGTAAGTACTGTATTTTTATTTTCACCAAAAATGTCAATCTTACCCTCAGTGCTAATTTTCTGGGGGAAAACCACGAGCTACGCCGTTCTACACTCAGAAGCTTCATTTTGCTCACATTCAGCTCTCTCTTTTTTTTTTTTTTTTTTTTTTTTGAGACAGATTCTCACTCTGTTGCCCAGGCTGCAGTGCAGTGGCCTGATCTTCTGATCTTTGCTCACTGCAACCTCCGCCTCCCGGGTTCAAGTGATTCTCCTGTCTCAGCCTCCCAAGTAGCTGGGATTACAGGTGCCCACCACCATACCCAGCTAATTTTTGTATTTTTAGTAGAGACGGGGTTTCACCATATTGGTCAGGCTGGTCTCGAACTCCTGACCTCAGGTGATCCACCCGCCTTGGCCTCCCAAAGTGCTGAGATTACAGGCATGAGCCACCGCACCTGGCCTCAGCTCACATTTATTGAACATCTACTATGTGCCACTTACTTTCACATACATTTCATTTGACCCATGACAACCTATTTTAATTAATTAATTTATTTATTTATTGAAATGGAGTTTTGCTTTTCTTGCCCAGGCTGGAGTGCCATGGGTCGATCTAGGCTCACTGCAACCTCTACCTCCCAGGTTCAAGTGATTCTTCTGCCTCAGACTCCCAAGTAGCTGGGATTACAGGCATGAGCCACCACGCCTGGCTAATTTTTTGTATTTTTAGTATAGACGGGGTTTCGCCAGGTTGGTGAGGCTGGTCTCGAACTCCCGACCTCAGCTGATTGGCCTGCCTCGGCCTCCCAAAGTGTTGGGATTATAGGCATAAGCTGCCTCGCCTGGCCCACCTTTTGGCTATTGTAAATAATGCTGCTGTGAACATGGGCGTGAAAATATCTTTTTGAGATCCTGCTTTCAATCCTTCTGGGCATATACCCAGAAGTGGAATTGCTGGATCATATGGTAATTCTATTTTTAACTTTTTGAGGACTTGCCCTACTGTTTTCCACAGTGACTGCACTATTTTGCATTCCAACCGACGGTGCACAGGGGTTCTAGTGCCTCAGCACCCTCACCAGCACTTATTTATTTATTTATATTTATTTATTTTTTGAGATGGAGTCTCACTCTGTCGCCCAGGCTGGAGTGCAGTGCTGCAATCTCAGCTCACTGCAACCTCCTTCTCCACAGATTGAAGTGACTCTCCTGCCTCAGCCTCCTGAGTAGCTGGCATTACAGCCATCCGCCACCATGCCTGGCTGATTTTTGTACCTTTAGTAGAGACGGGGTTTCACCGTGTTGGCCAAGCTGGTCTTGAATTCCTGACCTCTAGTGATCCGCCTGCTTTGGCCTCCCAAAGTGCTGGGATTATAGGCGTGAGCCACCGCGCGTAGCCAACACTTTTTTTTTTTTTTGGAGACATGATCTTGCTCTGTTTCTTGGGCTGGAGGGCAGTGGCGTGATCACAGGTCACTGCAGCCTCGACCTCCTGGGCTCAAGCGATCCTCCCACCTCAGCCCTCTGAGTCGCTGGGACCAAAAGGCACATGCCACCACACCTGACTAATTTTTTATTATTTGTAGAGATGTAGAGCCTTCTGTTTCCCAGGCTCAAGTTCCTGGGCTCAAATGATCTGCCTCCCAAAGTGCCAGGATTACAGGCGTGAGCCACCATGCCAGGCCTCTGGTTTTTTGGTTTGTTTGTTTGTTTGTTTTTTGAGATGGAGTCTCGCTCTGCAGCCCAGGCTGGAGTGCAGTGGTAATACCTCAGCTCACTGCAAGCTCCGCCTCCCGGGTTCACTCCATTCTCCTGCCTCAGCCTCCCGAGTAGCTAAGACTACAGGCGCCTGCCACCATGCCCGGCTAATTTTTTGTATTTTTAGTAGAGACAGGGTTTCACCTGTTAGCCAGAGAGGTCTCCATTTCCTGACCTGGTGATCCACCCACCTTGGCCTCCCAAAGTGCTGGAATTACAGGCGTGAGCCACCGTGCCCAGCGTCTGTTTTGTTTTTTGATGGTAGTCATTCTGACGGGTATGAGGTATAAGCCTACAGTTTTATATCCTCCTGATTGTCCCCAATAACAGGGAGGATAAAAATGGAATGAACATACGGACATTGATCAGACAGGCATCAGGACCTGCCAGTAAAAGGCACTGAAATATTGACAAGACCAAAATAATTGGAGAGAAATATCAAGACATTAACTGGAAGATTCAATATTGTAAAGATGTTCATTCTCCTCCAATTGATCTATATATTTAGTGTTAACGCCAATCAAAATCTAGCAAGTTTTTCTTGGAAGCTGACAAAGTGATTCCACAATTTATATAAAAATGCAAAGGACCAGCCGGGCTCATTGGCTCACACCTGTAATCCCAGCACTTTGGGAGGCAAAGGTGGGAGGATCACCTGAGGTCAGGAGTTCCAGACCAGCCTGGCCAACATGGTGAATCCCCATCTCTACTAAAAATACAAAAATTAGCTGGGCGTGGTGGTGCATGCCCCTAATCCCAGCTACTCAGGAGGCTGAGGCAGGAGAATTGCTTGAACCCAGGAGGCGGAGGTTGCAGTGAGCTGAGATCGCACCACTGCACTCCAGCCTGGGCGACAGAGCGAGACTCTGTCTTGGAAAAGAAAAAAAAAAATGCAAAGGATCAAGAATAGCCAAGATAACCTTGAGGAGAAAGAACAAATCTGCAGCACCTATTACCAGATATCAGGACTTATTGTAAAATTATAGTAATTAAGACAGAGTGGTGTTTTCTCAAGGACAGAAAAATAGATCAATGGAGGGCTGGGCGCAGTGGCTCATGCCTGTAATCCCAGCACTTTGGGAAGCCGAGGCAGGTGGATCATGAGGTCAGGAGATCGAGACCATCCTGGCTAACATGGTGAAACCCCATCTCTACTAAATGTACAAAAAATTAGCCGGGTGTGATGGCGGGTGCCTGTAGTCCCAGCTACTCGGGAGGCTGAGGCAGGAGAATGGTGTGAACCCGGGAGGCGGAGCTTGCAGTGAGCCGAGATTGCACCACTGCACTCCAGCCTGGACGACAGAGCGAGACTCCGTCTCAAAAAAAAAAGAAAAAAGAAAAATAGGCCAATGGAAAAGAATGAGAAATCCAGAAGGAGACTTGAGACAACTGTTTCATTCATAACAAAGTTGGTGCGTCAGGACAGTAAAGAAAGGATGAGGCCGGGCGCGGTGGCTCACGCCTGTAATCCCAGCACTTTGGGAGGCCGAGGCAGGTGGATCACCTGAGGTCAGGAGTTTGAGATCAGCCTGGCCAACATGGTGAAACCCTGTCTCTACTAAAAATACAAAAATTAGCCGGGCATGGTGGCGGGTGCCTGTAGTCCCAGCTACTCAGGAGGCTGAGGCAGGAGAATCGCTTGAACGTGGGAGGTGGAGCTGAAAGTGAGCCAAGATTATGTCATTGCACTCCAGCCCGGGGTACAAGAGCGAAACTTTGTCTCAAAAAAAAAAAGAAAAGAAAGGATGACCTTGTCATGTGGTGCTGGATCAATTGCATATCCATATGGAAAAATGAATTTTGACCCCTGCCTCAAATTATACATCATAATTAGTTGCAGAATATTTATAGTCTAAATTGAAACGCAAAATAATACAGCTTCTAGAAAAAAAACACCGGAGACTATCTTCATGGCATTGGGGGCAGGCAAAGATTCCTTAACAGGATACAAAACACTACCCACAAAGGAAAAACATGGATAAATTGGGTTACGTTAAAATTCATAACTTCTATTTATCAAAACCACCATTAAGAAAGTAGAATGATAAAGGCCGGGTGTGGTGGCTCACACCTGTAATCCCAGCACTTGGGGAGGCCGAGGCGGGCAGATCACCTGAGGTCAGGAATTTGAGACCAGCCTGGCCAACATGGTGAAACCCTGTCTCTACTAAAACACAAAAAATTAGCTGGGCTTGGTGGTGGGTGCCTGTAATCCCAGCTGCTCAGGAGGCTGAGGCAAGAGAATCGCTTGAACCCAGGAGGCGGAGGTTGCAGGGAGCTGAGATCGCGCCACTGCACTCCAGCCTGGGTGACAGAGCAAGACTCCGTCTCAAAAAAAAAAAAAAAGAGAGAGAGAGAGCAAGAATGACCAATAGAGAACAGAATAGCGGTTCTCCACATTTGGCATACATCAGAACTGCTGGGAAGCTGGTTAAAATAATGGCTGGGTTCCACCTGTGTGTGAAATGACGTTTTCAGGCCCACATCTCTGACTCTGGGTCTGATGCTCCCTCCTCCACAGCCAGCTGCCTCCCACAATGCCAGGCATGCTCTTCCCTCCTCTCTACCCATCCAGGAGCTACCAAGCTCCAGGTCCAAGACCAGTCTGACCAACACAGCAAAACCCCGTCTCTACTAAAAATACCAAAAAATTTGCCAGGCGTGGTGACAGATGCCTGTAATCCCAGTATAACTATGGTAGCCGTCCAAGGGCCCCTTTCTCCAGGAAGCAAATATTGTCGCCCAAAGCTAGATGTTTTTGCCTGATGTGAATATTCTATTGTTTAGCCACGTGATGTGCTTCTGGATGTTTAAAGCTCAGCTCTGAACAGGCTCCTTTAGGCAGCAACTGTTTCTGTGGCTAATTGGCTGTCTGGGGAGGTAGATGCAGCAGCAGCAGCAATAAAATACTGATCTTTCAGCCAAGCCACTTAGAGAGAGCCGGGATACCCTGTTCCTCCATGAATCAGCTTTTTTTTTTTTCTTTGAGATGGAGTCTTGCTCTTTCGCCCAGGCTGAAGTGCAATGGCGCGATCTCCGCTCACTGCAAGCTCCGCCTCCCGGGTTCAAGTGATTCTCCTACATCAGCCTCCGGAGTAGCTGGGACTACAGGCGCCCGCCACCACACTCAGCTAATTTTTGGGGGTTTTTTGGTTGTTGTTTTCTGTTTTGAGACGGAGTCTCGCTCTGTCACCCAGGCTGGAGTGCAGTGGCACGATCTCAGCTCGCTGCAAGCTCCGTCTCCCGGGTTCACACCATTCTGCTGCCTCAGCCTCCCCAGCAGCTGGGACTACAGGCGCCCACCACCATACCCGGCTAATTTTTTGTATTTTTAGTAGAGACAGAGTTTCACCGTGTTAGCCAGGATGGTCTCGATCTCCTGACCTTGTGATCTGCCTGCCTCGGCCTCCCAAAGTGCTGGGATTACAGGTGTGAGCCACCGCGCCCAGTCAATTTTTTTTTATTTTGAGTAAAAACAGGCTTTCACCATGTTGGTCAGGCTCAAACTCCTGACTTCAGTTAATCCACCCGCCTCAGCCTGCCAAAGTGCAGGGATCTCAGGCATGAGCCACCGCACCCGGCCGCATCAGCATTTTTGAAACACCTGCTTATGACTTTGGCAGAACCGGATGGGATGTATAGATTCTTTCAGAGCAGTGCCGGCGGCCTGAAGATATTCAGCACCAAGGCCAGTGACCCAAACCCCAAGGAGGCTAAGAAGCCATGGCCGGGCGCAGTGGCTCACGCCTGTAATCCCAGTACATTGGGAGGCCGAGGCGGGCGGATCACTTGATGTCAGGAGTTCGGAACCAGCCTGACCAACATGGCAAAACTCGTCTCTACTAAAAATACAAACTTAGCTGGGCATGGTGGCGTACGCCTGTAATCCCAGCTACTCGGGAGGCTGAGGCAGGAGAATCGCTTGAACCCGGTAGGCGCAGGTTGCAGTGAGCTGAGATCGCGCCATTACACTCCAGCCTGGGAGACAAGAGCGAAACTCCATCAAAAAAAAAAAAGAAAAAAAGCCATAAAGCAGAAGTTCTCAACCCCAGCTGCAGATTGGAAGAGCTTAAACACACACACACACACACACACACACACACAAACACACACACACACACAGTGTCTGGGCTCCACCTTAGTCTAATTGGATCAACAGCACTGGGGAAGTAGATTCTGGCATTGCCGCTGCTGTTTTTAAAACACCGCTTTTGCAGGTGATGCTAATATGTAAAAAGGATTGAGTATGCCTGCAGTAATGAATTGACAGACAGGAGGTGGAGTGTTCCAAAGAATAGGTAGCACGGTGGGAACCATGAGACTTTGAGTCTAAAAGGAACCTTGCAAAGGAGGTCATCCGCCTCCTCCGCTCTGCTTCCGGGGTCATCCGCCTCCTCCACGCTCCTTCCGGAGTCATCCGGCTCCTCCACGCTGCTTCCATGAAAACTATTCCTGGCGCTCTCTAAAGAGATCAGTGCTACCCTCCACTCCAGGGTCATCTCGCTTGGCCTCTCTTGTTTTTATATCCACAAGTTCAAGAAATAGCCCAGACATTCCTCTCAGCCAATTGGAGCACTCGACGGAGCCCAGTTCATAACACACACACACATACACACACACACACACACACAGAAACCACAGGGCTGTAGATATAACGGCAGTCTGGCAGTTGGAGAATGTATCCTGCTTTCACGATTTTTCAAAAGAAAAATCAAGTGTTGCTTGGTTATTTTAATGGAATAAAAATTAGAAACCACTTTAAAGTTAAAAATAGGATGTTGGTTATATTTGAAAAGTTAATTAATCAGGGGTTGGGCTGCAGAATAAAATTCAATGCAGCCATTACAAAGTATGCTTCATATGAAAGTTTAATGACACGAGAAGCTATGCATGCTGTGTTACATGAAAAATGGATGTACCATATGATCCCATTTTTTTAAAAAAATGCTTGTAAGTTTTTAGACATTTAAAACAAAAATATGCAGTGTTAACAGCTATTATCATAGAATGTTGGGGAAACAGATAATTTTTATTTTCCTTGTATTTTTATTTTTCTATCTGATCCTTTTTTTTTTTTTCTGAGACAGAGTCTCGTTCTTGTTGCCCAGGCTGGAGTGCAATGGCGTGATCTCGGCTCACTGCAACCTCTGCCTCCTGCATTTGAGCAATTCTTCTGCCTCATCCTCCCAAGTAGCTGGGATCATAGGTGCCTGCCACCAAGCCCGGCTCATTTTTGTATTTTTAGTAGAGACGGGGTTTCACCATGTTGGCCAAGCTGGTCCCAAACTCCTGACCTCAGGTGATCCACCCACCTCAGCCTCCCAAAGTGCTGGGATTACAGGCGTGCGACACCGCGCCCGGCCATGATCCGTATTTTCTACAATAAACACATATTGATTTTGTCAGGAAAAAAATGTAATAAAAATGCTTAAATGCTGAACCAGTGGATTGATCCATAAAAATCTGCCATTTTCAACAGAAGATTGCTGGGCGCTTTGGGCTAAAATAAAATTTCATACCATAATCAAAGACATTCAAATAATAACAATATAGATTCTTTCCTGGAATAAACAACTTCTTTAAGGCAAATGTCCACGTTTCCTTGGACTTAAATATTAATCTGATAGAACTCAGCCTAGGAGATGAAATTTAGTTTATGTGAAATTTTTATGAACCAATAAATGGGCTGGATCAAACAGCAGGACCAGAATAGAGTCACAAAGAGGTGTTACAAGACCAAGCATTTACTGTGAATTCTCCATTGCTTTCTTAAAAGGGTATCAACTTGGATGAGGCACTTACCTACCTAGCGTCTACAGCATAGCACCTACACGCCTACACAGTGTCCCGGGTGGGAAGCCGTGCTGGAAGCAGAAAGCGGCTGTGAGAAGGGAAATTAGCAAGACCCTTATCCGAGGTGAGCTGGGAGAGCCACTCTTGGGTTCTCTTTGCATAGGTCACCTTCAGCAGGAAGTTTAAAAGCTGGAACAGTGTTCAGTTAAATATAAATATCAAGTCGTGCTTGATGGGGTTCCAGAGGAGCCAAGGCCCAGACGCCATAGTGACCAACTATGCACCACCGTAAATGCCCGGATATGATCCAATGCACAGGGCTCACGGCTCCATTAATGGTTCAGTGCTCCAATCTCCTACCAGAGTGGAGCTTCTGAAGTGCTCTTGGCTAAACAGAACAGTCTCTATCCATCCATTAAGAAACGTGCTTTCAATACTGATGTTTTCAAAGCAACCTATTTCTCTTGTTAAAAATATAATTCAAGCCGGGCGCGGTGGCTCACGCCTGTAATCCCAGCACTTTGGGAGGCTGAGGCGGGTGGATCACGAGGTCAGGAGATCGAGACCACGGTGAAACCCCGTCTCTACTAAAAATACAAAAAAATTAGCCGGGCGTGGTGGCGGGCGCCTGTAGTCCCAGCTACTCGGAGAGGCTGAGGCAGGAGAATGGCGTGAACCCGGGAGGCGGAGCTTGCAGTGAGCCGAGATCGCGCCACTGCACGCCAGCCTGGGTGACAGAGCAAGACTCCGTCTCAAAAAAAAAAAAAATAATAATTCAAATAATTTAAAAATGCAGTCTGGGCCGGGCACGGTGGCTCACGCTTGAAATCCCAGCACTTTGGGAGGCTGAGGCAAGAGGATCACTTGAGGTCAGGAGCTCCAGACCAGCCTGGCCAACATGGCAAAACCCCATCTCTCCTAAAAATACAAAAATTAGCCTGGCATGGTGGTGCCCACCTGTAGTCCCAGCTACTCGGGAGGCTGAGGCAAGAGAATCACTTGAACCTGGGAGTCAGAGGTTGCAAAGAGCCGAGATTGTGCTACTACTGTACTCCAGCCTGGGCGACAGAGTGAGACTCCATCTCAAAAACAAACAAAAAAGAAAACAGGAAGGACCATTTGGCTAGTGTTATGGGCTGAATATTTGTGTCCCTCTAAAATTCATATGTGGACAGCCAGGCGTGGTGGCTCACGCCTGTAATCCCAGCACTTTGGGAGGCCGAGGCGGGCGGATCACGAGGTCAGGAGATCAAGACCATCCTGGCTAACACGGTGAAACCCCGTCTCTACTAAAAATACAAAAAATTAGCCAGGCGTCGTGGTGGGCACCTGTAGTTCCAGCTACTCCGGAGGCTGAGGCAGGAGAATGGCGTGAACCCAGGAGGCGGAGCTTGCAGTGAGCCGAGATCGTACCACTGCACTCCAGCCTGGGCCACAGAGCAAGACTCCGTCTCAAAAAAAAAAAAAAAAAATCATATGTGGACATCCGAACCTCCAACGTGATGGTATTAGGATGCGCGGCTTTGAGAGATAATTAGGTCAGACAGGTAGAGCCTTCATGAATGACATTAGTGGCTGTTTTTTTTTTTTTTTTTCTGGAGACGGAGTTTTGCTCTTGTTGCCCAGGCTGGAGTGCAGTGGTGTGATCTCGGCTCACCACAACCTCTGCCTCCCAGGTTCGAGCGATTCTCCTGCCTCAGCCTCCTGAGTAGCTGGGATTACAGGCACCTGCCACCATGTCCGGCTAATTTTGTATTTTTAGTAGAGACGGGGTTTCTCCATGTTGGTCAGGTTGGTCTCAAACTCCCAAACTCAGGTGATCCACCCACCTCGGCCTCCCAAAGTGCTGGGATTATAGGCGTGAGCCACTACATCTGGCCAAGCTTAGTGACCTTTTAAGAAGAGACATAGGGGGTTGGGCGCAGTGGCTCACGCCTGTAATTCCAGCACTTTGGGAGGCCAAGGCAGGCAGATCATGAGGTCAGGAGATCGAGACCATCCTGTCTAGCATGGTGAAACCCTGTCTCTACTAAAAATACAAAAACAAAATTAGCCAGGCATCGGCTCGGCGCGGTGGCTCACGCCTGTAATCTCGGCACTTTGGGAAGCCGAGGTGGGCAGATCACAAGGTCAGGAGATCAAGACCATCCTGGCCAACACCGTGAAACCCCATCTCTACTGAAAATACCAAAAAATTAGCCGGGTATGGGGTGGGAGCCTGTAGTCCCAGCTACTTGGGAGGCTGAGACAGGAGAATGGCGTGAACCCGGGAGACAGAGCTTGCAGTGAGCCGAGATCACGCCACTGCACTCCAGCCTGGGGGATACAGCAAGACTCCGTCTCCTCCGTCTCAAAAAAAAGAGACACGAGGCTTGCTCTGTCTGTCTCTGCTGTCTGCCAGGTGGGGACGGAGTGTCCATCTGCAAACCAGGACCCTCAGCCGACGCTAGGTCTGCCCACACCTTCACCTCGGACTTCCCAGCCTCCAGAACGGTGGGAAATAAATGTCGTTGTTTAAACCACCCAGTCTATGGTAATTTGTTATAGTAGCTTGAACTAAGAAAGGTAGGTTTTTGTCTTTGTTTTCTTTTTAAAGTGTACAACACTTTTTAAAGTGTTTTCTTTTTAAAGGCTGGGTGCAGTGGCTCACGCCTGTAATCCCAGCACTTTGGGAGGTCGAGAGGCCGAGGAGGGTGGATCACCTGAGTTTGAGAGTTCGAGACCAGCCTGGCCAACGTGGTGAAACCCCGTCTCTACTAAAAATACAAAAATTAGCCGGGCATGGTGGCGGGTGCCTGTAGTCCCAGCTACTAGGGAGGCTGAGGCAGGAGAATCCCTTGAACCCGGGAGGCGGAGGTTGCAGTGAGCTGAGATCACACCATTGCCCTCCAGCCTGGATGACGGAGTAGGAATCCATCTCAAAAGTAAATAAATGGCACAGTTCAGTGGCATTGTGTACATTCCCATTTGTGCAACTACCACTTCTACGTGGTTTGAAAACGCCTCATGATTCCAAAAGAAATCACCATACCCGTTATGCAGTCCCTCCCGTAGGTTTTAAAACAAGGAGGAAGTGGCTGGGCGTGGGTCTCTGACCCAGTACCCCACAGAGACAGACGGAAGGACTCTGACCCGGTACCCCACAGAGACAGCCGGAAGGACTCTGACCTGGTACCCCACAGAGATAGCTGGAAGGACTCTGATCTAGTACCCCACAGAGACAGCCAGAAGGACTCTGAGCCAGTACCCCACAGAGACCACTGAAAGGACTCTGACCCGGTACCCCACAGAGACTGCTGAAAGGACTCTGACCCAGTACCCCAGAGAGACCACTGGAAGGACTCTGACCCAGTACCCCAGTGGGCCCGCTGGAAGGACTCTGACCCAGTACCCCACAGAGACCACTGGAAGGACTCTGACCCAGTACCCCAGTGGGCCTGCTGGAAGGACTCTGACCCAGTACCCCACAGAGACCACTGGAAGGACTCTGATCTGGTACCCCACAGAGACCACTGGAAGGACTCTGACCCAGTACCCCACAGAGGCAGCCAGAAGGACTCTGATCTGGTACCCCACAGAGACAGCTGGAAGGACTCTGAGCCAGTACCCCACAGAGACAGCTGGAAGGACTCTGAGCCAGTACCCCACAGAGACAGCTGGAAGGACTCTGACCCGGTACCCCACAGAGATAGCTGGAAGGACTCTGATCTGGTAACCCACAGAGACAGCCAGGACTCTGAGCCAGTACCCCACAGAGACCACTGGAAGGACCCTGACCCAGTACCCCACAGAGACCACTGGAAAGACTCTGAGCTGGTACCCCACAGAGATAGCTGGAAGGACTCTGATCCGGTACCCCAGAGAGACCACCAGAAGGACTCAGACCCAGTACCCCACAGAGACCACTGGAAGGACTCTGACCCAGTACCCCACAGACACCACTGGAAGGACTCTGACCCAGTACCCCACAGTTCTAAGGAAGAGGGTTAGTCCACGGAGCTGCAGAGGTGCCTGCTCTGGCTCTGTGGGGTCAGCCAGACGTGACTCAGGACCACCTCTGAAGATGGGCTTTGGGTCCTGAGCTCATGCACACAAGCAAACTGGTGTTAAAACTTGATGGCGTTTGCTTGTATTCCTTTCTCCAGCTACTCCACAACGACTTGATGCAGACAGTGTGCCAGGTGCTGAGGCCACTGCCCCTGGGGGGAGTTATGAGGGGTCAGCCTCTCCTGCCTTTGCCTTCCCATCCCCACCCAGAGAGAAGCAACTCTGGCATGGGGTGGGAGGGCAGGACGTTGGGAGGCGGAGGGAACTCCATAGAGCTTCCCGGGAGACTAGGGAGTGGTGGGGAGGACGGGCCACTGGTGCCAGCCTGTGACTGCTCCCGCCTATGTCCCCTCCCTCACAGCTCCCCTGGGAGTGGCAGCCCCTTGGCTGGTGGGGTGGTGCCCACCAGAAAACCCCAGGCCCAGGGCCTCCTTAGCAGAGACCTCTCTCAGATGCACTGGCAGCTTCAAGGGCCTACGTGGCTCAGTTGGCAGCATCTCAGGGGGGTCCAGTGTGGATCTGAGTGTTTTCCTCAAATGTCCTGGACAGTGAAAGACTCTTGGGAACTCTGCATAACGCAAGAGGCAAAGGGAAGGAGATTCAGTATGACTAAGATTGATTTCATTTTTGGTAGCCCAGTAGGATAGGGGCTCCGAGATGGGTTGAACTGAATTCAGGAGTGACATGACAGTTTCTGCATAAAGTTCACACACGTGATACAGAGATGAACAGCACACGCCACCCAGCTCTCCGGGGACTGGCAGTCTAGTGGAAAACTGCCCGGGCTGCCACATTATTTCTTGAGAACATTCTGAGGAATTTTGTACCATGGTGATCCTTTATTTGATGTTATCTCTACAAGTTCGCAAAGTTTGATACAGCCCATTTTGCAGATAAGAAAACAAAACTCGAGTGATTTCATGACTTTCTTTTTTTTTTTTTTTTTTTTTTTGAGACGGAGTCTCGCTCTGTCGCCCAGGCTGGAGTGCAGTGGCGCAATCTCGGCTCACTGCAAGCTCCACCTCTGGGGTTCATGCCATTCTCCTGCCTCAGCCTCTCCGAGTAGCTGGGACTACAGGCGCCCGCCACCACGCCCGGCTAATTTTTTGTATTTTTAGTAGAGACGGGGTTTCACTGTGGTCTCGATCTCCTGACCTCGTGATCCGCTCGCCTCGGCCTCCCAAAGTGCTGGGATTACAAGCGTGAGCCACCGCGCCCGGCCTTCATGACTTTCTTATAGCCTAAGAGTATCCGATTCAGCCGGGCACAGTGGCTCACACCTGTAATCCCAGCACTTTGGGAGGCTAAGGCAGACACATCACCTGAAGTCAGTAGTTCGAGACCAGCCTGGCCAACATGGCGAAACCCCATCTCTACTAAAAATACAAAGATGAGCCTGGTGTGGCGGCAGGCACCTGTCATCCCAGCTACTCAGGAGGCTGAGGCAGGGGGAATCGCTTGAACCCGGGAGGCAGAGGTTGCAGTGAGCCGAGATCGCGCCACTGCACTCCAGCCTGGATGACAGAGTGAGACTCTGTCTCAAACAACAAAAAAAGCAAATACCACTACCTCAGTAAGTGAACAGAATTGTATTGCGGTGTGTGTGTGTGTGTGAGTTCTGGGGTACCTGTGCAGGAGGTGCGGGTTTGTTACATGGGTAAACATGTGCCATGGTGGTTTGCTGCACAGATCAATCCATCCCGAGTATTAAGCCCAGCATCTATTAGTTATTCTTCCGGATGCTCTCCCTCCCCCGCCCCTCTCCCCGACGGGCCCCAGTGTATGCTGTTCCCCGCCATGTTTCCACGGGTTCTCATCATTTGGTTCCCGATTATAAGTGAGAACATGCAGTATTTGGTTAGTGTGTGTGTTTTTTAAGAGACGGGGTCTTGCTATGTTGTCCAGGATGGTCTTGAACTCCTAGGCTCAAGTAACCCTTCTGCCTTGGCCTCCCACAGTGCTGGAATAACACATATGAGCCGGCCAGGCGTGGTGGCTCATGCCTGTAATCCCAGCACTTTGGGAGGCCAAGGCGGGAGGATCAACTGAGGTCAGGAGTTCAAGACCAGCCTAGCCAATATGGTGAAACCCTGTCTCTACTAAAAATACAAAATTAGCTGGGCGTGGTGGCGCATGCCTGTAATCCCAGCTACTCAGGAGGCTGAGGCAGGAGAATCACTTGAACCCGGGAGGCGGAGGTTGCAGTGAGCCGAGATCGTGCCGCTGAACTCCAGCCTGGGCAACAAGAGCAAAACTGCAGGCCGGGCACGGTGGCTCACGCCTGTAATCCCAGCACTTTGGGAGGCTGAGGCGGGCAGATCACGAGGTCAGGAGATTGAGACCATCCTGGCTGACACAGTGAAACCCTGTCTCTAGTAAAAATAAAAAAAATTAGCCGGGCGTGGTGGCGGGCGCCTGTAGTCCCAGCTACTCGGGAGGCTGAGGCAGGAGAATTGCGTGAACCCGGGAGGCAGAGCTTGCAGTAAGCTGAGATCGCGCCACCGCACTCCAGCCTGGGCGACAGAGCGAGACTCCGTCTCAAAAACAAACAAACAAAAACAGGTGTGAGCCACCATGCTGTTGTGTGTTTTAGGTCTAATGTATGAAGCGAAATGCTGGCCAGCATCTCACGGGTTAACGCACCACCGCACACAGTCACAAACAACAGGGAGCTGCATCATATCCTGGAACAGAGCAATGACAGGTTGTAAGTTGCGAGGAAGATAAGGAGGCAGCTCTGTGCAGGGTGGGCTGAGAGGGGTTACATGAGAGGCAGGGCACCGGCTCAGAGGTGGCTGCCACGGAGTGAGGTCGAAAACAGCAGGCCCCAGCCAGGAGAGCACACAACCAAGGATGGAACAGGAAACGGAGCGGACGTGAGGTCGTGTTCCAGGGTGAAAAACACAAACTGCCATATTCATTTAGTAAAAACTTGCCACTTTTGGGGAAATGATTGTTTTTTGTTTTTTGAGATGGAGTCTCGCCCTAATGCCCAGGCTGGAGTGCAGTAGCGCGATCTCGGCTCACTGCAAACTCCGCCTCCCGGGTTCAAGCGATTCTCCTGCCTCAGCCTCCCGAGTAGCTGGGATTACAGGTGCCCGCCACCACACCCGGCTGATTTTTGTATTTTTAGTAGAGACAGGGTTTTGCCATGTTGGCCAGGCTGGTCTCGATCTCCTGACCTCAGGTGATCTGCCTGCCTCGGCCTCCCAAAGTGCTGGGATTACGGGCGTGAGCCACCGCACCCGGCCACTAGAAGAGTTTTAATACACGTGTTATGGAGTAATGAAATGGTTCACTCTTTTCATCATCAAATCATCTTTTCAAAGTAAACTGCATTTCTAACCGCTTCTTCTTGAGACAATAAATATAAAAACACAGTGCCATCTCATCTTTATTTTGTGCTACTAGAAGATGCTATCCCTTAAAAATGACTGTGTTCCCTAAGAATGTATTAATATAATTTTGGATGCAATGCAAAATACTTTTCATGGCGGTCTTTACCAAACACAAAAAGCACTACTGAAGCTGTGAATGCCGCAAGCTACATATATCCTAGGAGAGAGCGCCCCCTTGTGGGAAGCAGTAACATCAACAGATTCGGACACACCAACAGCTGGCTCCAACGCGGGGAGCACTCAACAAGTCTTGACCCTTCTGTGTTCTGATTTCAACAGCTTTTATTGATTGATTGATTGATTGAGACGGAGTCTCACTCTGTCCCCCAGGCTGGAGTGCTGTGGCGCGATCTTGGCTCACTGCAACGTCCGCTTCCTGGGTTCAAGTGATTCTCCTGCCTCAGCCTCCTGAGTAGCTGGGACTACAGGCGCCCCCCACCAAGCCTGGCTAATTTTTTTAATTTTTAGTAGAGACAGGGGTTTCACCGTGTTAGCCAGGCTGGTCTCAAACTCCTGACCTCGTGATCTGCCCACCTCAGCCTCCCAAAGTGCTGGGATTACAGGCGTCAGCCACCACACCCAGCCCTGCAATTCCTTTTCTAATGAAAAAAGTCATTAGGAGAATAAAATGAATTTGCATGGATAAAGCACTTTCTATAAAAACATCATAAAACATTTGTTACACAAGTAAATGAATTAATAAACATGGAAAACCACATCACACACATACATTCAATAACACCTACTTTCAAAGGTGGTCACGTTCTTTCAAAAATACTGCAGTCCTTCTGTTGTTCGCTCCAGACCCACTTTTATATGACCCAGGACAAAAGAGAAAATTTAAAAACATTTTTGGCAGAGGATACAAAATCAGATTAAGTGACAGACCCTAGTGATACTGAAAATACATAAATTGAGCCACTTCACAATTCTGAATGAACAGAGTGCATAATCCTTTTCATTTTCCTCTAAAAATTATATCTATTAAAAATAGATCAATATTAATGCCTCTCTATTTGGGGCCTATTTACTATGTTTTTCGCCAAAACAACTCAACATTCTGAAACAAACAAAGGATCTTACTTTTCCTTTGTCTATTATCCCTGATATCTTCATTTTCTCCAAGTGGAAGTATTTTCTCCAAGTGGAAGCGATTTAGTATCTGGCACATGGGGTGGGAAAGCTGTTGAAATGGAATGTCTTTCCCTCACAATAGTACATGCAGTCCATCAACCAAAGCCTAAAGAACACTGAAATCAAGCCACAATTTTGAGACAGAGTCTCACTTTGTCACCCGGGCTGGAGTGCAGTAGCATAGTCTCAGCTCACGGCAGCCTTCTCAACCTCCCAGGTTCAAGTGATCCTCCTGCCTCAGCCCCGCAAGTAGCTGGGACTACAGGTGACTGACACCACGCCTGACTAATTTTTGGTATTTTTTTGTAGAGACAGTGTTTCTCCATGTTGCCCAGGCTGGTCTTGACCTCCTGAGCTCAAGCAGTCCACCTGCCTCGGCCTCCCAAAGTGCTGAGATTACAGGTGTGAGCCACCATGCCTTGCCCAAAATATTTAAAATTCAAGTTAGCTGCACAAATACTACAGCTAGACAAAAGAGGCCGGGCACGTTGGCCAGGGGTCACGAGGTCAGGAGTTCAAGACCAGCCTGGCCAATATGGTGAAACCCCGTCTCTACTAAAAATACAAAAATTAGCCAGGCGTGGTGGTGGGTACCTATAATCCCAGCTACTTGGGATGCTGAGACAGGAGAAGCGCTTGAACCCGGGAGGTGGAGGTTGCAGTGAGCTGAGATCGTGTCATTGCACTCCAGCCTGGGTGACAGAGCAAGACTCTGTCTCAAAAAAAAAAAAAAGACAAAAGACAGTCATGCTGTTAAAACAGAAATACTGGCTGAGAGGCAGTGCCACTGTGTGAAGCAGAAACACCACCACCAAGGAAAGCAGAATGGTCTCACCAACAACACACCGGACTCGGGAGACGGATGACCTGACGCCCTGGATTTAACTCTATGCTGCATCATTTCACACCCACTTCACCTTCGACAAGCGTCTCAATACCTAGTTTTGTAAAATGAGACTGATAATTTCTTTTTTTTTTTTTTTTTGAGACGGAGTCTCGCTCTGTCGCCCAGGCTGGAGTGCAGTGGCGCGATCTCGGCTCACTGCAAGCTCCGCCTCCCGGGTTCACACCATTCTCCTGCCTCAGCCTCTCCGAGCAGCTGGGACTACAGGCGCCCGCCATCACACCTGGCTAATTTTTTGTATTTTTAGTAGAGACGGGGTTTCACCGTGGTCTCGATCTCCTGACCTCGTGATCCGCCCGCCTCGGCCTCCCAAAGTGCTGGGATTACAAGCGTGAGCCACCGTGCCCGGCCGAGACTGATAATTTCTATCTTAACCAAAAGATTATTATGAAGCCAAAACAGATAACACATGAAAAAATACTGTGTAAGTTACTATATATCTGTTATCTATCTATAATGTTAGGTGTTATTACTACACCTCATCTCACTAATCATATTCTGCCTTGTATTATACTAACCAGAGTCTCTGCCTTAATTCCCTCGAGCACCGAGATTAGAAACTCCTATAGGGCCATGCTGCTCTTTTTGAGGCAGGAAAATAGGGTCTGCAGTCAGGGAACATAAGGCGGATTCACACTTCAGCTATGACAGGAAACATCCTCTCTGTGGGGCGTAGACCAAGTAAATGACTTTGTAACTTGACTACCTCCTCTCCTTTCACATACGGCGTACCCCAAGTAGACGGTATTTAAACTCACAAAAACTCTGTAACGCAGCCTCTGAGCCCCTGTGCCCGGGCTGCCCCCACACTGTGGAGTGTGCTTTCATTTCCAATAAATCCCTCTTTCCTCCCTTGCTTTGTGTGTGCGTTTTGTCCAGTTCCTTGTTCAAGACGCCAAGAACGGCCAGGCACAGTGGCCCTCACCTGTAATCCCAGCACTTTGGGAGGCCGAGGCAGGTGGGTCACTTGAGGTCAGGAGTTCGAGACCAGTCTGGACAACATGATGAAACCCCATCTCTACTAGAAACACAAAATTATCCAGCTGTGGTGGCGGGCGCCTGTAAGCTACTCGGGAGTCTGAGGCAGGAGAATCACTTGAACCCAGAAGGTGGAGGTTGCAGTGAGCCCAGATTGCACCACTGCACTCCAGCCTGGGCAACAAGAGTGAAACTCCATCTCACAAATAAACAAAAAAAGTGGGCAAAGGACATGAATAGACATTTCTAGAAGAAGATACACA
Source organism: Symphalangus syndactylus (assembly GCF_028878055.3). Lineage (NCBI taxonomy): Eukaryota > Metazoa > Chordata > Mammalia > Primates > Hylobatidae > Symphalangus > Symphalangus syndactylus. The sequence goes on along the minus strand of NC_072442.2, from coordinate 67,870,003 downwards.
AACAGGCAACAAATATGAAAAAATGCTCAAAATCACTAATCATCAAGGAAATGCAAATTAAATTACCAGAAGGAGATGCCACCTTACTCCTACAAGAATGGTTGTAATTTAAAAGTCAAAAAGCAATAAACGTTGGCTTGGATTTGGTGAAACGAGAACACTTGGCCGGGTGCAGTGGCTCACACCTTTAATCCCCACACTTTGGGAGGCCAAGGAGGGTGGGTCACTTGAGGTGAGGTCAGGAGTTTAAAACCAGCCTGGCCAATCTGGTGAAACACTGTCTCTACTAAAAATAGAAAAATTAGCCAGGTGTGGTGGCACATGCCTATAGTCACAGTTACTAGCGAGGCTGAGGCAGGAGAATCTATTGAACCTGGGAGGTGGAGGCTGCAGTAAGCTGAGATCGCACCACTGCACTCCAGCCTGGGAGACAGCGAGACTCCGTCTCAAAAAAAAAAAAAAAAAAAAAAAAAAGAGTTCGAGACCAGTCTGGCCAATATGGTGAAACCCCGTCTCTAATAAAATACAAAAATTAGCCAGGTGTGGTGGTGTGCGTCCCAGCTACGCAGAAGGCCGAGGCAGGTGATCCACCCGCCTCAGCCTCCCAGAGTGCTGGGATTACAGGCGTGAGCCACCATGCTCAGCCCAGAAAAATAATTTTTAAAAAGGATCAGGGCCAGGCGCAGTGGCTTATGCCTGTAATCTCAACACTTTGGGAGACTGAGGCGGGAGGATCGTTTCAGCCCAGGAGTTTGAGACTAGCCTGGGAGAAACCCCGTCTCTACAAAAAATTAGCTGGGTGTGATGGCGCGCATGTAGTCCTGGCTACTCGAGGGGCTGAGGTGGGAGGATCACTTTAACCGGGGGGGCAGAGGTTGCAGGAGCTGAGACTGCGCCACTGCACTCCAGCCTGAGTAACAGAGTGAGACTCTGCCTCAAAACGAAGAAACAAAAACCACACACACACACACACACACACACAGTTGTACTAGTGGTTCCAGCCAGTGCAAGTGGGCAAGATAAACACATAAAAGAATTAAAACTGTATAGATTCATAGACATGATTGTTTACGTAGAAAACCTGAAGGAATCTACAAGCAAAAGAAAGCAGCCCACTAGAACTAATACGTCCATTTAGCAAGGTTGCAGAATAAAATATAACTAAACAAAAATAAATTATATTTCTTTAAAGTAGCAATGAGCAATCAAAAGAAAAATTTGAAATGTAAAAAGCAAGCATTTGCAGTCACATCAAACATTATTAAATCCTCAGGGGAAGATGTGAGACAATCGTTGACAGACCTGTACACACTGAACAGCACAAAACATTACTTAAATTAAAGAAGGCCCAAACAGGCTGGGCCGCGGTGGCTCACGCCTGTAATCCCAGCACTTTTGGAGTCCGAGGCGGGCGGATCACGAGGTCAGGAGATCAAGACCATCCTGGCTAACATGGTGAAACCCCATCTCTACTAAAAATAGAAAAAATTAGCCGGGCGTGGTGGCCGGCGCCTGTAATCCCAGCTACTTGGGAGGCTGAGACAGGAAAATCGCTTGAACCCAGGAGGCGGAGGTTGCAGTGAGCCGCGATCGCACCACTGCACTCCAGACTGGGCGACAGAGCAAGACTCCATCTCAAAAAAAAAAAAAAGAAAAAAAAAAAGAAAATATAGAGATGGCAAATGGCACATAACAAGATGGTCAATATCAATTCCTAGTCACTAGGAAAATAGGCATTAAAAGTGCAAGATACCACCATAAACCTATCGGAGAGGCGAAATCTCAATGCCGGACTATGCTGAGTGCTGGAGACGGTGTGGAGGAATGGGAGCATTCATACGCTGCTGGTGAAAACGTCAAATGGTACCACCTTGTAAAGCCACTGGATAGTTTCCAAAAAAGTTAAATACACTCCGCCGTGCCATCCAACCATTTCGCCATTTATCCACAAGAAAGGAACGACACACCCGTATAAAGACTTATACACAAATACTTACAGGCACTTTGTCATGGACAAAAACTGGAAACACCCAAATGTCCATCAAATAGGTGAATAAACAAATTGAGGTATATCAAACAATGGAATACGTCTCAGCAATAAAAGGAATGAAAGGAATAAAAGGAATAACCTACTGATATGCACAGCTTGCAGTGAGCCGAGATCGCGCCACTGCACTCCAGCCTGGGAGACAAGGTGAGACTCCATCTCAAAAAAAAAAAAAAAAAAAGTTAATTGCGCCCCAAATCGATTTATAGATTTAATAAAATCATAAGCAAAATCCCAGCAGGTTTCTGTTGTTACTGGTCTGTTACTGAAATCGACAAACTGATTCTTAAATGTACATGGAAATGCAAAAACCAATAAAACCTTGAAGAACGGCAAACCTGGAGGCCTCACGTTACTGAATATTGAATTATTTTAAATCTAGTGTGGCACTGGCATCAGGACAAATAGACCCATGAGAAAATACATTGTGCTAGGTCCATCGGATCTCCATATGGAAAAAATTTTAACATCTCCCTCATACCATGCACAAAATAGATTCTAAATGATTCTAGATCTAGCTATGACAGGCAAACCATTCCTAGAAAATACATAAAAGATTCATGACCTGGCCGGGCGCGGTGCCTCACGCCTGTAATCCCAGCACTTTGGGAGGCCAAGGCAGGCGGATCACCTAAGGTCAGGAGTTCGAGACCAGCCTGGCCAACATAGTGAAACCCCGTCTCTACTAAAAATACAAAATTAGCCAGGTGTGGTGGTGCATGCCTGTAATCCCAGCTACTCGGGAGGCTGAGGCAGGAGAATCGCTTGAACCTGGGAGGTAGAGGTTGCGGTGAGCCGAGATCTTGCCATTGCACTCCAGCTTAGGCAACAAGAGCGAAACTCCGTCTCAAAAAAAAAAAAAAAAAATTAGCCTGGCGTGGGAGTGCACCTGTAATCCCAGCTACTCGGGAGGCTGAGGCAGGAGAATCACTTGAACCTGAGAGGTGGAGGTTACAGTGAGCCGAGATGGCACCACTGCCCTCCAGCCTGGGCATCAGATCGAGACTCTGCCTCAAAAAAAAAAAAGATTTATGATCTTGGAATAGACAAGTATTTTTTAAATAGGACATAGAAAGTGCTTACCTTAAAGGAAAAAGATGGATAAACTGGACTGTATTAACATTAAGGGCTTCTGTTCCTCAAAAGACATCATTAAGAGAATGAAAAAGCAAGGCATGGCATGGGAGAAGACAGTAACAAAAACAACTCCAAAAACATAGTAAATAAAGACCACTTAGAAATCAGTATCAAAATGACATCCCAACAGAAAACCTGGCAAAAAATGTACATGTAACAACAGAGATATCCAAATGTTCAATATACTACAAAGTGTTCAACCTCATTAGTAATCAGAGAAATGCAAACACAATCCAGAATTAAACCTCCTACATACCCACCTACATACCCACCAGCATCACTGTAACTAAAGAGTGATCAGGCTGATATAGTGGCTCACGCCTGTAATCCCAGTGCTCAGAGAGGCTGAGGCTGGAGGATCGCCTGAGACCAGGAGTTCCAGACCAGCCTGGGCCACATAGTGAGACTCCGTCTCTACCAAAAAATAGTAATAAATTAATTAAATTACCCAGGCATGGTGACATGCACTTACAGTCCTAGCTACTCAAGCGGCTGAGGTGGGGCTGGTGGCTCACGCCTGTAATCCCAGCACTTTGGGAGGCCGAGGCAGGCAGATCAACTGAGGTCAGGAGTTCGAGACCAGCCTGGCCATCATGGCTAACCCCGTCTCTACTAAAAACACAAAATTAGCCGGGCGTGGTGGTGGGCGCCTGTAATCCCAGCTACTCGGGAGGCTGAGGCAGGAGAATCACTTCAACCTGGGAGGCAGAGGTTGCAGTGAGCTGAGATCGCGCCACTGCATTCCAGCCTGGGCAACAAGTGCGAAACTCCATCTCAAAAAAAAGAGGCTGAGATGGAAGGATCATTTGAGCCCAGGAGTTTAAGAATGCCATGAACTATTACCATGCTACTGCATGACCACCAGAGTGATAGAGTGAGACCCTGTCTCTTTAGGAAAAACCAAAAAGTGACCATATCCAACATCAGTGAGGATGTGGAGTAGCTGGAACTCTCATACCCAGCTGATAGGACTGTAAAATAGTACAACTCACTTAAAAAACTGTTTTGCAGTTTATCTACCGTTCATCTCTAATGACCCAGTTAATCACTTATAAATGCACACATGTATATACCAAAATACATGTCCAAGAATATTCGTAACATTATTTGTAACATCCAAAACATGAAAATACTCCAATGTCCATCCACAGAACAATGGTATACAATTGCCACAGAATACTACATAGCTATGAAAATACGCTATTATCACAATGACATGGATTCATACTACAAACACGCTGAGAGATAAAACTCCAGAAAATACTGTATGATTCCATTTATACCAAATTCAGAAACTACCAAGACTAACTGAAGTTGATAAAATACTAGTTTCCATTTTGGGAGTGAGAGAGTAAACGCTGAGAGGGGGTCATACCGGGGTCTTACAGGATGCTGGTCCTGTTCTATTTCTTGATGTGGGCGGTGGTTAAATCGCGCATTCCCTTTGTGAAAATGCATTAAGCTGTACACCTTTGGTTTATGTTTTCATGTTACACTTGAGTAAAAGTTTAAAAATACAGCAACAGGCCGGGCGCAGTGGCTCACGCTTGTAATCCCAGCACTTTGGGAGGCCGAGGCGGGCGGATCACGAGGTCAGGAGATCGAGACCATGGTGAAACCCCGTCTCTACTAAAAATACAAAAAAATTAGCCGGGCGTGGTGGCGGGCGCCTGTAGTCCCAGCTACTCGGAGAGGCTGAGACAGGAGAATGGCGTGAACCCGGGAGGCGGAGCTCGTAGTGAGCCGAGATTGTGCCACTGCACTCCAGCCTGGGCGACACAGCAAGACTCCTTCTCAAAAAAAGAAAAAAAAAAATACAGCAACAGCATACAAGAACATTTCTGGGCCGGGCGCGGCAGCTCACGCCTGTAATCCCAGCACTTTGGGAGGCCGAGGCGGGCGGAGCACCTGAGGTTGGGAGTTCGAGACCAGCCTGACCAACATGAAGAAACCCAGTCTCTACTAAAAATGCAAAACATTAGCCGGACGTGGTGGCGCATGCCTGTAATCCCAGCTACTCGGGAGGCTGAGGCAGGAGAATTGCTTGAACCCGGGAGGCGGAGTTTGCGGTGAGCCGAGATCGCGCCATTGCATCCAGCCTGGGCAACAAGAGCGAAACTCTGTCTCAAAAAAAAAAAAAAAAAAAAAAAAAAAATTTCTGTGTATCCTCACCATAACAGGATATAATATAATCACTGCAATTACAGCAGGTGAAATTGACATCTCCTGCTCTGGCTTACATCTCCTTAATGACAAACAAGATAAAACCTCTTATAGGGTTGTTTGTTCCTGGCTTTTTTTTTTTTTTTTTGAGACAGAGTCTCACTTTGTTGCCCAGGTTGGAATGCAGTGGTGCCATCTCAGCTCACTGCAACCTCCGCCTACCACGTTCAAGCGATTCTCTTGCCTCAGCTTCCCCAGTAGCTTGAATTATAGTCGCATGCCACCATGCCCAGCTAACTTTTGTATTTTTAGTAGAGACAGGGTTTTGCCCTGGAATTTTTTTTTTTTTTTTTTTTTTTTGAGACAGAGTCTCACTCTGTCACCCAGGCTGGAGTGCAGTGGCGTGATCTTGGCTCACTTCAAGCTCCGCCACCAGGGTTCAAGCAATTCTCCTGCCTCAGCCTCCCAAGTAGCTGGGACTACAGGCATGTGCCACCACACCCGGCTAATTTTTTGTATTTTTAGTAGAGATGGGGTTTCACTGTGTTAACCAGGATGGTCTCGATCTCCTGACCTAGTGATCCACCCGCCTTGCCCTCCCAAAGTGCAAGGATTACAGAAGTGAGCCACCGCGCCTGGCTGGAATTCTCTTTAAGACAAACTGAATTTCAGAAAACTGCCAAAAAAAACAAAAAAACAAAAAACCTCTGTGGAGGTCAGTGATGTAGCTGGGTAGCATGGCTACAAGTGTGCCAGCTGGTTAGCATGGCTACAGGTGTGCCATTAGTGGAAAAGGTGCCTGAGGCGCTGAAATCAGCCCTGTCCTAGCTCTACAGCACCAGGATTTTAAATGCCAAAGAAAAAATCTTTGTGAAGACCTAGGAACAAGCAGGCACCATGGGGCAGAAGCATGAGCGCCAAAAATCGCCAGGAGTTGCGGCATGACTGGAAAGCGCCTGTGGTGGCTTTCATGAGGGAAGAAAATGCCTGCTCGGGTTGTGTGATTAGACGCTCTTAGACGTTCTTAAGTTCAGTCGTGTGAGAAACAAATGTCGAAAAGCAAGGGATTTAAAAAAAAAATAACAACTTTCCAGCCAGGTGCAGCGAGCGGCTCACGTCTGTAATCCCAGCGCTTTTGGGAGGCTGAGGTGGATGGATTGCTTCAACCCTGGAGTTCGAGACCAGCCTGGGAAACATGGTGAAACCCCGTCTCTACAAAAAAATACAAACATTAGCCAAACACGGTGGTGCCAGCGACGCGGGAGGCTGAAGTAGGAGGACCCTTGGAGCCCAGGATGCTGAGATCAGTGAGCCGTGATAGTGCCACTGCACTGCAGCCTGGGCGATAGAGCAAGACCCTGTCTCACATAAAAATTAAAAAAGAAACTTTGTCTCCTCTTATACACAGCAGGCCGGTTACCTCCAGTCCAGCACAGTGAGCTGGTGCTACAAGGGCTGATCCAGGCTCTGCCCCAAAGCAGGAGCTGAGACCATTTCCTAAAAGGCAGGCCCACTGGAAATGTCTCCACCAAAAGCAGCTACAAACGAAATGTGACCTTCAGGTATTCAGGCTTTGGTTCTCTAGAAAACTGTCACGGCACTGAGGCAACTTGACAACCCATAATCGCTGTTCTCCATGTGTACTGTGGCTCTACTTGTCCAAGGTAAACTATCTTAAATTGGAATGAAGTACTGATCCAATTGGAAAATTTTTTTTTGAAAATTTCCAAATTAAGCTAAATTAAAAAAACAAAAATTGGCCGCATGCGGTGGCTCACGCTTGTAATCCCAGCACTTTGGGAGGCCGAGGCGGGCAGATCACGAGGTCAGGAGATCGAGACCATCCTGGCTAACACGGTGAAACCCCGTTTCTACTAAAAATACAAAAAAATTAGCCGGGCGTGGTCGCGGGCGCCTGTAGTCCCAGCTACTTGGAGAGGCTGAGGCAGGAGAATGGCATGAACCCGGGAGGCGGAGCTTGCAGTGAGACGAGATTGCGCCACTGCACTCCAGCCTGGGTGACAGAGCGAGACTCTGTCTCAAAAAAAAAAAAAAAAAATTGCCAAAACCTTAATCTACAAAATAAACTTTTGGGACAGTAGCCACCTGAGCTCTAAATAATTGTATCATTTATATTTCAATTCTAATACACTGGTGAATATGCATATTGCAGCTTTTCCAAGACACGTATTAATTATAAAACATATACTGATCTTGAAAATGTGTCTAGGCGCGGTGGCTCACGCCTGTAATCCCAGCACTTTGGGAGGCCGAGGCAGGCGGATCACAAGGTCAGGAGATCGAGACCATCCTGGCTAACACAGTGAAACCCCGTCTCTACTAAAAATACAAAAAATTAGCTGGGAGTGGTGGCGGGCGCCCGTAGTCTCAGCTACTCGGGAGGCTGAGGCATAATGGTGTGAACCTGGGAGGCGGAGCTTGCAGTCAGCCAAGATTGCACCACTGCACTCCACCCTGGGTGACAGAGCGAGACTCTCTCTCCAAAAAAAAAAAAAAAAGTTTAAATACTTTAAATGATCACTTTAGAATATATTAATAAGGGGGAATATGGTATTTCAAGAAAATACTGAGTTTTAATGAAGAGCAAAAGGTAGTATGGCCTAATGAGACTCTTCATTGATACAGATGAACTGAATTCTGTATTTGAATCATCAGCCATGCAGCTTTCAGCAAGTTCCTTAACTACTTCCCATTCAGCTTTCCTAGCTGCAAAATGCAGGCTCACCTGATTATTATTGAGCACTTACGTGCTAGATTCCAGACATTGCTTAGTAACGAGCACATTGCCTGGTGCAAAGCTGATACTCAATGTTGGCGAAACTATTATTATTATTATTTTTTTTTGAGACAGAGTCTCGCTCTGTCACTCAGGCTGGAGTGAAGTGCTGCGATCTCGGCTCACTGCAAGCTCCACCTCCTGGGTTCACGCCATTCTCCTGCCTCAGCCTCCCGAGTAGCTGGGACTACAGGTGCCCGCCACCACGCCCGGCTAATTTTTTGTATTTTTAGTAGAGACGGGGTTACACCGTGTTAACCAGGATGGTCTCGATCTCCTGACCTCGTGATCCACCTGCCTTGGCCTCCCAAAGTGCTGGGATTACAGGTGAGAGCCACCGCGCCCGGCCAATATTAGCTAAATATTAACAGTATCAATTACAATCCTACGAACTCAAAACAGGATAAAACAACACAGGGCTTGGTTTTCCTGATCCAGGTTGGATCTGGGAGCATTCCCATTTCCTCTCACAGTGCTCACAAAGGCTTCCTTTAATGACACATTCTAGCGTTTCACCAGTTTTCCATGAACTATTGCTTGTTACAACTTTCAAAAGAACACAGGGTCCACACCTTTATCCCGATTTTTCAGCAAGCCCCACTCTCCTCTATTGTCCTAGGATCAGGAAGCAGCTAATTTGGGGTCTCATTTATAAGGCTCAAGGCATTTGTCCGAGTCAGAGGCCAATTAAATGTCTCCATTTATCCCACCGGTTTCCCCTTCCAGTGATGGAAGTTCATCCCCATCTTCCTATAGGACAGAAATTTAACTTTGCAGACGTGCTGTTCTCGGCACCCACACGGAACACAGCATGTACACAAACCCACTTACTGTCGCTTCTAACATTTTAGGAAACCTTTGGGTTTTCCTTTTCCAAGGCAGCAAAGTACTGAGATTTGTAATTAAAAATACATATTAGCTACACTCAAGTTGTAACTAACTAAAAACTTCTATTTAAGTCAACTGATCTTCAAACGAAACTCAGATCAAGAGCACAAAGTTTGGGTGCAATTCCCTTTCCAGCCCACAAATACAGGAACTGGGAGTGACACCGCCCTCTAAGGCACATTTCTGCAGCTTCCCTGGCTGCCTTTCAATTATTTTTATTTTTATTTTTATTTTTTTGAGACGGAGTTCTGCTCTTACTGCCCAGGCTAGAGTGCAGTGGCACGATCTCGGCTCACTGCAACCTCTGCCTTCCAGTTTCCAGCGATTCTCCTGCCTCAGCCTCCCAAGTCGCTGGGTGTAATTACAGGCGCCCGCCACCATGCCTGGCTAACTTTTTTTTCTTTTTATTAGAGACGGTTTCACCATGTTGTCCAGGCTGTTCTCTAACTGCTGACCTCGTGACCCACCTGCCACAGATTCCGAAAGTGCTGGGATTACAGGCGTGAGCCACCGCGCCCCGGCCTATTTTCGATAAGGATCTTTCCTTTTTTTTTTTGAGAGTGCCTCACTGTGTCGCCCAGGCTGGAATGCGGTGGCCTTATCTCGGCTCATTGCAACCTCTGCCTCCCAGGTTCAAGCGATTCTCCTGCCTCAGCCTCCCGAGTAGCTGGGAGTACAGGCGCGCACCACCACGCCCGGCTAATTTTTGTATTTTTAGTAGAGACGGGGTTTCACCATGTTGGCCAGGATGGTCTCCATCTCTTGACCTCGTGATCCGCCTGCCTCGGCCTCCCAAAGTGCTGGGATTACAGGCCTGAGCCACCAGCGCCCGGCCAGTAAGGATCTTTCTTATAAACCTGTACCAATCACCTCTTTCCTAATTACCTTTATAGGTTTCTCTGGGTGGCAGGTTCTGTTTTTTCGCCTTGCCAAAAATCGCCACACCTCTCGAAAATGATCATGCATCTTGAAACTGCTGACTCAAAGTCTTAAGAAACCCTTTCACAAAGCAAAAATCATGTGAACCAACTTGAGACAGTTAATACCTGGTATTGCCTCATTACAAGATAAAAAAACAGCAGCACCTCCACAAGGCTGTTTCCTAACACCCCCCATCACATGTACTCATCTGAACTCTGCGAGTCCATTCACGCATTAGTGTTCACTGTGGTGGCAGCAAATCCCTGCATCTCATCAGTGTTTTTTTTTTCTTTTTAGATGGAGTCTTGCTGTCTCCCAGGCTAGAGTGTGGTACGATCTCCGCTCACTGCAAGCTCTGCCTCCCAGGTTCACGCCATTCTCCTGCCTCAGCCTCCCGAGTAGCTGGGACTACAGTCTTCTGGCCACCAACCCCAGCTAATTTTTTGTACTTTTAGTAGAGACGGGATGTCACCGTGTTAGCCAGGATGGTCTCGATCTCCTGACTTCGTGATACACCCGCCTCGGCCTCTCAAATTGCAGGGATTACATGTGTGAGCCACCACGCCCAGTTGAGTGGTTTCTTTAAACTCTGCAACAGACTTGACAAATACCTTGGATTTTGACCTTAAGTGTAGCAGGTGTTCTGAAAACAGAGCAAATCAACTCGAAAGCTTCTTGGAGGTTGCACCAAACAGCAGCATATGACTATATTCAACGGTCTCCCTATCTCTCGGAAAAGCAACTCACAAAAACATATTTATTCTCATTGCCAGCACTCACTAAAGATAAACACTACTAGGATATCGCTTATCTGTTCATTTCCTAAATCTCTGCTACTAACACTTAAAGCCGAGAGTAAAAACTTGCAGTCTCAACATCCAATTTTAGAAGACAAGTGTGACAAGGAAGAAGCATTTATCAACTGAAAAATGTTTACTGCCACAGGAAATCTAGAAATGTACCTTCCAGATATATACAAATATTTAAGCAGAAACTGTTGCAAAGGTATTTACTGCAGCACTTGCCCAAAAGGAGCAAACTGGTCTTAACAAAATCAGGTGTACATCAATGTTACACAATCAGAATCAGACACATCTAAATGCCTAACATAAAAAGATCTACAGTAACTAGGTATCTATACACATTGATGTATAAACTGTTTATGGAAAGAAGCTTCTTATACAGAGTGTTTCTGGGAAGGGAGACTGCTATACTGCTGTCTATAATGTACGTATAGATTACTAAGAAAGGACTGAGTAATTCTCCACTACTGCCACTGGCCTCTGGAGGAAGAGGGCACACAGTTTCACCTCTAAGAATTATTATGAGGCATCCAGCCTTACTTGCTTGTACGAAATACTATGCTAGAAAATGATCCATAATTACACCTTGTACTACTCATGTTGTACTTTAATGATTAAAATAAATACCATGTTGCTGCCTGGTCTGGAGGACAAGACACGCCATCAAATAACTCAGTGTTCTTCACAACCAGACTACAGGCAATTTTTTTCCAAAATATACATCTTTGGGAAGCAAACAAATTATTTATGGGAGAAAAAAGGAATATTTCACATTCAGGCAAACATAATACTGTCAGTGTGTTTGGACTAGAGATTTTATTTTAGAAGTATAAAGGATGGAGGCGTGATGATATTTGGCATTTTTAATTTAGGTTTGTTTTATTTAAGTTTAATGTTAATTCCATGCTGTGTTTCAGTAAGAACAATACAGATTCTGTATCTGTGGCTCCAGTCAGATATCCAGTAGTACAAATTAGCTTCAAGTTACACATACTGAACAAAAGAGGTTGAGCGAGCGAAGGAGGGGAGGAGTGAGGGGAAGGAGGTAGGGGGAGGGGGAAGGAGAAGAAAGAATTGAACAGGATTGAACAGGCATGCGGGCTTTTCCACACCACCTTCCACGCTAACCTGCTTCAGTGGGAGAGTAAAGTAGGCAAGAATGAGCAGCCACGGACTGTTGAACTGTTACCAGCACCATGATTTTCAGCAACATTTCAGGAGAGTTTGAAACATTTTTTACGGCGAAACCATTACAACAAAGTCCCTCCCCAAACAACCTTTAACCATTTCAAGCTAACACCCAATTACTTTCAAACACTGGTATAAAATACAGTTTAAACAATTAGAAAAATGAAAACTGATACCACTTATGCCTCTATAGTGTGATTAACCTCTCTCTTAGATGCTTGCATCACCTGTAAGTCTAATGGCTTTCAAATGTCATTTCCATTGCTAATGGTGATCTTACCACATCTGGCACGGAGACAACACAGTAATGCTGAAAAAGCCTCTATGCAGTCCTGTTAGTGTCTTAAAGAACCTAAAAGCTGGGACCAGCAAAATCCACAGAAATTCACTCTTGCCTTTAATAACTTTTGAAAACTGTTTTTAAAAAAAAAAAAAAAAAAACCCAACAGGGCAGGAACCTAAATTCTGAGACCAAATGTAAAAGTCAGATTTGGTGGTTCTCAGTGACAATGGGGAGTTTCCAAGGGGTGGGATGGGGAGGAGGGGGTGGTCAGAGATGGTTTCTCTTGTTGGCTTATGTCTCACTGATTTTCATCTTCCACGTCCTGCAGCACTTCTTTATTCTGCTCTTCACCTGTTAAAAAAAGAAAAAAAGTTAATTATTTCGTATTGACTACATTAGGCTATGGCAGCCACAAACAAAGGTGTCATTCCAAGCATAAAGACTCTTCTATTTGCTACAACTGGTATTAAACACAGGCAAAGGACTTCTATCACCCTTGACACCTGAGATGCCTAAGCCAAGAAGGGATTATGGTCCTGAAAGTATTTATTGGTCAACAGCATGAAAAAAACTGATGCGCAGTACAACTCAATGTTCTTATGCTAAATAAGCTCTTAGAGTATACAGCCAAGGAAACCATCTTACTAAAATGACGTTCAAGCTTTCACATAAATCTTGGGTCAAAATACTCTTTCTCAATAACCTCACCTCTTCAAGAATCAAGAGTATTTTGCAAACTTTTTGTAAAATCTAATTTACCCACAAGCTAATTATCAGAAATGCTTCAAAAAGTTAACTGAGCAATAAACTGTTCCCAAGAAGTTCTATAGTATTTTATTGTGGGGTTCTGCTGTTATAAATATTTCACCTTTTGTATCTTGGCCAGATACACCAAACTATAATCAGATTTTACTTCAGAGTGAAACACAGCATGCTCAAAGTAAATCAGACCACTGAGGTTATTAAAGAATGGCATTTGGACCACTTCACTCATGCTATTTGTCTTTTGCCTTTAAAGAGGGTGATTACCCTAAGGAGTTTCAACTGCACTATGACATGCAATAGAAAGCCAGCCTATTGGTTGGAGGGTCATCTACCTATTAGTATGCATTAAACAAGTCAGCCAAAATAAAGAAGCATGCAGGCTTTTCCCTTAAAAATGATGTAACAGGTAAGTTACATTCGCTTGTACTTTAAAAAAACCACTTACAATTACTACATAGTTAACTAGTTTGAATCAAAATAAATGAAAAATCAACCCAAGAATCATAAATGTTCAAATGACCATCCATTCATAATACTTGTTAAATTATTTAATTAGGATGGACAAGTAACACCAAACTGAAGCATTTACACTGAGTACAGCTTTGAAACAGCCTAAAAGATCTCAAAATGATAAATGTCACAGCATTAAGGTTTCAGTGAAGATAGTCTTAAAATCTCTTCTGTGATGGAAATGCTTGACATTGATGTGTGACTTCAAAAAAACCACTTACAGCCTCAGCAACACAGTGAAGACCTGTCTCTATAAAAAATAAAAATAAGGCCAGGCGCGGTGGCTCACACTTGTAATCCCAGCACTTTGCGAGGCTGAGGCGGGCAGATCACGAGGTCAGAAGATCAAGACCATCCTGGCTAACACGGTGAAACCCCACCTCTACTAAAAATAAAAATAAAAAAAAATAAAAATAAAAAAAAAGCCAGGCGCGGTGGCTCAAGCCTGTAATCCCAGCACTTTGGGAGGCCGAGGCGGGTGGATCACGAGGTCAGGAGATCGAGACCATCCTGGCTAACACGGTGAAACCCCGTCTCTACTAAAAAATACAAAAAAATTAGCCGGGCGTGTTGGCGGGCGCCTGTGGTCCCAGCTACTCGGGAGGCTGGGGCAGGAGAATGGCGTGAACCCAAGAGGTGGAGGTTGCGGTGAGCCGAGATCGCGCCACCGCACTCCAGCCTGGGGGACAGAGAAAGACTCCGTCTCAAAAAAAAAAAAAAAAAAAAAAAAAATTAGCTGGGCGTGGTGGCAGGCGCCTGTAGTCCCAGCTTCTCCGGAGGCAGGAGAATGGCGTAAACCCAGGAGGCGGAGCTTTCAGTGAGCCAAGATTGCGCCACTGCACTCCAGCCTGGGCGACAATCGAGATTCCGTCTCAAAAAAAAAAAAAAAAAAACTATGTACGCTGGACATGAGGCCACATGTCTCTAGTCCCAGCTACTTGAGGGGCTGAGGTGGAGGAGTTCTATTTCTGCAGTGAGCTTTGAATGCCACTGCACTCCAGGCTGGGTGACAAAGCAAGACCCTGTCTTTAAAAAGTTTTAAAAACTGGCCAGGCGTGGTGGCTCATGCCAGTAATCTCAGCACTTTGGGACGCTGAGGCAGGTGGATCACCTGAGGTTGAGAGATCGAGACCAACGTGACCAACATGGAGAAACCCTGTCTCTACTAAAAATGCAAAATTAGCCAGGCGTGGTGGCGCATGCCTGTAATCCCAGCTACTCAGGAGGCTGAGGCAGGAGAATGGCTTGAACCCGGGAGGCAGAGGTTGCAGTGAGCCAAGATGGTGCCACTGCACTCCAGCCTGGGCAACAAGAGCAAAACTCCGTCTCAAAAAAACGTATAAAATTTAAAAACTACTTAAGATACATAAAGATCCTTAATCCATAATACAGAAAAAAAAACATGCAAAGACAAAAAAAAAATTGCTTAGGGATGAAAGAACTGATGGGCACCCAACTGTTCTCCAAAGGACAATAATATATTCAAACGCAGGAAACATGATAGGAACATTCACTCTCACTAACAGCAAATCGCTGCCAAAATATCATTAACACACAACACTAGAACGCAACTCGCTTGTAAGCAACCATGAGATGTGCCAGAAGTTCCAAGTAACTTTGGCATAAAAATGTCACTGTCATATACATCACATCCAACCACAGTAGGCAGGAGGAGCAGGCCGGAAAAGGCTTAGGTCAGCGCCCTGGAAGGTGGAACAAGCAAGAGTCTGTAAGCAACGGGACGATCATACGCAGGCATGATTAGTGAAGAACCAAAACTGAACGCGGAATTCACTGTGCCATGAACATGACTTACAAAGTAGAGTTTTTAGGAAAGGAAGAGTTGGGTTTTCCTTTAGGAATCTATATTGCAAGGAAAAAGGGAGGGAGAACAATCATATGAAAGCAACATTACAAGAAAAATAAAACAACAGAGCAGGACAAAGGAAAACATCAATGATACAGGAACCAGACTTTGGTCTTTTTATTTCGTATAAACTTCACTCTAAGAAACAATCTGCCTACTCCTCCACCCTTCTACTTTGAGAAGGAAGTAATATCCTCTTGAAAGGCATACAGATATTAGGGGAAAAAGGATTCCTTGGGTATGTTTCTTTGCCCAGTGTATCTATATTTTGGAGAGAGAGGAACAGGCAGGGAGAACACGTATTTCCTATCTATGGATTCGTATATGAAACAATCCTCTTACCACAGGGTAAAGGGACTAAAATCACTTGAGAAAAAGCAATGATCTCTCCTCCTTTAAAGAAATTATGTTCCAACATGCTGGGACAGACATTAACATATTCTGAAGTTAAGACATAAAGACCCTGTCTCTTTAAAAAAACAAAAAAATCTAATCAAACTAAATGCATCCTAATAAACCGCCAATTTCATGACGATTCTCCTATATTCACCACAGAACCCAAGTCACAAAAGCAGTATTTTATTTTGTGAGATGAAGTTTTATGTTGCCCAAGCTGGTGTCAAAACTCCTGGGCTCAAGTGATCCTTCTGCCTCACCTTGCTGAACAGCTGAGATTACAGGCAGGCACCACTGCAGTTTCAAAACCAATTTATTAAAAAATGTAGGCCGGGCACGGTGGCTCACGCCTGTAATCCTAGCATTTTGGGAGGCCGAGGCGGGCGGATCACGAGGTCAGCAGATCGAGACCATCCTGGCTAACACAGTGAAACCCGGCTCTATTAAATATACAAAAAATTTAGCCGGGCGTGGTGGCGGGTGCCTGTAGTCCCAGCTACCAGGGAGGCTGAGGCAGGAGAATGACGTGAACCCGGGAGGCGGAGCTTGCAGTGAGCCAAGATAGCACCACTGCACTCCAGCCTTGGCAACAAAGCAGACTGTCTTGGGGGAAAAAAAAAAAATGTAATATTAGGCCAGGTGCGGTGGCTCGGGCCTGTAACCCCAGCACTTTGAGAGGCCCAGGAAGGTGGATCACGAGGTTAGGAGATTAAGACCATCCGGGCTAACATGGGGAAACCCTGTCTCTACTGAAAATACAAATTATTGTGAGGCGTGGTGGTGGGCACCTGTAGTCCCAGCAACTCAGAGAGGCTGAGGCAGAAGAATCACTTGAACCTGGGAGGTGGAGGTTGCAGTGAGCAGAGATTGCGCCACTATACTCCACCCTGGGCAACAGAGTGATACTCCATCTCAAGAACTCTTTTTGACAAATTCAACTTCTCAAACTGATGAACAATTTCTTTGTACCCACAACTATTGTATTCAGAGTTTGCTAGTTGTACCAGAATGTCAACAGACCACTTGAATTTTTCACTGTTGAACTATCTCATGACTGGAAACATTATATAAATAAAAGTATTTCACCTAATAAAAATTAAGTAAAAATTAATCTGCTTAACCAAATTTAATCAACTGATTTACAGACTCAATAAGGTATTGAACGCAAATGAATTTCACAAGATTATTATTATTATTTTTTTGAGACGGAGTCTTGCTCTGTCTCCCAGGTTGGAGTGCAGTGGCGCAATCTCTACTGATTGCAAGCTCCCCCTCTGGGTTCACCCCATTCTCCTGCCTCAGCCTCCCGAGTAAATGGGACTACAGACGCCCACCACCACCACGCCTGCCTAATTTTTTTTGTATTTTTAGTACAGAAGGGGTTTCACTGTGTTAGCCAGAATGGTCTCGATCTTCTGACCTCGTGATCCACCCGCCTCAGCCTCCCAAAGTGCTAGGATTACAGGCGTAAGCAACTGCGCCCAGCCGAATTTCACTAGATTTTTAAAAACTGCAAAGGTATTACCTTGTATTTTTTTTTTTTTTTGGACGAAGTTTCTCTCGTTGCCCAGGCTGGAGTGCAAAGGTGCGATCTCAGTTGATCTCAACCTCCAACTCCCAGGTTCAAGCGATTCTCCTGCCTCAGCCTCCCCAGTAGCTAGGATTACAGACATGTGACAAGACGCCTGGCTAATTTTATATTTTTGGTAGAGATGGGGTTTCTCCATGTTGGTCAGGCTGGTCTCGAACTCCTGACCTCAGGTGATCCGCCCACCTCGGCCTCTCAAAGTGCTGGGATTACAGGTGTGAGCCACTGCGCAAGGCCGTATTACCCTATTTTAAGATGATCCACTTCCTAAAACTATACTTGACAACCAAGAATAAGGATTATCTTTAGTTCTGTACGTAGACTCACAGGTAGTCTACTTTGATTAATCAACTCTTGGTTATCAGTGATAATGAGCTACAGAAGTAATCCAGACTTGGTTATGAGTTGGCATCAAATGTGTTTGTTTTGTTTTTTTTCTTTGAGACGGAGTTTTGTTCCTGTTGCCCAGGCTGGAGTGCAATGGAGCAATCTTGGCTCACTGCAACCTCTACCTCCCGGGTTCAAGTGATTCTCCTGTCTCAGCCTCCTGAGTAGCCGGGATTACAGGTGCCCGACACCACGCCTGGCTAATTTTTGTTGTTTTTAGTAGAGACAGCATTTCTCCATGTTGGTCAGGCTGGTCTCGAAATCCCGACCTCCGGTGATCCGTCCACTTTGGCCTCCCAAACTGCTGGGATTACAGGCATGAGCCACTGTGCCCGGCATGTTTTTATTAAAATAATAATAATTTTTAGAAAATGGCCAGGCGCAGTGGCTCATGCCTGTAATCCAAGGACTTTGGGAGGCCGAGGCAGGTAGACCACGAGGTCAGGAGTTCAAGACCAGCCTGGCCAACATGGTGAAACCCTGTCTCTACTAAACAAAACAAAAACTAGCTGGGCATGGTGGCGCATGCCTGTAATCCCAGCTACTCAGGAGGCTGAGGCAGGAGAATCCCTTGAACCCAGGAGGCGAAGGTTGCAGTGAGCCAAGATCGCACCATTGCATTCTGACCTGGGCGACAGGGAGAGACTCCGTCTCACAAAACAAAACAAAACATCAGCCAGGCGCAGTGGCTCATACCTGTAATCCCAGCGCTATGGGAGGCCGAGATGGGTAGATCACGAGGTCAGGAGTTCGAGACCAGCCTGGCCAACACAGTGGAACCCCCGTCTCTATTAAAAATACAAAAAATTAGCTAGGAGTGGTGGCAGACACCTGTAGTCCCAGCTACTAGGGAGGATGAGGCAGGAGAATCACTTGAACCCAGGAGGCGTAGGCTGCAGTGACTGAGATAGCGCCATTGCACTCCAGCCTGGGCAACAAGAGCAAAACTCCATCTCAAAAAAATAAAAATAAAAAATAAAAAATAAAACACACACACACACACAAAACTTTCAACTCAAGTCACTTTCATTACTTATTACTTTTACTCTCAAAAACATGTCCCCAGAGGTGAGACGTATATCATTTCCTGAAGTCAATCCCGCTCCCAAAACTATCCGCATGCTTTCCATCAACAGACAGAGAGATACTAGTATCTGGGCTGGGGATGACTGTTAGGAGTCCACAGCTGTTTGGCCATTCTTCTTCATAGTTGTCGTTAAAACTTTTTTTTTCCCCTTAAGAGATGGCATCTTGTTCAGTCATCCAGGTTAGAATGCAGTGGCGCAATCGAAGCTCACTGTAACCTCAAGATCCCCCAACCTCAGCCGTCTGAGAAGCATGCGTTGTCACACCTGGCTGGTTTTTTTTGTTTGTTTTTGAGACAAAGTCTTGTTCTATGAAGCCTCGCTCTGTCACCCAGGCTAGAGTGCACTGGTGTGATCTCAGCTCACTGCAACCTCCACCTCCTGGGTTCAAGCAATTCTCCTGCCTCAGCCTCGCAATCAGCTGGGATTACAGGCACATACCACTACACTCGGCTTTTTTCTTTTTTTTTTATTTAAAGACAGGGTCTTACTATGTTGCCCAGGCTGGTCTTGAACTCCTAGGCTCAAGCATCTTCCCACCTTGGCCTCCCAAAGTGCTGGTTTTACAGGCACAAGCCACTGCAACCGGTGTAGGAATAGATTTTCAAGCTGGAAGCCACTTGTTCACAGTTGGTAAATTGTTTCTGAGTCCCAAGGGCTGGGAGTAGCTGCCTGAAATGCTGCACTGGGAAGTGTTCTGAGGCTCCATCTGGCACTGTTTCAAGTGTGTAAGTCAGTCCTGCGTATGTGAATATCTCATGCCAATCCTGATCTAGTCAAATCCTAAACATATCATAGAGCTAGTAAGTGTTAAAAGCTGAGTCACCTAATTCTCAGTTTAGTACCATAACCCAAGTCACAAATCTGATTTGATCCTTCCAGAGAAAAGACACATACATGCCCACTTTCAGAAGCATTTTCAAAAAGTATAACACTTCCAAAGACAATACAGCAGGTCCGTTTCCCCAACAGAAACTACAGATAGCCTCAAGCAATGCGACATACGTTTTACATTTCAGCTTAAGAAACATTCTTTTTTTTTTTTTTTTAGATAGAGTCTCCTCTGTAGCCCAGGCTGGAGTGCAACGGCATATCTCAGCTCACTGCAACCTCCGCCTCCTGGGTTTAGGCAATTCTCCGGCCTCAGCCTCCTGAGTAGCTGGGACTACAGGAGCCGGCCACCACGCCCGGCTAATTTTTTGTATATTTAGTAGTGACGGGGTTTCCTCGTGTTAGCCAGGATGGTCTCGATCTCCTGACCTCGTGATCCACCTTCCACAGCCTCCCAAAGTGCTGGGATTACAGGCATCAGCCACCACGCCCAGCACAGCCTAAGAAACATTCTTTTTTTTTTGAGACAGAGTCTCGCTCTGTCGCCCAGGCTGGAGTGCAGTGGCACAATCTCGGCTCACTGCAAGCTCCACCTCCCGGGTTCACGCCATTTTCCTGCCTCAGCCTCTCTGAGTAGCTGGGACTACAGGCGCCCGCCACCACGCCCGGCTAATTTTTTTGTATTTTTAGTAGAGACAGGGTTCAATTTCTCTACAGAATCCCAGAGGGAAATGGGAAACTAGTTCCCTTTCAGATAAAATATTTCAACAAAGAGAAAAACTTCATAAATACCTACTGATACCATCTGGGTTTAAATACAGTTAACTTCAGCCCCCTAAAATTGAATGTGAACCAAGATAAAATAAACTGCTTGCTCTCCACTTTTCCTGCCTCAACCTTTGAAACAGTGTAAAGGAAGAGCTAAACTAAGTCCCCCAAAATGGAACTCGGTACTGTAGCACCATTTCCTATAAAGGCAGCAATTAAAATTTCATACAGGGCAGGTGGTGAGTCTAAATTGTAGCTTGATGTAACGATAAGCCAAGGAATGTCTAAAGACAGTAAAAACAAATCCTGCAACTGAAAGAGGTGCCTGTTTCACTGAGTGTTTGCTTACCATCACCCTGCATGTCTGAAGTCCATAGTGTCAGATTATCACGTAACAACTGCATGATAAGTGTAGAGTCCTTATAGCTTTCTTCACTCAGCGTATCCAGTTCTGCAATTGCATCATCAAAAGCTGCTTTTGCCAATCTAAAGGTATTTAAATAGAAGTATTATAAAAATTAAGTCCAAAATCAGAATTAGAAATGACATGTTAGACATCAATCTTTTCTTCAGTTATTCCAGTGTGTAATAGTGACAAATGATAACACAAAGAAAAAGCAAATACAATAAAAATTAACTTAAAGGTATGTGGAGCACTACTTCTTACTATGCTTTAAGCCTGCTACTGATATGCTACAATATATATATTGACTAATAAAATACACAGAACAATTTCCATCCTAAACCATCACCAAAAAATACACCTCCAAGTTCTAGTCAATAGTTCACTTATTTCATAAAGTTTTTATTTTATTTTATTTTATTTTTTTTAAGACGGAGTCTCACTCTGTTGCCCAGGCTGGAGTGCAGTGGCACGATCTAGGCTCACTTTAAGCTCTGCCTCCCAGGTTCATGCCATTCTCCTGCCTCAGCCTCCCGAGTAGCTGGGACTACAGGTGCCCACCACCACACTCGGCTAATTTTTTGTATTTTTAGTAGAGACGGGGTTTCACTGTGTTAGCCAGGATGGTCTCGACCTCCTGACCTCGTGATCCACCAGTCTCAGACTCCCAAAGTGCTGGGATTACAGGCGTGAGCCATCGCGCCCAGCCAAGTTTTTTTTTTGTCTTAAGAGATTCATAGGCCGGGTGCGGTGGCTCACGCTTGTAATCCCAGCACTTTGGGAGCCCGAGGCGGGCGGATCACGAGGTCAGGAGATCGAGACCACGGTGAAACCCCGTCTCTACTAAAAATACAAAAAAATTAGCCGGGCGTGGTGGCGGGCGCCTGTGGTCCCAGCTACTCGGAGAGGCTGAGGCAGGAGAATGGCGTGAACCCGGGAGGCGGAGCTTGCAGTGAGCCGAGATTGCGCCACTGCACTCCAGCCTGGGCGACATAGCGAGACTCTGTCTCAAAAAAAAAAAAAAAAAAAAAAGAGATTCATTATGTTGCCCAGGCTGGACTTGAACTCCTGCGTTCAAGCAATCTTCCCACCTTAGCCTCTTGAATGGCTGGGACAAACGGTACACACTACCACCCCCAGATATTTAACAAAATTGTTTTTATTTATTTATTTATTTTTTTTAATTTTTTTTTGGATGGAGTCTCGCTCTATCACCCAGGCTGGAGTGCAGTGGCGCAATCTCGGCTCACTGCAAGCTCCGCCTCCCGGGTTCATGCCATTCTCCTGCCTCAGCCTCCCAAGTAGCTGGGACTACATGCGCCCGCCACCACGCCCGGCTAATTTGTTTTTATATTTTTGGTGGAGGCAGGGTTTCACCGTGTTAGCCAGGATGGTCTTGTTCTTCTGACCTCGTGATCCACCCGCCTCAGCCTCCCAAAGTGCTGGGATTACAAGCATGAGATATTTAACAAAGTATTAATGCAAAAAGAAAATCTTGGACAATACCTCAAAGTTTAAAAAAATTTAATTTCATGTTAATGGAGGCAGGGAAGCAAAAAAAATAAAAGGCAACACAGACGCCATGGAAATGTGATTATGTAAGCCATTTACAGTTTTAAAAGAAAATCCACACTTAGTACTGTGTACTATGTCCAACAAACGATACGATACACCAATAGAAAAAAAATGAGAGAGACATAATCTAAGTCCACATCAACTTAAAAATTAAGAAATGGAGGCCGGGTGCGGTGGCTCTCGCTTGTAATCCCAGCACTTTGGGAGGCCGAGGCGGGCAGATCACGAGGTCAGGAGATCGAGACCACGGTGAAACCCCGTCTCTACTAAAAATACAAAAAATTAGCCGGGCGTGGTGGCGGGCGTCTGTAGTCCCAGCTACTCGGAGAGGCTGAGGCAGGAGAATGGCGTGAACCCGGGAGGCGGAGCTTGCAGTGAGCCGAGATCGCGCCACTGCACTCCAACCTGGGTGACATAGCCAGACTCCGTCTCAAAAAAAAAAAAAAAAAAAAATTAAGAAATGGAGGGTGGACAAATACATAACTATTTTAAAAGGAGGAGGAGGCTGGGTGTGATGGCTCATGCCTGTAATCAGCACACTTTGGGTGGCTGATGCATGCGGGCAGATCACTTGAGGCCAGGAGTTCAAGACCAGCTGGGCCACCATGGCAAAACCTATTAAAAACACAAAAAATTAGCCGGGCATGGTGGCGTATGCCTATAATACCAGCTACTCAGGAGGTTGAGGCAAAAGAATCCCTTGAACCTGGGAGGCAGAGGTTGCAGTGAGGTGAAATTGTGCCACTGCACTCCAGCCTGGGCAAGAGAGCACAAAAACAAAAGAAGAAGAAGAATGAAGTGCTATTCCAAATAAAGTATTTCAGGGACCCAGAAGGAGGAGCAATTAAAGGGAAAGTCAAATTTGAACTCACCTTAATAGATCAGGAGAAAACAAAACACACTTCAGGTTTAAGCAAAAGCATGAGCAAAGGCATGGCATGGAAGTGACTTTAAACTGGAGCTACATGTGGGACAGCTAGACTGGAGTCTGACAAGGAAAGGTGCAACCACCAGTATTAGCTAAATAGCCACAGCTTCTTCATTTACGATCCCTATCTGGACAAACTCAACTAGCCATTTAGAATGTTTTTAGATTGGCCGAGCGCAGTGGCTCACGCCTATAATCCCAGCACTCTGGGAGGCTGAGGCGGGTGGATCACCTGAGGTCAGGAGTTGGAGACCAGCCTGACCAAGATGGTGAAAACCTGTCTCTACTAAAAATGCAAAAAAAAAAAAAAAAAAAAATCAGTCAAGCGCAGTGAAGCATGCCTGTAATAGTCAACATTAAAGTTCCAATGTATCAGTTAATCCCCTTTCCTCAAACTTTGAAAGGCTTTCACTTAAAACCCTACTTTGCTTAAGCAGTGGTCCTCAAACCAACCAAACAAACACATAAAAAAACCAAAAGGGGTCGGGCGCGGTGGCTCACGCCTGTAATCCCAGCACTTTGGGAGGCAGAGGCGGGCAGATCACGAGGTCAGGAGATCCAGACTATCCTGGCTAACACAGGGAAACCCAGTCTCTATTAAAAATACAAAAAAAATTAGCCGGGCATGGTGGCGGGCGCCTGTAGTACCAGCTACTTGGGAGGCTGAGGCGAGAGAATGGCCTGAACCCAGGAGGCTTAGCTTTCAGTGAGCTGAGATCACGCCACTGCACTCCAGCCGCGGTGACAGAGTGAGACTCTGTCAAAAAAAAAAGAGAAAAAGCAAAAGAAACCATTTTGCTACTGCAATATTTACTGTAAAAATTTAAAACAGGCCAGGTGCAGTGGCTCACGCCTATAATCTCAGCACTTTGGGAGGCCGAGGTGGCTGGATCACTTAAGGTGAGGTGTCCAAGACCAGCCTGGCCAACACTGTGAAACCCCATCTCTACATAAAAATACAAAAATTAGCTGGGCACGGTGGCAGGCGTCTGTAATCCCAGCTACTCAGGAGGCTGAGGCAGGAGAATCGCTTGAAACCGGGAGGCAGAGGATGCAGTGAACTGAGATTGTGCCACTGCACTCCAGCCTGGGAAACATAGCGAGACTCTTGTCTCGGGGGAAAAAAAAAAACAATAGCAAAAAACAACAACAACAACAAAATGCCAACCTACAGAAGAGGAGAAAATACTCACAAACCATTTACTTGCTAAGAGGTTACTATCTGGAATAATGAACTCTCAATACTCAACAAACGAAAAAAACATGAATTCAAAAATGGGCAAAAGGGCCTGGTGCAGTGGCTCAGGCCTGTAGTCTCAGCGTTTTGGGAGGCTAAGGCAGGAGGATTACTTGAGGCCAGGATTTCTTTTTTTTTTTTTTTTTTTGAGGCAGAGTCTCGCTCTGTCACCCAGGCTGGAGTGCAGTGGCGCAATCTCGGCTCACTGCAAGCTCCGCCTCCCGGGTTCACGCCATTCTCCTGCCTCAGCCTCTCCGAGTAGCTGGGACTACAGGCGCCTGCCACCACGCCCGGCTAATTTTTTTGTATTTTTAGTAGAGACGGGGTTTCACTGTGGTCTCGATCTCCTGACCTTGTGATCCGCCCGCCTCGGGCTCCCAAAGTGCTGGGATTACAAGCGTGAGCCACCGCGCCCGGCTCTTAAGGCCAGGATTTCAAGACCAGCTTGGGCAACACAGCGAGACCCTGCCTCTAAAAACAAAACAAAATTTTTTTTTTTTTTTTTTTTTTTTTGAGACGGAGTCTCGCTCTGTCGCCCAGGCTGCAGTGAGTGCAGTGGTGCGATCTTGGCTCACTGCAAGTTCCACCTCCCAGGTTCACGCCATTCTCCTGCCTCAGTCTCCTGAGTAGCTGGGACTACAGGCGCCTGCAACCACGCTCGGCTAATTTTTTGTATTTTTAGTAGAGACGGGGTTTCACTGTGTTAGCCAGCATGGTCTCGATCTCCTGACCTCGTGATCCACCCGCCTTGGCCTCCCAAAGTGCTGGGATTAAAGGCGTGAGCCACTTCGCCCAGTCCAAAAAATTTTAAAAGTTGGCCGGGCGCAGTGGCTCATGGCCTGTAATCTCAGCACTTTGGGAGGCTGAGGTCAGGAGTTTGAGACCAGCCTGACCAAGACAGTGAAACCTCGTCTCTACTAAAAATGCCAAAAAAAAAATTAGTCAAGCATGGTGGCGCATGCCTGTAATCCCAGCTACTTGGGAGGCTGAAGCACCAGAATCGCTTGAATCCAGGAGGTGGAGGTTGCGGTGAGCCACAGTCGTGCCATCCAGCCTGGCCAGCACAGCGAGACAGCACCTTTAAAAAAAAAAAAAAGCTGGCAAAGCACAGTGGCTCACACCTGTAGTTCCAGCACTTTGGGAGGCCGAGGCGGGCAGATCACACGAGCTCAGGAGTTCGAGACTAGCCTGGCCAACACAGTGAAACCCCAGCTCTACTAAAAATACAAAAAATTAGCCAGGCATGGTGGCAGGCGCCTATAATCCCAGCTGTGGATGCTGAGGCAGGAGAATAGCTTGAACCTGGAAGGCGGAGGTTGCAGTGGGCCAAGATCACGCCACTGGGCGACAGTGCCAGGCTCTCCCTCAAAAAAAAAAAAAAAAAGAAAAAAGAAAAGAAAGGAAAAGAAAAGGCCAGGTATGGTGGCATCCGCCTCTAGTGACAGCTACTTGGGAGGCTCAGGAAGGCAAATCGGCTGAGCCCAGGAAGCCAAGGCTGCAGTGAGCTATGAGTGCACAACTGCAGAGACAGAACAAGATCCTGTCTGGAAAAAAAAGTTACACACAGAATTTTCAGTCCCAATTCCACCTCAAGGTGAAGTTAAATAAAAGGACTCAAGCAAACACTTATTGCACCCATGTTCATAGCAGCATCGTACTCACCACAGGAAAAAGGTGGAAAGAAACCCACTGACCACCAAAAGTTTAATGACTAAACAATGTGTGCAAAATACGTAAAATGAATTGTGTGAATTCAGTCACTAAAGGACTGAAGCTCTGATCCATGCTTTTACACGGATAAAAACATTATGCTAGATGAAATAAAGACAGCCACAAAAGGACAAATATTGTATGACCCCACTTACATGAGGTACCTAGAATGGGCCAAATTCATAGTGACAAAGTAAAATAAAAGTTACTAGCAGCTAGGGAGAGGGGAAATAAAGTTATTGATTGTTTAATGGCTATAATTTGCTTTGCGTGGGGTGAAGAGAAAGTTTTCTAATAATGGTGATTACACAACACTGTCAGTGTAGTTGGTGCCACTAAATTGTGTGTGTATAAAAGTCTCGCTTTGTCGCCCAGGCTAGTGTGTGTGTGTCTGTGTGTGTGTGTTTTGAAAAAAAGTCTCACTGTGTGTGTGTGTCTTGAAAAAAAGTCTCACTTTGTCGCCCAGGCTAGAGTGTACTGTTGCAATCAAGGCTCACCGCAACCTCTGCCTCCTGGGTTCAAACAATTCTCCTGTCTCAGCCTCCCGAGTAACTGGGATTACAGGCATGCACCACCACACCCTGCTAATTTTGTATTTTTAATAGAGACAGAGTTTCGCCATGTTGGTCAGGTTGGTCTCGAACTCCTGATCTCAGGTGATCCACCCGCCTCAGCCTCCCAAAGTGCTGGGATTACAGGCGTGAGCCACTGCACCCAGGCTATCACAACTTTTTAAATGTAAAAAGTTACGTACATATAAATATTCCTTACATTTGTATCTACATTATCAAAAACTGGGAACAAGCTGAAGTATAAATGGGGGAACAGTTTAACACACATTAGTAACACTAAAACTTTATGCTAAAACAGAAAATATAAAATTATGTTAGCTACGAGAGTAACTATTAAAAACATGCCCATAGAGACAGAAAACTGGCTGGGTGTGGTGGCTTATGCTTGTAATCTCAGCACTTTGAGAGGCCAAGGCGGGCAGATCACTTGAGGTCAGGAGTTCCAGACCAGCCTAGCCAAAATGGTGAAACACCGTTTCTACTAAAAATACAAAAAAATTAGTTGGGCATGGTGGCAGGTCCCTGTAACTTCAGTTACTCAGGAGGCTGAGACAGGAGAATCACTTGAACCCAGGAGGTGGAGGTTGCAGTGATCTGAGATGGCGCCACTGCACTCCAGCCTGGGAGACAGAGTGAGACATGGTCTCAAATTTAAAAAAAAGACTGAAAACTAATATACAAAAATTAAAATAATTCTATTATAATTCCTCTCATTTCCTTCCTCTACTAATTTTAACATGTTAGATTTCAATCTACCAGCAACAAAAATATCCCACATCAAAATAATTACCCTGACTGCTATGCTAGTGGGTTGAGATAGGCCTGTTTAAATACCACCCAAAGTAGTTTCAGTAAGAGCCAAAAGAATTACTATGCAGCCAACTCTACAAAGGCAGGCCAAAGAAACAACACGGAAAACCCAAATAGCTACCCCCTTAACTTTCACGCTGAGAGCTGTTGTTCTTCCCCACAACTTACCTGCAGGCACGGTCAGGGGAATTAAGAATTTCGTAGTAGAATACGGAAAAATTGAGAGCAAGACCTAAGCGAATAGGATGCGTTGGTGGAAGTTCTGTCATTGCAATATCACTAGCAGCTTTATAAGCCACTAGGCTGTTCTCCGCAGCCTCCTTCCTGTCGTTTCCTGTGGCAAATTCTGCCAGATACCTGTGGTAGTCCCCTTTCCTAAAACAAAACCAAAATTAAAAAAAAAAAAATTTAAACCAGGAATGATTTTTAAAGGAAAATAAGCTAAAATTGTTCTATATTATATAAAATGTGATAAAAATATATGTAACAATTAGCGTAACAATTGGCTGTACTTCAATAATTTTAAACACTCTCAGGAATAACTGGCTTCGTTTCGTTTTTTTCCTTAGACATTTCATATTACTAAAGATAAGCAAAAATCCCAAGGAAATTAACTGAGGAGCCTCTAAAAATTAATAAAATTATCACCTGATAGACCAGAATTAAACAAGCAAGTGGTTCCAAGGAATGGCATGACAGTTTATTAATCATAAAATAAAATTTCTATATAAAACACTAAGCACTGTGAAATGTATGCCGTTTGGGGGAGGAGAATGGGATAGGTCTCACAAAAACAAAAGAATAAAAATAAGCAAAAGCTAATACATTTTCATAATAGCCCGACCATCTTTTCATTCTAATATTAACTGTCCTTCTAACATTGAACAACTATTCTTAAATAAAAGTTGAAAACCTACATAGAAAAAAGTTAAGATTCTAAAAGGACCAACTTTCAATCTTACATTTTCCCTTCTAGTATAGAACCTACATTTTATAATAGAAAACCTTGGACTCGCCAGTGTTAGCTGCTGGAATGAGGTGTTTGTCCAGTACATCCAGAATGTCACAACAGATTAACTTTAGCTCAGTCTCAACCTAAAAAAAAAAAAAAAAAAAAAAAATTTTTTTCATCAGATTAAGTCTAGAAATTCTACAAATTATTACATATTCTATCACTGGTTTTGAGGAAGAGAGCTTAGTATTAAAAAGAATTCATATCCCTCTCCAAACTCTCTTCTTCCTTCTTGACACAAAAGCAGAGAAAAGCTGCCTCTAGGTTATAAAAAGTATCTTTTCCTTTCTGCATGCTGCCTATTACGTGTTACACACACACATGCAGGGGTGCACCCACGCCAGCCCCCACACCCCCTTCACAGTACAGCTACAGAATTACCAATGACTAAAACTGAACACTGATGCTTCTTGGTAAATGCTGGTCAATTACATGAATTACCTTTTCTTTCACAAGGTAGCAACGTAAAGACATTGCTCTAAGATCAACAATTAAATAAGAATTTAATAAGCAGAGCTAGGATTTGAACCCAGGCACGCTGCAAGGGACAGAATCAAAATTTAAACCCAGGCAGTTTGCCTTCAGCACTCACATCATTAACATTCACCAGGCAATTCCTTTAGTGGCAGAGATCCGTAACTATTAAAACACCGAAAACCAATCTACCAAAGTAGCTATTGCCACCCATCTCTATCCACTGATCATGCTGAACGCGCACACCACCACCTCTCCACGCACATCCCCAGCTTGCTTCCTGTTTGCTATTAACTCATGCAGCACTACTGCTGAACCTTTCATGAGGGTCCTCTCCATGCCCGTGGAACCTCCGTTTCACTGTAGAACATTCTCTCCCTTTTTCTTCTATAATCACATCCTTATCCCAAGCAAAACTACTTTCTGAATAAACCACATCCCTGACAGCTTTTCCGATAGAGACTGGTCTAGGAGAAAGAAGACTCTAAGTTCTCCTAGCTCCTCGCATACTCAGTGACTGCTCTCCTATTACTCCAAAATCCTTCCTCCTCACAAGCTGATAATCTACGTTCTATTTCTCAGTTTTTGTCATCAATAGATCTCTACACCCTTCTCCCAGATTCACTGAGTATCTACAGCAAACCCACCCAATACCTGAGATCACACCAAGGTATGGTGTGGCCACGTTCCATTCAACAGAGTTCTTTGCTTTCTACTCCAGACTTTCACTTGTCCACACCCATGACCATGCTGCTCCATACTAGAAGTCTGAATTGCAACACTCCACTCTTGGCCCATGGCTTCCTTTTTCAGTTCCTCTTCTCTTATTATTTCTATTTAGGGACTCATCAGGACATCTGGACTCTTTATTTTTTACTTTTTCTTTCTTTGATTCAGAGTTTCGCTCTTGTTGCCAAGGCTGGATGGAGTGCAGTGGCTGTATGTTGGCTCAATGCAACCTCCGCCTGCTGGGTTCAAGTGATTCTCCTGTCTCAGCCTCCTGAGTAGCTGGGATTACAGGTACCTACCATCACGCCTGGCTAATTTTTGTATTTTTAGTAGAGATGGGGTTTCACCACGTTGGTCAGGCTGCTCTCGAACTCCTGACCTCAGGTGATCTGCCCGCCTAGGCCTCCCAAAGTGCTGGATTACAGGCGTGAGCCACCATGCACAGCCCCAGCTCACAACTTTCTATGTGACCTCAGGTATGTCAAAAACCCAAAACCCTGGTTTGTGCATTCATAGGTTGGGATGATACCTCCCTCTTCCAGTGCCATTTTAAAGATTTCATGTACTACCTTGCACAAATACATATAATGAAAATATTTCTCTACTCAGGACAGTGCCCAGTACAGCTGGCGAGTCAGTAACTGTGGTTCCCCCTTTCCCTCTCCCAACCAAGCTCACTTTCCACCTGCCTTGTAATTCTCTTCCTTGTTCTCTTTCATGTGTTTATGTGCCTGTCTCTTCTACTAGAATCAGTTTCTCAACAGCAGCACTATTGGCAGTTTGTTGTGGGGCCCATGCTGTGCACAGAATGGTCAGCAGCATCCCAGTCTCCACCCCACTAGATGCTAGGAACACCCTCCAAGTTGTGACAATCAAAAATATTTCTAGACATTGTCAAATGTTCTCTGAAGGACAAAAGCACCTCTAATTGAAAACTGCTGCATTACAGTGATGGCTGTCCAACTTTTTTTTAACAACACCTACAATATGAAACATTTTATATATGTATCTACACCGACAGTATGTAAAATAACTTCACTAAATAATCCTCAGGAAAAAAAAAGGAATCAGACAAATTAACCCAATATGTTGGTTTTTTGGGTGTTTTTTTTTTTTTTTTTTTTTTTTTTTTTTTTTTTTTTTTTTAGATGGAGTCTCGCTCTGTCACCCAGGCTGGAGTGCAGTGGCGTGATCTCGGCTCACTTCAAGCTCCGCCTCTCGGGTTCACGCCATTTTCCTGCCTCAGCCTCCCGAGTAGCTGGGACTACAGGCGCCCGCCACCACACCCGGCTAATTTTTTGTATTTTTAGTACAGACGGGAATTCACCATGTTTGCCAGGATGGTCTCGATCTCCTGACCTTGTGATCCGCCCGCCTCGGCCTCCCAAAGTGCTGGGATTACAGGCGTGAGCCACCACGCCTGGCCAACCCCCCCTTATTTTTTAAAAAATAGTCATCATTTTGCTTGAAAATACAATAGTTCCCCCTTATCCAAGAGGGATCCATTGAGACCTGCCAGTGGATGTGCTGAAACCATGGATAATACCAAACCTGATATAGACTATGTTTTGTCCTCATACATAGCCATGGGAAAGTTTAACTTATAAACTAGGCACAAAGATTAGTATCACAAACATTATAACATACTGTAATACAAGTTATATGAATGTAGTCCCCTTTTCTCTCAAAATCTTAGTGTACCGTCCTACAGGTAACTCCAACTGTGGATAAGGGGGATGGCGGCACAACAATCTCACCATTTGCCGATACTCCCGAATCATTTTTAGCTTGTCTTCTCCTCCCTTGTTTTCTTCTTTCTGTTCAATGCTGCTGATTATTCTCCAGGAGGCTCTTCTAGCTCCAATCACATTCTTATATGCAACAGATAGGAGGTTTCTTTCTTCAACTGTCAGCTCCACATCCATCCCTGCTACTTTCTTCATTGACTCCACCATTTCTGTATGGGAAAAGGAAAAGTAAGACCTTACAAATTTGAAGTTTTCTTAACATATTACTTTCAAAGTCGGTTTTTTTCTGTCAAGCTACTGGGGAAAAAAATTTTAACAAAAATAATTTCATAATCATCAAAACTAATATGAGTAAAAAGCCAAAAACATGTAAAGGAAACCAAACCAAGAGCCAATACAAAGACTCTAGAAGGTCAGTTCTATGGAATGAGGAAGACTTCACATACTATCTAATACAATTTAGTGTGGTCTGAAAGCACCTCTCATTAAATAAGGTAATTAGGCACACCTAACCATTTTCCAGCAAAAAAAAAAAAAAAAAAAGAGCTGCCAGTTTAAGAGAAAGATTAAGAATTTATAGGTTCTAAAATGTATTGCCTTACAAATAAATAGTACTTCCAAAAATACAAAAGGAAGGGGAATTTGTTCATACAGCAAAAATATACAGAGTATATGGTTGGCCACCAACAGACTTTGGATGTCTTCTATCCTTCCTCGTATGAAGCTCCTTCACTGGTAAAACTTCTGATGATTCCTACTTGTTACCACTAGGTGGCGAGCAACGAAAGGGGCCCAGAAAAGCCTTGGGATCTACCACAAGTATAGGGAAACACAACAGCGTGCGAATGCAAAGCACCACAAACAGCACAAGAAATAGATAACTGAATAAATACATTAATAAAAACTAATTTTTGATGCCATATTACCATGTGGCTCTCCAACATTACCCAAGTTTGAATCTTTGGTGATGAGACTCAAGAATCTGCATTTTAGGACCAGGAGTAGTGGCTCACACCCCTAGCACTTTGAGAACTGAGGCAGGAGAATCACTCGCACTCAGGAGTTCAAGACCAGCCTGGGCAACACCAACACGGTCAGACCCTGTCACTAAAAAATAAAAATAGAGGCTGGGCACGGTGGCTCATGCCTGTAATCCCAGCACTTTGGCAGGCGAAGGTGGGTGCATCACCTGAGACTATCCTGGCCAACATGGTGAAACACTGTCTCTACTAAAAATACAAAAATTAGCTGCACGTGATGATGCATGCCTGTAGTCCCAGGTACTCTGGAGACTGAGACAGGAGAATCGCTTGAACCCAGGAAGTGGAGACTGCAGTGAGCCAAAATCGTGCCGCTGCACTCCAGCCTGGCAACAGACAGAGACTCCATCTCAAAAAAAAAAAAAAAAAAAACCGAATAAATAAAATAAAAATAAAAATCGGCCGGATGCAGTGGCTCATGCCTATAATCCCAGAACTGTGGGAGGCCAAGGTGGGCAGATCATCTGAGGTCACGAATTCAAGACCAGCCTGGCCACCGCGGTGAAATGGTCTCTACTAAAAATACAGAAATTAGCTGCGTGTGGTGGTACGCGCCTGTAATCTCGGCTACTTGGGAAGCTGAGGCAGCAGAATTGCTTGAACCCAGGAGGCAGAGATTGCAGCTGAGATCGCGCCACTGTATGCCACCTGGGGCAACAGAGCGAGACTCTGGCTCAAAAAAACAAAAAGAAAAAAAGAATCTGCATTTAAATAAGCATCCTTAGCTTTCATTAACACCCTAAGCATAAGCATAACTTAACTAATAGGTATGAAAGAGATGGTGACTTCATAAAACACAACTAAATCGGATGGGCACGGTGGCTCACACCTGTAATCTCAGCACTTTGGGAGGCCAAGACGGGTGCATCGCCTGAGGTCAGGAGTTTGAGACCGGCCTGGCCAACACGGTGAAACCCATCTCTGCTAAAAATACAAAAATTAGCTGGGCATGGTGTACGCTTGTAATCCCAGCTACCAGGGAGGCTGAGGCAGGAGAATCGCTTGAACCTGGGAGGCAGAGGTTGCAGTGAGCTGAGATCGCGCCACTGCATTCCAGCCTGGGTGACAGAGACTCCATTTCAAAAAAAAAAAAAAAACATAAAAACCAAAACACTACTAAATTAAGGGGAGCGAGCCTAACGTATCCAGGAAAATATGTTTCAAAAATTAATCCTTTTGGGAATAAAAAAATTAAGAGAAGCAATATTTTGTAAAGTCTCTTTGAAAAAAATTTGGCAATGTTTTAATAAACATTTACCACATGACTCAGCAATCCTAGTTCTATGTATTATCCAGAAGAAAAATAAATAAATCTTTACAAAGACTTTTACACAAACACTCACAGCAACTATATTCATAATAGCCAAAAAATGGAAACCACTCAAATGTGCATCTAGAGGGGAAATGTATAAGCACACTGATGTTCACATCTTTAAGATGGGATACCACTCAAAAATAAAGAATTAACTATCCATGCACAGTGGCTCACATCTGTAATCCCAGCATTTGGGGAGGCCAAGACAGGAGGATTACTTGAGCCCAGTAGTTTGAGACCAACCTGGGCAACATGGTGAGACTCTGCCTCTACAAACATTAGCTGGGTGTGGTGGTGTGTGCCTGCAGTCTCAACTACTCAGGCGGCTAAGGCAAGAGTACTGCTTGAGCCCAGGAATTCAGGCCTGCAGCAAGCTATTAGGTTGGTGCAAAAATAACTGCGCAGTTTGCCATTAGACGTAATGGCAAAAACCACAATTACTTTGTATAATCCTAATACTGTACTCCAGCTTGGACGACAGAGCGAGAGACTGTGTGTCCAGAAAGAGAAGAGGAGGGAGGAGGTGAGAAAAATAATTAACTGATACAAGCAACAACATGGAAGGATCTGAAAATATCATATGAAGTGAAGAGTCAGATTAAAAGGATTTTATCATTCCATTTATATCAAATTGCAAAAAATGCAAACTAAAAAGACAGAAAGCAAATGGTTACCAAGGTACAGAGGTGAACTGAGGGGCTTTTGTACAAAGAACAGCTCACAGAATTGTACATGTAAAAGTGGCATGTTTAACTGTACACCTCAAGCTGATTTTTTAAATGCAATTCTGAGCCATTAAAGAAGGATGACATGTCGGGTGCTGTGGCTCACACTTGTCATCTCAGCACTTTGGGAGGCTGAGGCAGGTGAATCACCTGAGGTCAGGAGTTCAAGACCAGCCTGGCCAACATGGTGACACCCCGTCTCTACTAAAAATACAAAAATTAGGCCAGGCACGGTGGCTCATGCCTGTAATCTCAGCATTCTGGGAGGCCGAGGCCGGCAGATCACCTGAGGTTGGGAGATCAAGACCAGCCTGACTAACATGGAGAAACTAAAAATACAAAAAAATTCGCCGGGCGTGGTGGCACATGCCTGTAATTCCAGCTACTCGGGGCTGAGGCAAGAGAATCGCTTGAACTCGGGAGGCAGAGGTTGCAGTGAGTGGAGATTGCGCCACTGTACTCCAGAGTCTGGGTAACAAGAGCGAAATTCCATCTCAAAAAAAAGAAAAAGAAAAATACAAAAAAAAAATTAGCCGAGCGCAGTGGCAGGCGTCTGTAGTGCCAGCTACTCGGGAGGCTGAGGCAGGGGAATCGCTTGAACCCCGGAGAAAGGGGTTGCAGTGAGCTGAGATCGCGCCATTGCACTCCAGCCTGGGTGACAGAGTGAGACTCCGTCTCAAAAAAAAAAAGAAGTATTACAATATGGTAATAAGACCACTCATTAATTCATTTGTAGGAGTCTGAAAGTACTCATTTGAAACATGCCCAATTTTGTTTTCTAAACCACAGTCATGAAACAGGCTAAATTTAGAAGCAGTGGAATAAGTAATCTCACCTCCATACTAGTTTAATTCTCAAAAATCAGCAAGTCAAACATAACTCAGAGGCAAGCCTGTAATTAAACTTTCCAAACTGATGACAAAGTAAATCTTAAGTAACCCAGCTACACAAAAACAGTGCCATTAATTCTTTTAAGGCTTTAAAATATTACATACAGAAAAACTATGCAGACGTCAAATACTACCAAAAATTTAAGTTACATATCTCAAATATTATTCCTTATGATTTCATTTTCTTCAAATTTTGTGCTTTACAAATTTTCAACAACGAAGACTTAGTATTTTTTTTTTTTTTTTTTTTTTTTTGAGACGGAGTCTCGCTCTGTCGCCCAGGCTGGAGTGCAGTGGCGCGATCTCGGCTCACTGCAAGCTCCACCTCCTGGGTTCACGCCATTATCCTGCCTCAGCCTCTCCGAGTAGCTGGGACTACAGGCGCCCGCCACCACACCCGGCTAATTTTTTTTGTATTTTTAGTAGAGACGGGGTTTCACCGTGGTCTCGATCTCCTGACCTCGTGGATCCGCCCGCCTCGGCCTCCCAAAGTGCTGGGATTACAAGCGTGAGCCACCGCGCCCGGCCAGACTTAGTACTTTTATAATGCAAGGAGAAATATATTTATAACAGTGATACCCTACTGTTCCAGATTCATGCATAATAAATACCTTCATTTTTACATATACACAAAACAATGCACAGACTGTGTGGTAAAATTATAGAAGCAACAGTTACCCCTTTAATAATACCTTTATTTATATATAATTCCCCTACCTTAACAATTCACCCATTTAAAGTGTACCATTCGGCCGGGAGCAGGGGCTCACCCCTGTAATCCCAGCACTTTTGGGAGGCCGAGGTGGATGGATCACGAGGTCAGGAGATCAAGAACAGCCTGCCCAACATGGTAAAACCCTGTCTCTACTAAAAATACAAAAATTAGCTGGGCATGGTGGCAGGCGCCTGTAGTCCCAGCTAACCCAGGAGGCTGAGGCAAGAGATTTGCCTGAACCCGGGAGGCAGAGGCTGCAGTGAGCCGAGATGGCGCCATTGCACTACAGCCTGGGTGACAGAGACTCCGTCTCCAAAAAATAAACTGTACCGTTCAACGGTTTTTAGTATATTCACAGAATTCTGCAATCATCATAATTTTAGATTTTCATCACTTCAAAAAGAAAAGCCCCAAACCCATTAACCATCACTTCCCAATGTACCCGAACCCCAGCCCGGTCAACCACCAATCTATTTTCCGCCCCTACACACTTGTCTCTTATGCACATTTCAGGTGCGGGCATACCTTGGAAGATACTGCGGTTTCAGTTCCAGAGCACTGCAAAAAAAAATATTGCAATAAAGCAAGTCACATGAATTTTTGTGTTTCCCAGTGCATAGAAAAGTTATGTTTAAACTACACTGTAATCTATTAAGTGTACAACAGCATTATGTCTAAACAATATACATATCTTAATTTAAAAACACCTTATTGCTAAAAAATGCTAATGTTCATCTGAGCCTTCAGCAAGTGATAATATTTTGCTGTTGGAAGGTTTTGCCTTGATGTTGATGGCTACTGACTGATAACGGTGATGGCTGCTGAAGGTTGGAGTGCGTGGCAAGACAATGAAGTCTGCCATGTTGATGGCCTTTTCCTTTCCTGCATCATTTCTCTGTAGCATCTGACGCTGTTGGACAGCATTTACCCACAGAAAAACTTTTTTTTTTTTTTTTGAGACGGAGTCTCGCTCTGTCACCAGGCTGGAGTGCAGTGGCACGATCTCGGCTCACTGCAAGCTCCGCCTCCCGGGATCACGCCATTCTCATGCCTCAGCCTCCTGAGTAGCTGGGACTACAGGCGCCTGTCACCATGCCTAGCGAATTTTTTGTGTGTATTTTTAGTAGAGACGGGGTTTCACCATGTTAGCCAGGGTGGTCTCGATCTCCTGACCTTGTGATCCACCCACCTCAGCCTCCCAAAGTGCTGGGATTACAGGCGTGAGCCACCGCACCCGGCCAGAAAAACTTTGTTTTTTGTTTTGTTTTTTTGAGACAGAGTCTTGCTCTGTTGCCCAGGCAGTGGCACAATCTCGGCTCACTGCAGCCTCTACCTCCAGGGTTCAAGCAATTCTCCTGCCTCAGCCTCCCAAGTAGCTGAGACTACAAGTGGGCGCCACCACACCCAGCTAACTTTTCTATTTTTAGTAGACACGGGGTTTCAGCATGTTGGTGAGGCTGGTCTTAAACTCCTGACCTTGGCCAGGTGCGGTGGCTCACGCTTGTAATCCCAGCACTTTGGGAGGTCAAGGCGGGCAGATCACAAGGTCAGGAGATCGAGACCACGGTGAAACCCTGTTTCTATTAAAAATACAAAAAAATTAGCCGGGCGTGGTGGCAGGCACCTGTAGTCCCAGCTACTCGGAGAGGCTGAGGCAGGAGAATGGCGTGAACCCGGGAGGCGGAGCTTGCAGTGAGCCGAGATTGGGCCACTGCACTCCAGCCTGGGCGACAGAGCGAGACTCCGTCTCAAAAAAAAAAAAAAAAAAAAAAAACTCCTGACCTCAGGTGATCTGCCCGCCTGCTGTGTTAACAGGCATAAAAACAACATTGCAGGCTGGGCGCAGTGGGTGGCTCACACCTGTAATCCCAGCACTTTGGGAGGCTGAGGCAGGTGGATCACGAGGTCAGGAGATGGAGACCATCCTGGCTAACAAGGTGAAACCCCGTCTCTACTAAAAATGTAAAAAAAATTAGCCGGGCATGGTGGTGGGCACCTGTAGTCCCAGCTACTCGAGAGGCTGAGGCAGGAGAATGGTGTGAACCCGGGAGGCGGAGCTTGCAGTGAGCCGAGATTGGGCCACTGCACTCCAGCCTGAGCAACAAAGCGGGACTCCATCTCAAAAAAAAAAAAAAAAAAAAAAATCAAAAAAACATTGCTCTCCTTACACAACTCTATCAGAGCTCCAGGGTGACCAAGTACAGTGTGAGAGTGTGTGGTGTGTGTGTTTTTTGAAACAGTGTCACACTCTGTCACCCAGGATGATACAGTGGCACCATCTCAGCTCACTACAGCCTCAACCTCCCCAGCTCAAGTGATCCTCTGACCTCAGCCTCCTGAGTAGCTGGGACTACAGGTGTACGCCATTATGCCCAGCTAATTTTTATTATTTTTTTGTAAAGACAGGGTTTTGCCATGCTCCTCAGGCTGGCCTTGAACTCTTGTGCTCACGTGACCCACCCATCTCGGCCTCCCAAAGTGCTGGGATTACAGATGTGCACCACCGCACCCAGCCTCAGTGCATTTCCAATGTGCAGTAAGATAATGAAGGGAATTTTTTTTTTCTGAGTACTAAGTTGCAACAGTGGGCTTAAGATATTCAGAAAACCATGCTGTAAACAGAAGTGCTGTCTTCCAGGCTTTGCTGTTCCATTTATAAACCAGGCAGAGTAAATTTAGCATGATTCTTAAAGAGGCCTTGAATTTTTAAAACGGTCAATGAGCACTGGTTTCAATTTAAAGTCACCAGCTGCATTAGCCCCTAAGAAGCTGCATCAGCCTGTCCTATGGAGCTAGACACACTGACTTCTCTCTAGCTAAGAAAAGTCCTAGACAGCATTTTCTTCTAATACAAGGCTGTTTTGTCTACGCTGAAAATCTATGGTGTGGTCACCATCAATAATCTTAGCTAAATCTGGATAATTTGCTGCAGCATCTACATCAGCACCTGCTACTTGACCCTGTACTTTTTTTTTTTTTTTGAGACAGAGTTTCACTTTGTCGCTCAGGCTGGAGTGCTGTCACAACGTCTCAGCTCACTGCAACCTCCGTCTCCTGGGTTGAAGCGATTCTCCTGCCTCAACTTCCCCAGTAGCTGAGATTACTCGTCTGCCACCACGCCCAGCTAATTTTTTATATTTTTAGTACAGGCGGGGTTTCACCATGTTGGCTAGGCTGGTCTCGAACTCCTGACCTCGTGATCCGCCCGCCTCGGCCCCCTAAAGCGCATGCTCAGCCAACCTTGTACTTTTTAAGTAATGGAGATGGTGTCTTTCCTTAAACCTCATTAACCAACCTCTGCTAACTTCCAGCTTTCTATCTGTAGCTTTCTCACCTCTCTCAGCTTTCTTAAATTTGAAGAGAGTTAGAGGGTTGGTCTGAATTAGGCTTTGGCTTAAGGGAATAGTATGGCACGTTTGATCTTCTGTTCAGACCACTGAAACTTTCTCCCTGTCAGCAAGAAGGCTGTTTTGCTTTCTCATCATTGCTGTGCTCACTGGAGTAGCACTTTTTAATTTCCTTGAAGAACTTTTCCCTTGCATTCACAACTGTGGCGCAAGAGGCCCAGCTTTCAGACCGTATCTCGGCTTTTAAGGTAGCCTTCCTGACTCAGCTTAATCATTTCTACCTTTCTATTTAAAGTGAGACTGGGATTTTTCTTT
The DNA here is from genome assembly GCF_028878055.3 of Symphalangus syndactylus. NCBI lineage: Eukaryota > Metazoa > Chordata > Mammalia > Primates > Hylobatidae > Symphalangus > Symphalangus syndactylus. The sequence continues at coordinate 67,830,034 of NC_072442.2, read as the reverse complement.
TAAACACTTGGAAGCAACTGCAGGGTTGTTAATCGGCCTAATTTAAATATTGTTGTGTTTCAGGTAATAGGTAAACCTAAGGGAAGGGAGAGAGACAGGGAGTCAGAACACAAACAAGAGCTCACGCCTGTAATCCCAACACTTTGGGGGGCCGAAGGCAGGAGGATCATGTGAGCCTAGGAGTTCAAGACCAGCCTGGGCAACAGGTGAGACCCTATCTCTACAAAAAATACAAAAACTAGCCAGGCATGGTAATGTGTGCCTGTCGACCCAGCTTCCAGGAGGCTGAGGCAGGAGGATTGCTTGAGCCTGGGAGATCAAGGCTGCAATGAGCATTCCAGCCTGGGTGACAGAGTGAGACCCTATCTCAAAAAATAGTAAAATACAGGCCGGGCGTGGTGGCTCACGCAGTAATCCCAGCACTCTGGGAGGCCGAGGCGGGCAGATCACATGAGGTCGGGGAGTTCGAGACCACCCTGACCAACATGGAGAAACCCTGTCTCTACTAAAAATACAAAAAAATTAGCCAGGCATGGTGGCACGTGCCTGTAATCCCAGCTACTCGGGACGCTGAGGCAGGAGAATCGCTTGAACTCAGGAGGCGGAAACTGCGGTGAGCCAAGATCTCACCATTACACTCCAACCTGAGCAACAAGAGCAAAACTTAGTCTCAAAAAAACAAACAAAAAAAGGAACACACACATCTATCAATTAATTTCTCTCAGTTCATGGATCCCCAAAACAATTAAAACAGTAACATCAAAGATTGCTGATCACAGATAACCACCATTCACATATAATGAAAAGTTTGGGGTCAGGCGCGGTGGACTCACGCCTCTAATCCCAGCACTTTGGGAGGCCAAGAAGGGTAGATCACGAGGTTGGGAGATGGAGACCATCCTGGCTAACACGGTGACACCCCGTCTCTACTAAATATACAAAAAAAAAATTAGCCAGGCGTGGTGGCAGGTGCCTGTAGTCCCAGCTACTCGGGAGGCTGAGGCAGGAGAATTGCGTGAACCCAGGAGGCGGAGCTTGTAGTGAGTAGAGACGGGGGCACTGCACTCCACCTGGGTGACAGAGCAGGACTCCATCTGAAAAGAAAGAAAAGAAAAGAAAAGAAAAGAAAAGAAAAGAAAAGAAAAAAGAGAAGAGAAGAATAGGAGGAAAAGAAAAGTTTGAAATACTGCACAAGTTACCAACATGTGAAGAGAGACAAGAAGTGAGCACCTGCTGCTGGAAAATGGCACCAACAGACTTGCTCAAAGCAGGTTCCAGAAACCTTCCATTTGTTTTGTAAAAATGTAGTATCTGTGAAGCACGATAAAACAAGGTGTGACTACGAACGGCATCAAAACTAACTACACCCTTCAGGCCCTCCCTCAATAGAGGATGAACTCCAACCATTATATTCACATAAAGACCCTCAACACAATTAGCATTTCCTGAAATCACCTTTGCAGCAAGTATTTTATCTGTGGGATGTGGGCATTTCACGGGTGGGGGAAGGCTGTCATGTGTTTGCAGCAGGTGTGATCCCAATTTATGAACCAGAAAACTGAAATGATCGAAATCACTTCTTTTGGATCCACGGGCAGTTTTGCTACAGTAATTCTGAGTAACAAAACCGAATTTCTAGGACTTTTCATGGTTTGGGGACAAGGGTGGGTGATTAAAATCACCACTCTGAAAAACATAATCCTCACAAGTTAATTAAACATAGTTAAGTCTCTTTAGTTCCAGGTAAGTTTCCCTTCATTGTATGATAATAGCCTAGACAAAGATCCACCACATGGAACCAGCTTGTGTCTGGGACACCCATCATCTGTTGCTGCCAGTAGAGTCCCAAGTTTTTCCCCTTGACTTGTTAACTGAGGTTTGGTTTGTGGTTGTGTTCTTTCAACTATGTTGTTCATTCAACAGACTAATTCATAAATAAAACACCCCATTTCAACTATGTTGTTCATTCAACAGACTAATTCACAAATAAACCCCCCCATGCTAAAATAGGCACTGTTCCAAATGCTTCGCTGTATTAATGCACTTCATCTTCTCAACAGACCTCAGAAGTGGGTACCAGTATTATCCCATTTTAGAATATCTCCACATACCGAAGAACACGAAGGTTAAACTTGTTCCATATCACAAAGCCAGTGGACTACAATTCAGGGAATCTGATTTGAGTTGTGCTTTGATTTAATCATATTGCCTCAGATTTGAGTATTTATTTGAATGCATCTGTACGAGGATCCTTTTGTTTGCTTCTGTGACAATAGAGGAGAAATAACTGGTTTCAGTGACTCTACCAGAGAAACAAGTTTCATATATTAAAATGTGGTTTAGACCCAGGCATGGTGGCGTCTGCCTACAGTCTGACCTACCTGCAAAGCAAGAGGCTTGAGAGGTTCAAGGCCAGCGTAGGCAACACAGCGAGACCCAGTTTCAACAATAATTTAATTTAAAAATAAAATGTGGGGCCAGGAACGGTGGCTCACACCTGCAATCCCAGCACTTTGGGAGGCTGAGGCGGGCAGATCACCTGAGGTCAGGAGTTCGAGATCAGCCTGACCAACATGGAGAAACCCATCTCTCCTAAGCATACAAGATTAGCCGGACGTAGTGGTGCACGTCTGTAATCCCAGCTACTCGGGAGGCTGAGGCAGGAAAACCGCTTGAACCCGAAGGCGGAGGTTGCAGTGAGCCGAGATTTCGCCACTGCACTCCTGCCTTGGCAACAAGAGCAAAACTCCATCAAAAGAAAGAGACAGAGAGAGAGAAAGAACAAAAGAAAGACAGAAAGAAAAGAAAAAAGAAAACAAAACAAAACAAAAGAAAAGAAAAAAGAAGGCAGGCAGGCAGGCAGGCAGGAAGGAAGGAAGGAAAGAAGGAAGGAGAAAGAAAGAGAAAGGAAGGAAGGAAAGGGAAGGAAGGAAGGAAGGAAGAAAGAAAGAAAGTAAGTAAGTTCACTCCTGCTTAAAACGCATTTCTTTTTCCACCTAGAGGTTCACCCCCTCCCAAAAAAGCTTACTTTATTCTTTTCTCTTAAAGAGATGGGAGCCTTTGTATGTTGCCCAGGCTGGTCTCCAACTCCTGGGCTCAAGCAATCCTCCCACCTCAGCCTCCTGAATACAAAAAGCTTAGTTTCATACCTCTAATATCTTTACATCAACATCCCAGTAAACTTGATTTTCCCAAGACTGTCCCTGCCGAGTAGTAAAACAAGTCTCTGCTGAGCTTCAACAGCTTCTGATAAACACAGAGTACAAAATCATAAAAGGAGCAGGTCTCCACCTATCAGGCTGACAAGTCACAAAGCACAATTTACAGCTCCTAATGAAATTCAGGGTCAGGAAAAAAGCAAACTGTTCAGAATCTGTCATGAGAAAAATGAGCAGGTTCTGTACTGGCTGACAGGATTAATGTTCCTCTTACCAAAGCATACAGGGTCATAACCCTAACTTTTCTTTTTTTTGAGACGGAGTCTAGCTCTGTTGCCCAGGCTTAAGTATGATCTCACTGCAACCTCCATCTCCCAGGTTCAAGTGATTCTCTTGCCCCAGCCTCCCTGGTAGTTGGGACTACAGGTGCCCACCACCGTGCCCAGTTAATTTTTGTATTTTTAGTAGAGACAGGGTTTCACCATGTTGGCCAGGCTGGTCTCGAACTCCTGCCCTCAGGCGATCCACCTGCCTCAGCCTCCCTAGGTGGTGGGATTACAGGCGTGGGTTACCACACCCGGCCCTAATCCTGATTTTAAAGGCAGAAAAATGAAGCTGAGAGTAATGTTCCTAAAGTCACACAATGGTAAAACCCAAACTCAAATCCAGACAATCTAACTTAAGAGCCTGAGTTTTTAGCCATCACACTTCAATGACTTTGCAACCACAGTGCTCATAGAAACAAATTCTTCAGCCTAAGAACAGTAAAAGCAATCACACCAAGGGAAGAAAAGGGTATAGCATCAGGCATTGACATAAAAAGGTTCTGTCAGAACCAGAAATGTGGCTCACACCTGTAGTCAGTCCCAGCTACTCCAGAGGCTGAGATAGGAGGATCACCTGAGCCCAGGAGTCCGAGGCTACAGTGAGCTATGATCATGCCACTGCACTCCACCCTGGGCAACAGAGCAAGACTCTGTCTCTCAAAAACAAAGAGTTCAGTCACTTAGGTTCTGGAAAGGTCCTGAGCTTGCTTTATATAAAGGCTAATCAATTAGCCAACGACCTTTCCTTTTTCCTAGGAAACATCATCCCTCTGGATCAAACTCAAATGTCTTACTACATAAAGACTTCCCGGCTGGAAGCAGTGGCTCATGCCTGTAATCCCAGCACTTTGGAAGGCCGAGGCAGGTGGATCACCTGAGGTCAGGAGTTCGAGACCAGCCTGGCCAACATGGTGAAACCCCATCTCTACTAAAAATACAAAAATTAGCTGGGCATGGTGGCAGGTGCCTGTAATCCCAGCTACTCGGGAGGCTGAGGCAGGAGAATTGCTTGAACCCGGGAGGCGGAGGTTGCAGTGAGCCAAGATCACGTCACTATACTCCAGCCTGGGAAACAGAGGCAAGACTCCGTCTCAAAATGAAAGTCTCAAATTGTTTTTATGGTTTGGCGGGGATAGTATGCAAGTTTGTTGGGGAGAAACTTACAAGGTGCTATTTACTAAGGAATTTACCTTGTGGATATTTTCTTAAAAAGGAGTCATCGGCCGGGCGCAGTGGCTCACGCTTGTAATCCCAGCACTTTGGGAGGCCGAGGCGGGCGGATCACGAGGTCAGGAAATCGAGACCACGGTGAAACCCCGTCTCTACTAAAAATACAAAAAAATTAGCCGGGCGTGGTGGCGGGCGCCTGTGGTCCCAGCTACTCGGAGAGGCTGAGGCAGGAGAATGGCGTGAACCCGGGAGGCGGAGCTTGCAGTGAGCCGAGATTGCGCCACTGCACTCCAGCCTAGGCGACAGAGCGAGAGTCCATCTCAAAAAAAAAAAAAAAAAAAAAAGGAGTCATCACAGAAAATGTATGACTAGATTTACATGTGAGAAGCAGTCTTCAATTGGATACTTCTGACCCCATTGAAATAACTGAGGACATTTCTGCAGAAGGCTGACATATGCGAATGCTCAGGAATTGTGTGGCTTTCAAATAATCTGATTAAGCTTGGACAACCTCCAAGGAATGAATAAAATTAGGCAAAAGCTTGACAATCACTGAACAGTCAATTCACAGATAATTCAATGACAATGAACACTCTGCCTTACTGATTTCTAAAAGGTCCCAATATCTTGCTAGTCACATGACAACTCTCCTGTTACTATTCAGAAATATAAAGATGGAGCAAAACTTTTTCTAAAACAATTATCACGCACTTTCTCTATCACACTGACAAATAATCTGGGAGGCATCAGTTCTGTACTAAAAAGCATGTCTAAAAAACCTGACTCAGACAATTTCAGGAGCAATACTACTCGTTTACTGTAAAAGAAATTCAGTACAGGCCAGGCACAGCAGCTCACGCCTGTAATCCTAGCACCTTGGGAGGCCAAGGCAGGTGGTTAGGAGTTCAGGACCGGCCTGGCCAACATGGTGAAACCCTGTCTCTACTAAAAATACCAAAAACTAGTTGGGCATGGTGGCACACACCTGTGATCCCAGCTACTCGGGAAGCTGAGGCAGAAGAATCGCTTGAACCTGGGAGGCGGAGGAAGGTGCAATGAGCAAAGGTCGTGCCATTGTACTCCAGCCTGGAGACAAGAGCAAAACTCTGTCTCAAAAAAAAAAAAAAAAAAAAAAAAAAAAAAAAAAAAAAAGAAATTCAGTATGATCCCCCAAGAAAGTTACGAAACATTCTCGGATGGCTAACCTGACTTATATTGGATTTTAAACATTAAATCTCTGCCCAAATTTGGCAATTTTAATTTTATCATAATTAATTCAGCTGCTTGAAGCCTGCTCAAAGTTTGCGATGTCATCACTTTAAGGTCGACTACACTCATGTCAGTGTACTTCCAACTCACCTAAGAGCTCTATGGGATGTTAAGACACACTTCAGATTTTACATGGCCTCATGCCTGTAATCCCAACACTTTGGGAGGCTGAAGTGGGCAGACTGCTTGAGCTGAGGAGTCTAAGCCCAGTCTGCGGAACACGGAAAAACTCCATTTCTACTAAAAATACAAAAAATTAGCCGGTGGCACACACCTGTAATCCCAGCTACTCTGGAGGCTGAGGTGGGTGGATCAACTGAGCCCAGGAAGTCAAGGCTGCAATGAGCTGTGATCACACCACTGCACTCCAGCCTGGGCAAAGACAGCAAGACTCAGCCTCAAAAGAAGATTTCATATATGCAAAACTTCTAATTTGAATGACGAAAAAAATTATCAACTACACTAATTCTAATAGTAAATAACATGGAAAGAATCTAAGAATGTAACAAAATGTCAAATCTGCAGCTTGAGAAGTCTTAAATCATATTTTCTTAGACAAAATGCAAGAATAGTAACCACTAGTTCTACTCAATTAAGATGAGCAAAAGGCTGGGATGTATCCTGGAGTTTGTTACGATGAGTTATAAAGGAAGGAGTACTTGAGGTAAACAGTTGGGGCCAGGTGCGGTGGCTCACGCCTGTAATCCCTGCACTTTGGGAGGCTGAGGTGTGTGGATCACCTGAGGTTAGGAGTTCGAGACCAGCTTGACCAACATGGTGAAACTCCATCTCTATTAAAAATAGAAAAATTAGCCAGGTGTGGTGGCACATGTCTGTAATCCCAGCTACTCGGGAGGCTGAGACAGGAGAACTGCTTGAACCCAGGAGTCGAAGGTTGCAGTGAGCCAAGCTCGTGCCACTGCACTGCAGCCTGGGCAACAGGTGAGACTCTGTCTCAAAAAAAAGTTGGACAAGATTTAGGAAACACTCCTGGAACCTGTTTTAATTTAAGCAAAGATTTAAAATTGTGTAAAACAAACAGGATTAGTTGGTTGACATGTAAATTATACTTTGTGTTCAATACGGTGAAAGAACCAGAATGCTGTAAACAGAAAATAATGGAAGTATGAAGCAGCTTTTCTGAAGAGGCCCTATTCTAATCCAGTAACTTTGACTATTATTGTAGTACCCACATACCACGTGCACTTTTATTACACAAAAATGACACACTCTGAGAAAGAGCACAGGAAAGTACCACCACAGCACGGCAACCACCACAGTTACAGCAAAAAAAAGTTTCAGAATAGCTTTTTTTTTTTTTTTTTGAGACGGAGTCTCACTCTGTCGCCCAGGCTGGAGTACACTGGCGTGATCTCGGCTCACTGCAACCTCCACCTCCCGGGTTCAAGCGTCTCCTGCCTCAGCCTCCGAAGTAGCTGGGATTACAGGCACACGCTACCACGCCCAGCTAAATTTTGTATTTTTAGTACAGGTGAGGTTTCACGATGTTGGTCTCGAACTCGTGACCTCAGGTGATCTGCCTGCTCGGCCTTCCAAAGTGCGTGAGCCACCGCGTGCAGCCCAGACTAGATTTTCATTCCTGCTTATTCATATGCTATTTGACTTCAAGTATGCCACTTAATCTCTAGGAGCTTGTTCCTCACCCATAACATGGAGGATACCCAGCCCTGAGTTATGAGAGTTTAAAATGAGATTGTAGAGTAAATTGTCTGGCATATAATATGAATTCAATTATATGTTTAATTTCTTTTCTTCGCCTCACTTCCAAGGATTAAATAACAAAAAAACAAAACCGGAATCCAGACGGGTGGGGGTGTTAATGTGCCTGATGTAGGAAAGAGCTAAATAAAGAACACAGAGTTTAGAATCTAAGTCTAATAAAGCCTTTTGTAGAATATGGCTCCATTTTTTCTAACCCAGACTTTCCATTCTTACATCTCATATATTTAATCCCATATCTGTGCCTTTGGTAACATATCCAAAGAACCTCACTCTCCCAACATCCAAATCTTACTCCGCAATTAATGTCTCACCTACTACTCAAGTTTTCCCCGACAACTACAGCACACAATCCCTTGTTCTCCTTCTCTACAATTCCTGTATCATACAAGCTGGCAATCATCATTCTAGTTTCTAGGCACAGCTTGCCAGATTAGACTGTAACTCTTCCATAGTAGGTATTATAAGTAACCATTTTATTACTCACAAGGGGAAAGTTGTTCCCCATACATGCTAAAGAAATACATATTGATTAAATGGTCCAAGAGGCTGGGAGCAGTGGCTCACGCCTGTAATCCCAGCACTTTGGGATGCTAACAATCACTTAAGGTCAGGAGTCACAGACTGGCCTGGCCAACATGGCGAAACCCCACCTCTACTAAAAATACAAAAATTAGTCTGGGTGTGGTGGCACACACCTGTAATCACAGCGCTTTTGGAGGCTGACGTGGGTGACTCACCTGAGGTCGGGAGTTCGAGACCAGCCTGACCAACATGGAGAAACCCCGACTCTACTAAAAATACAAAACATTAACCAGGCTTGGTGGCGCATGCCTGTAATCCCAGCTACTCAGGAGGTTGAGGCACGAGCATCCCTTGAACCCGGGAGGTGGAGGTTGCAGTGAGCTGAGATAGTGTCAGTGCACTCCAGCATGGGCAACAGGACAAGACTCATCTCTAAATAAATAAATAAACTTAAAAAAATAAGTAATGGCCAGGCGCAGTGGCTCACGCTTGTAATCCCAGCACTTTGGGAGGCCGAGGTGGGCGGATCATGAGGTCAGGAGACCGAGACCACGGTGAAACCCCGTCTCTACTAAAAATACAAAAAAAATTAGCCGGGCGTGGCGGCGGGCGCCTGTAGTCCCAGCTACTTGGAGAGGCTGAGGCAGGAGAATGGCGTAAACCCAGGAGGCGGAGCTAGCAGTGAGCCGAGATCGCGCCACTGCACTCCAGCCTGGGCGACAGAGCGAGACTCCGTCTCAAAAAAAAAAAAAAAAAAAAAAAGTAAATAAAACAAAAGAGGCCGGGCGTGGTGGCTCACGCCTGTAATCCCAGCACTTTGGGAGGCCGAGGCGGGCGGATCACGAGGTCAGGAGATCGAGACCACGGTGAAACCCCGTCTCTATTAAAAATACAAAAAATTAGCCAGGCGCGGTGGCAGGCGCCTGTAGTCCCAGCTACTTGGGAGGCTGAGGCAGGAGAATGGCGTGAACCCGGGAGGCGGAACTTGCAGTGAGCCGAGATTGAGCCACTGCACTCCAGCCTGGGTGATAGATCGAGACTCCGTCTCAAAAAAAAAAAAAAAAAAAAACACAAAAGGTTCTTCAAGAATGCATGTGGGGGGGGAGGGGAATTTCAAACTATCAACTAATCAAAACGTAACATAAATGCACTGAGAAAGGCCGAGCACAAGGGCTCAGGCCTGTAATCCCGGCACTTTGGGAGGCCAACACGGGTGAATCGATTCAACTTAGGAGTTCTAGACCAGCCTAGGAGACATGGCGAAACCATGTCTCTACAAAAAAAAATACAAAAATTGGCCAGGCCTGGTGGTGCACGCCTGTAGTCCCAGGCATGGGACTGAGGTGGGAGCATCACTGGAGCATGTGAGGTCAAGGCTGCAGTGAGCCCAGACTGGGCCACTGTACTCCAGCCTGCGCGAGCGCGCGAGACTATGTCAAAAAAAAAAAAAACAAAACAACAACAACAAAAAAAACAGGCACGCAGGCAGACAGAAAAGAAAGAAGAAAAGACAAGACAAGACAAGACACAGATAGGCACTGGTGCAAAGAAAAAGTTATTACAGGAGACTCAAACCACTGACAAGTTACTTCCAGCAGTAAGTAGTAGTTTTTTGTTTGTTTGTTTTAAGAGGGAGTCTCCCTCTGTCCCCCAGGCTGGAGTGCAGTGGCCCGATCTCGGCTCAATGCAAGCTCCGCCTCCCAGGTTCAAGCCATTCTGCTGCCTCAGCCTCCCGAGTAGCTGGGACTACAGGCCCCCGCCACCACACCCGGCAATTTTTTTGTATTTTCAGTAGAGATGGGGTTTCACCGTGTTAGCCAGGATGTTCTCAATCTCCTGACCTCGTGATCCGCCCGCCTCGGCCTCCCAAAGTGCTGGGATTACAGGCTTGAGCCACCACGCCTGGCCTTTTTTTTTTTTTTTGAGATGGAGTCTCACTCTGTTGCCCAGGCTGCAGTGTAGCGGCGCAATCTTGGCTCACTGCAAGCTCCGCCCGCAAGCTCCGCCTCCCGGGTTCTGGGACTACAGGCGCCCACTACCAGGCCAGGCTAATTTTTTTTTTGTATCTTTAGTAGAGACAGGGTTTCACCATGTTAGCCAGGATGATCTCAATCTCCTGACCCTGTGATCCGCCCGCCTCGGCCTCCCAAAGTGTTAGGATTACAGGCGTGAGCCACCACGCCTGGCCAGTAGTTTTCATTATTTACTTGATATGGTTGTACTGTTGACTTTACATTTAAATTCATCTTTTGCAGTAAGAAATGAAAAACAGGCCAGGTGTGGTGCCTCATGCCTGTATTCCCAGCAATTTGGGAGGCCAAGGCCAGAGGATCACTTGAGGTCAGGAGTTCGAGACCAGCCTGGCCAACATGGCAAAACCCCATCTCTACTAATAATACAAAAATTATCCAGGTATGTTGGCATATGACTGTAATTCCAGCTACTTGGGAGGCTGGGGAAGGAGAATTGCTAGAACCTGGGAGGCTGAGGTTGCAGTGAGCTGACCTCATGCCACTGCACTCCAGCCGAGGTGACAGAGCAAGATTCCATCTCAAAAAAAAAAAGGGGGGGGGGGCCAAAACAAAAGTGGAAAAACTGGCTGGTCATGGTGGTTCACATCTGTAATCCCAGCACTTTGGGAGGCCGAGGCAGATGGATCACCTGAGGTCGGGAGTTCGAGACCAGCCTGACCAACATAGAGAAACCCCATCTCTACTAAAAATACAAAATTAGCCAGGCATGGTGGCGCATGCCTGTAATCCCAGCTACTCTGGGGGCTGAGGCAGGAGAATTGCTTGATCCTGGGAGGACGAGGTTTCCGCGAGCTGAGATCGTGCGATTGCACTCCAGCCTGGGCAACAAGAGCAAAACTCCGTTTAAAAAAAAAAAACGGAAAAACTATTTCACATATTGTTTAATTTTTTTTTTTTTTTTTTGGAGACAGAGTCTTGGTCTGCTGCCCAGGCTGGAGTGCAGTGGCGCGATTTCAGCTCCTGGCAACCTCTACCTCCCGGGTTCAAGCAATTCTCCTGCCTCAGCCCCTACCAGAAGCTGGGATTACAGGCGGCACGTGCCACCACGCCCGGCTAGTTTTTGTATTTTTAGTAGAGGTAGGGTTTCACCATGTTGGCCGAGCTGGTCTTGAACTACTGACCTCAGGTGATCCACCCGCCTCGGCCTCCCAAAGTACTAGGATTACAGGCGTGAGCCACCCCACCCAGCCCTTGTTTAAATTTTTTAAAACACAAGTTTTTAGTTAAATTTTGTGCTGCACATTCGTAAGTTGCTAGTATTATAAAGTTAATAAACTTTTTCAGAAAACAGAAAGAGTATTCCCACAATCTCCGCACTTTGGGAGGCTGAGGTGGGAAGATTTCCTGAGCCCAAAAGTTCAAGACTGGCCTCGGCAATATGGCAAGACCCCATCTCTTCATACATTTAAAAAATTAGCCAAAGAGGGCGGGGCACAGTGGCTCACGCCTGTAATCCAAGCACTTTGGGAGGCTGACGCGTGTGATCACGAGGTCAGGAGTTCAAGACCAACCTGGCCAACATGGTGAAACCCCATCTCTACTAAAAATACAAAACAATTAGCCGTGCGTTAAGCAGGTGCCTGTAATCCCAGCCACTCAGGAAGATGAGGCAGAGAACTGCTTGAACCCAGGAGGCGAAGGCTGCAGTGAGCCAAGATCCAGCCACTGCTCTCCAGCATGGGATTGAAAGAGCGAGACCCTGTCTCAAAAAAAAAAAAAAAATTAGCCAGGCATGGTGGGCACACCTGTAGTGCCAGCTACCCAGGACGCAGAGGTGGGAGAATCACTTGAGCCCAGGAGGTGAAGGCTGCAGTGAGGTGTGTTTGCTACTGCACACCAGCTTGGGCAAGAGTGAGATCACATCTCAAAACATTGAGAGTACACATGTAAAAAGATTTATGCTCGACCGGGCACAGTGGCTCACGCCTGTAATCCCAGCACTTTGGGAGGCCGAGGTGGGCGGATCACGTCAAGAGATCGAGACCATCCTGGCTAACACGGTGAAACCCCGCCTCTACTAAAAATAAAAAAAATTAGCAGGGCATGGTGGCAGGTGCCTGTGGTCCCAGCTACTCCGGAGGCTGAGGCAGGAGAATGGCGTGAACCGGGAAGGAGAGTTTGGAGTGAGCCAAGATCGCGCCACTGCACTCCAGCCTGGGCGACAGAACGAGACTCTGTCTCAAAAAAGATTTATGCTCATTTACTAACAAACCCCACTTCTCACAACTAGTAAACAACTCAAATTACAGAAAATCACATTTTGGATATAGTTTACTGCAGTGTTAATACAAAATAGATTATTAGATATGTCAAATACCCAATAAAGACATTCACAAGCAGTTCATAATGTAAGATGAATATTCACATAATATTCAGTCAGATATAAATATGTATCTAAATAACATAATGAAATGGTGAACAAAACACCTCCACAGAAAGTACCAGATACTAGAAGTTTTCTTCTTTTTTTTTGAGACGGAGTCTCGCTCTGTCGCCCAGGCTGGAGTGCAGTGGCGCGATCTCGGCTCACTGCAAGCTCCACCTCCCGGGTTCACGCCATTCTCCTGCCTCAGCCTCCCGAGTAGCTGGGACTACAGGCACCCATCACCACGCCTGGCTAATTTTTTGTATTTTTAGTAGAGACGGGGTTTCACCTTGGTCTCGATCTCCTGACCTCGTGATCCGCCCTCCTCGGCCCCCCAAAGTGCTGGGATTACAGGCGTGAGCCACTGTGCCCGGCCAGATACTAGAAGTTTTCTTCTAAGCTTCCCAGCAAAATCCGAAATATGTACGTACATCTAGATTGAAAAAATACTCTGAATAGATATTTTAGCTAGAAAATATCCAAGTTGCCCTTTTTTTTTTTTTTTTGAGACAGAGTCTCACTCTGTCGCCGAGGCTGGAGTGCAGTGGCGTGATCTCGGCTCACTGCAAGCTCCGCCTTCTGGGTTCACGCCATTCTCCTGCCTCAGCATCCTGAGTAGCTGGGACCACAGGCACCCGCTACCATGCCCGGCTAATTTTTTTGTATTTTTAGTAAAGACGGGGTTTCACTGAGTTAGCCGTGATGGTCTCGATCTCCTGACCTTGTGATCCGCCTGCCTCGGCCTCCCAAAGTGCTGGGATTACAGGTGTGAGCCACGGCGCCCGGCCCCAAGTTGATTTTAATATAATTTAACCAGTGGTTGCATGTAATGACTGTCTTCCTAATAAAGGGTAAATATACACAAAGAATTCTTCTGTTCATAGAAAAACAATTTTTTTTTTGAGATGGAGACAGTGTTTCTTTTTTTTTTGTTTTGTTTTGTTTTTTTGAGATGGAGTCTCGCACTATCACTCAGGCTGGAGTGCAATGGCATGATCTCGGCTTACCACAATCTCCGCCTCCCGGGTTCAAGCGATTCTCCTGCCTCAGCCTCCCAAGTAGCTGGGACTACAGGTGCGTGCCACCACACCCGGCTAATTTTTGTATTTTGAGTAGAGACAGGGTTTCACCAGGCTGGTCTTGAACTCCTGACCTTATGACCCACCCGCTTCAGCCTCCCAAAGTGCTGGGATTACAGGAGTGAGCCACTGAGCCCAGCCTAGAGTTTCTCGTTGCTCAGGCTGGAGTGCAATGGCGCAATCTGGGCTCACTGCAAACTCCGCCTCCCAGGTTCAAGAGATTCTCCTGCCTCCGCCTCCCAGGAGTAGCTGGGATTACAGGCATGCGCCACCAAGCTCAGCTAATTTTTTTTTGTATTTTTAGTAGAGACGGGTTTCTCCATGTTGGTCAGGCTGGTCCTGAACTCCTGACCTCAGATGATCCACCTGCCTTGGCCTCCCAAAGAAATTTTTTTTTTAAATCAGTTTCAGGTTTGTTTTTTCTTTTTAGAGGAGTCTCCCTATGCTGCCCTGGCTGGCTTGCAGTGGCTATTCACAGGCATGACCATAACACACTACAGCCTGCAACTCCTTGGCTGAAGCTCACCCTCTATTGCACTCCAGCCAGGGTGACAGGGCAAGACTCTGTCTCAAAAAATAAAAAAAAAAAAAGTAAAGATAAAATGAATAAAGAAATGTTGGCAGCATTCTGAAACCAGAAAATGTAAAAGTTAAGAAGAAATCTGCAGCAATAAGATAAAGGCATTAAGACCATGTTAATGATGTACAGTTATTAATTGTTGAGAAGATGAAAATCTGCCAGCAACTGGTCTAGAAGAAAACACCAAGGTCCGCTGTGATCAGTCCCCCAGGCCTCCCAACTACATGCCTGAAAACTCATCTACTGAAAAGGTACACAAATAAAAAGTACAACACCATACCGCAATTTACTAAGTTACCAGAGCTTCTTATCCAGGCATTTATAAAGCTCTAGTCCCATCTATCAGTGGTCCCCAACCTTTATCTTCTTCATACATTAAAGATAACACTATTCAGAGAGAAGCTAAGCCAAAAGACTGCTATAATCCCAGCACTTTAGGAGGCCAAGGCAGGAGGACTGTTTAAGCCCAGCTGAGAGACCAGCCTGGGCAACACAGAGAGACCCAGTCTCCACAAAAAAGGGTGAAAAAAAGAAAAGAAAGCCTCAAGCAGTTTGGACTGACGTTTACACACAAGAAATACCGAAGTGGAAGGAGTACCAGCTTTGGAGGGCACCAGCCTACAAGAAATACCAAAGTCGAAGGAGTACCAGCTTTGCAGGGCACCAGCCTTGGCAGAATACCAGTGACGTTTCAAATGTGTTGTCACTTTTCCTCAAGTACTGATCCTTATCTGTAAAATGGGTAGTACTTTGCACGGTTGTTTGGATGACAAGTGAGAGAAATCGCCAATAAACAGTAGATGAGGCCGGGCGCGGTGGCTCACGCTTGTAATCCCAGCACTTTGGGAGGCCGAGGCGGGCGGATCACGAGGTCAGGAGATTGAGACCACGGTGAAACCCCGTCTCTACTAAAAATACAAAAAATTAGCCAGGCGTGGTGGCGGGCGCCTGTAGTCCCAGCTACTCGGAGAGGCTGAGGCAGGAGAATGGCGTGAACCCGGGAGGCAGAGCTTGCAGTGAGCCGAGATCGTGCCACTGCACTCCAGCCTGGGCGACAGAACGAGACTCCGTCTCAAAAAAAAAAAAAAAAAAACAGTAGATGGTACTATTATTACAGGGTTTTATCATTACAATGAAACACTTTAAAGAGGTTTTTCAATTTGTTAGTACCATTTTACACTAGTAGTCAGTGAAGAAAACACCGAGCTTTCTACAGTCTTTAATATGGGACACCCAGCACCTGATACAGTACCCTGCATATACCAGACACCACTGGTGCTAACTAATTCAAACTAACTCTTAATTACACATAGGAACAGAATAACTCCAAAAGCAATTATACATTCACTAGAATTATAAAGTCCTTGAAAAGATCTTTTGTCTATTTTGTTCACTGATGAATCCCAAGTGTCTAAAATGTCTAGAACAGTGCCTGGTACATAGTTGGCATTCAATAAGTATTTGTCAAATAAGTTTGGGAACTTGTTTTTTAACATTTTAATACTTTGATTAAGGCTTTTCAAAAGACAATAATCTTGACACTCAAGGACAACTTTTACTCTTCATATACCAGCCTAAACAGAGGCACCTCTCCTCACTCTAAAAGTAACTACATGAGCCAGGCACGGTGGCTCACGCCTGTAATCCCAGCTCTTTGGGAGGCCAAGGCGGGTGGATCACCTGAGGCCAGGAGTTTGAGATCAGCCTGGCCAACATGGTGAAACCCCCGTCTCTACTGAAGAAAAAACAAAAATTAGCCAGGCATGGTGGCAGGTGCCTGTAATCCTAGCTACTCAGGAGGCTGAGGCAGGAGAATCGCTTGAACCAAAGAGGCAGAGGCTGCAGTGAGCAAAGATCGCGCCACTATACTCCAATCTGGGCAACAGAGTGAGACTCCGTCTCAAAAGAAAAAAAAAAAAAGAGGAAAACATGAATTGTGTAACCTTCTATGGAACTTTAAGACTTCCTTCCAAACCAGCTTCTGCTAGGTTAAAAAGAAAAACAAGACAATCTTTTACCAAGATTCTACAATTTTGACTGCAAAAAGTACTTTTCCCTTTGGTCTCAATTATTTAGGGCAGGGTTGTGCTCACTTTGGCAGCATGTATACTAAAGTTAGAATAACACAAAGATTAAAAAACAAAAATAAAAATATTGGGGGTGGGGAAGTAATCCCCTACTCCATCAGAATGGGAGATTTCTCCTTTCGATTTACAAGGATACTCCCTTGTAAACACGTTTGGCTGCAGTAGAACCAAAGAGATGAAACTCCAGTGAAAGCTGAGGTGGAAATTAAGACGCTGGACAGATCAATCACCTAAAACACTAAGTACAGGAAAAAGAGGTAGATCAAAGTCTAAATCTTTTTACAATTTTTATGGAATCAGAAAGACACTGAAACAAAAAATACTTTAAAATTCTGTTTTGGAATACTCAGGAAGAAAATGACCACAGACAACCCTTGGGTCCGATTCGGTTTAGTAGAAGGATTAACTTTCCATTCAGATTTTTAAGAAATTTGACTTGTTTTCTCAAATGGTTGAGAGAATTAAGGATTTTTTTTTTTGGCGGCGGGGGGGGGGGGTAGGGGGCAGTAGGTGGGGACGGAGTCTTACTCTGTTTCCCAGGCTGGAGTGCAGTGCCACAATCTCGGCTTTCTGCAGCCTCTACCTCCCGGGTTCAAGCGATTCTCCTGCCTCAGCCTCCCGAGTAGCTGAGATTACAAGTGCACGCCACCATGCCCGTCTAATTTTTTGTATTTTTAGTAGAGATGGGGGGGGGGTCTCACCATGTTGACCAGCCTGGTCTTGAACTCCTGACCTCAGGTGATCCGCCCACCTTGGCCTCCCAAAGTGCTGGGATTACAGGGGTGAGCCACTGCACCTGGCTTTTTTTTTTTTTTTTTTTTTGACGGAGTCTCACTCTGTCACTCAGGCTGGAGTGCAGGGGCACTATCTCGGCTCACTGCAACCTCTGCCGGGTTCAAGTGATTCTCCTGCCTTAGCCTCCTGAGTAGCTGGGATTACAGGCACGTGCCACCACCACGCCCAGCTAACTTTTGTTTTTTTTTTGAGGAGTCTCACTCTGATGCCCAGGCTGGAGTGCAGTGGTGTGATCTCGGCTCACTGCAAGCTCCGCCTCCCGGGTTCATGCCATTCTCCTGCCTCAGCCTCCCAAGTAGCTGGGACTACAGGCACCTGCCACTGCGCCCGGCTAATTTTTCTTTTGTATTTTTAGTAGAGACGGGGTTTCACCGCGGTCTCGATCTCCTGACCTCGTGATCCGCCTGCCTCGGCCTCCTAAAGTGCTGGGATTACAAGCGTGAGCCACCGTGCCCAGCTTTTTTTTTTTTTTAGTAGAGACAAGGTTTCACCCTGTTGGTCAGGCTTGTCTCAAACTCCTGACCTCATGATCTGCCCTCCTTGGCCTCCCAAAGTGCTAGGATTGGCCAGGCGCGGTGGCTCACGCCTGTAATCCCAGCACTTTGGGAGGCCGAGTTGGGCGGATCATGAGGTCAGGAGATCGAGATCATCCTGGCCAACACGGTGAAACCCCATCTCTACTAAAAATACAAAAAGTCAGCCGGGCGTGGTGGCGGGTGCCTGTAGTCCCAGCTACTCAGGAGGCTGAGGCAGGAGAATGGCGTGAACCCAGGAGGCGGAGCTTGCAGTGAGCCAAGATGGCACCACTGCATTCCAGCCTGGGCAACAGAGCAAGACTCCATCTCAAAAAAAAAAAAAAAAAAAAAGTGCTAGGATTACAGGCGTGAGAAAACCACGCCCAGCCTCTTTTTTTTTTTTTTTTTAATAGAAACGGGGTCTTGCAATGTTGCCTAGGCTGGTCTCAAACTCCTGGCCTCACCAGGCATGGTGGCTCATGCCTGTAATCCCAGCACTTTGGGAGGCTGAGGCAGGAGGATCACTTGAGGTCAGGAGTTCGAGACCAGCCTGGCCAACATGGTGAAACCCTGTCTCTACTAAAAATACTTAAAAATTAGCCAGACATGGTGGTAGGCACCTGTAATCCCAGCTACTAGGGAGGCTGAGGCAGGAGAATTGCTTGAATCTGGGAAGGCAGAGGTTGCAGTGAGCTGAGATCGTGTCATTGCACTCCAGCCTGGTTGACAAGAGCAAGACTCTGTCCAAAAAAAAAAAAAACTCCTGGCCTCAAATGACCCTCCCACCTTGGCCTCCAAAAGCAATGAGATTACAGGTATGTCAATTCTTTGATGAGCTAAGAAATCCCCATCAAAATTTCAACACTTTAATAATATATTTTAATGTTTCTTTAGTAGTATATTCGCATTAAGTATTTCATACTCATGAATGTATTTCGAAAAATCTACAAAAACTGTCATAACTGTCATGCAACAGTGACAGTATTTTCTGGTCAAATAATGTTCTTGAAAATGTCACGGTAATCCTATCATAAATTTTAACTATTTTACAAGTAAACCTATTACAATCAAATACAAGTCATTAATCCCACTAAATCTTTCTTCTTTCCTTTTTGAGACAGGATCTCACTATGTCACCGGGTGGGAGTGCAATGGTCTTATCATGGCTCACTGTAGCCTCGACCTCCTGGGCTCAAGCAATCTTACCACCTTAGCCTCCCAAGTAGCTGAGATTACAGACACACACGCCACTAGGCCAAGCTAATTTTGTTTCTTTTTGTAGACACGTGGTCTCGCTATGTTGCCCAGGCTGGTCTCAAACTTTTGGGCTTAAGGGATCTTCCCGCCTCTGCCTTCCAAAGTATTGGAATTACAGAGATTATTAGCCACTGCACGTGGCCCCTACTAACACTTAAACATAACTAAATTTCAACATAAAGGTGTTCACAACAACCACTCCAAGGTCCTACAAAGTCCTCAACTGACTAACCCAGGGATTAGTAGTATTCAGTAGCTTTCTATTAATCAAAACCCATTCATTGTCCAAGGCTTATATTATGCCTTTAGGATCACATTTCACAAAATTGGTCATAGCTAACACTGTTTTTCCTTAAGTAATCTGAGATGGCTAAAATGCAAATATGTGACAATGATTTACATTTTCTTTTTTTTTTTTTTTTTTTTTGAGATGGAGTCTCGCTCTGTTGCCCAGGCTGGAGTGCAGTGGTGCGATCCTGGCTCACTGCAAGCTCCGCCTCCTGGGTTCACGCCATTCTCCTGCCTCAGCCTCCCCAGTAGCTGGGACTACAGGCACCCACCACCACACCTGGCTAATTTTTTATATTTTTAGTAGAGACAGAGTTTCACCATGTTAGCCAGGATGGTGTCGATCTTCAGACCTCGTAATCCACCCGACTCAGCCTCCCAAAGTGCTGGGATTACAGGCGTGAGCCACTGTACCTGGCCAATTATTTACATTTTCTTTCTTTTTTTTTTTTTTTTGAGACAGAGTTTTGCTCTTGTCTCCCAGGCTGGAGTGCAATGGTACAATCTCGGCTACTGCAACCTCCACCTCCCAGGTTTGAGCAAACCTCCTGCCTCAGCCTCCCGAGTAGCTGGGATTACAAGCGCCTGCCACCATTTCCGGCTAATTTTGTATTTTTAGTATAGATGAGATTTCTCTATGTTGGTCAGGCTCGTCTTGAACTCCCAACCTCAGGTGATCCGCCCAACTCGGCCTCCCAAAGTGCTGGGATTACAGGCGTAAGCCACTGCGCCCAGCCTACATTTTCATATTGTAGCAGCTTTCATCCCAAATTCAGACAAAAGATGTTACGTTTGCTAAGGAGAAGTCTCTTATTAATCTAAAATTAATATCAAAACAACTATATACCAGCTCAACATGACAAAATTATCATTTGGGAATAATCTGGACGACCTTTACTTTGGATACACAAATTTACACATGTAAGATTAAGGATTTTGAGAATATTTCTTTGTGCAGATCTTACATAAGGACTAAGCCCAGAAGAGTACACTTGCTAAGAATAACTCAAAAAAGTAGGTTATCATCTAATACGATCCTAGCACAGCAGTAACAAAAACAATTATCTGACCTTTCACATTAGATAAGAATGTTTCACAGTAAATAGTACTGACAAGTATTACACTTTACAGTTTACGAAAGCCCAAAATTTCATAACCACCCTGTAAATTAGTAGGCAAGAGAAACATCACTAATCCCCAATTCGAAAGATAAGGAATCACCCAGTGATTCCTGTGCATTCTGTGATGGCAGATTTACCACATCTGCCAAATGATGACATACTGTCATAACTCTTACAGTAATGCGTCTCCTTCAAACTTTAGGTATGAATGAAGAGTTAAACACTTTTCATATTGCTTTAGCTCGATAAAATCCTGATCTGATCACAAATCAAGCCCACCAACAATAGATCCGTCCAGCTACTATGGTAGATTGTTGGAAGGGCAATAAATTCAAGATTAAAATTTCAAGAGATAAGCCAGGATCATGGTCATATGGTCTGAACTACAGAGTTTGGCATTCTAAACAGAACAGTTGTAACAAGATATGGGTGAGCCTTTAAATTTTTATGTGGGTATTTGGTATAAAAGAGACTTGTAAAAATAAAAAAATAAAATGTGGGGAAAGCTCTGAGCTTAGGACACTGCTATCAACACCTAGGTCTATTATATTTTTAAACACAGAACTGGCTCAAGGTAGCCATAAGAAAACCAACACACTAGGTGTTGACACCATCAGAGGATTTGGAATGCCAGCAAGCTCTATTTTCAGCAACTACCACATCTTTAACTAGCACGTTCCCATCCGTGGGGGAGGGAGCTAGGAGGAGGAAATTTTCACTTTTCCTTTGACTTATATTCTGCCAAAGGCTAACTTCATTTGAAAAAAAAAAAATTCAACCTCCTAGAGACTTAGATCTAAGATATCTCTGTCATAAAAGGCTTTACAAAGTTTAGGAAACTTATTTATGAGTCTTTTTTTTTTGAGATGGAGTCTCGCTCTGTCTCCCAGGCTGGAGTGCAGTGGCACGATCTCGGCTCACTGCAACCTCCGCCTCCCGGGTTCCCGCCATTCTCCTGCCTCAGCCTCTCCGAGTAGCTGGGACTACAGGCGCCCGCCACCACGCCCGGCTAATTTTTTGTATTTTTAGTAGAGACGGGGTTTCACCGTGGTCTCGATCTCCTGACCTCGTGATCCGCCCGCCTCGGCCTCCCAAAGTGCTGGGATTACAAGCGTGAGCCACCGCGCCTGGCTATTTATGAGTCTAAACGAGAAAATCTAGTAACAAATGGCCATAAGTAGGGTGACCACAAGGCAAGTTTGTTGCCCAGGACAATCTCAGTTTATGCCTGCTGTTGTAGCTTATGAATTACTCTGTCTTTTCAAGATGTACTCATGTGGATGTTGAATTATGGTGACTTTCATTATTATTTGCTACAATTTGATAAATTTAAATGAACATCTGAAATTGTTCTTAGGGCCATGACTAGCATTAACATTTAGTTAGAGCACAAACCATGAAGTTCTGTTGGCAACCCAATTCGTCTATTTGGATATATCAATACCTACATATATCACGCTGGCCGGGCACAGTGCTTCATGCCTGTAATCCCTGCACTTTGGGAAGGCCACAGTGGGAGCATCGCTTGAACCCAGGAGTTACCTGAACAACACAGTGGGATCCCGTCTCTACAAAAAAAAATTGTTTTAATTAGCTGGTCATGGTCGTACGAGCTACTTGGTGGAAAGATCACATCAGCTCAGGAGTTCAAGATCAGCCTGGGCAATCCGCTGGGACCAGGCCTCTACCAAAAAAATTTTTTTGCCAGCCATGGTGGCTCACGCCTGTAATCCCAAAACTTTGGGAGGGTGAGGCAGGTAAATCTTGAGCTCGAGTTCAAGACCTGGGCAACATGGTAAAATCCTGTCTCTACAAAAATTAGCCAGAGGTGGTGGTATACCTCTGTAGTCCCAGCCACTTGGCATGCTCAGGTGCCCAGGAGGTCGAAGCTGCAGTGAGCCATAACTGTGACACTGCATCTCAGCCTGAGGAATATAGTGAGATGTTGTCTCGGGGAAAAAAGAAAAAGAAAAAAAAGTTATTTTAAATTATCCAGGTATTGTGGTGCACAGCTGTGGGCCCAGCTACGTGGGAGGCTGAGATGGGATGATCATTTGGGCCTGGGAGGTTGAGGCTGCAGTGAATCGTTACTGCACCAATGCAATCCAAGCCTGGCCAACAAAGCAAGACCTTGTCTCAAAAAAGTATATGTATCTCTCTCAAACTGCTAACTGACCATTTCAAAAATAGTGAAAATAGCCATTTTTCTTGCTGCTCTTTGCTACTCCTTAATGGATTCCATTAGACAGCTATCTAGCCAACTACGTGGAACAACACTGGTGAATCATATGCCAACCTTTGTCCCTCCTAGAAGTTGTATGACTATATCTGGCCGGGTGCAGTGGCTCACGCCTGTAATCCCAGCACTTTGGGAGGCTGAGGCAGGCGGACTACCTGAGGTCAGGAGTTGAAGACCAGCCTGGCCAACATGATGAAACTCTGTCTCTACCAAAAATACAAAAATTAGCCAAGCATGAGGGCCCAAGTCTGTAGTCTCAGCTACTTGGGAGGCTGAGGCAGGAGAATCACTTGAGCCCAGGAGGCGGAGGCTGCAGTGAGCCAAGATCCGCGCCACTGCACTCCAGCCTGGATGACAAGAGCAAAAATCCATCTCAAAAAAAAAAAGTTGTATGACTACATCACTAACCTAACAACTTAATAGCATTCAGTAAGACAAAGGTGGCCGGGGGTGGTGGCTCACGCCTATAATCCCAGCACTTTGGGAGGCCAAGTCTGATACACTGCTTAAGTCCAGAAATTCCGAGACCAGCCTGGGCAACATGGTGAAACCTCATCTCTACCAAAAAAAAAAAAAGGCCAGGAGCAGTGGCTCACACCCGTAATCTGTAATCCTAGCACTTCGGACGGCCGAGGTGGGAGGACTGCCTGAGCTCAGGAGTTCCGAGACCAGCCTAGGCAACATGGTGAAACCCCATCTCTACTAAAATACAAAAGAAATTAGCTGGGCGTGATGGATCGCACCACTGTACTCCAGCACTCCAGCCTGGGTGACAGAGCAAGACTCCATCTCTCCAAAAAATAAATAAATAAATTTTAAAAACAAAAAAGGCTGGGCGCGGTGGCTCAAGCTTGTAATCCCAGCACTTTGGGAGGCCGAGGCGGGCGGATCACAAGGTCAGAAGATCGAGACCATCCTGGCTAACACGGTGAAACCCCGTCTCTACTAAAAATACAAAAAAAAAAAAAAATTAGCCGGGCGTGGTGGCGGACGCCTGTAGTCCCAGCTACTCGGGAGGCTGAGGCAGGAGAATGGCGTGAACCCGGGATGCGGAGCTTGCAGTGAGCCAAGATTGCGCCACTGCACTCCAGTCTGGGGGACAGAGCAAGACTCCGTCTCAAAACAAACAAACAAACAAACAAACAAACAAACAAAAAAAAACCAGCTACTTGAGAGGCTGAGGTGGGGAATCACCTGAGACTGGAAGGTAGAGGCTGCAGTGAGCCAAGATCGCACCACTGCACTACAGCCTGGGTGACCGAGCGAGACCCTGTCTCAAAACCCCAAAAAAAAAAAAAAAAAGATAAGTGAGAGGGGAAAATATTTTAAAGCTACTTTACAGAAATGCAAAGCATCAGCCATATCCCAGTACAATCATTATGATAAACTATGAGGCTTTTCTTTTCTTGAGACAAGATCTCCCTCTGTGGCCCAGGCTGGAGTGCAATGGCACGATGTGGGCTCACTGCAACCTCCACCTCCCAGGGTCAAGTGATTCTCCCGCCTCAGCCTCCTCAGTAGCTGGGACTAAAGGCACAAGCCACCACAGGCCAGCTGATATTTGTATTTTTAGTAGAGACTGGTTTTCACCATATTGGTCAGGCTGGTCTCAAACTCCTGACCACAGGTGATCCGCCCACCTCGGCCTCCCACAGTGCTGGGGTTACAGGTGTTTGAGCCACGGAACCCGGCTAGGGCTTTTCTTTTTTTTTTTTTTTTTTTTTTTTTTTTGAGACAGAGTCTCGCTCTGTCGCCCGGGCTGGAGTGCAGTGGCGCAATCTCGGCTCACTGCAAGCTCCGCCTCCCGGGTTCACGCCATTCTCCTGCCTCAGCCTCCGAGTAGCTGGGACTACAGGCGCCCGCCACCGCGCCCGGCTAATTTTTTGTATTTTTTAGTAGAGACGGGGTTTCACCGTGGTCTCGATCTCCTGACCTCGTGATCCGCCCGCCTCGGCCTCCCAAAGTGCTGGGATTACAAGCGTGAGCCACCGCGCCCGGCGGGCTTTTCTTTTTTTGGTTGTTTTTTCTTTTGCTTAAAGAGGTGACATCTGTCTACAATAAACTATGTTTTTTTTTTTTTTTTTTTTTTTTGAGACGGAGTCTTTCTCTGTCCCCCAGGCTGGAGTGCGGTGGCGCGATCTCGGCTCACTGCAACCTCCACCTCCTGGGTTCACGCCATTCTCCTGCCTCAGCCTCCTGAGTAGCTGGGACCACAGGCACCCGCCAACATGCCCGGCTAATTTTTTTGTATTTTTTAGTAGAGACGGGGTTTCACCGTGTTAGCCAGGATGGTCTCGATCTCCTGACCTAGTGATCCACCCGCCTCGACCTCCCAAAGTGCTGGGATTACAGGCTCGAGCCACCGCGCCCAGCCTAAACTATGTTTTTTAAGAACCTGTATGCGAACAAACATTCTGAGAGTACTTAAACTTCACCTCATTTTAATTTCGCTGTGCCTTGAGATGAGATTTTGTCTCTGAAAAAAACCACCAGGTTTCTCTAGGAAAGTGAAAAGATTTTGTCTACAATTCACCATGGATATCAGTCATCACAAACATCAAGATGTGAAGTAACTGCTATTAGAATTGTTAAAGAACAAGCATACCCTACTCACCCCCCCCACTCCTCTGAAAGGCACCACCTTACTTAAACAGAGATCTTTTTTGACTGGCTAAAGAGAGTAAGTGTACCGATCTAAAAAGGTCAGCAGACACTAAGTTCTGGCTTTACCACTTAATAACTGATTAGCCATATGATCACAGAAAAATCTCTCTCTCAAATTCACTTTCTTGAACCAGAAAATGGGAGTAACACTCTACCTGCTCCAATCTTGTTACATAAATTAAAAACTTTTGTCAACGTGGTCTGTGAACTGAGGTACTGCATAAATGTCATATACGTATATGTAAAGTTTAGGCCAGGGGCAGTGGCTCACACCTGTAATCCCAGCACTTTGGGAGACCAAGGTAGGAGTCCAGGAATTCAAGACCAGCCTGGGTAACATAGAGACCTCATCTCTACAAAAAAAAAAACACAAAAATTAGGCCAGTGCAACAGTCCCAGCTACTCCGGAAGCTGAGGCAGGAGGGTCACTTGAACCCAGGAGGTTGAGCCTGCAGTGAGCTATAACAGCGACACTATACTTCAGCCTGGGTCACAAAGCAATACCCAGTCTCAAAAAAAAATTTTTTTTAAATTTAGCCTTCCCATAAATATATACACCTAATATGTACCCATTAAAAAATTAAAAATCTAGGCCAGGCATGGTGGCTCACACCTGTAACGCTAGCCCTTTGGGAGGCTGAGGCGGGAGGATCACCTGAAACCAGGAGTCAGAGACCAGCCTGGCAAACATGGTGAAAGCCCATCTCTACTAAAAATACATCGCCAGGTGCGATGGCGGGCATCTGTAGTGCCAGCTACTCGGGAAGCGGAGGCAGGAGAATCGCTTGAACCCGGGGGCAGAGGCTGCAGTGAGCCGAGATCCTACCACTCCACTCCAGCCTAGGTGACAGAGCAAGACTCTGCCTCAAAAAAAATAAAAAAATAAAAATGTAGCCCTACATGCTTGTCATTACTGTTTGTGTACACAGTGTTCTTGAAATATAAAGAAAAAATATGCCTGCAGTATCAGTTACCCTTACAGTCATCCATGAAAAAAAAAAATGGGGCCGGGTGTGGTGGCTCACGCCTCTAATTCCAGCACTTTGGGAGGCCGAGGTGGGCACATCACCTGAGGTCAGGAGTTCAAGACCAGCCTGGCAAACATGGTAAAACCCCGTCTCCACTAAAAATACAAAAATTGGCTGGATGCAGTGGTTCACACCTGTGATCCCAGCACTTTGGGAGGCTGAGGTGAGCAGATCACCTGAGATCAGGAGATCAAGACCATCCTGGCCAACATGGTGAAACTCCGTCTCTACTAAAAATACAAAAAATTAGCCGGGTGTAGGCCGGGCGCGGTGGCTCACGCTTGTAATCCCAGCACTTTGGGAGGCCGAGGCGGGTGGATCACGAGGTCAGGAGATCGAGACCACGGTGAAACCCCGTCTCTATTAAAAATACAAAAAATTAGCCGGGCGTGGTGGCGGGCGCCTGTGGTCCCAGCTACTCAGAGAGGCTGAGGCAGGAGAATGGTGTGAACCTGGGAGGCGGAGCTTGCAGTGAGCCGAGATCGCGCCACTGCAGTCCAGCCTGGGTGACAGAGCGAGACTCCGTCTCAAAAAAAAAAAAAAAAAAAAAAATTAGCCGGGTGTGGTGGCACGCGCCTGTAGTCCCACCTACTTGGGAGGCTGAGCCAGGAGAATCACTTGAACCTGGGAGGCGGAGGTTGCACTGAGCCAAGACCACGCCATTGCACTCCAGCCTGGGTGACAGAGCCCAGTCGTAGAAGGGATTTTTAACACAACATTACTCAGTTCTGTCTGTGCATTTAAAAAGGAGAAAAATAAACTTTACTCCAGAAAGTTAGTCCATTAACTGAAATGGCAATGGAAAATTACTGGCCTACAGTCAAAGAATTGCTAGTTAATCTAAATGCTTCTAAACTTATTAACAAAGTTAATTTACTACTACCTTTTTCCTAACAAGACCATAGTAAAAAGTTCATTCCACACATGCTCCCTTCCCTATTCTTCACCAACTAACAGAATAAGCTAGCTAGAGGTGAGGATCTGGTGTTTTAAAAGGACAGCTCTCAGCAGGCTCAGTGGCTCATGCCTGTAACCCCAGCACTTTGGGAGGCCAAGGCGGGCGGATCACCTGAGGTCAGGAGTTCGAGATCAGCCTGGCCAACATGGCAAAACCCCATCTCTACTAAAAATACAAAATTAGCTGGGCATAGTGGCGGGCGCCTATAATCCCAGCTACTCTTGGAGACTGAGGCAGGAGAATCGCTTGAACCCAGGAGGTGGAGGTTGCAGTGAGCCGAGATCGTGCTATTGCACTACAGCCTGGGTGACAAGAGCAAGACTCTGTCTCAAAAAAAAAAAAAAAAAGACAGCTCTCGGCCAGGCGCGGTGGCTCAGGCCTGTAACATCAGCACTTTGGGAGACTGAGATGGGCGGATCACCTGAGGTCAGGAGTTCGAGACCAGCCTGACCAACATGGAGAAACCGTGTCTCTACTAAAAAAGAAATACAAAATTAGCCTGGCAGGGTGGCACATGCCTGTAGTCCCAGCTACTCGGGAGGGTGAGGCAGGAGAATCGCCTGAATCCGGGAGGCGGAGGTTGCAGTGGGCCGAGATTGTGCCACTTCACTCCAGCCTGGGAGACAGAGCGAGACTCCATCTCAAATAAAAAAAAAAAGACAGCTCTCAAGTAGATGACTCAACAGATGCATTCCTAGTGAATCCAACATGACCATCAAAACTTCATCCTACCTTCCACAGAGCCAATCTTGACAGGGAAGAGACTAAGAAAGGACAAAACCAACAACTGCCCCACAAGTCCAAATGTAGTTTATGTTACCCCTCTGCTCCCCAAAACGGGTAAACTATTCATTTTTCCCCTCTATATTCCCCATTTTTTATTGTTGTTGTTGCCCAGGATGAAGTGCAATGGCGCGATCTCGGCTCACTGCAACCTCGGCCTCCCGGCTTCGAGTGATTCTCCTGCCTCCGCCTCCCAAGTAGCTGGGATTACAGGCACCCATCACCCCCAGCTAATTTTGTATTTTTAGTAGAAATGGGGTTTCTCCATGTTGGTCAGGCTGGTCTCGAACTTCTGACCTAAGGTGATCCACCCACCTCGGCCTCCCAAAGTACTGGGATTACAGGCATGAGGCACTGCGCCCGGCCTCACTTTTTTTTTTTTCCGGAGACAAGAGTCTCGCTCTGTTGCCCAGGCTGTAGTGTAATGCCACGATCTTGGTTCACTACGATCTTCACCTCCTGGGTTCAAGTGATTCTTCCACCTCAACCTCCTCAGTAGCTATGCCCAGATAATCTTATTTTTGTAGAGACGGGGTTTCACCATGTTGGCCAGGCTGGTCTTGAACTCCCGACCTCAGGTGATCCACCCGCCTCAACCTCCCAAGGTGCTGGGATTACAGGCGTGAGCCACCCCGCCCGGCCTTTCTTCCCCACTTTCTTGTACTAATTCATACAAGGAACAGTAAGAGCTGTTTGAGAAATGCTAAGAAATAATGGACTTGCTTAATACGGTTTCGAAGGAGGTAAAAACCATTCTTAGACTACTGGCTTGTTAAAGTGATGAGATGCTAGATTTAATCTTCAACTCCTAGCCCCAAACTTAAATATTTCCTGTGACCCAAAACTGTCGTTTTCCTGAACACAGCTTAGCTCTTCCTCCCGTATCGTTAAATAATCCACATAAATTGATTCCAACGCCCCAGGATAGAATTAAATGAGGATACAAAGAAGTTTAGGCACTAACTCAACACAGCAAGCAAAATAAAATAAGCCTACTGCAGTAACAGAGAGATAAAAGGGCAGCTGGAAAGCCAGCATTTGGGTACAAGTACCCAACAAAGAAATCCTGCCAATACACTGCCTTACCTTCTTCCACCCCCGACACCTGCTAAGACACCTGCTAAATTCTGTTCGGTGACCAGAACTCCGGGAAAACTGTCACCAGAAACAAAAAAAATATTGCACTCAATAAAGGAATGGACACAGGTAGAGGACACAGGTAGAAATTCCCGGTTTCTGTCTCCTCCTCCTACTCTCCTTTCCACTGAGTCCACCTTATGCCCCAATCACAGGAATAGCTCCTCACCCTGTAGATCCTATTTCCTCACCCCTTCAGATCCTGAAGGGGACACCTAACATTAACAACTGTAATGATGTGGCTGTATCAAAGTCCTATGTTCAATAACCAATAACGGCTCTGGTCAGAAATCCTCACCACTCACATCAAAAATATAATTATCACTAACCTGTACTTTATTTGGAAACTACAATCGTAAGCTTTCAAATTGGTTTTTTAAATGAGCTTTCAAGAAGAAAAAGACCTTTCCTCACATCCTTTCTAGTTATCACATTAAGTTTACTTAAAGGCCCAATACCCACAAAATAGAAAGCATTCAAGTATAATTTGTTTCCTCCCAAGAACACTAACAGATTAAGAGGGGGAACATCTGGAGATGAGGGGGCGGAGGAGGAGACTTCCAATACAAGCACATTTATATCTGTTCGATTTTTAAACACTGAAATCAAGACAAAGCTGACCTTGAGCTGTACTTCCCCATCTTATCCCCCTCCCTCTTCCAACAGGAACCTTGTTCAATACAAACAGCAATTTAAGAATTTACAAGACGAAATTTATTTCCCTATATTTCCTAAATTTGAGTTCTGGAGGCCTTGTCTTAGTTTCAAATCCCTGAATCCTTATTTCTGATGATAACGGGGACTAGCCCTGAGGTTATTCACATGACTAAATCTGCATTTCGAGGAAAGCAAGGGCCCTACATAACATTTTGAAATATAGGTAGCTTAATTAGGAAAAAAAATCTAAGGATCAAAGATCCTTGATTCCAACCATGTCTCACCCCACCCTACCACGCAGAAGCATTAAAACCACAGGACCCACATACATGACTTTTCGTTTAACACTACAGTATCGCACAATTATAAATGTGAGGGTATTTCAAAAGGTGGTCCAAAAGGTGGATTGGGAGGGAGGATTAAGAATGAACTTCCTGATAATGACCATGACAAACACAATGGATATTTCGATAAAGTTCTGAAAAAGGACTGGAGAACCCAATGGGGCAAAAGAACAACGAACAAAGAGGAACTACTAAAATTTCTACACAAACCCATTTATTTAAAATGGAAAAAAGGAAAGTAACAGGATCTTCAACCTTCATAACTCAAAAACCCCAGCCTCAGCCGAGCGCCTGGAATAGGTTAAGATCCCCCACGAAGTACAGACCAGTATTCCGAGCCTGCAGAGTCAACCAAAATATAGTTACTGAACACTATTGGAAATCACTTTATTTCAACAGGTCTTTCCATTTGTCATGATAGTGCGCACAAACCGTAAAGTCATCGTTTTTACAAACGGGTGGACGGAGGCTCGGGCTCTACAAAGGCTCGAACTCTCAGAGTCGTGGCCTCCTGGTCTCCTGGTTCTATCCATCAGAACCCACGGGTGACGGAGCCAGAGAAAGGTTACAGGAACTTCGAGGTCTCCTGTTTTAAGTCTGAGGAGACGGAGGGAGTGAGGATTTTCTGGGCCTCCCCAGAAGGCGGCGAGGAGGAAAAGCCCCAAAACCCCTCACTACGAGGTGCCGGCCTACGGGAAAGAAACCCGATCGCAGCATCGGAGCCTGCCACCGCCCAAGACGAACGGCAGTGATTCCCACTCACCCCTCTCCCCCCACCATCATCCAGGACTGTCCCCCACCTCAGGCCTGAGGAAGCCCATCGCTCTCAAGGGTTCTCCTTTGTGAGACTCCACGGCCGCCGCCCCACACGGGGCCTCAGGGGAAAAGCCACCGCCCCCACCCGCCATATTTCCCTGAAAGGCGCCCGCGCTACAGCTCCCGGTCTTCGCTCTCTCCCATGTGGCGGGTGCTGCTTCCCCCATCACCCCACCCAGTTGTTCTCCACATACCAAGGCCGTCACAAAAGATCCCATGAGGGTTGCTCGTTCGGAGACAGCACCCGCCATCTCCTCCCCCTCCCCCGCCCCGGGACTCGCCCTCCCCCAGCCGCCATTTTACAACCAACTCCTCCACCCTGTCGCCCCGGCCTCCCGGCCCGCAAATTGTTTGCAGCTAAGGACGGCGAAGGGGTCACATTCCAGGGCACAGAGCCTCCCATCGCCCCGGGAGCTCCCAGGCCATTTCCTGCTTTCCGAACCCAAGCCCCCGGGCCAGACTCGCTGACGATGCCGCCATTTTGTCTCCTGTTCCCGGCCTCTGTGGGCGGCGGCAGAGGGTCCGAGAATTCCAGCCCCCCGCTGCCCCCCCAACTCACCGTCGTATCGCTCAGCCTGCTCGGCCAGCTTCGCCTGGTACACCAGATCCTCTCGATCATCCATAGCGGCAGCGGCTCCGGCAGGGTCTGCGCGACGGATGGAAGCGGATAGTGTCACCGACTCTCTCAGCCTCTCGCTCCGCGTCCGGGCAGCAAAAATGGCGGCGCCTCAATCCGGGACTTCCGCCTGCGCACGCGGACAACTGCTCAGCTCTATGGCAACCGCTCCCTGGCAACTGGCGCGGGGGGCGGGTCCTGGAACTCGGCGCCCGAAGAGGCTGGAACCAGCGCACGAGGCGCCCCTCCTCCGTCGGCTCAGCGGGCGCCGGAGCCCAGAGGCGGGAACTGCGACTGCCGAGAGGGAGCGGCCCCCGGGGAACGAGAAGGGCTGAGGCGGGGCCGGCCGGGACTGCTCCCGAAAAAAGCCAGGAGAGACCTGGGCCAGACCGGGGCCCGAAGCCCGACCTGCGGAAAAGAACGACGGAGGCTGTAACGGTTTCTGTCATGGCAGGTCTTCTTTCCTGAAATCTGCGGCTGTCACTACCGCGCCCTGGTTTTCTTTCTTTTTTTTTTTTTTTTTTTGAGACGGAGTTTCCCTCTTGTTCCCCAGGCTGGAGTGCAGTGGTGCGATGTCGGCTCACCACAACGTCCGCCTCCCGGGTTCAAGTGATTCTCCTGCCTCAGCCTCTCGAGTAGCTGGGATTTCAGGCCCCCACCACCACCCCCAGCTTTTTTAATAGAGACGGGGTTTTGCCATGTTGGACAGGCTGGTCTCGAACTCCCGACCTCAGATGATCCGCCCGCCTCGGCCTCCCAAAGCGCTGGGATTACAGGGGTGAGCCACCGCGCCCAGCCCGCGTCCTAGTTTTCTTGGCCAAGCCTGGTCATGGGCCTTTTTCAGACACTTTTACACTCAGGGTAACGAACTGGGCCCTGGCCAGGCGCGGTGGCTCACTCCTGTCATCCTAGCACTTTGGGAGGCCAAGGTGGGAGGATCACAAGGTCAGGAGTTCGAGGCCAGCTTGGCCAATATGGTGAAATCCCGTCTCTACTAAAAATACAAAAAATTAGCTTGGCATGGTGGTGCATGCCTGTCATCCCAGCTATTCGGGAGGCTGAGGCAGGAGAATCTCTTGAACCCGGGAAGCAGAGGTTACAGTGAGCCGAGATCCCCCCATTGCACTCCAGGCAACAGTGCGAGACTGTGTCTCAAAAAAAAAAAAAAATATATATATATATATATATATATATACACATATACAAAAATTAGCTGGGCGCGGTGGTGCATGCCTGTAATCCCAGCTACTCTGGAGGCTGAGGCAGGAGAATCGCTTGAACCAGGGAGTGGGAGGGTGCGGTGAACCGAGATCACACCATTGCACTCCAGCCGGGGCAACAAGAGCACAACTCTGTCTCAAAAAAAAAAAAAAAAAAAACGAACTGGGCCCTGTTATAGTTGTCAGGGACAGGGGAGCTCCAGTTTTCACGCCTCAACTTTCCCCTCACACTGATCTTTTTCTTCTCCTCCTGTTTAACCTTTTTCCCTCCCTAGACCCACTATGAATAGAAGCAGAGAATTCGTTAGATGAGGATGGTGTGGAGTACATGGTACAGAAGAGTTGGACCAAGATCAAATTAAGATTGTGGAGGCAGGAATAACTCAGTGAACATTGCTTCAGTTTCTGGCGCTTGGGAGGCCCATGCGGAAGGATGACTTGAGCCCAGGAGTTCGAGACCAGCCTGGGCAACATAGCGAGACTCCATGTCTACAAAAACCTTTTTTTTTTCTTTTTTTTTTTTTTGAGTCGGCATCTCGCTCTGTCGCCCGGGCTGGAGTGCAGTGTCATGATCTCGGCTCACTGCAACCTCCGCCTCCCGGGTTAAAGCGATTCTCCTGCCTCAGCCTCCGAAGTAGCTGGGACTACAGGCACGTGCCACTACACCCGGCCGATTTTTTTTTTGTTTGTTTGTTTTTTGTTTTTGAGATGGAGTCTCGCTCTGTCGTCCAGGCTGGAGTGCAGTGGCGCAATCTCGGCTCACTGCAAGCTCCGCCTCCCGGGTTCACGCCATTCTCCTGCCTCAGCCTCTCCGAGTAGCTGGGACTACAGGCGCCTGCCAGCACGCCCAGCTAATTTTTTGTATTTTTAGTAGAGACGGGGTTTCACCGTGGTCTCGATCTCCTGACCTCGTGATCCGCCCGCCTCAGCCTCCCAAAGTGCTGGGATTACAAGCGTGAGCCACCGCGCCCCAGCCTTTTTGTATTTTTAATAGAGACGGGTTTCACCGTGTTAGCCAGGATGGCCTCAATCTCCTTACCTCGTGATCTGCCCACCTCAGCCTCCCAAAGTGCTAGGATTACAAGCGTGAGCCACCACGCCCGGCCATATCTTAGCAGTTTCAGAGGCTGAAGCAGGCGGAGCTCCTGAGTCCAGGAGGTTGAGTCTGTGGTGAATTGTGATTGCATCAGTGCACTCCAGCCTGGGTAACAGAGCGAGACCCTGTCTCAAAAAATAAAGTGGGGAGAGGGAGGGATCTTGCCATGTTGCGCAGACTGGCCTTAAACTGAGCTCAAGCAATCCCACCTTGGCCTCCCAAGTAGTTGGGAGACTACAGGCTTGCACCAACGCACCCAACTTTGCATCCTATTTTGTGGCCAAGGGAGCTGTATGATTTTGCATGGAGGATGATGTCATCATAGTTATATTTCAGAAATATTAACAAATATTCCATAGCAGTGATTAAAGAGGAGGATAACCAAAGGTAATAGATGGGAGCAATGAAAATAGAAAGGATAAATAGGAATAGCACTACAGAGGGAAGCCACAAGTAGTTGATCAGATTGCAGCTCTTTTTATTTTTATTTTTTTGAGACGGAGTCTCGCTCTGTCGCCCAGGCTGGAGTGCAATGTCACAATCTCGGCTCACCACAACTTCTGTCTCCTGGGTTCGAGCGATTCTTCTGTCTCAGCCACCTGAGTAGCTGGGATTACAGGTGTGCCCCACCTCGCCCAGCTAATTTTTGTATTTTTAGTAGAGACAGGGTTTCACCGTATTAGCCAGGCTGGTCTTGAACTTCTGACCTCAGGTGATCCTCCACATCAGCCTCCCAAAGTCCTGGGATTAACCAGCGTGAGCCACCGCGCCAGGCACAGATTGGAGATCTTATAATAAAAATTGACTTTCCATCTTTCCACCCTGAGAATATTAACAGAAAATGGGAATGCTAGGAACACTTGCTGACGGAATGCAGAGAAAGACAAAGTTCCTTTTAGCACATGTTGGTTCAGAGGATCAGGGATCCTCAGGTACCCAAGGATCACCCAGGTACAAATGACCACAAAGGAGTTGTAAAAGGGGACATGCATTCCAAATAGAAGGGAAGCTGTTGGCCAGGCACGGTGGCTCACGCCTGTAATCCCAGCGCTTTGGGAGGCCAAGGTGGGTGGATAATGAGGTCAGGAGTTCGAGACCAGCCTGACCAACATGGTGAAACCCTGTGTCTATTAAAAATACAAGCCAGGCGTGGTGGCTCACGCTTGTAATCCCAGCACTTTGGGAGGCCGAGGCGGGTGGATCACGAGGTCAGAGGATCGAGACCACGGTGAAACCCCATCTCTACTAAAAATACAAAAAATTAGCCGGGCGTGGTGGTGGGTGCCTGTAGTCCCAGCTACTCGGAGAGGCTGAGGCAGGAGAATGGCGTGAACCCGGGAGGCGGGGCTTGCAGTGAGCCGAGATTGCGCCACTGCACTCCAGCCTGGGTGACAGAGCAAGACTCCGTCTCAAAAAAAAAAAAAAAAAAAAAAGTAGCTGGGCACAGTGGCACGCGGCTGTAATCCCGGGCACGGTGGCACGCGGCTGTAATCCCAGCTACTTAGGAGGCTGAGGCTGGAGAATCACTTGAACCTGGGAGGCAGAGGTTGTGGTGAGCCGAGATTGCGCCACTGCACTCCAGCCTGGGTGACAGAGTGAGACTCCATATCAAAAAAAAAAAAAAAAAGAAAAAAAAAGAATAAAGGGGGTGTCAGTCATATTAAATTCTGCAGAGACATAAGTAAGATTAGCACTGAGGGAAAGCCATTGGATATAGCGATTAGGTCATTAGTGACCTTCAAGAGGAGTTTCGAAATGGTGTTGGAAGCCAGATTGCATTTGGTTGAAGCTCAGGGAAGTCGAGAAAGTGGAACTGGTAAGTGTAGGGGTCTCCTGAGAGGAGCAGTGAAGACAGGTAATTTGAGAGCAATGAGTGGCCAATAGGGGTGGCCAAATTAAGGATTTGGTCCACACATTCACAAACCTACCTACAAAGACAGCTCTGCTGCCAGGTTGATTACAGGGGCTGCCGTGGCTATGCAGCTGTCTGTGCTAGGGAAAGAAGCTACCGGTCCTCTCTTTCGCAAAGAAGCTTCTGCACAGTGTCTCCCCAGACGCGCCGAAGTCTCTCCAAAAGTGCCTCTTCCTGCGTAACTGCTGAGACGGCAGAAACCCTACACGTAGATTGCTGCTGTGACTGTACTGCCTGTTCTCTCAATCCATGGAACTAACGGGCAGACATTGTTGATAGGGCAACAAAAATATACACAGAAACATTTTTGATGTAGCATTCGGGATTATAAACAGATATAAAACATCCTGGTGCTGCACAGAGGTGGCTGTCGTGACACGGTCCTGCGCTTTTCACTGCTGCCACGGCCATAGATACTTCACTTGCTATTGAAACTCCTTTGAAACAATCTCCAGGTCATAGGTCACAACCCCAAGTGTAAGTCTCCCTGACTGATTGAAAATTTGCTTTAATAAGAAACAAGAAGGCCGGGCACGGTGGCTCACGCTTGTAATCCCAGCACTTTGGGAGGCCGAGGAGGGCGGATCACGAGGTCAGGAGATCAAGACCACAGTGAAACTCTGTCGCTACTAAAAATACAAAAAAATTAGCCGGGCGTGGTGGCGGGCGCCTGTGGTCCCAGCTACTCGGAGAGGCTGAGGCAGGAGAATGGCGTGAACCCGGGAGGCGGAGCTTGCAGTGAGCCGAGGTTGCACCACTGCACTCCAGCCTGGGCGACAGAGCAAGACTCCGTCTCAAAGAAAAAAAAAAAGAAACAAGAACTCAGTCCGTCTGGAGAGCCCCTGGATACGTGGCAGTGTACTAAGCACTATGAGAAGGAAATAGATGTTAAAAAAATATCATTAACCAGGCTCAGTGGCTCACTTCTGTAATCCCAGCACTTTGGGAATCTGAGGCGGGTGGATCACCTGAAGTCAGGAGTTTGAGACCAGCCTGGCCAACATGGTGAAACCCCTTCTTAACTAAAAATACAAAGGCCGGGCGCGGTGGCTCACGCCTATCATCCCAGCACTTTGGGAGGCCGAGGCAGGCGGATCATGACGTCAGGAGTTCAAGACCAGCATGACCAACATGGTGAAACCTCTTCTCTACCAAAAATGCAAAAATTAGCCAGGTGTGGTGGCACGTACCTGTAATCCCAGCTACTCGGAAGGCTGAGGCAGGAGAATCGCTTTAACTAGGGAGTTGGAGGTTGCAGTGAGCCGAGACTGAGCCACTGCACTCCAGCCTGGCGACAGATCAAGACCTCATCTCAAAAAAAAAAAAAAAAAAATCCATATCTAAAGGGATTTGAAATGACATGTTTATTATGTTTCAAATTTTCCTATGTCTGGTTCTAGAATCTATTCAGTTCCACTGATCCGTTTGTTCTTATGTCGATAAGGTTTTAAATATAATACCATTATAGTACATTTTTATACCTGGTAGAATATTTTTTCTTCAAAATTTCACTCATTTTGTACTTTTACTCTGCTAGATGAACTTTAGAATCAACTTGAAAAGTTCTCTCGGCTGGGCGCGGTGGCTCACGCCTGTAATCCCAGCACTTTGGGAGGCCGAGGCGGGCAGATCACGAGGTCAGGAGATCGAGACCATCCTGGCTAACACAGTGAAACCCCGTCTCTACTAAAAATACAAAAAATTAGCCGGGCGTGGTGGCGGGCACCTGTGGTCCCAGCTACTGGGGAGACTGAGGCAGGAGAATGGCGTGAACCCGGGAGGCGGAGCTTGCAGTGAGCCGAGATCGCGCCACTGCACTCCAGCCTGGGTGACAGAGCAAGACTCTACCTCAAAAAAAAAAAAAAAAGAAAAAGGAAAGTTCTCTCAAGACCCATGTAGGTTTTTTGGGGGGCTGCTCTGAATTTATAGATTAATTAAAAGAGAATTGGAAATTTTTTCTTTTTTTTTTTTTTTTGAGACAAAGTTTTGCCCTTGTGGCCCAGGCTCGAGTGCAATGGCGCAATCTTGGCTCACTGCAACTTCTGCCTCCTGGATTCCAGTGATTCTCCTGCCCCAGCCTCCCAAGTAGCTGGAATTATAGGCATGTGCCACCACGCCCGGCTAGTTTCTTGTATTTAGTAAAGATGGGATTTCGCCATGTTGGCCAGACTAGTCTCAAAATCCTGACCTCATGTAATCCACCCGCCTCGCCCTCCCAAAGTGCTGGGATGACAGATGTGAGCCACTGCACCCAGCCCAAGAATTGGAGATATGTTCAAAAATGAGTTTTCTCAGGAAAATTCTCCAATTTTATTCCAGTCTCCTTGCTGAAATGATTTTTTTTTTTTTTGAGACAAAGTCTCACTCTGTCGCCTAGGCTGGAGTGCAGTGGCACAATCTCGGCTCACTGCAACCTCTGCCTCCGGGTTCAAATGATTCTCCTGCTTCAGCCTCCTGAGTAGCTGGGACTACAGGCGCACGCCACCACGCCTGGCTAAATTTTTATTTTTAGTAGAGATGGGGTTTCACGATGTTGGCCAGGCTAGTCTTGAACTCCTGACCTCAGGTGATCTGCCCGCCTCGGCCTCCCAAAGTGCTGGGATTACAGGTGTGAGCCACTGCGCCCAGCCTGAAATGATCTTAAGTACAATTGTATAGTTAGATGTATAGAGGTCTCACATATTTCTAAATAACTTTGTTCCCAAGTATTTAGGAGGCTATTGATGTTATAAATGGGCTCTCCCCCTATTTTATATATATATATATATATTTTTTTTTTTAGACAGAGTCTCGCTCTGTCGGCCAGGCTGGAGTGTAGTGGCATGATCTCAGCTCACTGCAACCTCCGCCTCCCAGACTCAAGCAATTCTCCTGCCTCAGCCTCCCAAGTAGCTGGGATTGCAGGTATGTGCCACCACGCCTGGCTAATTTTTGTATTTTTAGTAGAGACATGGTTTCACCATGTTGGCCAGGCTGGTCTTGAACTCCTGACCTCAGGCAATCCGCCCACCTCGGCCTCCCAGAGTGCTGGGATTACAGGCGTGAGCCACCGCGTCCGGCCCTATTTTATATTTCTGATTGATCTATACTTCCACTGATATATACAAAAATCACTTTTTTTTTTTTGTATAGACGGGGTTTCGCCATGTTGCTCTGTCTGGTCTCAAATGCCTGGGCTCAACGATCTGCCAGCCTCAGCCTCCCAAAGTGCTGAGATTACAGGCATGAGCCACTGCACCCAGCCCCAAATCAAATCAATGATTTTTTTTTTTTTTTTTTTTTTTTTTTTTTTTTTTTTTGAGACAGAGTCTCGCTCTGTCACCCGGGCTGGAGTGCAGTGGCGCAATCTCGGCTCACTGCAAGCTCCGCCTCCCGGGTTCACGCCATTCTCCTGCCTCAGCCTCCGAGTAGCTGGGACTACAGGCGCCCGCCACCGCGCCCGGCTAATTTTTTTTGTATTTTCTAGTAGAGACGGGGTTTCACCGTGGTCTCGATCTCCTGACCTCGTGATCCGCCCGCCTCGGCCTCCCAAAGTGCTGGGATTACAAGCGTGAGCCACCGCGCCCGGCCTGAATCAATGATTTTTGATAGTTATCTTGTACCCAACTGCCTTACTGAACTGTCTTATTAGTTCTTTTTTTTTTTTCTTTTTTTTGAGATGGAGTCTCACTTTGTCGCCCAGGCTGGAATGCAGTGGCACGATCTTGGCTCACTGCAACCTCTGCCTCCCAGGTTCACGCCATTCTCCTGCCTCAGCCTCCCGAGTAGCTGGGACTACAGGCGCCTGCCACCATGCC
The DNA here is from genome assembly GCF_028878055.3 of Symphalangus syndactylus. Classification (NCBI taxonomy): domain Eukaryota; kingdom Metazoa; phylum Chordata; class Mammalia; order Primates; family Hylobatidae; genus Symphalangus; species Symphalangus syndactylus. Next base: position 67,790,459 of record NC_072442.2, on the reverse strand, counting down.
CGGCTAATTTTATTTTTTTTGAGATGGAGTCTTGTTCTGTCGCCCAGGCTGGAGTGCAGTGGCGCGATCTCGGCTCACTGCAAACTCCGCCTCCTGGGTTCACGCCATTCTCCCGCCTCAGCCTCCCGAGTAGCTGGGACTATAGGCCCCCGCCACCACGCCTGGCTAATTTTTTGTATTTTTAGTAGAGACGGGTTTCACCGTGTTAGCCAGGATGGTCTCGATCTCCTGACTTGGTGATCCACCCGCCTCGGCCTCCAAAAGTGCTGGGATTACAGGTGTGAGCCACCGCGCCCAGCCATGCCCGGCAAATTTTTTATATTTTTTAAGTAGAGATGGGGTTTCACCATGTTAGCCAGGATGGTCTTGATCTCCTGACCTCGTGATCCACCTGTCTCAACCTCCCTAAGTGCTGGGATTACAGGCGTGAGCCATCGCCCCTGGCCATCTTATTCTAATAGTTATTCAGTCATTTGATTCATTGATTTTGAGACAGGGTCTCCCTCTGTTGTCCAGGTTGGAGTGTCGTAGTGTGATCACGGCTCACTGCAGCCTCGACCTCCCTGAGTGCAAGCGATCCTCCCACCCCAACCTCCCACCTCAACCACAGGTGTGCACCTCCACCCTTAGCTAATATTTTTGTATTTTGCATTTTGTAGAGATAGAGTTTTGCCATGTTGCTCAGGCTGGTCTCAAACTCCTGGGCTCAAGCGATCCTCCCTCCTCAGCCTCCAAAAGTGCTGGGATTAGAGGTGTGAGCTACTGTGCCCGGCCTTCAGTAATTTGGTTTAGTTTTTAAGAGTGAAATAATAGGCCGGGCGTGGTGGCTCACGCTTGTAATCCCAGCACTTTGGGAGGCCGAGGCGGGCGGATCACGAGGTCAGGAGATCGAGACCACGGTGAAACCCCGTCTCTACTAAAAAAAATACAAAAAATTAGCCGGGCGTGGTGGCGGGCGCCTGTAGTCCCAGCTACTCGGAGAGGCTGAGGCAGGAGAATGGCGTGAACCCGGGAGGCGGAGCTTGCAGTGAGCCGAGATTGCGCCACTGCACTCCAGCCTGGGCGACAGAGCAAGACTCCGTCTCAAAAAAAAAAAAAAAAGAGTGAAATAATAATTTTATCTCTTCCTTTGGAATATGTAGAGCTTTTTTTTTGTTTTTGTTTTTGTTTTTTGAGACAGAATCTTGTTCTGTCACCAGGCTGGAGTACAATGGCACTAGCTTGGCTCACTGCAACCTCCGCCTCCCAGGTTCAACTGATTCTCCTGTCTCAGCCTCCTGAGTAGCTGGGATTACACGCACACGCCACCACGCCCAGCTAATTTTTGTATTTTTAGTGGAGACAGGGCTTCACCATGTTGGCTAGGATGGTCTCCATCTCTTCATCTCATGATCTGCCTGGCTTGGCCTCCCAAAATGCTGGGATTACAGGCGTGAGCCACTGCACCCAGCCATAGAGCTTTTACTTATTTTAATTAATTAATTTATTTATTTATTTATTTTTGAGACAGACTCTCACCCTGTCGTCTGGGTTGGAGTGCAATGGCACGATCTCAGCTCACTGCAACCTCCACGTCCCGGGTTCAAGCGATTCTCCTGCCTCAGCCTGCCAAGTAGCTGGGATTACAGGCACCTGCCACCATACCCGGCTAATTTTTTGTATCTTTAGTAGAAATGAACTTTCACCATGATAGCCAGGCTGGTCTCGAACTCCTGACCTCATGATCCGCCCGCCTCAGCCTCCCAAAGTGCTGGGATTACAGGCGTGAGCCACCGCGCCCGGCCAAGTTCTTATTTAATTCTAACTTCTTTTTTTTTTTTTTTTTTTGCGACGGAGTTCCATCCGCTCTTGTTGCCCAGGCTAGAGTGCAATGGCGCGATCTGTGGCTCACCGAAACCTCCGCCTCCTGGGTTCAAGCGATTCTCTTGCCTCAGCCTCCCGAGCAGCTGAGATTACAGGCCACCACACCCAGCTAATTTTGTATTTTTAGTAGAGATGGGGTTTCTCCATGTTGGTCAGGGTGGTCTCAAACTCCCAACCTCAGGTGATCCGCCCGCCTCGGCCTCCCAAAGTGCTGGGATTACAGGCACCCTGCCATGTTCTTATCTAATTCTAACTTCTTTCTGCATTGACTTGGAGCTTCAGAGAAATATTAAATAAGAGAGATAATAATGGGCATTATTGAATTCTATTGAATACTTGATTTTAATGGGAATGACTCTAGTGTTTCACCATTGAGGTTTACTATTGGTTTCTTATAAATAATTTTGTTTTTCTTTTTTTGAGATGGAGTCTCGCTCTGTCGCCCAGGCTGGAGTGCAGTGGCACGATCTCGGCTCACTGCAAGCTCCGCCTCCCAGGTTCACGCCATTCTCCTGCCTCAGCCTCCCGAGTAGCTGGGGCTACAGGCACCCGCCACCATGCCTGGCTAATTTTTTTTTTTTTTTTTTTTTTTTTGAGACGTAGTCTCACTCTGTCACCCAGGCTGGAGTACAGTGGCACAATCTCGGCTCACTGCAAGCTCCGCCTCCCGGGTTCACGCCATTCTCCTGCCTCACCCTGTAGCTGGGACTACAGGCGCCCGCCACCACGCCCGGCTAATTTTTTGTATTTTTAGTAGAGATGGGGTTTCACTGTGGTCTCGATCTCCTGACCTTGTGATCCGCCCGCCTCGGCCTCCCAAAGTGCTGGGATTACAAGCATGAGCCACCGCGCCCGGCCTAATTTTTTTGTATTTTTAGTAGAGACGGGGTTTCACCATGTTAGCCAGGATGGTCTCGATCTACTGACCTAGAGATCTGCCCACCTCAGCCTCCCAAAGTGCTGGGATTACAGGCCTGAGACACCATGCCTGGCCTAATTTATTTACTCTTTGAGACAGAGTCTCATTCTGTTGCCCAAGCTGGAGTGCAATGGCACAATCTTGGCTCACCGCAACCTCCACCTCCTCGGTTCAAGCGATTCTCCTTCCTTAACCTCCCAAGTAGCTGGGATTACAGGTGCCCGCCACCATGCCTGGCTAATTTTTGTAGTTTAGTAGAGATGGGGTTTCACCACGTTGGTCAGGCTGGTCTGGAACTCCTGACCTCAAGTGATCCCCCTGCCTCGGCCTCCCAAATTGATGGGATTACAGGCGTGAGCCACCGCACCTGGCCTCTATTTGATTTTTTAGACACAAACGTCTTGCTATTTTGCAGTCTGGACTCAAACTCCTGGGCTCAAGTGATCCTCTCTAAGAGTGAAAGAAAGAAGAAAAAAACATGAAATGCGGCTCAACAGTTAAAGACAGATTTATTTTAGAGAAAATAAACCTGAGAGGGGCTTCTGGCTGACTTCAGTCAAGAGTGCTTACTCTTACAGACTGAGAGTATATATTGGTTTGAGGGTGAGGGGGCTTATTACAAGCTGGGAATGTTTCTGCGTGGGGAAATTTTATGGCAGGGTTGGAATGTCTTGGGTGGAGAGGGTTATCTTGGGGCTGACATCTTTCTGGCTGGAGGGGGTTATGTTGGGACTAACGTGTCTCTGGTCGGGGAGGAGTTTGTCATGTTTCTGTTCGGAAATGTTATTTGTGCTTTATGGTCATGCTAACCTTAGCCATTAGGCTGATGCCCTGTGGGTTTAGGCGGTTTTTTGTTTTGTTTGTTTGTCTTTGAGAGGAGTCTCCCTCTGTCGCCCAGGCTGGAGTGCAGTGGCACGGTCTCGGCTCAGTGCAACCTCCGCCTCCGGGGTTCACACCATTCTCCTGCCTCAGCCTCCTGAGTAGCTGGGACTACAGGTGTCCACCACCACGCCCGGCTAATTTTTTGTATTTTTAGTAGAGACAGGGTTTCACCATGTTGGCCAAGCTGGTCTCTAACTCCCAATCTTAGGTAATCTGCCTGCCTTGGCCTTCTAAAGTGTTGGGATTACAGGCATGAGCCACTGCGCTCAGCCCTAATTTTTGTATTTTTAGTAGAGACAGGGTTTCGCCATGTTCACCAGGATGGTCTGGAACTCCTGACCTCAGGTGATCTGCCCACCTCGGCCTCTCAGAGTGCTGGGATTACAGGCGTGAGCCACTGCGCCCCACCTCTTCCTGCCTTTTTTTTTTTTTTTTTTTTAAGACAGAGTTTCACTCTTACTGCCCAGGCTGGAGTACAATAGCACAATCTTGGCCCACCACAACCTCCACCTCTCAGGTTCAAGCAATTCTCCTGCCTCAGCCTCCCTAGTAGCTGGGATTACAGGCATGTGCCACCACACCTGGCTAATTTTGTGTTTTTAGTAGAGACGGCGTTTCTCCATGTTGCTCAGGCTGGTCTCAAACTCCCAACCTGAGGTGATCTGCCCGCCTCGGCCTCCCAAAGTGCTGGGATTACAGGCATGAGCCACCACGCCCAGCCATTTTATTTTTCATATCATATGTGGAAAGACGATGACTCTGGGTTGTTTGTCATGTAAAATATCTCACACTCTGGACTTTTTTTTGGAAACGGGGGGTCTCGCTCTGTCACCTAGGCTGGAGTACAGTGGCGCAATCTCCACTCACTGCAACCTCCACCTCCCGGGTTCAAGCCATTCTCAACTCAGCCTCCTGAGTAGCTGGGATTAAGGTGCCGCCACCACGCCCAGGTAATTTTTGTATTTTTAGTAGAGACAAGGTTTCACCATTTTAGCTGGGATGGTCTCGATCTCCTGACCTCGTGATTACAGGTGTGAACCACCGTACCTGGCCCTCTGGACTTGTTTCTTTGCTTCCTTGTGATGCTATTTAAATTGTTTCCTATTCCTTAAATTTCCTGTAAAGTGGTAACTGGATGACAGCCAGGTTCAGGTTTTTTTTTTTTTTTTTTTTTTTTTTTGCCAGAATACCTCAGACGTGGTGCTTGCTGCAAGCTTCCTTTGCTCTTATTGTGCTAAGATGGACAAGTGACAATATTTAAAGAATATGTTTGTTGGGGCCGGGCACAGGGGCTCACGCCTGTAATCTTGGCACTTTGGGAGGCTGAGGTGGCAGATCACCTGAAGTCAGGAATTGGGAGACCAGCTGGGTCAACATAGTAAAACCCCATCTCTAGACAGAGCAAGACTCCATCTCAAAAAGCAAAACAAAAGAATATGTTCATTGAGAAACAATTTCCACACCATGAATTCACCTATTTTGAGCAAGAATTCAATGAGTTTTAGTATATTACAGTTATCCAGCCATCGCCACAGTCTAATTTTAGAACATTCCCATCATACTAAAATCAAACTTTGTGCCCATTTACAATCAGTCTCCATTCCTACTCCCAGCCCTAGGCAACCACTAATCTATTTCCTATCTCTATAGATTTGCCTTTTATAGAAATAAATCATATTTTGTGTGCTTTTTCTGGTGACTTCTGAATTCAATTTAGACATATTAACCTCCCTGAGTCTGTTGTTTTTCCTTGCTCCCATTTCTCTCAATTCCTCATTGATTTATTCTGATCCATTAATAAGCGTTGTCTTTAGTTTTTTTTTTGTTTGTTTGTTTGTTTTGAGATGGAGTCTCGCTCTTTCACCCAGGCTGGAGTGCAGTGGCGCGATCTCGGCTCACTGCAGGCTCCGCCCCCCGGGGTTCACGCCATTCTCCTGCCTCAGCCTCCCGCGTAGCTGGGACTACAGGCGCCCGCCACCTCGCCCGGCTAATTTTTTGTATTTTTTTAGTAGAGACGGGGTTTCACCGTGTTAGCCAGGATGGTCTCGATCTCCTGACCTCGTGATCCGCCCGCCTCGGCCTCCCAAAGTGCTGGGATTACAGGCGTGAGCCACCGCGCCCGGCGAGTTGTCTTTAGTTTTGTGCTTACTTCATTTTGCTGCATTGCGTACCCTGTGCCCTTGCATATTCTTTAGTAACCAGCTCTGTGCTAACTTTCATTTGAATATCAGGGCCTTGTTGGCTCATAAGGAACTTTTGTGGGACTCATTAAAAAAGGTACCCCTGCCAAAGAAATGCCCTCGGCTGGCCGGGCGCTGTGGCTCACGCTTGTAATCCCAGCACTTTGGGAGGCCGAGGCGGGCGGATCACGAGGTCAGGAGATCGAGACCATGGTGAAACCCCGTCTCTACTAAAAAATACAAAAAGTTAGCCGGGCGTGGTGGCGGGCGCCTGTAGTCCCAGCTACTCGGAGAGGCTGAGGCAGGAGAATGGCGTGAACCCGGGAGGCGGAGCTTGCAGTGAGCCGTGATTGCGCCACTGCACTCCAGCCTGGGCGACAGAGCGAGACTCCGTCTCCAAAAAAAAAAAGAAAAAAAAAAAAAAAAAGAAATGCCCTCGGTTGAATTAAAAAATGATCCTGCTGGGCGCAGTGGCTCACACCTGTAATGGGCGTGAGCCACTGTGCCTGGCCTAAGTGATTGTTATTTTAAGCCACTAAGGATTGGCATGGTTTACTTTGCAGCAAAAGCTAACTGATAGAGTAACTTTGTTTTGAGACAGAGTCCTGCTGTGATGCTCAGGCTGGAGTGAAATGGTGTGATCTCAGCTCACTGCAACCTCCGCTTCCTGGGTTCAAGTGATTCTCCTGCCTCAGCCTCTCAAGTAGCTGGGACTACAGGTATGCACCATCACGCCCGGCTTTTTTTTTTTTTTTTTTTTTGAGACGGAGTCTTGCTCTTTCTCCCAGCCTGGAGAGCAGTGGCATGATCTCGGCTCACTGCAACCTCCACCTCCCAGGTTCAAGCAATTCTCCTGTCTCAGCCTCCCAAGTAGCTAGGATTACAGGTGCCTGCCACTAGGTCCAGCTAGTTTTTGTATTTTTATTAGACATGGGGTTTCACCATGTTGGCCAGGCTGGTCTCGAACTCCCGACCTCAGGTGATCTGCCCACGTCGGCCTCCCAAAGTGCTGGGATTACAGGCGTAAGCCACCATGCCTGGCCTAAGTATCATAGTTTTTCGAATAGCCAAAAGTGGCACCTATAAAATTGATCTCACCAGAAAAAAAATAGACAAAGTTCATCCTGTTGTTCCAAATTCTAGTTGCTAGCCCAGTACACTGGTGTTTTATCTTCCCACTAAGATGAAATTTGCCACAAGTGATTCCAAACAAGTTTTCCCTGGTTCTTGCTGATGTAAATGTCGGTCACCATGACAACAACAGAAAAGACTGCCCTTGATCATATGGCAGGGCTTACTGAGGAACCAGAAGCAACTGGCCGGTTCAGACATAAACCTGATCCCACAGGCATGCCCAACAAGGGAAATGAGAAACTGGGGCAAATTTTTCTTCAAAAGTGAAAGTAGAGGAGGCACTGATTCTAATGGGAGAAAAGGAGAAATCAACCACTTTCTCTTACATTTTTTGAGGATGGTATCTGGCTTTCTCCTTTTTTTGTTATATTAAAAGACTCCTAAAAGGATATGGTCTCAGACTCACGCCAATTCTACCTTTTCTTTTTGTTTTTGAGAGGGAGTCTGGCTCCGTCGCCAGGCTGGAGTGCAGTGGCGCGATCTCGGCTCACTACAACCTCCAACTCCCGGGTTCAAGCGATTCTCCTGCCTCAGCCTCCCGAGTAGCTGGGATTACAGGTGTGCGGCACCACGCCTGGATAATTTTTGTATTTTTAGTAGAGAAGGAGTTTTGCCATGTTGGCCAGACTGGTCTGAAACTCCTGACCTCAAGTGATGCACTCGCCTTGGCCTCCCAGTGTTGGGATCCCAGGCATGAGCCACCGCACCCAGCCCCAACTCTATCTTTAACCCACCTTCACATTAAAATGGGGTTGTGACTTTAACCATGATGCACAAGAACAGTCACAAGAACTCTGCCCGTTAGTTGCTTTCTTGAGTTGAAGGCCTAAATAACAAGATAAGAGGTACTTTTTTTTTTTTTTTTTGAGACAGAGTCTTGCACTGTGGCCCAGGCTGGAGTGCAGTGGCGTGACTTTGGCTCACTGCAACCTCCACCTCCTGGGTTCAAGCAGTTATCCCACCTCACCTCCTGAGTAGCTGGGATTACAGGCAAGTGCCACTATGACTGTCTAGTTTTGTATTTTTAGTAGCGATGGTGTTTCACCATGTTGGCCAGGCTGGTCTCCAACTCCTGACCTCAGGTGATCTCCCTACCTCGGTTTCCCAAAGCACCGGGATGATAGGCGTGAGCCACTGCGCCCGGCCTGCTCTGTTTTTGAGCTTCACTTCTAGATGGCTGGTTCTTTTTTGCCCTCTACCTTATCTCCCATTTCATAGTCTTCAGAACATGGATGGCAACCGCACGCCACGTTCTCCGCCTCTCCCTGTCAAACTTAGCAGGGTTAATGGTTATTTTCACATTTTCTTCTATACCGGCCCCCTCTCATCTTTTCATACCTGTAAGAGGAATAGAATTTAACCTGGAAGTCAAGGTCACAAAATATGACAGCTGGTATGAATACTGTAGACTGTATAAAGGAACACACCATTCAACAGGTTTTTTTTTGGTTTTGGGTTTTGTTTCAGACAGGGTCTTATCCTGTCGCTCAGGCTGGAGTGAAGCGGCACAATCTCACTGCACCGTCAGCCTCTTGGGTTCAAGCAATTCTTCTGCCTCGGCTGCCTAAGTGGCTGGGATTACAGGCGCACACCACCACACCCAGCTGATTTTTTTTTGTATTTTTAGTAGAGACAGTGTTTCACCATGTGGGCCAGGCTAGTTTTAAACTCCTGATCTCAAGTGATTCCACCGCCTAGGCCTCCCAAGTGCTAGGATTACAGGCATAAGCCACTGTACCTGGCCTGCTTTCAGGCCTTTATATGATTCTTATGGTCCCCTCAAATCAGTATTTTATGACTCATACTGATGGAGACCCTTAAAAATATCACCAGGCCAGAGGCTGGGCGCGGTGGCTCACGCCTGTAATTCCAGCACATTGGGAGGCCGAGGCGGGTGGATCACCTAAGGTCAGTTCAAGACCAGCCTGGCCAACATGGTGAAACCCCGTCTCTACTAAAAATACAAAAATTAGCCGGGCCTGGTGGCAGGCGCTTGTAATCCCAGCTACTCGGGAGGCTGAGGCAGGAGAATCGCTTGAACCCGGGAGGCGAGGTTGCAGCGAGCTGAGATTGCACCATTGCACTCCAGCCTTGGGCACGAGAGTGAAATTTCGTCTTTAAAAAAAAAAAAAAAATCACGAGGCCAGGCACGGTGGCTCACGCCTGTAATCCCAGTACTTTGGGAGGCCAAGGTGGGTGGATCACCTGTGGTCAGGAGGTTTGAGACCAGCCTGGCCAAAATGGCGAAACCCCATCTCTACTAAAAATACAAAAATTAGCCAGGTATGGTGGCATGTGCCTGTAATCCCAGCTACTCAGGAGGGTGAGGCAGAAGAATCGCTTGAACACAGGAGGCAGGGGTTACAACGAGCTGAGATAGCACCACTGCACTCCAGCCTGTGCAACAAGGGCGAAACTCCGTTTCCCCACCCCGCCCCGCCAAAAAAAAAGGGCCAGATACGGTGGCTAATCCCTGTAATCCTAGCACTTTGGGAGACTGAGGCAGGTGGATCACCTGAGGTCGGGAGTTCCAGACCAGCCTGACCAACATGGAGAAATCCCGTTTCTACTAAAAAAACAAAATTAGCCGGGCATGGTGGCACACGCCTGTAATCCCAGCTACTCGGGAGGCTGAGGCAGGGGAATTGCTTGAACCCGGGAGGTGGAGGTTGCAGTGAGCCAAGATCGCAGCACTGCACTCCAGCCTGGGCAACAAGAGTGAAACTCCATCTCAAAAATAAATAAATAAATAAAAATTAAAAAAAAATCTGTATCTATATATCTCACCATTGATTAATCCCATCTTTTTTTTTTTTTTTTTTTTTTTCTGAGATGGAGTCTCGCTTTGTCACCTAGGCTGGAGTGCAGTGGCGTGATCTCAGCTTACTGCGATCTCCACTTCCCAGGTTCAAGTAATTCACCTGCCTCAGCCTCCTGAGTAGCTGGGACTACAGATGCACACCACAACGCCTGGCTAATTTTTGTATTTTATTGATTGATTGATTGAGACAGTGTCTTGCTCTGTTGCTCAGGCTGGAGTACGGTGGTGCCATCTCGGATCACTGCAACCTCTGCCTCCCGGGTTCAAGCGATTCTCCTGCCTCAGCGTCCCGTGTAGCTGGGACTACAGGCACATGCCACCATGCCCGGCTAATTTTTCATATTTTTAATAGAGATGGGGTTTCACCATGTTAGCCAGGATGGTGTCTATCTCCTGACCTTGTGATCCACCCACCTCAGCCTCCTCAATTGCTGGGATTACAGGCGTGAGCCATCATGCCCAGCCAGATTTTTTTATTTTTAGTAGAGACAGAGTTTCACTATGTTGGCCAGGCTGGTCTCAAACTCCTGACCTTGCAATCCGCTCACCTCGGCCTCCCAAGGTGCTGGGATTACAGGCATGAGCCACCACACCTGGCCTAATCCCACCTTTAATAAGCACCCACTGAGCTTGTATAATTGTTTATCTAATTATATGACTATAGGCTGCTGAAGGCACATACCTCCTATTCCCTAAGCATAAAGATTTACCTCTGGATGGGCGCGGTGGTGGCTGAAGCCTGTAATCCCAGCACTTTAGGAGGCGGAGGCAGGTAGATCACCTGAGGTCAGGAGTTCGAGACCAGCCTGGCTAACATGGTGAAACCCCATTTCTACTAAAAATACAAAAAATTAGCTGGGCGTGGTGGTGCATGCCTGTAACCCCAGCTACTCGGGGGGCAGAGGCAGGAGAATCGCTTGAACATGGGAGGCGGAAGTTACAGTGAGCTGAGATCGCATCACTGCACCCCAGCTTGGGCCACAAGAGCGAAACTGTCTCAAAAAAAAAAAAAAAAAAAGATTTAGCTCTTTTGTGAAAAATATTCAAAGATTACTTTTTCCAAAAGATCACCAAGCCAAACATTTGGCCATATTTTTATTTACTACATATACTATAAACATATACAATACATGCTACCAAAAAAATTTTTTTTAAATTTAACTGTCAAGAAAGTGTATAGTGTTATAATACAATGGCACATGTTTATATTTTATTTCAAATTGGTTTGCTTATCACCTATTTCAAACCATTAACAGTGAAATGTTACTTGTGGATAATTAAAAATTATCTATTTGCATTATTAACAATAAACGATTCCAACAAATTAATAAGAATTAACCATGTCAAATATTAGTATTCGAAAAATGGGATTTGCAGAAATGATTATATTAAATATAGCAGCCAATTTCAGTTTACTTTGCCAATAGGATTTCAGCATTTGTTGTTTTTGGAAGACACTTAAAAGACATCCTTTGATTTCTTGAGGTGCATTAACTGCCACACCCAACAGCCAAATCCAGCCCAGTGGTTCATGGAACGGCTCTGGATCACCGATCACTGAGGACTCCTTAGGACTTGAGTAGTGCTGCCTGTTCCACTGATATTACATACGATGAAGAGAGACATTACAAGCCAATATCAAAGCCAAAGGGAAATAGGAACATTCAAATCAGTTGCGACAAGGTTTTTCTACAAATATTTTAGATGCCATACTTTCAGGAAAACAAGATTTAATGTGTATGTGGATTTTACAGTATCTATGTTCTAACTGAAAATTTAACAAAGCAGTCAGATGGAATTACATCTAATATTACAAATTTGTTCATTCAACACTAATGAGCACCCACTCTGTGCATAGCACTGTGCTAACATTTTAAAAGTTGAGTTTCATGTCTTTATCAAGCATGACCTTAGTGTGAGGTAAAAATACATTAAATTAGCGTCAACTCATTAGTCTGCTTGTGGTCATGTATGGAATCCTGGGCCAGCTGGCTTCCCTGTGCCACGTCACCAGTTTCTCAGTCTCCTCATTCACTCAGACAAATACATGCACACTGACTGTATGTCAGACAATGTGCCAGTCATCGGATACCACAATCTGGTATAGGTTCAAAGAATGCAAATTTATCATATTAACCTATGCAGAACAATTAGAAAGGCAGATTATTTTTCCAAAATGAGGTCCAAAGCCAACTATAAGGTGTTTCATACCACATTACAGACCGGTAAGTGCCTTTATAGACTGAGAACTAACGTGGAAGTTTCATGCTGTCGTCTAAATAGCCTAGATCATTTTTGGTCTCATAGGTCTATTTTGTGGAGCACCTGACCCCGTATAAATCATTCCATACTTAAATGGGTTTGTAAACTAAACCTGAACATAAACAAAAAGAGCCAAAAATGAAGGCAGTTTATAATGTTCTTCAACAGCATTACTCTCCCCATGAGAAATGAATACTACATAAGTAATTCACGATTGGTTCAACTTTTTTCTTTTTTCCTTTTTTTTGAGACTGAGTCTTGCCCTGTTGCCCAGGCTGGAATGCAGTGGTGCTATCTCAGCTCACTGCATCCTCCGCCTCCCAGGTTTAAGCAATTCTCCTGCCTCAGCCTCCCGAGTAGCTGGGATTACAGGCGCGCGCCACCATGCCAGGCTAATTTTTTGTATCTTTAGTAGAGATGGCGTTTCACTACATTGGCCAGGCTGGTCTCGAACTCCTGACCTCATGATCCACCCGCCTTGGCCTCCCAAAGTGCTGGGATTACAGATGTGAGCCACTGCGCCCAGCCGGTTCAACACTTTTCAAAGCACTAACCCTACCCCAAACTCATGTAATACTAACTTGACTTTTATACAAGTTGCACAGAATGCAGAGGGCAGAATTTGGCCCCAAAACCTTCCACAGAATATTAGAGGTGATTGGTCCTTCCACTCCGAGTAGAACCTAAGAATTCCAAGAGTCTCCTAATAGGATACTGGCCCTCTGGAGAAATGGCCCTGCTAGATCCCATTAGTTAGGACTCTAGTTAGCTGCTGTAGAAGGGTGACCTACTACGACCCTTTTGGGGAAGGCAGAGAGCTGGGAGACTGGCTGTGCACTTAGTGAATCCAACACTGGCTTAAAGCTATGCACTGAATAAAGTGCTCGGTACATCCTGCTTTTCACCTGGAATGAAAATACACACTTATCTTAGGAATTAACCTACTTACAGGTTTCAGGGGACAAGAATGTCAAGGGCTGAAGGAATCCCAAGAAAAAGTATGAAGCATTGACTAGGAGGGAACAAATGCTTCTAGTAGTGTTTTTTTTTTTTTTTTTTTTTTTTTTTTTTTTTTTTTTTTTTTTTTTTTTTTTTTTTTGGAGACGGAGTCTCGCTCTGTCACCCAGGCTGGAGTGCAGTGGCGCAGTCTCGGCTCACTGCAAGCTCCGCCTCCCGGGTTCACGCCATTCTCCTGTCTCAGCCTCTCCGAGTAGCTGGGACTACAGGCGCCCGCCACCACGCCCGGCTAATTTTTTTGTATTTTTAGTAGAGACGGGGTTTCACCGTGGTCTCGATCTCCTGACCTTGTGATCCGCCCGCCTCGGCCTCCCAAAGTGCTGGGATTACAAGCGTGAGCCACCGCGCCCGGCTAGTAGTGTTCTTAGAATTCTTAGGATCTGAAATGTCAGAATGAGTCATACGCTGGTCATGCTCCATACAATGAAAGCAATCCTGCTTGATACTATTCACACGGTGCATGATTACTTCACAGGGGTGGAAGGGAACAGTCTGTCGCCATTTGATAGTATGGTTCCAGAATGAAAACAAAACCACTGAATCAATCAGGGTAAGCAGTGTGTAACACTCCTTCCTGTCCATCGGTTTTCCACAGGGTGATTTGCATTGCCTGAGAGAAAGGAAGCAAGATACCTATCCCCTCTGATACACACAGGCATGACCACTACATCCTCCAATTGCCAATTCAGAAGCTAACACACAAACCCTCCAGTTCGTACCCTGAATATGGTAAGTAAGACTAGGAATGGAGTAGTTCAGTCTAAAAAAGATCACAGGTAACAGAATGCTTATATAAACTAGACTGCTTTTGACATCTGTAAGAAAACTGTATAGATGGCAGTTGGAAAAAAAAAAAAAGATTGTTCCCATCTGTCAGCAAAACTGTTGAGCTATACTCAGCTGAAGTCCTCATCGGGATTCTGTTGATCCAGCAGACGGACATGTGTGAATGGGAAGTGACCTCGTTTGCCATTACACTCCCCTTCCCACTGACCACTCACATTAATCTTCGTAACCTTTACCAGCTCACCGACCTGCAGGAGGAGAATAAGGAGAGCACTTTATTTCCAGTTAGGAATGCAAGCTGAACAACTCCATTCTCTGGTTAGGCACACCCTGCCCATGTGACTGCTCTAGGGATATTACAGAAATGGCCATTTGCTGCCTCCCCAGCCCCAGCCACCAGACTGATTACTTGTGGTTAATGCAGGCAGAAGGAAGAAGTGTTTTTAGCAGTGCGGAAAAACAAGAGAATAAAGTAAAAAAGGATCCCAGATAATGATACTTTTTGATGAAAAAAGGAAAGTGATAATCATTGGAAACCTCAACTGTCTCTGCATGAGCAATCCCAGCTTCAGTGAGTTCGCTAGTGTTCCCTTTCTTTGTACTCACTACCCACAGCTTTCTGCCTGCTCCGCAGGCCCTGTCTGAGAAGAAGCAGCTTTCTCCCCCCTTTTTTTTTTTCCTTTTTTTTTTTGAGACGGAATCTCTCTCTGTCACCCAGGCTGGATGACAGTGGCGTGATCTTGGCTCACTGCAAGCTCCGCCTCCCAGGTTCAAGCAATTCTCCTGCCACAGCCTCCCGAGTAGCTGGGACTACAGGTGCCCGCCACCATGCCCAGCTAATTTTTGTATTTTTAGTAGAGATGGAGTTTCACCATCTTGGCCAGGCTGGTCTCGAATTCCTGACCTCGTGATCCACCTTGCCTTGGCCTCCCAAAGTGCTGGGATTACAGGCGTGAGCCACTGCGCCCGGCCGCCTTCTCCCCTCTTTAGCATATGGCAGCAGCACAATCCCCCAGCCCACTCGCACACATCCTGGCCTGTTACTGCTTGCACAGCAGAAAGCGATCATGGCAAGCATAGGTCACTTAGTCCTAGAGAATCAAGTGTTCCTATCACCTCCTGACCAAGGCAAGCCTTTTCCCATATGGGCAGGTATAGGCCAAAACTCCAACTCCAATTAGCTCCCAGAAAACCCCCACCTCATTCAGCAAGCTCCACTTCACAAGCCACTGCCTGCCCAGCCCCCGAATCCCACCATCGGACAGACCTTGCTGCTTCCTCAAAGCTGCTTGTTACCTGATCATTACCCAATGAGGGGTCAAAAAAACCAACTATGGCTGGGTACAGTGGCTGACACCTGCAATCCCAGCACTTGGTGAGCCTGACACAGGTGGATGGATTGCTTCAGCTCAGGAGTTTGAGACCCGCCTGAGCAACATGGTGAAACCGTCTCTACAAAAAATACAAAAATTAGCTGGGTGTGGTGGTGGTTGCTCATAGTACCAGCTACTCGGGAGGCTGAGGTGGGAGGATTGCTTGAGCCCAGGAGGCAGAGGTTGCAGTGAGCCGAGATCACACCACTGCACTCCAGCCTGGGCAACAGAGCCAGATCCTGCCTCAAAAAACAAAACAAAAAAAACCTTATGTTTTGGCATGTATTTATAAAATATCTCTTGTTCCAAAATGAAATATGAAGTTTTTTTTTTTTCTTTGAGATGGAGTCTTGCTCTGTCGCTCAGGCTGGAGTGCAGTGGCGCAATCTCGGCTCACTGCAAGCTCCGCCTCCCGGGTTCACGCCATTCTCCTGCCTCAGCCTCTCCGAGTAGCTGGGACTACAGGCGCCCGCCACCACGCCCCGCTAACTTTTTGTATTTTTTTTAGTAGAGACAGGGTTTCACCGTGGTCCCGATCTCCTGACCTCATGATCCGCCCGCCTTGGCCTCCCAAAGTGCTAGGATTACAAACGTGAGCCACCGCACCCAGCCTTTTTTTTTTTTTTTTTTTTAAGATGGAGTCTCGCTGTCGCCCAGGCTGAAGTGCAGTGGTGCCGTCTCGGCTCACTGCAAGCTCTGCCTCCCGGGTTCACACCATTCTTCTGCCTCAGCCTCCCGAGTAGCTGGGACTACAGGCACCCGCCACCACACCCAGCTAATTTTTTTGTACTTTTAGTAGAGATGGGGTTTCACCGTGTTAGTCAGAATGGTCTCGATCTCCTGACCTCGTGATCTGCCCGCCTCGGCCTCCCAAAGTGCTGGGATTACAGGCGTGAGCCACCGCATCCGGCCAAAATATAAAGTTTTAACAATCTATGATATATTTCTATCCTGCTATGAAACTTCAGAGGTCAGTCTGACGTATGGATTCACCCTGTGGGAAAATGCTGAATGGTGAAATAGAGCCTCAGATGTCACTGGACTAAAGAGTTTTATGACCATCCTTTAAGTATCAATATTTGAATTCTGAGCATACTCTGTTCATTTGGTTTTATTAAACCACCTACTATTTACTGAATTATTATATAGCACAGTAGAGGGCATTTTATACTTTATAATACTTTATATTACACTAAAATATAAGGTATTTTCCAATCCTCATAATAATCCTGCAATACAGGAACTATTTTCATTTCACAAATGAAAAGACGGCAGTTTAGAGAAATTGCACGATACCCGTGAGGTGGTACAGTTAGTGACAGGGCTGGGAATTTGAGCCCATAACTATCTGGATCCAAAGCCCATTTATGACTTTTATCTTTTTTTTTTTTTCCTTGGAGACAAAGTCTTGCTCTGTCACCCAGGCTGGAGTGCAGTGGCACAATCTCGGCTCACCGCAACCTCCGCCTCCCGGGTTCACACCATTCTCCTGCCTCAGCCTCCCTAGTAGCTGGGACAATAGGCACCCGCCACCACGCCCGGCTAATTTTTTGTATTTTGTTTAGCAGAGACAGGGTTTCATCGTGTTAGCCAGGATGGTCTCGAACTCCTGACCTCGTGATCCGCCCACCTCGGCCTCCCAAAGTGCTGTGATTACAGGCGTGAGCCACCATGCCCTGCCGTCTTTTTATCTTTTGTTTTTGAGACAGGGTCTCACTCTGTTACTCAGGCTGGAGTGCAGTGACACCATCATGGCTCACTGCAGCCTGTAACTCTTGGGCTCACGGGATCCTCCAACCTTAGCCTCCCGAGTAGCTGGGACTACAGGTGCATGCCACCATGCCCAGCTAATTACAGGCATGAGCCTCCACACAATTTATGAACTTTATACAGTATCAGGAACTTTCAAATTATGCTCCTGGGGTTGTACTGGGTTCCCTAAAAGTGTACGCAGGCACATCTACTGGCCAAAGCCAACGTAAGTCTAGCCGCAGGGCCTCTTCCAGGCCCAGCCTGACCTCCCTTACAGGTGGAACAGCTTGCCTATTGGCCCCTCCGTTGTTTCCTAAAGAACTCTCTAAAAATTACAGAGGCCTGAAGTCATTGTATGGGTGATAGGATGCTGAGAAAAGGAGGGACAGAAAGAAGGGGATAGAGAGACACATAAGATACAGAGGTTGAGAAAAAAATAGCAGCAGGCTTGGCGCAGTGGCTCATGACTGTAATCCCAGCACTTTGGGAAGCTGAGGTTGGGGGATGGCTTGAGCTCAGGATTTTGAGAGCAGCCCTGGCAAAAGAGTGAGACCTTGTCTCTACAAAGAATTAAAAAAGCCAAGCGTGGCCAACCGTGCTGGTGTGCGCCTGTGGTCCCAGTTACTTGGGAGGCTGAGGTAGGAGGTCACTTGAGCCTCCTGGGAAGTCAAGGCTGCCCCCTAGCCTGGGCAACAAGACCTTGTCTGCAAAACAAGAGAAAACCAAGCAGCTAACCCTGCCTGTGTTGTGACAAAGCCGGCTGAGCACACGTGTGGAAGAAGGGGAGGAAGGGATGATGGCCCTGCCTGTGTCGTGATGAAGCCGGCTGAGCACACATGTGGAGGAAGGGATGATGGCACGCCTATCCTTACACACGGGTGACAATCCTCACAGGCTGTTATCACCAGGGCTGTCACCACACTTGGCCTGCCAGCAATTTTAGAATTCAACCTTGGTTCTACCCTGCAGAGGAAAACCATGCCAAAATCCGAATCTTTTTTTTTTTTTTTTTTTTGAGACGGAGTCTTGCTCTGTCTCCCAGGCGGGAGTGCAATGGCGCGATCTCAGCTCACTGCAGGCTCCGCCTCCCGGGTTCATGCCATTCTCCTGCCTCAGCCTCCCGAGTAGCTGGGACTACAGGCGCCCGCCACCACGTCCGGCTAATTTTTTGTATTTTTAGTAGAGACGGGGTTTCACTGTGTTAGCCAGGATGGTCTCGATCTCCTGACCTTGTGATCCGCCTGCCTCGGCCTCCCAAAGTGCTGGGATTACAGGCTTGAGCCACCGCGCCTGGCCATCTTTTTTTTTTTTTACACCAGGTGCGGTGGCGTGCACCTGTAGTCCCAGCTACTTGGGAGACTGAGGGGAGAGGAACCCTTGAGTCCAGGGTTTTTTTTTTCTTTTTGAGACAGTGTATTGCTCTGTCACCCAGGCTGGAGTGCAGTGTCACAATCTTATCTCATTGCAAACTCCGCCTCCCAGATTCTTCTGCCTTAGGCTCCCAAGGACCTGGGATTATAGGCGCCCGCCACCACGCTCAGCTGATTTTGTATTTTTAGTGGAGACCAGGTTTCACCACACTGGACAGGCTGGTCTGCAACTCCTGATTTCAAGTGATTCGCCCAACTCGGCCTCCCAAAGTGCTGCGATTACAGGCATGAGCCACCTTGCCCAGCTGAGCCCAGGAGTTTGAGGCCTTCCTCAGCAACACAGTGAAACTCTGTCTCTCTTAAAAAAAAAAAAAAAAAGGCCGGGCGCGGTGGCTCACGCTTGTAATCCCAGCACTTTGGGAGGCCGAGGCGGGCGGATCACGAGGTCAGGAGATCGAGACCACGGTGAAACCCTGTCTCTACTAAAAAATACAAAAAAAAATTAGCCGGGCGCGGTGGCGGGCGCCTGTAGTCCCAGCTACTCGGAGGCTGAGGCAGGAGAATGGCGTGAACCCGGGAGGCGGAGCTTGCAGTGAGCCGAGATTGCGCCACTGCACTCCAGCCCGGGCGACAGAGCGAGACTCTGTCTCAAAAAAAAAAAAAAAAAAAAAGAGGCCAGACGCAGTGGCTCACACCTATAATCCCAGTGCTTCGGGAGGCCCAAGCAGGAGGAAGATTGCCTGAAGCCAGGAGTTCAAGATCAGTCTAGGTAACAAAGCAAGACCCCATTTCTACAAAATTAAAAGTACAAAATCAGCCAGGTACAGTGGCATGTGCCTGTAGTCCCAGCTACTTGGGAGGCTGAGGTAGGGGGATCACAAGCCCAGGAGTTTGGGGCTGCAGTGAGCTACAACTGGGCACCCTAGCTTAGGGAACAGAGCAAAGCCTGATCTCAAAAAAGAAAAAAGAAAAGGCCGGGCGAGGTGGCTCATGCTTGTAATCCCAGCACTTTGGGAGGCTGAGGCAGGCAGATCGCGAGGTCAGGAGATCGAGACCACGGTGAAACCCCATCTCTACTAAAAATACAAAAAAATTAGCCGGGTGTGGTGGCGGGCGCCTGTGGTCCCAGCTACTCGGAGAGGCTGAGGCAGGAGAATGGCGTGAACCCGGGAGGCGGAGCTTGCAGTGAGCTGAGATTGCGCCACTGCACTCCAGCCTGGGCGACAGAGCGAGACTCCGTCTCAAAAAAATAAAAAGAAAAAGAAAAAAGAAAAAAGAAAAACCACCAAAAACACAAATCTTTTCTTTACAGCTGATTAGCTTCTTGGCAGACAGGTTCAAATATACGGGGATGAGATAATGGCTATGCCATAAGTCAAACGATTCTTTTTTTTTTTTTTTTAAAGAGAGAGTTTCGGGCCAGGCGCGGTGGCTCACGCTTGTAATCCCAGCACTTTGGGAGGCCAAGGCAGGCGGATCACGAGGTCAGGAGATCGAGACCACGGTGAAACCCCGTCTCTACTAAAAATACAAAAAAATTAGCCGGGCGTGGTGGCGGGCGCCTGTGGTCCCAGCTACTCGGAGAGACTGAGGCAGGAGAATGGCGTGAACCCGAGAGGCTGAGCTTTCAGTGAGCCGAGATTGCGCCACTGCACTCCAGCCTGGGCAACAAAGCGAGACTCCATCTCAAAAAAAAAAAAAAAAAAAAAAAAAAAAGAAGAAGAACAAAGATAATGTAAGATTGAGGTATTTAAACATAGAGTTTGCTATCAAGTAAAATGGTAGACTTAAGACTATATCCTAAAGAACCACAATCCACAAAACACCTAGAAAAGTTGACTAAAATATAACAAGCATCCTTTCGTCTTCATTTTTTAGGAAGCAAGTCCAGCTGTATCATGGAGTCATTCGTAAAGAAGACTGAATGTGGTTACTACAGTTTCTTTGCTCCCAAGGAACGTAACAAACACTGGCTATTCCCTAGCTCTGTGTCATTTTCAAGGCTAATCGATCCTGGTGCAATCAGATCTAGAATTGGTCCAGGAACAAAAGATTACCCAGCTGATCAATGAGTTCCAGAGATAATGAGAACAAAATCAGAACCCAAATGGTATTAATTTTTGGAATTCACTACACAGGGGACATCACAGAACTGATTTTCTTTGCTGGCGCAAACCTAGGTGACTGCTTTTCCAGGTCCCTACTACCAACCAGCAGCACATCAGTGACTGCTAACATGCCTTGATCCAGACTTGCTTTCAGTGAGCTTAGGGCAAGAAGCACACACAAGGCCGGGCGCGGTGGCTCAAGCCTGTAATCCCAGCACTTTGGGAGGCCGAGGCGGGCGGATCACGAGGTCAGGAGATCGAGACCATCCTGGCTAACACAGTGAAACCCCGTCTCTACTAAAAATACAAAAAAAATTAGCCGGGCGAGGTGGCAGGAGCCTGTAGTCCCAGCTACGCGGGAGGCTGAGGCAGGAGAATGGCGTGAACCCCGGGGGGCGGAGCCTGCAGTGAGCCGAGATCGCGCCACTGCACTCCAGCCTGGGTGAAAGAGCGAGACTCCGTCTCAAAAAAAAAAAAAAAAAAAAAAAAAAAGAAGCACACACAAATTCATACACATAAAACCAGGGAAGAGCAAGTACAGAGAGGCAGCACAGGAGCCTTCTCTTCCAACCTCCTGGGCTCAAGCAGTTTTCCTACCTCAGCATCCCAAGCAGCTGAGACCACAGGTGCACACCACCATGCCTGGCTTTTTTTTTTTTTTTTTTTTTGATACGGAGTTTCACTCGTTGCCCAGGCTGAAGTGCTATGGCGCGATCTCGGCTCACTGAAATCTCTGCCTCCCGGGTTCAAGTGATTCTCCTGTCTTAGCCTCCCGAGTAGCTGGGATTACAGGTGCCCACCACCACGCCCGGCTAATTTTTGTATTTTTAGTATAGACAGGGTTTCATCATATCGGTCAGGCTGGTCTCAAACTCCTCATCTCAGGTGATCTGCCCGCCTCAGCCTTCCAAAGTGCTGGGATTACAGGCGTGAGCCACCGCACCTGGCATGTATTTTTTTTTTTTTTTTTAAATCACCTGGCTAATTTTTAAAAACATTTTTTGTAGAGACCGGGTCTCACCATGTTGCCCAGGCTGGTTTCAAACACCTGGACTCAAGCAATCCTCCTACCTCGGCCTCCGAGAGTGCTGGGATTACAGGCATAAGTCACAGCACCTGGCCAAACATCAGCCTGTTGTTTTTGCAGCTTTATTGGAACACAGCAAGCTCATTTGTTGTTTTATCTATGATTTCTTTCTTGCTACAATGGCAGAGTTGGGACACAGAATTTAAGGCCCTCAAAAACCTTTACAGAAAAGGTTTGCAGACCCCTGATCTAAGTAACAGGTAGTGTATCTAGGGCCCATCGACAGTCTTCCAAATCGATGGAAACAAATGAGGACAATTCAGCCTTAACAATTCACCTGCATCAGAGATGGACTGAAACTGGCATAGGTGGTATTGGTGGAAAGCTGCAGGTGTTTGAGATTTAACTGGTAGGCTTCCACATGAACAGAAAAAACATCCCACAGAATCCTGGGAGATAAGCCTTACCCTGGTTCTGGTGTGAGTCACAAAGATCTCTAGCTCAACAACTGATAATGCCTGAAGCTAAGCTCCCCATACCCTTGATGAGCAGTGACCACACATAGTACGTACGTTTTAGCTCAACATAAAGACATTTCTAGAAATTGGCCAGGCACGACAGCTCACACCTGTAATCACAGCACTTCGGGAGGCTGAGGTGGGTGGATCACCTGAGGTCAGGAGTTTGAGACCAGCCTGGCCAACATGGTGAAACCCTGTCTCTACTAAAAATACAAAAATCAGCCAGGCGTAGTGGTGTGTGCCTGTAGTCCCAAATACTCAGGAGGCTGAGGCAGGGGAATCACTTGAACCTGGGAGGCAGAGGTTGCAGTGAGCCGAGATTGCGCCACTGCCCTCCAGGCTGGGCGATGGAGAGAGATTTCGTCTCAAAAAGAACAACAACAAAAAAAAAATCCAAAAAAACCCAATACCCAAATCAAAAAGGAAAACTTACTAAAATCATGAACTTGTTTTCTACTCAAATCTTTACGTACAGGATGTGTGCTTCACAGCAGGCGGAGGAGCTCAACCGTTTTTTGAGCAGTGAAGTCTCTAAGGCAGGCATGATTAAATCTCCGAGACAGGAAACGCAAACAGAAGCAAAATTCACACGATAACTGGTTTCTCCTGGGTCAGCTGGCTTGTTCCATGGCTTTTTTTTTCTTTTTCTTTTTTTGAGACAGAGTCTCACCCTGTCGCCCAGGCTGGAGTGCAGTGGCATGATCTCAGCTCACTGCAGCCATGACCTTTCAGGCTCAGGTGATCCTCCCTCCTCAGCCTCCCGAGTAGCTGGGGCCACAGGCATGGGCCACCATGCCCGGCTACTTTTTTGTAGAGATGGCGTTTTGCCATGTTGCCTAGGCCGGTCTCCAACTCCTGAGCTCAAGTGATCTGCCCACCTCGGACTCCCAAGGTGCTGGGATTACAGGTATGAGCCACCATGCCCAGCCTTTGTTCCATGTTTTTATTTTTATTTTTATTTATTTATTTTTTTTTAGACAGTCTTGCTCTGTCACCCAGGCTGGAGTGCAATGGTGCGATCTTGGCTCACTGCAACCTCCACCTCCCGGGCTCAAGCAATTCTTCTGCCTCAGCCTCCCGAGTAGCTGGGATTACAGGCACCCGCCACGAAGCCTGGATAATTTTTTTGTATTTTTTTTTTTTTTTTTTTTGAGATGGAGTCTTGCTCTGTCACCCAGGCTGGAGTGCAGTGGCGCAATCTCGGCTCACTGCAAGCTCCGCCTCCCGGGTTCACGCCATTCTCCTGCCTCAGCCTCTCCGAGTAGCTGGGACTACAGGCGCCCGCCACCACGCCCGGCTAATTTTTTTTTTTTTTTTTGTATTTTTTAGTAGAGACGGGGTTTCACCGTGGTCTCGATCTCCTGACCTCGTGATCCGCCCGCCTCGGCCTCCCAAAGTGCTGGGATTACAAGCGTGAGCCACCGCGCCCGGCCAATTTTTTTGTATTTTTAGTACAGACGGGGTTTCACCATGTTGGCCAGGCTGGTCTCGAACACCCAACCTCAGGTAATCCGCCCACCTCCGCCTCCCAAAGTGCTGGGATTATAGGCGTGAGCCACCGCGCCCAGCCTGTTCCATGTTTTCATACTTCCTTCAACCCAGTGCTAACAAAGTCTGTAATAAATGTCAAGAGTTACATCTAGTGACTCAGTAAGGCCAGATAAAAATTTTAAAAAGCAGAGAGAAAAAAAAAGAAAATAAAAAAGTCAGATCCATCATACACACAGCACCATGCCGGATGTTACCGTCATCTGAACTCACAGGAAGACCTGAGGGTAGAAATCTATTTTCCTCCAAACAAGGAACGAGAACAAGAGGCAGTGATAACCCTGACAACACACATTCCATTTCTCATTCAAGCCAGGACTGCAGGTGCATGTACCATGCCTGGTGTGTGTGTGTTTTTTTTTTTTTTACTTTTTATTAAAAAAGCTGAGGTCTCATTATGTTTCCCAGACTGATCTTGAACACCTGGTCTCAAGTGGGCCTCCTGCCTCAGCCTCCCAGAGCACTAGGATTACAAGTGTGAGCCACTGTGCGCAGTCTGTACTAGCTTTTACACTGAACCATCAGCTCTTCTGAAAAGAAAGGAAGGGAGAGAGGGAGGAAGGAAGAAGAAAGGAAGGAGGTAGGAGACCAAGGTGTGAGTGCGAAAGAGGAATAAAGGAATTAACACCATGTAATGGCTGGCCAGAAGGAAGTGGGCTACCAAAGATATTTCATCACTAAAGGCAAAAGTTAATTCCTGAGGAAGAACTGGCTTTTTAAATGATTTAGAAAGACCCGTGCACCTGCCGCTCCTCGGAATGAGGACTTCTGGGTGTGCATCTCTTCAAACATCTACTAGGCCTGTTTCCTCCCGGATTCTACTCAATGAACACAATTAGTGGTAAGGAACTTCACGTCCTCTGAAGCAAAAACAAGTTTTTGCGGGAAAATTCCATTTAAGTGCTTTGATAGAGACCACTTATTACACTCAAATCCATCTGAACCCACCTTCTTTTAGACAACGACAAACAGAAAGCAAGAAACAGATGAGGATGTAGATGAGGAAAAACATTTGAGGTTAATTCCTGTGAATTCAGGTGGCGTTATTAAAGTAGTCCAAGTGTGTTTAGTAGATCAATTAAGAACATTCAGTTATACAGTTTTAAGCTTACTCACTCCCAAATAGGTTTTCTATGAAGAAGAGAAAACCCAACATTCAATGCCAAAATCAGTGCTTAGCGGCTTGCCATCTACAACATCCCAATGCTGTAGTCAGCATTGCTACAAAGCTCTAAGAGGACCGAGAGGAGACCCTGCAGCAGATCTCTTCTTTCTACATTGTGCACGTTATGTACCTCCAAAGCCAAGGCTGTCTTGTCGTAGGCATTGGGGACTCGCTTCTGGATAACCCTGGCATATATGGGCCCATTCTGGAGGTTAGGGAGCGGAGTGTTGACGCTGGGTTGGGCATAGGGCCCAGGCTCCGGCCCACCCAGTGGCTGTGGGTGGGAACCCTCCTGGTTACCTCCAATCAGAGCCGATACTGAGGCGGAGGCAGGTCTATACTTCTCGACGTAAGGGACTGGAATCATCCCTCTCTTGCCTTCGCTGTCCTCCGCATTCCACCACTGCTCTTCAGGCTTGTCCCGGATTCTCAAGATGTCTCCTTTCTTAAAGGGAAGATCTTCCTCATCATTCCCATTAAAGTCAAAGAGGGCCCGCACATACTCTGCCTCCTCCTGCCTGAGAGTCACTCCACTACCCTGCCTGGATCTGGAAACTGGTTCTATCAACGTTGTAGTGTCCAAATAGTGTATTTTGTAGAATTCCAGTAAAGCAGGCAATGAATCAAACTCTTGATCTCCTATTCGGAGTCTGGAGGGGCTCACCCCTGGAAAAAATAGAGCAGGCTGTTATTTAATGATGTACTATACTGGAAATGAAATGCAGATTTTATTTTTATTTTTTTTAGAGTTGGGATCTCACTATGTTACCCAGGCTGGTCTCGACTTCTAGGGCTCAAGTGATCCTCTCACCACAAACTCCTGAGTAGCTGGGGCTACGGGAGCCCCCCACTGTGCTTGGCGGAAATGGAGATTTCATGCATGCCTCATACACATTTAGTCAATATTTAATCAGCAAAAAAAAACTAGAAAAAATAACCCCTTCTCTTCACAGCATACCAACATCACATTTGAAAGCTGAAACATACCCTGGGAAGAAAGATGCCCATCACTACAGCCCCAGGGAAGGATCAGGAGGCCAGGAGACTAGGCTGGTCAGGACATGCTCTCATACTTGATCAAAGACGGGGGCTTTCACTGCATTCTCCAAATATGTTCTGTTGCTACCCCATTTACAGAGCAGTGTAAGCCTCAAGGTTCTGCTGCATATTTTTTTTTTTTTTTTTTTTTTTGAGACCAAATCTCACTCTGTCGCCCAGGCTGGAGTGCAGTGGCGTGATCTCTGCTCACTGCAACCTCTGCCTCCCGGGTTCAAGCGATTCTCCCGTCTCAGCCTCCTGAATAGCTAGGATTACAGGCTCCCGCCACCACGCCCAGCTGATTTTTTTTTTTTTTTTGTATTTTTAATAGAGACGGGGTTTCACCATGTTGGCCAGGCTGGTCTCAAACTCCTGATCTCAGGTGATCCACCCATCTCGGCCTCCTTGCTAAGTGCTGGGGATTACAGGTGTGAGCCACCACGCCTGGCCTGCATCTACTTTTCAACCTCAGGAAATGCAGCAAGCTCTCGTTTTTCATGGGTCCCTGCTGCTGTTCCAGAAGGTGGAGAGAGCTTGTGTCTACACTGAGCTCATACATTTTTTCTCTTCACATCTAGGATGTATAATTCCGAAGAAGAAAAACTATCTCTTTATTGTTGTGGTTTTTGTTGTTGTTGGGACAGAGTCTCGCTGTGTCGCTCAAGCTGGAGTGCAGTGGCACAATCACAGCTCACTGCAGCCTTGACCTCCCAGGCTCAAGCAATCCTCCCACTTCAGCCTCCTGAGTAGCTGGGACTACAGGCACGCTCAACCATACCTGGTTAATTTTTAAATATTTTGTAGACATGGAGTTTCGCTACGTTGCCCAGGCTAGTCTCAAACACCTGGGCTCAAGCAATCCTTCAGCCTCAACCTTCCAAAGTGTTGGGATTACAGGGATGAGCCACAGTGCCTGGCCTCTCTTATCTTTTTAAATCTAAGATAGGTGATCTCAATTTTATCTTTGACAGCTAAAAGGTAAAAGAACCAAGAAGCTCAACTGAAAAACTAAGGGGCTAACTGCTTAAAAATCAATTCCCAAGATCTTAAATAAAACATAGAAACTAGACTGTTCGCTATGAAGCAAACAGGTCATTAAAAAAAAAGAATGTTTGGGGAAATAAAGGGTTAAAACACTCAACATCTGATAACACACTGAGGATCCAGAGAAAGAACATATTACAAACGCTTAAAATTCCTAAGACACAAGTGTGTATGTGGCCCTACATACCATAATTCAGAATGGATTTCTTCTATGCTGAGATTCTAAAACTCAAGGAAAATATATGAACACACTCAAACAAAATGAGTAAGTTCAAACAAGAGTCAAAGTTTCTTTAAAAAAAAAAGAGTCAGGGTCTCGCTGTGTCACGCAGGCTGGAGTGCTGTGGCATGATCATAGCTAACTGCAGCCTCAGCCTCAAGCAAGCCTCCCACCCAGCCTCCCGAATAGCTTCAAATACAGGTACACGCCACCATGCCCGGCTAATTTTTGTATTTTTTGTAGAGATGGGGTTTCACCACGTTGCCCAGACTGGTGAACTCCCGGGATCATTAGGATTTCGGCTTCCCCAACTTTTGGGATTACGTGTGGGACACCACGATGGAGTCTCGCTGTCGCCCAGGCTGGAGTGCAGTGGTGCAATCTCGGCTCACTGCAAGCTCCGCCTTCCGGGTTCACGCCATTCTCCTGCCTCAGCCTCCCGAGTAGCTGGGACTACAGGCACCCGCCACCACGCCTGGCTAATTTTTTTTTGTATTTTTAGTAGAGACGGGGTTTCACCGCATTAGCCAGGATGGTCTCGATCTCCTGACCCAGTGATCCACCCGCCTCAGCCTCCCAAAGTGCTGGGACTGATTACAGGTGTGGGCCACTGCGCCCAGCCATAATGTTTCTAATTAGGAATGCAAACCTTTAATTCCCACTCAGCTAAGCACCCAAAATAGCAAACTATCTTCATTGGATTTTTCACATTATGGTTTCCTGAAGAAGTAATAAACAACTCTCTAATAACTAATAAACATTCTCCATAGAGAATGAGTTTTGGCTGGGCACAGTGGCTCACATCTCTTTTTTTTTTTTTTTTTTGAGACGGAGTCTCGCTCTGTCGCCCAGGATGGAGTGCAGTGGTGCAATCTCGGCTCACTGCAAGCTCCGCCTCCCGGGTTCATGCCATTCTCCTGCCTCAGCCTCTCCGAGTAGCTGGGACTACAGGCGCCCGCCACCACGCCCGGCTAATTTTTTGTATTTTTAGTAGAGACGGGGTTTCACTGTGGTCTTGATCTCCTGACCTCGTGATCCGCCCGCCTCGGCCTCCCAAAGTGCTGGGATTACAAGCGTGAGCCACCGCACCCGGCTTGGCTCACATCTCTAATCCCAGCACTTAGGGAAGGTGAGGCAGGTGGATCCCTGGAGCTCAGGAGTTCAAGACCAGCCTGGGCAACATGGCTGTCACTGCAAAAAACTTAAAAAATTAGCTGGGCATGGTGGCATGCTTCTGTAGTCCCAGCTACTCGGGACACTCAGGTAGGGGGATGGCTTGAGCCTGGGAGGTCAAGGCTACAGTGAGCCATGATCATGCCACTGCACTGCAGCCTGGGCAACACAGCAAGACTCTGTCAAAAAAAATAAAATGAATTTTGTTGGGCATGGTGCCTCACACCTGTAATCCTAGAACTTTAGGAGGCTGAGGTGGGAGGATCGCTTAAGTCCAGGATTTTGAGACCAGCGTAGGCAACATAGCCAAGACCTCAACACTACAAAAATTATTTTAAAATTAGCCAGGTTGGATGGGCACGGTGGCTCACGCCTGTAATCCCAGCACTTTGGGAGGCTGAGACAGGTGGATCACGAGGGCAGATCAAGACCATCCTGGCTAACATGGTGAAACCCCGTCTCTACTAAAAATACAAAAAATTAGCTGGGCGTGGTGGCGGATGCCTGTAGTCCCAGCTACTCAGGAGGCTGAGGCAGGAAAACAGCATGAACCCAGCAGGCAGAGCTTGCAGTGAGCCGGGATCGTGCCACTGCACTCCAGCCTGGGCAACAGAGCGAGACTCTTGTCTCAAAAAAAAAAAATTAGCCAGGCATAGTGGTGCATGCCTGCAGTTGCACCTACTTGGGAGGCTGAGGTGACAGATCGCTTGAGCCCAGGAGTTTGTGAGTACAGTGAGCCATGATCGCGTCAATGCACTCCAGCCTGGGTGACAGAAGACCTTGACTCTTAAAAAAAGAAAAAATAGGCCGGGCGCGGTGGCTCACGCTTGTAATCCCAGCACTTTGGGAGGCCGAGGCGGGCGGATCACGAGGTCAGGAGATCGAGACCACGGTGAAACCCCGTCTCTACTAAAAATACAAAAAAATTAGCCGGACGTGGTGGCGGGCGCCTGTAGTCCCAGCTACTCGGAGAGGCTGAGGCAGGAGAATGGCGTGAACCCGGGAGGCGGAGCTTGCAGTGAGCCGAGATTGCACCACTGCACTCCAGCCTGGGCGGCAGAGCGAGACTCCGTCTCAAAAAAAAAAAAAAAAAAAAAAAAAAAAGAAAAAAAGAAAAAATAAATAAGTTTGAAAAAAAAAAAATGGGCACAGTGGTTTATGTCTGTAATCCCAGCACTTTGGGAGGCCAAGGCAGGAGGACTACTTGAGGCCAGTAGTTCAAGACCAGCCTGGGCAATAAAGTGAGACCCAATCTCTTAAAAAAACAAAAAACAGGCTGGGCGCAGTGGCTCACACCTGTAATCCCAGTACTTTGGGAGGCCGAGGCGGGTGGATCATGAGGTCAGGAGAGTGAGACTCTGTCTCAAAAACAAACAAACAAACAAAAAAACTATTAGCCAGGCAAGGTGGTGCATGTCTGTTAGTCTCAGCTTCTCGAGAAGCTGAGGTGGGAGAATCGCCTGAGCCCAGGAAGTCAAGGCTACCATGAGTCGTGATCATGCCACTGCATTCCAGCCTGGGCAAAAGAGCGAGAGCTTGTCTCAAAAAACCTAAAATTGGCCGGGCGCGGTGGCTCACGCTTGTAATCCCAGCACTTTGGGAGGCCGAGGCGGGCGGATCACGAGGTCAGGAGATCGAGACCACGGTGAAACCCAGTCTCTACTAAAAATACAAAAAAATTAGCCGGGCGTGGTGGCGGGCATCTGTAGTCCCGGCTACTCGGAGAGGCTGAGGCAGGAGAATGGTGTGAACCCGGGAGGCGGAGCTTGCAGTGAGCCGAGATTGCGCCACTGCACTCCAGCCTGGGCGACAGAGCGAGACTCCGTTTCAAAAAAAAAAAACAAAACAAAACAAAAAAAAAACTAAAATCCAAGAGTTTTGTGAGTTTTTAGCTTTGTTGTTGTCTTGAGACATGGTGGTCTGGCTCTGTCACCCAGGCGGGAGTGCAGATCTCAGCTGAGTGCAACCTCTACCTCCCGGGCTGAAGCTATCCTCTCACCTCAGCCCCTGAGTAGCTGGGCCTACAGACACACATCACCACACCCAACTAATTTTTTGTAGAGACGGGATTTCGCCATGTTGCCCAAGCCAGTCTCGAATTCCTGAGCTCAAGTTATCCATCTGCCTTGGCCTCCCAAAGTGCTAGTATTATAGGTATGAGCCACCACGCCTGGCCTTGGCTTTGTTTTTTGATATAGGAGTCTCCCTATGTGGCCCAGGCTCATCTCAAACTCCTGGGTCCAGCGATCCTCTCACCTTAGTCTCCTGAGTATTAGCTTTTGTTGTTTATTTTTAGAGACAGGGTCTAACTCTGTTGTCCAAGCTGGAGTGCAGTCGTGTGATCACAGCTAACCGCAGTCTCAAACTCCTGGGCTCAAGATATTCTCCCACCTCAGCCTTCTGAGTAGCTGGAACTAAAGGTGCGGATGGCATTGCACCCAGCTGATTTTTTTTTTTTTTGAGACGGAGTCACATTCTTGCCGCCCAGGCTGGAGTGCACTGGAGCAATCTTGGCTCACTGCAACCTCCGCCTCCCGGGTTCAAGCAACTCTCCCGCCTCAGCCTCCCGAGTAGTTGGGACTATAGGCCCGCACCACCACGCTTGGCTAATTTTTGTATTTTTAGTAGAGACGAGGTTTCACCATCTTGGCCAGGCTGGTCTCCAACTCCTGACCTCGTGATCCATCCACCTCGGCCTCCCAAAGTGCTGGGATTACAGGCGTTAGCCACTGTGCCCAGCCCTTCACCCAGCTGATTTTGAAATTTTTTTTATAGAGACAGTGTCTTGCTTTACTGCCCAGGCTGCGGTTTTGTTTTTGTTTTCTGAGATAGGGTCTGGCTCTGTGGCCCAGGGTGGAGTGCAGTGGCATGACCTTGGCTCACTGAAACCTCCACTTCCTGGGCTCAAGCCATTCTTTCACCTCAGCCTCCCAAGTCGCTGGGACCACAGGCAAGCACTACCATGCCCAGTTAATTTTTGTATTTTTTGTAGAGACAGGATTTCACCATGTTGCCCAGGCTGGTCTTGAACTCCTGAGCTCCAGAGATCCACCTGCCTCTGCCTCCGAAAATGCTGGGTTTAGAGGTGTGAGCCAGGGCACCCGGCCTGTTTTTTTTTTGAGACAGGGTCTTGTTCTGTCACCCAGGCAGGGGTGTACTGGCATAATCTCAGCTCACTGCAGCCTCCACTTCCCAGGCTCTAGTAATCCTCCCACCTCAGCCTCCTGAGCAACTGGGACTATAGGCGCACACGACCACACCTGGCTAGTTTTTGTATTTTTTGTGGAGATGGGGTTTTGCTATGCTGCCCACGCTGGTTTCGAACTCCTGGGCTCAACTGATCCGCCCACCTTGGCCTCCCAGAGTACTGAGATTACAGATGTGCACCACTGCAGTACTGAGACTGCAGATATGAGCCAGTACAGTACTGAGATTACAGATGTGCACCACTGCAGTACTGAGACTGCAGATGTGAGCCAGTACAGTACTGAGATTGCAGATGTGAGCCACTGCAGTACTGAGACTGCAGATGTGAGCCAGTACAGTACTGAGATTGCAGATGTGAGCCACTGCAGTACTGAGATTGCAGATGTGGGCCAGTACAGTACTGAGATTGCAGATGTGAGCCACTGCATTCAGCCTATTATTAATTTTAATTATTTGCTTATTGGGATTTTTCTTGTGTGTGAAAGGGTCTTTTTTTTTTTTTTTTTTTTTGAAGACAGAGTCTTGCATTCCAAGCTGGAGTGCAGTGGCTGGATGTCGGCTCACTGCAACCTCCACCTTCTGGGTTCAAGCAATTCTCCTGCCTCAGCCCCCCAAGTAGCTGGGATACAGGTGTGTGCCACCACGCCTGGCTAATTTTTGTAATTTCAGTAGAGACACAGTTTCACCATGTTGGCCAGGCTGGTCTCAAACGCCTGACCTCAAGTGATCTGACCGCCTTGGCCTCCAAAAGTGCTGGAATGACAGGCATGAGCCACTGTGCCTGGTATGTGACAGGGTCTCACTCTGCTGTCCAGGCTGGAGTGCAGTGGCACAATCTCAGCTCACAGCAACCTCCCTTTTTTTCTTTTTTTTTTTTTGAGACGGACTCTTGCTCTGTTGCCCAGGCTGGAGTGCAGTGGTGCGATCCTGACTCACTGCAACCTCCCTCTCCTGGGTTCAAGTGATTCTCTTGCCTCAGCTTCCTGAGTAACTGGGATTACAGGCAGCTGCCACCACACCCAGGTAATTTTTTGTATTTTTAGTAGAGATGGGGTTTCACCACGTTGGCCAGGCTGGTCTCGAACTCCTGGCCTCAGGTGATCCCACCGACCTCAGCCTCTCAAAGTGCTGGGATTACAGGTGTGAGCCACCACACCCGGCCGCAGCCTCCACTTTCTAGGCTTAAGCAATTCTACAGTCTCAGCCTCCCAAATAGCTGGGACTATAGGCACAAGCCACCCACCAACACCCAGCTAATTTTTGTATTTTTATTTTTACTTTATTATTATTTTTTTGAGACAGAGTCTCACTGTTGCCCAGGCTGGAGTGCAGTGGCGTGATCTTAGCTCACTGCAAGCTCTGCCTCCCAGGTTCACGCCATCCTCCTGCCTCAGCCTCCCGAGTAGCTGGGACTACAGGTGCCTGCCACCACGCCCGGCTAATTTTTTTTATTTTTCAGTAGAGACGGGGTTTCACCGTGTTAGCCAGGATGGTCTCAATCTCCTGACCTCGTGATCCACCCGCCTCGGCCTCCTAAAGTGCTGGGATTACAGGCGTGAGCCACCGCGCCCAGCCCCACTTTTTTTTATTTTTTGAGATGGAGTTTCTTTCTGTTGCCCAGGCTGGAGTGCAGTGGCGCGATCTCGGCTCAATGCAACCTCTGCCTCCCGGGTTCATGCAATTCTCCTGTCTCAGCCTCCCAAGTAGCTGGGATTATAGGCACCCGCCACCATGCCCGGCTAATTTTTTTATATTTTTAGTAGAGATGGAGTTTCACCGTATTGCCCAGGCTGGTTTTGAACTCCTGACCTTGTGATCCGCCCGCCTCGGCCTCCCAAAGTGCTGGGATTACAGGCGTGAACCACCCCACCCGGCCTATTTTTTTTTTTTAATAACGGGGTTTTGCCATGTCACCCAGGCAG
Organism: Symphalangus syndactylus; assembly: GCF_028878055.3. NCBI lineage: Eukaryota > Metazoa > Chordata > Mammalia > Primates > Hylobatidae > Symphalangus > Symphalangus syndactylus. Next base: position 67,757,127 of record NC_072442.2, on the reverse strand, counting down.
GTCTTGATCTCCTGAGCTCAAAGTAGTCCTCTTCCCCCTTGGCCTCCCAAAGTGTTGGATTATAGGCATGAGCCACCATGCCTGGTCTTGTTAATTTTGAGGCAGGTTTTTGCTGCACAGGCTAAACTGCAGTAGCTATGCACAGACACCAACACTGTACACCGTGGCCTCGTACTCCTGGCCTGTAGTCATCCTCCTGCCTCAGACTCCTGGGTAGCTGGGACTATAGGTGTGTAGCACCACGCCCAGCTAGAGACCTAATTATTTCGTTCAATGTTGGAAACATCCTGGCTAAAACACGGTAAGACCCCATCTCTACGGAAAAAAATACAAAGGCCAGGCAGGGTGGTGCGCGCCTTTAGTCCCAGCTACTTTGGAGGCTGAGGTGGATTGCTTGAACCTGGGGGGCGGAGCCTGCAGTGAGTCAAGACTGTGCCACTGCCCTCCAGCCTGGATAACAGAGCAAGAGCCTGTCTCAATTAAAAAAAAAAAAAAAAAAAAAAAAGGCCGGGCATGGTAGCTCATGCCTGTAATCCCAGCACTTTGGGAAGCCGAAGCAGGCAGATCACCTGAGGTCGGGAGTTCGAGACCAGCCTGACCAACCTGGAGAAACCCCGTCTTTACTAAAAAAAAAAAAAATTACCCGGGCGTGAGTCTCATGCCTGTAATCCCAGCTACTTGGGAGGCTGAGGCAGGAGAATCGCTGGAACCCAGGAGGTGGAGGTTGCAGTGAGCTGAGATCGCACCATTGCACCCCAACCTGGGCAACAAGAGCAAAACTCCGTCTCAAAAAATAAAAAGAATAAAAGAAAAAAACACAATTCTTCCAGTATGATCAGAAAAGGTACATTTAAAATTCATTCCACTTGGCCGGGCGCGGTGGCTCACACCTGTAATCCCAGCACTTTGGGAGGCCAAGGCGGGTGGATCACGAGGTCAGGAGATCAAGACCATCCTGGCTAACACGGTGAAACCCTGTCTCTACTAAAAATACAAAAAAATCAGCCAGGTGTGGTGGCGGGTGCCTGTAGTCCCAGCTACTTGGGAGGCTGAGGCAGAAGAATGGCGTGAACCCGGGAGGTGGAGCTTGCAGTGAGCCGAGATTGCGCCACTGCACTCCAGCCTGGGTGACAGAGCGAGACACCGTCAAAAGAAAAAAAAAATTCATTCCACTATTGGAGAGAGGTAAAAAGACAGAATGTTAACTTTGGAAGCCAATGAAAAGTCCTTCGGGTAGAAAGAGTACTGATGAGTGCCTTCTCTTTCCATCCAAATGAATGACGAGACCGTCTGAAGGGGAGCCGCACATTTTTCGTACTACCCAAAGTCCACCTGTGGAAGTCACGGCTGTCAGCTTAAAACAGTGAACAGCCCAGACTCAAGAATACTGGCCGTCTCTCCAATTTAAGACACTGAAAGGGGTGCAAGTGCCAGGACTGTCCTCTATGGCAAACACTCCTCATGCACCAATAGAAGGTGATTGCAAAAGTTCCGAGAGCAGGACTGGACAGGGGATTTTGGTTATGACCGTAGCAGAGCACGGAGGTGCTATATTCTGGAGATTCTCTTTATTGAGGAGGATCACTGATGGAGAATTATTCCTATTCAAGTCTGGTAGTCAAGGAGATTCATGACTGCCTTGCCTATCACCATTAGGCTAATTCTGGGTGATCTTTCAGGCCTATGGAGAAACTGTTAAGGACAGGGTCAGTGTGAGCATAGGGACCTACTTAGCACTGCCTGGTCAAGAAAACTCTAGGGCAGAGTGGTAGGGAGGCCACCTGGGCACCCATGGCTTAGAAATGGTTCTGATCACAACTGGGTGGAGAAAAGCTCCCTTGCTAAGGTTTACCCAACTACATGCCAAGGTGTTCTATTAGTTGTCCTTTTGGGACAGTGGTTGGCAGGTCAGTGCTCAGTTCAGTGTTGCTAATTTTTATATTTTTACTAGAGATGGGGTTTCACCACGTTGGCCAGGATGGTCTTGATCTCTTGACCTTGTGATCTGACCGCCTTGGCCTCCCAAAGTGCTGGGATGACAGGCATGAGCCACCGCGCCCGGCCAGATATTATCTTAATAAGCGTAACTCTGAAGTGCTGGAGAGAAGCTAAATACAATGCCCTCCTAGACTGGAGAAGCTCAGAGAAGTTCACAGGATTGCTGGAGATAACACGGCAAGCACAGTGTGGTTGGTGAACAAGGAGAAAGCGGCATGTCTTGGGAAGACAACCTCCCCATCAGGCTTTCACCTTCACCTGGATCTATGTTCCTGCTAAAGACAGTTGCAACAACACGCTGTGTCCTGAGATACAACAGAATCACCACGAGCAACTATGACCATCTGTGAACACTTCCAAGGTACTCTCTCCACTGGAAGAAGGACGGCAACCACCCCCTGCCACCCACTGTTATGGTTCCTCAGTTACCACAGTAGGCCGAGGGAAATGCATTTTGGCGGGGAAAGAACAAATAAGACTACTAAGCCAAGTCCCTCTGAAAGATGAGTGAGAGAAAACTTGGCAGATCATCTGGCACAAAGGTAGGAAGCAGGTTTAATTCTCTTCTTGTTCAAATGCTACAATAGTGTGAACTGGGCTATGACTTTTTTTTTTTTTTTTTTTGAGGCGGAGTCTTGCTCTGTTGCCCAGGCTGGAGTGCAGTGGCACCATCTCGGCTCACTGCAAGCTCCACCTCCCGGGTTCACACCATTCTCCTGCCTCAGCCTCCCAAGCAGCTGGGACTACAGGCGCCCGCCACCACGCCCGGCTTTTTTTTTCTGTATTTCTAGTAGAGACGGGGTTTCACCATGTTAACCAGGATGGTCTCAATCTCCTGACCTCGTGACCCGCCCACCTCGGCCTCCCAAAGTGCTGGGATTACAGGCGTGAGCCACTGCACCCGGCCATGACTTTCTTTTTGTTTGGCAATCCCAATAGACACAGAAATGTAAGCAAAACGCCACGGAAAACCTTTGATGTACTTTACTTATAAATTATTTTTCTATTCTGACACTATAATAATTTCACAGAGAAATGACCGTTTCTGTGAACTGCTGGGGGCCATCAAGCTTCATTCATCCAAACTCCAGAAGGAAGGGAGGAGAACAGAACACACATAAGTCCCAGATAAGCCCAAACCTCACCAGGGCTGTGTGTTCCGGCTCCTTTTCTCTCTTTCCTCTCCTTCCAACCACAAACAGCCAAAGGCAGGAAACAGAAGGGCGGGAAAGGAAGGAGGCACAGTCAGCCAGTCTAGAGAACAGAGGCAACGACAGGATTCTCGTAGCTATCTGGGACTTGGAAAACCTCAATGCCTTGTTCTACATCACCCCGTGCTGGATTCTGAACGTGGAGTTAGGAAGTCACACAAACGGAAATCAGAATCAACACAAGGAGAGGATATCCTTTTGGCTTCTCAGTACCTGTTCAGCCCATTACTTCTAAGCCTTCCAAGCATTTCAAGCCTCAGGTTACGACCATTTTTACAAGGCCACTCCCTGAAGGTTTCAAGAACACCTGAGGGCTCTGTGGGCTAAAATAGGCCCAATCACTTCTAACAGGTCTACCACACAAGAGCGGGCCAGTCTCTCCTTGATCTCACAGCACTTTCTCTTTTCCTTTTCCTTTTTTTTTTTTTTTTTTTTTTTTTTTTTTTTGAGATGCAGTCTCCCTCTGTTGCCCAGGCTGGAGTACAGTGGTGTGATCTCAGCTCACTGCAACCTCTGCCTCCTGCCTCCTGGGTTCAAGCAATTCTCCCTTCTTTAGCCTCTCGAGTAGCTGGGATTACAGGTGCCCGCCACCACACCTGGCTAATTTTTGTATTTTTAGGAAAGACAGGGTTTTGCCATGTTGGCCAGGCTGGTCTCAAAATCCTGACCTCAAGTGATCAGCCAGCCTCAGCCTCCCAAAGTGCTGGGATTACAGGCGTGAGCCACCACACCCAGCCCTCTCTTTTCCCTTCTTTCCTCAATTCTTGCTCCCTCCCTTTCTTCTTTGCCTATGGTATTTACAGGGGTTGCTTAGATAAATACCCACCAATACAAAACGCTAAAAAGGCCACTGGCTCGGGAGGCTGAGACAGGAGAATTGCTTGAACCCGGGAGGCGGAGCTTGCAGTGAGCAGAGATGGCACCACTGTACTCCAGCCTGGGCGACAGAAGGCCACTGGCTTCCATCTGAGAAGATATATGGCCTCCTAAGCAAACAGAATGTTCTAAAGATGCTGGGTATGAGGATGGTCCTCTGCAGGTCTGCTGTGTCCTGGCTCTCAGTTTCTAGCTGTCTGAGTGATCTAACTTCTGTGTGCCTCACCCCCGACTCTGCAAAATGGGGTCAAATACCTAATAAAGTTCCTAAAAGTGGCTAGAGGCTGGGCGTGGTGGTTCATGCCTGTAATTTTGGGTGAAAATTACAGCACTTTGGGTGGCAGAGCCAGGCAAATCACCTGAGGTCAGGAGTTCAAGACCAGCCTGATCAACATGGTGAAACCCAACTCTACTAAAAATGCAAAAATTAGCTGGGCATAGTGGTGCACACCTGTAGTCCCAGCTGCTGGGGAGGCTAAAGCAGGAGAACTGCTTGAACCTGGGAGGCAGAGCTTGCAGTGAGCCGAGAACACGCCACTGCACTCCAGCCTGGGCAAGAGCGAGACTCCATTTCAAAAAAAAAAAAAAAAAAAAAGTGGCTCGTACATTATAGGTGCTCAATAAAAAGCAACCTATCCTCCAAATTCCTTCAGCAATTTTCAATTCATCCTCAAATCCAGAGCCCACTGCACCGTTTCCCAGAGAAAATTCCATAGGATCTCAACATGCTTCTCACAAGTTCTGTGGTCAGGCAGGTGCAGTGGCTCACACCTGTAATCTCAGCACTTTGGGAGGCTGAGGCAGGAGGATCTCTTTATTTTTTCTCTATTTTTAAAAATTGATTTATTAATCAATCTTTTGGGAGAAATCTGTTGAGGCCAGGAGTGCAGGCCCAGCGTGGGTCATCCAGTGAGGCTGTAGTGAGCTGACGGAGCCACTGCACACCAGCCTGAGCAACAGGGCCATCGGCAGTCTCACGCTACCTTCAGAGAAGTGGCTTGGCCCAGCTGCCATCCTGGCATGTAGCTCTTCACTACCTAGAGGGAGTATCACAAACTATTACCACCCTAGCTTCTGTCCCACGCCTTCAAAATGAAGCACATTTTATGCCCCCCCTCCACCCGCTAGCACAACACGTGGGATGAGCGGGTAACAGGAGGCACCATCTTATTTCCATGTGCTGGACCCCAGGTCCTTTCGCACTTACGGATGGACCCCACCCAGGCACTTACTCCCTAAGACAAACTGTTTCACCAGTTCCTACCATCCACCATGAATTCCAGAGCCTCTCAAAGATGAGAAGAGTTTTCCATTTTGCTTCAAAAGCCCCCACATCTCACAGTTATGTTATTAAGATCAATATACATAAAATGCTTATAGAGTACTTAAAATGCCAGTACTTAATATGCAGTATCATTACAACAACCCTATGAGATTAGTATTACTATTTCCCTCCTTCACAGATGAGGAAACTGAAGCAGAGAAAAGTTAAACAATTTGCCCAAAGTTACACAAGTAGTAAGTGGTAGGTAAATAAGGCCCAACCCAGGATCCACAGCTCAAGCTTATAACGACTCTCCTAACTCACACTCCTTCAGTTGTGTCAACCTGAAAGGTTTAGCTGTTCCAAGAGGAAAATACTAGTTTCTTGCAAGCATTCCAAGGAGGTCCATCTTGAAGCCCAACCTGCCAGAATGTGACCAGTAGACTTGACCAAGCCCTTCCTTATGGGCCCCAGGGAACTCCCAAGCTATGGCACCATAGAAAGCCTATGCGAGCTGAGGACCCAAGACAAGTTAAAAACAGGTTCAACGGAAAACATTGAGAATCACTGGCCCATTCTGTACCCATGCCTTTAAAAATAATACCCAGCTGGGAATGGTGGCTCACGCCTGTAATCCTAACACTTTGGGAGGTCAAGGCAGGCGGATCACTTGAGGTCAGGAGATCGAGACCAGCCTGGCCAACATGGTGAAACCCCATCTCTACTAAAAATACAAAAAAATTAGCTGGGAGTGGTGGCGCATGCCTGTAATCCCAGCTACCTACTCAGGAGGCTGAGGCAGGAGAATGGCTTGAGCCGGGAGGGTGAGGTTGCAGTGAGCTGAGATCGTCCCACTGCACTCCAGCCTGGACAACAGAGCAAGACTCTGTCTCAAAAAATAAATAAAGTTTAAAAAATAAGGCGCAGTGGCTCACGCCTGTAATCCCAACACTTTGGGAGGCCAAGGCGGGTGGATCACGAGGTCAGGAGATCAAGACCATCCTGGCTAACACGGTGAAATGCCGCCTCTACTAAAAATACAAAAAAATTTGCAGGGCATAGTAGCGGGCGCCTGTAGTCCCAGCTACTCGGGAGTCTGAGGCAGGAGAACGGTGTGAACCCAGGAGGTGGAGCTTGCAGTGAGCCGAGATCACGCCACTGCACTCCAGCCTGGGTGACAGAGCCAGACTCCGTCTCAAAAAAAATAAAAAATAAGATAATGCCAGGCGCAGTAGCTCACGCCTATAATCCCAGTACTTTGGGAGGCCCAGGCGGGCGGATCACGAGGTCAGGAGATCGAGACCATCCTGGCTAACACGATGAAACCCCGTCTCTACTAAAAATACAAAAAAATTAGCCAGGCGTGGTGGCGGGAACCTGTAGTCCCAGCTACTTGGGAGACTGAGGCAGGAGAATGGCGTGAACCCGGCAGGCGGAGCTTGCAGTGAGCCGAGATTGCGCCACTGCACTCCAGCGTGGGCGACAGAGTGAGATTCTGTCTCAAAAAAAAAAAAAAAAAAAGATAAAGACGACACCTAAGCCATTCCATATATTTTCACCTATGTACTGTGTACACAAAATATACTCTGTAGGCTAGACGCGATGGCTCACGCCTGTAATCCCAGCACTTTGGGAAGCTGAGGTGAGCGGATCACTTGAGATCAGGAGTTAAAGACCAGCCTGGGCCGGGCACAGTGGCTCACGCCTGTAATCCCAGCACTTTGGGAGGCCGAGGTAGGCGGATCACGAGGTCAGGAGATCGAGACCATCCTGGCTAACACGGTGAAACCCCATTTCTACTAAAAATACCAAAAAATTAGCCGGGTGTGGTGGCGGGCGCCTGTAGTCCCAGCTATCCGGGAGGCTGAGGCAGGAGAATGGCGTGAACCCGGGAGGCAGAGCTTGCAGTGAGCTGAGATCGCACCACTGCACTCCAGCCTGGGTCACAGAGCGAGACTCTGTCTCGAAAAAAAAAAAAAACCAGCCTGGCCAACATGGCAAAACCCCATCTCTACTAAAAATACAAAAAAGTTGGCTGGGCATGGTGGCGCATGCCTGTAATCCCAGCTATTTGGGAGGCTGAGGCAAGAGAATTGCTTGAACCCAGGAGATGGAGGGTACAGTGAGCTGAGATCCCGCCACTGCACTCCAGACACGGCAACAAGAGCGAAACTCCCTCTCAAACAAAACAAAACAAACAGGCCGGGCACGGTGGCTCACACCTGTAATCCCAGCACTTTGGGAGGCCAAAGCAGGCAGATCACAAGGTCAGGAGATCGAGACCATCCTGGCTAACACGGTGAAACCCCGTCTCCACTAAAAATATAAAAAATTAGGCCGGGCGTGGTGGCTCACGCTTGTAATCCTAGCACTTTGGGAGGCCGAGGCGGGCGGATCACGAGGTCAGGGAATCGAGACCACGGTGAAACCCCGTCTCTACTAAAATTACAAAAAATTAGCCGGGCGTCGTGGCGGGCGCCTGTAGTCCCAGCTACTCGGAGAGGCTGAGGCAGGAGAATGGCGTGAACCCGGGAGGCGGAGCTTGCAGTGAGCCGAGATCGCGCCACTGCACTCCAGCCTGGGCGACAGAGCGAGACTCCGTCTCAAAACAAAACAAAACAAACAAACAAACAAACAAAAAAATATATATATATATAAAAATTAGCCGGGCGTGGTTGCGGGCGCCTGTAGTCCCAGCTACTTGGGAGGCTGAGGTAGGAGAATGGCGTGAACCCAGGAGGTGGAGTTTGCAGTGAGCTGAGGTCGTGCCACTATACTCTAGCCTTGGTGACAGAGCGAGACACTGTCTCAAAAAAAAAAAAAAAAAAGTAATAATTTTAAAAAGCTTCTTCATCATTGACTTTAGATAGCAGATGTGTATTGTCTGAATGATAAAGACAGTGGCACGATCTCAGCTCATTGCAACCTCCGCCCCCGGGGTTCAAGTGATTCTCGTGTCTCAGCCTCTCCAGCAGCTAGGATTACCGGCGCCCACTACCACGCCCAGCTAATTTTTGTATTTTTTAGTAGAAACGGGGTTTCACCATGTTGGCCAGGCTGATCTCGAACTCCTGACCTCAAGTGATCCACCCTCCTTGGCCTCTCAAAGTGCTGGAATTACAGGCGTGAGCCACTGCGCCGGGCTTCTTCTTGCCATTCTTTAATTCTAGTCTTTAAAAAACCTGGGCTGGATGCGGCTGTATGTGCCTGTAGTCCCAGCTACTCAGAGCCTGAGTCAGAAGGGTTGCCTGCCCCAAAGTTAAGGGCTGTAGTGCACTATGACTGTGCCTGTCAACAGCCACTGCACTCCAGTTTGGGCAACACAGTGGCGGGGGGGAACACAAGGCCAAAGTGGGTGGATCGCCTGAGGTCAGGAGTTCGAGACCAGCCTGGCCAACATGGTGAAACCCCATGTCTCCTAAAAATACAAAAAAAAAAAATTAGCCGGGCACGGTGGCACATGCCTGTAATCCTAGCTACTCGGGGGGCTGAGGCAGGAGAATCACTTAAACCTGGGAAACAGAGGTTTCAGTGAGCCGAGATTGCACCACTGCACTGTAGCAGCCTGGGGGACAAGAGCGAAACTCCGTCCAAAAAACAAACAAACAAACAAAAAACACCAAGTCTTAGACTCCAGGGCAGAGGCAAATTATTGAGGATATTGAGGATACGGACCTCTATGTGAACTGCTGAGACGCCAAAAGAACGCTGGCTTTGACAGAGTGTAGTGTAAAAGGGTCAGCTCTCAGGTCAGAATGCCTAGGTTCAACTTCTGAAAGTCATTTACTAGTTGTGTGACCTTAAGCAAGTTACTGAATCTATGAGTGTTTCCTCCTGTATAAAATGGGAATATTTTAATAAATGGAGATCATATTACTTATCTCACTAGATTGTCGTAGACAGTAAGTGAAATAAGGCACATAAAGCACTCAAAGTACCTGGCACAGAATGACCAGTCAATAAACATTAGTTATTAATATTGTATACGCCTCTCTAAAATTCAAGAAATTTCTCTGTGTGACTTCAAAAGGACTTGGTGAAGGGGAGAACAAAGATTCAGTATTTAGTACTTGAGATTTGTGAGGTACAAAGTAATTCTGAGGTTATACAGATGGGCCAGGCGTGGTGGCTCACGTCTGTAATCCCAGCAGTTTGTGAGGCCGAGGCGGGTGGATCATCAGAGTTCAGCAGTTCGAGATCAGCCTGGCCAACATGGTGAAACCCCGTCTCTACTAAAAAAAATACAAAAATTAGCTGAGCATGGTGGTGAGCACCTGTAATTCCAGCTACTCAGGAGGCTGAGGCAGGAGAATTGCTTGAGCCTAGAAGGTAGAGGTTGCAGTGAGCCAATATCGCGCCATTGCACTCCAGCGTGGGAGACAAGAGTAAAAACTCTGTCTCAAAAAAAAAAAAAAAAAGACAGCAAGCAACTGGCCAGGCACAGTGGCTCACACCTGTAATTCCAGCACTTTGGGAGCCTGAAGCGGGAGCTCTATTGAGATCAGGAATTTGAGACCAGCCTGGACAATACCATGAGACCCCTCATCTCTACAAAAAAATTTTAAACAGTTAACCAGGCATGGTGGATACGCCTGGAGTCCCAGCTACTCAGGAGGCTAAAGTGGGAGGATGGCTTGAGCCCAGGAGGTCAAGGCTGCAGTGAGCTGTGTTCATGCCACTGCAATCCAGCTTGGGTGACAGAGGCCCTGTCTCAGAAGAGAGAAAAAGACAGCAACTAAATCATAGAAAATGGGGTACAACATGGCAGAAAGAATTATCACAATACTCCTGAATTTTCCACACCCCATCCATGAACTTTGGGCAATCTTCACCTTCTTTCCTCAGCCAAGGAACTGAGTTCTTATCTGTTTTGAAAAGGTGGTGCTCCATTATTAAGGTAAGTGTTGAGACATAAAATCGTTATGCTAAGATGTGAAAAAATATCAAGCTAATAAACCTGCCTGCTGCCATTTTCAACTTTGGCAACCAACAAACACAAACAAAAGGCTGAAAAGTGAGTTTCAATGACAGTTTGCCATCATGTGACTACATATAATGCAAAACCCCAGATACCATGCAGGTGGCATCAAAGTAGAATATATCTGGTTCAGGGCCAACACAGGTACATCAATATTCCCATCTCATAATACTATTAAACTGGCCACAATGAGAAAGATCGAGGATAATTTGTGAGCTTATAGACCTCATACTCATTTTTAAAAAATGGTTATGTGTTGGACTGGGTGTGGTGGCTCACACCGGTAATCAGAGCACTTTGGGAGTCTGAGGTGGGCAGATCACCTGAGGTCAGGAGTTCGAGACCAGCCTGGTCAACTTGGCGAAACCTCATCTCTACTAAAAATACAAAAACTAGCCAGGCGTGGTGGCGTGTGCCTGTAATCCCAGCTACTAGGGAGGCTGAGGCAGGAGAATCCTCTGAACCCGGGGAGGTAGAGATTGCAGTGAGCTGAGATTGCACCATTGCACTCCAGCCTGGGCAACAAAAGCGAAACTCCGCCTCAAACAAACAAAGCTGGGTGCGGTGGCCCACGCCTGTAATCCCAGCACTTTGGGAGGCCAGGGCGAGTGGATCACCTGAGGTCAGGAGTTCAAGACCAACCTGGTCAACCTGGTAAAACCCCATCTCTACTAAAAATACAAAAAATTAGCTGGGCGTGGTGGTGATGCGCACCAGCAATCCCAGCTACTCGGGAGGCTGAGGCAGAATCACCTGAACACAAAAGGCAGAGGTTGCAGTGAGCCAAGATCATGCCACTGCACTCCAGCCTGGGCCACAGAGAGACTCCGTCTCAAAATAAATAAATAAATAAATAAATAAATAAGAAAAATTTAAAAAAATTGGTATGTGTTGGCCAGGCGCGGTGGCTCATGCCTGTAATCCCAGCACTTTGGGAGGCCAAGGCAGGTGGATCACCTGAGGTCAGGAGTTCGAGACCAGCCTGGTCAACCTGGTGAAACCTCGTCTTTACTAAAAATACAACATTAGCTGGTTATGGTGGCGGGTGCTTGTAATCCCAGCTACTTGGGAGGCTGAGACAGGAGAATCGCCATGAGCCGAGACTGCGCCACTGCACTCCAGCGTGGGTGACACAGCGAGACTCCGTCTCAGAAAAAAGTAAAATAAAAATTGCTATATGTTAACAACAAAGAGACTGCCTACCCAGTTCTCTTATTTCTGGCCGGAGCGAGTAAATCTAAATTAGAACTATCCTACAAGGGCAAGTCTACAAAGGATCGCTCAGGAGCTTCCTGATTCATATGAGACTAGTCTGAACCCAGTCTCAGCTGGCCAAGAAGAAACCGCTTCGACTTGGCAACAGTGTGAAGGCACGAGGACTCCTGACGCTGTTACACAGGTACACACACAATGAGAATCCCAGAATTACTTTGTACCTCACAGATCTCCAGTACTAAGGGCATCTATCTATTCCCTTAAAACACTTCCAAATCAACTCCAACGGCATCGGTAAGACAGTCAATCTCGGGGATCCCTGGCAAGGAAAACCCAGCGCAGGTAATTTACGTTCTTGGCGTAGAATGTGTTCCCAATATCCAGGAAGACAGCCCGTACCCCATCTTACTGAGCACGGTCACGCCCTGAAGTACACACTGACAATGTTTAAGTCCAAGGAAAATGAAGTTCCAGTCACTTCTAGGGAAGGGTCTGTTTCCATTGCCTCACTTCTGGTTTATTTTCTGGAATAAAATGCCTTTCCTCCACTAAACACTTTGAAAACCAGAACCTTCTAACAGCGGACAGTCTTCTGGACGCTTAGATCTCTTGCACATAGCCAGGCATCGCCTTAAACTGGGTTGGGCTGGTCACTGAAGGCTTTCTTCTACCACTATTTCTTCTATCACTTAGTTCACCACCTTCGTCCTCCACGGGGGAAGAGGACGGTACAAAGATTTTGGAAAAATGCCCAAGAAAGGAAAAAACTGACCGGTTTCCTGAGGGTGTCTCCATCCCTCCCGGCCAGTATGTGGTGACTTCCTACCAAAGGCCACCAGGGGAGCACGGCCAAACCCGGCTCTCCAACACGGCAGGAAACGTTTCCAGCCTAAAAGCCACTTGTAGGATTATCGGATTCATTCTGGGCGCCGCTGCCAAGTGATGCCCCCGCAGTGCCAACATCTCCCTCAGCTCTTTGTCCCCACGTTGCCTTGCCCTGCCCTACCCTTGCGCCTGGCCCGAGAGCCAGCCCCACCCTGGGACCGAAGCAGTTCCCCTTCCCCGGGGCTGCCCTCGCCAGGCACACCCCGGGTCTCGGTCCGCGGCTCCTCCTCCCCCACACTCCTGCTCCCCGGGTGGGAGAGAGCCCGAGTAGCCGGCGGGCCCCTGCCACGGTCACCCAGCCCTCTGCCTACGACCCCCGAGGGTCCGCTCTCGAGGACCAGCCAGCCAGGCTGGGAGTTCCGCGGCCCTCACCCCGCCCAGGGCCCGCCGTCCCGTCAGTCCCTCACCGGGCGGAGGCTGGGCGGGCGACGGTGGCACCGGCGGGCGCGGGCCGCTGCTGTTGATGATGTAGTGGGAGACGCGCGAGTTCTCTGAGACGCTGAGCACATAGTCCCCGGGGCTGGTGCTCGAGTCCCGCACCAGGAACACCCCGTGCCGCTGGCCCTGCAGCAGCGCCACCGCCTCCTGCCGACTCAGCCGCCCCCAGTACCAGCTACTCCGCTCCTCCGAGTCGAAGTTGCCCGCCATGGCTGCCTCCGCGCCTAAACGCTGGGGTGCCGCCGCCGCGCGCGCCCCTCCGGCCCCCGGCGCCCGCCGCCCAGCGGACCGGCTCCGGTTTCAGCTTCACAGCAGCGCCCGAAATGGCGGCGGCAGCCGCGGGCCTTCCCCACCGGAAATGACGCGCTCCCTGCCCTAGGGAGGCTGCCGGGAAGGGGCCCGCGGCCCGCCATTGGGAGAAGGGCAAGGCGCCACTCGCGCGCGCACTGCGCATGCGGCTTCATGGGCGGTGCCGCCCTGCTCGGCCCCGGGCTGCGGAGGATAGGAGGCGGGGTCTAGGGTCCGGGGGGCGGGGCCTCGCAGCCTCCCGCAGAGACGGGCGCCTGCGCTACGGACAGAGCGGTGCTTCTCCGGGCTCCCGTTCCTGGACGACCCGGGACTTATAGGCAGCGACTCCCAGACAGAATTGGAGGAGAAAAGATGCGTGTGGCCCTGGGGCCTGAGTTCTCGGCCAGGCTTCCTGCGATATCAGTCTGTTTCTTTTCTCTTTTTCTTTTTGAGACGGAGTCTTGTTCTGTCGCCCAGGCTGGAGTGCAGTGGCGCGATCTCGGCTCACTGCAACCTCTGCCTCCCGGGTTCAAGCGATTCTCCTGCCTCAGTCTCCCGAGTAGCTGGGACTACAGGCGTGAGCCACCGCGCCCGGCTGATTTTTGTATTGTTGGTAGAGACGAGGTTTCACCATGTTGGCCAGGCTGGTCTCGAACTCCTGACCTCAGGTGATCCACCCGCCTCGGCCTCCCAAAGTGCTGGGGTTACAGGCGAGAAACATCGCGCCCGGCCACGTCGCTCCGTTTATGCTCGTTCCTCTAGCTTCTCCACAGGCCAGCTGACGTTCTCATTTTCATTGATTCACCTAGGACGTTGTTGTTGACACTCCACTTGCACTACGGGTGCAAAGGTGATCAAGGCTGGAGACCAGTGAGAGGAACCAGGAAACTGGATGACAAAAGGATGACAAATGCTGACAAACGCTGTCATGGGAAATGGACATGAACACAGAGCAGAGCCCCCACATCCAGTCTGTGGAGTAATCCAGGAGGGCTTCCCAGAGGAGGCAGCATGTGTTGACTGCTGAATGACAAATGGGGAAGGACATTCTTTCTTTTTTTTTTTTTTTTGAGATGGAGTCTCGCTCTGTCACCCAGGCTGGAGTGCAGTGGCACGATCTCGGCTCACTGCAAGCTCCGCCTCCCGGGTTCACGCCATTCTCCTGCCTCAGCCTCTCCGAATAGCTGGGACTACAGGCGCCCGCCACCACGCCCGGCTGATTTTTTTTGTATTTTTAGTAGAGACGGGGTTTCACCGTGGTCTCGATCTCCTGACCTCGTGATCCGCCCGCCTCGGCCTCCCAAAGTGCTGGGATTACAAGCGTGAGCCACCGCGCCCGGCCCTCAACAACCTTACTTGACAAGTATTCCCATCTTACAAAAGAGAAAACTGAAGCTCAGAGAGTTTAAGTAACGTGTCCAGAGATACACGGTCGCAGAGTGAGGAGCTAGGGTTCAAATCCTGGAAGGAGAGACAGCTATGGTCACTCTGCTCTACCCTCAATTTTCTGAGATAGGAATTGGGAGGAAGGGGTGGCAGAAATCTACATTTTTAAAAAAGTCAGCTGTGGATTATGGTCTAATGAATAACACAGCCCTTCTGGACTCACACACCCTTGAGCCTGCTCTGGGGAAGTGGGGGTTGGGGGCTGGGAGGGACAAGGGCACCTTTCCTGCTGTAGGTGACTCATCGTGACCCTGGCTTAGTCACAGCCTGGCACTGTGAGCCAGCAGAAGCAGCCATCCCAGTGTGAATTCTGGCTGGTCTCTGAGCTCTGGACCTTACCCAGATACTGCCTGTTCCAAAGCAGTCCCTCTGAGATCCCTCCCTAGGGCGCATGGAAATTACAAGAAAAAGAATTTTTTTTTTTTTTTTTTTTTTTTTTTTGAGATGGAGTTTCACTCCTGTTGCCCAGGCTGTAGTGCAATGGCACAATCTCGGCTCACCACAACCTCCGCCTCCCGGGTTCAACTGATTCTCCTGCCTCAGCCTCTTGAGTAGCTGGAATTACAGGCATGTGCCACCACGCTCGGGTAATTTTTTGTATTTTTAGTAGAGACAGGGTTTCTCCATGTTGGTCAGGCTGATCTCAAACTCCCGACCTTAGGTGATCCGCCTGCCTCGGCCTCTCAAAGTGCTGGGATTACAGGTGTGAGCCACCGCACCCTGCCAAAAAAGAATTTTTTTAAGAAGAATAGGCCGGGTGCGGTGGCTCACGCCTGTAATCCCAGCACTTTGGGAGGCAAAGGCGGGTGAATCACTTGAGGTCGGGAGTTCAAGACCAGCCTGGCTAACTGGGTGAAACCGCATGTTTACCAAAAATACAAAAATTAGCTGGGAGTGGTGGTGGGCGCCTGTAGTCCCAGCTACTAGGGAGGCTGAGGCAGGAGAATCGCTTGAACCCGGGAGGCGGGGGCTGTGGTGAGTGAAGATCACGCCACTGCACTCCAGCCTGGGCGACAGAGGGAGACTCCATCTCAAGAAAAAAAAAACAAGAAGGAGGCCGGGCGCGGTGGCTCACGCTTGTAATCCCAGCACTTTGGGAGGCCGAGGCGGGCGGATCACGAGGTCAGGAGATCGAGACCACGGTGAAACCCCGTCTCTACTGGAAATACAAAAAAAATCAGCCGGGCGTGGTGGCGGGCGCCTGTAGTCCCAGCTACTTGGAGAGGCTGAGGCAGGAGAATGGCGTGAACCCGGGAGGGGGAGCTTGCAGTGAGCCGAGATTGCGCCACTGCACTCCAGCCTGGGCGACAGAGCGAGACTCCGTCTCAAAAAAAAAAAAAAAAAAAAAAAAAACAAGAAGGAGAAGGAGGAAGAAATCATAACTAAGATGGAAAACGAAGAGATAAGAAGGGAAGACCCCTCCATCAGCCGCCACTCAAGCGTGCTTCCCTCCTTGTAGACAGAGGAGAATCCACAAATTCAGATGCCAACAGCATAGGAACGGGAGTGAACCTCGGGACAATGAGTGAGCAAGCCCACCCCTCTCTCCTTTCTTTTCTCATCCTCCTCCATCCCCTTCAAACACAAGGATTTGCAGCTATGATGGCGGCTTTTGCCCTCTGATAAGCCTGAGACCTGTCCTACAAAGAAAGTGACCTCCTTGCTCAGGATAGGTTTCTGCTGTGTATTTGGGGCGGGGGGAAGGAGAGAAGGGAGGGTCCTGAAAAGAGTCTCTGAAGCAGAGGTGAAAGGGGGAGAGAATGGAAGGCTGCTCATTCCAACAGGAAAATCTACCCAAATCCTCCACTCCCAGCTCTGCTGACTAAAGAAAGACGTTCCTTCTTTCAGCAATGGGGAAGAAACTGGAGCTTGACAAGCTGCTTGCCCGCTGGTTCCGTCCCCTGAAGCCTCCAGAGCCGCATCATAGGGTCATGACACGGCACAAGGTTGGGTACCGTGTAAATGGCTCGCTCTGAAGTTGGGCTACTTATTCCCACTTTTCCTTGAAAAAAATAAAGTAGGCAGAAAGAAAATTATTTCTAGCCGGACATGGTGGCTCACACCTGTCATCCCAGCACTTTGGGAGGCTGAGGCGGGCAGATCACGAGGTCAGGGGATCGAGACCATCCTGGCTAACATGGTGAAACCCTGTCTCTACTAAAGATACAAAAAATTAGCCGGGCGTGGTGGCGGGCGCCTGTAGTCCCAGCTACTTGGGAGGCTGAGGCAGGAGAATGGTGTGAACCCGGGCGGCAGAGGTTGCAGTGAGGCAGAGGTTGCAGTGAGCTGAGATCGCGCCACTGCACTCCAGCCTGGGCGACAGAGTGAGACTCCGTCTCAAAAAAAAAAAAAAAAAGAAAAGAAAATTATTTCTATCAGTCTTTCCGCCATCTTTCCACGCCACCACAATGGTACCTGTGAATATCCTGGCCGATGCTGGCAACAGCATCAACAGTGCCGAAAAGAGAGGCAAACGCCAGGTTCTTTTTCTTTCTTTTGAGACAGAGTCCTGCCCTGTCTCCCAGGCTGGAGTGCAGTGGTGCAATCTCAGCTCACTGCAAGTTCCACCTCCCAAGTTCAAACAATTCTCCTGCCTCAGCCTCCCGAGTAGCTGGGATTACAGATGTGTGTCACCATGCCTGGCTGATTTTTGTATTTTTAGTAGAGACGAGGTTTCATCACGTTGGCCAGGCTCATCTCCAACTCCTGACGTCAGGTGATCTGCCCGCCTCAGCCTCCCAAAGTGCTGGGATGACAAGCGTGAGCCACCGCGCTCAAATGCCAGGTTCTTACTGGGCCGTGCTCTAAAGTCCTCATCCAGTTGCTCACTGTGATGTTGAAGCGGGGTTACATTGACGAATTTGAAATCACTGATGATCACAGAGCTGGGAAAATTGTTATGAACCTCAGAGGCAGGCTCACCGAGCGTGCAGGGATCAGCCCCAGGTTGGATGTGCAACTCAGAGATCTAGAAAAATGGAAGATAATCTGCTTCCATCCCACTGGTTTGGTTTCACTGCACTCAGCTGGCATCATGGACTGTGAAGAAGCAAGACGAAAACACACAGGAGGGAAAATCCTGGGATTCTTTTTCTAGGGATGTCATACATATTTACAAATAACATGCCTCATAGACCAAAAAAAAAAAAAAAGCAATTATTTGTTTTTTTGTTTGTTTTTTGAGACTGGAGTCTCGCTGTGTTGCCCAGGCTGGAGTGCAGTGGCATAATCTCGGCTCACTGCAACCTCCGCCTCCCGGGTTCAAACGATTCTCCTGCCTCAGGAGGCCAGGTTGGTGCCGAACTCCTGGCCTCAAATGATCCACCCATCTCAGCCTCCCAAAGTGCCGGGATGACAGGCGTGAGCCACTGTACCTGGCCTAAAAAGACAATTATTTGTATCAAGATGGCAAAAATGGCTATTTAAAGAGAAAACTGACAGTATCACCTTCCAAAATGTGTGTGAGAGAGAAAGAGAGAAAAGGTGGGTGTGTGCAGATACAATGTATGGTAGTGGGAAAATGCATTCCTGCCGTGTTCTCATCCACTTATGGAGACAGGGAGGGTAGAAAGGGGACAGGGAGGCCAGGTGCGGTGGCTCACGCTTGTAATCCCAGGACTTTGGGAGGCCGAGGCGGGCGGATCATGAGGTCAGGAGATTGAGACCATCCTGGCTAACATCGTGAAACCCCGTCTCTACTAAAAATACAAAAAATTAGCCGGGTGTGGTGGCGGGCACCTATAGTCCCAGCTACTCAGGAGGCTGAGGCAGGAGAATGGCGTGAACCCAGGAGGTGGAGCTTGCAGTGAGCCGAGATCGCGCCACTGCACTCCAGCCTGGGAGACAGAGCGAGACTCCGTCTCAAAAAAAAAAAAAAAAAAAAAAAAGAAAGGGGACAGGCAGATGTCCAAGGGATGGACGATGAGAAAGGGAGGCCCCAGTGCCTGCCTGTAGTTCTGCAGGGCGATGGAGTGAGACTCGTCTCAAAACACACACACAAACAAACAACCTGTTGCCCAGGCTGGAGTACAGTGGCGCCATCTCGGCTCACTGCCACCTCCACCTCCCAGGTTCAAGCAATTCTTCTGCCTCAGGAGGCCAGGTTGGTCTCGAACACCTGACCTCAAATGATCCACCCACCTCGGCCTCCCAAAGCGCCGGGTTGAATGAAGGAAGGATGAATGGAGAACTGGCGGAAGCTCGTCTAGAGCCAGGATTAGCTTTTCCCACAATTGGCAGATATTTCCTGGAGGGCACTGGACTTCCCTCAGGATGTGAGCTGAGGGCACAAGCCAGTCCTGGTTACCTCTCGAAAGGTCAGAGTAGGCTGGGCACGGTGGCTCACTACTGTCATCCCACCACTTTGGGATGACCACTTTGAGATCGTACCATTGCACTCCAGCCTGTGCGACAGAGACTCTGTCACCAAAAAAAAAAGGCGGACGCCTGGGTAATGTCTGCGATGTCATTCTCGCGTGCATTCTGGTTTGCTAGAGAAAGGAATGTCGACACAGTTATAAAGCACTTAACTCAATACCTATCTTAACTGTCAGCTTCTTGGAGCCACTGTTACTGTTGATAAAGTGGACGAATAATTGTGGTTTCATTTTTCCTCGGGAAAATTAATCATGGAGCGAGGCATCAAAATTTAGGTGTGTGTACAGGATTGTGTCAAGCCCAAAATATCACACTGCGTGTTATCTCACTGTTTGAGAATCTCCACCCCAGGTTACAAATCTAAGCTGCTCAGGCAGCTGGCCTGACCCAGGGCCAAACCTATTCTTGCCTCTAAGCTCTACATGCACCGTTCTCTCCACCTACAGCGTGCTGCCCTCTTGGAAAAACTCACAGCCATCTGCTGATGAGCTCCGTGGTTGCAGCTTGAAGCACCCATTCTTTCTTTTTTTTTTTTGCTGTATCACCCAGGCTGGAGTGCAGTGGCATAATCTCGGCTCACTGCAACCT
Organism: Symphalangus syndactylus; assembly: GCF_028878055.3. Classification (NCBI taxonomy): domain Eukaryota; kingdom Metazoa; phylum Chordata; class Mammalia; order Primates; family Hylobatidae; genus Symphalangus; species Symphalangus syndactylus. The sequence goes on along the minus strand of NC_072442.2, from coordinate 67,737,563 downwards.
TCGCCTCCCGGGTTCAAGGGATTCTCCTGCCTCAGCCATCCGAGTAGCTTGGATTACAGGCATGCGCCACCCTGCCTGGCTAATTTTTGTATTTTTAGTAGAGATGGGGTTTCACCATGTTGGCCAGGATGGTCTTGAACTCCTGACCTCAGATGATCCACCCGCCTCGGCCTCCCAAAGTGCTGGGACTACAGATGTGAGCCACCGTGCCCGGCCCACTCATTCTCTTTCTTGTGGAGGCGACACTGATTTCATTTTGGGGAGTCATCTCCTCCCACTCTTGGTCCTATGGTTTCCGGTGTGGTTCACGTAGCTCTGTCTCCGGGGCAGGCACTCAATCCAGGCCTGACCAATCAGAATCTACTCCTCTCCCTGGCTACAGTGATTGGGTCAGGGTGGATACCTCATTCAAGGTGCTGCACTGAGAATCAGCTCTGAGACTTTCACATTTTGGGAAAGAGGCACCTCCTCTTTCTGCCTCCAATGCTGAACTGACAGAATGAAAGCCTAGAGCTGTGGGTGGCTGTTGCTGCCACCCCACCTCCAGGTGAGAATCTGCTTGGGAAAGAAGCCACCGTAGAGGAAGGTTCAGCCAGGCGATGGTTCCAGACTCATTCCTGACAGTGTGTGAGCACCTGGAAGTAGCCTTACCCTGGGACTAAGGTGCTAATGCTCATAAATATCCTTTTTTTGGCCCAAGCCAGTTTGGACTGGGTTTGTCACTTGCAACAGAATTTGAACGAGAGGTGGCCGGGCGCAGTGGCTCATGCCTATCATCCCAGCACTTTGGGAGGCCAAGGCGGGAGGATCACCCAAGGTCAGGAGTTCGAGACCAGCCTGGCCAACACGGTGAAACCCCATCTCTACTAAAAATACAAAAATTAGCCAGGCATGGTGGCGCATGATGTAGTCCCAGCTACTCGGGAGGTTGAGGCAGGAGAATCACTTGAACCTGGGAGGCGGAGGTTGCAGTGAGCCAATATTATGCCACTGCACTCCAGCCTGGGTGACAAGAACAAGACTGTCTCAAGAAAAACCTGCAACACGAGGCCCTTGGTTGCCTCCCAGGGGCCCTCTTCGTTTCCTAATAGTCACAAGGAGACCACATTGGCAAACATGTATTGCTTTATTTAGTGTTTCTCTGGATTGCAGAAGTGTCAGCAGTGGGCTGAGACCCCCAGAAGGGCATAGAGGCAGCTGGGAAGCCCCCAGGCCCCCGAGGGTAAGAGCGGGGAGAAGCAGCAGAAAGAGGTGATACCCTGCCGCTCCTCCCAAGGCCAGCCCCTTCCCGACGCTCCCATGCCAGGGAGGGGTCAGGGGCCAGAAAAGGCCCTACATCCTTGAGTGGGCCCGAGTGTGTGGGCAAGTTGCTGTCTGTCATCCCAAGGCCTGTACTCAGGCAGAGGCGCTTCCCACCTGGCGGCTCCCAGGGCTGACTGCTGGTCAAGGAGCCAAATCTACTCTTAAGACATGAACTGGGTTTTATGGGGCTCCCTGTCTCTGGGAATGGCAGTGAGGCATGCTGAGGAAGGGCTGCCGTCTTGGTTTTGTGGCAACCTGCCGTATGACCGTGGGCAAGTGCCTTCTCCTGTTTGGGCGTCTGTCTTCTGCTCTGTAACATCAAGGGGCTGGGCTGGATGATCTCACACTTGATCTTAGCCAAAAGGCCGAGAAGCGATTGGGCTGGATGATCTCTCAGCATCTTCTAACCTCTATGGTCTAAGATGGCCTTCCCCACTCCAGCATGGCCTCAGACTGGGATGATGAGGACAGTAAAAGGGCATTCTTTTTTTTTTAAGAAGGAGTCTCACTCTGTTGCCCAGGCTGGAATGCAATGGTGGAATCTTGGCTCACTGCAACCTCCACTTCCCGCGTTCAAGCGATTCTCCTGCCTCAGCCTCCCGAGTCGCTGGGATTACAGACGTGCACCACCATGCCCGGCTAATTTTATATTTTTACTAGAGGCGGAGTTTCTCCATGTAGGTCAGGTTGGTCTCTAAATCCTGACCTCAGGTGATCTGCCCACCTCGGCCTCCCAAAGTGCTGGGGTTACAGGCGTGAACCACCGTGCCCAGCCTAAAAGGACATTCTTAAGGCAGAAAGAAGGGGGCAGGCAAGGGTGGTCTCAGCCCCCAGATGGAAGTCAGAGTGGGCTGCAACAGGTGCAGATGGGCAGGCAGGGAGACAGGCAGGCAGACAGACAGACAAGGTGCCAAGGGAATCAGGAAGAGAGGTGGCCGGGCCAGCGAAGAGGGCACCAGAGCCCAGCCCACACAACCTCCCGGCTACATTCCTCTCCCCGCTGGAGTCAGGGAAAACACATCCAGTGTGTCCTTGGGTGGGAAATGGCTTTTTTTAAAAAATAGTTTCCTATAAAGCATCAAAAAAACCTCAGAGAAAACCTCAGCAAAAGTTCCCTTCTCTCAAATATTTGGCATCGGCAGTAGGGCTGGCATGGCTTGCTCTGGCCCTGGCTTTCCTATTGCTGTGGCCCGGCCTGGCCCACTCCTGGGGCAGCTCCTGGCCCCTGCTGCTCCCTCAAGAGAGGGACGCGCAGGAGGTGGGGGACTGCAGGTGAGCTTCTGGGTATCCCTGGGTCCCTGTCTGGAAGCTCGAGTCTTTGGTAACTGGGAGGGGGAGGAGGAGAAAAGCAAAGCGTTGGGAGTTGGGAGGGTCCAGCGGGTGCCTTTATCACCGAGAATTCAGCCGTGGGGCGACCTGCGGGGGCGGAGAGAGACACCCAAGTGGTGAGGGGAGCAGACAGGGGCCCCGGTACTCAGGCTTTTTTATTCGTCCTTTTTTCCCCCTTTTTATGGAGAATGGGGTCTCGCTATATTGCCCAGGCTGGTCTTGAACTCCCGGGCTCAAGCTATCCTCCCACCTCTGCTTCCCTAAGAGTTGGGATTACAGCCGTGAGCCACCGCACCCAGCCCCAGCGCTTAGGTTCATGAGTTCGATGCAGGCAGGAGTGGTGGGGGCCTAGTGGTCTCCATCCTGGAGACTCAGACCTGACTCCCATAGGAATGCCCACCGCCCTGGCCAGAGTGAGCCTGTCCTCCCTCCCGGCACCCCCAGTCACCCTGTACCTTCCCTGCATTGCCGTGCTGCCCCTTTTTTTTTTTTGAGACAGGGTCTCATTTTGTCACCCAGGCTGGAGTGCAGTGGTGAGATCTTGGGTCTCATTGCAGCCTCAACCTCCTGGGCTCAAGCGATCCTCCCACCTCAGGCTCCTGAGTAACTGGGACTACAGGCGTGCGTCACCACACCAGGCTTTTTATATATATATTCTGAGACGGAGTTTTGCTCTTGTTGCCCAGGCTGCAGTGCAATGGTGCAATATCGGCTCACCGCAACCTCCACCTCCCGGGTTCAAGCGATTCTCCTGCCTCAGCCTGCTGAGTAGCTGGGACTACAGGCATGCACCATCACACTCGGCTAATTTTGTATTTTGTAGAGATGGGGTTTCTCCACGTTGGTCAGGCTGGTTTCAAACTCCAGACCTCAGGTGATCTGCTCGCCTCGGCCTCCCAAAGTGCTGGGATTACAGGCGTGAGCCACTGTGCCTGGCTTTTTTTTTGAGATGGCATCTCACTCTGTTCCCTAGGCCTGGAGTGCAGTGGCATGATCTCAGCTCACTGCAATCTCCACCTCCTGGGTTCAAGCAATTCTCCTGCCTCAGTCCCCACTAGTAGCTGGTATTACAGGTGTGCACCACCACGCCAGGCTAATTTTTGTATTATTAGTAGAGATGGGGTTTCATGATGTTGACCAGGCTGGTCTCGAACTCCTGACCTCGGGTGATCCACCCGCCTCGGCCTCCCAAAGTGCTGGGATTACAGGCGTGAGCCACCGCACCCGGCCTTTTGTATTTTTTTAGTAGATGGGTTTTGCTATGTTGGCCAAGCTGGTTTCGAACTCCTGGCCTCAGGTGATCCACCCGCCTCAGCCTCCCAAAGTGCTGGGATTACACGCATGAGCCACCGTGCTGCCACCTTTACAACTTTCTGCACTGGAAGAGGTGGTATGATGGCCTCTGGATGAAGGCCCATGGTGAGGGGAGGAAGGCTTGGCAATCGCAGCCAGGCCAGGAGCGGGAAAGCAGGCCCCACTCACCACAGCCAGGTGCCCGTTCTTGGCCTTGGTGATAAGCAGCTCCGAGCCGGGGGTGAAGTCAATGATGCCATCCCTGCCGGGGCCCCCTGCAAACGTGATGCTGGGGGACGGGGTGGGTGAGGGTTTTTCCATGGAGACAGACCCCCAACCCTAAGGTGGACCCCCGCCCTGTCCCTGGGTGCCCACACAGCCCCCTCGCCACCCCCCGCCCTGTCTCCGGGTGCTGCCCGCGCCTCACCTGCCCTGGTTGATGTTGATGTTGTTCACGCGGTCGGCACTGAGGGCTGTCTTGGTCAGTGTCTCAATCACGTGGTCACTCTGCAGCACCACATCTCCCTGGGGGGCCAGGCAGGAGGAGGGGTCAGGCCCTGCCCAGAACTCGAGGAATCCCCGCCCACCTCCCCATCCACCTCCCAACCCCCCAATCCACCCCCATCCGCACGCCCACCTCCGCATCCACCCTCCCACCTCCCTATCCACCCCCATTCCCCCATCTACCCCACCTCCTCATCCACCCCCCATCCCCCTATCCCCCCACTCCTCCCCACCCCCCCACCCCTCCCCATCCACGAAAGGGCACCTTTTGCTTATTGTCCTCACGCTGTACATGAAGCACAAAAAGACTGTCGCTCAGGCTGCTGACAGAGATTCCTGAGGGGAGAGGGCAAAGATCAGAGGTCGAGTGTCAGAGCAGGGGCCCTCCCCCTGCAGCCCTGGACCCTGGCTGACCGGTCAGGTTGGCGTAATCAATCCTCTGCTTGACTTTGGCGTCCTCCACGATGACCACGGCGTTGGGTGTGAGCAGCAGCTGCCGGGAGCGAGGCTTGTAGCCCTTGCGATCGTATTTCACGACAGGCACAGCATACTGGGGACAGAGGCCAGGCTGAAGCGGCTCGGGGAGAAGCTCCTGAGGCCCCGCCCATGCCCTGACCTGCCTCCAGCTCCTGGGCAGCAGAACCATGCTGCTGGACTCAGGGCTGTGGTCAGGCTCTCACCTGAATGGGCTCAGAGCCCAAGGCCTGCAGCACTCGGGGGCTGATCTCATCTGCACCTGCAACTCAGATGGCGGGGAGGGAGGTCAGCGGAGGCAACGGGGGACCAGGACGATGACGAAAGGTCTGAGTGCTGGGAAGTCAGGGGCTCACCAAGCCGAGTGCTGATGAAGAGCCTGGGCACACTCTGAGGGTAATTATCCTTCTTGCCCTTAAAGATCTCACTAGCCACGGCCTTCTGCTGCAGCTGAGGAGACAAGGGGAGTGAGGAGAGTGTCATGGTGGGGGCACCATCTCAGGGGGCAGAGCCAGCCTTAGGACTTGAGACAGCCTCCCTCACCCACTTGCTGGTCCCTCTCTGGCTCAGCACCAGGAGGCTGAGCCCTGCCCCCTACACGCCCATCAACCCCCCACTTCCTGACCCTCTGCTGCCACCAAGCACTCCCCAGCGAGGTCACGAAGGCACTGTCGGGTTTTGAAACCGGCCTTGGTAATGTTTCCCCACCCCATGAGGCCCTGAGACTCGGCTCCAGCTTGGGGTCTTGTAGTAGCAGATCACTAATACTCAAAGTTACTGGAGGTTATCTATGCTGGGTGGATCTTTTAGCATCATCCAATACCGAGTTGGCAAAAACATGGCACATCAACCAATGCCTGTAATCAGGGCAGACATCACCAATCGACCTGAGTGAAGACGCAGACTTTTCAGCACAAGGTTCTGAGCAGTCTCTACCAATCAAGGGCAGTTGGCCCACGATATGAACCCTATTGGCCACCCCAAATGTACTCCAGTGTCCACTTCCTACACCAGGCCCAGCAGGGCCTGGCATCCAACTGAGGTCGCCGGTAGACCAGGGTAAATACGGTAGACCGGGGTAAATACGGTACACCGGGGTAAATAGAGTAGACCTGGGTAAATAGAGTAGACCGGGGTAAATACGGTAGACCGAGGTAAATACAGTAGGCGGGGTAAATACGGTAGACGAGGTAAATATGGTAGACCGGGGTAAATAGAGTAGACCTGGGTAAATAGAGTAGACCGGGGTAAATACGGTAGACCAAGGTAAATACAGTAGGCAGGGTAAATACGGTAGATGAGGTAAATATGGTAGACCGGGGTAAACATGATAGACGGGGTAAATACAATAGACGGGGTAAATACAGTAGACCAGGGTAAATAGAGTAGACCGGGGTAAATACGGTAGACTGAGGTAAATACGGTAGACTGAGGTAAACACGGTAGACCGAGGTAAATATGGTAGGTGGGGTAAATACGATAGAGGGGGTAAATACGATAGAGGGGGTAAATACGATAGAGGGGGTAAATACGATAGAGGGGGTAAATAGGGTAGACTGGGGTAAATAGAGTAGACGGGGTAAATACAGTAGAATGGGGTAAATACGGTAGACCGCGGTAAATACGGTAGACCGGGGTAAATACGAGAGACCGCGGTAAATACGGTAGACCGCGGTAAATACGGTAGACTGGGGTAAATGCCCTCCAGGCGGACACCCTTTGAGCAATGCCTGCAGCTCCCTGACTCCACTTCCTCATCCTCGCCCAGCCCCGCTCTCCATACCTGCTGCTTCCACTCAGGGCTGATACTCCGGCAGTATTTCCACACCATATTCTTTATGCACAACTCCCGCAGAAGCTCTGAGGCCTGAGGGGAACAGTGAGGTCAGAGCTCCCGGACACCCTGGGCCCTTCCCTCTGAAGACATCGAACATACGCTACCCCAGCAACGCCCTCTCCATCTGGAGACGCTTCCACTCCTGAGTCAAGAGACCGTAATTACTCGGCTGGGCGCGGTGGCTCACACCTGTAATCCCAGCACTTTGGGAGGCCGAGGTGGGTGGATCACCCGAGGTCAGGAGTTCAAGACCAGCCTGGCCAACGCAGTGAAACCCCATCTCTACTAAAAATAAAAAAAATTAGCCGGGCATGGTGGCAGGCGCCTGTAATCCCAGCTACTCGGGAGGCTGAGGCAGGAGAATTGCTTGAACCCGGGAGGCGGAGGTTGCAGTGAGCCAAGATCGCGCCACTCCCTGGGCGAAAGTGTGAGACTCCATCTCAAAAAAAAAAAAAAAAGACCTTACTTTTCACTGCTCAGCTCTGGTCCGGGCCCACCGTGAGCCCTCCCTGACCGATCCTTTGGCCCCAAGAAATCAGACCCTTCTGCTGTGTACGTTGATGGCCCCTAAATTGGCAGGGGGCGCCCACAGACCTCACGCAGGGCAGGTGGGGGCGTGGGCCAGGAGGTGTCCAGGACATTCCGGGGCAGCTGCCGCCGCAGGTTTAGCAAAAAAGAGGTGCGCACATGGTCCAGGAAGAAGGCATTCTCGGGGCAGCGGGGGGCGTGGCGCAGGATGAAGCCTCGGATGAGCCTGCGGTGGGGGGCCAGACAGGGTTGGGGGTGAGGGGCCTGGCGGTGAACCCCCCACACGCCCTGCTCTGCAGCCCCGACAAGGCACCCTGGCACTCACCGCCGGATGGTCTGCGCCGCCCACTTCCTCTTGGCTGCCTTCCTGCGGCCCAGCGTTCCACGCCACCACGACTGGATGCAGATGGCTGTCGTGGAGACCACAGATGGCTGACCTCTATCTTCTTACCATGGTGGCCCCCCCGGCCCCAGACCCTGCCCCTCCTAAACACCCATGGGCCCGCGAACCTGATCTCTTCACCCGGAGAAATTTCTGCCGCCAGTGAAAGCCCCTCCAGGCAGCTTGGATCTTTGTGGCTGCGGTTGGGAAAGAAAGGCAGTTGGCCAGAGCACAGGGAGCCAGCTGGGAGCCTGGTGCCGTCTGCACTCCATGAATGGCATGAATGGGAGAGTGGCTGAAGGAACCAGCGAGCAAGAGGAGAGTCGTGAAGAAGAATGAATGTGGGGACTGCCCGGAAAAGGGGGGGTCGGCGAGCGGGATGGCGGGCTTGGGGCTGGAGCTGGTAGGGAGGGGTGGACTCCCTGGAGAAGGAGCCCAAGGGAGTGACTTCCCTGCTTCCCAGAAGGGACCCTGTGCAGCAGGAGGCGTAGGCCTCTCTCTCACCCAGGCTCTGCCGCCGGACCTCCAGGGCATCCTCTGTGGCAAACAGGGTCTTGGGGAAGCGGATGAAGATCTTGGTCCTGGGAGAGCAGCAGTGATCAGCCCGGGGTTGCCACTCCCATTCCCCACAGGCACCCGGCACGGGCACTACCCACCTGCCCATCTTGTACTCTTCTGGCTTGTAGCCCAGGTGTCGGACCAGCACAGCCACCCCATCCTGCGGCCGTCCTGCCCACGTGGGCCACGTCTCTGGGCACAGTGACTTGTACCTGGGGACAGGAGGGGCAGGAATGCACGCGGCCCCCACCCCAGTCAGCAGCCTGCCCTGGGGACCCAAATCAGCTTTCTCTGGGCACCTGCTGCGTGCTCCCACTGACTCGTTCACAGCTCGCAGGAGGCTCACTCGGTCACTGCCCCCGTTTTAAAGATGAGGAAACAGTTCTTGTCTACCTAAGGCCAAGTAACTAGAAAGCGGCAGAGATGGAATTCACAGTTTGACCCCCCAGACCCCCGACTCAGAAGAACCACAAAGCTGCTCCACCCTTTCGGAGCCCCTTGGAAGCTGCCCTACAAGGCTTGCTGTTTGCCTCTGGTGCCCGGCACGTGGACGGAGGCCTCCTGTACCCCTGACCGGGTGTCCTGGAGGGCACGGCCTACGGGAGCCGGGTATTCTTTCCACCCAGCTTGATGTCAGGTCCGCAGCACCAAGGGCCTCCACCAAGGGCAGCCCAGGGCCGCCGCATTTCTAAAATGGGGCCGAGAACCCTTGTCTGCCCTCATGGGACCTAGGGGCTCCTACCCTCCCGCTCCCCTTCCCTGGCACCAAGCCGGACCTGCCCCCACCTTTGCAGGAAAGCTTCGTATTTGCGGCGATAGGCAAAGCCGGCTCTGCGCACGCGCAGGTTCTCCATCAGCCCCAGGTACTTCACCTGGTGCCGGATCAGCACCTCGTCAAAGCGGCCTGGGGTAGGGGGAGCGCCGTGGTCAGCGGGCTGGCGCTGACAGCCTGTCTCCTGCAGGGGAGGCCCGGCCCCGAAGTCCCCCGTGGGAGGGGCCTACCGGGCTGTTTGGCATCATTCGGCTTGATGCAGCGGACGTAGGCGGGCTCCTTAGACTGCAGGATCTCCACCAGCTGCAGGAGGCTCATCTTGAACTGGGTGGCGACCTGGTGAGCCAAGAGGCATGGAAGGTTGGCCGGAGCTGGGCTAAAGCTGCTGACCCCAGCAGCGAGTACCCCACTCCCCCGGCTGGTGATGCGAGCAGCAGCCCCTGATTCTGCCTGCTCCTTATTCCTCCTACACCTTCCTCGCAGGAGAGGAGGGGGCCAGACTCCACCCCTTACCCCTCTGGCTGGGCGAGAGATCTCAGTCTACGAGCCTCACTCCAGCCTAAAACTCCTGCTCAGGTCTCCCAGCAATCTCAATGCTACACCTCCCTTTAGTGGCCCTTCTTTTTCTTTCTAGAACTTCAGGGCTGCATTCCTAAACAGCGTATCCCATGTTACGCATTCAGCTATTATCTGGGTATGCTGCTCTGCGGGACCTGGAAGGATCTCAGGCCTGGTGGAGAACACACTCCTTGGCAAAGACTCACAATCCCGCGTGGTCCGAGAGTAGCAGGTGTATGCCTGGGGGTTCTGAGAGCCTCATAAAGGAACAACTCATGCAGTCTGAGGGGTAGGGGCACTAGGTGAGGTCTTCTGGAAAGGACGCTCTGCTGAGCTTTAAAGGATAAGGAGGAGGGGCGGGTGCACTGGCTACAGGGAAGGACTGAGGGGAAGCTGCTAAGTACTCTGGCAAGATCCAGTGGCTGTCCAGTGGCTGGACTGGGGAGACAAGAGAAAAAGAACGAGGGGGCCGGGGCCAGGCGCGGTGGCTCACGCCTGTAATCCCAGCACTTTGGGAGGCCGAGGCGGGCGGATCACCTGAGGTCAGGAGTTTAAGACTAGCCTGGCCAACATGGTGAAACCCCATCTCTACAAAAATAAAAAAATTAGCCAGGCACGATGGCGGGTACCTGTAATCCCAGCTACTTGGGAGTGGGAAGTGGGAGAATGGCGTGAACCCAGGAGGCAGAAGTTTCACTGAGCCGAGATAGCGCCACTGCACTCCAGCCTGGGCAACAGAGCGAGACTCCGTCTCAAAAAAAAAACAAAAAAACAAAGAACCAGGGATGACACCCAGATTTCTGGCCTGGGGGACTGAGTAATCCCTGTCCTGAGTTAGGGAGAGAAGGAGAAAGCCTGGAGGGCAGACCAAGGGCCCGTTTGTTATAGACCAGTGGGATCTAGGGTGCCTGGGGCCATCTAGGGGAAGAGGATGAGATACACGAGTCTGTGGCTTGCTGGAGACGCCTGGGCGGGAGGGTGTGTAGGCATCCTCGCAGGGAGACGCTGGGGCTAGCAGGATGTGGGCGCTTTGGAAGAGGGTGGAGTGGACAGCAGCAGCGGGGAGGGGTGCAGGAAGCCAGACCCCGGGCAGCATGTCGCCTGCATGCCCTCCCTGCCAGGCAGTCTGGCTTCCACCTCTCTATGGACTCACTGACCTCACTCTTCTGGGGCTCCCCTGACCCTCTTCTTGCCAAGTCCAACAGCCGTACCTCCGCCTCCAGCTCGCTGGAGCTCTCCCTGCATCTGGCACCCTGGCCATGCCTGCCTTTCCCGGTCCTTCTCCTTGATGCCATCGCCTTCCCACTCACCTCATGGCCTTTTTAGACTCTCTGTATCTGGACTGGGCCCTCACTATAGGTTCACCTGACATTCCCAAGTCATCTCCAATGCTTCCTCCTCCAGGAGCCTCCCCAATCCCTCACCCCTTCCGCCCTGTTAGGCCGTTTGCTGTTCCCTCTTCTAAGTTTGCAAAGCACCCTGTGCACATTGCTGCAGGCACACCCACTCACTGTGGTACCTCAGTGCCTGGCAGCATCTGTTATAAATGTCTGCTGAGTGGGTGGACACATGACAGCAGCCACACAGAGACAGCTGTCAACATATGGGCACCCACAGAAACAGACGTACACACGGATTCCCCTACAGAGACAGCCCACACTGAAGACACACGGCTCCACTACAGACACAGCACACACACACAAGCAGGCAAACAGGGACGGGCACAGTGGCTTACACCAGTAATCCTAACACTTTGGGAGGCCGAGGCAGGTAGATCACCTGAGGTCAGGAGTTTGAGACCAGCCTGGCCAACGTGGTGAAACCCTGTCTCTACTAAAAATACAAAAAATTAGCTGGGCGTGGTGGTGGGCGCCTGTAATCCCAGCTACTCGGGAGGATGAGGCAGGAGAATCGCTCGAACCCGGGAGGTGGAGGTTGCAGTGAGCCAAGATTGCACCACTGCACTCCAGCCTGGGCGACAGAGCAAGGCTCTGTCTCAAAAAAAAAAAAAAAAAAAAAAAAAAAAAAAAAAAAAAAGTAGGCAAAGAGGCACCTAAGGCAGCCCCCCTACAGACACCTGCAGATGTGTGCACAGGCTCCAACACGGGTTCACATGCACGCTGCCCACTCCCAGGCTCACGCAGGTCCTCACGCACATTTGGGCGCACGCACCCCCGCACCCGGTCCCACCACCTCCTCACCGTCTCTGGCCGCTTCTTGTCACTGAGCTCGCTCCGGTCGAAGCACTGGCTCATAATGGGATTCTTCGAGCTACACATGGTCTGTGTGGGCAGAGCCAGGGTCAGGGTGGGGCACAGGGACAGGTAGGACAGGATCCTGGACACAGGTACAGAGCTGTGGGCTATCCCCACCCCCACCCCGGCCTCCCCAGGTCCTCCTCACCTCCTTAAGGTTCCGGAAGAGAAGGTCATTGTTTTTGTCCAGAAATCCTGGGAGGGGAGAGCAGATGTGAGGTGAGACAGAGCCTCCCTGCAGGCCCCTGTGGGGACACAGCCCCAGGATCCTCACCGGTCACACTGTAGGTCACCTCCCCAGCATAGTGCAGAAGGCGGAATTCCCCTCGGCCCAGAGATTTCCTGGTCCGCTGGTCAGCCAGCTTGTGCCTGGGGGTGACAGGGAGGAAGCTGCAGATGGCTGCCGGCCTGAGCCAAGCCCTCTGCCTGCTGAAAGGGCCTCAGGAGCAGGAACCAGCTGCCCAGTGAAGAGCAGGTGCACCCCAGGCCGGGCACAGTGGCTCACGGCTGTAATCCCGGCAGTTTGGGAGGCCGAGGCGGGTAGATCACAAAGTCAGTAGTTCGAGACCAGCCCGGCCAATATGGTGAAACCCCGTCTCTACCAAAAATACAAAAATTAGCCAGGCGTGGTGGCGGGCGCCTGTAGTCCCAGCTACTCAGGAGGCTGACGAAGGAGAATCACTTGAACCTGGGAGGCAGAGGTTGCAGTGAGCCGAGATCGCGCCAGTACACTCCAGCCTGGGTGATAGAGCAAGAAGTCGTCTCAAAAAAAAAAAAAAGCAGGTGCGCCCCCAGGGCTGGGTCACCGAGGCAGGCCAGGCAGGGCCAGTGGCCTCCCTGCTCAGAGCGGACCAGGGAGGCTCAGTGAGGTAGATGGCCTTGGCCAGGGCCACACAGTGCCAGGACCGGGACCTGGGCCTCCTGACGGCCAGGGCACGCTGCAGGGAGGGCAACTCTCGTTGCTTCCGGCCGCTGAGGGCTCTGCTCAGAAGGGGGTGGTGAGCTGCCCACTACTTTTCAGACTGGAATCTGCTGCCCCAAGAGAGCACTTAAGTCTTAGGCGTGTTTATACCTTTTCGCCCATTTGCTACTTTTACGAACTATTTCAAGCAGCTAACCAGACATACGGACAAAGATTGAAGGCACGGAGATGTCTGTGGCAGCCTTGTGATTTCAGCAGAAACCTGGGAGGCTGGCCAGGGGCACTGAAGGGCTGGGTGAGAGAGGGGAGTATCTGTGGGTCAGAGCTGCTCCAGGAAGCGTTCTGAGGAAAATGTTCTGTTTGATGATACAGGAAAATGCACAGGATATGGCATTACCCTGAGCTTCATACACAAGAAGTTCTCGACTATGAAAAAAAATGCATAGAAAAAGGCAGGAGGGAAGTGCCTCACACAGTTAACAGCCATGGCCTTCTGGCGACAGGATCACAGGTGGCTTTTGCGCACAATCCAGCTTTGTTCTAATGAGGAATATTATTTTTATAATCAGAAACAAGTTTTTAGTATTTGTTATTTAATGAATCAGGCAGCCCCTAAACCCGAAGAGATTCAGAGAGACTCCTAGAAACAAGTCTTTTTTTTTTTTTTGAGACGGAGCCTCGCTCTGTCATCCAGGCTGGAGTGCAGTGGCGCCATCTCAGCTCACTGCAAGCTCCGCCTCCCAGGCTCAAGCAATTCTCTTGGCTCCCAAGTAGCTGGAATTACAGGTGCCCACTACCACGCCTGGCTAATTTTTGTAGTTTTAATAGAGACGGGGTTTCACCATGTTGGCCAGGCTAGTCTTGAATTCCTGACCTCAGGTGATCCACCCACCTAGGTCTCCCACAGTGTTGGGATGACAGGCGTGAGCCACCGCGCCCATCCAGAAACAAATTTTCAATATATTATGATGCAAAAAATACTCATGGCTTTGGCATTCAACAGCCCTGGGACTGACCCCAGCTTGGCAACCTAGATGAGAGCTAATTTTGGGGAAATGACTTCGCCTCTTAGAGTCTCAGTGAGAAAACACCAAGAACCCCTCAAGGAGCGGCTGCAGGTGAAACAACGACGTGCACAGCACGCGTCAGACCGTGCTGGACAGAGGCGCTGTTCCTGTTGCTACCTCTTCCCACTTCAGAGGATTCCTTCAATAAAAAGCAATTTCCAAAAACGGAAGATGAAAAATCTTAGCAAGTTTCATTCTCAAAAAAGAATAGGGAGGAAGCCAGGCTACTAGTGTCTTGTTTTTTGTTTTTTTGGGTTGAAGTCTCACTCTGTCGCTCAGGCTGGAGTGCAATGGCATGATCTCGGCTCACTGCAACCTCCACCTCCAGGGTTCAAGCGATTCTCCTGCTTCAGCCTCCCGAGTAGCTGGGATTATAGGCACCTGCCACCACACCCAGCTAATTTTTGCATTTTTAGTAGAGACTGGGTTTCACCATGTTGACCAGGGTCGTTTCGAACTCCTGACCTAAGGTGATCCAACCAGCTCAGCCTCCCAAAGTGCTAGGATTACAGGCATGAGCCACTGCACCTGGCCTTCTTTCTCTCTTTTTTTTTTTTTTTTTTTTGAGACAGAGTCTCGCTCTGTCGCCCAGGCTGGAGTGCAGTGGCGCGATCTCGGCTCACTGCAAGCTCCGCCTCCCGGGTTCATGCCATTCTCCTGCCTCAGCCTCTCCGAGTAGCTGGGACTACAGGCGCCCGCCACCACGCCCGGCTAATTTTTTGTATTTTTAGTAGGGACGGGGTTTCACCATGGTCTCGATCTCCTGACCTCGTGATCCGCCTGCCTCGGCCTCCCAAAGTGCTGGGATTACAAGCATGAGCCACCGCGCCCGGCTTTTTTCTCTTTTTTAAAAAATTAATTAATTATTTTTTTCCTTTTTTTTTTTTTTTTGAGATGGAGTCTTGCCCTTGTCACCCAGGCTGGAGTGCAGTGGGTTTATCCTAGCTCACTGCAGCCTCAAAACTCCAGGGCTCAAGTGATGCTCTCGCCCCAGCCTTCTGCATAGATGGGACTCCGGGCGTGTCAGTGTGCCTGGCTGAGCTTCTTAGTTTCTGGACGCACGTGAGGGGTCCCTAACTCAGCACCTTCCCTGGTCACCTCCTTGCGGCTGGTGTTTTGTGATGGTGGAGGGACTCCTGCACTCCGCAGGCTCTGCTGCAAGTGAGTCCTCGCGCCCAGCAGCCCCGCAGCCCCACTCACGTCAGGAAGTGTGGATGGTGCTTGACAGTATCCTCCAGCTTCTCCAGGAAGGTCAGATCCGTGGCCTCCCCGGGGCGCAGACACTCCTCATCCTGGGGGGTGTGGCACAGGGGGAAGGACGTATGGGGGACAGGCCAGAGCGCACAGAGGATTGGGGTCACCGTGCTGGGAGGCACACACACAGGGGAGGGGCAGATCACAGGGAGCCTCCACAGAGAGCTTCCAACGGGGCGGCACCTCTCTCCATCCTCCATTCACAGCCCTGCCCTGTCTCTGCTCAGCCCCAAACTCTGGCCCTCTGTGGACCAGCCTGGAGAGAACGGAGATGGGGGACATCCCCCCACCCAGCCTCCAGCACGAGGCCTTGGAGGCACAGAGGACTCACCAGAATCGAGATGATGCCCTTAAACTTCTCCTCTACCAGATCACAGATGATTTTGTTGTTGAAATACTGGACGGGCTCCCACTGAGGGGCAGAAGGGAAGGAAGGCATCACCGTGCAGTCCTGGCACCCTCTCCCAGGGGCCCCGATGCCCAGGCTCCCCGTGGCCCACGGAGAGTGCCCTCAGGCTAGCACACACCGCGATGCCCTCCGCCTCGTACTCCTCCTGCTCCGACTTGAGCGTGAGCTCGATGAAGAGCTGCTGCAGCTTCTCGTTGCAGTAATTGATGCAGAACTGCTCAAAGCTGTAAGGAAGGAGAAGAGCTCACAGTGGCTCAGCGGGGACAGAGAGAGGGGAAAAGCTGGACGAGGCCCCTGAGCACAGGAGGTGAGAAACACAGAGACAGCCCCCAGCTGGTTGGGGAATCACAGGGCAGGAATGAGAGGCTGGGGGACAGAAGAGAGGGGGGAGGACAGGAGAACAGGAGGAGAGACGGGGGAAAGGTGGCACTGACCTGTTATGCTGAAACACTTCAAAGCCATAAATATCCAGGAGCCCGAGAACCGTGGTGCTCCGCCAGCTGGGGCTCTCCGCATCCTAGGGCAGTCATTCAACCGAAGGCGTGGGCCCCCGCGCGTGCCAGCCCCACCCCGCAGCCCCCCACCTCGCCGACAGCCCTCCCTCCTGCCTCGAGAGCCGTGTGGACCAAGCCCTCACCTTGGAGGCCAGCGACCTGTTGATCTTCCCGACGAGCCAGGTGAAAGTGCGGCTGTACACAGCCTTGGCGAGGGCGTCTCGCGCGTAGGCGGCCTGCTCCAGGTTCAGCGGGCTCAGGAGCTGTGGGCGCAGCGTGAGGCAAGGAGATGAATGCCACAGAGCCCGTGCCTCCCACCTGCCCCCAGACGCAGGCAGACCAGGAAGCCGTCACCACTCTGCACTCCCAGCTCCAGCGAGCCTGCGGTGTGGGGAGGGGTGCTGTAGTGGGACCTCAGGAGGACAGGTGGCCACCCCAGAGGGAAGGTGGTAGAGGGATAGGAGGCCTCATTCTCGAGGTGGGCGTCCGGTTCCAGCGGGACTGTTACTCTCTTCTTATGTGATCCTGCCCAGCTCACTGTGCTGCTTATTTTTTTTGAGACAGAGTCTAGCTCTGATGCCACGATCTTGGCTCGCTGCAACCTCTGCCTCCCGGGTTCAAGTGATTCTCCTGCCTCAGCCTCCCGAGTAGCTGGCATTACAGGCACCTGCCACCACGCCCAGCTAATTTTTGTATTCTTAGTAGACGGGATTTCACCACGTTGGCTAAGATAGTCTCGAACTCCTGACCTCAGGTGACCTGCCCACCTCGGCCTCCCCAAGTGCTGAGGTTACAGGCGTGAGCCACCGCACCCAGCTTTCACTCTGCTTCTCTGAGCAGCCTTCCTTCTGTCCCTCCAGCATTCCTGAGGGGACCAGGCGAAGGGGAGTGATGGGAGTAGGGGCTGCCTTGGAACACCTGCTCCTCCACACCCAAGGGCAAGGGCCTGGCCTCACCTCCTCCCCCTTGGCGATGATCTTCCTGTGTGTCAGGGCTTCTCGCAGTGTCGAGCCTTCCACACAAAGGAGCTGGCAAGGGCAGGCAAGGACGAAGTGAGGGTGCACCCCTAGCCCCTGCCCCCGGTGTCCTCCCGCTGCCCTCTGCCCGCCCTGCTCACCCTGGTCAGATACTTGAGCTGGTTCTCGGTGGTGACCTGGGCATTGCTCTCCTCATCGGCAGCAAAGTGGATGTTGCCCAAATGAAGGACGCTGGCCACGATACTCAGCAGGTCCTGGGGGAGCAGGCCAGGGGCAGGAGGGGGTGAGAGGGGCCGAGAGCCCCAAGAGGGCAATTAGTGGATGGCCATGCAGGGGTGGGTGGTGAAGTGTCGGAGAGGAGAAGGGGCTGGAAGTGGGAATGGGTGTTAAAGGTGGAAGGTGATTCTGGGGGTGGGCCGGGCACGGTGGCTCACGCCTGTAATCCCAGCACTTTGGGAGGCCGAGGCGGGCAGATCACCTGAGGTCAGGAGTTCGAGACCAGCCCAGCCAACATGGCAAAACCCCATCTTTACTAAAAATACAAAAATTAGCCAGGTGTGGTGGCAGGTGTCTGTAATCCTAACTACTCAGGAGGCTGAGGCATGAGAATCACTTGAACCTGGGAGGCAGAGGTTGCAGTGAGCTGAGATCACACCATTGCACTCCAGCCTGGATGAAAGAGTGAGACTTCATCTCAAAAAAAAGGAGCCAGGCACAGTGGCTCACGCCTGCAATCCCAGCACTTTTGAGAGGCTGAGGCAGGAGGATCATGAGGTCAGGAGTTCGAGACCAGCCTGGCCAACATGCTGAAACTCTGTCTCTACTAAAACTACAAAAAAATGAGCCGGGTGTGGTGGCGGGCGCCTGTAATCCCAGCTACTCGGGAGGCTGAGGCAGGAGAATTGCTTGAACCTGGGAGGCGGAGGTTGCGGTGAGCCGAGACTGCACCATTGCACTCCAGCCTGGGCAACAAGAATGAAACTCCGTCTCAAAAAAAAAAAAAAAAAAAAAAGGTGATTTTGGGGGTGTGACAGGAGGAAAGGGAGGGTCCCGGAAGAGGCCTCACCTCCACTTCATCCTCGGTGAAATCAATGACTGTCAGAGCCTTCCTGACGACCTTCCAGTCACTCTTGTCGTTGATGGAAGAGACTTTGGCACACTGGCCCTGGAGGAGGGGCACAGCTGCATTGCCAGCCCTGGCACCGGATCCCTGGGTGGCACCTGCCCTGCCTGCCAGCCACTCACCTTCACCAGGTACAGGTAGCTCTGGGGGCTCCGTTCCAAGCCCAGCCTGCGAAGAGTCTCCTCCTCGCCCCCCTCCAGCAGCTGGTAGAAGACGTGGAAGTTCCGCTCCCCGTGATTCTGGTGCACCACTCGTGACTTTTCCAGGAGGTAACTGAGGATATGGCCACCCACGGGGGCACCCTGTGGGCAGGGCAGGGCATGAGGCTGGGTCGGGGGACTGGGAAAAGGACCCACCGGCCCCTCTTCTCCCCTGCACTCCTGGGCTTTGGCAGCCAGACCTGGGCGCCAATTCCAGCCCTGCCACTAGTTGTGTGGGCTCAGGCACGCCACCCACGCTGGACTCAGTTACTTCATCTAGGAAATGGGGAGATTCAACTCCATCGACCTGGCGGCTCCACCTGGATGCCTGACAGGCATCACAAATTCAACAGGCCTGAAGCTGAACACTGGACCTTCTCCCTCTTCAAACAAGCTCCTGTGAGTGTCTGCCCACCTTGGTCAGTGGTGACTACATCCTTCTCGTTGTTCAAGCCAAGGACTTGGCAGTCCTCCTGGAAGCCTGTTTTTCTTCCATACCCTACATCCAATCAGGCAGCTGATCCTGCTGCCTTAACCTTTAAAACATCCAGAATCTAATCACTGCTCACCACTTCCACTGCACCACACTGGTCTGAGCCACTGTCACCTGTCACCTACACGATGACATCAGCCTCCTAACCGGTTTCCCTGCTTAGCCTGCTTCCCCCACCATCCATTCATCTGCTCCCAATCTCCCAGTGAAGCAGCCAAAGTCATTTTTTTATTTTTCATTTTTGGAGACAGGGTCTTGCTCTTTCACCCAGGCTAGGGGGCAGTAGCGCAATCACAGTTCACTGTAGCCTCGAACTCCCAGGGCCAGGCTGCAGGGCAGTGGCGCGATCTCGGCTCACTGCAACCTCCGCCTCCCGGGTTCAAGTGCTTCTCCTGCCTCAGCCTCCTGAGTAGCTGGGACAACAGGCACACACCACCATGCCTGGCTAATTGTTGTATTTTCAGTAGAGACAGGGTTTCACCATGTTGGCCAGGCTGGTCTTGAACTCCCGACCTCACGTGATCCACCCACCCCAAACTCCCAAAGTGCTCAGATTACAGGCATGAGCCACCTCACCCAGCCCGATGACTCCCCTTCTACTCAGAGTTAAAAAAAAAAAAAAAAAAAAGTTCTTGGAACAACCCAAAACGGCCTGCACCGTGCGCCCTCTTTTCCTGGGCACCTGCTCTCTTCTCTGGCCGCTGGGGCCTCCGTGCTGTCCTGCAACACTTTCAGCACCCTCGTATCTCAGGCCTTTGTCCTGGTCCTTCCCACTGCCTGGACAGGCACCTGCACAGCCTGCTCCTCTGTCTCCATCAAACCATTATTTTTTATTTTTTTTTAGAAACAGAGTCTCACTCCGTAGCCCAAGCTGGAGTACAGTGGCATGATCATAGCTTAGGGTAACCTTGGACTCCTGGCCTCAAGTGATCCTCCTGTCTCAGCCTCTAGAGTAGCTGGGACAACAGACATGTGCCACCCTACCCAGCTGTCAAGCCTTTATTAAAATGCCACTTTCTCAGTGAGGCCTACCCTAATACGACCGCACCTGCCCCCCAACTCCTTACTGTGTTTTATTTTCTGCCACGGCCTCAATTTCCCTGTTTATTGTTTATCACCCTGGAAGGCAGGATTTTCGTTTGCTTTGTTTGACTGCTGGAATTCCAGCACCTGGAATAGTCCCTGGTACCTAGTAGGTGCTTAACACATGTAGAGCCTACTGAATGGGAATCCTCACGACACACACATCCACGGTACCTTGAAGTCAAACTGCACATCCATGTACTTCCCGAACCTGCTGGAGTTATCGTTCCGGAGGGTCTTGGCATTTCCAAAGGCCTAGCAGTGGACGGGTGTATGAGGGACACCTGGCACTCTCCCCCTGCCCTCCCGCACTGGGCTTCTCTCCCCGCCCCTCCCCTCCAGCCCTGGGCTTCTCTCCCCGCCCCTCCCCTCTGGCACTGGGCTTCTCCCCCTGTTCTCTCCCTGCCCCTTCCCTCCCGCCCTGGACTTCTCTCCCTGCCCCTCCTCTCCCGCCCTGGGCTTCTCTCCCTGCCCCTCCCCTCTGGCACTGGGCTTTTCTCCCTGTTCTCTCCCTGCCCCTTCCCTCCCGCCCTGGACTTCTCTCCCTGCCCCTCCCCTCCCGCACTGGCCTTCTCTCCCTGTTCTCTCCCCACCCCTCACCTCCAGCACCGGGTTGCTCTGCAGCAGCCGGTCCCGCACAGCACCTCCGCGCTCGGGGGCTGGGCAGGTCTCTGCATAGAACTGTAGCAGCCTCTTGGTGGCCTCCGTCTTGCCTGCCCCACTCTCCCCAGAGATCATCACGGCCTGGTCCTGACGCTCCGTACGCAGTGCTCGGTACACAGTGTCAGCCACGGCAAACCTGGGGCAGAGGCTCGTCAGGGAGTTCGGGGAGGGGGGGGCCAAGTGGAGCCCCACGGGAGTCCCACTCCCACATCTGGGGTGGAGTCCTCTCGTGGGTGGGAGTTGAATACACCCTTGAGGATGGGGACTGGCGGTCCCTCGCAGGTGTGGGCCACGGGAGATCCGTCACAGCTGAGAATGGGCGTCCCTGCCAGCGGGAGGACTGAAGATCTCACAGGTGGGAGTCTGGAGGTCACTTAGGTGGAGGCTGGAGTCACTCACAGGTAGGGCTGGGGGGTCTTCACAGGTGGGGTTCAGAGGTCACTAAGATTGGGGGGCCACTCCCAGTCGGGGAATAAGTCATGGGTGTGAATCGGAGTAGGGACTGAGTCCCACTCAGATGGAGTTGAGTTGTGACATTCATCTCTGGTCACTGGGGGTTGAGAAACTGTGGGATTCCTCACAGATGTGGCGAGGGAGGCCAGGATCATTTTAGAGTAAGGGTTGGGCGGGTTCACCTCACATGGAGACAGAGGGGTCGCTCCCAGAGGGGGTGGGGTCACTCACAGGTGAGGGGGGACTTCATAGAAACTGACGCCGCGGTAACGCTCCATATGCTGCCGGCTGTAGATCTGCAGGTCCCGGTAGGGGTTGACAGAGACCAGGACGGGGCCAATGTAGGTCTGGGGTCAGGGGAAGAGGGTCAAAAGTTTATCCCGGGCCGGGTGCGATGGCTCATGCCTGTAATCCCAGCACTTTGGGAGGCCGAGTTGGGTGGATCACGTGAGGTCGGGAGTTCGAGACCAGCCCGACCAACATGGGGAAACCCCGTCTTTACTAAAAATACAAAATTAGCCGGGCGTGGTGGCGCATGCCTGTAATCCCAGCTACTCGGGAGGCTGAGGCAGGAGAATTGCTTGAACCCAGGAGGAAGAGGTTGCAGTGAGCTGAGATCGCGCCACTGCACTCCAGCCTGGGCAAGAGTGAAACTCCATCTCAAAAAAAAAAAGTTTATCCCGGTGACCCCTGGTGTCTCCTTCCCCCGCCTCCGCCCACCCATGTCTGTGACCCCAGCATCCCTGCTGTCTCCCCACAAGGGCCTCACGTAGATGAGGTTCTCCCGAAACCGCCGCCGCAGGTTCTCGATGAAGGCGGCCTCGCTGGTGAAGTTCTCCAGCAGCACGAAATCCTGCACCCCCACCCGGTCACGGGCGGTCAGCGCACTCTCCATGGTCACCCGAACCCCGTCACTGCCCAGGGCCTGCAGAGAATGGGCCACAGAAGAGGGTCAGAGTCATCGGGGGCGGGGCAAGGCCACTTCTCCACTGCGCCTGTGGGACCGAGAGGGAACGTAGGGGCTTGTGAACTCAGGGCTGGACATGAGCACGATGGGTGCGGAAGGCCTGGGTTCGGAGGGTCTGAGTGTGGTGGGCCGGGTGCGGAGGGCCCGGGTCCCGGTGTGGTAGCACAGGGATCGCCGAGGCTGCGGGCACAGAATAGAGACAATGTGAACCGCTTGGGACCCGGACACAGGGCACGGACACAGGCAGGACCAGAGGGCAGAACCCGGGAGGTGCTGGTTTTGGGTGGAGAAAGGGGGGTCACAAGAAGGAACTCCTTCCAAGAGCAGAAAGACTGCTCTGTTGAGCTTGGACCAATCCCCTCCTCTCTCTGGGTTGCTTCCTCCTCAAGGAGGAGGAGTTGAGTTAGACCAGGTGACCTCAGGTCCCTTAACTGTGAGCCACGTGTGACAGGTGCTTTGGAGGACAAATGGCTCAGGGTCAATTCTGCAGGCAGGGTGGGGCCATCTCTCCCACCCGGACCCACCCACACCTCCACGGGTAGAGCGTCTAGCACCAAGCAAGGGGTTACTCCCAGACTACACCAGAGGGGTTCTCCCTGAGGGCCTCCCACCCCAGCTGGGCTCAGCCACCCACTCCAGAAGGGGGGGCCACCCTCGCATGGCTGGGGCCACTCCCTTTTCTCCAGCTGCTGGGCTCCCCAGGCACCTCCTCCACTGAGTCCTGAGAAGCCTCAGGGGATGGGGGGTTTACCACGGAAAGCCCAGCTGCCTCTGGGTCCTACTGGAGCGTGGAGGGTGGTACAGGCTTAGCAAGACCCTCGCCCCACAACCAGGGCTGAGATGGATCCCTCTTCAAACAGGGTCTCAGGGCTCCAGAAAATGGACACCCAGAGTATCCAGGGTCAGAGAAGAACAAGGCGGTGGTGATTGGGGGTGGATCCCGAAGGGGCCGCCGGTGTCCTCTGACCACTAAAGGCCCAGATTTCTGGCCTGGGGCGTCACTCAGGGCCGGGCCGGGCCGGGGGCCTGCCCCTCCCCGGCTTGTCCTCACCGCCCCGCTCCAATCTCGCGCCGAAGCGGCTGCCAAATCCGGCCGCGGTCCCCGCCCCCTCGCCCTCGGGTCAGGGGTCTCCGCGTTCTCAGGCGTCCCCGGCAGCTCCTCATCCGGCCCCGGATCCGAGCGTCCCGCGCGGCCCTCCCCGCCTCGGCCTCCTCCCCCTGCAACTTCCCGGGACGTTTTTCCACCCGGAGTTCCTGGGCCACGCCCGCTTCCTGGCGAGGCCGAGGCGACGCCGCGAGGTGGGGAGGGGCGCCCGGGACCCCCCGCCCTGTCCTGCCGCCCCCAGGCTCACCGACGCCCGGTAGCGCATCCTGCCCCGCCGGCCTGGCGCCCGCTCCGCTGCCCGCGCTCTGGGTCCCGGGCTTGGCGGCGGCGTCAGCGAGGGAGGGCCCGCCCCCCGCACCGCCCCCACCCGGGCCCCTGAAGCGCGGGGCTTCCCCGGCCTCCTCCGCCTCCTCCGCGGCAGGGCTGGGGTCCCCTCCAGGTGGGGTTGGTGGAGGTGGGGGTGTCAAGGGAGGGGTCCGCGGGCTGGGGGCGGGGGCGGGGGCGGAGGCAGGCGGGGCGGGCTCCGCCTGAGTCAGGTTTTCCAGGAGGGACGCCGTTGGCACCAGGGTGGAGCCCGGAATCCGCGCGGCCGCCGCGTCTACACCGACCCGGAACTCACTTCCGGGCCTGGGACGACACTCCGCGGCGGTCCCGGGCGCTGGGCGGGCACCGAGGCCTGCGGGTCCCAGAGGAAGCAGTATTTTCCTCCCCCAACCCCCGAACTCGAGTCCCGGGAAAGTTAAAAATAGAACCAATGTCCAAATACGGCCGGCGCGCCGGGCGGGCTGAGCGTTCTCCGTGCGGGACGCCGTCCACCCACACGCGCCGGGGCCTGGCCCGAGCCTCGAACCCAGGAAGATCTTGGTTTCCTCGTCAGCACGGAGCGCGCGCCCCAGGGACAGGGACGGCCAACGGGTGCCCTGGCCGAGCGCGCGGAGTCCCCAGCCTCTCCGGAGGGCTCAGTTCCCCCTCTGGGAAATTCGCGTTCCCCCCGCCCACGGCATTTGGGGCCCACAGCCTCTCTCCACCCGGGACACCCCACTCGCCTCTGGGCCCAGACCTCCTCCCTCTCTCCTTTTTTCTTTTGTTTTTTTTGAGACGGGGTCTTGCGCTGGCTCCCAGGTTGGAGTTCAGTGGCTCGATCTCGGCTCACTGCAACCTCTGCCTCCCAGGTTCTAGCGATTTTCCTGTTTCAGCCTCCCGAGTAGCTGGGATTACAGGCGTGCGCCACCACACTCGGCTAATTTTTGTATTTTTAGTAGAGACGGGGTTTCACCATGTTGGCCAAGCTGGTCTCGAATTCCTCACCTCAGGTGATCCACCCGCCTCGGCCTCCCAAAGTGCTGGGATTACAGGCGTGAGCCACCGCGCCCGGCGCATCTCCCTCCCTGCTTAGTCCCTCGGGATCTCCGGGACGCCCCCCACCTCCGAACCGGCCTCGGCAGCCCCGCCCTCGCTGGGCTCTGCGGGCACCACCCTCCCACGCCTGGGGCGAACCTTGGCTCAGATCCCACCGCGGGCAGGGGCGGGGACGTCTAGAGCCTGCAAAAGGCTGGGCTGGTTCTTCCTCGCGGTGGGACTCTGAGCAAGTCACTTAACGTTTCGGCTTCTGTTCTTCATCCCTAACATGACGCTAACACAGGCCTAGAAGGGCCGTTGGGTGGCCTGAGATAGAGCGCGAAGGCACCTCCCAGACCCCCTATAGACCCCGCTGCCCCCACCCGCCGCCTTCCCTTGGCTGGACGCTCATTCCTCACTTGCTTGCGAGCAGAGGCCTACGGGGAGCCAGGCCGTGGGCCACGCTTCCGACCCGGTAGGGAGAGCCTCAGGCGCGTCTGCAGGCACCTGCCTCCTCCACCAACACAACGGCGGACACAGACTCGCCCTGGTGGGGTAGGCAGAGCGGGGACCCAAAGCCCCAGCGCCCCAACCCCAGCTCGCGGACCCCGCTCCCTGGGGAGAGGGCGAGGCTGCGGCAGGTGCGGGCTGGATCCTTGCGGGGAAGGCTCGTTACTGTAACAACAGCCCGGCCGGGGCGGCGGCCCCGGGGACCCCCGAGCGGGAGCACCAGCTGGTGGGGGAGTGGGAGCGGGGGAGGGGGAATGGGGGCGTCTCGGGCAGAGGCGGGG
The DNA here is from genome assembly GCF_028878055.3 of Symphalangus syndactylus. Lineage (NCBI taxonomy): Eukaryota > Metazoa > Chordata > Mammalia > Primates > Hylobatidae > Symphalangus > Symphalangus syndactylus. The sequence goes on along the minus strand of NC_072442.2, from coordinate 67,712,432 downwards.
GAGGGCGGGAGGAGACGCCCGCTGCAGTGCCCCCAGGTTTAAAATCTAGAGGGAGGGCCAGGCGCGGTGGCTCAAGCCTATAATCCCAGCGCTTTGGGAGGCCGAGGCGGGCGGATCATCAGAGTTCAGGAGTTCGAGACCAGCCTGGCCAACATGGCGAAACCCCCTCTCTGCTAAAAAATACAAAAATTATCTGAGCGTTGGCCGGGCGCGGTGGCTCATGCCTGTAATCCCAGCACTGTGGGAGGCCGAGGCGGGCGGATCACCTGCGGTCGGGAGTTCGAGACCAGCCTGACCAATATGGAGAAACCCTGTCTACTAAAAATACAAAATTAGCCAGGCATGGTGGTGCATGCCTGTAATCCCAGCTACTCGGGAGGCTGAGGCAGGAGAAGCGCTTGAACCCGGGAGGCGGAGGTTGCGGTGAGCCGAGATCGTGCCATTGCACTCCAGCCTGGGCAACAAGAGTGAACTCCGTCTCAAACAAAAAAAAAATTAGCTGAGCGTGGTGGTGGGCGCCTGTAATCCCAGCTACTCAGGAGGCTGAGGCACGAGAATCGCTTGAACCCGGGAGACGGAGGTTGCAGTGAGCCAAGATTGTGCCACTGCACTCCAGCCTGGGCGATAGAGCGAAACTCCGTCTCCAAACAAAACAAAACAAAACAAAACAAGAATAATCTAGAGGGAGCAAGGAGGGGATTCAGCCTCCAGCCCGCCCAGGGGTGGGGAGCGTCCCAGAAGTCGGGGTAGAGAGTCAAGAGAGCCCCTACCGGAAGCTCAGCTCTCTTCCTGCCGGGCGAGGCGTGGGGTACTCGGGCCGGGGGCGTGGCAGGAGCCTGTGGGGGCGCGGCCAGAGGGCGGGGCGGAGCTTCGCGGCCGCAGTGTCCGCCCCGCCCCTCGCGTCACGCGGCTGGAATGAGGGGAATCCGCGCGCGGAGGGGTCGGGCCCGCTTCTTCCAGTTCCCGGGCCGCGCCGCCGCATTCCCGGGATGCCCGCTGGCGCCCCCGCAGCCACCGCCCGGCAGCGGAAGGAGGGGGCGTCTCCGCCGCTCGCGGGCCCCAGGGCGGCTCCAGCACTGGCAACCCCCGGCCTGCCCCGCCTCACTGGACGGAAGCGCGAGCCCCGGGTGGGGAGGAAAGCGGGGAACCCGGGTGGGAAAGACGCCGCGGCTGAGGCTGCAGCGCCAGGCGCCTCCTGCGTTCTCCGCGCTTTCTTAGGTTACTCCTTTCAGTGACCCCAGCCAAGCCATGAGGTCTGTATGATCACTCCAATGCAGAAGAAATTGAGGCTGGGCAGGTGACTTGTGCAAGGTCTGAGGAGGAGTGGGACTGGAACCTGGGCACTGGAACACCTTACTGCAGGGCTTCCCTGAGCCTCTTTGTGCGGTTATCAGGGCTACCAGGGCTGTGACCTTCAGTGACACGGTACAGGCCCCTGTCGGTGTCGTGTGATTCTATCATGTCACATGTGGGCTTTAGGAGTGGGCCAGGGCCTTTGGCTCTGGGCCTAGAGGTTCCCTGCAGGCCATGGCCCCTGAGTGACGAAGGAGACTTCTTCCCCAAGGCTGCCTCTGGGTCTTCTCCCACCTGGGGAGGCGTTTACTGGAACCACAGGGATGGGGTGGCCCAGCAGACCTGGGCTATCTAGTGCCCTTCAGCTCCTATAGGCCAGGTGCCTACAAGCCTGACTTCTGGGGACAGCGGAAACCTCAAATGTTCCCCCAGCCTAAGGGCACACAGATCTTGCCGTGGGGTAGGGGTGTTGGGGGCTGGGGGGAGGTGTCATCTGAGGCACCTGGGACTGCTGCTATAAACCGATGTCCACTGAGCCTGAGGCAGCAGAAAGGCAGCCATAGCCTGTCTCACGGGTGGCACAGTGCTGGGCACAGAGCAGGGCTTCAACTTCTGTTTATTAAACAAATCTTAGATCTGGGCCTGGCTGCCCATCAAGGACCATTCCAGGCCTCAGGGAACTGTTGTGAAGGGAAATGGGGAGGAGACGGTGGCGATTTACGGTGTCTACCCTGATTGCTCACTAGGGCCTCCTCGGTCAAGGACTAGCTACACAACCGTGGGTCTTTGGCTGCCAGACACCTCTGCCTGGGGGGTCCAGCCAACGTGAACAGAGGCAAGGTGCAGTGAGTGGCTCACGCCTGTAACCCCAGAACTTTGAGAGGCCGAGGTGGGAGGGTCGCTTGAGGCCAGGAGTTCAAGACTAGCCTGGGCCACATAGTGGTGAGACCCCTGCCTCCACTAAAATTTTTTTTTAAAAATTAGCCAGGCATGGTGTGTGCCTGTGGTCCCAGCTACTCAGAAGGCTAAGGTGGGTGGATTGCTTGAGCCCAGGAGGTTGAGGCTGCAGTGAGCCATGATGGTGCTACTGCACTCCAGCCTGGGTGCCCCAGAAGACCCAGTGTCAAACAAACAAATAAAGCAAAAAACCCATAACATGTTAACATAAATTTGTATGAGGGGAAAAAAAAAGTAAACGGCCCAGGAGTGGTGGCTCATGCCTGTAATCCCAGCACTTTGGGAGGCCAAGGCAGGCAGATCACTTGAGGTGTGGAGTTCCAGACCAGCCTGGCCAACATGGTGAAACCCCGTTTCAACTAAAAATACAAAAAATTAGCAGGGTGTGGTGGCACACGCTTGTAATCCCAGCTACTTGGGAGGCTGAGACAGGAGAATCGCTTGAATGCAGGAGGAAGAGGTTGCAGAGAGCTGGGATCACGCCACTGCACTCCAGACTGAGTGACAGAGTGAGATACTGTCTCAAAAAAAAAAAGGGAACAGGGCCTTTGACCCCAACCTGTACTCCCTGTTTAATGTCCTTGTAGAAAGAAGGGTGGCACTGTTTGAGCTGGTCATCACAGCCTGGCATTAACAGGCCTGCTCTCCTCCTTCCACTCCTCACACCAAGTAGTCACGACCTGCTAAAACCTCACCTCCAGGCCGGGTGCGGTGGCTCACGCCTGTAATCCCAGCACTTTGGGAGGCCGAGGCAGGTGGATCACAAGGTCGGGAGATCGAGACCATCCTGGCTAACACAGTGAAGCCCCGTCTCTACTAAAAAAAAAAAAAAAAAAAAAAAAATTAGCTGGGCATGGTGGCACGCGCCTGTAATCCCAGCTACTCAGGAGGCTGAGGCAGGAGAATAGCTTGCACCCGGGAGGTGGAGGTTGCAGTGAGCAGAGATCGCACCACTGCATTCCATCCTGGGCAACAGAGCGAGACTCCATCTCAAAACAAAACAACAACAACAACAAAAACAAAAACCTCACCTCCATCACTGCTCCTTACCTGGGCCAAGATAGCAGCCTCCTAACTGGCCTCCTTGCCTTCCTCCTATCAATCCATTTCCCCTCGGGCAACACAAATCAAACCAACACCTCATGTTCATAGAGTGAAGGTTTAGGGCACCCTCCATGTGCCAGGCCCATGATTCACACCCACTGCTGCTTACCAGAACCCTGCCTATGAACTCCGGAGACCCCCCTGCTGGCCTCAGTTTACCCCACTGCTCCTGCATTCTGGTGTGCGGTGGCCCGCCCCAGTCCCCTCTCTCCCCACCCCTCCCCCAGGAGGGGGCCTTCGCACCGTCGCCAGCCAGTCCAAGCTTCAGTGCCTGCACCTGCGGCTTCCGCAGCCCGGGGCACTCTCCCTGCCCACCTCACTGAGACTCGGCTCAGGTGTCACCTCCTTCAGAACCCCTTCCTGGTTCTCCCGAACACGCAGCGTCTCCTTATCGCACCCCGCAGGAATCAGCTGTTTCCTTGTCAGTCCCTCCCAGGAGACCTCTCCCACTCCCTACACCCAGCGAGGCACACGGTGGGGCTCAGTCACCCCTTCCTGGACCCCTGGATGAATGAATGAATCTCAGAGCCAAGCGGTGCGCGGGAGGCCGGAGCGTGAGGACTGAGGGCCGCGTGGCCATCCTCATTCTCCGGCCACCCCGGAGCCCCTCGCCCGCCACACTCGGGGCGCGCTGGGCCCCGGGGGCGGAGAACGGGAAGGGGCGGGTTTAGGCGGTTTCTCCGGAACCCAGAGGCAGAGCAGGGCTGCGGGCGGGGCCCGAAGGGCGCGCAGGGTCCTGGATCCTGCAGCCCAGGCCGCTCTTCCCCGCCTCCCGCTCCCCGCAGGTAAATCTAAGTCTCCACCAGGCTGCGCCGGCGCCTCCGGGTCGTGGGACCCCCCCCCCCGCACAGGTCCACCCGGCTGCTCTTCGGCCCCAGCGATCCCCGGCCGTGACCCCTGCTTCGCGCACGGCGGCTCCCGGCCCGGCCGCCCGCTCCCCACACCCGCCCCCCCGGCCGCCGTCCCCACGCCCCGAGTACCCACCGGCTTGGCTCTTCCGGCGCGGGCGGGGGCCGGGCTAGGCGGCGTGGCGGGCTCGGGGATCCGCGGCCCAGGCGCACTCTCCCCGCCCAGGGCCCGCCGGGGGCCGGGCCGCAGCCTGTCGTCATCCCGGGCAGGGCCGCGCACCCTCCGGCCCCGCCCCGCCTCAGCCCCGGCCGCGTCCGCGAAGCCTCGGTGCGTGCGGCCCCCACCTCGGCCCGTTCCCGGGGCAGGCGCGTCCGGCCACAGCGAACACGCGCGCGCCCCTCCGGCCGAAGACCGGGCTCCCCGCCGCGGTGCTGGGGGCGTGGGGGTGCCCGACTTTCTCCCTCCTCCCGGCCCTTTGCATCTCCAGCCCCTTCCTGCGGGCCGGGCCAGGGCCGCGCTCCCCCGTTTCTACCCACCCATGTCCCTTCACCCACCTCCCACACCGTCCTTCTGTTCTGAGTCTTAGGCGGTCCCAGCCCTGCGGACTGGAAAGGAGCGGGGCGTTGACTGAGCCTGGAGCTTCCATGCCCTCGTCCTTCGACCTCACAGCAGCCGACACTTGCCTTTTGTGCCCAGTATTCACAGTTCTGCCCACTGAGGTTCAGGAAGCTGGAGAAGAGTCAAGCCCAGACCTCCACTTCCAAAAATCCTGCTGCTAGCGGCCCTTACATCCTTACTCTTCTACTCACCCCGTCTTGTTCAGTCTGTTCTGGCCCCGCCAAGGATCGGAACCCCTCCGCGCTGCTCAGCTCTTGCCCGAGGGCTCTGCCTGAGAGGGGCTGCCCGGCCTTGGGGAGACACTCCCACCCTCCTCCCCGCCCAGAGCATCCCAGCTTACAAGCTTGCAGGGCCTGTGGGGATGAACCACGCGGATGATCTCCCCGGTGGGTACCAGCTCCACTTGCAGCGCCATTCCGCCCTGCGGAGAGCCAGCGCCCCTGGGCACTGGGGCCTGTGAGCAAAAGCTGCCTGCCCACTCGCTGGCTCTGACCGCTCCGGGAGCCAGGAACCGATGGTCTAACGCCGGGATGGCCACTTGGTTCTGCTTTAACTCCAGCCCCAGGGGAGGTGGCTGGTCCAGCGCCTCAGGACACAGCTGGAGCCGTCCAGGTCTGATTGGGAGGCCTCTTGGCCCGGATGGTTGGAGCAGGAAGAGGAGGGGCTGGGGGGGATGGAGGAAATGCCTGTTGTCCCAGGTAACCAGAGGAGCCGATGCAGCCACCCATGGGGTACCCTGGGCTCCAGGTCAAAGGGTAGGACGCCTTTCCCCTTCCCCCCATCCCCACAGCAGCTCTATGGCTGGGCCCCTCCTCCTGCCCACTCTCTGCTACCAGCTAGAGAGCACAGGGCCCACTCCCCGAACTAGAAGGCATGCCCTCCCCTAGGCTAAGAGGACCCCTCAGTAGGCACTGCCTTTCCTGCACATCCCCTCAACGGGGCTGCCCCCATAGCAGGTGAGCCCCCACGATGAGTTTGAGAGACCAGGGCTGCTGGGGCCTGGTCATGCGGGGCCCGGAGAGGGGGTGTCCCGCTGTGAGGAAGCTCTGGTCTTACTCTCCTCTGGGCCTCAGAGCTTGTGAAGTTAGTTCCTGGGTTCCCTGGGTGTGGGCAACCTCTAGCCCTGTTCATCCCTTGCGTTTCAACAGTGCCCCCAGGTGACCCCCACCCCTGATGTTCCTGCTTTTCTATTTTTATTGTTGCTAAATCACAGCTGACACTTTCCTGGCCTGAGACTGAGCCCTCCAGTCTCCAGCCATTCCTTATAGGAAGTAAGAACAGGGAAGTGGATAGGGGAAACAGACCTTTCCAGAGGGAGAGGCTGGCATAGGAAGGGCTGAGTCCCGTGGGCGTGGGCTGGCACGGACAGCCCCATAGGCAGGGGCCTTCTCCCCAGCACCCTTCTCTCTCCCCACAGCTTCCCCCGCCCCGGAAAAGCTAGCAAGCCTTCCTTCCTTCCTCCGGGAAGCACATCCATCCAGAGCAGGCTCATCCCCGGCGGCCACACAATGGCCCTTATCAGCCGTGGAGCCAGGCGTAGACCCAGTGTACACCAGGTCTCGCTTACTTCCTGTTTCCACCCAGCGGGTCGGGGTGGACCCAGAGCGGCCATATCCTGACTGGGGCCCAGAGGACGGAGAGCACCCCCCATTCCCCTTTCCGCCTCTCAATCACTGCTGGGTTCACCCCTCCCACACAGGAGGCTGGATGTGTGGGGACCTCAGTTCACCACGGGGGAGGTGAGCAGGTGGGGGGACCCCTGGGGTCAAGCCCCGGGGCTGCATTAATCAGAACGGGGAGGCGGGTCTAGTGCGATACACTTTTTACAATTGTTCTCCCACAAAAATCTTGAGAATAGGGACATCATCTATATTTTACAGACTACTGAGACCGCTCTGCGGGTGGGTTCAGACCCTACTCCTGTTTCTGGTCCTGTGGGTGCCTGGAACTTTGAAGAGGCTGCACCACTTCTCTGAGCCTTGGCTTTCCCGCCTGCCCAATGAAGGGTGCCATGCAGTGACCCTGGTGATGGCTGTGCATGTGAGAAGGAACAGATGGGCAAGTGAGGGCTTTGGAGGTCCCTAGGTATATGTGTTGGGGTCAGGGATAGGTTACCATGGGGGAAAAAAAGGGGCTGAGTAGAAGTGGGGCAGCAAGAAGATGGTGGCATTCTGGACTGGTTAACGCAGGGCAGAAGGCTCAACACCAGGGTATGCAGAGCAGCGGGTCAGGAGGGATGAACAAGAGCTCATTTGACTTAACAAGAGTACATTAAGCGGCCACCGGCATAGATGGCATGCTCCAGCTGGTTAGGGCCCCAGAGGCTCACCATTCTAGAACCTCATCCTAGCCCCAATCCTGGCCACTTCTGCAAATCTCAGACACAGAAGTCTAGTTGGGATCTACAGTGTCCCTGTTCCTGGAATCTATAGCTAGTCCCAGGCCCATTACCGTACCCCCCAACCCCCAATCATCAGTCACAGACAAGTGTAAAAGCCACGCTTCTAATTACCCCTGCACAATGTAACAGTCACAAAACAGCCAGCCATGGCCTGCTGGAAGCCAGGAGACAGTTCTTCATACACAGGCTTGCGGGGGAGAGTATGCAACATAGAGCAACTGGAGTAACCCTCAGTCCCAGGACACAGGATGGCAGGACGAGCACTGAGCAGGCTCCCAGAGGTGTCTTCTCCTGGGAAAAGGGCTGCCGAGTGACCATGGCAGGAGGCAAGTGGTGGATGTGGGGACAGGCCATGTCCACAAAGCCCCTAGAGTGTGTTCTCTGAAGACCCCCAGGGCCAGATCCTCCAAAATGTCTTGAGCTGGTTCTCCCTTCTGCCTGCCCCCACTCTGAGGTCCCGGGGGGTCCAGAGGGGGGCCCGTCGTCAATGACTCTTGACAAGGGTGGCGCAGATGCACCTAACCTGACAAGGAGCACCCTGGAAAAGTCTGTGGCCACAGCTCCTTGACCACTTGTCACCCCTTCCTCAGATGGCAGGGTGGAGGCATGGGACTCAAGCTACCAACAGAAGTGAACCTGGATCCTTCCCAGTTCTCTCTGTTCAGGATCTGGAACTTCCATGAAGGCAGACTCCATGCCGTGGGTAGGAAGGAAGGTTGTGCTGGCCGAAGGACCCTCATTAACCTGCTCACAACCATGGCATAAGAGCCTGGCTAGAGGGGCTCCTCCATTCTGCCCACTGAGTCAGACTGCTTTTGCTGAAAGCAGGAATCCCAGACCCTCTGCTCACTCCTCACGGGGACAAGCTGAGATGCCAAGACTCCTGGAATCCAGCACTGCTTGCACCAGTCTATGTAGCCTGTACAAATGTGAGCATCTCCCCTCCCAGACAGCCTGAGGCCCAGGATGGCATGACAAGAATGCAGGCCTGTGCCAAATGGGGCATGCGCCTGGCAGGACTACTTGGGCAAGACTAGAAGAGGGGGTAGGAATCCAGAAATGAGACGCAGAACTGTCCCCAGGTCTTCACTGTTGACACACTAGCTGGTTTCACTCACATCTCAGCAACAAAAACCTGTGTTTAAGTGGCTAATTCCAGAGGTGAGTAGTGGAGAGAGCAAAGGAGTCTGCTTAGAGCTCACTCTGGGAGGAGTTATGTGGAGCACACTCGGCTGTCTCTTCAGGGGGCCAGGCTGGGCCCCCAGCACTCCCGGCAGGGGAAAGGCAGAGCTGGCTGCCAGCTCTGCCTCCGCCTGGGATTCACTCCCATCCTGGCTCAGATCTGTGGCTGTGCTTCACCCAGTGGGTCCTCCCTCAAGGAGCCAGGCGGGATCTGCAGGGATAAAGCAGGTGCTGGAAGTGGAGAGCGGGTCTTCCTCCATGCTTTCCATCACTCCCATTCCTCCACTGCAGCGGCTCCTCATGTACAGGCCGGCTCCCAGGCCTGGGCCTCAGGGAACCAGTGATGAGCTCAAGCCCTCACCCTTCCCCTTCCCTCACCAGCATCGCTTACCTGGAAGGGTCTGCTTATCCCCACCACTGAACGCAGACTGTTGCTGTAGTAACAGAGGAGAAACTCATCTTCAGTTGTAGGGATATTGCTGATGTCAATGTAAACCTGGAGGGGGATGGACAGGACTGGGCTCAGCTCCAGGGCTCTGGGCTCCACCCAGCTCTGAGTGACAAGTTATTCAGCACTCTGTTCCTTCCACAAGACACGAGGGCTGAGGCAGGCCTGCCTGCTGGTGATGTGCCTGGAGCTGGTGACGTACCTGGTTCAGGTTGTCGCCGCAGGAGACCTTGCTGTCCCCGACCCAGGCATAGGACACGTAGTCATTAATGTCCCGCAGCCCCACCTGTGAGGGGGAGTCAGGCCATCAGTGGTCAGAGAGGACATGGGACCCAAGGCAAGTCCTGAGAAGATGGTCTCACTGCTGGGCCTGGCTACCGTACTGTACGCCTCCCCGCCGCCCTTCACTGCCAGCCCTTAGCTACAGAAGAACTGCCGGGGTGGATGAGGGTGAGTTCGTCAGCATCTGCCCAGCTCCCAGGAGCCCTTGGGAAGGATGAACCAGGGGCTGTTGCTGATGGACTTCCTGCCTTGCCACCACATCACCTTGTACAGTCCAATCCAGTCCCACGGGCTGCTGGGGAAGTCCGAGGTTGAAGAGTAGCTGACCATCATGTCATTTTCCACGGTCCACAGGTCCTCGGGCATCAGGACGATCAGCGGAGCAGACACCAATGGCTTCAGCTAGACACGGGGGTGGGAAGGGGGCTGAATCTCGCAGCATCATTCCCTCCTCTGAGGCTCAGTGTTCCTCACTGTGCCCTTCCAACATAGCGGGGAAGGTGGGGCACCCAGAGGGGGTGGGCGTGGAACTCCACGGGGCTGCTCCAACAGACCTTGGCTGGCCAGCAGGAAAGAGGGCCAAACACCAGCCAGGGGGGTGGCCGGCCCTGTCAGGGAATCCCATGGGGCCCAGCGCTGGGGGGTAGGAATGGCGGAGAGCAGAGGCACGGCTGAGAGGCTTAAGGAGGCGGCCAGGCAGCTGCTCTCAGGCCTCCCGTCTTATCTGACCCAAAGCCCCACATGGGGGGATGCTCTGGGGAGAACAGCTGTGAATGTGCAAGAACACAACGCAGACACCAGTGTGGGCCGGGCACGGTGGCTCACACCCATAATCCCAACAGTTTGGGAGGATCGCTTGAGCCCAGGAGTTCGAGACTAGCCTGGGCAACAGAGTGAAACCCTGTGTCTACAAAAAATACAAAACAGCCAGGCGTGGTGGCGTGCACCTGTAGTCCCGCTACTAGGGAGGCTGAGGTGGAAGGATCAATCACTTGAGCCCAGGAGGTGGAGGCTTCAGTGAGCTATGATACTGCCACTGCACTCCAGCCTGGGCGGCAGAACGAGACCCCGACACACACACACACACACACACACACACACACAGACGCCAGTAAACCTGTAAGAAAATGTGAAGCCTGAAGAAGGCCAACACCGCCTTGGTCATTTAGATAGCAAGATACAAGGACGCAGGGATGGAGGGGGCTCCTGTTGCAACTTGATCCAGATAGATTTAGGACAAATAAAAGACGTCCTACCTCTCACATTGGGTAATAAGCCTAATGGAACTCATTAGCCCCAAGGGAGAATACCCAAAGGAAATGGAAACCTTTGCACAAAGGGTTTGAACATGGTTTTGACAGACAGAGCCATCAACGGCTCCTAAGAGGAGCTGGGATATCTGACCTGGCAGGAAAGGCAATCATGGCCTCCACAGGTCTCCCCTGGGGGATTGGCTGACATTCGAATCCAGGGATGGAGGGCTTGGGGATGTGGCCAGCATAGCTATTCCTCTGGCAAGTATCAGGCAGCCCAGAAGTTCACCTCCAAGTCGAACGTGCCGGTGACAGGCTTATGGTCGCTGATGCCGTATATCATGTGGCTGCCGTAGCTCCTCAGAGACAGGGAGAAGTCTGGGGCCGGCGGTCCGGGAGTGTCGGGGCCAGCACAGGGCTGCCGCTTCAGCCTCCACAGGATGCGATCGGTCCACGCAGGCTTGCGTTTTTTCTCACTGCAGGGGCAGGGGGCATAAAGAAGAAGAATGGGGAGAGAAGAAAGGGTTGGCATAAGAGCAGAAATGAGCCCACATGAGCTTGCTGGAGCCCCTAACTCCAGCATCTACTGGCACCCACAGACCCCCTGGGCCAGAGCCGGAGGGAGCAAGGCGGCAGGCAGGAAGGTGCCCAACAGAATCCAAAGTATGCCAGCCCTTGTCAGACTTAGCCAGGACCCTCTGTATGTGTAGCTCATATTTTTATGGATCAAACTGTAACTCAGAAACATTCCATTTCAAAGCTTCGCTTCTTTCTTGAGCAAAAGCAGCAGTGGATCAAAGCAGCTGAGGTTTGAGATTCTGAGGCTGGACAGACCTGAGCTTGGATCTGGCTGCCCTGCATACTAGAAGTATGCCTCAGGAAAGGGAAGGGAAGCATTTGGGAAACGCTTATCAGACGATGCCTGTGATCAGTACTGTCACCACACCTTTTTTTTTTTTTTTTTTTAAAGAGGGGCTTGCTCTGTCATGCAGGCTGGAGTGCAGTGGTGACATCATGGCTTACTGTAGCCTCAAACTACTGGGCTCAAGCGATCCCACCTCAGCCTCCTGAGTGGCTGGGATGAAAAGTGCGTGGCACTATGCCTGGCTAATTTTTTTTTTTTTTTTTTGAGACGGAGTCTTGCTCTGTCGCCCAGGCTGGAGTGCAGTGGCGCGATCTCGGCTCACTGCAAGCTCCTCCTCCCGGGTTCACGCCATTCTCCTGCCTCAGCCTCTCCGAGTAGCTGGGACTACAGACGCCCGCCACCACATGCCTGGCTAATTTTTAAACATTTTTTTGGAAAGACAGTATGTTTCCCAGGCTAGTTTTGAACTGCTGGCCTCAAAGGATCTTCCCATCTCAGCTTCCCAAAGTGTTGGGACTAGAAGGCATGGGCCACTGTGCCTGGGTGTATCATGCTCTCTTCACAGGTGGAGAAACTGAGACTTAGCTTAGAGGGGAAGCACCTTTCCCAAAGTCACAAGCTACGTGGTGAAGCCAGGATTCAAGGCCAGCCAGCATGACCACAGAGCATGTGCTCTTAACCACCAAACTAACCTCTTTCAGGCCTCAACTTCCTCGCCTGCCAGTGGAGGGAATAACAACAGTTACCATGTAGGGTTGCTGAGGTGAGTAAATGAGATAAAGTCCATAAAATGTTTAGCACAGTGCTTGGTGCAAACGAGCTCGCCATGCACACTGGCCTTCATGATTTCCTCTCAAGAGTCCACTGAGAGGCGGGGCGCGGTAGCTCACGCCTGTAATCCCAGCACTTAGGGAGGCCAAGGTGGGTGGATCATGAGGTCCGGAGATCGAGACCATCCTGGCCAACATGGTGAAACCCCATCTCTACTAAAAGTACAAACGTTAGCCAGGCATGGTGGCGGGTGCCTGTAATCGCAGCTACTTGGGAGGCTGAGGCAAGACAATTGCTTGAACCTGGCAGGCGGAGGTTGCAGTGAGCTGAGATCATGCCACTGCACTCTAGCCTGGGTGACAGAGCGAGACTCTATCTCCAAAAAAAAAAAGAGTCGACTGGGAGACCTCCCACCTGTTCTTCACTTGCCAGCTTCCCTGAGGGCTTTGGAAAAGGTCATACGCCCCAGAGACAAAATGCATTCCTCCTCTAGGTAACTGAAGTTGACCAAAGACAAGTCTCTGACCCATAACTCAGCCTTCCGAAGCAACTACTGGGGCAGTTTCTAAGGCCAGCTTGGCCTTGAGGCCCTGCCCTCCTGGGGACCAGCAGCTCTGAGTCCTGAAGGTGGGGTACATGTGTGGTGGGGGAGCAGGACAGCTGCTGTTTCTGGGTTCCACCCCCTTCGTGGACAATCCCCTTTCTTGAATCAACCCAGAGTAATAAAGCCTGATTGGATCAATCAATCAATCAATCTATAGACAGGGTCTCACACACTCTATCTTATCTATTGATCGGTCGACAGGGTCTCACTCTGTTGAATCCTATCTATCTACCTATTGATCGATCAATCCATCGACAGGGTCTCGCTGTGTTGCCCAGGCTGAGTGCAGTGGCACAATCCTAACTCAGCTTCAAATGCCTAGGCTTCAAGCAACCCCCCACCTCCGCCTCCTGACCAGCTGGGACCACAGGCATGTGCTAGGGCACCTGGCTATTTTCGAACCTTTAAGGCATCTTCACTGCCTCCAGAATAAAGTTAAAAGTCCCCAAGTAGGGCTTTCAAGGGGCTCAGGAGTCTGACCACCCCCGTCCTTCATCTCACACCACTTCCCCAGACCCACTCCACCTTGGTGACTCTCTCAAGCCTCTGGACCTTTGCTTTTGCAGCATTTGCTGCCTGGAATACCTTTCTTCACCAGGGAGAGGCCTTTGCCAAAACCATCCCAGACATCAGCTTTTTGCTTCCGAAGCATTTTTTTTTTTTTTTTTTTTGAGACAGAGTCTCACTCTGTCGCCCCAGGCTGGAGTGCAATAGTGCAATCTCGGCTCACTGCAAGCTCCATCTCCCGTGTTCACGCAATTCTCCTGCCTCAGCCTCCAGAATAGCTGGGATTACAGGCACCCGCCACCATGACTGGCTAATTTTTTTGTATTTTTAGTAGAGACCGGGTTTCACCATGTTAGCCTGGATGGTCTTGATCTCCTGACCTCGTGATCCGCCCACCTTGGCCCCCCAAAGTGCTGGATTACAGGCGTAAGCCACTGCGCCCGGCCACTGAAGCATTTTATACCAGTATTATACGGCTAACACTACATTGCAATTTTGTTTCCCACTCAGCACATCACTTAGTGTGTACGCCCTGATGGCAAGGACTTAGCTGTTAGAGTGTCCTGTGTGTCCTCAGCATTAGCACAGATCCTGGCGCAGGTACTCAGTAACCAGGTACACTTACTAAAAACCCAAGCTGAAGCTCGCCCCTCAAAAATGCCCATCTAATCTCAATGTTTACAGCTCCGTATACTCGTAATCAGTTGGAAACACTATTTTTGTCTCCTTCTTTATTCAACTGCTATTTTTTTTTTTTTAAGACGGAGTCTCGCTATTGCCCAGGGTGGAGTGCAGTGGTGCAATCTCGGCTCACTGCAACCTCTGCCTCCTGGGTTCAAGCGATTCTCCTGCCTCAGCCTCCCAAGTAGCTGGGATTATAGGTGGGTGCCACCATGCCCAGCTAATTTTTATATTTTTAGTAGAGACTGGGTTTCACCATGCTGGCCAGGCTGGTCTTGAACTCCTGACCTCGTGATCCACCCGCCTCGGCCTCCCAAAATGCTGGGATTATAGGCGTGAGCCACCGCGCCTGGCCTATTCAACTGCTATTTTAAATAAATGTTCCCAATGTACAGGTGTCCCTTCAACAGTGAAAGAGTAAGTGTTCTAGCAACTGAGGAGAATGGTGGTGAGCTCAGACTTTAGAATCAGAGACCAGTTGGGGGAAGGTTCCGTCCTGTTAATTGAGAGCTGCATGCCCCTGGGCAAGTGACTTCATTTCTCTAAGCCTCAGTTTCTTCAACTGTTAAGATGGGGTGATAACAGTACTTACTTCAAAGAGCAATAACGAAATTAAAGGGCGTCAAGGGAGTGGTCAGGAAGCGGTAACTGACTAACCCTGGTCTGCCTGTTGGCTCCTTGGGTCATTTCCAATCTTTCACTCTCCTAAGGAGTGTTCAGAGGGCACTGGAATGTGGTATTCCCATCCCAGAGACTACAGACACTGCGTCCCTGAATCTGCCTTGGACAGCAGGTGCCTAGCAATGCTTACAACTTGGTAATGGGGCCGGGCATGGTGGCTCACGCCTGTAATCCCAGCACTGTGGGAGGCTGAGGCGGGCGGATCACAAGGTCAGGAGTTCGAGACCAGCCTGGCCAACATGGTGAAACCCTGTCTCTACTAAAAATACAACAACAACAAAAAAAATTAGCTGGGCGTGGTGGCATGTGCCCGTAACCCCAGCTACTCAGGAGGCTGAGGCAGGAGAATTGCTTGAACCTGGGAAGCGGAGGTTTCAGTGAGCCGAGATCGCACTGTTGCATTCCAGCCTGGGCAACACAACAAGACCCCGTCTCAAAAACAAACAAACAAACATAGGGCTGGGCGCCGTGGCTCACACCTGTAATCCCAGCACTTTGGGAGGCCGAGGCGGGCGGATCACGAGGTCAGGAGATGGAGACCATCCTGGCTAACATGGTGAAACCCCGTTTCTACTAAAAATACAAAAAATTAGTCGAGTGTGGCGATGGGTGCCTGTAGTCCCAGCTACTCAGGAGGCTGAGGCAGGAGAATGGCGTGGGAGGCGGAGCTTGCAGTGAGTGGAGATTGTGCCACTGCACTTCAGCCTGGGCGACAGAGCAAGACTCCGTCTCAAACAAACAAACAAACTTGGTAATGAACCACACAAATGCACGTTCTCTCCTTCAAAGCATTCTCCCTCCTTAACTTCCCTGTGATGGTTTGGAGCCCATATTTGCTGTCATGTAAGGGTCTTCCCCAAGTCCTGACCACAGCCTGTCTCTCCTTCCTCCTCAGAACTCTCAGCCCACCCCCACCCCCCTTTTTTCCTTTCCCTTGCCACGGCCAGGCTGATCACTGGGCATACCAAGATTTACTTAGCCCTTCTTATGTGCCCCGCAACTGGGGATATGAGAAATAGGATGGACACAGGCCGGGCGCGGTGGCTCAAGCCTGTAATCCCAGCACTTTGGGAGGCCGAGGCGGGCGGATCACGAGGTCAGGAGATTGAGACCCTCCTGGCTAACACGGTGAAACCCCGTCTCTACTAAAAATACAAAAAATTAGCCGGGCGTGTTGGCGGGCGCCTGTAGTCCCAGCTACTCGGGAGGCTGAGGCAGGAGAATGGCGTGAACCCGGGAGCCGGAGCTTGCAGTGAGCCGAGATCGCGCCACTGCACTCCAGCCTGGGCAACAGAGCGAGACTCCGTCTCAAAAAAAAAAAAAAAAAAAAAAAAAAGAAATAGGATGGACAAAGTTCTTGAGGAGCCTGTTTAGCAAAATCCAAGAAAGAAGCAAAGTGAGCGTGTACAAATTAATCAAGTTCTCTCCACCCCACCTTGTTTTTTTTTGAGACGGAGTCTTGCTCTGTCCCCCAGGCTGGAGTGCAGTGGCGCGATCTCGGCTCACTGCAAGCTCTGCCTCCCGGGTTCACGCCATTCTCCTGCCTCAGCCTCCCGAGTAGCTGGGACTACAGGCGCCCACCAACACGCCCGGCTAATTTTTTTTTTTTTTTTTTTGTATTTTTAGTAGAGACGGGGGTTTCACCGTGTTAGCCACGATGGTCTCGATCTCCTGACCTTGTGATCCGGCCGCCTCGGCCTCCCAAAGTGCTGGGATTACAGGCTTGAGCCACCGCGCCCGGCCCACCCCACCTTGTTTTTCTTTAGAGACAGGGTCTTGCTGTCATGCAGGCTGGAGTGCAGTGGTGTCCTCCTAGCTCAATGCAGCCTCCTTGAACTCTGAGGCTCAAATGATCCTCCTGCCTCAGCCTCCTGAGGAGCTGGGACTTCAGGGGTACATACCATGCCCAGCTATTTTTTTTTTTTCTTTTTAAGACAGGGTCTCACTGTTGCCCAGGCTGGAGTGCAGTGGTGTGATCACAGTCCACTACAGCCTCAACCTCCTGCACTCAAGCAAGGCTCCCACTTCAGCCTCCCGAGTAGCTGAGACTACAGGTATGTGCCACCACGCCCAGCTAACTTTTGTACTTTTTTGTAGAGATGGGTTTTCGCAGTGTTGCCCAGGCTGAACCTGAACTCCTGGGCTCAAGTGATCATCCTGTCTCTGCCTCCCAAATTGCTGGGTTTAGAGGTGTGACCCATCCCGCCTGGCCTTTTTTTTTTGAGACGGAGTCTCACTCTTGCCCAGGCTGGAGTGCAGTGGCGCGATCTCGGCTCACTGCAAGCTCCACCTCCCGGGTTCACGCCATTCCCCTGCCTCAGCCTCCCGAGTAGCTGGGACTACAGGCGCCTGCCACCACGCCTGGCTAATTTTTTGTATTTTTTAGTAGAGACAGGGTTTCACCGTGTTAGCCAGGATGGTCTCAATCTCCTGAGCTCGTGATCTACCCGCCTCGGCCTCCCAAAGTGCTGGGATTACAGGCGTGAGCCACCGTGCCCGGCCACACCTGGCCTTTTAAAAAAAGTTTGTAGGGGGAGGGTTCTCACTATGATGGTGAAACCCCATCTCTACTAAAAATACAAAAAATTAGCCAGGCATGGTGGCGGGGGCCTGTAATCCCAGCTATTCAGGAGGCGGAGGTTGCAGTGAGCCAACATCATGCCATTGCACTCCAGCCTGGGTGACAAGAGCGAAACTCTGTCTCGAAAAAAATAAAACACATTGTCTGGGTTCACAGTGGCAACTGTAACAAAACTCCAGTGTAACCCCGGACTTTAGCAGGATTCCCGCCCTGCCCTCAGCCCTTTCGCCCTCCCCTGTAAGGGAGCTGGCCTCGTTTCTCATTACATCTTGGCTCAGGGATGCTGTAGTGGCTGGCCCAGCACACTAACGCTCACAGTCACTTCATCAAACCAGCCCCCTCCAGGTGCCTCTCGTCAGTGTGCTGACTGATTGGAAAGCCCGCCCTTCTGCTTTCTGCCAAACTCTGTGCCTCCTTCAAGATACTCTCCTTGACAGGAAGTCTGATAGGCCTCTCCTAGCTTTAGCTGTCCACCTCAACATTTGCTCCAACCTTCTGCACGGAGTTCTAGAAACCTTCTATTGACTAACTCCCAGGCTTGGTAATATGCCAGGCACTGTGCTACTCCCAGGGATGGTCCTAAATCAGATCGTCTCTGCTCTCTGGGCAATCACAGTACAGTAAGAAAGGTACGCTGTGATTTAAAAGCAACACTGAAAGCATGGCGTGCGCAAGGCTGGGGGTGGCACAGGGCAGGAGAGGAACTCTCAGTGAGATGGGAGGGGCCGGGAAGGCGTCCTAGGAGAAGTGATGTCTCAACTGGGTTTCCAAGGATAAAATAACAGTGTCATTAGATAGGAATGTGTGTTCTCCAGGTGGGCTCAGGCCCTGCTCATTGCAGAACTCCCAGCTGCCCCTGGACCCTGGCCCCAGCCAGGAATATTTCAGTTACCATGTCCCCTGTTCCCGCCCAGACATTCTTCCATTTCCTGGGCTCCAGCCAAAGGGAAGGAGTACCGAAGGCTCATGAGTCTACAGACACACAGATACGAGTTCCAATCCTTGTGCGATGACGAAGTCTGTTACTCCTTATTTATATGTTCTTTGAGACTCAGTTGCTTTCCTTGTAAACAGTCAACAATAACTCTGTCTACCTAACAAGGACATGGTAGGAACTGATACAGGCGAAGCCTCGGCGCACACCTGCACGCCAATCACGATGAGCTGTTATTTGGAAATAGGTGTGTGCCTCCCACCGTGCCATCCTTCTTGCTGTTGCTGGCAAGGATGACCATGAATCCTGAGGTACAATGGGCTTGAGGAAAGCACTGTGGGCTCCAGACTCAGAGATCAGTCTTAGCCCCAGCTCTGCCACTCACTGGCTGAGCCACCTGGGGAAGCCCTTGAACTTCTCCAAAGCTCTCTACCCTTTCAGACCCTGCCAACTCCAGCCCAGATCCAGCTTTTGCAACAAACTTCAGTCTCCTGGAGGTCTCGCTGCCATAGGGCTGGGAGAAGGGGACGCCTGGCCGTAGGGCCTGCCAGCAGCTCTCTTCCTGCTGCTAAGTTTTTAAAGACGATTTTTTTTTTTGGAGACAAGGTTGCCCAGCTGGAGTGCAGTAGGTCAATCTCAGCTCACTGCAGCCTTTAACTCCTGGACTCAATTGATCCTCCTGCCTCAGCTTTCCTGAGTAGCTAGGACTACAGGCACATGCCACTACACCCAGCTATTTTTAAATTTTTGTAGAGACAGGGTCTAACTATGTTGCCCAGGTGGGTCTTGAACTCCTGGCTTCAAGCAACCCCTCCCCACCCAAGGCCCTACCCTGTCCTTACAGCTCCCACCATGACGCTTGTTTCCAATGGATGGCTGCAGAGACTGGCTCTCTCTGCAGCTGTTGATCTGGGCCGGCCAACCTGCTGCCCTCCTTTTTTTTCTGAAGCCTCATTATCTGGTTTGGAGACATGGCTTGGCCTCTTACCTCCTTTCCTGCCTGCTCTGTTGCCCAGGGCGGGTCCCTTCCCCAGCGTCCACTGCCTCCTCCTCTGTGGATGGCCCTGCTCACGACCCTACCCTGTCTTGCTCCACACTGCTGAATCGGCTCACTCTTCCCCCTTTCCTTGGCAAGGATACTTTGGCTTTGCTGTACCACTTCCAGGACCAAGCTTGAGTTCTACCTCTTGTCTTGGTCTGGCTGTGGAGATATTTCTTCCCTGGCTAAATCCCAAAGCCCTGGGCTGCCCTGCTGGTACCTCCCGCCTCCCTCACAGAGACACTCCGACTAGGAGGAATAACGAGCTGCTCCCGCTGGAACAAAGACCCTCATGACATGTAAGGGGCTCTTCTTTTCTTCAAAGAGATTAGGGCCCTTGCCCCAAAATGAGTCAGGGACATGTTGCCAGCGGTTCTTTCTCAGGTTTTGGTGGTTATTTGGCCCCCTTCTCAGCTTCTTAGAAAGGTTTTTAGTAAATCTATGACGGGAAGACATGAATCTATTTATTTTATTATTATTTTTTTGAGACGGAGTCTCGCTCTGTCACCCAGGCTGGAGTGCAGCAGTGAGATCTCGGCTCACTGCAACCTCCGCCTCCTGGGTTCAAGCAATTCTCCTTCCTCAGCCTCCCGAGTAGCTGGGATTATAGGTGTGAGCTACCCCAGCTACCATGCCCAGCTAATTTTTGAATTTTTAGTAGAGATGGGGTTTTACCATGTTGGTCAGGCTGGTCTCGAACTCCTGACCTTCAGTGATCCACCTGCCTCGGCCCTCCCAAAGTGCTGGGATTACAGGCGTGAGCCACCATGCCCAGCCGGCATGAATCGAAAAGTCACAATAGCAGTTCTCTCCCATGGTTACTGGGTGCTGGCCTCCCTCAATCCTCAGCCTCATGAGGTGTGTGCTCTTATCATCCATACCTTATAGCTGACAAAATCAAGGCCTAAACACTTTGGCTAAAGTAAGACAGAGCCGTGCTTCTAACTACCAGACTCATGATCTCTGCACTGATCCTGATGAAATTCTCTACCCACTACTTCACCTTCTCACACAAGACCTGACCCATTCACAGGCTGGGGCAGGCATCCTTAATACCAGTAACTGGCTGGGCCAAGCTTTCTGCCCCGTTTGGGGACCAGAAGGTCTGGGGTTTCCAGAAGCTGAAGTGCAGTCCCTCCTAGGTCAGGAGGCAGCTGCTCCACCCTCTCCTCTGGTTCTATCTGTAACACCCCCACCCCCCACACACCTCTCCTGCCCTTGCTGGCACTGGCTTTCCTCCCACTCTCTCTGAGACCTGGGACGGCTCCCCCAGTCAGCACCTCATGAAGTGGACAGAAGGTACCACTCTGGAGAGGGGATGGCTAGACCAATTCCTGCCCCCCTAACGCTTCTATCCTGAGACAGCTCCCACGCCAGCAGGGTCAGTGTAACCTGACTTCCTAGACCTCCTGGCCCCCCACTTCCTCCTCACCTGGTGTCATAGTTGTTGGAGTTCCTATCAAACTTGTAGGTGGGTGGGAAGAGTAGGCGGCCCTCCTGGAACTCCCGGAGCAGCGGGTCATGTTTCTTGGCAATGCTGAGCTGCAGACAAAGTCATAGTCCCCGTCTCCCAGTAGTCTCGACCCAGTGACCCAGCACCACACCCCATTCAAGGGGTCAGCACATGCAGTCACAAATGGGGCAAGAGTCAAGCAATGCCACTCCACTTCCTCACTGCCCCAGTGACTACTCAGCAGCCCACTCCCACCAGAAAGCAGGTGAATCCTTTCGGAAACATTACCAAGGCCCAGGGGAGGCAGCTGTCTGCTGTTTCCCAGTCCTTAGACTGCAGGGACCTGACTTGGAATTCCATCTCTAGAGGAGGTCACTAGCAGACAAGTGTCAGAGGGGAACCTGGGGGAGCCAGGGTCCTCCAAAGGGGCATCTCACCCTCCAGGAGGGAAACGAGGCTGGGGATGGGAAAGACGACAGGGATACGATGGGCTGATGCATGATGGTGCCTGGTGCAAAGCCCTTCTGGTTCCCTATTCTTTTTTTTTTTTTTTTTTTTTTGAGATGGAGTTGTTTTGTTTTTGTTGCCCAGGCTGGAGTGCAATGGCGCTATCTCTGCTCACTGCAACCTCTGCCTCCCGGGTTCAAGCGATTCCCCTACCTCAGCCTCCCGAGTAGCTGGGATTACAGGCACGCGCCACCACACCCGGCGAATTTTTTTTGTATTTTTAGTAGATATGAGGTTTCTCCACGTTGGTCAGGCTGGTCTCAAACTCCCGACCTCAGGTGATCCACCCACCTCGGCCTCCCAAAGTGCTGGGATTACAAGCATGAGCCACCGTGCCTGGCCCCTATTCTTCTTTTTTAAATAATTCATTTCATGCTTTGTATCTGGCTCCCTATTCTAAAGCACACCTAGGGGCTGTTACCCTGGCTTTTCCATGTGAAGATCAGGCACTGGCAGGCGTGGCTGCCTCACCCCTGGATGCGAAGCCCTGCTAGACAGCCTCCCCCACCAGACCTGGGCAAAGGAAAACAGCAACAAGGGCATCTAGCAACATTCTGCACAGCTCACATGGCCCCCACCGTGGGCTCAGATCACCCCCTGGGACCCTCCCCTCACTTGATACCTGGTCCTTCTCCCACAGGCCATTGTAGCACCGATTTTTAATGGATTCCCGAACAAAGTGCAACCCAAAGTCCTCGATCCGAAAGTTCATGTCTCCAAACCAGATAATGAGGCTTCAGAAAAAAAAGGAGGGCAGCCTGAGGATTTGTGATGAAGCCAGAGAAGGGAGATCACCAGGTGGCTCAGCCTGCTCAACCCAAGGGCTGCTGGGGCACAGAAAGCCCGAGGGGCAGGTGAGACGCCAGGGTACGCGTGGGTCCTCTAGAACTGTTCTCATGGCTCCTAAACCACCATTCAAACCGAAGAGACCTACCAAACAGCCTGCTCTGGCAAACACAGAGCAGGCCGTGGCCCTTCCTTCCTCTCAACTGGTCACGAGGAAAGGCTGAGAAGCCCTCCTGGTGACCTCAGGAGCCACAAGGTCCTTGACCTGTTCCCAAGTGTTCAGGGTTTCTAGGCAGGACAAACGGGCTGAAGGAAGGGGACCCCAGGCAGGCAAAGCAAGGGGAGACAGCAGATGGGCACCAGGGAAGGGGCAGGGAGAGGGTGGGAGCCAGAACACTGATGACCCTGGCTGGGGGATCCGTGACGGGGCAGAGGATGCCGGCTTGGGTTAGCGTGGGGCAGAGGGCGGGAAACAGTCTTCAGACCCAGGCTCACTCATGGGGGTCAGCGTGGAGCAGAGGGCGGGGAACAGTCTGCAGACCCAGGCTCACTCGTGGGGGTCAGCGTGGGGCAGAGGGCAGGGAACAGTCTGCAGACCCAGGCTCACTCGTGGGGGTTATCGTGGAGCAGAGGGCAGGGAACAGTCTGCAGACCCAGGTTCACTCGTGGGGGTCAGCATGGGGCAGAGGGCAGGGAACAGTCTGCAGACCCAGGCTCACTCGTGGTCCAGGATGTTGGGGATGTCTCGCCCCTCACAATTCTGCATCTCCAGGATCCGGTCAAAGTGCTCCAGCCGCTGGTAATTGTTGGAAATGTGGGGAGGCAGGTGGCAGTTGATGATGCTGATATAGTAGCCATAAAGCTTCAGGCAGATGTTGACTCCACCTTTGTTCCCCTGGTAGAACAGGTCAACAGGAGAGTGGGAAGCTACTCTGGGTTGGACACACCCCTCTTTCCACATCCTAGACCTAAGGGGAGACAGTCTCACTTCCCGCAGGGTCTCCTAGGGACAGTAGCTAAGCTTCCCAGGGTGATCTCTCCAAGCACAGGGCCCAGCTCGCCTCGCCTGGCCTCAGGGATAGCAAGATCACTCTGAAGCAAAAGAACAAACATGCATTGGGCTGGACAGAGGACCAAGATTCCTTTCACTTCCTTTTTCTTTTGCCCAGCTCCACAGTTCCCAGCCCTTCCCAGCTCACGACTCAGACAATAGCTCAGTCCTTACCCAGTACCCAAACAGGCCAGTGGGGGTGGATTTAGTAGACAGAATCTGGATATAAGGCAAATGCTGATACTTGGCAAAGACCAGTAAGAGGATCCCCTGCATACGGACATGGGAGACCTGCAGGAGAGAGAGGGCAAAGGTCGCTCATTAAACCGCACAGGCCAAGTGCAACCCTTCCAAGCCCCATGCTAGGGACTCTAGAGAGCCCTCAGCTGCATGCAGTGTCCTGCTCCAGGGTCTATGATATCCCAGTTTGAATCTCAGAGTTTCAAGCCTTTCCATTCTTCTCCTCAGCTGCCAAATGATACATTCTGGGGGCTGAGGGTTTAGATTCTGCTCCTGGGCCTGGGGGTGGCGGGAAGAGAAGATAAGGCTAAGGAGACTGGCTTTGAAGTTAGAGCTGGGTTCAAACCCTGGCTCTGATTCTTAGTATTTGACATTGAGGAAGTTTCTCAGTGTATTTTCTCATTGATAAAGCAGGAATCCATCTCATAGATGCTGTGGGGATTATCTGAAAGTTATTATTTTTTGGTTTAAGCATTCTTTTTTTTTTTTTGAGACGGAGTCTTGCTCTGTTGCCCAGGCTGGAGTGCAATGGCGCGGTCTCGGCTCACTGCAACCTCCACCTCCTGGGTTCAGGTGATTCGCCTGTCTCAGCCTCCCATGTAGCTGGGATTACAGGCGCCCGCCACCAGGCCTTGTATTTTTAGTAGAGATAGGGTTTCACCATGTTGGCCAGGCTGGTCTTGAACTCCCGACCTCAGGTGATCTGCCTGCCTTGGCCTCTCAAATTGCTGGGATTATAGGCGTGAGCCGCTGCGCCCGGCCAAGCATTCTTAAAAGGAAGGAACATGAGAGGTTTCCAGGATGCTGGAAATGCTCTTCTTTATCCCCTTCCCTTCCTCTCTCTCTCCTTGGAAATGTTCTTTATCCACCATCTGCCCCCATTCCTCCCTTTTTACTTAGAGACAGGATTCCGCTCTGTCTACCAGGCTGGAGTACAGTGGTGCGATCATGGCTCGCTGCAGCCTCGACGTCCTGGGCTCAGGCAATCCTCCCACCTCGGCCTCCTGAGTAGCTGGGACCACAGGTGTGCACCAACATGCCCGGCTATTTTTGTTTGTTTTGTAGAGACAGGGTCTTGCCATGTTGCCCAGGGTGGTCTTGAACTCCTGGGTTCAAGCAATCTCCCTGCCTCTGGAATCCCAAAGTGCTGGGATTACAGGCGTGAGCCACGACATCCGGCCTGCTCTTTTTCTAGATGTGGCTGATGGTAACACGGGTATATGTAAAAATCCATCAAAGTGTACACTGAATTTCTGCATGCTTTTCTGTGTACATTATAGCTCAGTGAAAAAAAAATAAGAAAATGCTCCCCCCAAACCCCATAACTATATACTGCGTGCAGCTGGGTGTCCATGAAGGCAACACCCATGGAATGCCAGTGGGTAAGGACACATGCTCACAGGCTGGGGAGAATAGCTAACATGTGCTCAAGTGCCTCCTCTCTCATTTCCTCCTGTCAACCCTGTAAGGAATCACCGTCCCTGTTTTGCAGATGAGGGACTAAGATTTAGGGAGGTTAAGGAACCAGTAGGGCTACCTGTGTTGTAAAACAACATCAAAGGGCTAGGACTGCCAAGATCCCTACTATCTGCAGCTGCAAAAGGTGGGGTGGGAATGGGACGCAGCCAGCAGCTCTCCCTCTCAGGTTCAGGCTGTCTACCACCAGCACCCGAGGAGCTGTTTCCGGAGAATGAAGTGTGGAGGCCAAGGAGGAAATCCCCGGGTGGGGAGCGTGTACTGGGGCCTTCCAGGAATTATGAAACTTGATCCTGCAGGCCACGAGCCCTAGCATAGCGGAGTCAAAGCAGGGGGACCTCAAACCCAGCACTGGGCAAGGGAGGCATCAGAACTTCAGGTGGGCCAGAGGTTGCTACAGATGTGTCCTCAAGCCTACCTTCCTCCCCAGTCTTCTCTCTCTCCCACACCCAAGCACACATGACAACAGGGATGGAGGACGGGCTGGACCATGAGGGGCTGACTCCCAGGGTCAGGATTGAAGCAAGGGGACTGATAAAGACTCAGGAAAAGTTTCAGGCTTAATCCTCACCCACAAAGCAGCTTTTGGCCACTGGGTTCCACCACAAAGACACTGGCTCACTTTGTGAAGGAGCAGCAGGGAAGTGGGGGCAGGGAGGGTGGGGTCGGGGCAGGACAGAGTTAGACTGGGAGAAAAGGTGGGGCTGTGGGAAAAGCAGGAGAGTTCTAGGGAAAGTTCTAGTTGGAGGAAATGAAGTAGGAGAAGCGAGGAAAGGACTAGCAGGAGGTGGCCGGGGGCCCTGGAGCACTGGAAGGGGGTCAGCCCTTCTCAGTCCATAGCTGGCAAATGCACACCTAATAAGAGGCTCACACGGAGCTCACCCACCCACCCTGGTTCTTGGCTGGGGAAAGAAGGGCATTCATTTTGGGTGCCAGGCCCTCAGTCTGGCCTCCCAATCTCAGTAGGCCACATGGGTAGAAAGGGCTGTGTCTCTGCCACAAGCTGAGCTAATTTCCTTGGCTCAATTCCATCCTACCAATCCTTTGCCAGTCAGCCGAGAAGCAAGGAGGCCTGCAGTCTTGGGAAGGGAGTGGCGGGTGAGAGAGAAGTGGTTCTGTCCTCTATAAGGATCTAGCTCCCTATCTACAGAAGGAGGCCTCTGGGTTTGATGTGGAGAGAACCAAGGACTCGGGCTGGCGTTTTCTATCCTCAGCAGGAGTTCTAAACCTTAGATTATTTCCTCCCCATTCTGCTCCCCCTCCAAAGGACACACAGCTCTTGCCTCAGGACCCCCAGGCAAACTAGGCTGACAGAATCCATTCTGAAGAACAAGAGTCATCCAGGAAGGGGAAAGAGGGAATTCTGGTATTTCTAAGCAGCTGTATACCAGGTGCTGTGAATGGGAGTGTGTTTCATCCCTCAGGTGTGCAGGGCAGAACCAAGGTGAAGATCTGGCAACCCGGGGCCTTCCTGTGGACTCTCCTACTGTCTAAAGACACCCCAGAGTATACTGGTCTCTCAGACTAAGAAGGCCGCCCAAAGTACCCACCACACCTGACTCCCCTCTCCTAACCTCTGGACCCCCAGAATCTGAAGTGCACGTCCCTATGACCTGAGGATACCCTGTGACACCAGCAGGCTAGCCATGTCTAAGACCTGTCAGTCTTAGAGTTCACCAGCATAGCAATGAAGTTAAGAACTTGGGTTATGACGTTTGAGAGATCTGGATCCAAATCCCAGAGAGCGCATGTGACTTCTGAGCCATGGTTTTCTCTGTAAAATACCTCTATTTCAACAGACTTGTTAAGATTTTAAAATAACATATATAATATAAAGAGCTACTTATGATGTTTAACACCAAGTAAGCACTTGATAAATGACAGCCGTATGATTACACTCAGAGACTTCAGGATGGGCATTTTGAGTAGAGACTGGTGGCTGGGGCAGGGGCCAGCACTGAGGTGTTGACAAGCCCTGCTGCACCTCCCCTCAGAATCTTCCCAAGCTGAAACATATCCAGGTGTTAACCCAACCCCTGGAGACTCCAGCTCCCTCAGAAAGGCGAAGGCAGGCAGCAGCCTCAGGGGTCCAGGTGGAAGTGAGGTTTAGCCCTTTAAACAAATGGGAAACAGCATGAAAGGCTGAGTAGGAGTAAGAGGAACACATCAGACCAAACAAGCAGGGGTCAGTGGAGATGTGAAAACACAGTTGTCAAGTGCCCATGAACTGGCAAGTTACCTTGATGAAGCTCAGAGGGGAAAGCACATCCATGAGGAAACTGCTCCACGAGTCATTAAAGGCAGCATCAGAAAGGAGGCTTATGATCCCAGAGTTCAATTCCTGCAAACTGACCATGCCAGCTCAGAGGCTTGGCGCCTGGCCTCCAGGCTACTTCCCCTGCCACAGATATTTAATACTGTCTTCACAGACTTTCAAGCCCTGAGTTCTGATGGCCATGAGGTCTCCCTCCCCTGCCTGCTGATCTCCAGCCCCCTTTGCCGTTGCTGACCCAGGACCAGAGACATGGGACTGTCCCTGAAGCAGGCTGAAAGCTCCCAGCCTTCAGACTCCAGAGCGGAGGAGGGCAGGTCACAGTGGTTCCCACAGGGAAACTTGGGACTGGTCAGGGATGGGCGAAGGAGCCTGCAGATACCTACCCAATGACGTATATGTCAAGATTCAGGTTCTGGTTGTTCAGCTGAAGCAGGTCACTGAGATCTAGAGGGGGCGCTGCCGAAGCCACGTTCCAAGTCACGACGTGTATGCTGTGGAAGGGATGCAGAGGGAAGTCATGGAGGAAGGAGGGTAAGATAGCGCGCGGGGTTGGCCGGGCGCAAAGGCTCACGCTTGTCATCACAGCACTTTGGGCGGCCGAGGTGGGCGGGTCACCTGAGGTCAGGAGTTTGAGACAAGCCTGGCCAACATGGTGAAACCCTGTCTCTACTAAAAGTACAAAAATTAGTCCAGCATGGTGGCAGGCGCCTGTAATCCCAGCTACTCTGGAGGCTGAGGTAGAAGAACTGCTTGAACCCGCGGGGCGGAGGTTGCAGTGAGCCGAGATCGCGCCACTGCACTCCAGCCTGGGTGACAGAGTCAGACTCTGTCTCAAAAGAAAAAAAAAAAAAAAGTGCACGGGGTCTAGGCCTGCTCATGTCACTGCAATCTGCCACACTCATAATGGGAAATGTGGGTTTCTGTGCTGGTGGAGGGAATGGGGATACTGAACCATCAGCTGTCCGTCCTCAGCTTTCTCTGCTGAAGCAAGAAATCCCCACCCTGGACTGGGTCCTCCATGCAGGCTCACAGCCGCCCACACCTGGCAGCACTGGTGCTGCTGATATAGCAGAGTTGCCAAAGGGAGCCCAAGACTTTCAGGTCAGGCTAGGGAAGGGTTAGGGGGCTGAACTGCCAGGAATGTATTGATTCCATCAGCTCCTCCAGCCACCCACACCCCTCCGTGATCATCTATGGCTCAGTTAGCAACTTCCAATCCCTACTTCTCACCCCAAGTGTTCCTAAGACCACCAGGAAGATCCTAGGGGTTCAGATTTCACCTTGTGATAGGCCTCAGCACTACAAGGGCAGAGGAATTTAAAAAATAAAAGAGATACCACCACCATATTCCCTTCCTCTCTCCTCCCTAGCAGATCCCTGGAGCAAACCAATTTTGCCAAGCACTTCAGCGAGCCTTTTTTTTTTTTTTTTGAGACTGAGTCTCACTCTGTTGCCCAGGCTGGAGTGGAGCGGGATGATCTCGGCTCACTGAAGCCTCCGCCTCTCAGATGCCAGCGGTTCTCCTGCCTCAATCTCCCAAGTAGCTGGGATTACAGGTGTGCGCCACCACATCTGGCTAATTTTTGTATTTTTAGTAGAGACGGGGTTTCACCATGTTGGCCAGGCTGGTCCTGAACTCCTGATCTCAGGTGATCCGCCCACCTCCGCCTCCCAAAGTGCTGGGATTACAGGCCTGAGCCACCGTGCCCGGCCAAGGAGTTTTTAAGTAACAGGTTTCTCGACATCTCTCTTAAGAGTCTATGTTCTATGTCTGTGTAGTATTCCGTGAAAAATAAAGAGTACTCTCTCGGGAAAAGTCATCAGTTGGATAACATTTTCCACCTCAGCTTACAAGTCTTAGGAAAGCAAGAAAACTAGATCGGGGCCTCAGTGACACTGGATCCAGTCAGAGGCTCAGGAAAGAGAGACCTACAGATGTCTTTAGTGGAACAGTCAGTCACAGTAGCTCTTCAAGAAGCCCCAGACTGTGCGGAGCACAGGGCAGGCACGAGCTGCAGACCCTGCAGAGACCAGGAACAGCCTAGCATGAGTCCTAGGCACACGATGAGGAATACCTGCAGCAGCTGGAGATCTGGAATGGCAGAGGGTACAGGGGGATGGGAGAAAAGGGCAGATGATGCCAAAACATCTCTCCTCCAACAGACCCTGTTCTTAGAGGTCGACGTTCTCAAAAGCACTTCAAGAAATTCTTGGCCAGTTTAAAGCAACTTCCTGTCCCTCCCTGTTAGCATAAACAACACTATACAGAAACCACCTTCCCAGGCACTCGGCCTGAGATTTTGAGCTTCATTTGTTTACGATCTCCCCCTGCTGTCCGACAGAGGCTTAAGGAACAAAGACCTTTTACTCAGAGACTTCTCCCAGACTCACTCTAAGAGGATGGAGAGCAGAAGTCCGGATTTCTTGTTCCCACTCTCAAATCCTACGATTAGCGGCAAATCCAAGCATCGTGACTTAGACTAAGTGGGCGATTAGCGTTGTTCCCCGTGAAAGAGCAGGCAACAGACCAGGCTAAGTCACTTCCCTAAAGGATCTTATCTCAATCTGATTTCGGATTCCCGGGGTTCACCATGGGATCAGGCCGACGTGCTGATGGAAAGTAGGAACAAGATTTCTAACCTAGAGCCGAAGGGTGACGGCCTCGTTATGTCTTTAACCTCAAACAACCCCACACGGCTGTCCTCTCCAAAAAGCAACCGGGACGCCTGCTTGCGCCCCAGTGGGAACGAGCTTGGCGGCCTCGGCTTGGAGGGGGCGCGAGGCTCGGGCCCAACACAGCCCACCTGACACAGGCGTGGGAGAAGGTGGGAGCGCCCCTGAACCAAAGGCAGTCACGGAGGTCTGGTGCCTCGTCTCCCAATCTGCGTCCACCCCCAGCCCGCAGCCCAAGGGGCGCCGATTCCCCCGAGCAGGCCTGCCTCTGCCGCCAGGGTGCCCTCACCTGAGCCTCCTGCCTTTCGGCCCGCTCAGCTTCCGAGAGCTCATGGCCGCCGTCGTCCCCGCGCGGTGGTCCGGCAGGTTCGCGTCTCCCGGCCAGCGGGTCCCGGCCAGAGCAGCCCTGCGGTCGGCCGGTCTCACGCTCCTCGCGGTCGCGGACTGTTTTTCTTCCGGACTCCGACCGTCCGCTCCGGCTTCCGTCAGAGACGCGCCCTCCGCGTACCCCGGGCTCTGGGTGGTGCGGTTCGCAGAAGGAGGCGGGACTCTCCCACGAGCGCAAAGCTGCGAGAGGCTGAACGAAGACGGGTTCGCGGACGTAAAGGGGGCGTGTCGGGTCCGTCATCAGCGCACGACGCAACACTGCCCCAGACAACGCGAGGTGCGCGGCAGTCACTAGACCCGGCCCAGCCCGCGCCCGCCGTCCGCAGCTCCCAGCCTGCCCCGCGCCAGGGGCCGTCTTCCGGCGGAAGTTGTCGCTTCACCGCAGTCGCAGCCTCCGTCCCAGTCGTGAGGGGTCCGAGGGTCCAGTCCTTGTGTTGTCTTCGCCCCGGCTCCCCGCCATCCAGAGACCCAGGGGTCAGACGAGGGTCGGGGGTGGGGACACGCATCCTAGCCACTGTCCTGCCTGGGATCCGGTCTCCCCCGCCCCCCAGCTGCAGGTAATCTCCCCATTCCCGTGGCGCTTACGCCGCTGCTGGAGCGCCTCCGTTCTCCACGCCCACTTTCAGGCGGCTTTCTGCTCCGAACTGATTGGATTACCTATTGCATATGGGACGTTTGGGGATTCCTGGACTCCTACAAAATTAGCCGTCAATAAATGAAACGTAGGCCGGGACGCGGTGGCTCAATGCCTGTAATCCCAGCACTTTGGGAGGCCGAGGCGGGCGGATCACTTGAGGTCAGGAGTTCGAGACCAGCCTGGCCATCATGGTAAAACCCGGTCTCTGCTAGAAATACAAAAGTTATCTGGGCTTGATGGCGCGCGCCTGTTAATTCCAGCTACTCGGGAGGCTGAGGCAGGAGAATCGCCTGAACCCGGGAGGTGGAGGTTGCAGTGAGCCGAGATTGCGCCACTGCTCCCCAGCCGGCGCGACAGAGCGAGACTTCGTCTCAAAAAAAAAAAAAAAAAAAAATTAGCTGACATGGGGTTTCACCATGTTAGGCTGGTGTCCAAATCCTGACCTCAGGTGATCCACCCGTCTCGGCCTCCCAGAGTGCTGCGATTACAGGTGTGAGCCACCGCGCCCGGCCTAAAACTACTTTAAGTAAATGTTTTGCTTGTTTGGTAAGGTGGATAAAGAGGAAGATGTGAAGAGGAAGCAGACAAAAGCAAAAGGAAATCCTGCCAGTAGCAAACGGCCAAATTACAATTCAGATGTGCAATGTTTGCGTAAGTAAACTGACAAGGGACTATTATATGCAGAAATCCACGTGCAAAATTTTTCAGACACATCTTTGTACCTCTTCCTAATCCTGCCCTGGTAAAATGGGGGTTATCAGTGCAAGTTTGAGGATACATACAGTTGGAAAATGGACATCACCAAACTGGACTCCAGAAAGTTCTGTCTAGGATTTTATTAGACTGCTTTTTTTCTCAATATACCTGTATTGGAAGATTGAGACAAAAAGGCACAAACTCACATTAAATAAACAAGGTAATCTAATCAATTCTACAAAGTGTAGTTTGTAAAAGAAGTAGCACTAGGAACCAACCAAAGTAAGTCAGGGAGTCCCAGCAGGAACTGTAGAAGAAATTGGGAAGCTATACACATGCCCACGATACTGACCCTGTCCCGGACCTCTCTGCATGAGAAGGCCAGACCCCAGCACCCTCCTACAGAGGCACTGCTGCTTCTGTTGGGGCTGTGACCCTGGAATTCTGATGGAAGCAGCTGGTGTGAAGGGGCATGGCACACAGGTACTGCCCCTGGAGTGAACCTTTATCATAAGTCCCTCTGAGTGCTAGTCAGTTTGGAGGTGGGTGAGGAGGAAAGGGGGTACTTAAAAGAAGCCAACACTGTTGCCCAGCAGCAACACCATCCGTGGGGAACAGACCAGGGACATCCTCCTTTATGTTTATGTGGGCTGGAGTTCCAGATCCAGGCTGACCTCAGCTCATAATGGATGCTTTTCAACTGGGGCAACAGGTGGAGGTGGGAGGAGGCCTTGCTAGGGCTAAAGTGATATGTGTGAGTCTCAAGAGCCAAAGGAAGGAGACTTAACAGCTGCTGACCCTCAGAACACATAAACAACTGTCTGCCTAGAATGTCAGTTTGTTTCTTTCAAGATAACCCACATCTGGACTTCCCCTAGTTGATGAATGAAGGAACGTCTTTAAGCACAAATATAATGAATAGCTAACACAGAGCTTATAGGAAAACACTGACATTTTTCTCCAGTAAGAATGCCTCTTCTCCAACTTTCCAAGTCAGATGAATGCTACCAGCAGTTGAGATGCTACCCAGATGCATTACTAAAGACCCCTCAAGGTGAGGAGACTCACACAGAGGAAGCTGCCTGTAACAAGACATCTGGTTCCAACGGGACCTGAATGAAGGTCAGAGCTAACCATGTTGGGGGTCTGAGTCTGTCCACCCTTGTCCCAGGGCCACAGGGAAGCGTCCATCAGGATGCCACAGGTGCAATCCTGTGAGACACTCCCTTATTGCACTTAGAAATGAGTAAGGCAAACAAACTGACAAAAACAGAAGGATACATTCTCCCACCCACTTCTTGCTTCCCGGACAAAGATTTGGTCTCTCATTAGCAGATGCACCCAGGCTAGCGTGGGCTGGGATCACGGCACATTTACGCCAATGTGCTTCACAAGGTTTGGGGAATGTCAGGTGACACTACAGCTCTCTCTGATTCTCCCACTAAGAGGCAACCTCAGGCTCTGTCAAGTTGTAGGAAGCTACGAACACTGGGCAGCGTCTGTTCCCCTGGAGCCTGGACTTCTCACCAGACTACTTTGGTCGGGTCCTGTACTATGATCACTACTTGCTTTGGGTTTTCCAGGGCAGAACTCAACATGGGGGTAGGACGAGCTAAGTTCTTGATCCCCAAATTCCTTTCCGGCAACTGGAGACGAAGGGAACATGTTCTGCTGGAAAAAGCTTTTTGCATGCTCATATTGTGCAGCATGAAAGATCAGGACTCTTGCGTCCTAACCAGCCTCAAAGACAGAGGACAGGGACCTAAGAAAGCACAGAGAAAAGAGGATTATTGCTGAGTGGCAGCACCAGCCCCAAAGGGAAGAGGAGGAGCAGGGACTTACAGAGCTCCTCGGGGTCGGACAGTTGATATCTAGGGGGTGACTCAATTCTAGGGGCCACACTGGACAATTCCCTCCAAGTGGAGAGTTGACTGGGGCAATTCTGTAGACTCTGCAGAGAGATTCAGAGCGGGCAACAGGAGGGCCAAGAAGCCACAGGTGTTTCTAAGAGTAGTAACTAGAGATTCAGTGATTGGGGCAGGGTTATTCGTATTTGTTAAATTTTCTTAAATAGAGACTGACTGAGCCTTGGGTACCTCCATAGTGCTAGAGTGCCCTAACGATGGGTTACTGGGAGCAGAAGTCAGAGCTGCAAAACCACATTGCTATTTTGTGGAAGTGGTGGGGGGACACTGTATCTTTAGCTCATTCCCACTCCCCATATGAGCACTCAAAATTGCAAAGATCTGCCCAGGAAGCAAAATACCTCAGTTTATCCCAAGGTTGAGAACAAATGAACTTAAATCATTTAAATCACCACATCACAAAAGGCAGCTATTTGATAAGACTGAAAATGTCACTTGGAAATAAAGGTCGGGGGCACACACAGAAATGGGTCAGAACACAATGGAGAGAGACGGAGGAGCTGTAAATACAGCAACCTACACGCCACGCATCTCGGAGGAGCAGGCTCCTGCACACGCGGGCTCTGTAACACCAGACGGTCTATTTGTTCACAATATTAAAGGGCATCTAGAATTAGCTACAGTAAGGAATCGAAAGTTGCCTGAAGAATGGGCACAGAACGGCTGCGTCCGAAGATGGCCTGTCACTTGGGAGGGTGGAGCTGCTGGGTCTTCCTGTTGACCACTGTCTTGCAAAACTAGAAGAAAAATGAAAGTATTAAGGAAGCAAGAGGAGAAAACAGAAACGCTGTAAATCATCATGAATGGGGAATTTCAAAAGGAGGAGGGAAGCCAGTGGGTGGGTGGGGAAGGGAGTGGGGGAGGGCACTAAGGCCCGAGCAGTGACTGAGAAGCTGGCATCACAGCAGTCCACCTAATTCCACCCTCCTGCCTCCCAGAAGCTGCTTTAGGAACACGGGGCAGGGAGAATAAGCAGGGCCTGGCATCACTGCTAGTGAGATCCTGGCCCTCCTTACCCTTAGTGTTAGAGGCCAGTTTTTATTTGCAAAAGTAATTTTCTCTCTGAGCCTAATTGGGAGCACAGCCAGGTTTTTCATTCAGTGATTAAGACTGCTTTGAGCTGCTGGAATCCCATGACTTGGGTGGTGTACAGGGCACTGGGAAACCAGCACCGAGCACTAACGGAAGGGGCTTGGGGAAGGGTGACAACATCAAACAAGGGGCCCCCAATCTGGCCCTGTGACCTGGGCAGAAACACCCTCCCAGCAGCTGAAAGATGCCACCTGTGATGAGGGCAGCTTAGTACGGGATCGGGGGGGTATAAAGAGGAAGGAAATGAAGCACCAGACACAACAGTGGGTGCTAACAAAAGCTGTCTGGCCGTCAAGTTTTCCAAGGGGGAAGGACAGGTAATGGCAGCTTTTGGGAGCTGGCGCTGGTGTGGGAAGGCCAGGGAGTGCCCAGCATGACAGCTGCAACTTGAGATGGATCAAGTTGCCAGACAGGAGGAGTGATTAGCAGCAGATGAACTTCCCTTCTATATCCACCACCCCCGTCCACTTCTTACCACCCTCCCTGTCCATGTCTCTATCTGGGTGGTTCTTTGGAAAACGTCCCTGAAATGTCCCAGTGGCCATAATCTCCTAGTGGAAATGGAGAGCTATTAAGCGTGGCAACCATCATTACTAGAGGGAAGGAGGAATAGGTTTGCTGACTCCATAGTGAGCTGCTGAGGCCTTGAAACCCAAACTGATTTTAGCTTCTGTGACACGCAGTGAGAAATTTGGTACGTACAGTGCAGAGGGGGAAAGGCGACTTTAGTCATCTGCTGTCATTCCTTTCACTGGGTCCTTTTGTCTCATCTGGAACAGAAAAAGCAGGAAAAATGGAAGAGGCTCCTGCCGCTGATGTAACTCCCGCCTCCTCAGTCCTGCCCACAGGTGGGGTGGGACATATTTTGTGTAAAAAGCAAGACACTGGAAGGACGGAAGAATTCTGCATATGGACTCGAAGCCATACATTTCCAGATCTGTGTCACTGGCCTCACCATTCATGATTTCTAGTTCTCTTCCTTGTGTCACGGTGTTTGAAGCACCTTTTTTTTTTTTTTTTTGGTAGAGACGTGTGTGTAGGGGGGTTTTCCTATGTTGACCAGGCTGGTCTTGGACTCCTGACCTCACGCGATCCTCTGCCTCAACCTCCCAAAGTGCTGGGATTACAGCATAGGTGTGAGCCACCACACTTGGCCCATTTCATTCATTTATTCATTCAACAAATACTTATGAAACATCTTTTTTGTGTGTGTGTGAGGAGTCTTGCTCTGTCGCCCAGGCTGGAGTGCAGTGGTGCAGTGTTGGCTCACTGCAACCTCTGCCTCCTAGATTCAAGTGATTATACTGCCTCAGCCTCCCGAGTAGCTGGGATTACAGGTATGCACCATCACGCCCGGCTAATTTTTGTATTTTTAGGGGAGACGGGGGTTTCACCATGTTGGCCAGGCTGATCTTGAACTCCTGACCTCAGATGATCTGCCTGCCTTGGCCTCCTGAAGCGCTTGGATTACAGGCGTGAGCCACCGCGCCTGGCCTCAGTGAGGCATCTCTTTAGTGCTAGGAACTTCCAGAGGGCTGGGGATATTTAGCTGTGAACTAAACAGACCAGTTCTCTCCTCAAGGAGCTTATATTCTGGGGCAGGGTGGGCAGAGAACAAACTCATCTATGTCAGCTGGGACTGTGGGCTGCTTGGATAGAGAATGACTGTGGGAGGCCGGGCGCGGCGGCTCACGCTTGTAATCCCAGCACTTTGGGAGGCCGAGGCGGGCGGATCATGAGGTCAGGAGATCGAGACCATGGTGAAACCCCGTCTCTACTAAAAATACAAAAAATTAGTCAGGCGTGGTGGCGAGCACCTGTAGTCCCAGCTACTCGGAGAGGCTGAGGCAGGAGAATGGCGTGAACCCGGGATGCGGAGCTTGCAGTGAGCCGAGATTGCGCCACTGCACTCCAGCCTGGGCGACAGAGCGAGAGTCTGTCTCAAGAAGAAAAAAAAAAAGAGAATGACTGGGGGTAAGTGCTATTTTAGGTAGTTACGGAAGCTTGTAAGTGAGGTTTGAGACGAAACCTGAAAGAAATGAGGGAGAAAATGGCTCTCCGGGAGAGGAGTTCCTGGCAGAGGAACAGAACTTCCCTTTCCTGACCTGTTTAAAGGTGGGCACAATGTGGTGTCAGAACTAGGCACAGGGATGCAGAAGTGGAAAGTGCAGGGGCAGGTCTCAGATCCACAGATGTGCGAGCCTGCTGGAAAACAGGATGGGGGCCTCTGTGGAAGCACCAAGTGGTCCCTGTCACTGGCACCTTCCAGGCAGAAGCAGACATCACTTACTGGGGATGCTGTAGATGTGATCTCTCTAAAATCAGTTCTGATTTGAAAACTCTATCCTATGTGAAGAATGTCAATAAGTATTTCTTCACTATCCATTAGTTTTCTGCTCAACTTTTGTTCTTTATAATGTTCAACAAATTTTGAGCACCTAATTGCATAGCTCCTAGAATCAAACTCCCTAGACTATACTCTGTTTTGAGACAGGGTCTGGCTCTGTTGCCCAGGATGGAGTGCAGTGGCGCAATCATGGTTCACTACAGCCTCGACCCCCCTGGCTCAAGTGATCCTCCTGCCTCAGCATCCCAAGAAGCTGGGACTACAGGCATGTGCCACCATGCCTGGCTTTTTTTTTTTTTTTTTTTTTTTTGAGACACAGTCTCACTCTGTTGCCAGGCTGGATGGCAGTGGTACGATCTCGGCTCACTGCAATCTCTGCCTCTTGGGTTCAAGCAATTCCCCTGCCTCAGCCTACCCAATAGCTGGGACTATAGGCACATGCCACCATGCCTGGCTAATTTTTCTTTGTATTTTAGTAGGGACGGGGTTTCACCATGTTGGTCAGGATGATCTCAATCTCCTAACCTCATGATCCGCCTGCCTCAGCCTCCCAAAATGCTGGGATTACAGGCGTGAGCCACTGCACCTGGCCGCCTGATTTTTTATTTTTTTGGTGTATGTGGAGACAGGGTCTCATTGTATTGCCCAGGCTGGTCTCGAACCCCTGGGTTTAAGTAGTCCTCCCGCCATGGCCTCCCAAAGTGCTGGGATTACAGGCATGAGCCACTGCGCCTGGCCTAGATTGTATTCTGACTCCATCACTAATTGTATGACCTTGAATAAGTTACTGCACTGCTCTCTAAGCCTCAGTTTTTTTCTTTTTTTTTTTTTTTTTCTTTTTTGAGACGGAGTCTCGCTCAGTCGCCCAGGCTGGAGTGCTGTGGTGCGATCTCGGCTCACTGCAAGCTCAGTCTCCCGGGTTCACGCCATTCTCCTGCCTCAGCCTCCCGAGTAGCTGAGACTACAGGTGCCCACCAACACACCAGGCTAATTTTTTGTATTTTTAGTAGAGACGGGGTTTCACCGTGTTAGGATGGTCTCGATCTCCTGACCTCATGATCTGCCCGCCTCGGCCTCCCAAAGTGCTGGGATTACAGGGATTACAGGTGTGAGCCACCGCACCTGACCTTTTTTTTTTTTTTCTTTGAGACAGGGCCTCACTGTGTCACTCGGGCTGGAGTGCAGTGGTGCGATCACCATGCCAGGCTAATTTTTGTATTTTTTGTAGAGATAGGGTTTCGCCATGTTGCCCAGGCTGGTCTGACACTCTTGGACTCAAGCAATCCACCCGCCTCAGCCTCCCAAAGTGCTGGGATTACAAACATGAGCCACTGAGTCTGGCCTAAGCCCCAATTTCTATAATAATAAAATAGAGATAACAGTACATGGGGTTGTGATGAAGATTTAAGATGTGCGGTCAGCAGTTCAAGACCAGCCTGGCCAGCATGGTGAAACCCCGTCTCTACTAAAAATACAAAAAATATTATCCGGGCATTGTGGCAGGCGCCTGTAATACCAGCTACTTGGGAGGCTGAGACAGGAGAATAGTTTCAACCCGGGAGGCGGAGGTTGCAGTGAGCCGAGATCGCACCACTGCACTCCAGCCTGGGCGACAGGGTGAGACTACATCTCAAAAAAGAAAAAAAGAAAAAAAAAAAAGAGAGATTTTCATGTACTTAGCACAGCAGAGTGCTTGACGTGGGAGTATACACTCAGTATTTGGGGCCTGTTGTAGAGATAAAAAATTATTGGAGACGCTGTTCCAAATGTTATTTATGTTATATAATAAAAAATTATTATTATTTTTGAGACAGAGTCTCGCTCTGTCGCCCAGGCTGGAGTGCAGTGGCATGATCTTGGCTCACTGCAACCTCTGCCTCCTGGGTTCAAGCGATTCTCCTGCCTCAGCCTCCTGAATAGCTGGGATTACAAGCGCACGCCACCACGCCTGGCTAATTTTTGTATTTTTAGTAGAGACGAGGTTTCACCATGTTGGTCAGGCTGGTCTCAAACTTCTGACCTCATGACCCGCCTGCCTCAGCCTCCCAAAGTGCTGGGATTACAAACATGAGCCACCACACCCAGCCGATAAAAAATTATTTGAGACCCTGTTTCAAATGTTGTTTATTTTATTCTTTCGTTCCAGACACTGTCCTATAGCAAAGGAGATGTGTATAGAAGCTCTGAAGAACCTGGAATTTTAAGCCATAGCCCACTTCAGAATTGTATTCTAGTCACTGAAAATTTAATACTGCCACATTTTGTGGAGATTCTATCTCTGGCAGTAGTTCTTCACTGGGAAACTTTTTTTTTTTTTTTTTGAGACAAGGTCTCACTCTGTCACTCTGTCGCCCAGGCTAGAGTGCAGTGGTGCAATCTTGGCTCACTGCACCCTCCACCTCCCGGGTTCAAGCGATTCTCCTGCCTCAGCCTCCCGAGTAGCTGGGATTACAGGCATGTGCCACCACGCCTGGCTAATTTTCTATTTTTAGTAGAGATGGGGTTTCTCCATGTTGGCCAGGCTGTTCTCCCAACCTCTGGTGATCCGCCTGCCTTGGCCTCCCAAAGTGCTGGGATTACAGGCGTGAGCCACCATGCATGGCCAGCTTGTCATATTTTTAAAAGACAACCCTGTGATGTTAGATTGGAATTAGATGCATTTGTGTGAACATGATATATGATGCAGATACAGAAATAACTATAAATGTGCAAGTCCCCTAGCTCTATCCTATGAGAAAGTCTGGGAGCTGCAATACCCTAGTGGAAATAGGCACACCCAGCACCCAGATCTCGTTTCCAAACACCCCTCTCCACTATACGGAAGCAGCGCTCCTTGAAGATGTGGCCAGTTACAGGGTCATGAAAAAACAAGACAAACCCGGAACACCTTGTGCTTCAAGGGGACAGCAGTAACCTCACCAGTAACTGGACAGAAAGACACAGAATAGGATAAAAAGAACAGAGTCTGTGACATTCAGGCTTCAAATACACAGGTGGGGTCTAATCATGCAGAAACATAAATCCACATTGAAAGACTTTCTTCAAAATGATCAGCCTATAACCTCCACAAACGCCAAAATCGTGGAGGTTCAGGAAGACTGAGGAACGGCACCAGGTGGACAGAAACGAGCACTGTGATGAATGGGGTGAAGCACGTGATCCTGGGCTGTAGCCTTTGCTCTAAAGGAATAGTCTCTGGGCAAAGGAGTGTACAGGAGTTCTTGGTACTCTTCTTGCCTATTTTCCGTAAGTTTAAAACTCTTTCATAATAGAATTTAAAAAAAAGACAATTTGCTCACTAATGACCATTTACAAAAGTTTTCAATAATCAGAGAATTTAACATCATGGGAGCAAAGCTCCTTCTCAACCAGATCCTTACACACGCTGAGAGTTCACCATCTTGCTTCAGTTACTAATGCAAAGCCAGGTCCTGTTTTCCCACTGCTTGAAATAAGATGCAACCTCCTACCAGGAGCATGATAGCTTCCCCTACTGTCAGAAACAAGGTTCCCCGCAGAGGGCACCACTGAAATAAAATTCATTACTTCAATCTTTTTTTGTTTGCTTTTTGAGACAGAGTCTTGCTCTGTCACCCAGGCTAGAATGCAGTGGCATGATGTTGGCTCACTGCAACCTCCGCCTTCCGGGTTCAAGTGATTCTCCTGTCTCAGCCTCCCAAGTAGCTGGGATTAGAAGTGCATGCCACCACATCCAGCTAATTTTTGTATTTTCAGTAGACAGGGTTTCACCATCTTGGCCAGGCTGGTCTCGAACTCCTGACCTCAGATTATCCACCTGCCTCAGCCTCCCAAAGTGCTGGGATTATAGGTGTGAGCCACTGCGCCCAGCACATTACTTCAGTCTTATAATGATCTAAGAATGCTTATTTCCTGTTTCCTGGGGCCTATATGACATGAGAGATTCATCTGATGTTGGTGGTGTTCCTCAGGTTTAGCCAATGTAGGCTATATATACACATATAAGATGGCTGAAGAAAATATGTGTATGTGAAAATAGGAAAACAGAAACTTCAATCCTGGTTGGTTGGTTGGTTTGTTTTGAGACAGAGTTTTGCTCTGTTGCCCAGGCTGGAGTACAATGGCGCGATCTCGGCTCACCGCAATCTCTGCCTCCTGGGTTCAAGTGATCCTCCTGCCTCAGCCTCCCGAGTAGCTGGGATTGCAGGCGTGCACCACCACGCCTAGCTAATTTTTTGTATTTTTAGTAGATGGGGTTTCTCCATGTTGCTCAGGCTGTCTCAAACTCCCAAGCTCAGGTGATCCACCCGCCTCAGCCTCCCAAAGTGCTGGGAGGTGTGAGCCACCGTGCCCAGCCCTGGTTTGTTTTTAACAGTGCTTTCCTCTAGGGAATGAGGCCAGGGGCTGAAACAAAGAGACTTTTATTTATGTATTCATCTATTAGTTATTTGGACTTCTATTTTAAAATTTTTTTTCTATCTTTTGAAAATCATTTTGACCATTAAGTATGAAATATGCCTTTGATCTAAAAAAATAGTAAAGTTCCTTCCTTCCTTCCTCCCTCCCTCCCTCCCTCTCTCTCTCTCTCTTTCTCTCTTTCTCTCTTTCTTTCTTTCTTTCTTCTTTTCCCTCGCTGGCCCAGGCTGCAATCTACTCGGCTTGCTGCTGCCCACGCCGCGGACTGCCTGGGACTGCCGGCGCGCGCCACCGCCTGCCTTTTCGCTGCAGGCACGCGTTCGCCATCTTGGCCACGCTGGTCGCCAGCTCCTGACGCCGAGTGCTCTGCCCGCCTCAGCCTCCCGAGGTACTGGGATTGCAGACGGAGTCTCGCTCACCCAGTGCTCGGTGTTGCCCGCGCTGGAGCGCGGTGGCGTGGTCTGGCCTCGCGGCAGCCCCCGCCCCCCAGCCGCCTACCTTGGCCTACCAGGGTGCTGGGATTGTAGCCCCTGCCCGGCCGCCGCCCCATCTGGGAGGTGGGAAGCGCCTCTGCCCGGCCGCCCCGTCTGGGAGGTGAGGAGCGCCTCTGCCCGGCCACCCACCGTCTGGGAAGTGAGGAGCGCCTCTGCCCGGCCACCCACCGTCTGGGAAGTGAGGAGCGCCTCTGCCCGGCCACCCACCGTCTGGGAAGTGAGGAGCGCCTCTCCCCGGCCACCCACCGTCTGGGAAGTGAGGAGCGCCTCTGCCCGGCCACCCACCGTCTGGGAAGTGAGGAGCGCCTCTGCCCGGCCACCCACCGTCTGGGAAGTGAGGAGCGCCTCTGCCCGGCCACCCACCGTCTGGGAAGTGAAGAGCGCCTCTGCCCGGCCACCCACCGTCTGGGAACTGAGGAGCGCCTCTGCC
Source organism: Symphalangus syndactylus (assembly GCF_028878055.3). Taxonomy (NCBI): domain Eukaryota; kingdom Metazoa; phylum Chordata; class Mammalia; order Primates; family Hylobatidae; genus Symphalangus; species Symphalangus syndactylus. The sequence continues at coordinate 67,670,518 of NC_072442.2, read as the reverse complement.
CGGGCGCCCCGTCCGGGAAGAAGTGAGGAGCGCCTCTGCCCGGCCGCCCCGTCCGGGAAGAAGTGAGGAGCGCCTCTGCCCAACCGCCCCGTCCGGGAAGAAGTGAGGAGCGCCTCTGCCCGGCCGCCCCGTCCGGGAAGAAGTGAGGAGCGCCTCTGCCCGGCCGCCTCGTCTGGGAGGTGAGGAGTGCCTCTGCCCGGCCACCCATCGTCTGGGAGGTGAGGAGCGCCTCTGCCCGGCCACCCATCGTCTGGGAGGTGAAGAGCGCCTCTGCCCGGCCGCCCCATCTGGGAAGTGAGGAGCGCCTCTGCCCGGCCACCCATCGTCTGGGAAGTGAGGAGCGCCTCTGCCCGGCCACCCATTGTCTGGGAGGTGAGGAGCGCCTCTGCCCGGCCACCCATCGTCTGGGAAGTGAGGAGCGCCTCTGCCCGGGCGCCCCGTCCGGCAAGAAGTGAGGAGTGCCTCTGCCCGGGCGCCCCATCCGGGAAGAAGTGAGGAGCGCCTCTGCCCGGCCTCCCATCGTCTGGGAGGTGAGGAGCGCCTCTGCCCGGCCACCCCGTCCGGGAGGAAGTGAGGAGCGCCTCTGCCCGGCCGCCCCGTCTGGGAAGAAGTGAGGAGCGCCTCTGCCCGGGCGCCCCGTCCGGGAAGAAGTGAGGAGCGCCTCTGCCCGGCCTCCCATCGTCTGGGAGGTGAGGAGCGCCTCTGCCCGGCCTCCCATCGTCTGGGAGGTGAGGAGTGCCTCTGCCCGGCCACCCATCGTCTGGGAGGTGAAGAGCGCCTCTGCCCGGCCACCCATCGTCTGGGAGGTGAGGAGCACCTCTGCCCGGCCGCCCCATCTGGGAAGTGAGGAGTGCCTCTGCCCGGCCACCCATCGTCTGGGAGGTGAGGAGCGCCTCTGCCCGGCCACCCATCGTCTGGGAGGTGAGGAGCGCCTCTGCCCGGCCGCCCCATCTGGGAAGTGAGGAGTGCCTCTGCCCGGCCACCCATCGTCTGGGAAGTGAGGAGCGCCTCTGCCTGGCCACCCATCGTCTGGGAAGTGAGGAGCGCCTCTGCCCGGCCACCTATCGTCTGGGAAGAAGTGAGGAGCGTCTCTGCCTGGCCGCCCCGTCTGGGAAGTGAGGAGCTCCTCTGCCTGGCCGCTCCGTCTGGGAGGTCTACCACGGAGGCCAGAAGCAATGTGGGGGCTGGACGTGGTGGCTCACGCCTGTGGTCCCGGCACTCTGGGGGGGTGAGGCGGGTTGATCACTTCGGGCTAGGAGTTCGAGACCAGTCTGGCCAACTTGGCGAAACATGAAGAATACAACAGACAGACCAACCAACCAACTCAGTGACAACAAAACAGGTCTACCCTGGAGTCATACTCTAATTTTTTCTATTTTCCTCCCTTTCTGATCCTTTATCCCACTTTCTTTTTCTTCCTCTTCCTTCTCCCTCTTCTTTGTCAAATAGAGGATTGAGTTATTATCACTGATCCATATAAAGTCCCTCTCTCATTTATTTTAACTCCCACCCCCCATTTCTATTCCCCGACTTCCCATGTGCAACCTTCCTAATATGTTTGATACGCATCTTTTTGTTTGTATGTATTTTTAGAAAATGTTTATTGTTTTTGTATGCAAAAAAATTAATAAAAAAAAAGTAAAAAAAAAAATAATAATAATAATAAAAAATAAAAAAATAGTAAAGTGTCAATGTTAATATCCAAGTTATTACATTGTACTATAGTTTTGCAAGATGTTACCATTGGCAAAAACTGGGTAAAGGGTACATAGATCTTTCCACATTATTTTTTATAACTGCAAGAGAATCTTTCAATCATTTCAAAATAAAAGGTTCGGTGCAGAAATGAAGCTGGCTGGGTGTGCTGGCCCATGCCTACAATCCCAACACTTTGGGAGGCTGAGGTGGAAGGATCACTTGTGGCTGGGAGTTTGAGACCAGCCTGGACAACATAGCAAGATCCTGTCTCTACAAAAATTAAACAAATTTTAAAAATTAGGTAGGCGTGGTGGCCTGCGCCTGTAGTCCCAGCTACTTGGGAGGCTGAGGTGGGTGGATCAGTTGAATCCAAGCGTTTCAGGCTGCCATACTCCAGCTTAGGCAACGGTGTGAGACCCTGTCTTGTTCTGTCGCCCAGGCTGGAGTGCAGCGGTGTGATCTTGGCTCACTACAATTTCTGCCTCCTGGGTTCAAGTGATTCTCCTGTCTCGGCCTCCCAAGTAGCTAAGATTACAGGCGCGCACCACCACACCTGGCTGATTTTTGTATTTTTAGTAGAGATGGGGTTTCTCCATGTTGGCCAGGCTGGTCTTGAACTCCTGACCTCAGGTGATCAGCCCGCCTTAGCCTCCCAAAGTGCTGGGATTACAGGCTTGAGCCACCATGCCCTAAACTGTATTTAAAAAGAAAACAGGGCCAGGAATAGTGAGTGGCTCATGATGGTAATCCCAGCACTTTGGGAAACCAAGGTGGGAGGATCACTTGAGACCAGTAATTCAAGACCAGCCTGAGCAACATACTGAGATCTTATCTCTAAAAAAAATTAGTCAAGTATAGTGGTGGGACCTGAAGTCCTAGCTACTTAGGAGCTTAACGTGGGAGGGTCACTTGAGCCCAGAAGTTGAGGGCTGCAGTGAGCTATGATCACAGCACTGCACTCTAGCCTAGGCCACACAGCGAGACTGTCTCTCTTTAAAAAAAAAAAAGAAAAGGCCGGGCGCGATGGCTCACGCTTGTAATCCCAGCACTTTGGGAGGCTGATGCCAGTGGATCACAAGGTCAGGAGATCGCGACCATGATGAAACCCCGTCTCTACTAAAAAAAAAAAATACAAAAAATTAGCCGGGCGTGGTGGTGGGCGCCTGTAGTCCCAGCTACTCGGAGAGGCTGAGGCAGGAGAATGGCGTGAACCCGGGAGGCAGAGCTTGCAGTGAGCCAAGATTGCGCCACTGCACTCCAGCCTGGGCGACAGAGTGAGACTCTGTCTCAAAAAAAAAAAAAAAAAAAAAAGAAAACAAAGAAAACAAAGCTACTTCCATAATTGGGGATGTTGGCTGATGTTCCAGATGGTCTGCAATCACTGCCAGCAGGTTGGAGGGAATTAAGACTCCCTGAGTGGCTGGGCACGGTGGCTCACACCTGTAATCCCAACACTTTGGGAGGCCGAGGGAGGCGGATCACCTGAGGTCAGGAGTTCGAGACCATCCTGGCCAACATGGTGAAATCCCATCTCTACTAAAAATACAAAAATTAGCTGGGCATGGTGGTGCACACCTGTAATCCCAGCTACTCAGGAGGCTGAGGCAGGTGAATGGTGTGAACCCGGGAGGCAGAGGTTGCAGTGAGCTGAGATTGTGCCACTGCACTCCAGCCTGGGCAACAAAGCAAGACTCCATCTCAAAAAAAAAAAAAAAAAAAAAAAAGAGAGACTCCATGAGGGCGGTGTCATCCTTCACATACAGGGATCCTGCAGCCTCTGCAGCTCCCATGAAAGTTTTAGAGACTGGGCGTGGTGGCTCATGCCTGTAATCCTAGCACTTTGGGAGGCTGAGGCAGGTGGATTGCCTGAGCTCAGGTGTTCGAGACTAGTCTGGCCAACATGGTGAAACCACCTCTCTACTAAAAATAGAAAATTATTGGCGTGTGGTGGCTGGTGCCTGTAGTCCCAGCTACTTGGGAGGCTGAGGCAGGAGAATTGCTAGAACCTGGGAGGTGGAGGTTGCTGTGAGCCGAGATTGTGCCAGTGCACTCCAGCCTGGCGCCACTCCACTCCAGCCTGGGTGACACAGCAAGGTTCTGTCTCAAAAAAAAATAAAATTTGGCCAGGCGCGGTGGCTCACGCTTGTAATCCCAGCACTTTGGGAGGCCGAGGGGGGGTGGATCACGAGGTCAGGAGATCGAGACCACGGTGAAACCCCGTCTCTACTAAAAATACAAAAAAATTAGCCGGGCGTGGTGGTGGGCGCCTGTAGTCCCAGCTACTCGGAGAGGCTGAGGTAGGAGAATGGTGTGAACCCAGGAGGCGGAGCTTGCAGTGAGCCAAGATCGCGCCACTGCACTCCAGCCTGGGCAACAGAGCAAGACTCCGTCTCAAAAAAAAAAAAAAAAAAAAAAAATTTAGATTCTTGGGTGGGCACAGTGGCTCACAACTGTAATCCTAGCACCTTAGGAGGCTGAGGCGGGTGGGTCATCTGAGCTCAGGAGTTCCAGACCAGCCCGGGCAACATGGGGAAACCCTGTCTCTACTAAAAATACAAAAATTAGCCAGGCGTGGTGGCGGGCACCTGTAGTCCCAGCTACTCGGGAGGCTGTGACATGAGAATTGCTTGAATCGGGGAGTCAGAGGCTGCAGTGAGCCAAGATCACATCACTGTATCACTGTACTCCAGCCTGGGCGACAGACCGATACTCCGTTTCAAAAGAAAAAAAAAAAAAAAAACAAGTTTTCTTAAAAATTTTTAAGTGAATCTCTTTTCTGAATCTCATTATCTAAAGAGTTAATGGCCAAAGGCCCAAGAGGTACTTGTTCAGTGAATTATAAAATGTCCTTAACTTCTGTGAGCCACAGTTTCTTTATCTACAAAATGAAACTAATACCTGTGTTATCGGTTGCCATGAAAAACTGAGTGATGTAATACATGTGAAACTCTTAGCATACGTGATAGGCACACAGGAAGTCCTCAATAAATGTTAGCTTCTATTAATAATACAAATATTTTTATTACTACCATATTTGGGAGACAGTGAGTTCCCCATTACAGGCAGTAATCAAGCATAGGCTGGTAGGAAAGCTGCAGAGAGGACTCCAGCACTGAACATACAATTGGACCAAATGACCTTTAAAATACCTCCTTCCACTTTTCAGATTATGGGCCTCTTAAGAGAGCAAGAGCTTGGGAAAGGGAGAAAAAAGGCAAGTTGGGGAGAAAGAGAGAGAGACAGAAAGAAACTGTTTTCCTACAGGCACATATTTCCAGAAATTTTTTCTTTTCAGGGCAAAGAACTAATCTCTCAATCCCTTGCTTCCCAAATCTTTAAGCCTCATTTTTTTTGAGACCCTGTCTCAAAAAAAAAAAAAAAAAAAAAAAAAAAAAAAAAAAAAAGAATTAAAAGGATTTTTGAGGCTGCAGTGAGCTATGATCATGCCACTGCACGATGCCAAGCACTCCAGCTTGGGTGACAGAACACAACCTCACCTCTTAAAAAAAAACAGGAACTACTAAGAGCATCAGCATAGATTATTGGAAAGTATGGAAGTAATTAACAAAAGAAACAACCATCAGAATTACAAGGGGCTCCTTCTGAGGGGGTGGGACGCATAATCCTGGGATGCTGAGTTTTAAAACTACAAAATATAACTTTGATAAAACATTTATTTTTAGATAGACAAAAAAATAAAAAGGCAAGCCACGCCAAGCACAGTCAGCACACAGAGGTCCTGCACAGTTGCTAAAGAGGCCACAACATGTACCACAATGAGGTGGACTTGCTTTCTCTCCCGCTGCAGACAAGTTTTAAAATTCTAATCCCAAAGAGAGTTTCTTCTATTTGCAGTTATCCTGGAGGATGGTGATCACCTAAGCTTTTGGCCATGATTCTCCAGGGAATGGAGAGATTTTCTTTTCTTTTTTTTTTTTCCCTCGAGACGGAGTCTTGCTCTGTCGCCCAGGCTGGAGTGCAATGGCGTGATCTCTGCTCACTGCAACCTCCGCCTCCTAGGTTCAAGCGATTCTCCTGCCTCAGCCTCCCGAGCAGCTGGGATTACAGGCGCCTGCCACCACGCCAGGCTAATTTTTTGTATTTTTAGCAGAGACGGGGTTTCACCATGTTGGCCAAGTTGGTCTCAGACTCCTGACCTCGTGATCTGCCCACCTTAGCCTCCCAAAGTGCTGGGATTATAGGTGTGAGCCACCACGCCCAGCCGAGAAAGATTTTCAAAAGGGGGAGAGATTAAAAAACAACTCTCTAACACTGAGGGCTCTCAAAGTTTGGATCTGAAGAAAGTAGATCCAGTAGATCCTCTGGAGAGTTCTTCTAGCTCCAAGAATTTGAATTCTACCCGAAGAAATGAAAGGTGGACAGCAAACACTTCCACAAACCCCAACACACGTCATGCTTGCCTTCGTCAGCCAGTGGATGGCTGAAGCTCCAGGCGAAACCTCCAATGAAAGTCTCTACGTTTCTTCATTTGTTAACATTTTCCCTTTCTTTTTTCAGGACTAGGGTGACCAAAAGCCTCAGGCTTCTCTTACACAGTCAGAATCACCAGACCCCTGGACACTGAGGTCTACCCCTTCCTAAAGATCCTTAGCAAAAGAATCAGGGATTGTGCCCCAATGAAATCCTGCCACTTCCCTGCTAAATGTAGCTAAATGAATAACCAAAACATCTGCCTTCAACAGGAACCAACTCAGTGCACCACTTACCAGTGAGTCAGCCCAGGAAAAGTATCATTCTGGATGGTAAAAACAGTTCGCTGCGGGGTTCCAGAGGAAGAACTTCTGGACCCAGTTTTCGCCCTAGACCAGCATGGTGAAGCAGGGAGCGTCCGTGCAGCACGGCAGCATGGGCGCCCAAGCCTGGCTCTCGCCTGAGGCCCTGCAGGAGAGCTGGGTGGCTGTTGCAAAGCAATGCCTCTACTGGATACCCAAACTCCATGCCAACCCCACCTGGGGCAAGGAGGAAGATGTGATGGCAGTTCTTATGAAACGGGGCTTCCTGCCTTATTATATTTTTAGCTCCAAGACAGCAGGAGGGCCCAAAATTGCATTTAGAAGGAGGAGTACAGGGGAGTGATTAAGAGCTGTGGTTCCAGGGCCAGAGAGTCCTGGGCTCTTACTCTGACCACATCACCTGCAAGACAGTGTGACCCAGGGCACCGCAGCATTGAGTTCTCAGAGCCTCCACTTCCTCATCTGAGGGTAGGGAGAGCAGCAGCACCTCCTCACGGGGTATCGTGAAGACTGCAGGACGGTGTATGTAAAGGCCCTCAGAATGGTGCATGGCACACAGTGAGTGCTTGAACGTTACTGACAATCTCCTCTGAGTGGGCCTCTCAGGGAAGCATCAGCATCTCCAAATGAGGCATGAGAAGTGCTGGGTCTTTAGGCTCCTGAGGAACAGGGAACCCTCCTTCTGCGATCCACGCCAAGGCCAAAAAAAGAAAAGCAAAAGCTCCCAACTCTGATAGCTCAAAACGACCACAGACAGCCGCCAGCTGTCAGCTCCTGCGTGCGCTGTGGCTGTCCTCTGTGGGTAACGTGCATGGTATTCACAGGTCAGCCCAGCCTGCCTCCTCCCAGGGTCACCTCCAGCTCTGCAGCCCCGCACGCTCTTCCCCACCAGGCTCTGAAGCATCGCTGTAGCAGCTGTATTACCCACTTGGCATTCGGCACATACTGCCATATTTGTCTCTGTGAATATGCCAAACTTCAACTCAACTGTCACTTCAAGAGCACAGGCTGTTTTCTTCCGTATAGTGCCCACATATTGCCCAGGACACCTTCCCTGTAGCAGACACTGACACGTTCCCAGAACTACAGGATGGTGCTCTCGGTGAAGTGCCCCAGCAAAACAGTCTCCTTAATCTTCGTGTGTTTATCTAACTGAGAGCCCCCAGAGCCCCCACTTACTTCATCCAGCTGTCTCTTTGTCTCTTCTTCCATCCTTCGAATGTCGTCCATGGTCAGGTCAACCCACTTATCGAGCCAGCAGAACAGCTGCCTGTGGAAGTTTGTAAACAGACGCCTCTCTTGCTATAGAAAGGAGGGAACCACGTTAGAACGCAGAAGGCAAAGGCTGCTGCCACAGCCCTTCTCTCCATGCCCTCCACACGAATGCCCACACTAGACTGGGGACGGGGGTACAGGAGGAGGAGTAATGCCCGGCTGGTTATCTGGACCAGCCATGGGTCAATGACCTTTGCCTTCACGTGTCTAACAGGTAGGAGGGAGCCCCCAAGAAAGAAGGACGCCTACCTCACACTAGGCCCTCTGCCCAAAGCACTAGCAAGACAGCAGCCCGTGAACTCCTAGGCAAGCCAAGGGTCCCAAACCACTGCCACATTTCTTCCTGTCTCCGGTGTCTAATGCCAGATTAAAACTGGCCAGCAGCTATGAAATATGGCCCAAGTGAGGCTCAAACACGTTGGAGGATTAAAAGGCTATAAAACTCCTTAGATCTGCCCAGCAGAGTAATTCAGGGCACTGGCCAATCTGGCTCACAGTACCTCTTGCCTTTTAGCTGCAAAAAAAGAAAGACTGAGTTTTATTTGTAGGTCAGTCATAGCAAGTCCCTTCCTGTGGCCTTCTTTTGCCTCAGTTTCCTTCCCTGTCACATGTGGTGCCCCTGGAAAGACAGCATTAAACTGTAAGACACTTACGTGCAAGGGAAGGTGGGCAGCTGGGAAGCCGCCAAACTGTGAGGTATGCTCATGTTGGCAACCCTGTCATGCAGGTCACATGGGCTGGGCCATCTTCTTCATTCGGCCAAACACCCCCCACCGCACACACACGCAGTCACTGGGAAGGCCTCAGCCAAGCTACTTACCTTATGGATAAAGTTCTCCACTTTGTTCTGCAGGCCCCACCACTTGAACTTGACAGTCACCAGTTTGTATGCACACATATACGGGCAGTCCTTCTGGTTTACAAGCTCTTGCTGCATTAGAAACATATACACGGGTAGGCGAGTAACAACGGGCAGACCTCAGGCCATCCCCAGCTCACCCCAGCCATTCCCCTCCTCCGCAGGGAGCGGCCCACCCACACGCTGCCCAGCCCCCTGGCAGTGAAGGTGTGAATGGTACCTTCCAATTGGGGCCCAAGGGTCCTCGGCCTGTTTTGATAGATTTAAATTTTGCTGGGTCTTCCTCTGCCTTGTAATCCTGAGAGAAATTGTGGAATTGGGGTTGGAGGGGAGTGGGAGAAGGAGTGAGACATGGGGAGGACAGATTTTTCATTAGCATTCACTTCATACCAGATCTTGATGCTGATGGCGCAAAGCAAATATGGGAAAATGTTATAAACAAGATGTGGAACTGTTTACAGTAGCCTCAGAGGAGAGTTCTATGTGATTTTCTCCAACAGCGTTTGTTTTCCATTTTGCCAGTGTGAAAGTATCACCAGACTGTCTGAGCAGGCACACATTTACGGTGTTGAAGACAGAGAATTTCAACCTGGGGTGAGCATCCAAATCACCAGGGAAGACTTTTTTAAAACACAAATTTTTGTGTCACTCCAACTAAAACCCAGTGACTGAGAATATCTGCAGGTGAGGGCAGCACAGATTTGTTTTTCGTTTTTTTAAATCTCTGTAAGTGACTCTAAAATACAGCCAGCGCCGGGCGCGGTGGCTCACGCCTGTAATCCCAGCACTTTGGGAGGCCGAGGCGGGCGGATCATGAGGTCAGGAGATCGAGACCATCCTGGCTAACACAGTGAAACCCCGTCTCTACTAAAAATACAAAAAATTAGCCGGGCGAGGTGGTGGGCGCCTGTAGTCCCAGTTACTCGGGAGGCTGAGGCAGGAGAATGGCGTGAACCCCGGGGGGCGGAGCCTGCAGTGAGCCGAGATCGCGCCACTGCACTCCAGCCTGGGTGAAAGAGCGAGACTCTGTCTCAAAAAAAAAAATAAAAAAATAAAATAAAATAAAATAAAATAGGCCGGGCGCGGTGGCTCAAGCCTGTAATCCCAGCACTTTGGGAGGCCGAGGCGGGCGGATCACGAGGTCAGGAGATCGAGACCATCCTGGCTAACACGGTGAAACCCCGTCTCTACTAAAAATACAAAAAATTAGCTGGGCGTGGTGGCGGGCGCCTGTAATCCCAGCTACTCAGGAGGCTGAGGCAGGAGAATGGCGTGAACCCGAGAGGTGGAGCTTGCAGTGAGCCGAGATCGTGCCAGTGCACTCCAGCCTGGGGGACAGAGAAAGACTCCGTCTCAAAAAAAAAAAATAAATAAATAAAAAAATAAAATAAAATAAAATAAAATAAAATAAAATAAAATACAGCCAGTGCTCAGAATACCCGGCTGTCATTCCTTAAATCTTCCAGTGTAATCTCCCTCTGGCTTGTTTTAACAAAATCATTACTGGAAATGTTCAATGTATGGAACCTACCCACTACTGGTGAGTCTCACTTCACAGATTTATAATGCAGTCAATTTCCTGTGTTAATTAACCACAACAAAAGTTTAATTTTCAGCTGTCCCTCTACATTGACTAATGTGGGCTCAGGAAATACAAACTTGTAGCATCTACTTAACAAAAATAACAAAGATAATAAATTTATCTCTCTCATAAAGTATTACCCAAAGCTGAGAAATTTTTTTTTTTTTTTTTGAGACGTAGTCTCGCTCTATCGGCCAGGCTGGAGTGCAGTAGCGCGATCTCAGCTCACTGCAAGCTCTGTCTCCTGGGTTCAAGCCGTTCTCCTGCTTCAGCCTCCCAAGTAGCTGGGACGACAGGTGCCCGCCACCACGCCGGCTAATTTTTTTTGTATTTTTAGTAGAGACGGGGTTTCACTGTGTTAGCCAGGATGGTCTCGATCTCCTGACCTCGTGATCCACCCACCTTGGCCTCCCAAAGTGCTGGGATTACAGACGTGAGCCACCACACCCGGCCTTATTTTTTTATTTTTATTTTTTGAGACGGCATCTCGCTGTCAGCCAGGCTGGAGTGCAGTGGCACGATCTCAGCTCACTGCAACTTCCACCTCCTGAGTTCAAGCCATTCTCCTGTCTCAGCCTCCTGAGTAGCTGGGATTACAGATGCCTGCCACCACACCAGGCTAATTTTTATATTTTTAGTAGAGACGGGGTTTCACCATGTTGGCCAGACTGGTCTCGAGCTCCTGACCTCAGGTGATCCACATGCCTCAGCCTCCCGAAGTGTTGGGATTACAGGCAGGAGTCACTATGTCCGGCCGATTTTTTTTCTTTTTTTTTTTGAGATAGAGTTTCGCTCTGTCGCCCAGGCTGAAGTGCAGTGGCACAATCTCAGCTCACTGGAACCTCCGCCTCCTGAGTTCCAGTGATCCTCCTGCCTCAGCCTCCCAAGTAGCTGGAATTATATAGGCATGCGCCACCACGCCCAGCTAATTTTGTATTTTTTTTTTTTTTTTTAGACAGAGTTTCACTCTTTTTGCCCAGGCTGGTGCAATGGCGTGATCTCGGCTCACTGCAACCTTTGCCTCCTGGGTTCAAGCGATTCTCCTGCCTCAGTCTCCTAAGTAGCTGGGATTACAGGCACCTGCCACCACGCCTGGCTAATTTTTTGTATTTTTAGTAGAGACGGGGTTTCACCATGTTGGCCAGGATGGTCTCGATCTCTTGACCTCGTGATCTGCCCGCCTCGGCCTCCCAAAGTGTTGGGATTACAGGCGTGAGCCACCGCGCCTGGCCCGTTTTGTATTTTTAGTACAGACAGGGTTTCACCATGTTGGCCAAGCTGGTCTCAAACTCCTGACCTCAAGTGATCTGCCTGCCTCAGTCTCCCAAAGTGCTGGGATCACAGGCGTGAGCTAATGTGCGCAGCTTCTGAGGAGATTATATTTATGTGTGCTTTAAAAAATAAATATTCTCCATCACTGCTTCCCTCCACTCACACAGATCAACGAGAGTTGACAAAATACTCAAAGAATCATACTTTTTGCTAGTATCCAGTTTGAGAAAATTCATCAAGGTGCATACTTATATTTACTTTGCTGTATATGTTAAACTTCCATAAAAAGTTTTTTGAAAAATCCACCAACGTTTTGAGGGTGGGGGTTGGGATATTAGGCAAGGAAGCACAAGATGGTTTTTATATCTTTTTGGAAATGTACAAATCAAAGTATCTTTTTTTGTGTGTGTGAGATGGAGTCTCGCTGTGTCGCCGAGGCTGGAGTGCAGTGGTGCGATCTCTGCTCACTGCAACCTCTGTCTCCTGGGTTCAAGTGGTTCTCTTGCCTCAGCCTCCCAAGTAGCTGGGATTACAGGCACCTGCCACCATGCCTGGCTAATTTTTGTATTTTAGTAGAGACGGGGTTTCACCATGTTGGGCAGGATGGTCTCGAACTCGGGACCTCAGATGATCGGTCACTTTGGCCTCCCAAAGTGTTGGAACTACAGGCGTGAGCCACCGTGCCCGGCCCCAAAATATCTTAAGTGCAGAGTGACCACAGGAAAGAGGTATCACACCCCTGGGATACAAAGAGCAAACATGCATTCCCTATCAGCGGGCAGACAGTTAAATTCCTGTCTTTTAATCCCAATGAGGCCTCTGCCTAGTAAGAATGGTAATGAATGAGGAGGAATCTAACTCCCTCATTCCCTGAGCAAATACTTCTGGGTGCAAAACAGTGAGCAAGCGAGACCTCGTCCCTCTTCTGACCAAGGTCATGGTCCAGCAGTGGACTATCCTTTTCCAGGGGTCTGCTCCAGTGTGTGTTACTGTGAAAAGGCACCACCAACTTCTTGAGGGCAGGGGACCTGTCTATTCATACATTCTGCATCCCTTACCTGGAACCCAGAGATCCTGACAGTATTCCACAACACAGTAGGCAGGAAATAAACGTTTTTTTAATTACTGAGTTGGAAAAATAAATTTGAGAACTGGTGCTCTGATTTTTCAGGCTAAGCATCATTTTAGCAGGGCAAAATACTCTAGCTACAGCACCTACTTAGTCCAGTAATAATTTTCAGAGGCCAAACAGGGCACACAAATTTGGGTCACTAATTTTCTGATGGCATCCCCAACTCAAGACAAGAAAACTCCTAATACTCACGTTTAAAAATAAAACAAGCAATACACATCAGAATTTCCTTTTGTGCCAAGTTGGGTATGGTTTCCTGGTTTCTTTAACATTGAGAAGTCATTTCTGCATCTCGAAGTCCACCCGCATCTTTAAACAGATCCTACCTTGCTAAGCACTTGGCTTCGATCTGCAATGTCTATATATATGGCTTCCACATGTTTCCACGTCTCAGGCTCCAGCTTATGCACCTGTGGGAACAAGTGGGTAACCACTATGCAGTTTTTGTCAGCTATAAAATATCCTTTAGCCAGAATGGACACCTAGGACCTGCCATTCCCATAGCTACAGATGTAAGATTCCTAATGGTAAGTAATTATACAATTACATACAAAATTATCCAAAGAAATGGGAGAATGGACTTTTTTTTTAACGGACGGGGTCTCACCATGTTTCTCAGGCAATGGCTATTCACAGGAGTGATCACAGCACACTCCAGCATGAACTCCTGGGCCCGAGTGATCCTCCTGCCTCAGCCTCCTGCCTGGGCCCGAGTGATCCTCCTGCCTCAGCCTCCTGAGGAGCTGGGACTATAGGTGCACAACACTGCACCCAGCTGGATTGTTTGTTTGTCTGAGATGGAGTCTTGCTGTGACGCCCAGGCTGGAGTGCAGTGGCGTGATCTTGGCTCACTGCAACCTCTGCCTCCCGGGTTCAAGCAATTCTCCTACCTCAGCCTCCCGAGTAGCTGGGATTATAGGCGTGTGCCACCACTCCCAGCTAATTTTTGTATTTTTAGTAGGAACGAGGTTTCACCATGTTGGCCAGGCTAATCTCAAACTCCTGACTTCAAGTGTTCTGCCCGCCTAAGCCTCCCACCCAGCCCCAGCTGGATTTTAAGTAGACATGACTGAGAATGAATGCTCTGACTGTTCAGGCTAAACGTCACTTCTGCAGGTCAAAATGCCTTCCGTGTGTTTACGGTGCCCACACCGTTTCCATATGTTCCCGGCTGTAAAGACTGTAAACCCTTCTAGAGATGGTGCCTGTTTAGCAACATGCTGATTATTTTGATCAGGCTGTACATGCACATAACACAAAATTATGACACAAATTCAAAATTACAACAGGATACAATAGAGCAACTAGAGTAACTCCTCTTCTTGCTTGTCCCTCGTCCCCAGTCTAGTAACAGCCACCTCTAAGAGATCCTACATACAAACATCCATGTGCATGGATTCTTCTTCTAATATGAAGGGCGGCATGCACACACATTGTTTCATAACTTCCATTCTTAACTGAACAGTAAACTTGAAGACTGCTCCCTATTGGTTTTTCCATGGCTGCAAGGATGTCACTATTTGGCTGCACCACAATTCATTTAATGTTGTCCTACTAACAGGCCTTTTCTTTTCTTTTTTTTTTTTTTTTTTGAGACAGTGTCTCACTCTGTCACCCAGGTTCGAGTACAATGGCACGATCTCGGCTCACTGCAAGCTTCGACTCCCGGGTTCACGCCCTTCTCCTGCCTCAGCCTCCTGAGTAGCTGGGACTACAGGTGCCCGCCACGAAGCCTGGCTAATGTTTTGTATTTTTAGTAGGGACAGGGTTTCACCGTGTTAACCAGGATGGTCTCGATCTCCTGACCCCGTGATCCACCTGCCTCGGCCTCCCAAAGTGCTGGGATTACAGGCATGAGCCACCGCGCCCGGTCTAACGGGCTCTTATGTTGTTTTTTGTTTTTGGAGACAGGGTGTCACTCTGTTGCCCAGGCTGGAATGCGGTGGTGCAGTCACAGCTCACTGCAGCCTTGACTTCCCAGCCTCAAATGATCCTCCACCCTTGGCCTCTGGAGTAGCTGGGACCACAGGCACATACCACCATGCCCAGCTAATTCTTTTTTTTATTTTTGGGAGAGACAGAGTCTTGTTATGTTGCCCAGGATGGTCTTACATTGTTTTTGATCTTTGGCTACACAAAGAAGACTGCAATGAGTCTCCTTGTATATATGTTATTTCACACATGTGAAAATAACTGTCTCATCTAAATTCTTGGGCATGGAAATGCTAAAGCATAGGTGTATTTTATATTTTGGGAGTTACTGCAAATTGTGCTCTATAGAAAACTGTAATTTTGGTCTTTTAAAGATACAGCTCCCATGTGCCAGGAACTGCACCAATCCAAGCAGTACGAGAAGACCCCATAAAAAGTTCCGGAGATCACATTTTGCAACTCAGAGTCACAGCAATCCCATGCAGGTAAGACAGGTCTAGGCAGAGGCCACTGCCTTCCTGGCCAGGCAAAAGAGGACCACAGAGAGGACCCCATGGTAGCGCTGGAGAAGCTACAAGGCAGAGACTCAAGACCTCACCCCCGGGGCTTTTGGGAACTACTACTCACATTCTCCTGCGTGCCAAGATCTGGTTTGTGCCAGGTTTCAATTTTAATCAGAAAGTCTTCTTTCATGTACTCATTCTGGAAGGAAAAAAAAATACATGAAAGTCACTAGGTTCACTGTTGAGAGTAACCATCTCCCATTACTGGAGATGGGCATTACTGGATCATGGGCAGCTAGGAGATTCCAGCCTCTGCCTTGTAATAACAGCTAACTTGACTGGGAGCCCACGACACACTAGGCACGTATTATCCCATTCAATCCTCACCCCAGCCTGAGAGCTCCGTAGAATCACCCTCATTTTACAGATGACGAAAGTGAAGTTCAAAGAGGTTAGGTGACTTAACCAAAGTCACAGAGATCGGGCCAGGCAGGGTGGCTCAAGCCTGTAATCTCAGTACTTTGGGAGGCCGAGGCGGGCGGATCGCTTGAGGTCACAGGATCGAGACCAGTCCAGCCAACAATGGTGAAACCCGTCTCTACTAAAAATACAAAAATTATCCAGGCATGGTGGCGGGTGCCTGTAACCCCAGCTACTCGGGAGGCTGAGGCAGGAGAATCGCCTGAACCCAGGAGGCAGAGGTTGCAGGGAGCCGAGATCGCACCACTGCACTCCAGCCTAGGAAACAACAGCAAGACTCCGTTTCAAAAAAAAAAAAAGTCATAGAGATGATGACAGCGTTGGGCCTCAAAACAGTTTTGTCTGACTTCAGAATCCACGCATTCAGCCACTCCAGCACACTTTAACGTGCAGAGTGCTGATGGGTAGTAAGCAGTGTGGAAAGAGCACAGACTTCCTAACCCATCAAAGATACTCACCACGGCCCCTTTCCCTCCAACTAGCCTGTGGCTGACACCTTAAGTTTTCTTCTCAGTAACTCAACCCTTCAAGCTAATTATTGCCTCCCTCCCTCCCTTCCTGCTTCTTAAAAATTGGAACTTCTCAAAGGAGGAACACATTAACCCATTAACTCCTCAGCAGGAACCAGTTTCCCTGAGACAGCCAGTGTTCACCAGCAGGGACAAGGCACTCAGATGAGTGTGCTGAATGGTTGGCGGGTGGGCAATGACAGAGGGGATGGCTGTGGAAGAGAAACCCCGTTGACTTCACGATTTTGCCAAGGATCAGTGCTCAGTGGGGTCAACAGATGCACAGATGGGGAAGGGATGTCGGTCAGGTCAGCTGAATGGAGATCTCTCTACAACCTTGAAAAGGTGTGACCTGGGGATGCAGGGCCTCGAGCCACCATGTACATGTCAGACCCACAGCCAGGATGCCCTTGATGGAGCCACAGGCCAATGCAGCTTAAAGCAGGAGGTCATCGTGCCAGTTAACAGGTTCCTTGTCAGTCCATTGACAGGACTCAGCCTCAGCAACTCCAAACATCAGCCAAGGGAAAGAGCACCCAAGACCACCCGTGCAGTTCCATTTTCCTCTCTCCTGTTCTCATACATCATCTACGGTTCCAACCCCCTTGACAATACTTACTGTAATAACTGCTCCCAGGCAAGGACATGGAAAGAAGAGAAAAAAAGATTAATGAAGATGAAGAAACACCTGCCCCCCTCCCCACAAGGACGAATGGCAGAGTTCTTGACTCCACAGCTACCTCCAAGCCCCAGTGAGTCAGAAATACCTTAACGCACCAACCCTCAAATTTCACTCAGACAAACGTCCCAAAAAACAAATAGGGAATTTAATTAAAGCAACGCTGCTACGGGCTTCTTGGGATTCTTTTCAGCAGGGCACTGACAGGGACCAGCGCTGATCAGTGGAGGTGCCGCAACCCATCACTCTGGCATCAGAGCGTTCCCGGGCACCTCCCACCCCTACCCCAGCCTCTACCTCCCGGGGCACAGAGCAGGGTGCTTTGGCCAGGCACTGTATCTGCCTCCTGCACCCTTCCTCTCGCTGTAATCAAACCTCCCAGGCTCTGCACTCCTGCTCATTGTAATGGGAACCCCTTAGAAAGCATGGTTCAATTATTTATCAGAGAAAATGACCGCAGCTCTCATGTCACTGGGGAACAGCCTAGCTCTAATCCTGAGACCGCCTGGTTCATTCTGTACCCTCTGAATTTAGGAGCTATGTCCACTTCTGCTGGCTGCCCCACTGCCATGTTTGTAGAATATGTGCGGCTAACAAACTCCATAACTGAAATTAAGGTTACCCCTGAGCAAAAAATGAGGCAAAGTTGAAATATAAAGAGTAAGAGCCATCATGTACAGAAATAACCCAAAAGACTGTCAGTAATCCCCCCAAACCCAACGAAAGACACTTAGAAGGAAGCACCAGATTAAGATTACAACGGAAAGGCCTACACTGAAGTAACTGCCCTGTTAGCAGCTTCAAGAAAACCACCTTAGAATAAGAAAGGGAAATGATGGGTATAATCTCTCGTCGGCAGAAATTCTCCCGTGCCGTGGTGGGCCGCGGAGCCCCAGCCCCCGCATGTGGCATCTCTGGCAGAGCCATCCCTGGAATGGGGGCAGCAGTGCCAGGCTGGACTGGTCTGATGACACCAGCCATTAAACTTCTCCAGCTAAGCACCTTTTCTGAATCCATCTCCTCTAAGAAAGCCTCTCCTAGTTCGGCCTCTCCGAGATGTGCTCATCAATGGACCCAAGAATCTGATCACTCAGCCAAGTGGACATTCTTTGCTACACAGTGGCATTCTGATTATAATTTGGTTTCTCATGTAGAAGAATCCACAAGAAAAGAATGCCCTGATCATCAAATGGGAATGCCCGGTTTCGGTAGTAATTTTGCATTTTAGTATAACTTCATAGATTGGCGTTGGGGTTTTTATACATTAGTCTTTGTGAGACCCTAGGAGACAGATCCACTCAATTCTGACAAACTGGCTTTCTGAAACCATGAGGGTGACAGCCCTTGCTGACCTTTTCATGCCAACTTGGGTGACCAAACAATCCTCCCCAAACCTTCTCCAGCCCTCCCAGGCCCTCAAACACCTCTCTCTGCATTCCAGTATTCCCTGTTCAAACTGCAACCCGAGGTACACAGAAAAGCCGCAGGAAATCTTTTGCAGTGGGAGAGCAGGGATTTCCAAGTAAGACTAACAGGCATTTTAAAAGCATGGCAGGGCCGGGCGCGGTGGCTCCTGCCTGTAACCCCAGCACTTTGGGAGGCCAAGGCGGGCAGATCACCTGAGGTCAGGAGTTCGAGACCAGCTTGGCCAACATAGTGAAACCTCGTTTCTACTAAAAATATAAAAATTAGCCAGGTGTGGTGGCACATGCCTGTAATCCCAGCTACTCGGGAGGCGAGGCAGGAGAATTGCTTAAACCTAGGAGGCGGAGGTTGCAGTGAGCCGAGATTGCACCACTATACTCCAGCGACAGAGGGAGACTCTGTCTCAAAAAATAAAAAAATTTAAAATAAATAAATAAAAGCATGGCTTAGTGATACTGTATCCAGCCGAGGGCTATGGTTCCAGGGAGAGATGGAAGGAGAAACAAACTTTCTTTTCCGGCCGGGCGTGGTGGCTCACGCTTGTAATCCCAGCACTTTGGGAGGCCGAGGCGGGAGGATCACAAGGTCAGGAGATCGAGACCACGGTGAAACCCCGTCTCTACTAAAAATACAAAAAATTAGCCGGGCGTGGTGGCGGGCGCCTGTAGTCCCAGCTACTCGGAGAGGCTGAGGCAGGAGAATGGCGTGAACCCAGGAGGCGGAGCTTGCAGTGAGCCGAGATGGCGCCACTGCACTCCAGCCTGGGCGACAGAGCGAGACTCCGTCTCAAAAAAAAAAAAAAAAAAAACTTTCTTTTCCTTTTCCCACTTTCTTTTTTTTTTTTTTTTGATATGGAGTCTCGCTCTGTAACCCAGGCTGGGGTGCAGTGGCCGCGATCTCGGTTCACTGCAAGCTCTGCCTCCCGGGTTTTGCGCCATTCTCCTGCCTCAGCCTCCCAAGCAGCTGGGACCACAGGCACCCGCCACCACGCCCAGCTAATTTTTTGTATTTTTAGTAGAGAAGGGGTTTCACCGTGTTAGCCAGGATGGTCTCGATCTCCTGACCTCGTGATCGGCCCGCCTCGGCCTCCCAAAGTGCTGAGATTACAAGCGTGAGCCACCGCGCCCAGCCCCTTTTCCTACTTTCATTCATTCACAGACCAACTCCTATCTTACCCTCTCCTCACTTCCAGCTCATCAGCTTCAAGGGAAAAAGAGAGAGGGAAACAAGCTATGAACAGCAAGAGCTGATCATTACCAGGGTGTCCCAGTCTGTTTTCACTCCACTCAAGGGAAAGGAAGAGCCTTCCAAAAGCCATGGGGCGTTTGACTTCACACTTCTTCATCTATCTTCCTTCAGACTCAGATCCACTGAGGCCAAGCTAAGATGTCTGAACTAATAACCACTCTCCCATCAGCCCCCAGAGGGAACTGGAAAGTAGCCTTCCTTGCCTGTTTGTATCTCTTATTTTAAAAGAGCAAGTGTCTAACAGATCTAAGATTCAACATATCCATTCTGTGTGAAGGTGTATCCTGAACTCAGCACCCACTGAGGAAACCAACCTTCCTTCCCCTACTCCCTGTCTCCATGAAGTATTTCGAAATTATATTTTTCCAGTGGAGCTCCAGTGGCGCAATCGGTTAGCGCATGGTGCTGATACAGAAATTATGTTTTTCGGCCGGGCACGGTGGCTCACGCTTGTAATCCCAGCACTTTGGGAGGCCGAGGCGGGCGGATCACAAGGTCAGGAGATCGAGACCACGGTGAAACCCCGTCTCTACTAAAAATACAAAAAAAATTAGCCGGGCGTGGTGGCGGGCGCCTGTAGTCCCAGCTACTCGGAGAGGCTGAGGCAGGAGAATGGCGTGAACCCGGGAGGCGGAGCTTGCAGTAAGCCGAGATCGCGCCACTGCACTCCAGCCTGGGTGACAGAGTGAGACTCCGTCTCAAAAAAAAAAAAAAAAATCCTTTTGGCCAAGGATCAATATATGAACATTTAATGTGCAGAAAAATGCCCATGTCAGCTGCAACACTCTCCCCAGAATTACACAGAGAACAGGGGCATCTCTCAGTTGGCACAAGCTGTGTACCCAGAACCCTGCCCCAGGAAGGGAGATGTCCACACTACCCGTTTGCCTCCTTTGTGCCAAGTTGGCTAAGGTTCTTGCAACGCATGCTCACTGCAACTCTCTTAGACATCAAGAAAATCCACCTTTGGCCCTGGACCAGACATACCCAGCCACACTGCATACTGCCTTTTTTTTTTTTTTTTTAAATAAACGGAGTTTTGCTCTTGTTGTCCAAGCTGGAGTGGAATGGCACGATCTCGGCTCACTGTAACCTCCGCCTCCCAGGTTCAAGCGATTCTCCTGCCTCAGCCTCCTGAGTAGCTGGGGTTACAGGCATGCACCACCACGCCCGGATAATTTTTTGTATTTTTAGTAGAAACGGGGTTTCACCAAGTTAGCCAGGCCGGTCTTGAACTCCTGACCTCAAGTGATCCGCCTGCCTCAGCCTCACACAGTGCTAGGATTACAGGCGTGAGCCACCGTGCACGATCCTGTCTTTTAAGAACATTTGTGTGCCGGGTGCAGTGGCTCAAGCCTGTAATCCCAGCACTTTGGGAGGCCGAGGCGGGCGGATCACGAGGTCAGGAGATCGAGACCATCCTGGCTAACATGGTGAAACCCCATCTCTACTAAAAATACAAAAAATTAGCCGGGCGTGTTGGCGGGCACCTGTAGTCCCAGCTACTCGGGAGGCTGAGGCAGGAGAATGGCGTGAACTCAGGAGGTGGAGGTTGCGGTGAGCCGAGATCGTGCCACTGCACTCCAGCCTGGGGGACAGAGAAAGACTCCGTCTAAAAAAAAAAAAAAAAAAAAAAAAAAACGAACATTTGTGCATGCCTCATTTCCAAGAATCTAACTTCCAGCCCACTGCTTAGGGAGTAGGGAGGGCTGCGCTTCAGCTGCAGCAAGAAAACTCTAAGGGTCTAACTTCCGGCCCAGTGCTTAGGGAGTGGGGATGGCTGTATTTCAGCTACAGCAAGAAAACTCTAAGGGTTACACATCCCAGACCCCACCAATGACCGCGCATCTCCTGATACAAGGTCCTTGAACCTGTGTGGGGCCACTGAGGGTTGCAAAGAGCAATGACCCCGTGTTCTGGATGGCAGTCATTCCCAAAGTCCACAGGGTAAGGGTGATATGCGTCACGTAAGGATCCCAGACTCATCAGACTCTAGGGAGTGCCAGGTGCCAACAAAGAAAGCAAGTGCAGGAGGACAGGTCAGCAGAGGCTGCCGGGAGGACCCCGCAGCCCAACACTGTACCCACACATGGAGGCTGGTGGGAGGAGGACCCCGCAGCCCAACACTGTACCCACACATGGAGGCTGGTGGGAGGAGGACCCCGCAGCCCAACACTGTACCCACACGGGGAGGCTGGTGGGAGGAGGACCCCGCAGCCCAACACTGTCTGTACCCACACGGGGAGGCTGACGGGAGGAAAGGTCACCCACCTCACAGACAAGTGCCAGGGGACTTCTCAGGACTCCCCAGGGTTATGAATCAGTACCAGCTTAGGCCCTCCCAACAGGTCTATTCCTAGATGGCCCTGGAAACCTAGGAATCTTAGAAAGCTAAGAATCTGAATCACTCAAAAGAAATCTAAGAATGTCTGAACTAGAATAGAAAGTTCTCTGTGGAGGTTCAAATCTTGCCTTTCCTTTCAAGAAACTCTATGCAGGAGACTGGCCAAGGTTAAGAAAATAATTATACCTCTATCTTCAATTACAGAACATGCTGTTTCAGCAGAAGCCACAGTTCATTCATATAATGGAAAACTATGCAGCTATTATAAATTAAAAAAAAAAAAATCAGATACCTTAGTGACAGGGAAAATGTTACCCATTCACTGAAGAAAAATGAGAAACTTAGGCCAGGCACAGTGGCTCATGCCTGTAATGCCAGCACTTTGGGAGGCCAAGGTGGGAGGATCGCTTGAGCCCAGGAATTTGAGACCAGCCTGGGCAACATGGTGAGACCCCATCTCTCCAAAAAAAAAAAAAACCTAAAAAAACCTAGCTGGACATGATGGCATACGCCTATAGTCCCAGCTATTTGGGAGGCTGAGGCAGAAGGATCACTTGAGCCTGGGAGGTTAAGGCTGCAGTGAGCTGTGGTTGTGCCACTGGACACCAGCCTGGACAACAGAGTGAGACAAAAAAAGCAATTTAAAAATCAGTAATCATATTAGTAATCCCAGCATTTTGGGAGGCCAAGGCAGGTGGATCACTTGAAGTCAGGAGTTCGAGACCAGCCTGGCCAACGTGGTGAAACCCTGTCTCTACTAATAATACAAAAATTAGCCGGGCATGGTGGTATACGCCTGTAATTCCAGCTACTTGTATGGCTGGGGCACGAGAATCGCTTGAACCCGGGAGGCAGAGGTTGCAGTGAGCTGAGATTGTGCCACTGCTCTCCAGCCTAGGCAACAGAGCCAGGCTCCATCTCAAAAAAATAATAATAATAAAATAAATAGTAATGATCTAAAATTTTTCTAGAAAATGTGTCTGGGCTGGGCACAGTGGCTCACACCTGTAATACCAGCAGTTTGGGAGGCCAAGGTGGGTGGATCACCTGAGGTCAAGAGGTCGAGACCAGCCTGGGCAACATGGTGAAA
This sequence comes from Symphalangus syndactylus, assembly GCF_028878055.3. Classification (NCBI taxonomy): domain Eukaryota; kingdom Metazoa; phylum Chordata; class Mammalia; order Primates; family Hylobatidae; genus Symphalangus; species Symphalangus syndactylus. Next base: position 67,647,736 of record NC_072442.2, on the reverse strand, counting down.
CTCTGTCTCTACTAAAATACAAAAAATTAGCCAGACGTGGTGGTGTGTGCCTATAGTCCCAGCTACTCGGGAGGCTGAGGCAGCAGAATTGCTTGAACCCAGGAGCCAGAGGTTGCAGTGGGCTGAGATCACGCCACTGCGCTCCAGTCTGGGAAACAGAGCGAGACTCCATCTCGCAAAATAAATAAATAAATAAATAAAAACAAAAATGACTAGAAAAAAGGCCGGGCGCGGTGGCTCATGCCTGTAATCCCAGCACTTTGGGAGGCCGAGGCGGGCGGATTACGAGGTCAGGAGATCGACATCATCCTGGCTAACACGGTGAAACCCCGTCTCTACTAAAAATACAAAAAATTAGCCAGGCGCAGTGGCAGACGCCTGTAGTCCCAGCTACTCGGGAGGCTGAGGCAGGAGAAGGGTGTGAACCTGGGAGGCGGAGCTGGCAGTGAGCCGAGATTGTGCCACTGCACTCCAGCCTGGGCGACAGAGCGAGACTCCGTCTCAAAAAAAAAAAAAAAAAAGAAAATGACTAGAAAAATATACTAAAATGTTATAATGAATAACAATAATCAAAATTACAGCATCCCCAAGTGAGAGACTGGCTCTGTGCTCTCAGGCCGTGACGACCGGTGCTTCCCGCCCTGCTGTCCACCAAGTTGTGCTGGACACAGCACTGATACCCACCATCAGCCTGAAGGGGCCCCAGCCTGAGCCTTTCCCTGGTCTAATCCAGAACATGCAGGTGGGACACAAAGCCCTGCTGCCCGCCCCCCCGCCTGGCCGATGTGGCCACAGCTGCACTCACCGGTTCTGCAGTAAGGGTAGGCATTCCACGCTTTCTCGTGTATATTCAGGGCTCCCTCTGGGGCCAGCATTCGAACAAACGTGGGTACTTTGCTATAGCGGGAAAAAAAAGGGTTATAAAGAGAAATGGAAGAGAGAAAGGAGACAAGAGGCTTTTCAGATCCAGCTTCTTCATGGGGAGCTGACAAGCAAGTTTCCATGAGATAAGCAGGTTACTGGTGGGAGTGAGAAGTTACGTATGAGAGCCTGACACCCCACCTTGGCTGGCTCCTAACACGCACCCACAACGTTCCCCACCAGCCACCAGAAACAGGACCGCACAGGAGATCCCAGGCTACCTGCTGTGGCTTATCACCCCTTCCATCAGCATTACACATTTTTCCAGAGCCTGCTGGGCCCAGGGCATTATACTACAAGGTGCGAGAAAAACACACAAAGGAGATGCCTCCACGCATGAACCAGTCTCGGTTTAGGGCCAGGGTGACTGGCCGACTAACTTGGGTTTGGGATCCAGGATTATCTGATCTGCTTTCATCAGCTCTGAGAGGCCAGGAGGGCCTAGAACCATTTGCCTCCCAGGACAAAATATTTTCTTCTACTCAATTCTTTTTGTTTGTTTCTGTTTGTTTGACATGGAGTCTCCCTCTCTTGCCCAGGCTGGAGTGCAGTGCTGCGATCTTGGGTCACTGCAACCTCCACCTCCTGGGTCCCAGTTCAAGCGATTCTCCTGCCTCAGCCTCTTGAGTAGCTGGGATTACAGGCATGCGCCACCACGCCCAGCTAATTTTTGTATTTTTAGTAGAGACAGGGTTTCACCATGTTGGCCAGGCTGGTCTTGAACTCCTGACCTCATGATCCACCCGCCTCAGCCTCCCGCCGTGCTGCGATTACAGGCGTGAGCCACCGTGCCCAGCCTCTTCTACTCAATTCTTATCTCAGGTTACAGAACAACATGTACAGTATAAGCCCTTTTTTTTTTTTTTTTTGGTGGGTGAGTGGTTTGACGGAGTAGGAAAACATAGAGATTTTTTTTTTTAGACAGAGTCTTGCTGTGTCACCCAGGCTGGAGTGCAGTGGCGCGATCTCGGCTCACCGCAAGCTCCTCCTCCCGGGTTCAAGAGATTCTCCTGCCTCAGCCTCCCGAGTAGCTGGGATTACAGGTTCCCGCCACCACGCCCGGCTAATTTTTTGTATTTTTAGTAGAGACAGGGTTTCGCCGTGTTAGCCAGGATGGTCTCAATCTCCTGACCTCGTGATCTGCCCACCTCAGCCTCCCAAAGTGCTGGGATTACAGCAGCGTGAGCCACTGTGCCTGGCCTAGAAAAATTTTTTAAAATTAAAATGAATATAGTACATATATTCCTTTTCCTTTTTTTTTTTTTTTTTTTGAGATAGAGCCTTGCTCTGTCGCCAGACTGGAGTGCAGTGGCGCGATCTCAGCTCATTGCAACCTCCATCTCCTGGGTTCCAGCAATTCTCCTTCCTCAGCCTCCTAAGTAGCTGGGACTACAGGCATGCGCCACTATGCCCAGCTAATTTTTGTATTTTTGGTAGAGATGGGGTTTTGTCATGTTGGCCAGGCTGGTCTCAAACTCCTTACCTCGGGCAATCTGCCCGCCTCGGCCTCCTAAAGTGCGGGGATTACAGGCGTGAGCCACCGCGCCCAGCCGTCCTTGGTTTCTAACAGATAATCTATCCAGTCTTTGGCAAGCTCTGGCAACCTCATCAGCTTTAGTGCCTCAGGCCTAAGAAAGAAGAGCTAACTAGAGCAGAGCGCTAACCTGGAGAACTTGGGCCGACCTCTGTGATTCAACAACTCACTGCCATCCCAATTCAGGGGAGTATTTCTAGGTCCAGGCAGGGGGACACACAGAGAAACCAAACAGATGTGGCTCCCACCCTCAAGGAGTTTCCGGTCTACTGGGGCATGTAACTGGACAAGGCCAAGCACAACACTGTAAATTCATGCCATAATGAGGTCGGCACAGGGCCCTGGGTGGCGGAGTGCTGTGAGAACACAGTTGGGGACACGCAGTGCACCAGGAAGGCTCTGCAGGGAAAGTCAGCATGAACCAACACATGGGACAGAGAGTGGGGCTAAGCGAAGAGACAGATGGGGGTGGGGTGGGAACAGGTGGAGAAAAGAGGAAGAAGTTCAGTGTAACCTGTGCAGGTACAAGGTGGGGAATTCAAGGAGACACTTGAAGCTGGATCCTAAAAGATTTTCTTTTTTTTTTTTTTTTTTTGAGACAGGGTCTCACTCTGTGGCCCAGGCTGGAGTGCAGTGGTGTGATCATGGCTCACTGGCAGCCTTGACCTCCTGGGATCAGGTGATCCTCCCGCCTCAGCCTCCCAAGTCGCTGGGACTACAGGTGCACACCACTATGCCTGGCTCATTTTTGTATTTTCTGGTAGAGACGGGGTCTTGCTATGTTGCCCAGGCTGGCTAAAAGGTCCTATAAGTTATGTCAGACAGCATGGACTTCGTCCTGAAGGCAAAGGGAAGCCGTCGGCAGTTTTGGCTCTGGGAGTGACAGAACATCCAGACTGAACACTTGAAGCGGTGCTGAGAACTGGAAGGCAGGGAGACTCGTTAGAAGCTGCTGTAGTAATCCAGGCAAGAGGTGGCAAGGAAGGGACATGCTGGAGACACCCAGGAGATGGAGTCACGACCTGATGGGACACGAAGGGCGCGTGAGAGTGTTGCGGGGTAGAGTCAGCGGGACCTGATGGGACACGAAGGGGAAGGGAGCGTGAGAGTGTTGCGGGGTGGAGTCAGAGGGATCTGATGGGACACAAAGGGCGAGTGAGAGAGAGTGTTGCGGGGTGGAGTCAGCGGGACCCAATGGGACACGAAGGGCGAGTGAGAGAGAGTGTTGCGGGGTAGAGTCAGCGGGACCTGATGGGACATGACGGGGAAGGGAGCGTGAGAGTGTTGCGGGGTGGAGTCAGAGGGATCTGATGGGACACGAAGGGCGAGTGAGAGAGTGTTGCGGGGTGGAGTCAGAGGGACCTGATGGGACACGAAGGGCACGTGAGAGTGTTGCGGGGTGGAGTCAGAGGGACCTGATGGGACACGAAGGGCACGTGAGAGTGTTGCGGGGTGGAGTCAGAGGGACCTGATGGGACACGAAGGGCACGTGAGAGTGTTGCGGGGTGGAGTCAGAGGGACCTAATGGGACACGAAGGGCACGTGAGAGTGTTGCGGGGTGGAGTCAGAGGGACCTGATGGGACACGAAGGGCGAGTGAGAGAGAGTGTTGCGGGGTGGAGTCAGAGGGACCTGATGGGACACGAAGGGCGCGCGCGTGAGAGTGTTGCGGGGTGGAGTCAGCGGGACCTGATGGGACACGAAGGGGAAGGGAGCGTGAGAGTGTTGCGGGGTGGAGTCAGAGGGACCTGATGGGACACGAAGGGCGAGTGAGAGAGAGTGTTGCGGGGTGGAGTCAGAGGGACCTGATGGGACACGAAGGGTGCGCGCGTGAGAGTGTTGCGGGGTGGAGTCAGCGGGACCTGATGGGACACGAAGGGCCAGTGAGAGTGTTGCGGGGGAGCTGTGCTTTCTGCTTTGGGCAGCCAGATGGCTGACACAGTAAAGCTTCTCTTGTCACCACGGGGAAAGGTAGTGGTGGTAGTTACTGCTGGCCTTTTCTTTCTTTTCCTTTTTTTTTTTTTTTTAAGAGACAGGCAGGATCTCTGTGGCCCAGGCTGGAGTACAGTGGTGTGACCATGGCTCACTGCAGCCTTGACCTCCTAGGCTCAGGTGATCCTTCCACCTCAGCCTCCTGAGTAGACGAGACTACAGGCACTCGCCACCACACCTGGCTAATTTTGTTTATTTTTTGTAGAGATGGAGTCTCGTCATGTTGCCCAGGCTGGTCTCAAACCCCTGACCTCAAGTGATCCGTCCGCCTCGGCCTCCCAAAGTGCTGGGATTACAGGTGTCAGCCCCCGAAGCACCCAGCCAGGTTCCATCTTTTATATGTAGAGACCTCGTCTCTGCCAGTTTGGTTGGACCAACTTAGTTTTGGTCCCTTCTACCTAAAATACCAACTTCACCATCTCTTTTCAAAATCCTCTTTAAGAAATACAAATACCAGAGGAGGAGCAAAACGAGACATAGAGAAAAAGTGTGCTGGCGAGGAGACTGGGTGATGGTGAGGTTCCTCCCCGCTGGACAGCACTGCTCTCCTCGTACCCCGGCACTGAGGTCCTAGACCCTCTGACACCATCAAAGTGACAGACCACAGTGAGGTGGGGCTTTTACCAAATGAAAGTCAATTGATTTCAGTTCGGTTTAGAGACTAGAAATTAAGATCCAAGTTTCAGTTTCACAGCAGTGTGGACTTAATGTCACCGAACTGTATACGTAAAAATGGTGAAAATGGTGAATTTTATGTTATGTGTACTTTATCACAATTTTCAAAAAGATTCGGGTTTACCTTTACCAGTTCTGGATAGCTTCTAAAACTAGCTTGGTTTGACTTCCATTCACGCTGATGTATGATTAACATCATCACCGCCCTTTGGGTCTGCTCACAGTTTGCTGAAACATTACTGTTTTGGTTAGGGATTTAGCAAATTTGTGTAGTTTGATATGGATTCCAGTACACAAATCAGTTCAAGCTTCATTTAAAAATACTAATGCCTTTGACCCAAAGAGAGGTACCAAAATTTCTCTAGCAACCGATTTCACAATATCAGAATTTAAAACCCTATCAGCCCAGCAATTTTAGGAGTTCAATTTTAGGAATACTTGCTAAAAATCTGCATATACAAGTACATCAGAAGATGTACACGGCCTCCTCTGGAGGCCTTTACTGGATGATGTAGGCATCTGGAAATGACTAGAAATATGCGTCAAGACAGGAGGGTTAAACAACCTATAGCACATCTGTACCCCATGATACTGTGAATCGTACATGGACTTCAGAGACCGAGGCAGACAGAATAGGCTGAGAGAGGAGGCCATGATAAGTAACAAAACAAAAAGAATAGTATATTCCCATCTATATAAATGTGAGTATAACATTTGTATAGTCAGTATATAACTATTAATTGTTAGGATATAACAATTGGTATAATCCCATCTATATAAAACAATAAAGGAAATAACACTCATTCATACACACATGAAAGCCAGCATCCGGCCCCACTGCCCGCGCTGCGTACCTCTGCAGGTGGTAGATCTTGTGTGTGTACTGGCCTTTCTCACCGTCCTTCTCGTAGGGCTCATTCACCAGGACCTCCACGCCTTCGCCACCACCCGTTTCATTTTTACTGGCCTCAGCCACAGAATACAGCTGCCCCACTTGATACTAAAGGAACAGAGATAGATGTTATTCTCAACACAGACCTTCTCAATGGTTACACATAATCCAGCTGCCAGTAAGTGTCTGATTGGATCTCCCTGGGTCTCCTCATGCAGGAGCTCGTTCTGGAGTTTCACATCAGGCCTTGCCCAAATCCACCCAAAGCAACTGACAGTGCTGCTCCATGGCCCCTCTTGACCCATCAGACATGTTTAGTTCACCCTTCTCATTTTCACATCATCCATCCGGGTTTATTTTTATTTATTTTTTTTTTGGTAGAGACGGTGTCTTGCTATGTTGCCCAGGCTGGTCTCAAATTCCTGGTCTCAAGCCATCCTCCCACCTTGGCCTCCCAAAGTGCTGAGATTATAAGCATGAGCCACCGTTCCCAGCCAGTCCGTCAGGATTTAAAGAGGCAGGTGAATCTACTTAACCTCACACCACCATGCAGAAAACAGATTAGAGTCCAAAGGAGCTTTTGTGCTAAACCCGCTTCTGGTATTAAGACCCCAGAAGATCTAGGGTGGTTGCTAGAATCACTTGATCTCACTCATTTAAATAGATCCTAAGACATGATTTCTCGTCAAAGAAAGGTGCTCAGCGCTCTGTGAAATCCACTATCTCTGTTGTAAAACTGACTCATCTACTTGTTTCTGCTCTAGTGTTAGGCCTCTCCTCACCCCGCAAGTAGCTCTTTCAGGCAATGAAACCCCTTGACGTTTTCCAGATTCCTGGTGGGGCCAAGCAAGTATTCCTGCTTCCCACATGAGATTACAGATTCCTGCCGCACAGTCTGTGCCAGCTGGGTGCACCCTCTGTGTTGGCACTTTCTACATGGCAAAAGCCTAGTTTTCCTTTATTTGGGTCACATGCCACCCTATCAAGTCACCAGTCAACATGATTGGCCTCCTCTGACCCCATCAGGATGGGCCAATGACCTAGGCAGTGCCCAGACTTAGCCGTTCTGCCTTCTTCTCTGAGAAGCTGTCCAGAGGAGAAAACAAGGTGAAAAGAAAATGAACAGCAACATTTGAGGCAGGAAGTTATGTCTACAGCAACGGATGTGTCTTTCCTACCACTGCCCGTGCTAATCAGGCATGACTGCTTAGGGAATATGAGAAAAAGGAAAAAAGCTATGGGATTACTCAACATGCTGGGGGATGGAGCGGGGACAAAGGGTTTCCTCGAGCTCTGTGCCCAACTCCTGGTACCCCCGGGGGGAAGACAAGGGTGTTTCTCTATTTTTTTTTTTTTTTTAGACAGAGTCTTGCTCTGTCGCCAGGCTGGAGCGCAATGGTGCGATCTCAGGTCACTGCAACCTCCGCCTCCTGGATTCAAGTGATTCTCCTGCCTCAGCCTCCAAAGTAGCTGGGTTTTTCTCTCTTTGAGATTAAAACGGAAAGGATGTATCTCTAGGCAACTGCTACTTAAATCACTGCCTGCAACAGCAAGGAACAGAGGCAGCTTCCAGAGCTGCTTCACCTCAAACTTAGAAACCTGCTCTACCAGGCAGCTTCCTAAGCACTGCAGGGAAATTTCTGGGCAAAATCTGGAAGGTGAAGCAGAGGACCAGGACAATTCACTGCTCACCGCGAGGCTGAAACAGCCCCAACTTTCAAAGCAAAATCCCAGAACAAAATGCCATGAAAAGGGGCAGCAATCGAGGCTCAGTGAAATCCATCAAGAGGAACATTTGGGTGAAAGCCAGTCACCTTGACCTTGCTAATCCTAAGCTGCATCAGTGCTGCCTCAATGCCCCCCTGGAGCCCCAAACTGTCCCTGTGCCTTTCCAAGTCCACCACCTGGCTAGGCACACATGAAAACCCATCAAGTGGGTCAGCGCTTGGCTGAGCCAGGGGTGCCTAAGGAGGAGCAGTAGCTCCGTTTCAGAGAAGAGCTGTAAGAACATCTAACCGCTGACTCAGCAACCCTAAAGGACAGGCTGGGGAGAGGGGGCCTGGTGGAGGGGCGAGGTTCCCGGCTAGTGGTACCACTTGGGAAGGGGGCCCCCAGGCAGAGACTAATCGCCTTCATTTGGTTTCTCTTCAGCTGCAGGAATCAGAGGGCAGGTTCTAAGAGGATCAGCCTGTTGGCTGGCATCTTCCCCCTTTAATCTCTCTTGATATTCTGATCCTTTAATCCCAATGAGACATGTGAAGGCAGTTTTGTTAATCTAAAGGGGTAAGCAAGACTGGCCTGCACAGGCTACAAGTGAAGGGCGCTTTTCACGTTAGAGTTCCTTTTGGCACAGCTGCTCTGCCCCCTGGGAAAGCAGCCAGACTCGGATGGGGCAGAGATAGGAGTGGGGGGGTCAGATCATTAAATCAGATTTAAAAAAGCTCCAAGACTGGGACTCTAGCCTCCTCAGACCTACGATGATGTTCCTTGCTCTTGAGATCTGTTCACTTGTCCCAAAGAACTAAGACATTCAACTAAGAAAAACAGACTCCACCACTTTGGCAATCTGGGAGGGGGAGCCCAGTGGGTGGGCCTGCAATACTGACATGAAACACGTCATAAACAACAGTACAGCTTTGGTCCCACCAACGTGGCCCTGTCAGGCTGGGTACCAGACAGGGAATGGTGCCATAAATCTCTGGAAACAAGAAGTGAAGCAGCCCGGCCGACCTGTGCCAGGAAGCACTGGTGGACACACCCACGTCAAACAGCCAGGGCTTTCTCGCTCTGCCGCACAATGCCTAGACACTCAGGGTTAGACCAAAGGCTCTGGCCACCCAGAAGCGAATTCTGCCCCCAAAATATTGATGCAGGCCATCAGAATGATTAAAAGGCATGACCTTCTCTTTCTCTTTCTTCACTTTTCCCCCTAAATCAGAAAACTGCAAGGGTCTCAAGTCATGGCCTCCAATTTAGGAAGTGAGTCCACCAGTCACATGATGCTGAGCTGTTCCCATAGGAACTGAGTCAGGATGGGGTTACTGACAAACACTGAGAAGGCTGATCCTGACTTGCTTCTTCTTCGGCCTTCCCCTCCGAGATTTTTCTAATTCTCTGAAACTAAATTCCGCTTCAACCCTACCCAGGCCACGTGGTACTTTCTTGTCAATGGTTTCTTGCTGAGAACGGGCTGGCCACTGCCAGGCAGACAGCTGAATCCTGATCAGCACTCACTTCCCAAGCTTCTGCTTAGACTTGACGCTCTGATTACTCAACTCCGCCCACCACTTCCTCAATGCTGCAGAAAAACCATCACAAGCGAAAACCCGCCACCAGTGGATGCTCTCAAGGTGGAAGTTCCCCTTTCCTTCCAGTCTTGGCCCCGCCGTAAGCCATCAGTGTCTGGCCCTTCAGCCTTAATCCAAGAACAGCCTCAGGCGCTCCAGGACAGGCTGGCCCTCCTTGGTCTGCAGCACTTCTCAGAGACACTCCCGTCCTTCGTTCCATCAAGAAACTCCCTACAAAGGATCCATTTCACCCCTAATCACCACGCTGAGGAAATCCCGAGTTCCTGGGGCACATCTTCCTAACAATTGGGGTGGGATCATCCTGTACAGCAGAGAGGACGTCACTGGACACCTCCCCAGGAGCTGAGTTTGAGGGCAAGGGACGCGCTGGGCTTTCCTGCTTGGCCTTCTGCTTTAGAAAATCATCGCTTGCTATTTTCAATAAAGACAGCACAGGCTGGGTGAAGTGGTTGACGTCTGTAATCCCAGCACTCTGGGAGGCTGAGGCAGGAGGACTGCTTGAGGCAAGACCAGCCTGGACAACAGAGTGAGACCCTATCTCCACTATTTAAAAGAAATATTATAAAATAAAAAAAATAAAGACAGCATGGCCAAAGCAGGTAGGTTAGCAAGACCCTCCCAAGCCAACACCTGTCAGCCCAGGCACCTAGTTCTCAGGCCCCAGGTACATCCCCAGTGCCTACAGGGATCAGAGCCATCTACCCAGTCATTCCCTCATTTTCCCTGGTTCCCAGGTTCCCCAGTCTCGTTTCTCTTTTCTGCCCTTCCCAGAACCCCCAGATCACGGTCAAGGACCACCTCTGACCCCTCCCCAGGTCCCCACAGCTCTTATCAGATATGCAGCCCAGCCCTGGAGGCAGTCCTCTAAAGGGCCAGCGTCTGCCCACCCCTCTCGGGGGCCAACAAGCCTGGATGTCTGTCTCAGCTAAATGTGCTGCAGGCTCTGTTGGCCTGATTTCATTTTTCAAAGGTCCAGTTCATATTTGGAACGAGTGGAAGTTATCACAGAAGCTTCATGCTGACACTGCAGGAAAGAGAGACGGAGCCCAGTGACTGGAGGCACTATACTGGCTGACGAACCTCACCGAAACTCGAGTTTAACTGGAAGCTGGGGCGGGGTGGGGCTGTGACTTCAGAAGGAAGCAAAGAACAAGGCTGCACCAGGAGAGGAGAGTGAAAGAAATTCAGAGAAAGAGTGAGACAAGGGAGGTTCCGTGACAGTTTTCTGTTGTCCAAGAGACTGACTCTGAGTCAGCATGGCCTATGAACCTTCTTATAGCAAATCCTGCTGCCAGATCCCCACATACAAGGATGTCAGACCCAGGAACCATAAAAGGACAGAGGGCAAGCCAAGCCTATGTGTTATTCCCTGCCCTCCCTAAAAGGAGGGTTCTGTGTCTTGGTCTTTCCAGCAGTCACCTATTGTGGCTAGGGAGGGCCTCAAGAGATTTCCTGCCCTGCTGGTTTGCTGCGCAACCAGAAAGAGCCATGCACACTTGCCAGCCAAGTCATGGAGGTCCCAGAAATGCACACACTTGATCCCATCAATAATGTGTCCCCGGCCGGGTGTGGTAGCTCACGCCTGTAATCCCAGCACTTTGGGAGGCTGAGGAGGGCGGATCACTTGAGGTCGGGAGTTTGAGACCAGCCTGGCCAACATGGTGAAAGCCCATCTCTACTAAAAATATAAAAATTAGCCGGGTGTGGTGGGCACCTGTAATACCAGCTACCTGGGAGGCTGAGGCAGGAGAATCGCTTGAACCCAGGAGGCAGAGGTTGCAGTGAGCCGAGATCGCACCACTGTACTCCAGCCTGGGAGACAGAGTGAGACTCTGTCTCAAAAAAAAACAACAGGCTGGGCACGGTGGCTCACGCTTGTAATCCCAGCACTTTGGGAGGCCGAGGCGGGCGGATCATGAGGTCAGGAGATCGAGACCATGGTGAAACCCCGTCTCTACTAAAAATACAAAAAATTAGCCGGGCGTGGTGGCGGGCACCTGTAGTCCCAGCTACTCGGAGAGGCTGAGGCAGGAGAATGGCGTGAACCCGGGAGGCGGAGCTTGCAGTGAGCCGAGATTGCGCCACTGCACTCCAGCCTGGGTGACAGAGCGAGACTCTGTCTCAAAAAAAAAAAAAAAAAAAACAACAAAAAAAGTGTCCCCAAACATGCACAGCCTCAGCAGATAAAAGGGGCTGGTTTAGTCTCTACTCAAAGTTATCCAGCATACCAACAGCTCGGGGCAGGTTGCACACAATTACCCAGATATACAAACTGCCATTTTTCAACTGAAAGTGGCACCACGAAATTCACGTTGAAATATTTATGTTAGAACAAATAAGAGCCGGGCGCGGTGGCTCACTCTTGTAATCCCAGCACTTTGGGAGGCCGAGGCGGGCGGATCACGAGGTCAAGAGATCGAGACCACGGTGAAACCCCGTCTCTACTAAAAACACAAAAAATTAGCCGGGCGTGGTGGCGGGCGCCTGTGGTCCCAGCTACCCGGAGAGGCTGAGGCAGGAGAATGGCGTGAACTCGGGAGGCGGAGCTTGCAGTGAGCCGAGATTGTGCCACTGCACTCCAGCCTGGGCGACAGAGCAAGACTCCGTCTCAAAAAAAAAAAAAAAAAAAAAGAACAAATAAGAAAACTATATAAACAGGATAAACAGGATAAGCACTCAGAGCCCAGCTACACACAACTATGGACCAGAAAGTAAAAGGACTTACCTCATCTACAGACACAGGCAGGATTACTCGACTATAAGAAAGGGAAAAGAGAGTATCAACTTTAGGCTGTGCAATCTGCTCCAGGCTCTTTAAGGCATCATCCTAAAACAGGCAGCATTCTATTGCGTAAGACACTAAACTCAGTGACGAAAACCCCACAGAGAACGGCCCTTTGAGTGCTCTGGGGATAGGACCCTCTGTGCCCTAGAGGTGTAAGACACTAAACTCTGTGACAACTCCCCCCACAGAGAATGGCCCTCTTAGTGCTCTGAGGACAGGACCCTCTGTACCTTGGAGGCATCCCAGTTAGAACCCTATGATTCAGTCCAAACCTGTCCTCCCGCCAGCTACTTCCCAGGCCTCTACTTCACATTCGGAACTGGACATATGGATGATAAACTTCACCAAACTTGGCAATGAGTTGTCCCCCCAACAAGACTTGCCAGTGAGTCTAGTAAGACAGGTAACACAGGAGGACCTATCATGGTGAGGATTCAGACCCAAACAAGAGGCCCTGGGGACTTATATTTCTGTGGACCCAACCTCCCAATAACAGCCCTCCAGCGGAAAGGCCAGGAAGGGACCAAGCCCCTTGAAGCCTTAATCACCCTAAGAGCACACACCAGGCACCTCTGCTCAGGGCCGGATATTACAATCCAAGCTGCTACCACAAAGCCACCAAGAGGGCATTCAACTTATGTCCTGACCTCCAGGAGCTGTCCAAAGGAATCCCAATTTATCATTTTCTTTTCTTCTTCTCCAACTCAATGACCACCAATCGCTGGAGATGCCACCAATAACCTGATGGAGAAGCCATGGCCGGCAAAGTCTCCGCCAGGGTCAGAACCCCACAGACATACTAGGGCTAGCAGCACTTCTCCGGGTGCCTTGCATTTGAAATGCAGACCAAGAGCCAACCCCCAGTTCAAAGCTGTGAGGCGGGAGAGCTAAGACAAAACCTCTTGGTTTTACCCATACAAGTCCAGCCAGTTCCCAAGCTTAGAGGCTCGGTCCCCAGACCCTTGCTGGAGCCCTCTGGGTCCTTTTGTGTCTTGCATGTTTAGTGAAGCATTGGTGAAGCGTGAGCTGCTGTGCCTGCCTTATGCAGCGGGCTCACCACTCAGGCTCCTTGCTCCAGGCTAGTAAACAGCTGTTTTCCAGTTCCACAAAGGTCCCCCAGGAAGCAAGAAGGACACAGAGGGGTCTGAGGAAAACATCACATCAAAGGCAAGACACCAAGCAGGAAAGTAGCAGGAAAACCAAAATAGGCTCCAAGTCTTTACTGCCTGCTAACAACTCCCTTCCTCCAGAGTGACTCAAATAATAAATCCTCCAGTTTATTGCACGCTGCCACTGAGGCTCCCCTCCCATTACAGAAAGCCAGTGGTGCAGAAAAATATTCCCAACTTGGAGGCCAGAATTCCTGCACCCTTGGAAGAAACTTCCTAGAAAACAATAAGCCTTTTATCTTCAAGAACAGCAGTCAAAATCACATCCAAGATTTTGCAGAAATCAAATTAAACAGAATCCTGTTAGAGGAAGTGTTGGAAAAATCAACAGGGGCAACCTGCAGACGCTGGGTGGGAACCAAGTCTCACCCCAAAAGAGAATGCCATGGGCCAATTCCTGACGGGACGCGCGGAGGCTGCTGACGTGACGGCTGCACACTCTGACACTGCCCCCTTGCTCCTCAGGAACAAAACCACTTCGGCAGCAATAGGGTACAATTCCAAAGGACAGGGCCACAGAGGAGCTGCCGGGCTGGGCCTGGAGCAGTGCTCACTCTAATGTGACCTTCACTCGCACCCTTTCCAGAGCTGCAGCGCTGCAGCCACAGCCAAGTGTCTCGGATGCCCCTGCTCCTCCCCCATCCCCCGCCCAGGGATGCACACACACGGCACAAGTCGGGCAGGAAGGAAACGCAGATGCCAGGCGGGCTCTGCATCTCCGGCACCTTGGACTTTTCCCTTGCAGGCTTCAAGGGGAGGAGAACAAAGAAGGGGAAAGGAGTGCCTCTCTTCAAACCTCACTCAGATCTCTTCTGAAGGTCCCTTCCTTTCCCTGCCTGACCTTCATTTCAAAACCACAGATTTCTACAGATTCTAGGGTTCATCTGGGAACAGGAAAAAGAATCAGAAGGATGGGAAAAGCCTGTCAGTCTGGACATTGAAGATTAAAATCCAAAGTGTACCACGTTCTCCTGTTGGCATCCTAAAGTTCTTCCTCCTCACCATGAAAAGCTCCCAGCCCTGGATGAATTAACATCAGGCTGGACGTCAAGAAACAGAGGGGATGAGGCCTCAAGATAATGCTCTTCAGATGAGGTGTTTAGCTCGGCTCCCTCTGTTACCCAAACTCCACTCTATGTCCTAAATGTCCTAAGCACCTCCAAGGAGCCAGCCTGGTGGGGATGGTCAAAGTGCCATCGCTGACAAAGTGGCAAGAACCCTCTGCACACATGCCTGGCTGCCCAGAGCGCCCTACAAGTTGCTATTTGACCACCTCCCACTCCTGGGGCTTCTGGCCCTATGCTGCCCACTTGCCCTCCCTCCAGGAAAGCAGTTTCACTGTAAATTCTGTGCACACACGCGCACACACACACACACACATCCAATCTATCCTCTTTGGGGAGAAAAATGTCTCCTGATGTTTACTTGGAACCCTGAGCTTCAACGATGGGTCATCTTGTACTTGAAAGATTTAGCACGCCCAACATCTCCACCTGTCCCCCAGTTCCCTGGATTTCAGGAGCAAACCCATCATCCTGCAACTCCTTCCAGAAGTCACCAGTTTCCCACGCACCCCTCTTCACTACTCAAGAGCTCCCCACCCCTTCCACCATCTCTCCTCAGTTCACTGCTTCACGGACCCCTCAATTCCTCAAAGAATTTCCCCACCTCTTTGCACCGAGACTGAGAATCCCCTAGAAACAAGCTGGCCCTGCCCTGGTCTCCCCCATCTCCAACAACAGGTATACCCGTCCAAACATACTCTCTTTCCGGACCAGCCTCGACCCCTGGTAACTTCCTGGCCTTCTCCACTTCGGACCCTACCCAACATTTTCTGGCCTCCTCGCCCAAGTCTCCCCAAGTCCCAAGTAGTCATCCCAAGCTTGTTCCAAAAGCCTTCTCTTCCGCATCTGCTGCTTGAGCACCACGGTCACTCCGGTCCCCATCTCAGCCCCCTCTGCTTTATGTCCTCAGACCCTTCCCCTGTCTCCCGAGCCGGGCCCTGACTTCCTAGTCCTCCTCCTGCGTCCACTTACCACCACCTCTCACCTGATGCCTAAGGCGGCCACTCCTCCCCATCCCCATCCCAACTCCATCCCGGAGCCTCTGACCCACCCACCCGGCTCTCCGTGTGGACTGTTCGGCCCTCCACCCCTCCCCACCGCCGGGAGGCCCTGCCTGCCCCGGTGCGCCTCTTCCTCGGCCCGCCGCGAGGCCTCTCAGCGCCGCCTGCAGTCCCGACTGAGCCCGCGCCCTCGGCCCGCGCAGGGCGACCCCACGGCCCTCCCAGCGATCGGCGTCCCCTCGGCCTCCCCCAGTCCCGGGCCAGCTCTCCCTGCCCTGACCCTGTCTCGGGCCTGGCCTGGCCCTCGCTGTCCCCGGCCTCTCCTCGGATCCACTTGGGCCTCCGAGCCCGCGGGGCGCCTCAGGAGCCGTCCGTCCCGGTTGCCCCTCCGTGCCCGTGGGCCCCTCCATGTCCCGGCCGCCCGTCCATGCCCCGTGGGCCCCGGCTCAGATGCCGAACGCCCCGGCCGCCCCTCCACGCCCCGGTTGCCCCTCCACGCCCCGGCCGCCCCTCCGTGCCCCGTGGGCCCCGCCTCAGGTGCCGCCCGCCCCGGATCCCCTCCATCCCCGCTGGGCCCGCCTCAGGCGCCCTCCGTCCCTGCCGCCCCTCCGTCCATCCGGGCCCTGCGTCCCTCGCCGCGCCGTCGCCCCGGCGGCCGTCCCCACCCTCCCTCCTCCCCGCTTCCGCACGGCCGCCGGACACTCACTACTCCTTGAGCAGCACCATGTCGCTTCGCGGCTCGGAGGCTGCCCGCTGCCCGCGGCCCGCCCGGCCTCCCGCCCGCTGCCCGCCGGCCGCTCTCCCCGTGGCCCGGCCCGGCCCGGCTGCCTGTGCGTCTTCGTCGTGGTCTGCTCCGTCCCCGCCGCCCTCGCCGCGGTCGCCGCGCCGGCTCCTGCCGCCCCGGCCTCGTCACCTCTCGCGCCGCTGCCGACGCCGTCCGGAGCTCCGGTTCCGCAGCGCCGCGCGGGGGCGGGGCGTCTCTGCGGCAACCAGAGCGTCACACGCCGCGGTGCGGGCTGACGTCACGCGGGGCGGAGCCTTCCCAGGGCCGCCCTCCCGTCCTTAAATGGGCCGCGGCGGCGGCGTCGGTTCCGAGGTGGGGCCCCGGGGCTAGGGCCAGAGCCGGCAGAAGGCGGAGCAGACTCCAGGGTGTCCGTCAGTGCCCTCGGTGTGAACCGCCACGGATGCACGCGGGTGTTGGCTGGGGGGCCTCCCCGGTTGAGCGAATTGAGACCCAGGAAAAGGTTGTTTCAAAAAATATAGCCGGGCGCGGTGGCTCACGGCTGTAATCCCAGCACCTTGGGAGGCCGAGGTGGGCGGGTCGCCTGAGGTCAGGAGTTCGAGACCAGCCTGGCCAACATGATGAAACCCCCTTTCTACTAAAAATACAAAAATTAGCTGGGCGTGGTGGCACGCACCTGTAATCCCAGCTACACGGGAGGCTGAGGCAGGAGAATCGCTTGAACTGGGAGGCAGAGGTTGCAGTGAGCCAAGATCGCGATCGCGCCATTGCACCCCAGCCTGGGGGACAAGAGTGAGACTTCGTCTCCAAAAAAAAAAAAAGAAAAGAAAGGGCTGTGAGGCCAGGCGCGGTGGCTCCTGGCAGTAATCCCAGGCACATCATGCCTGTAATGCAGCACTCAGGAGGGCGCATCACCTGAGGTCAGGAGTTCCAGACCAGCCTGGCCAACATGGCGAAACCCCATCTCTACTAAAAGTACAAAAATTAGCCGGGCATGGTGGCAGGCGCCTGTAATCCCAGCTGCTCGGGAGGATGAGGCAGGAGAATCGCTTGAACCCGGGAGGCGGAGGTTGCAGTGAGCCGAGATCCCACCATTGCACTCCAGCTGGGGTGACAGAGCAAGACTCTGCATCAAAAAAAAAAAAAAAAAAAAAAGAATGAAAAGGGCTGTGAGAAATGAGACACAGGCTTAGCGCCATTACACGGGGGCGGGGGGAGCACCTAATTGAGCGTTAGGGATGTAGTCAGGGAAGGCTTCCTGGAGGAAGAGATTCTCAGATCTGCAGAGGGCTTCGGAGAAGAGCATAGCAGGCAGAGTGAATGCAAAGGCTGGAGGCAAGAGGGAGGGCATGGTGCATTTGGAGAACTGACAAGTGAGTGGAACAGAACGTTTCAGGGCTGAGCAGCTCGATAGGGGAGGGTTCCTGGTGGGTGATGATAAGGTATTTGGAGTCCACCCTAAGGGCATTGGGAGGGCATTTAAGGGCTCTGAGCAGTGACATGAGCGGGTGTCCTGGGCAAAGGCTCACTCTACTGGTTGCGTGGACAGAGGGGATGGAGTGCCAGAGCGTAGGCAGGGAGACTGGCGAGGTGGCTGCTGCAGATGTCCAGGTGCAGGTGGAGTAGGACAATAGGAGGGAAGAAAAGGAAGGGATGGATTCAGGAGCAACTCAGAAGGTAAACTCCGTGAGACTTGTTGACTCATTGGCTGAGAGGAGGAGAGAAAACCCGCGAGGTTTCTGGCCTGGGAGCCGGGGTGGACGGTGCTGTCTTCTCTGAGAACACAGGCAAGACAGGCTGGCATGGGGGCAGGTAATGACTCCAGTGCTGGACTCACACTCAGCGCAGGACGCTAGAGGGGCATCCAGGGGAGATGGTAAGCGGGCTGCCTAAGACAGGGACTTGGGAAGGGAGGGTGGAGCAGCTGGCCGTGTTGCTATCAGGATGTGACTGGCGCCCCGGGACTGCCCCGAGCACTGCGAGCACTGCGCTCACTTATCAGATCCTAGAGTGGGGGCCGGGCTGAGTGCCTCACACCTGGAATCCCCGCACTTTGGGAGGCTGGGGCGGGCGAATCACTTGAGGCCAGGAGTTCGAGACCAGTCTGGCCAATATGGTAAAACCCCATCTCTACCAAAACAAAAATTAGCTCAGTGTGGTGGCATGTGCCTGTCGTCTCAGTTACTCGGGAGGCTGAGGCAGGAGAATTGCTTGAACCCTGGAGGCAGAGGTTGCAGTGAGCCGAGATCATGCCACCACACTCCAGCCTGGGCGACAGAGCGAGATTCTGTCTCAAAAAAAAACAAGCCGACCACTATTCACAATAGCAAAGACTTGGAACCAACCCAAATGCCCATCGATGACAGACTGGATAAAGAAAATGTGGCACAGCCGGGCGCGGTGGCTCACGCCTATAATCCTAGCACTTTGGGAGGCTGAGGCAGGCGGATCACGAGGTCAAGAGATCAAGACCATCCTGGCCGAAATGGTGAAACCCCGTCTTTACTAAAAATACAAAAATTAGCTGGGTGTGTTGGCACATGCCTGTAGTCCCAGCTACTCGGGAGGCTGAGGCAGGAGGATCACTTGAATTCAGGAGGCAGAGGTTGCAGCGAGCCAAGATGATCGTGTCACTGCACTCCAGCCTGGTGAGAGTTAGACTGTCTCAAAAAAAAAAAAAGTCTCAGATAATGTGGCACATATACACCATGGAATACTAGGCAGCCATAAAAAAGGATGAGTTAATATCCTTTGTAGGGACATGGAGGAAGCTGGAAACCATCATTCTCGGCAAACTATCATAAGGACAGAAAACCAAACACTGCATGTTCTCACTCATAGGTGGGAATTGAACAATGAGAACACTTGGACACAGGAAGGGGAACATCACACTCTGGGGCCTGTTGTGGGATGGGGGGAGGGGGAGGGATAGCATTAGGAGATATACCTAATATAAATGACTAGTTAATGGATGCAGCACACCAACATGGCACATGCATACATATGTAACAAACCTGCACGTTGTGCACATGTACCCTAGAACTTAAAGTATAATAATAAAATAAAATAAAATTAAATTAAAATAAAAAAACAAGCCGACCTTGGACATCATGTCATCTCGCCCCTCCAGGTTACAGTGCACATTCTAGAAATATGCATATTTCTTACAAATGCATAATGCCATTGTCATACTTAACAATATTAATAATGATTTCCTGATGCTATCTCATCTCTAGTTCATATTCTAATTTCCCTGCTAATCTAAAAAATACTATAGTTTCCTTTAGAGAAGTTCAGTATCCAGGCAAGGTCCATGTATTTTTTTTTCACATTTTGAGTTATGTTTTTTACATCTTTTCCAGTAGCAAGTTTGCTGCAGGTGTCCATAGGGGTTAGAGGCAGGGGTCACACCACTCTCCAGCTGTGCCCCACTGTGAGCCAACAGCCCCGCCCAGGAGACAGACTCCCGCTGCCTTGGAGTCCCAGGCCTCCACTTCCTACCTCTGTGACCTTGTGCAAGTGACTTAACCTCTCTGTGTCTCAGCTTCTTCACTTGGGAAATAGGGAACATGCCGGTACCTGCGTCATGGGGCTGCTGAGCCTCCTTGGATGAGGCAATGGACATAAAGCAGCTTTGTGCAGTGAGTGGCATATTTCATTATTATTATTATTATTATTATTGGGAAAAGGGTGTTGTGAACAAGGAGGGATGGACACCCCTGCCCCTCAAAACTACCTCTAGGCTGATCACAGTGCCGCACACCTGTAATCCCAGCACTTTGGGAGGCCGAGGTGGGTGGATCACCTGAGATCAGGAGTTCGAGACCAGCCTGGCCCACATGGTGAAACCCCGTTTCTACTAAAAATACACAAATTAGCCAGGCATGGAGGTGTGTGCCTGTAATCCCAGCTCCTCGGGAGGCTGAGGCAGGAGAATCATTTGAACCTGTGAGGCAGAGGTTGCAGTGAGCCGAGATCGCGCCATTGCACTCCAGCCTGGGGGATAGAGCAAGACTCTGTATCAAAAACAAAACAAAACAACAAAACAAAACAACCTACTTCTGCATTTCTGCATGCTCCAGGCTTGACAGAGGAAAGAAACAAGCAGCTGTCCAGCGCCGTGGATCTCTCTCTCTCTCCCTGCCTTGCTCCCTCTGTCTGTCCTGTCTCTCAAGCTCCCTTTCTCTTCCTGTCTCTCAAGCTCCCTTTCTCTTTTTGTCTCTCCTGTCCCTTTCGTATCTCTCTGTCTCTCACTTGTGTCTCTCTGTCTCTCCCAGGCTGTCTCTCTCTGGACTTCTGTCTCCCTGTCTCATTCTCTCTCTGTTCTCTGTCCCTCCCTTCACATCTCTGTCTCCCTTTATGACTGTCGTCTCACTTCTCGGAGCTCTCTGCATTTCTGCCTCGCCTTTACCTCTCTTCCCGTCTCTTCTCTTTGGGCCTTTCCCTTCCCCTCTCTCCCACTTCCTGTGGTCTCAGTCTTTGTTTTTTATTTTATTTATTTATTTATTTATTTATTTATTTATTTAGAGACAGAGTCTTGCTCTGTCACCAGGCTCAAGTGCAGTGGTGATCTCGGCTCACTGCAACTTCTGACTCCCTGGTTCAAGCGATTCTCCTGCCTCAGCCTCCCAAGTAGCTGGGATTACAGGCGCGCACCACCACGCCCAGCTAATTTTTGTATTTTTAGTAGAGATGGGGTTTCACCATGTTGGCCAGGATGGTCTCGATCTCCTGACCTCGTGATCCACCTGCCTCGGCCTCCCAAAGTGCTGGGATTACAGGCGTGAGCCACTGTGCCTGGCCAATTTTTTTGTTTGTTTGTTTTATTTATTTTTTTTTTTGAGATGGAGTCTTGCTCTGTCACCCAGGCTGGAGTGCAGTGGCGCGATCTCAGCTGACTGCAAGCTCCGCCTCCCAGGTTCACGCCATTCTCCTGCCTCAGCTTCCCGAGTAGCTGGGACTACAGGCGCCTGCCACCGTGCCCAGCTGATTTTTTGTATTTTTAGTAGAGATGGGTTTTCACCGTGTTAGCCAGGATGGTCTCGATCTCCTGACCTCGTGATCCGCCCGCCTCAGCCTCCCAAAGTGCTGGGATTACAGGCTTGAGCCACCGCGCCCGGCCTTTTTTTTTTTTTTTTTTTTTAGAGACAAGGTCTCATTATGTTGCCCAGGCTGGTTTCAAACGATCCTCCTGGCTGCTGGGCGTCCCAAATTGCCGGGATGATAGATGTGAACCACAAGACCCCGCGTTTCGTCGTCTCTTTGCAGCTATCTCCTTTCCCGTGTGTGCTGTGTTCTATCGCAGTCTGTTTCTCTCTCTCTCACTCCTTCGTCTTTTTGTTTTGTTTTGTTTTTTCTTTTTTTTTTTTGAGATGGAGTTTCACTCTTGTTGCCCAGGCTGGAGTGCAATGGTGCCATCTCGGCTCACTGCAAACTCTGCCTCCCAGATTCAAGCGATTCTCCTGCCTCAGCCTCCCGAGTAATGGGGACTACAGGCGCCCGCCACCACGCCGGATAATTTTTTGCATTTTTAGTAGAGATGGGGTTTCACCATGTTGGCCAGGCTAGTCTCCAACTCCTAGGATCCAGTGATCCCCTCGCCTCGGCCTCCCAAAGTGCTGGGATTACAGGCATGAGCCACGGCACCTGGCTGCTCTTTCATCATTCTGTCTGTGGATCTCACGGTTCCAGTCCTCAGCATGGCTTCCCCTGGCTGGTTGGCCCTTGGTACTGCGTCGGTTACAGCCAGCCCTGTAACCCATCTCTGGGTGTCCTGGGGAGACTGTATTTCACTGTTTCCATCTTCCGCTCTGCTCTTCTCCCAGCCTTAGTCTATTTTAGCTTCTTTTCTGTTTATTTCTGCCTCTGTCTCTTTTTAAACTTCGTCCCCCAAATATTTATTGAGCAGCTATTCCATGCCAGGCACGATTCTAGGCACTGGGGGTAGAGTGGGGACCAAGGCAGAGCATGCGCCAGCCTTCAAAGAATGTTTTCCTCTTTTTCTTTTTTTTTTTTTTAAGACGGAGTCTCGCTCTGTCGTCCAGGCTGGAGTGCAGTGGTACAATCTCCGCTCACTGCAAGCTCCGCCTCCCGGGTTCACGCCATTCTCCTGCCTCAGCCTCCCAGTAGCTGGGACTACAGGTGCCCGCCACCACGCCCGGCCAATTTTTTGTATTTTTACTAGAGACGGGGTTTCACCGTGTTAGCCAGGATGGTCTCGATCTCCTGACCTCGTGATCTCCCTGCTTCGGCCTCCCAAAGTGCTGGGATTACAGGCGTGAGCCACCGCGCCCCGCCCAAAGAATTTTTTTTTCTGGTGGAGAGACAGCAGGCCAAAGAACAGAGAAGCACGTGACCCTGGCTGCCCTGCTCCTCCCATGGGGCGGGGAAGTGTTGGCCAGGCCAGCATGGACGATATAGGGAAACCACAACTCTACAAAAAATTTTTTTAAAATTAGCTGGGTGTGGCCGGGCACAGTGACTCATGCCTGTAATCCCAGCACTTTGGGAGGCTGAGGCGGGCGGATCACGAGGTCAGGAGATCGAGACCATCCTGGCTAACACGGTGAAACCCGGTGTCTACTACAAATACAAAAAAATTAGCCGGGCATGGTGGCGTGCACCTGTAGTTCCAGTAACACAGGTGGCTGAGGTAGGAGGGTCACCTGAGCCTGGGAGTTCAAGGTAGGGGGAGCTTTGACCATGCCACTGGACCCCAGACTGGGCGACGGAGTGAGACCCTGACTCAAAAAAAAAGGAAAAGAAAGTGGGGATGTTTTATATAAAATTCAGTCGTTCCAATTCCTTTTCCTTCTTTTCTTTTCTTTTTTTTTTTTTAAGACAGACTCTTGCTCTGTTGCCCAGGCTGGAGTGCAGTGGTATGATCTCGGCTCACTGCAACCTCCACCTCCTGGGTTCAAGCAATTCTCCTGCCTCAGCCTCCTGAGTATCTGAGACTACAGGTGCCTGCACCACGCTTGGCTAATTTTTTGTATTTTAGTAGAGACAGGGTTTCACCATATTGGCCAGGATGGTCTCGATCTCCCGACCTCAGGTGATCCGCCCACCTCGGCCTCCCGAAATGCTGGGATTACAGGCGTGAGCCACCGCGCTTGGCCTCCAGTTTGAGAAAAAAAAAAAAATCAGATTTGGTAACATCTGGCTGATTCCACATGACAATAATCGGTTGAAGCTTTGTCAAGGCTGTCCCTGTAGATGGGGGTTGCAACTTCCAGGCCCCCCAGTCTCCATCAGGATGTTCCCCACTCAGAGGTCAAGGTCTGACTGCCCTGTGTCATTGCAGGGCTTATGCTGTGGCTCTTTCTTTCTTTTTTGTTTTTTGAGACAAGGTCTTGCTCTCTTGCCCAGGCTGGAGTGCAGTGGCGCGATCTCAGCTCACTGCAGTCTCCACTTCCCGGGTTCACGCCATTCTCCTGCCTCAGCCTCCTGAGTAGCTGGGACTACAGGCGCGTGCCACCACGCCCGGCTAATTTTTTGTATTTGTATTTTATTTTATTATTATGATTATTATTATTTTTTGAGACAGTCTCGCTCTGTCTCCCAGGCTGGAGTGCAGTAGCACCATTTCGGCTCACTGCAAGCTCCACCTCCTGGGTTCACACCATTCTCCTGCCTCAGCCTCCTGAGTAGCTGGGACTACAGGCACCCGCCACCACGCCCGGCTAATTTTTTTGTATTTTTAGTAGAGATGGGGTTTCACTGTGTTAGCCAGGATGGTCTCGATCTCCGGACCTTGTGATCCGCCCACCTCGGCCTCCCAAAGTGCTATGATTACAGGCGTGAGCCACCGCGCCTGGCCATTTTTTGTATTTTTAGTAGAGACGAGGTTTCACCCTGTTAGCCAGGATGGTCTCGATCTCCTGACCTTGTGATCCGCCTGCCTTGGCCTCCCAAAGTGCTGGGATTGCCCGTCACCATGCCTGGCTACTTTTTGTATTTTTAGTAGAGATGGGGTTTCACCATGTTGGTCAGGCTAGCCTCGAACTTCTGATTTCAGGTGATCCAAGGGGACTTTCTTTATAAGCAGAATTCACCAGCAGCCTTGGTCTTCCCACCCAAAAGTCCCGTTGCTCTGCCCTCCCACACTCCTTCAAATGGCAGTGCAGATCAACCAGCAAATGCAGCCTGGCAGGGGTGGGGGTCAGGAACGCATCCCAGTCAAGGGACAGGGAACCTGGGCACCAGACAAGAGGCAAGAAATGTGTGATCTAGGGAGAAAGAGACACAGGAGCCAAGGAGGAAGCTGCTCGCAGCCATTCTCAGCATACATTTATTTAGTGCTTACTGTGTGCCAGGAAGTAAGCCAGGTGCTAGAAACGGCAGAGGAGCAGGGAAGAGGCGCATCAGCCACTGGGTTGACCCTGGTTAATACAGGGTACGGATTAACCCTTCAGGCTCCCTTCAGAGGGTCTGGGCCGGGTCTTGGGGCCGCTCCTGCCCAGGTGTTCTTTCCAGCAATGGAAAGGGATTCAGCGAGGTAAGACCCTTCCCCTCTCCTCCATTCAGGGAGAGGCACACAGGCAATCTCCTGCACACTCTTCCGAACATGTACACACCCTGACATGCCCGGATGCATCTCATACTTAGATACACACACACGCACACAGAGGCACGGTCACGCAGTTGTATGAGGATGCAGCATACAGGTGCCGCCTACATGACCGTACCTTGAGTCGCCCCACTCAGCAGAAACCTCACTCAGCAGAAACCTGTCTACTAGTGATTATCTCGAGCAGCTATTTGGCCAAGTCTTACCAAAATGTGAAAGCCACAAAAGAAAAGTGAACGAGAGAAGAGTTTCTTAAGGCTTTGCTGAGAGAGGGCTTCGGAGAAGGGCGGGGTCAGCAGATACAGACCTTACTTTTTTTTTGAGATGGAATCTCGCTCTGTCGCCCAGGCTGAAGTGCAATGGTGCGATCTTGGCTCACTGCAAGCTCCGCCTCCTGGGTTCAAGCGACTCTCCTGCCTCGGCCTCCCGAGTAGCTGGGATTACAGGCATCCACCACCACACCCGGCTAATTTTTGTATTTTTAGTAGAGATGAGCTTTCACCATGTTGGTCGGGCTGGTCTTGAACCCCTGACCTCAAGTGATCCACCACCCCCTCCCCCCTTCGGCCTCCCAAAGCACTGGGATTACAGGCGTGAGCCACCGCACTGGGCCCAGACCTTACTTTCTTGACTTGGCCACAAGTCTGTCCTGCTCAGAGCGGCTGAAAGTGGCTCTCCTGTTGTGTGGGCTTGGGTGTGGGGTGGTGGCCCTTTCCCTGTCCCAGCTGCCTTCTTCCTGGGCACTGAAAACGATGCTACCATTGTTAAGTGCCAGGCGTCCCACCGTGTAGGTCTTCACTGCGTATCCACGTAGCCGCACCCCGCAGGCATTCTTTCCTCCCTTTTGCAGACTGTGGCACCGAAGTTCAAGACTCGCCCAGGGCCACCAAGACAGTCCTCTAGCCTTTGGTCTTCCCTCCTTGCCTCCTCAGCGTGGGGTGGTGGAGCCTCGGTGTGAGAAGGGTCGGGGTCTGGGCACTGCCAGTGGCCGTGGCTCAGTCTCAGAGCTGCCCGGGGGGGTGAGGATGGCTAATTTGAGGAGCACAGGCGGAGGCTTCATGCTGGCAGGGAGAGGGCTGGGCTGCGGCAGGCCACCCAGGTGGAGTGTGCTGCACCTCCTTCAGTGGCCTTCAGGAGCTCTGTCCTCGCCCAGGGGTTGGGGTGAGTCAAGGCATGGGGCAACCGGCTCACAGAGGCCACCTGCTCACCCTGACCACCCCACCCCAGGGTACCCCAGGCTCCTACCTCTCAGAATCCCACGGTCTTTATTGGCAGAAGACGGGCTGGCACCCTTGAGGTGGGCCCCTGGTCGTTGGCACACATAAAGGGAGCTGCTGCTGAAGAAGCCCCGACGGCTGATTCTGTGGAGGCTTCTCAGAGCTCCTGGCAGGAGCCCCTCACCACAGGAGGCCCACAGCCCCTCCCAGCTGCAGATCGGCTCACATTCACGCGGCTGCCACACAAGTGCATGGGAAACGCCACTTGGCTAAACATGTCTGTGCTGCTCATAAGCCCAGTACTGGATGTCCCGCCATTTTCAGCCCCGGGGCCTACGGCAAAGTGACGCCCTCCTCGGAGTGCACCACACGGGGCCATGACAAGGAAGGTTTAAACGGAAGTTCTGGCCAGGACTATGCTGGGTGCAAGAGGGGACAGGGACGGAGCAAAACAGAAAGGACCCAGTGAAGGTTGGGACCTTGTGTATAGGTCCAGGCAGCAGGAGCTGCAGACAGAGGCCTAGAGGGTTTGGAGAAGGCCGACCACAAAGACATGCCTAGACCCCAGAGTCTAGTGACGAGAGGGGCTGGGGGCAGTGTTTCTGCAGCAGCCCCAGCCCCAGCCCCAGCCCCAGCCCCTTCCTCACTTATCAAAACCCCAAGCATAGGGAGCCCTTCCTGCTCCTTCCCCCCGGAGCCTGGAGAATGAGGGGCAGACGAGAGGCCTGGCCACTGGTGCCTGCTCCTTCCCCCCAGAGCCTGGAGGATGAGGGGCAGATGGGAGGCCCGGCCACTGGTGCCTGCTCTTTTGATCAGCTGTGGTCCCTTCCCCTTCACGGGGCACTTGTCTTGTTGTTGGTGTCACCAGAGAATTGCTCCCCCAAGTACCCATCAGCCTCCAGGGCCCAAATGATTCCACACAGTAGCTCTTGCCCCCTCCTCTGAGAAAGCTCTTGGCTCCCAGAAATGGAAACCATGCCTGGGCCTGCTCCCCTTCCTTGGGCTGTGGCCCCCCTGCCACAGAGGTCCCCCCGCCACAGAGGCCTGGTGGTCCCTGAGCTGCTGCTCCGTGTGGAATGTCCTGGTCTAGAGGGCTGTGGCTGCTCCAGTGTCTTAAGACCCATATGTGGGTCCTGGCTCTGACCTTGAACAAATTACTCCAACGCTCTAGGCCTCATTTTTCAGTTGTAAAGCAGGGATGATCGTATGTGTTTAACTCCTAGATTGTTATCAAGGACAACAATAGGAAAACATGTCACCTGTCAGCTCCACACAAGGCAAAGTAGGATGAGTGGCCCCTGACTAGGGGGTGGGGGTGCAGGGGGCACCCGACTCATCTGGCCAGCCACAGCCTCTGTACCCTGCTCCCATTTTCAGGCCTCAGTCCCCAAGCACTGTTGGCCCTGGACTGTTTTCCCAGCTCAATTCTGGTTTCTCAATGCCTGCTTCTTCCCAGTAAGTGCCACACCCTGAGGGTGGGTGGGAGAGTGAGGCAGCGGTGCCCACTTTGGCTGGGACTGGGCACTGCTGGGGACAGCACGGGCCACGTCTTCCCCATCTCAAGACTGGCTTTTTGGCTGGGCATTGTGGCTCATGCCTGTTATCTCAGCGCTTTAGGAGGCTGAGGTGGCAGAATTGCTTCAGCCCAGGAGTTCCAGACCAGCTTGGGCAAAATAGCAAGAACTCGTCTTTATGAAAAAGAAAAAAAAAAACAAATTAGCCAGGCATGGTGGCACACACTTAATAGTCCCAGACACTTAGGAGGCCTAGGTGGGAGGATCCCTTGAGCCCATGAGTTGGAGGCAGTGGTGAGCTATCAGTTGCACCACTGCACTCCAGCCTGGGTGGCAGAGCAAGACCCCAACTCAAAAAAAAAAAAAAAAAGTGGCCTTTTCCCAGGTGGCAGCACCCTGGCTAGTTAGGGTTTCCCTGAATCTGCACTCCTGTTTGATGGCGGGTCTCAAACGCTGGGAGGCAGCAGAGTCACCGGGCAGCAGCAAGGCCTGGAGTCTCCATTTGGAACCAGCACCCGGGAGCCTCTGCTGGGGGTAATCATGGAGCCGCACGTGGAGGCTGGTGGCTCTGGTGGTTCGAGCCGTTCCTCAGCAGCACGGCACACCCGCTCCTGAGGAGCCACTGAGCTCGAGCGTTCAGAAAGTGCTGTCAGTGCTGGCTCTAAGGAAACAGGCTTGACTTTAACTCAGCCTTTCCCGAATTTGACTAGAATACTTTCTTGAAAATTAGAATAACCACTAACATCACAAAACGAGTGTTCTCAGGAGTGGACGTGTTGATCTAGTTTTTTGTTTTTTTTTTTTTTGAGATGGAGCCTTGCTCTGTTGCCCAGGCTGGAGTGCAGTGGCGCAATCTCGACTCACCACAACCCCTGCCTCCTGGGTTCAAGCGATTCTCCTGCCTCAGCCTCCCGAGTAGCTGGGATTACAGGCACACGCCACCATGCCCGATTAATTTTGTATTTTTAGTACAGACGGGGTTTCTCCATGTTGGTCAGGATGGTCTCGAACTCCTGACCTCAGGTGATCCTCCCGCCTTGGCCTCCCAAACTGCTGGGATTATAGGCATGAGCCACCGCGCCCAGCCTTTTTTTAAACATTTGAGTGAACTAAAGCCTAGGAGATGTGTGTTCCAGCCGCCCAAGCTGTTAATGCGGAGCGTGAATGTGGCCTGGACCTGCCCTTTCCTCTTCTCCTTTCATCCCCCTCCCCCACGCCCACATCCTAAACTGCTCTGAGCCTGCAGAACCCAGCGGGAATCTTCAGGGTTGTGGAAGGGTGTAGAGATGGAAAGGGACCAGGATTCGCCTGTTTGGCTGGGAAAATCGGCAGAGGAAGGTGGCTCACACTTCTAAGATGTCTGCCGAGTTTGTTTGGGGGTGGGGGAGTAAGGTCTTTTCCTGGCCCACTGTCAGCAGTCCCCCAGAGAGACGAAGAGCAGCTGGGTACGGCTGGAGCTGGTCGGTGGCAGAGAATCTTGTCCTGCCTTTTCTTCTCAAGCTCAAAATAGGCACATGCAGCTATTAACTGATATGCCAGAAGGGGCATCCCTTACCAGGAGGAAAATGGATTTATTGCTTTATAAAAAAGAAGTCTAATAAAACTGAAGAGAAAATAACTAAAAATGCAAACATCAACTCACCCCTCTAAGCACGCCCAGGAGGTCTCAAGACACACTTCTGGGGGCAGTCAAGGTGGGTGGGTTGGTGGGCCAGGCGGACGCCTCCCCCGTCATCAGCTCCAGGGCCCCGCGGAGCCCGCCAGCAGGGGGTGCTGTGGGCCTGTGGCCCTGGACAAGCTCCCGGCCCCACGCCAGGATGGCTCCTGGGCGCTGGCGCAGCTGCAGGCCTGGCGACTCCCGCCTGCTAGGTGGGGATAAGGGCTAACTCCTACAGCCCACCTGACCCCACACACCCCTCGGACCCACCCACGTCCGCACCCCGGCCTGGACCTCCGTGTCTGCCGGCCACAGCCTTTCGTCCACCCCCACAAAAGCAGCTGTGTGTATGCAGGGGGTGCCCTGGCAGCGGTCCTCAAATTCCCGTCAGGTGGCGACAGGAACGAGGGTGACAGTGGAAACGTGTCCCCAGCATAGGCCCTGGGGGAGGAGGCGAGGGGCCACGGGCGACCCCGTCCACCAAGCCCGCTAAACCCTCCCCAGGGCGTAAGCCAGGTGGGGCTTCTCCACTGGCCTCCAAGGGGTGGACAGGCCCTGGACAGGCGACAGGGCGCTGGAATTACAAAGGAATTAGCACCAACAACAGGAAGCGGGTCCTTCCTTCCTCAGGCAGCCTCAGACTGGCCGGGGAGGGGGTGGGGGCCAGGCACGGGCGAGACAGTGCAAGCCTTTGTCCTCAGGCAGGTACGGCCGTGGGCATGCAGCCGAGGAGCAGGTGGCAGGCAGGGGACGGCAGCCCCCTCTGCTTTGGCAAGAGGCAGAATCCAGACACTGGCGGGAGAGCGCCTGCCTGCCGGGTGTTCCTTGCTCCTCCTGCAGGCGCCGCGGAGACCCCGGGCCCCGGGTCCTTCCGGGGGGGCGGCAGAGCAAAGTCAGGGCAGCCCCTGCGTTCGGCAGGAGAAAACTCGCATGTCCCGGGCCCTCTCCCGTCCTTGCACCACAGAGCTCTGAGGCAGGGCCCCGGGAGGGAGCGTGAACTCTGGCAGGGAGATGGCGAGGGTCCTGGGGGTGCGTGGGGTACTCTGGAGGGGCAGGACAGGGGTCAGTCACTGAAGCACAGGCAGGAGACCGCAGTTCCGAAGTGGCAGCCGCTACACGAAGGCCTCCTGGTTGGACGAGCCGTTGATTTTCAGAAAGAGTTTGTCGTCCTCCTGCCTCTGCTGCAGCTGCCGCTCCAGCTGGCGCCGGTAGCAGATCAGGTAGAGCGGGAGGCAGAAGCCCAGCAGGCTGAGAAGGAGCAGCCCCACGTTCACCTGGGGAGGCAGGGAGGCTGCGCATCACAGGGAGGCAGGGAGGCTGCGCATCACAGGGCGTGGCGGTGGGCCGAGGCTGCTGACCCGCCCTCCACTCGGGTTTGGGAAAAGGGAGAAAGTCAGCGGGTGGAGTGGGGAACGAAACAAGAAGGCCCACGAGGTCCCAGGGCCTGTCATTCCGTATTCCAGCATCCTAGTTCCCAACTCTTCACAGGCCACGTGGCCACCCTCAGGGCCTGGGCCCCCAGGAAACAGGGGCACACGGGCTGATCTGAACCTCTGGGCTTGGAACAAGTTCCTCGTTCCTGGTGAGGAAATCTGGCCCTCGCAGGTGGGGCGGGGACAGGAACTCTGTTCTTTTTTTTTTTTTTTTTTGAGACAAAGTCTCGCTCCATCGTCATTCAGGCTGGAGTGCAGTGGCGCAATCTCAGCTCACTGCCATCTCCGCCTCCCAGGTTCAAGTGATTCTCCTGTCTCAGCCTCCCGAGTAGCAGGGACTACAGGCACCCGCCACTACACCTGGCTAATTTTTGTGTTTTTAGTAGAGACCTGGTTTCACCATGTTGGCCAGGCTGGTCTTGAACTCCTGACCTCAAGTGATCCTCCCGCCTCGGCCTCTCAAAGTGCTGGGATTACAGGTGTGAGCCACCACGCCCGGCCCAGGAACTCTGTTCTGTTTCCCCCCAAATGAGGTCCAGAGAGGACATGTTTCTTCTCCTGCCTGGCCACCATTCACAAAGGGACTCTTAACCGATCCTAACCAACGCTCCCACATGTCCTCGGGGCCCTGAAGCCCCCCAAGGGGGGTCCTGCAGCTCGCAGTTAGCAGAAGGGGGCGGGCGCTCATGACCCACCATCCCCCGACCCCTCTTACCCACAGAGGGTCTCCCTGGAGGGGACCCATCATGGCCAGAAACAGCGGCTGCTGCAGGAGGGCGAAGAGCGCGCTGATCAGTGACTGCAGTCCTGTGAGGCTGCCGAACTGGGTGGAGGGGTACCTGCAGGGCAAGCGACAGCTCACAGCCATCCTCCCTCCTGGGCTTTGCTTGGCCCCAGGTGTCTGGTGACCCCAGGCTGCACCGTTGGTGCCAGAGAAGGGTGGGGTGCCAGCCCTTGGATTCCTTCCTGCTGGGCAGTGCTGTTTTTTTTTTTTTTTTTTAAGATGGAGTCTTGCACTGTCGCCTGGGCTGGAGTGCAACGACACGATCTTGGCTCACTGCAACCTCCGCCTCCCTGGTCCAAACGATTCTCCTGCCTCGGCCTCCCTAGTAGCTGGGATTACAGGTGCCCGCCACCACATCCGGCTAATTTTTTGTATTTTCAGTAGAGACAGGGTTTCACTACGTTGGCCAGGCTGGTCTCAAACTCCTGACCTCGTGATCTGCCTGCCTCGGCCTCCCAAAGTTCTGGGATTACAGGCGTGAGCCACCGCACCCAGCCCTGCTGGGCAGTTCTGCAAAGTGTTTCTCTTTGGACCAGCTCCAGGTCCCAGACTCCGGGGACGGCCCAGACTCTGGGGAGGGCCCACCCCACTCAGCTGTGCCCGGGGCCTGTGGGTGTCTGGCTGAGCCGAGTGGAAAGCGTGGTGCCAGCGGGGACCTGTGGTTTAGGAAACAGGCCCAGAGAGGAGTGTGGAGGCTGGACTTGGCTCCGCAGTGCCCTCGTCCAGAGAAGCATTGAGTAATCGTGGAAACTCAGCACCACAGATCCTGCCCCCTCCCTCAGACCCTGCCAGGACAGCCACAGCTTCCGCCAGGCCTGGGGAGGGGCAGGTGGAGGGCAAGCGGAGCTGGGATTACCCCAGGGGCTGTTGCGGGAATTGGGAGAGAGTTCCGGGCTAAATCTTAGCACACGTCAGGCTCTGCTGGCCCAGAGGTGGGAAAGGAATCCCAGCAAGGAATGAGCTGGTCCCACATCAGAGACTGTGGATGATGGTATTTGAGTTTCAGTTTTTGGGTCAAGGCCTGAGCCAGAGAAGGAGGAACCACCGTGGTTCCTTATGTTTCTGGGGCTTCTGGGAAAAAGATACAGGTTTCATGTTAGCCAGGGCTGGAGAAAGCCATGGCCAGAGCTGGGTGCGCTGAGGCTGTGGATGGGGCCCGTCTGGTGTATTCTCACTCAGTCATCCATGTTGCTGCCCGTGATGAGGGCCATTTGAACTTCGGCATTTAGCTTCAGGCAGCCAGAACCTACCCATCCTTCCCGGTGAGCAGCCAGGGCCGGCCCCAGGACTCGGTGGTGGCCCCTAAGGCCATAATGAGCTGCACAGGTGCCTGACCCTGGCTGGGGGAACTGACTTCGTGTTGAATGCCAAGGCTTGTGGGCACCCAACTGTCTGCCCACTGACCCGCTTCCCACAAGGTATTGCCTTTCCCTTACATACCCAGCAGAAACCCTGGTACCTGTCCCCTGATGCAGGAAGATGAGCCCTTCTGGGACAGGCTGACCCTGCCTCAGCAACCTCCCCCCGGCCATTCCCACGCCCTCGCCCACCAGGCCACCCGCAGCTTCCAGGACTTACACGGCGGCGTACAGGCCCCCGACAGCGGAGTGGATGAATCCTCGCACGATCGTGTGCAGGATGAAGGAGAGGATCTGGGGAGGAAAAGGAGACTGTGAGCATAAGGCCTTAAGGGACCCTCCCCTCAGCCCCCGCCCTCCAATTCCTGGGGGCCCTCACCTCAGGGGCAGTATCAGCCTGGGGTCGGATCAACCCCATCCTCCGGAGCCAATTGTGAATTTTCAGAAATTTTGCAAGCCAGTCGTTAACACAGTCATTTTTTGTTTGTTTGGTTTTGTTTTGCTTGAGAAGAAGTCTTGCTTTGTCGCCCAGGCTGGAGTGCAGTGGCGTGATCTTGGCTCACTGCAAGCTTCGCCTCCTGGGTTCAAGCAATTCTCCTGCCTCAGCCTTCGGAGTAGCTGGGATTATAGGCCCACAAAACCATGCCCGGCTAATTTTTTTATTTTTTAAGCAGAGATGGGGTTTCACCATGTTGGCCCGGCTGGTCTCAAACTCATGACCTTGTGATCCACCCGTCTCAGCCTCCCAAAGTGCTGGGATTACAGGCGTGAGCCACCGTGCCCGGCCTAACACAGTCATTATTAAAAATTAAATTATAGGCCGGGCATGGTGGCTTTCTCACCTCTCTCGTGAAGTGTTTCTTTGCTTTTTGTTTTGTTTTCTTTTTGTGGTTTGTTCTGTTTTATTTGGTTTTGTTTTGGGATAGTCTCACTCTACACCCCAGGCTGGAGTGCAGTGGTGTGGTCTCGGCTTACTGCAACCTCCATCTCCTGTGTTCAAGCGATTGTTCTGCCTCAGCCTCCTGAGTAGCTGGGATTACAGGCACGTGCCACCACGCCTGGCTATTTTTTTTTTTTGAGACAAGGTTTCATTCTGGTTGCCCAGGCTGGAGTGCACTGGTGCAATCTCAGTTCACTGCAGCCTCAACTTCCTGGGGTGCAGTGAGCCAAGATTCTCCCACCTCAGCCTCCTGAGTAGCTGGGACTACAGGTGCACTCTCCAACACCTGGCTAATTTTTATTTTTAGTAGAGATAGGGTGTCGCCATATTGCCCAGGCTGGTCCTAGTAAAGTTCTGTCGCTGTCTGTGGGAGGACCCCTGCCCAGGAAGGCTGCTGCTGAAGGAGTTTGCAAACTCCGAGAGGCACTTTTTAATGATCTCTGGCCGGCACAAGAGCCGTCCTCTTGGCCACCAGGTCCCTGTGGTTGCCTTGTCTTCTGTACACAGCCCTGCCACCCCGCCCAGCAGCCAGGACCTGTTCCCAGGAATGTGGGTGGCGGGGGGGGGGGGCAGGGGCTGCTCTTGGCAGTGTTGAAAGAGGGCTGTGCCCAGTGCCCACACACACACACACACACACACATATGCACACGCTGTGCAGGCCTCTCCACCTCAAATGCCTTGTTGCCTTTTTACAACTTTTCTTTCAGTGAGACCTACATAAAACAAAAAGATGACTGTCCCCATTGAGCACTGCCCCTCGACTGGACAAGGCGGTTAGGGCAAAGGTCCGCCAGTCTTGCAGAGAAAGCAGCCCAGGAGGCCAGGGAGGGCCAGAGGGATGCAGCACCCCCCGGGGCCGGCACAAATGTTCCACGGCCCACTGTGCCCTGCACGCCCAGTGTTGGCACGCACACATCACAGTTCCCACGGTGGGGCACACCTGGGTGTTCAACGTACCTCAAAGCCACCTGTAAAAAGGGAGGGACTCTTACTTCCCTCCTGGACTTGACCCAAGATACCATCTGGACTCAGGCTACACCTGTCTGTAAGCAAGAGCCACACTCGCGTCCCTCCACCATTTGTAAATTTAGGGATTGGGCCAAAACCTACTGCTAGACCGCTTTCACAGACCAATGGGTGGAGCCAGGCAGGTGACAAGGTCCACCTTACTCAAAATCTCTGTCAAAAATCAGGTTTCAGAAGCCTCAAAAGTTTGGCAAAGAAATTCAGTTTTTTTTTTTTTGAGACAGAGCCTCACTCTGTCGCCCAGGCTGGAGTGCAGTGGCGCAATCTCGGCTCACTGCAATCTCCGCCACCCGGATTCAAGCAATTCTCTTGCCTCAGCCTCCTGAGTAGCTGGGATTACAGGCATGTGCCACCACGCCCAGCTAATTTTTGTAATTTTAGTAGAGACGGGATTTCACCACTTTGGATAGGCTAGTCTCAAACTCCTGACCTCGTGATCCACCTGCCTCGGCCTCCCAGTGTGTTTTTGTTTTTTTTTTTTTTTTGAGACAGAGTCACTCTGTCATCCAGGCTGGAGTGCAGTGGCACGATCTCAGTTTACTGCAACCTCCGCCTCCCAGGTTCAAGTGATTCTCCTGCCTCAGCCTCCCGAGTAGCTGGGATTACAGGCGTGTGCCACCACGCCCGGCTAATTTTTATATTTTTTGTAGAGACGGGGTTTCACCAAGTCGCCCAGGATGGTCTCAAACTCCTGAGCTCAAGCAATCTACCTGCCTCCACCTATCAAAGTGTTGAGATTACAGGCATGAGCCACCGGCCTGGAATGAAGCTTTTGAATCCAGATACGAAGCCATCATGAAGGTCTTCCTCCACTCTGTTCAGTGTAGAAACCCCGTGGGACTCTGGTGACAGGGGAGCACATGCTCCCACCAACACCACAGATTGGCCAGACCTCTTTGGACGTCAGATTCCAGCTGTTTGAGCCAACACAAAACAAGTAACTCTACAGCGACCCCACACACTTCCGGGAAATGGCATGATGGTGGTATCCACGGTTATGCAAGATGCCCCCAAAAGCAAGACATGCCTTCCTGGGGAGGAGTCCCTTTGCAGAAGACAATCCAGGTGTCTAGCTCACCCCCAGCAGCAAGCACAGCGCCTGGCAGGGAACAGGCCCTCCACAGATAACAAAGGGCTGGTGGGCTGCTCAGTGGAATGGAATGAATGAAAGTCACCAACTGAGCCGGGCACGGTGCCTCACACCTGTAAAATCCCAGCACTTTGGGAGGCCGAGGCGTGTGGATCACCTGAGGTCAGGAGTTCGAGACTAGCCTGTCCAACATGGCAAAACCCCGTCTCTACTGAAAATACAAAAATTAGCCGGGCGTGGTGGTGCGCACCTGTAATCCCAGCTACTCAGGAGGCTGAGGCAGGAGAATGGCTTGAAGCCAGGAGATTGAGCCTGCAGTGAGCCGAGATAGCGTCACTGCACTCCAGCCTGAGCAACAGAGTTTGACTCTGTCTCAAAAAAATAAAGAAAGTCAGCATCTGCTTTGTGATGGCTTCCATGAAACATTACACACTTTTGAGTCTTTACATGTGCCTTCTTACTGCCCCACGTCCCACCTGGAGAAGCAGATTGGGAGGAGCCCCTCCCACGCCCCACACCCACCTGGAGAGGCAGGTTGGGAATGAGGCAGGTCACCCCAAAGCCCACGAGCAGCAGGTTGGTGAAGGCGAAGGCCCGCATGGCATTGGTGATCTTCTGGATCTGCCGGTCCCGCTTCTTCTTTTTCTTCTCGCCTCTGTGGAGACACAGAACGTGCAGGGGTGGGAGGGCTCCCCGGAGGAAGCCGGGTGCTCCTGAGAAGTCAGGCCTCAAGCGTCACAGCCCGTGAACGGACGCAAGACTCAGAAGCCACCCAGGCACGTTTTAGGGACTGTGTTGGGGCTGGACCAGCACTACGGACACTCCCGGCCCTTCTCAGTGGAGCGCTGAGTGTGACTCTCAGAGGGGGCCTCGGGTCAGAGAAGATGGCCGTCCCTACACTGCAGAGCTCTGTGAAGGCTGAGCTAAGACGACAGGGAGAGAAGTAGTAGCGTAGCTGGCACATGGCAAAGCCTCACTTCACCACTGGCTTCAAGTTCACCCACATCTTGCAGGATGCTGATAAGAAGCCAGATACAAGCCAAATAGGGGAGTGAATGGGTTTCCCCTTGTGGGGACAGGAGAGGGTAAAGGGGAAATGAGCAGGCAGCAGATGGAACTGGAGTGGACACAAATAACCCCTTGGCTGCAGGACCTGACCTAGATAGCACAGCACTCTGTTTTTTTTGTTTTGTTTTTTTGTTCTTTGTTTTTTTTTTGAGACAGAGTCTCGCTCTGTCACCCAGGCTGGAGTGCAGTGGCGTGATCTCGGCTCACTGCCACCTCTGCCTCCTGGGTTCAAGCGATTCTCCTGCTTCAGCCTCCCGAGTAGCTGGGACTACAGGCGTGCGCCACCTCGCCCGGCTAGTTTTTGCATTTTTGTAGAGGGGGTTTCACTATGTTAGCCAGGATGGTCTCGATCTTCTGACCTTGTGATCCACCTGCCTCGGCCTCCCAAAGTGCTGGGATTACAGGCGTGAGCCACCGCCCCCGGCCAAGCACCCTCTGTAATTATCTCTTGTGAAGGAACGATTACCGATCCCAGTCTCACACCCACGCAGACACCCCGGATGATCCAAGAACGGACCCCGGGTACTCGCAGACGTGCAGGGAGTCCCAGGCCCACCACTTCCTAACTGTGCGGCCCCAGGCAAACTACTGCAAGTCCCAGCCTCAGCTCCCTCATCTGTAAAATGGGTGTAACACTGGTCCCCACTTCACCGTGGTGTCGGGAGGCTTCACTGAGATACTGTGCATGGAGTGCCTGGCGGAGGGCCTCACGCAATAAACCGTAGCTTATTACATGAAGGTGTGGAGCCACAGAAAACAGCGTTTGGCCGGGCGCGGTGGCTCACGCCTGTAATCCCAGGACTTTAGGAGGCCGAGGCAGGCGGATCACGAGGTCAGGAGATCGAGACCATCTTGTCTAACACAGTGAAACCCTGTCTCTACTAAAAATATATATTAAAAAAAATTAGCCAGGCGTGGTGGCAGGCGCCTGTAGTCCCAGCTACTCGGGAGGCTGAAGCAGTAGAATCGCTTGAGCCCCGGGAGATGGAGCTTGCAGTGAGCCGAGATCGCGCCACTGCACTCCAGCCTGGGCAACAGAGCCAGACTCTGTCTCAAAAAAAAAAAAAAAAAAGAAAAGAAAAAAGAAAACAGTGTTTAACTCATCCTCTGACCTTGGAGCCCATCCCTTGCATAAAGTAGGACTCCGGTACCTTGTTTAATCTTCACAATCATGAACAATTCTATTAACACATAATATGGTCATAGCAACTTACTACTCAAACTGACTGGAATAAACCTTGCAGGCAGATAACAAAGGGCTGGTGGGCTGCTTGGTTGAATGGAATGAATGAAAGTCACCATGTGAGCCGGGCGCGATGCCTCATACCTGTAATCCCAGTACTTTGGGAGGCTTTAAGATGGTGTAGCCACTGCCAAGAGGTGGAGGGAGGGTAGTCTTAGGAGCAAAATGGTCTGCTAGCCGTTGTCCGCACGCTTTCACCTGTGTCTCTTTTTCTTCCATCTTACTCCACGCTTCTTTTTTTTTTTTTTTTTTTTTTGAGACGGAGTCTCTCTCTGTTGCCCAGGCTGGAGTGCAGTGGCGCAATCTCGGCTCACTGCAAGCTCCGCCTCTCAGGTTCACGCCATTCTCCTGCCTCAGCCTCTCCGAGTAGCTGGGACTACAGGCGCCCGCCACCATGCCCGGCTAATTTTTTGTATTTTTAGTAGAGACGGGGTTTCACCGTGGTCTCGATCTCCTGACCTCGTGATCCGCCTGCCTCAGCCTCCCAAAGTGCTGGGATTACAAGTGTGAGCCACCGCGCCCGGCCTGTGCTTCTTCTTTATTGTTTTTTCTTTTTGAGACGGAGTCTCGCTCCGTTGCCCAGGCTGGAAGTGCAATGGCGTGATCTCGGCTCACTGCAACCTCCACCTCCCGGGTTCAAGCAATTCTCGTGCCTCAGCCTCCTGAGTAGCTGGGATTACAGGCACGCTGCCACCGCACCTGGCTTATTTTTTGTATTTTAAGTAGAGACGGGGTTTTACCATGTTGGCCAGGCTGGTCTTCAACTCCTGACCTCAGGTGATCCACCCACCTCGGCCTCCCAAAGTGCTGGGATTACAGGTGTGAGCCATTGTGCTCGGCCCTCAGTGCTTCTTAAACTTTTTTTTAAGAGACATGGTCTTGCTTTGTCACCCAGACTGGAGTCAGCAGCATGATCATAGCTCACCGAAGCCTCAAACTGGGCTCAAACAGTCCTGCTGCCTCTGCCGCCTGAGTAGCTGGGACAACAGGCACATGCCCCCATGCCCACCTGAATTAAATTTTTTTTGAGACACAGTCTCGCTTTGTCACCCGGGCTGGAGTGCAGCGGTGCGATCACAGCTCACTGCAGTCTCAACCTCCTCAGGTCAGGCAATCCTCTCACCTCAGCCTCCCGAGCGGCTGGAACTACAGGTGCGCACCACCACACCTGGCTCATTTTTGTATTTTTTGGTGGAGATGGGGTTTCACCACGTTGTCCAGGCTGGTCATTAACTCCCGGGTTCAAGCAATTCACTCACCTCAACCTTCCAAAGTGTTGGTATTATAGGCATGAACCACCATCCCTGGCCAATTTTTAAATTTTGGTAGAGACGGGGGCAGGGCTGGCCATGTTTCC
This sequence comes from Symphalangus syndactylus, assembly GCF_028878055.3. NCBI lineage: Eukaryota > Metazoa > Chordata > Mammalia > Primates > Hylobatidae > Symphalangus > Symphalangus syndactylus. The sequence goes on along the minus strand of NC_072442.2, from coordinate 67,608,398 downwards.
CAGGCTGGTCTCCAACTCCTGGCCTCAAGTGATCTTCCCACCCCAGCCTTTCACAGTGCTGCGATTATAGGCATGAGTCACCGCACCTGGCCTCAAACTTCAGCATTTCCATAGAATTCCAAAGAATTTCCATAAAGGGGAGCAGTTGAAATGCATGCTGAGCTGAGAGTGAGTCTCTGGAAGGACTCCGGGAGGAGCGGGAGTGCATTGCTCTCTCCCTCTGACCCACCCACCCTGTGCCTGACATGCGGCTCTGGGGTCTTTCTGCAGGGGCTGCGGGCTGGGAGCTGGGGCACCGGCCCTGCCTACGCACTGGTTGGTGTCTTTCTCCTCGGGCTCCTCGGAGGCGTCTTCACACTCCTTCAGCCTCCAGTCCATGATGTAGCCGATGACGGGGGCCGTCAGCAGGCACAGCAGCTGGAGCACGCCAAAAATGGAGGTGTAGAGGCCAACTGTGGAGGAAGGCGCTGCGTCATGGGGACGTCCGGCAGACAGCCCTGGAGCAGGGACTTGGCACCGGCTGGGAAGGGGCTGGTCCCCACAGGCTCTCTGGGGTCTGCCCCAGAACCCCCTGTCACTGTGGGTCTTGTGGGGAGCCCGGAGACCTTAACTCTGAAGTTGGAGCTGGAGCACGGGGCAGGCCACCTTCTTGGCTCCAAATCCCCTGCTTGTTTCTAAGAAACAGCTAATGAGACCCAGAGTGTCACAATGGCCTTCCCAGAGCTCCAGGAAGTCGCTATGACTTGGGAACTCCTGTGACGGAGGCTAAGTGATAGGCTGTTAGTTTCTGCCACTAGAAATAACCCAGAACGGCCAGGCGTGGTGGCTCATGCCTGTAATCCCAGCACTTTGGGAGGCTGAGGTGGGTGGATCACGAGGTCAGGAGTTCGAGACCAGCCTGACCAACACGGTGAAACCCCATCTCTACTAAAAATACAAAAATTAGCCGGGCGTGGTGGCACACGTCTGTAACCCCAGCTACTCAGGAGGCTACAAGGAGAATCACTTGAACCCGGGAGGTGAAGGTTGCAGTGAGCCAAGATCACGCCTCTGCACTCCACCCTGGGCAACAGAGCAAGAGTCCATCTCAAAAAAAAAAAAAAAAAAAAGAAAAGAAAGAAAGAAATATCCCAGAAGGGCACCACTCACAGGGCTCTGATGTCAGGGCTTCCATATTCAAAGACTTAAAATTACGGTAGATTTTCCAGACTGGCTGGGAGGGGACATCACAGCATTCCCTGACAATACCCCCCACCCCCTGCTTACCCGTGGCCATCACTGCATCAAGAAAGCAAAAGTGAAAAAGCAGAAAGAAGAGAAATTAGTGGCAGAAATCTCGTTGCTACAGAGAGATGGGAGAGGAGGCAGGCTCACTCCACACCCAGCAAGCACTGCATTTCCCACACTGTGTTTCCCGCACTGCATTTCCCACCAAGCGTGACTCGGGGCACTCAGGGGAGGCGGAGCTGCAGCCAGGCCTCTGGAAGTGGACTCGGGACAATGCCCAGCCCGGGCCCCTGCTGACATTCTCCTGTCTGCTGGTGCCGGGTCACAGGCAGGCTGGTGAATTAGGCCTGTGACGTTGGCGGGTAGCGTGATGGGGAAGTGGCGGGCATGCGGAAGGCCTGGTGCAATCAGGGTCCCTGTCACCACTGATTCACCGCTGCCTGGGGGAAGCAGCTCTGTCACAGCTACCTCCTGCTGTGCTCAGAGAGAGGGAAAGGTCAAAGAACCTGCCCCAGACGCCTGGCCAAGGCATCTGACACCATGGGTCTCCCTTCCACTCCAAGAAATGGGGACCATGCCTGGGCCTGCTCCCCTTCCTTGGGCCGTGGCCCCCCTTCGACAGAGGCCTGGTGGCCCCTGAGCTGCTGCTCCGAGTAGAATGTCCTGGTCTAGAGGCCCTTGGCTGCTCCAGTGTCTTAAGACCCATATGTGAGTCCTGGCTCTGACCTTGAACAAGTTACTCCATCACTCTAGGCCTCATTTTTCAGTTGTACATGATGATAGTATCTATCATAAATGATGATGTAAACAAATGATAGTATCTATTTAACTCCTAGATTGTTATCAAGTCAAGGACAACAATAGGAAAACATGTCACCTGTCAACGCTTACAAAGGGAGGGTAGGACAGGTGGCCCCTGACTAGGGGGTGGGGGTGCAGGGGGCACCCGACTCATCTGGCCAGCCACAGCCTCTGTACCCTGCTCCCATTTTCAGGCCTCAATCCCCAAGCACTGTTGGCCCCGGACTGTTTTCTCCCCTCAATTCTGGTTCCTCAATGCCTGCTTCTTCCCAGTAAGTACCACACCCCTAGGGTGGGTGGGAGAGTGGGGCAGCGGTGCCCACTTTGGCTGGGACTCGGCACTGCTGGTGACAGCACGGGCCACGTCTTCCCCATCTCAAGACTGGCTTTTTTGGCTGGGCATTGTGGCTCATGCCTGTTATCTCAGCACTTTGGGAGGCTGAGGTACGTGGATCACTTGAGGTCAGGAGTTGGAGACCAGACAGGAGTTGGAGACATGGTGAAACCCTGTCTCCACTAAAAATATAAAAATTAGCTGGGCATGGTGGTGCATGCCTGTAATCTCAGCTACTTGGGAGGCTGAGGCAGGAGAATCGCTCGAACCCAGGAAGCGGAGGTTGCAGTGAGCCGAGATCATGCCACTGTGCTCCAGCCTGGGTGACAAGAGCGAAAATCCGTCTCAAAAAAAAAAAAAAAGGCTGTATTTTTGGCTGGGCATTGTGGCTCATGCCTATAGTCTCAGCACTTTGGGAGGCTGAGGTGGGAGAATTGCTTGAGCCCAGGAGTTTGAGACCAGCCTGGGAAAAATGGCGAGACCTTATCTTTACAGAAAAAAAAAAAAAAAAAAAAATTAGCCGGGCATGGTGGCACACACTTAATAGTCCCAGACACTTAGGAGCCCGAGGTGGGAGGATCCCTTGAACCCATGAGTCGGAGGCTGCGGTGAGCTATCAGTTGCACCACTGCACTCCAGCCTGGGTGGCAGAGAAAGACCCCAACTCAAAGAAAAAAAAAAAAAAGGCGGCCTCTTCCCAGCTGGCAGCACCCTGGCTAGTTAGGGTTTCCCCGAATCTGCACTCCTGTTTGATGGCGGGTCTCAAACGCTGGGAGGCAGCAGAGTCACCGGGCAGCAGCAAGGCCTGGAGTCTCCATTTGGAACCAGCACCTGGGAGCCTCTGCTGGGGGTGGTCGTGGGGCCGTACATGGAGGCGATGGCTCTGGTACTTCGAGCCATTCCTCAGCAGCACGGCACACCCGCTCCTGGGGAGCCACAAAGTTCATGAGTTGCAGAAAGTGACCCAGACTGTGCAGCCGCCTCTCAGCCAGAGCTAGGGCTACGGGTGTTGGGTGTAACGGGTCACAGAAGGAGGAGGGGGAAAACCAGTGCCTCGTCTGCCACAGACCAACCTTCCTGGCCTGGCTTCCTCTACTTCTTGAAATTGACTTTTTGAACATAGGAACAGTTGGTCACATTCCTCTTGGGCAGCAGCAGATTTCTCAGAGAGCCTGAGTAAAAGACGCTGATGCAGCAGCAGGGAGATGTGCCTTTCGAGGGCCAGGGACCAGCTCTCTCTGCACACCTTGGGGTTTCCGCCACTCCAGGGCTGAGTGTTTACCAGGCCGGGCGTGGAGGTTTACGCCTGTAATCCCAGCACTTTGGGAGGCCAAGGGGGGGCGGATCCCTTGAGCCCAGGAGTTCGAGACCAACCTGGGCAACACAGCAAGACCCCATCTCTGCAAAGAATTTAAAAATTAGCTGGGTGTGGTGGCGCACCTGGGGAGCCCAAGAAGTCAAGGCTGCAGTGTTTGCATCACTGCACTCCAGCCTAAGCAACGCAGAGAGACCCTGCCTCAAAACAAGAAGGAAGAAAAAGACATGATAGATTAGGGTTTCCCAAAGTGTGTTCCACGGATTTTTTTTTTTTGAGACAGAGTCGCACTCTGTTGCCCAGGCTGGAGTGCAGTGGCGCGATCTCGGCTCACTGCAACCTCCACCTCCTGGGTTCAAGCAATTCTCTGCTTCAGCCTCCCAAGTAGCTTGGATTACAGGGGCCCACCATCACGCCCGGCTAATTTTTTGTATTTTTAGTAGAGATGGGGTTTCACAATCTTGGCCAGGCTGGTCTTGAACTCCTGACCTCATGATCCACCTGCCTCAGACTCCAAAAGGGCTAAGATTACAGGGGTGAGTCACCGCGCCCGGCCTTTTTTTTTTTTTTTTTTTTTTATGTACACAGAGTCTCACTCTGTCGCCCAGGCTGGAGTGTAGTGGCGCAATCTCAGCTCACTGCAACCTCCGCCTCCTGGGTTCAAGTGAGTCTCCTGCTTCAGCCTCCTGAGTAGCTGGGATTACAGGTGCCCACCACCACACCCAGCTAATTTTTGTATTTTTCGTAGAGACGGGGTTTCACCATGTTGGCCAGGCTGGTCTTGAACTCCTGACCTCAGGTGATCCACCTGCCTCGGCCTCCCAAAGTGCTGGGATTACAGGCGTGAGCCACCGTGCCTGGCCTAGACTCCCATTTTCACAGTAGAACTGGCTGTTATCTGGTTCCTTTTGCTATCTTTTCCTTTTGATAAAGCTGGATTTCTCATCCCCTAAAAACCTGATAACTGATTCTTCACAAGTCCTAGGGTATCTTCACCTTGATAAAAACAAGTAAACCATCGGAAAAAGTTGCACACCAGGGAGGCTGCCAATAAAAAGGATTTGGAGTGTTTGTCCCGCCTGGGGATGACTAAGGCTGACTCAGCTCAGGCCCCGGGGAAGTCTTGACTTTCTCTGTAGAATCGAAACCTCTAATCAGCTGAAGACCCGCGCTGTGAGGAAAAGTGGAGTGTGGGTTATCAGCTGTGTGTGCTGGAGCTGACAAGCCTCAACTGATTGCAGGCTCCGAGGAAGCCTCTGCCCCGCCCTGTTTCGCGGTGAGGGATGCAGATCCCAGTGTGGGCCAGTTGCCCCAGCGTCTCCAGCCACGTCCTGACCTCGACGCCCAGGGTGTCCACGCACCCACCGTGCCACTTTCTGGGAGGACTTCGGGCTTGACCTGCTGTCTTTCAGCCACGCTCAGGTGGAGCGTTCTGTTCTGTTTTCGTTTACAGACACACACGGCAACCCTCCCCCTCAGGCACTGGAAAACACACACCCCACACCCCACACCCCGCACCCCACACCCAGGAGGCTATTTTGGTCCTTCCCTCCCTCCTGGACCAGGAAACCCTGATGGGGACATGAAGAAACAGTTGGGGCTGGCAGTGATGAAGTAGCTCTGACACGCAGACAGCTCCTGGGATGCGGCCTTCCCGTGGCCCTGCTGGCCTGGCTCAGCTTAACACATTCCAGCCGGCGGCCAGTGGGCTGGGCTCAGGCCGGGGAGTGACAGCGACCGAGGCTGCCCGGGGCGCCTACCTGTCTTCTGGTCGCCGCTAACCAGGAACTTGAGGATGTTGTTCATGGCTCCCATGTAGAAGATGAGCCGCAGCTGCGTGACGCACATGGTGATGAGGCTGAGCAGCAGGATGGGGCTGAACACGCTGTGCATGAAGGAGGGGGCCGCTGCGGGGAGAGGGTGCGGGGCTCAGCGCCGGGGCACGCTGTCCCCGCCACCGGGGGCCGTGCAGATCCCTCCACACTGGAGGCCAGGAGGGGGCCCCTCGGGACGGGCCTGGTGAGGGTAATGGGGTTGGCGCTGCGGTGGGGTCACCTCTTGTGTGAAATCAGGCAAATCCCTTTCCCTCCTCCAAGCCTTCCTGAGCGCCTCTGCAGAACAGGGAGGGCGGGACCGTCTTCCCCTTTGGGGTGAGGTGGGAATGGGGTGAGCCGATACCCACGGAGCACTCCCTGCCCGTCGCCCGGCTGCGGTCTCACGCAGGTACCTGCGGCATCCGGCTGGCACTTCACCTCCAGGTCGACGGTGGACAGGCACAGCTTGTGGCCCTCCTGCAGCGCCACCTGCTCCTTGGCACTCCTCATGGAGCTGCCCACGCTCAGGCGCCGGCCCACCGTGGTCACCTGCTTGTAGAACTGCTTCCCTGTGATCTTGTGGTCAAAGCCCAGCCAGCTGAACTTGATCTTCACTCTGGGGCCCCAGGAGAGTGTCTGTGGGTGCTGCCCAGGACCCCGGCTGGGGGGCGGGGGCTGGGGGCAGGCGGGACAGGGGCACCTCTACTTACGAGTAGTCCATGTCCTCCGGCCCCGGGAAGGGCTCCAGGGGCCAGTTAAAGAAGCAGTTGAGGAAAACCAGCCCGGAACAGCCGGCCCAGACCACGAGGATGATGATGAAGGAGACACCGGCATCATAGATGAGCTGACAGGCACCGCGGGGACAGGGTGGGGTGGGGGAGGGGGCAGAGTTAGCCCAGGGAGGCCAGAGCTGCGGCAGGCAGGGGCATCTGGCCACCCCTGCTGTCCCTGTGCTGAGCCGCGCAAAGAGGCACAGCCCTGCCAGCCTGGGCGTGGGGGCATCAGGCACCCGCCTTCCAGTCCTCCCACTGTGCCTGCTCTGCTGGTTATCTGGGCCTGGCATGTCATTAGCCCCCCGACTTGCAGGCCTTCCTGACCACCCCGCCATGATCACGGCACGTCTTGCAGGTTCATAGTGATCTGCCCAGCAGAAGGGACGGTGCTTCTGGTCCATCCATCGGCTTGTCTGGCATTAGTGGAGCTCCCTGAAGGCGGGAACCGACCAGCCCCGTCCACTGATGCTTCCCCAGTGCCTTTGAGAGCTCACATGGCAGAGGCCAAAGAAATGCTCAAGGAAGCCGGGCATGGTGGCTCACACCTGTAATCCCAGCACTTTGGGAGGTCAAAGTGGGCGGATCATGAGGTCAGGAGTTCAAGGCCAGCCTGACCAACATGGTGAAACCCCGTCTCTACTAAAAATACAAAAATTAGCCGGGCGTGGTGGTGGGCGCCTGTAATCCTAGCTCCTTGGGAGGCTGTGGCAGGAGGATCACTTGAACCTGGGAGGTGGAGGTTGCAGTGAGCCGAGATTGTGCCACTGCACTCCAGCCTGGGCGACAGAGCAAGACTTTGCCCCCCACAAAAAGAAGGAGGAGGAAGAACTTTCGGGATCCTCCCCGCTCCAGGGGCATGAGAATCTCTGCAAGTCCATAGGATGGCTGGACCCAGAGTCCCAGCTCCCACCACCTCAATGCCCAGGTGGCCAGCCCACACCGTGACCCCCTCTCCTCGCCAACAGCATTCCTACACACACCCCTGAGGAAAGGGGCTTTTACTTAGTATGAGGGTCAGAGGTAGGAGAAGCCCTTACGAGGCCCTGGCAGAGCCGCAGGGTCTGGGGAACTCGGGCTGATGGACTGTGAGGTGTTTGCTTCGTCCTGACCCTGTGTGACTTCCACAGGCTCAAAATCCTGCCTAGGAGGGAAACAGCTGAACCACTTGGCCGAGAGCAGTGCTTTGGCTGGCGGGGACTAACGGCACAGTAACAGCAGGCTGGGGGGCGGGGAAGCCAGGGGAGCAGGGGGAGACCAGGATGACGGAGGAGACGGGGGCTGAACTCACAACTGGAGACAGACTCACCCACCGCCCTTTCCCTGCCCCAGCCCAGAAATGCAAAGGCACCTGTGGCAGATCCTGCAGCCACATGCGTGAATCCTGTCCCCTGAGGCCCCGCGGTTTTCACTTCTCGCTCCTGTGATGCCCAGGTGCATCCTGCCCGGGTTGGGGTGGCGGAGAGGGGCCACCCCCGGTGCCCACAATTGCCTCCCTCTTCTGAGAGGGCGGAAGGAGCCTGGAGCAGGCCTCTGCACAGACGCCAGGTGCAAAATACACGTGCTCACCTTGATTCCTGGGAAGGTGACCGCCGAGGAGGCGTAGGAACCAATCATCAAGGCAATAAACGTGGACCGAAGGTCGCCGAACATGTTGGGCAGCTGAGAGATAAGAAGCAGAGAAACCTCAGTGGGGAGGATGCACCGGGGAAGGGGAGGAGGAGGGGACAGAGAACTAGGCCCCATCAGGCCCCTTCTTCACCTGCACCCCTTCCTGTGTGACTCACAGGGGCATTAGTTCAATGACCGCTCACTGAAGGCTTCACCTTCCTGGACTGAGGCTGATGGGGGCAAGGAGAGAGGTAACGCAGAATACAAGCAGTTGTCTGACTTTCCGGCTGGCAACCCTCCCCATCTCTCTGCTCCTGGCAGAGCCCAGGAGCCTTCTTGTCTTTTCAGGGTAACAGTGAGATGCCAGAGAACAAAGTTATGAGCCTCCGGCAGCCCTCAAAGGGAAGAAAGCCTGTTAAAAATAAGAATCTATTTGGGGATAATAGCATCATTTTATAAATAAAAATATCAGCATCCCAGAAAGACCAGATGTCAGCAAAAACTGCTTTTGGAGAGGTCCATCAGAATTGACCTTTGTTTGGGAAGATGTCAATCAGAATTCTACAGTTCTCTTCGGTCTGAGGATGAAGCTGGCCCAGGATTCCTGCTTCTGAATTTCTTTTCTTTCTTTTCTTTGTTTTGAGATGGGGTTTTGCTTATTGTCGCCCAGGCTGGAGTGCAGTGGTGTGAGCTTGGCTCATTGCAACCTCCGCCTCCCTGGTTCAAGCGATTCTCCCTCCTCAGCCTCCCAAGTCGCTGAGATTAGAGATGCCCACCACCACGCCTGGCTAATTTTTGTATTTTTAGTAGAGACAGGGTTTCACCATGTTGGCCAGGCTGGTCTCAAGTGATCCACCCACCTCAGCCTCCTTAAATGCTGGGACTACAGACGTGAGCCACCGCACCCGGCCTCCTGCTTCTGAATTTCTCAGTACAAGCCGGGGATTACCTTCCCACAGGATGTCCTGCCCTAGCAGTTAGCATCCTAGAAGGCCAACGGGAAGAAAGGCCCGGGCTGTCTTCCCAACGAAGCCACGCTCAGCATCTCACATCAGCTCATTCTGGGTACAGGGCAAGAGGGGGCCCACCTGAGCAGGACTTCAAGGCTAACTCATGCTGATTCTACAGAAATCCAGGCCGAGGGCAAACTACATCCTCCCAAAGAGGCACAGCTCCTCTAACCTCAAGAGAGATCACACTGTGTGTAGCCAACCTTTCCTGTCCACACCCAGTGTCCCTGGCCTTGGGGGCTGCCCTCTGGATAGCCATACCAACCTATTTCATTAAATTCAGGCTACTTATGGGGACTTAATCTACGTCCCCCCTACCCTCCCCACCACTCCCCATTTGTCTTGAATCTTTTTTCTTTTTTTTTTTTTTTTGAGACGGAGTCTCGCTCTGTCGCCCAGGCTGGAGTGCAGTGGCACGATCTTGGCTCACTGCAAGCTCCGCTTCCCAGGTTCACGCCATTCTCCTGCCTCGGCCTCCCAAGTAGCTGGGACTACAGGCGCCCGCCACCGCGCCCAGCTAATTTTTTTGTATTTTCAGTAGAGACGGGGTTTCACCGTGTTAGCCAGGATGGTCTCCATCTCCTGACTTTGTGATCCGCCTGCCTCGGCCTCCCAAAGTGCTAGGATTACAGGCGTGAACCACCACGCCTGGCGTTTTTTTCTTTTTTTTAGAGACAGGATCTGCTGGACACAGTGGCTCACGCCTACAATCCCAGAGTGCTGCCTTTGACCTCAGAGTTTAAGACCAGCCTGGACAACATGGCGAAACCCTGCCTCTGTATCTTTTTAAAGTTAAAAAAGAAGAGAGAGCGACAAGGGGGACAGATCACCTGAGGTCAGGAATTCAAGATCAGCCTGGCAAACATGGTGAAACCCCGTCTCTACTAAAAATACAAAAATTAGCTGGGTGTGGTGGCGCATGCCTGTAATCCCAGCTACTTGGGAGGCTGAGGCAGGAGAATGGCTTGAACCCGGGAGGCGGAGCTTGCAGTGAGCCAACACTGTGCCACTACACTCCAGCCTGGGCGACAGAGCGAGACTCTGTGTCAAAAAAAAAAAAAGAGAGAGAGAGAGACAGGGTCTCATTCTGTTGCCCAGGCGGGAGTGCAGTAATGCAATCATAGCTCACTGCAGCCTCCAACTTGGTCTCAAGTGATCTTCCCACCCCAGCTCCCAAGTCACTGGGACAACAGGCCCACGCCACCATGCCCCAGCTAGTTTTTTTTTTTTTTTTTGGAGACAGGGTATCACTCTGTCACCCAGGCTGGAATGCACTGACATGCAGTCTCGGCTCACTGCAACCTCCGCCTCCCAAGTTCAAGTGAGTTTCCTGCCTCAGCTTCCTGAGTGGCTGGGACCACAGGTGTGCGCCACCATGCCTGGCTAATTTTTGTATTGTTAGTAGAGACGGGGTTTCACCATGTTGGCCAGGCTGGTCTTGAACTCCTGACCTCAAGCGATCCATCTGTCTTGGCCTCCCAAAGTGCGGGGATTACAGGCATCAGCCACCACGCTTGGCCTTTAATTATTTTTGTAGAGATGGGGTCTCACTATATTGCCCAGGCTAGTCTTGAACTCCTGGCCTCAGGCTCTTCTCCCACCTGGGCCTCCCAAACTAAATAATTTTTGCTTTATCAAACCTGCCTACCTGCAAGCAAATTAACTGTTGCTGAGTGGAGGGAGTTTGAACTTGGTGACATACCTGTCTGCAGTCATTTCTGCCTGTTTTGCCCACTTTTAAAAATGAGTAAGGGATGTTAGCAAAATTTAAAACCTCTGTGCTTCAAAGGATGGCATCAAGAAAGTGAAAAGACAGCTGGGCACGGTGGCTCACACCTGTCATCCCAGCACTTTGGGAGGCCGAGGTAGGAGATTACGAGGTCAGCAGTTCAAGACCAGCCTGGCCAACATGGAGAAACCCCGTCTGTACGAAAAGTACAAAAAATTAGCCGGGCGTGGTGGTGGACGCCTGTAATCCTAGCTACTAGGGAGGCTGAGACAGGAGAATTGCTTGAACCGGGAGGCGGAGGTTGCAGTGCGCTGAGATTGCACCACTGCACTCCAGCCTGGGCAAGAGTGTGAGACTCCATCTCAAAAAAAAAAAAAAAGAAAAGTGAAAAGAGGCCGGGAGTTGTGGTTTGTGCCTGTCATCCCAGCACTTTGGAAGGCTGGGGCGGTGGGATTACTTGAGGGCAGGAGTTTAAGAAAGTGAAAAGAATGCACAGAAGGGGAGAAACTTCTTACAAATTACAGATCAGGAGCTTGCATCTAGAATATATAAAGATAGTGCCCAACAGTTATTCAAAAAACAAAAAAGAGAAATATAAAGAACTCCTACATCTCAATAATAAAATGATAAATAACCATTATTTTTTTTTTTTTTTTTGAGATGAAGTCTTGCTCTGTCTCCCAGGCTGGAGTGCAGTGGTGTGAACCTGGCTCACTGCAACCTCTGTCTCCTGGGTTCACGCCATTCTCCTGCCTCAGCCTCCCGAGCAGCACCTCCCATTGCAGGTATGAGCCACCACGCCCAGCTGATTTTTGAAATAACCAATTTTTTAAATGGGTAAAGGATTTGAAAAGACATTTCTCCAAAGAAGATATACAAATGGCCAATAAGCATATGAAAAGATGCTCAAAATCATTAATTATAGTGAAATGCAAATCAAAGCCACAATGAGATACCACTTGACACCATTAGGACACCAAAAAGTCACAGTGAGGCTGGGCGCGGTGGCTCATGCCTGTCATCCTGGCACTTTGGGAGGCCGAGGCAGGCGGATCACAAGGTCAGGAGTTCCAGACCAGTCTAGGGAACATATGAGACCCCGTCTCTACCAAAAATACAAAAACTTAGCGAGGTTTGGTGGAACATGCCTGTAATCTCAGCTACTCTGGAGGCTGAGGCAGGAGAATCACTTGAACCCAGAAGGGGGTTGCAGTGATTACAGGATTACAGGTTGTAGTGAGCCGAGATCGCGCCACTGCACTCCAGCCTGGGCAACAGAGCAAGACTCTGTTTAAAAGAAAAGAGGCCGGGCACAGTGGCTCACGCCTGTAATCCCAGCACTCTGGGAGGCCGAGGCGGGTGGATCACAAGATCAGGAGTTCAAGACCAGCCTGGCCAACATGGTGAAACCTCGTCTCTACTAAAAAAAAAATAGAAAAATTAGCCGGGCATGGTGATGTGAGCCTGTAATCCCAGCTACTCGGTAAGCTGAGGCGGGAGAATTGCTTGAACCCGGGTGGTGGAGGTTGCAGTGAGCCAAGATTGTGCCACTGCACTCCAGCCTGGGCGACAGAGCAAGACTCAAAAAAAAATTAATTAATTAAAAAAGAAATGAGGCCAGGCGAGGTAGCTCATGCCTGTAATCCCAGCACTTTGGGAGGCCGAGGTGGGCGGATCACCTGAGGTCAGGAGTTTGAGACCAGCCTGGCCAACATGGTGAAACCCTGTCTCTACAAAAATGCAAAAATTAGCTGGGCATAATGGCGGGCACCTGTAATCCCAGCTACTTGGGAGGCTGAGACAGGAGAATCACTTGAACTTGGGAGGTGGAGCTTGCAGTGAGTCAAGATCTTGCCATTGCCCTCCACCCTGGGCGACAGAGTGAGACTGTCTCAAAAAAAAAAAAAGAAAAAAAAAGAAATGAAAAGAAATCCCTTCCAACAGAAGACAAAAGAAATGTGATGTGCTTACGGGTGCCCAGGCACACCCAGGTGAGCAATCTTACTCTCTGGGCACCTGCCTCCCAGGTATGCTGCAGTTTAAGGGACAAGCCTCGGTTCCCAAGCTCACGTATTTGGGCTGCTCCATTACTCCAGCGAGGCAGCAGTGTAGCAAAGGCATCTCCGTGGCCATATCTACCCCAGGGAGAATCCAAGTATTTGCTCTGCTTATGCGGAAGGAGGGAAGTGTTACTGCCCGGCATGCCACCCCAGCCGGGGCAAAGAAAGAAAGAAAGGGGCCGGGCACGGTGGCTCACGCCTGTAATCCCAACACTTTGGGAGGCCGAGGCAGGTGGACCATGAGGTCAGGAGTTCGAGACCAGCTTGGCCAACACAGTGAAACCTTGTCTCTACTAGAAATACAAAAATTAGCTGGGTGTTGTGGTGGGTGCCTGTAGTCCCAGCTACTGGGGAAGAGGCTGAGGCAGGAGAATTACTTGAACCCGGAAGGCAGAGCTTGCAGTGAGCTGAGATCGTGCCACTACACTCCAGCCTGGGTGACAGAACGAGACTCTGTCTCAAAAAAAAAAAAAAAAAAAAAATGGGGGAGCCCAAAGAAGGCTCGGAACCCAGCCAGAAGGGCAGATGGAAGCCCAGAGCCTGGCTCCCTTGGTGCAGGGTCAGGTGAGGCTGACATGTAGGTTGCTGCAGTCACCTTTGGGCAAAAAGAGTGTCTCAAACTTTTCAACAGAGCTAGAGAATGTTCTGGAAAAGCAGAGCTTGCTAGCTAGGCATTTTCCTTCTACCTTTTTAATCTCAAGCCTGCCTGCCTTAACCCTAACCTAGACTACAGACCACAGAGCCACAGGGGCTTGGGGTGACCATGTGGCCCTGCCTGGTCTTCTGGAGTCTTCTCCCCAGCACTAGATCCAGGATGGGGAAGAGCAGAACCTGGGGAAGAGGCCGACTCTCCATCTGTCCATGGATAAGGCCTTGCCCTCAGGCCTGGACAGGGCAGGGGCCTCCCAGCTGCTCTCTTTGATGCCCTGCCTCTTGCCGCCTGGAACATTCTTACCAGCACCAAGAAAATTCTTCCCAACATGTTATTCTGGTCAGCAGGGCCATTCCTTAGGGGAGTAGAGTGCCTTAGGGGAACCACACTAGGTAGCCTTCAAACCAACGCCGACATCTTGTATTTTTAATTATGATCTTTTCCTTAGAACAGCAATGCCTGGGCTGGGCGTGGTGGCTCACGCCTGTAATCTCAACACTTTGGGAGGCTGAGGTGGGCGGATCACGAGATCGAGACCATCCTGGCCAACATGGTGAAACCCCATCTCTATTAAAAATACCAAAAATTAGCCAGGTGTGGTGGCGTGCACCTGCAGTCCCAGGTACTTGGGAGGCTGAAGCAGGAGGATTGCTTGAACCCAGGAGGCGGAGGCTGCAATCAGCTGAGATCATGACACTGCACTCTAGCCTGGCGACAGAGACTCTGTTTCAAAAAAAGAAAAGAAAAGCATATCCGTCGCAAAATGTTTGGAGCAAAGTATAAAAAGAATAAAGTAAAAATCACCCTGAGGCCAGACGCAGTGGCTCACATCTATAATCCCAGCACTTTAGGAGGCTGAGGCAGGTGGATCACTTGAGGCCAGGAGTTCAAGACCAGCCTGGCTAACATGGCGAAACCCCATCTCTACCAAAAATACAGAAAATTAGCTGGGCGTGGTGGCGGGTGCCTGTAGTCCCAGCTACTTGGGAGGCTGAGGCAGCAGCATCACTTGAACCTGGGAGATAGAGGTTGCAGTGAGCAGAGACTGAGCCACTGCACTCCAGCCTGGGCAACACAGTTAGACTCCGTCTCAAAAAAACAAAAAACTTTTACTAATGACTTTCAGCATTTTTCTACAATTTAAAAAATCATTTGGCTGGGCACAGTGGCTCACGCCTGTAATCCCAGCACTTTGGGAGGCTGAGGCGGGTGGATCACAAGGTCAGGAGATCGAGACCATCCTGACTAACATGGTGAAACCCCATCTCTACTAAAAATACAAAAAATTAGCTGGGCGTGGTGGCGGGCGCCAGTAGTCCCAGCTACTTGGAAGGCTGAGGCAGGAGAATAGTGTAAATCCGGGAGGTGGAGCTTGCAGTGAGCCGAGATCGCGCCACTGCACTCCAGCCTGGGGAACAGAGCGAGACTCCATCTCAAAAAAAAAATCATTTGTCCTTTTTTCCTATGGGGATGTTAATCTTTTTTTTTTTTTACAGTAAGCTATATATTAATTGAATATATATGTATATATATACACATATATATATATACATATATAAACTTACATATATATATATTTTTTTGAGACGGAGTCTGGCTCTGTCGCCCAGGCTGGAGTGCAGTAGTGCTGTCTCGGCTCACTGCAACCTCCACCTCCCGGGTCCAAGCGCTTCTCCTGCCTCAGCCTCCCCAGTAGCCGGGGTTACAGGTGCCTGCCACGATGCCTGGCTAATTTTTGTATTTTTAGTAGAGACGGGGTTTAGCCGTGTTGGCCAGGCTGGTCTCAAACTCTTGACCTCAAGTGATCCGCCCACCTCGGCCTCCCAAAATGCTGGGATTACAGGTGTGAGCCACCGCGCCCTTCCAATATTTCATTTACCATAATTTCAAAGTAGG
This sequence comes from Symphalangus syndactylus, assembly GCF_028878055.3. Taxonomy (NCBI): domain Eukaryota; kingdom Metazoa; phylum Chordata; class Mammalia; order Primates; family Hylobatidae; genus Symphalangus; species Symphalangus syndactylus. The sequence goes on along the minus strand of NC_072442.2, from coordinate 67,593,179 downwards.
TCTGTGCTCTAAGGTGAGCAAAAGAACAGACATTCTAAATCTCATGAAAGATTTTTTTTCTTTCCTCTTTTTTTTTTGAGACAGAGTCTCGCTCTGTCATCCAGGCTGGAGTGCAATGGTACGATTCTGGCTCACTGCAACCTCTGCCTCCCAGGTTCAAGTGATTCTCCTGCCTCAGCCTCCTGAGCAGGTGGGATGGATTACAGGTGCCTGCCATGACACCCAGCTAATTTTCGTATTTTTAGTAGAGACGGGGTTTCACTATGTTGGTCAGGCTGGTCTCGAACTCCTGACCTCAAGCGATCTGCCCACCTCAGCCTCCCAAAGTGTTGGGATGACAGGCGTGAGCCACTGCGCCCAGACTTTTTTTTTTTTTTCCACACTGTTCCTCTGAGTGAGGAATCAGATTTCAGGGCCCTCAATGTTGACAACTAACATTTTACCCTTGAGATTTTACCTAGAGATACCGAAAGAGAAGATAATATCTGTATACAAGAATCGCGTTGCATATTTGCTGCCTCCGTACGGTTGTTGTGGTAATGACTGATTTTCCACCCCTCCCAGTTTGGTGGTTTTTTTTGTTTGTTTGTTTTAAGTAAAATGTCAGAAATGCAAAAATGATGCATTTATTTCTCTTAAGACATTGAAAATAGTGGAAGTTTGCAGATTTTTAATTCTTCTTAGGTCCAAGCTGGCACTAGACTGCTACCAAAGGGGTCTGTTCAACACACTAATTCCAGGCTTGGGGACCATCAGCAAACTGCAATTAAACCTGCGGGCACGAATCTTCCAGAGTGGTAGAGTCTCATTCCCATATGCCCGCCAAGGTTCCAGGTGTCGCTGGGAAAACCCAAATGCTCCCTGGATCCCGAGACGGCTAATAAGCACTCAGGCCTGCTATGCCACCGAAGAGAGCCCCACAGCCAGAGAGGCACACTGCCTGCTTCACACAGCCCACAACCCCACCAGAAACAACCAGTGCCGGGAGGCAAGGCCAAACCGATGCAAAGGCGCTCTTGAGCCAGAGTCCTTCTGCACCGAGACTACCTCAGGCATGCACCGCCCTCCTGAAGGTCCGCGTGGGTCCACAAGGGCGCACAAGCTGCGGGGGGCTGCACAGCGAGGTCTCCTTCAGCTTTGTTTTAATTCTTTTATTTTTATAGACACAGGGTCTCACTCTATTGCCTGGGCTGGTCTTGAACTCCTGGATTCAAGCGATCCTTCCGCTTTGGCTTCCCAAAGTGCGACGATTACAGGCATGAGTCACTGCACCCGGCCAATCTTTGTATATTGATTTTGTGAAGGCTCTTTATGTATTAAAGACATTCACAGGCCGGGCATAGTGGCTCACACCTGTAATCCCAGCACTTTGAGAGGCCGAGGAGGGCGGATCACCTGAGGTCAGGGGTTTGAGACCAGCCTGGCCAACATGGTAAAATCTTGTCTTTACTAAAAATACAAAAATTAGCCGGACATAGTGGCAGGCACCTGTAATCCCAGCTACTTGGGAAGCTGAGGCAGAAAAATCGCTTGAACCCCAGAGGCAGAGGTTGCAATGAGCCGAGATCGTGCCACTGCACTCCAGCCTGGGTGACAGAGTGAGACTCTGTCCGAAAAAATAATAAAAATAAAATAAAATGAAGACATTCACAGTTCTCTATACTATGAATAAGCTTTCCTAGTTTGTCATTTAACTTCTTAATTCATGGTGTTTTGTTTTTTCTTTTTTTTTTTTTTTTGAGATGGAGTTTCACTCTTATTGCCCAGGCTGGAGTGCAATGGCGTGATCTCAGCTCACTGCAACCTCCACCTCCCGGATTCACGCGATTCTCCTGCCTCAGCCTCCTGAGTAGCTGGGATTACAGGCGTGCGCCACCACGCCCGGCTAATTTTTCTATTTTTAGTAGAGACAGGGTTTCACCATGTTGACCAGGCTGGTCTCGAACTCCTGACCTCAGGTGATCCACCCGCCTCGGCCTCCCAAAGTGCTGGGATTACAGGCGTGAGCCCCTGCGCCCGGCCGAGAGTTTTAAAGATCATAAATAGGGTAGGTAGTAACAATAGTTACTATTATGTGTTATGACTTAATAACAAGGAAAATCTGGTCAAGCTGCTCCCGGGCACAGCCAACAAGGGAAGTGTCCTCTGGCAGGAACCACAGCTTTGGGAGGAAGAAAAGGAAGCCGACCACAGGATAAAACACAAATTAGTATTCCTCTTTAAATAAATAATTAGTGTCCACAGAGAAAGCCTTTCTTCTCCTGTCCTTGTTATTCTGTTGGGACCACACATTGACTGCCGTCAGGATGTTTATGCTTTGGATTTCACTGGTCAAGGTTATCCCTCATGTTCTCTTCAGAGAGATTTCATTTGACACAAATGCTAGGTACTCCCTAAAAGCTGAAACACACTTTTGACCACCTATTTAAGAAGTTTTATTGGCCAAACAACACCATAAGGCCGGGCGCGGTGGCTCACACCTGTAATCCCAGCACTTTGGGAGGCTGAGGCAGGTGGATCACCTGAGGTCAGGAGTTTGAGACCAGCCTGGCCAATATGGTGAAACCCCGTCTCTACTAAAAATACAAAAAATTAGTCAGGCGTGGTGGCATGCACCTGTAATCCCAGCTACTCGGGAGGCTGAGGCAGGAGAATCGCTTGAACCCAGGAGGCAGAGGTGGCAGTGAGTTGAGATGACGCCATTGCACTCCAGCCTGGGCAACAAGAGTGAAACTCTGCCTCAAAAAAAAAAAAACAAAAAAAACCTTAAAGATTAGAAAAGTCAAGGCACTCCCCCATGCTAGTAATGGTCAAATTGGGGATTCAAGCCAGGCCAAGCCTGTGCGTAGGCCCCAGGCCACACTGCCTCTCTGGAGTGTCCTGCAGCCCCGGGCAATACACACTTCAGTTTGGATCCCACAGCTTTTACATGTGCCTTCTCAAGATCCAATCTGTGCCCTTCAACTAGAGGTTTATTTTTCATTCATTTACTTATTTATTTTTTGAGACAGAGTCTCACTCTGTTGCCCAGGCTCCAGTGCAGTGGCACGATCTCAGCTCACTTCAACCTCCACCTCCCCGGTTCAAGCGATTCTCCTGCCTCAGCCTCCCGAGTAGCTGGGATTACAGGCACCTGCCACGATGCCCAGCTAACTTTTTTTGTATTTTTAGTAGAGACGGAGTTCCGCCATGTTGGCCAGGCTGGTCTGGAACTCCTGACTTCAGGTGATCCATCCGCCTCGGCCTCCCAAAGTGCTGGGATTACAGGCGTGAGCTACCGCACCCGGTCATTTTTTTAAATTTGTTTTTGGAGATGAGGTCGTGCTATGTTGCCCAGGCTGGCGCGCAGTGGCTATTCACAGGCGCAATCTCTCCACTGATGAGCAGGACGCTTTTGACCTGCTGTTTCTGACCTGGGCCGGTTCAGCCCTCCTTAGGCACCCTGGTGGTCCCTCAGCCCCCGGAGGTCACCATATTGATGCTGAACTTAGTGCAGACATCTCAACACAGCACACTATTGTGCAGAACTCCTGGGCTCAACTGATCTGCCCCCCTCAGCCTCCTGGGTAGCTGAGACTACAGGGGGATACCAGTCCCCATCTACAGATTTCTCACATTCCTTCTGAAGCTCCTTTCAGACCCATCTGCCCCCTGCCCTCACCTCCTGCTGCTGCCTTCGGCTGACCTCCCCACACTCCGGCGCCACAGAACCGGATGGGCTTGCATTTGCCTGTGGACTCCCGTGGGTCATCCTGACATCTGGGTCACTCCCCACATTCCCCGACTCACTCACTCTGTCTCCCCCTTCCCTGCCTCCACCGGTCTCAGCTGCGCATAATAGCTGTTCGGAAGCCGCGGTGCCAGAGTGAGGGCTGAGTGCTGAGCAGAGCACCCCAGTGCGGGCCTCGAGGGGCAGCGGAGGGGAAGGACCCCAGGAGGGGAAGGACCAGCTCTGCTGCCAGGCAGGAAGCCGGCGCTGTGTTTCCTGACTCACCACCGCACGCACAGGTGGGAGTGCAAGCCCCTCTCCCAGCCCTCGGGTGCTTCCCACAGCCCCCTTGCCTCCGCCTCCGTGCGGGTCAACCTGTCCTGCCGGCCCGGGCTGCTCACTCACTGCCTCCACGCGGCCTCACTCACACAGGGAAGCCCGTGACTCTCTCTCTTTCAGCCCCCTGGCTGCAGCATAAACAGGCCGGACTGTGTGACCTTCCCAGAGGGGAAAACAGCAGCTGCAGGCGGCCCCTCCCCTGGCATTCTGGCCGTACAGCATGGCCACCGGACAGGAGTCCCCGGAGGGCCAAGGCCCTGGGACAGTGCGGGCCGGGGAGCTTCTCTAAGATGCCAGACGTATGTGCCTTTTGGCCCAGGGCAGGCCATGGCATTGCTGGCACGCAGAAACAAGGGGCAACTGTGGCATCCCTGGCCCTGACTTTCCACATCCACGGCCTCCCAAGTCCTCCCTGGCATGCAGGAGGCTGGGGAGCTGGGAGGTGGGTGGGGGCTGGCATTCTGGCCCTCGGGTCCCTTCCAGAGGGAGACTTGTCCTCAGGTGGCTAGAGTACACACCCAGAGTTCTGTGCAACCTGCACAGGCCAGGATCCCAGAACCAGACTGCACAGGTAGACCTGGCCAGGCTGGGCTGTTTCCTACCCACAACCACTGGCACCTCCAAGCACACGCCGCCCGGGAGAAGGTCCTTGTGGTCACCTTTCTGCTTCAGTGCTGAAGGGAGGGGAAGGGCGTGCTCCCCTCCCCCGGCCACCTCCTGTGCCTTCCCGGCCGGGCCCAGTCCTGCCAATACCACTGCCCTTTCTGTCCAGCCCCTGAATGTGGTCACACGCTGCAGCAAATTCATGAGGCAGAACCTCAGACGGCGAATTCTCCCCAAACCAAGGCAAGCAGCTGACTGCCTGAGCTTCCCCAAGGCACAAGACAGAAACAGAGGAAGGTGGGGAGGCAGAGCAGGCACTGGGCACTGGCAAGTCCAGCTCACCAGGCACCTAGACCCTCCAGAGCTGGCCGGGGGGCACCGCGGGACCCTCTCCTGGACCCTCCAGAGCTGGCCGGGGGGCACCGCGGGACCCTCTCCTGGACCCTCCAGAGCTGGCCGGGGGGCACCGCGGGACCCTCTCCTGGACCCTCCAGAGGTGGCCGGGGGGCACCGCGGGACCCTCTCCTGGCTGCAGACACAGGGTCTACTGAGCCAGGGCACTAAATTCCTTTCCCCTCTCTGGGGGCATCTGCCGCCCTGCCCTCCTCTCCAGGATCTGAAGAGGGATGTTTATCCTCTTCACTTCCCTCAGATCCCACCTCCCATGAAATCATGTCTTCCTCAGGTTTTTTTTTTTTTTTTGAGACGGAGTCTCGCTCTGTCACCCAGGCTGGAGTGCAGTGGCGCAATCTCGGCTCACTGCAAGCTCCGCCTCCCGGGTTCACGCCATTCTCCTGCCTCAGCCTCTCCGAGTAGCTGGGACTACAGGCGCCCGCCACCATGCCCGGCTAATTTTTTGCAATTTTAGTAGAGACGGGGTTTCACCATGGTCTCGATCTCCTGACCTCGTGATCCGCCTGCCTCAGCCTCCCAAAGTGCTGGGATTACAAGCGTGAGCCACCGCGCCCGGCTTCTTCCTCAGGTTTAAAGTCAGACTTGAAGGAATCAAAAGGGAAACGCCACAGAGAAACATTTCATCGGGGAGCCTGGCAACGTTTTGAAACCCCGTTTTCTGTGTGGCTTCTGCTGAGAACTCCCTGTCCCACCCATGGGGACAGGGGTCAGAGTAATGGAGTGGAAATGGCAAGTTCACAATTTTGGCTGCAGCTGCTCCCATCTCTAAGCAACCCAGGCTCCGGGTTGGAGGGTGGCGACCCCAAGACACGTCCTCAGCCACCGGCCGTGTTTGTACTCCAGCCGATGAAGCGAGTGCAAAGGGCTGTACAAACGCAAGGCACTGAGCAAACACTGAGCGTGCTGTCCAGATGTCCCGGGGGAGGCTGAGGCTCCACACTGTGGGGAGTGCTCTGACCCCGTGGAGTGACCTGGTGTCCGCCCTCCACGGATGCTACGTGATGGCCCAGGCCCTCTGCTGCAGGGCCCTGGGAGAGCCAGCACTGGCTACTGGGCAGCCCACCTGACATGACAGCCACCCTTGCCCCTCGGAGCCTCCACTTGGGCACCATGGGTGCTGACCTCTCAGGTCTGGAAGGACGGCTCGCGGCCATCTCCTCCTGGAGTACAAGGAAAAGGCGTGTGCCCGCTTGGAGCCCGCTCTCCTACCAGTGGGGGTGACAGCTCGCAGCCCCTGGTCATCTCTATTTAGACCATAGCCCATGCAGCACAAAGCCCCGTGGGACCCAGGAAGTCCCCAAATTAAGGCTTCCACGGCAACGCCGTCCCCTAGATTCCTGGGTTATCACAGAGCCATTATCCACGGCCCCAACACGGTTGTTGAAGATTGGAGTTAGAAATTCCTAAAGGCGACCCTGGAGACTCCTTTGTCCCCAAAATTAGAACACGGGTGGGAGACACAAACAGAAAGTGCCATTGTGCCCTGAGCTTGGCGTCTCCGGGAGCTGATCCCGACAGTTCTGCTTTCTGAAGGCCTGGGTTGTATCAGAATGATTCAGCTCTGCTCAGCAGAAGCCCCAGTCAGCCCAAGGGTGTTGCTAAACTGCTTCAGCCCTGTCCTCACTGACCTCATTTCCCTTTTGGGGTCTGTTCTCAAGGAGCAGGCACTGGAGCCCTCATCAGAGGCCTCATGGGACAGGGGAATGCCCACGGAGCTCCCTCCACCCTGGGGGGAGGGGGAAAGAGATGACTTAGAAAGAGGGCTGGCCCAGGCAACCAGAGGGTATGGGTGTGAATGGTGGGTGTCAGCACATGCCCTCAGACGAGGAACAGTGACTTAGCAGCTTCCTGGGGCCTCTAGACCAAGGGTTGGCAAACTTTTTCCATAAAGGGCCAGACAGTAGACTTTTTTTTTTTTTTTTTTTTGAGTCAGAGCCTCGCTCTGTCACCCAGGCTGGAGTGCAGTGGCACAATCTCAGCTCACTGCAACCTCTGCCTCCCAGGTTCAAGCAATTCTCCTGCCTCAGCCTCCTGAGGAGCTGAGACTACAGGCACACACCACCACATCTGGCTAATTTTTGCATTTTTAGTAGAGACGGGGTTTCATCATGTTGACCAGGCTGGTCTCGAACTCATGAGCTCAGGTGATCCACCCGCCTCAGCCTCCCAAAGTGCTGGGATTACAGGCGTGAGCTACTGTGCCTGGCTAAGACAGTAGACGTTTTGGGCTTTACAAGCCATATGGTCTCTGTCACAACTGCGTGACTCTGCCGCTATAGCACAAAAGCAGCCATAGACAGGAGCAAACAGGCACAGCTCTACCTCATGAAGCTTTGTTTACGAAAACAGGCAGTGGTCTGGATTTGGCCTGGCAATGGTGGTTTGCTGACTCCTGCTCTAGATCAAAAAATAAAAACCTTGAAGAACAAACCAGCAGCCTCCCTTAGACAGACCTCTGATAGCCAAACGCTTCAAATGGTGATCAGGTGACTCTCTTGCCTGGTCACTCTCTAGCCTGTGTAGCTTTTTGCCTCCAGTGGGAGAGCCGCAGTGGTTTGTGGTTTTTTTTTTTTTTTTTTTGGAGACGGAGTCTCGCTCTGTCGCCCAGGCTGGAGTGCAGTGGCACAATCTCGGCTCACTGCAAGCTCCGCCTCCTGGGTTCATGCCATTCTCCTGCCTCAGCCTCCCGAGTAGCTGGGACTACAGGTGCCCACCACCATGCCCGGCTAATTTTTTATATTTTTAGTAGAGACGGGTTTCACTGTGTTAGCCAGGATGGTCTCGATCTCCCGACCTTGTGATCTGCCCGCCTCGGCCTCCCAAAGTGCTGGGATTACAGGCGTCAGCCACCGTGCCCGGCCGTGTTTTTTTTTTTTTTTTAAGACAGAGTCTCACTCTGCCACCCAGGCTGGAGTGCAGTGGTGCGATCTCAGCTCACTGCAACCTCCGCCTCCCGGGTTCAAGCAATTCTCCCGCCTCACCTCCCAAGTAGCTGGAATTACAGGCACCTGCTACCATCCCAGGCTAATTTTTTATGTTTAGTACAGATGGGGTTTCACCATGTTGGCCAGGCTGGTCTTGAACTCCTGACCTCAGGTGATCCACCCGCCTTGGCCTCCCAAAGTGCTGGGATTACAGGCGTGAGCCACCGTGCCCGGCCACCGCAGTGGTTTTTAGCCTTCACACAGACCTGCCAGAGGCCAGTGAAAGTAATGGACCCTCCCCTCCAGAAAGACACAGCTGAGCGGCACCTACACACGATTTGTTGGCATGGAATTTCAAGGGTGTACACAGCTCTCCTAAAGCTTACTCATGGACCATGTAGAGACCTGAAAACCCCAGGGTAAGATCTCTTGCTCACTCGGAAGGAACACTAGTTTCTTTGTATTTGAAAGAGCTCTTACAAGTCACTAAATACTAATAATAATAAAATCGAGAGCAGTGTAGAAAAATAGACAAATGACACAAAGAAGCAATTCACAGAAGAAATGCAAATTACCAATAAAGAGGAGAAAAGATGCTCTGTCTCACTAATAATGAAATAAATTTTAAAAATGGTATGTCGTTTTTCATCGGATCAGAGTGGCTATGTTTGAAAGAGGAATGACATGGCACTGGAAGGGACATGGAGGAAAAGACACTTGTGTGCACGCTGGTGGGCCTGTGGTGGCAGGCAGGCTTTTTTTTTGAGACGGAGTTTCACTCTTGTCACCCAGGCTGGAGTGCAGTGGCGTGATCTCAACTTGCTTGCAAGCTCCGCCTCCCGGGTTCAAGCGATTCTCCTGCCTCAGCCTCCCGAGTAGCTGGGACTACAGGCGCCCACCACCATGCCCAGCTAATTTTTGTATTTTTTAGTAGAGACGGGGTTTCACCATCTTGGGCCAGGCTGGTCTCAAACTCCTGACCTCATGATCCACCTGCCTCGGCCTCCCAAAGTGCTGGGATTACAGGCGTGAGCCGCCGCGTCCGGCCTAAAGTCTTTCTTAACAGGGATTCATGGTTGGTTTGTCGTTTTTCATGACAAAGCATCTCTCTGCATTTCAGAGTGTGAGGTCCTCAAGGTCAACGACCATCTCGTTCCTTTATCCCCGAAATTCAGGCCTGCCCTGACAGAGGCGTAGCGTGACTAAAATAATGGAGGTGAGGCCAGGTTTTTAGTTTTCATGCTGATGAAAGAGTTGCTGGTTTTCGGCCGGACGCCTTGGCTCATGCCTGTAATCCCGACACTTTGGGAGGCTGAGGCGGGCAGATCACCTGAGGTTGGGAGTTCAAGACCGGGCTGACCAACATGGTGAAACCCTGTCTCTACTAAAAATACACAAATTAGCCAGGCGTGGTGGTGCATGCCTACAGTCCCAACTACTCAGGAGGCTGAGGTAGGAGAATCGCCTGAACCCGGGAGGCGGAGGTTGCAGTGAGCTGAGATTGCGTCACTGCACTCCAGCCTGGGCGACTGAGCAGACTCAAAAAAAAAAAAAAAAGAAAAAAGAAAAAAAGAAGAGGCCCAGAAGCCCCCAGAGCTCCCTCAAAGCTGAACAAGAACCCTTCAATGGCACGACAAGGGAAATCGGAAACCAGAGTGTACTACGAATAGTAATGGTAGATATTGCGTCTTAGAAACTTTTTCTCCTGTAAACTGACACAGGCGAGGTTTCCTTGCTGGACAGAAGTCTCTCGGAAGAAAGCTATTATTCTCACTTCTTTCCCAGTGGCCAGCTCTGAATGGCATGATTGCCCAACTGGGCGAGCCACAGAGAGTTCCCTTCTTCCCTCTGGGAGAGACTTTTTGGTTCCTCTTTTGACTTTCTTTCTCTTTTTTTTTTTTTCGAGACAGAGTCTGCCTCTGTCGCCCAGGCTGGAGTGCAGTGGCTCGATCTTGGCTCACGGCAACCTCTGCCTCCCAGGTTCCAGCAATTCTCCTGCCTCAGCCTCCGAGTAGCTGGGATTACAGGCATGCACTACCCGCCTGGCTAATTTTTGTATTTTTTAGTAGAGACAGGGTTTCACCATGCTGGCCAGGCTGGTCTCAAACTCCTGACCTCAAGTGATCCGCCTGCCTCGGTCTCCCAAAGTGCTGGGATTTCAGGTGTGAGCCACCACACCCGGCCCCTTTTTTGACTTTCTTTCTTTCGACCCCACCTTCCTTCTGCCTCCCTGACATCAAGAAGAAGCACATTTTGTGATGTCCTGAGACTCCCAACAAGGGGGTGCTCAGTACCCCGAGAAAACATCTCCCCCAGGGGACTGTCTATGCCCGGGCACGGAGGAAACAAGAGGAGCAGAAGACCAGGTGTTCCCTGAGTTTTCCGTCTGGCTCCGGACAAAGGCAAAGGTTGGGGCAGTTCCACGGGAGGCGGGTGTTCAGGCTGCTCCATGAGCAGAAGCTCCCGGAGACCCTGATGACAGCTGCTGAGGAAAACAGGAAAAGAAAGTGGGCGGCAGCGTTTTGTCTTCCTGCCTCTGCCTCCGTGGGCACAAGGCTAGTGAGCTGCTTCCTCAGCGTCAAAGCCCAGATCAGAAGGCAGGGAATGTCGGCCAGGCAAGGTGGCTCACGCCTGTCACCTGGCGCTTTGGGAGGCCGAGGCGGGTGGATCACCTGAGGTCAGGAGTTTGAGACCAGCCTGACCAACATGGCGAAACCCCATCTGTACTAAAAATACAAAAATTAGCCGGGTGTGGTGGCGCATGCCCGTAGTCCCAGCTACTCGGGAGGCTGAGGCAGGAGGATCGCTTGAACCTGGGAGGCGGAGGTTGCAGTGAACCGAGATCGTGCCACTGCACTCCAGCCTGGGCGACAGAGCAAGACTCCGTCTCAGAAAAAAAAAAAAGAAAGGCAAGGGATTGTGAGAGCCACGCCTTGCTGCCTGTGGACCTCAGCTGAGGAGGCTCTGCCAGGCTCTGTTGCCAGGCCACCTCGCCCATAGCCCCTCTACTGTTTGGGACACCCAGGCACATGCAGGCACATGGAAGGCAAGGAAATAGAAAGCAATCAAAGTGGCCTCAAATTTAGAAGCAGATTACTGAACTACAGAGCTTTAAAAAGTCTGTACTCACTGTTAATGAGGTGAAGGTCATACACATCCCACCAAAGCCATTCAGAGCCAGGGCGATGAAGATGAGCACAGAGAGAGCTGTGGGGAAATGGAAAGCTCGTGAGTGGAGGAGACTCCAGCTGAGCTCCTGGGAAGCCGGGACCGGCTCAGAGTCCTGAGCGGTGCAGGCTCCCTGTAAATCCAGTAAATGCAGGCCAGGGTTAGTACCTGACATCTGGGGAGTGGAACTGCCCCTTTCTCATCCCTCCTCTAGCCTCCTATTTCTTTTTCTTTTTCTTTTTTTTAATTGAGACGGAGTTTTGCTCTTGTCACTCAGGCTGGAGTGCAAGGGCGCCATCTTGGCTCCTACAACCTCTGACTCCCGGGTTCAAGTGATTCTCCTGCCTCAGCCTCCCAAGTAGCCGGGATTACAGGCATGCGCCACCACACTCGGCTAATTTTTGTATGTCTTGCCATGTTGGCCAGGCTGGTCTCGAACTCCTGGCCTTTGGTGATCTGCCCATCTCAGCCTCCCAAAGTGCTAAGATTACAGGCGTGAGCCACCGTGCCCAGCCTCCTCTTGCCTATTTCACAAAGCGTGGGCTCTTGAAAAAGGTGCACACCCACCCTCTTTTCTCCAATTAATATTAGCAGTGTCCAGGCAGTGACTCACGCCTAGAATCCCAACACTTTGGGAGGCTGAAGCAGGAGAATTGCTTGAGTCCAGGGATTCAAGACCAGCCTGGGCAACAAAATGAGAACCCATCTCTAAAAAAAGTTAAAAATTAGCCAGGTGAAGCCAGGCGCGGTGGCTCACGCCTGTAATCCCAGCACTTTGGGAGGCTGAGGCGGGTGGATCACGAGGTCAAGAGATGGAGACCATCTTGGCTAACACGGTGAAACCCCGTCTCTACTAAAAATACAAAAAATTAGCCAGGTGTGGTGGCGGGCGCCTGTGGTCCCAGCTACACAGGAGGCTGAGGCAGGAGAATGGCATGAACCTGGGAGGTGGAGGTTGCAGTGAGCCGAGATCGCGCCACTGCACTCCAGCCTGGGCAACAGAGGGAGATTCCATCTCAAAAAAAGAAAAAAAATTAGCCAGGTGTGTGTGTGCGTGCCTGTAGTCCCAGCTACTCTGGAGGCTGAAGTAGGACGATCACTTGAGCCCGGGAGGTCCAGGGTCCAGTAAGCTGTGACTGCACCACTGCACTCCAACCTGGGTGACAGAGAGAGACCCTGTCTCTAAAACAAAACAAAACAACAACAACAACAAAAAAAGAAACAGCAGCAAGCAGGAGGCCTAAGGAAGCTACTTCACTGAAACCAAAAATATAGGTTCCTGAAAATCAGTAGATGAGCCTGGCTGAGATTTCGGTGAAACTCAAGTCCTTTTTTGGTGTTTGCTCTATAATCCTTAAAACAACGGCTCTACCTGAACAGGGTTGTGGACCAGGTGGCTTCTAAGCTATCCTTCATGCTTTGGCCTGTGCTGCCTGGAGGGGACTCGGCTCGTGACTTCTGCACACACTGAGGACCGTGCCCCTACAGCCGGCCTGGTTCTTAGAACTTGCCTCTCAGGTTGGCATCAGTGAGGGCCTGGCTTGGTTTGGTGATGAGATGGAAGTTGCTCATATCCTGGCAGCTCCTGTCTGGGGTGGCTGCTCCCTGATCCCGCCGTCCATTTGAGGTCAGTAACTGAGTAGAGGCCTAACAGGTGTCCCCTCTAACTTGAGCAGTGAGCAGCAAGCCCAGGACAGTGTCCAAGAGCAGGTGGGTCTGGGAGCAGCTCGGGGCGCTCTCTCCCCAGTCCCTGACAAAAGATGGAGGAAGAGCACACTCACCGTTTGGTTTACTTGCTCCATACGCAATCAGCAAGCAGGAAACCGCGAAGCAGGCGCTAAAAGCCAAGCAGAAACGGAATGTTATTTACCATTATGACTTTATTCAGTGTTATTGTTTTGTTTTTGTTTTTTTCTTTTGGTTTTCCTTGAGACGGAGTCTCGCTCTGTTGCCCAGGCTGGAGTGCAGTGGCGTGATCTCAGCTCACTGCAACCTCCGCCTCCTGGGTTCAAGCATTTCTCCTGCCTCAGCCTCCCGAGTAGCTGGGATATTACAGGCGCCCGCCACCACGCCTGGCTAATCTTTGTATTTTTAGTGGAGACGGGGTTTCACCATGTTGGCCAGGCTGGTCTCGAACTCCTGGCCTCAGGTGACCCACCCACCTCTGCCTCCCAAAAAGCTGGGATTACAAGTGTGAGCCACCGTGCCCAGCCCATTTTCATTTTGTATATGTATTATAAAGCACATTAAGAATGGCACAGGGGGCTGGGAGCCACTGCACTCCAGCTCCAGTTGCTTGGGCAACAAGAGCAAAACTCCATCTCAAAAGAAAAAAAAAAGAATGGCATAGGGGCCAGACACGATGGCTCACGCCTGTAATCCCAGCACTTTGGGAGGCTGAGGCGGGTATCACGAGGTGAGGATATTGAGACCATCCTGGCTAACACGGTGAAACTCCGTCTCTACTAAAAATACAAAAAATTAGCCGAGCGTGGTGGCGGGCGCCTGTAGTCCCAGCTACTCGGGAGGCTGAGGCAGGAGAATGGCGTGAACCCGGGAGGTGGAGCTTGCAGTGAGCCGAGACTGCGCCACTGCACTCCAGCCTGGGCGACAGAGGGAGACTCCATCTCAAAAAAAAAAATTAAATAAATAAATAAATATGAAAAAAATAAAAATATAAAAATTAGCTGGGTGTGGTGGGCGCCTGTAATCCCAGCTACTCGGGAGGGTGAGACAGGAGAATTGCCTGAACTGGGGAGGCAGAGGTTGCAGTGAGCCGAGATCACGCCACCGCACTCCAGCCTGGGCGACAGAGCAAGACTCTGTCTTGGAAAAAAAAAAAAAAAAAAGCACAGATATACATCATTTATAATTCCATGTGCTTATTATATTGGCGGTACGTGTTGACAATCTTTTTTCTGGTGGAGCTATAAGGTCAAACGGGCTGTGGAAACCAGTGTTTTGTTTTGTTTTTTTTTCTCATCAGATGGATACTGTGCCAGCTTCGTAACAAGGTTTGAGGGAAGCATGTCTCACATGAGAGTGAAACCCCAGTTATCGCGCTTATGAACTACAAAGCGACCGGAAACCCATATTCTTAGCGACAAGCAACTCCAGTCCCCGGGCGGCCTGGAGCCTGGAGCTTTTCTTATTTGGCACTGGAGCACGGCGAGGACCACAGCACCTGCTGATTCGGTGGCGGACGGGAGGGCCTTCAGGGAGCTCCACGGTACACCTGCTATCAGGTATGACCAGGATACCCTTCTGTGGGGAACTCAGCCCAGGGGTCCACCTGCCCACTCCCTGCCCCCTAAGGGACCCGCACTGACCTGCCCAGCAGCCTGAGCTTCCTCGGGCCATACTTGTCCATGACGATACCCAGGGGCAGGGTGATGGCACTGAGCAGAAAGGAGCCCACAGTGAAGGCCAAATTTAGCATCTCATCCTGCGCCTGGCAGCTGAGCCAGCCGTTCATCCAGCTCGCCTCCTCGTGCCCCGGCTCTGCTGTGCCGCCCACTGTGCCATTGGTGACATTCTCTGTGTGAAGAGGGAAGGAAACCCTGACCTCAGGGTCATGACAGGGATTCCCAAAGATCAGAAGGGCAGGTGCCCATTCAGAGTCCCCCCCACTGGGAATGCCAGGGCTGGCTGGGGGCCTCTCGAGGGCTCAGGCTACCCCTGCAGCAGGCTTGGATGGCCATTTGGCCCAAGTTCCCTGGAGTGAAAACGTAGAGGTTCTTAACTTTTGTGGGGGCCACGGACCCTTTGAAGAATCCAATAAAGACCTCCCCAGAAAATGCACACCAAGGTTTATCCACAGTTTCAGGAGCTTCGCGTGTCCCTTGAAGAGCAACACAGCCCAGGCTGAGAGTCCCGTTTGAGAGCATCGCCACCCTAGAACAGCAGACCTCAGGGCCCAGCCTTGGCTGTGGGGCCCCAGGCTGGCGAGAACCTTCTCACGGCAGCTACGTCCATGGGGACAGACTGCAGCCAATATGGAGGCAGACCCCAGACCACTTGGGAAGCACAAGCACTGGTCTCACCCCAATAGCCTGGTTCTCCTCTGTCCATGTGGGGAGACTGGGGCGCCTCCTTCAATGGGAAGTCCAGCTGCCTTCTCAAACATAGAACAGATGCCACCTTCTCCCCCTGATATTTTCTTTTTCTTTTTTTTTTTTTTTTTTTGAGACGGAGTTTCACTCTGTTGCCCAGGCTGGAGTGCAGTAGCACGATCTCAGCTCACTGCAACCTCTGCCTCCCAGGTTCAAGCAATTCTCCTGCCTCAGCCTCCCGAGGAGCTGGGATTACAGGCACCTGCCTCCGTGCCCGGCTAATTTTTGTTTTAGTAGAGACGGAGGTTTCACCATGTTGCCCAGGCTGGTCTCAAACTCCTGATCTCAGGTGATCCTCTCACCTCCGCCTCCCAAAGTGCTGGGATCACAGGCGTGAGCTGCCGCACCCCGCCGATATGCACCTTTCTTATTTTCCTTGCCGGGGTCATTGTGATGCCATCCCATGGCCATGCCCAGACCTCGCTGGGTGCTGAGTCTGGTGTGTCTGCCACACCCAGCCCTTAATGGCCCCCTCCAAAGTCCACCCAGCACCAAAACAACACAAAAAGGAAGAGAAAAGTGCTGTGGCAGCTGAAGACGGGAAGGTGGAGGACGGGCTGGGAACGTGGCTGAGAAGCTCTCCTGGCCGGGACTGCTAGTTAAGAGATGCTGACTAATCCTGCAGGAAACAGGAGCCGACTTTGATTAGATGTGAGGTCACACTGGGAGAGTCAAGCAAACGCTTTTCTTCCGATAACTGCCTGCCTTCCAATTGCAGCCCTCTGGCGCCAGGGCTGTAGCGCTGAGCTTTGCAAAGGCTTGCTCGGGCCTCCCGGGGCTCCTCCAAGGTCACTGGAAAGGATGCGCACAGGTGGAATCGTGCTTCATGCCAACGTGTGGCCAAGGAGCCCCGCCGGGGCCGTGTGGATGACAAGCGTGGAACTGGAATCTGGTTTCTAGCTTCCAGTTTTTGTTCCTCCACTTTCTACCTGCATGACCTTGCTCTAGCTCAGTTCCCTTATCTATAAAATGGACATCATATAATGATAAGATCCACCTCCTAGGGTTTGGGGGAAGATCAATGAGAAAAACTCAGAAAACCTTCTAGAGCTCACCCAGGCATAGAAAGCACTTAATAACAAACAGCTATAAGTTGCTGCTGTTCTCGTGGTTATTACGATGATTGCCGCTATTGGAGGCTCCGGGTGGAATCACGGCACCAATAGCCGGCACAGAGCCGGATGCAATGGCTGCGGGGAGCACAGGCCCGTTAGCGTGTGTGGAAGCGCAAAGGCACGTCTAATCCCCCAGGGCTGTGAGCACTGAAGGGCAGGGCCTGCATTGTGGTCACTTCTGTGTCCCCAGTATCTCACCCAGGTCTTGGCCTACAATAGCTGTTTACTGAATGAATAAAAACAACAGGGCCAGGTGTGGTGGCCCACGCCTGTAATCCTAGCACTTTGGGAGGCAGAGGCGGGTGGATCGCCTGAGGTCAGGAGTTCAAGACCAGCCTGGCCAACATGGTGAAGCCCCATCTCTACTAAAAATTCAAAAATTAGCCAGGCATGGTGGCACATGCCTGTAATCCCAGCTACTCGGGAGGCTGAGGCAGGAGAATCATTGAACCCGGGGAACAGATTCAGTGAGCCAAGATCACACACCACTGCACTCTCTGTCTCAAAAACAAACAAACAAACAAACAAAACAGAATCAGGCCAGGTACAGTGGCTCAGTCTGTAATCCCAGCCCTTCGGGTGGATCACCTAAGGCCAGGAGTTCGAGACTAGCCTGGCCAATAAGGTGAAACCCTGTCTCTACTAAAAATACAAAAATTAGCCGGGCGTGGTGGGCGTCTATAATCGCAGCTACTCAGGAGGCTGAGACAGGAGAATTGCTTGAACCCGGGAGGCGGAGGTTGCGGTGAGCTGAGATCACACCACTGCACTCCAGCCTGGGCAATAGAGTGAGACCCCATCTCGAAAAACAAAATAGAACAAAACAAAAAAACAATGGAACCAGATCACAATGGCCAAAAGGATCGAGAGAGGAATCAACAGAACCAAGTTGAATCTAGGGGGGATTTAAGGAGATCAGAACCACAAGTCAATCACTTGGAGCCATAGCAATACAACCTTACCAACCAGATTCCCCCTCAGCCACTTTCTCTCGGTTTTCCAAAAACAAGGTCCACCACACGGTCAGCCAAAGCACATGGCAGACGGGGTCCTCGAGCCCGTCAGGGTCGAGCTCAGAGCTTCACGTACACCACCTCAGCCGGCGGGCCTGGGCCACTCGCCCATCCACAGTGCGGCAGCTTCTGGAAAGGAGGAGCTGCTTTGTGAGCTGGTGTTGGTTTCAAATGCCAGCTCTGCCAGCAGCAAAGGAATTGGCTCTGAAGTCGGGGAAAGAGGGTCTCTACAAAGCAACAGCCATTTCCAGGCTGACATGCAGATAGGAGCAAACCAGCAGAGGTGACAGAGAGGATGGATGGAGAGGGCACGCCAGGGCCTAGGATGTGTGACTTGTGGGGCCATGCACAGTCTGGAGCTAGTGACTGCACAGGGGCCGTGGAATGACTGAGGGCTTGGGGGGCCGTAGGTTCTACTGCTGCAAGCAGGAGCCACAGGCACGAGGAATGGAGTGGGTGAGGCAGCACTGCCTATGAGTAAAGGCACCAGGGACCTCCAGTTACCCCAGGGAGGAACCGCAGCTGGGTCTCTAAACCCATGGGTTTTCTCATCTGGAGCCAGAAGATAAAAATCCCAAGGCTAGGCCGGGCGCGGTGGCTTATGCCTGTAATCCCAGCACTTTGGGAGACTGAGGCAGGTGGACCACTTGAGGTCAGGAGTTTGAGACCACCCTGGCCAACGTGGTGAAACCCCATCTCTACTAAAAATACAAAAAAAATTTAGCCAGGTGTGGTGGCAGGTGCCTGTAACCCCAACTACTTTGGAGGCTGAGGTAGGAGAATCGCTTGAACACGGGAGGCAGAGGTTGCAGTGAGCCAAGATCCCAACAGTGCACTCCAGCCCGGGCCACAGAGTGAGACTCTGTCTCCAAACAAACAAACAAACAAACAAAAGTCTTAAATTGATTAGAGATCTGGTCACCCCTTTAACCACATAGGGGAGAGGCAAGGTCAGGGTAGAGGCAAGGGTATCTGTCCTTCCCATCTTTTACCCTGGAGCGACTACACACAGGGGCAGGGACCTTGCACTTAGGCCAACAGCCTTCTCCTCTTAAACAAATCCCTGCCGATGGGGCCACCAGGCCCTCTGCCGGGCTGCCTGCCTCCAGGCCGTCCTGTCCGGCAACAGATGCGCCTGGGGCGGGGGAGGTGAGCGGCTTCTCCTTCTGCTTGTGGAGCAATTTGAGAGTCTCCCTCCTGCTGGAGGGAAGGAAGCCCTTGGTGAGCCGAGAAGCTCTGTTGACAGTAAACAGCCCACACGCACCCGCACCGTCACAGCCCCAGCAGATGCCCAAACACAGACACACCCAGGCTGTTCCTCTCCCCCTCCTCCCACCTGGGCCACCGTGGGCCAGGAGAGAGACAGATTAAGCACCCAGGAAGTGCCAAGGCGTGGGGTGGCCCTCTGCTTCCAGCCTAGAGCTTGACCCCGGGCCAGCCTGCTCTGCTCCACACCTGCACCTGTTTATTAAACAGATGCCTCCTCGGGGGCGGCCAGAAGTGACCCAGCCCAGCCCGGCCAGAGAAGGTGAACCGAGAAGACAGGCAAGAGTCAGCGTGGCCAGTGAGTGCCAAGAACAGGAACAGGGCGGCTCAGGGGGAGACCCAGGGCCAGGGAGGAGGAACACCGTCCAGCCCCGCTCGCAGAAGACGCACAAGATCTTTACAGAGGAATCAGGGAGATAAGAGGGTGCTGTGGCCCCCCAGTCTCCCCCGAGTCAAAGAGGAGCCTCCCCACACCCCGGGGAGACAAAGGGAGGGGGGCCTCCAAGATGATGCTTGAGGGGGCCAAGAAGTACCTGGCTTGAGGTCCCCTCTCAATTCCTGAGCTGCCCCCTTCCCTGACTGGTTGTTTTCTGAGTCCCCCACTCCAGGGTGCGGGCCCCTGGACAGCGCACCCATGGCCCCTGCCCGGGATCTCCTGTCTGTCAAATCCTTAGTCTATCCGGCAACAGGAAGCAGCATCTCAGTCCTCGGTCCGGCAGGGGAGATGTAGGTGAGAGGTCGGCTCAGACACAGAGCAAACAACAGGCAGGAGGGCACGGACAGGCAGAGGCTGTCCTGGGCTGACCAGGGCCTGGCCCCCGAGCAGTGGTCCCAGCAGCGGCTGCCATGTGCGCAGTGAAAGTGTGTGCCAGCTGCCACGCTCAACGGCTGTGCCCATGCCCACCCCATATTCCCCACGAGGATACTGTCAGCGTATGCCCGAGGGATGCTCAGAGCAGGCAAGTCACTTGCCGAAGGTCTCATGGGGGTCCCTGAGGAAGCTGGGCTTGACTCCAGGCTGTCAGACCCCGAAGCTCCCGCTCTTACCGCTCGGGCTGTGCCGATGCTGGCCTACCTGGGTTAGAGGCTCATATCCCAGAGAGAAAATGCTGAGAGAACAGAGCCGGGAAAAGGCTGCCCATGGCGTCGGCAACACCAGGAGGCCCTGAATATCGCTTGGTGAGCACCGGACTAAGACTGTCCCACGAGGTCCCTGAGTGCCAGCCTAAGCTGGACAGGACCTTCATGGACACCAGAAGCCAGGGGTGGCCAGCGGATGTCTGGGAGGGAAATGAGGTCACGAACCAAGAAGGAGGGAGGCTGGGGCAGTGGGAAGAGCCAAAGCCGCCAGCTCTTCTCTGAGACGCATCCTGAGGCTGCCGGCCCCAGCCTTTAAACCTTCTTACCCGTTGCTATGGAATTTTTAAAATTGCAAATAAACTGGGGGAAAAGTTTAAAAGTCACATTTACAGCAATAAAACTGAAAGGCTGGATTTAAGAAAGCTATCCGGCCGGGCGCGGTGGCTCACACCTGTAATCCCAGCACTTTGGGAGGCCAAGGCTGGTGGATCACCTGAGGTCAGGAGTTGGAGACCAGCCTGGCCAACATGGTGAAACCCTGTCTCTACTAAAAATACACAAAAATTAGCCGGGTGTGGTGGTGGGCACCTGTAATCCCAGCTATTTGGGAGGCTGAGGCAGGAGAATCACTTTAACCCAGGAGATGGAGGTTGCGGTGAGCTGAGATCATGCCATTGCACTCCAGCCTGGGCAACAGACTGAGACTCCATCTCAAAAAAAAATAAAATAAAAAACAAATACAAATACAAAAAATTAGCCGGGTATGGTGGCAGGTGCTTATAATCCCAGCTACTTGGGAGGCTGAGGCAGGAGAATCGCTTTAACCCGAGAGGCAGAGGTTGCAGTGAGCCGAGACTGCGCCACTGCACTCCAGCCTGGGCGACAAGAGTGAAACTCCGTCCCCGCCTCCCCGTCCCCCAAGAAAAAAGAGGTCCTCGAGGCAGCAGAGAAGTCTCCTGTCCACACCTGCAGCTTCACTCAGCCCGTGGGGATCAAGCCTGGCCCCGCTTCCCCAAGGTGGGCGGCAGCCCCTCTGCCCTTGCAGTGACCTCTGTGCCAGGGTGAACTCGCAGCGACCTCTGTGCCAGGGTGAGAAGCTCCCTGCCACCACCACAGGCAGAGCAACTGCAGCGGTCAAGAGCACACAACCGGGGTCGGCCTTCATGCCCATGGTCAGACCGTGAGTGACTTCCTCGGGCAGAGGCCATGATGGCTTCTGGTTTCTATGCCACCCAAACATACCAGCATGTGGCAAGCCCTCAGCAATTCACACGCGCCTCTAACAGGGGAATTGGATCGTCGCCCTCCTCTGCCTCCCTGGCTTCCTCCTGCCTTGGGAAAAAAATTCAGTTTCCCTGAATGGCCTCCCAGTCCCTGCAGGCCCGGCCCCTTCCCACTTCTCTCCTCTCCTCCAGGGTGTACCCTCCTCTCCTGAATCACCCCTCCTCAACTTCCAGGCTTCCGCCTGAACCCCAGAGAGGCCCTCCCACCCAGTAGCAGCCACATCTCCACTGCCGTTCTGGCTCCTGGCACCCTGCTTTCTTGGGGGCCTGACCACCCCCTGGAATTATACAGGTTACACAGGTATGTGTGTGATGACTTGTTTGCTCTGCACCCAGCACGGCACCTTCGTCAATGTTTACTGAATGTTTAGGTTACAAGAAAGAGGGGATTAACGATCCACATGTATGCCTGGAGCAGTGGGTCACGCCTATAATCCCAGCAACGTGGGAGCCCGAGGTGGGTGGATCGACTGAGCCCAGGAGTTCAAGACCAGCCTGGGCAACATGGTGAAACCCCTATCTCTACGAAACATTTAAAAATTAACTGGGTATGGTGGCTCACACCTGTAGTCCCAGCACTTTGGGAGGCTGAGGCCGGCAGATCACTTGAGCCCAAGAGTTTTGAGACCAGCCTGAGCAACACGATGAAACCTTTATCTCTACAAAAAATTTGACCGGGTACGGTGGCTCACACCTGTAATCCCACGGCTTTGGGAGGCCAAGGCGGGTGGATCACCTGAGGTGAGGAGTTCGAGACTAGCCTGACCAATATGGTAAAACCACATCTCTACTAAAAAATACAAAAATTAGCCAGGCGTGGTGGCAGTCACCTGTAGTCCCAGCTACTTGGGAGGCTGAGACAGGAGAATTGCTTGGACCTGGGAGGCAGAGGTTGCAGTGAGCCAAGATTGTGCCACTGCACTCCAGCCTGGTGACAGAGTGAGACTCCATCTCAAACAAAACAAAACAAAAAAAGTTGAAAAACTAACCAGGGGGTCGGATGCAGTGGCTCATGCCTGTAATCCTAGCACTTTGGGAAGCCGAGGCGGGCAGATCACGAGGTCAGGAGATCGAGACTACGGTGAAACCCTGTCTTTACTAAAAATACAAAAAATTAGCTGGGTGCAGTGGCGGGTGCCTGTAGTCCCAGCTACTCGGGAGGCTGAGGCAAGAGAATGGTGTGAACCCGGGAGGCGGAGCTTGCAGTGAGCCGAGATCGTACCACTGTACTCCAGCTTGGGCGACAGAGCAAGACTCTGTCTCAACAACAACAACAACAACAAAAACTAACCAGGGCCAGGCACGGTGGCTCACACCTGTAATCCCAGCACTTTGGGAGGCAGAGGAGAGCAGATCACCTGAGGTCAGGAGTTCGAGACCAGCCTGGCCAATATGGCGAAACCCCATCTCTACTAAAAATACAAAAATTAGCCGGGCATGGTGGTGGGCGCCTGTAATCCCCAAAACAAAAACAAAACACTAACTGGGTATGATGGCTCATGCTTGTAGGCCCAGCACTTTGGGAGGCTGAGGCAGGAGGATCGCTTGAGCCCAGGAGTTTGAGAACATCCTAGGCAACATGGCGAGACCCTGTCTCTACAAAAAATACAAAAATTAGTTGAGTATGGTGGCGCACACTTGTAGTCCCAGCTACTCAGGAGGCTGAGGTGGGAGGATTGCTTGAGCCCAGAAGTCAAGGCTGTGGTGAGCTGTGATTGCAACACTACATTCCAGCCTGGGCAACAGAGCGAGACCCTGTCTCAAATGAAAAAAGAAAACATCCACAGTTAGCCGCAGCCCCCCAGGCTGACCCTGCCCTGTTGAAGTGGGGGCCACTGGACAACAGAGAAAATGAAGAAAGAGCTCAGGCGTGGACGGTCACATTGCCATTCCAGAGGCCAAGAGGATACAGCTCTGGGAAGCCCCGTGCTTCTTGGGCTGAGAACCCAATTGGTCTCCTGCCCTCACCAGGGGGACGAGGGAGGCATCCAGCAGCCAACACCTGGAGGATGTTGTGCAAAACCCGTTGCCAGCTTCCCGCACCCAGGTCCCCAAACCCAGCCTGCCATGTCTCCCAGCAGGCAAGGAAGGACAAACTGAGGGGCAGCCGAGAAATGAGCTGTTTCCTTCCTTCTGCCACCTCACCCGGCTGGAACCCAATACCACGTCTGTGGCCAGATTCTGGCTGGAGTCCTAAGAAAGAGTTCTAAGAATCTTTCAACAGGTTCAGGCAAATTTTCTTTAGAAAACAAACAAACTAAAGCATCGTCCTAGAGTGACACGAAGCTGACAAATTTGCATCTCAATCAGCTGGACACTGCTCAGCCTTTCACAAGTCTAATTCAATAAATTCAAAAATGGCCTAACTGCTTCCCTGCAATTCAGCCATGCACCAAGTTTGAAAATGTTAGACTGAAGCAGAAACGTTCACCCTAACTTCGCCAGGCACTCCCAGACGAGCCAAGTGCGGGGATTTCTGGCCTAAAAGAAAACTGGTTATGCAGACTCCAAGAATCAAGGAGCAGTGTGTCCAGAGAGATAAGCTGTGTGGAATCAGCAGCCTTCCCGCCCAGGACGTGGGCCCAGCATGTTTGCCAGATAATCAGAAAAACCAAAATTGGAGGCAGGAGCAAAAGTACGGGAAAAAAAGTTGATGTTCAACCCACAATCCTGACCCTTCACCTTCACTTCGGTTTAGAGGAGCTACCTGTCAAGTCTGCCCAGGGCTTAAAACACCAACTCAGCACCGCGTTGGCACAATCTCTGGGACTCCTCCCACTTAGACAGAGGAAGAAGCTGAGGTTGAGGCAGGAATGAAGGGACCAGACCCAATTCTGCCAAAACCATACAATCAATTAAATCCGTGGACAATCTATTAAAAAAAAAAAAAGTCCTAGAATCTGACCTTCCGACACCATGGTGGGTAAAAAAAAAAACAACAAAAAACAAAAAAAAAACCTGCCCACAACAGTTCTCTGGTCTGGGTGAGACATTAAAAGCTTTCTCTGTGGATGATGACTTTTTTTTCTGCTTTTTTTCTTTCTTTTTTTTTTTTTTTTTTAAACCCTGTGTCCAGCTTGAAAGAGCCCATCAGGGAGGCGAGCAGGAAGGGTCACGACTCTAAGGGAGGAGAGAGGAAAGAAGAGGAAGCAGCAAACACTCCAACCTGTGCCTTTCGGGGACAGGCATTAATCTCCTAACAACTCTTGGCCAAAGCAGAAAGCTTGTTCAGGGAACAAGGTCTGACTCTTCCCAACTCCCAAGATTTCTTGCTGATGTGGGGAAAGGCCTGCCAAGAACCCTTAGGCTATTAGGAAATATTTTTGAGTGGCTAAAGGCTAAAGGTTAGTTATAAATCATATACTTTCTATCCTCTCCCCGCGGCCTCTGCATTCGCCTGCTTTCTCCTGCCCTGAACCTCTCCAGCTAAGCCTCCCTCCCTAGAGACTGGGACACACAGGAATCTCCAGGGCAGATCAGAGAAGGGAAACAGGGAGGCTTCCACAAAGGATTACACCCAGCATGAGCTGGTCCAAAGCTTTCTCTTCCTGCAAAGAGCTCTAGAAAGAAAAGGCCTGCTGCTGGGGATTCAGGAAGTCAAACCTGGGCTACCTCCATCTAAGGGCACTCTAGCACTGGCGAGAGAGATTATGTGAGCTCAGTTACCGTTGGGATCAAGGAGAAGGCAGAGGGAAACATTTCCTGTCAAGGTTGCCTAAGAAGGAGGGTAGGAGGCTAGAGGCTGGGGGCTGCTGTGGCCCTCCTGTGGGGCTGAAACTACTGCCCTGTAGTAATCAGGATCCTCCAACAGGGTGTGAAAGTGTGAAGGTGAGTGTGTGTTGGGTGGTGCAGATGTCATGTAGAGAAGCATCCTCAGCCTGCCTTCAGCAATTCCAGTGACGAGGCAAAGAGCAGAGAACAAGCCTAACATCATTTCCATAAATGCTCCCTTCTTCTCTTCCCCCTTCATGCCCATGAGGTTGGAAAGCCACGGAGATGTCCTCAGGGCCCGTGGGGGAAATGTCCTTTGGAGAATAATAAGGCAGCAAAAATAGACGAGAAATTGTGTCCAGCAAGCACTTGGGAGCCTCCACAATGGACTGAGGAACGTCTAGATTCTAGATGAGCCCTCCCTGGGGTGGAGGAGGCAAGGCCACTTCCTCTCTTGCTGCACCCCAGCCCCTAAATCTGGAGTTCCTCTTTCTCACAAGCAGACAGCAACATGTTTACTACCAGCCAAGCTATGTTCCAGGGCTGGGAGGAGAGGAGAGGAGTCCAGCAATGTTCGTAGCGGGTGGAAGGAACACCCTGGACAGCAGGTGGGGTTCTGGGTGGATTGCAGGCCCAGGCTCTGTGGCCTTGCGCAAGACAGATCGCTCTGAGCCTCCATGTCTTCGTCCACAAAACAGGGGCAATGACGAGTACCCGGCAGGGCTGGGTGAGGATCAGATGGGCCTTTTGATACCCGAGAGGCACTGGGCAATGCGGTGCTGTGGCTCGCTAGGTCTTCGCCCCCATCCCGCCCCCTCCCAAAGCCCTGGCTCCAGGAGCCCCCGGCAGCCCCAGGCGCCTGTCTCACCTGGCTCGGTACACAGGTAGGAGTAAAAGCCCTCCGACTTGAGCATGATGAGCAGCGAGCCCCAGCCCAGGAGGACTGCCGAGAAGAGGAGGTTCTCCAGCACGGCCGTGCAGGCCATCCACCAGCGGCGCCGATGGGCAGTGGCCAGGGTGGGCGCCATGGTGCGGCGCGGGGCGGCTCCGGCTCCGGCTCTGCACCACCTGCGCACAGACCTCGGCGTCAGCGGCCGGTCCTGCCCAGCCCCTGCGGCCGCCCCCAGCTGCCGCTGCCGCAGGGCTCGGGACTGTCACCCCTCCCCGGCCGCGGTGGCCGGTGCGCGCAGCGGAGGCGGCGAACCCCAGCCCTGCCCGGACCTGGGCCACCCCTACCCCGCGGCCGGCTCGTACCGCTACCCTCCGCTACGACAGAGCCGCCCCGGCCAGGCAGGGAGACGTCTCCCGCAGCTCACTCCGAGGTAAACTGAGGCATGGAGGCAAGAAGGGGCTAACGCATGCTCAGGGCCGTGGAACTAGTCCTGGCCTGCAGCAGGACTGACATCGCCTGGGGCCAGCATGGAACGCAGCGTCAGGTGGGCAGGGGCAGATCCGAGGGCTGCCTCTCCCAGGGACCCTGACAGGTGCCCTCCCGCCCGCGCCCGAGACCCTTCCCCAGAATTGGTTTCTTCAACCACAAGATCAGCGCCCAGAGCTACGGAACGGCCCGCCCCGGCGCGCTCATTGGCCGGACGGCGCAGGAACTGCCGCGCCATTGGCCGCCGTCTAGGTCGCTAGGCGCTGCGGCCACGCGAACCCGGCGTGGGAGACGAGGAGCCGGTTCAAACCGGCGGCGCGAGCCAGCCGCGCGACCCCCATCTCGGGCGTTTCCCCGGCAACTCGTCCATTTCCATGGCCTCGGACCCCCGCGCCTCCATCCCCAGCCCGCATCTGTTCGTCATCTCTTACTTGGCGGCCCCTCATCACTCCATCTCTCTCCTCTTATTCCCACGTTTTCTCCCTACGCCCCTTCGGCGGCCGCTTCTGCCCCCGCGCCCTCGCCCCGGCTGCGATCCCCGGCTCCAGCTCACCCGGCTCCTCCGGCGTGTGTCGGGCCCGCCCGGCGCCTTTTCTGCCCTCTTTTATTCCAGCCCTTTTATTCCGACCCCAAGAAGAAAACACTGCCGCCCGCTGATTGGCTGAGCGGGGCTGGAAACAGGCGTCGACCAATCAGCAGCCAGCCCCCCGCCCGCCCCGCCGCGAGCAGAAGCCGGTTCCGGCCGGACTCGGAGACAAACAAGAGAGATGGGGGGCGGGAGGGGCCTGGGCGCTGCGGGCCGGGCCTCCGCTCTGCAGTCTTCAACCCGAGTCACAGCGCAGCCGGGAACCCCCGGCGACATCGCCCCGCGGCCTCTCCAGCGGCCTGACCCTGCCAGGCTGGGGCTCCGGCTCCGCGTCCCGGCCCCCAGCGGACTCCCCACCGAGGCCGCCGGGCCACCAGCGCCCCCAGCCGGGCTCTCCCGCGGCCGCCCCGCCGTCCCCAGCTGCCCCCTGCGCGCCAGTCACCACGCCCAGATGCGCCGGCTCCGCACGGTGGTTCCATTCTCGAATCCCCACCCCGCCTCCTCCCCGCGCAGCGCCGCCGTCCCCGCCGCCTCGGGCTTTGCGTCCTGATTCCTCGCTCCCCCGCCCCGGTGGTTCCCGTCCCGGTGTATTCGGGGCCTGGGATCCCGGACCCGGTCCAGCCGTGGCGCCCCCTGCTGATGCACTGACCCCTTCCCCTCTCCCGGGTGCCGTCTGCCCGGTCCCTGGAAATTGGCCCTTGGAAATCTGCAAGGGGATTTGGGGCTGGTCTGTCCTGTCCTAGGACGGGGTCTCCTGAGGTCCCCCCATCAGACTGACCTTTCTCCGCCCGTGTTCACGCACTGCTCGGTCCCCCGGGGACCCTCCACCCTTGATCGTCATCTGGGTGCTCCCTGCCCGCACTGGCCACCTTCACCCCGTTCCCCGTACCTTTCAGGGAAGGTCCCTCCACAGGGCGATGCTCCGGGCCACGTCCGCCAGCTGGTACAAGCCAGCGAGGGTTCGAGGGGGCTCCGGGTCCCCGTCTGATAAGCCCGGGCTCCGAAAGCTCAGCTCCCCGTCTTCGTCCCCCGGATCCGAGGCACTAGCCCGACCTCGGAAGACCGTCTGACTGCCCCAGAATCGGCTTGGTCTCCCTGGCTTGCTCCGGGGGGGCTGGCTTAGCACTCCAGGGCTGCCGCGTGGTGTCCACGTCTGGAATCCCAGCGGTTTGGGAGGCTAAGGTCGGAGGGCCACTTGGGGCCAGGAGTTCGAGACCAGCCTGGGCAGCATGGCGAGAAACATCTCTACCAAAATAAAAACCAAAAATAAAACCCCACCACCACCCCAGGGCTGTAGGAGCCCCAAACCCCTCTTGCTCCACCTGCCCCAGTCCGAGTGTGCCCCCTACTGTCTAGAATCCGCCCGGGCCACCTGGCGAGGGCAACCACCCCCAGACGAGGCTTGGAGCTGTCAGCCTGCTGGGGAGTGGCTCCAGCTGGTAACCTCCCCGGTTCCTCACCCTGTGGAACCCTTCCCACTCACAAGCTTTCAACTGCCATCTGAAAAATCTCTTCCTTCACCCTTCCCTCCTCTTTGAGCAGCCTGAGGGCACTGCAGGGTCAAACATACTTCAAATATCCCCCAAAACTGTCCTCCACATTTTCTCAGATAACCATACTACTGTCTACTGAAGTTAGATACCAAGAACCCTCTCTTTTTTCTTTTTTTTTGAGACAGGATCTCAGGCACCCAGACTGCTGGAGTGTGGTGGCATGATCATAGCTCACTGCAGCCTCGACCTCCTGGGCTTAGGTGATCCTTCTGCCTCAGCCTCCCAAGTAGCTGGGACCACAGGTGCATGCTACCACACTTGGCTAATTTTTGTATTTTTTGTAGAGATAGGGTCTTGCCCTGTTGCCCAGGCTGGTCTCAAAGTCTTGGGCTCAAGTGATCGTCCCACCTCAGCCTCCCAAAGTGCAGGGATTACAGGCATGACTCACAGTGCCCTGCTGAGAACCATCCTTTCATCAGACATTTGTTAGGCAGTCGCTGTGATTCTGCCTCTCCCTCACTCCATCCCCATCAAGCTGATACAGCTGTATCTCCTACATATTTACCTAATCGGTCCATCTGAGCCCTTAGGCCCGTAACTACTGTTGAGCCACCTTCAAATTTCAGCTCCTCAAATCCAGCCCCCATCTCATCCCAGGGTACTAAGGGAAATGTAAATGTGACCTCCGCCAAAATCCTTCAGAAACTTATTTGTAAAACAGGATAAAGTTCCAGTTCCTGGCTGGGCACGGTGGCTCACGCCTGTAATACCAGCACTTTGGGAGGCTGAGGCGGGCAGATCACTTGAGGTCAGGAGTTAAAGACCAGCCTGGCCAACATGGTGAAACCCTGTCTCTACTAAAAATACAAAAATGGCTGGGCGCGGTGGCTCATGCCTGTAATCCCAGCACTTTGGGAGGCTGAGGCGGGCGGATCACAAGGTCAGGAGTTTGATACCAGCCTGGCCAAGATGGTGAAACCCTGTCTCTACTAAAGATACAAAAAATTAGCCGGGCGTGGTGGCACACACCTGTAATCCCAGCTACTCTGGAGGCTGAGGCAGGAGAATCACTTGAACCCGAGAGGTGGAGGTTGACAGTGAGCCGAGATTGTGCCACTGCACTCCAGCCTGGGCAACAAGAGCGAAACTTCATCTGAAAAAACAAAAGATCTGGGTGATGTGGCACGCGCCTGTAATCCCAGCTACCGGGGAGGCTGAGGCAGGAGAATTGCTTGAGCCGGGGAGGTAGGGGTTGCAGTGAGCAGAGATTGCACCACTGTACTCCAGCCAGGGCAACAAAGCAAGACTCCGATTCAAAAAAATAAAATTAAAAAGCTCCAGTTCCCCAATTTGACCCACACAGGCTCCTCCCTCTCCCTCCCTCTGGAGGACATCTGACCTGCCTGGGCCCCAACGCTCCAGTCACATGGAATCGCCTGTGGTTTCTGCACCTGCTGTTCTCTCTCCTCTAGCTCTCGACATAGCCTCATTTTGGACAGCACCTCCTCTGGGAAGCCTTCCCTAACCACTCCCCATTAATACTGCTCACTTTATTTGTCCACTGCTGGCATTGTTTTTTTTTTTTTTTTTTTTTTTGAGACGGAGTCTCGCTCTGTCGCCCAGGCTGGAGTGCAGTGGCGCGATCTCGGCTCACTGCAAGCTCCGCCTCCCGGGTTCATGCCATTCTCCTGCCTCAGTCTCCCAAGTAGCTGGGACTACAGGCGCCCGCCACCACGCCCAGCTAATTTTTTGTATTTTTAGTAGAGACGGGGTTTCACCGTGGTCTTGATCTCCTGACCTCGTGATCCACCCGCCTCGGCCTCCCAAAGTGCTGAGATTACAGGCGTGAGCCACCGCACCCGGCCGCTGGCATTGTTTTTTAATTAGCTATTCATCTGTTTGTCTTCCTCTCTAATTGACTATGAACTCTTTGGGGGCAGGACGGTGTCTTATTCAACTTTGTATAACTAGCCCTTGATAGAGAAGCAAGCACAAAGCAGTTGCACAATATGAGTTTGTGGAATGAAAACATGAACTCATGAAAAGTGGCAAAAGGCCAGGCGCGGTGGCTCACACCTGGAATCCCAGCACTTTGGGAGGCTGAGGTGGGTGGATCACCTGAGGTCAGGAGTTCGAGACCAGCCTGGCCAACATGGCAAAACCCCATTGCTACAAAAAGTACAAAAATTAGCTGGGCATGGTGGTGGGCGCCTATAATCCCAGCTACTCAGGAGGCTGAGGCACAAGAATGGCTTGAACCTGGGAGGCAGAGGTTGCAGTGAGCCAAGACAGAAAAGAAACTCAACCTTAGAATACTCAGAAATTTAAATTGTAATGAGATACAATTGTTGATGGCTAAACACACACAAAAAAATTATATATACTTTTTAGAAGCTTTAGTGGCTGGGCACAGTGGCTCACACCTGTAATCTCGGCACTTTGGGAGGCCAAGGCGGGAAGATCCTCTGAGGTCAGGAGTTCGAGAGCAACCTGACCAACCTGGCAAAACCCCATCTCTAATAAAAATGCAAAAAAATTAGCTGGACGTGGTGGCACGTGCCTGGAGTCCTGGCTACTCGAGAGGCTGAGGCAGGATAATTGCTTGAACCCAGGAGGCAGAGGTTGCAGAGCCGAGATTGTGCCACTGCACTCCAGCCTGGGCGACAGAAAGAGACTCCATCTCAAAAAATAAAAAAATAAAGAAGCTTTAGCGTATGTTACTTTATTTTTACCAAGGTAAAATAATGAGATACCATTTTTTAACTGATCAGATTGAGTGTGGGGAAATGGATTGCCCCATAATTTGTGAGAATACAAATCCAGGCAACATTTTTGGAGACAATTTGGAGTAAGTACAGAAGTGTCTAACTTCCTTACCCTACAACTCAACAACCCTGCTTCTAGGAATCTATTCTATAGAAAAACTTGCACAAATGTAAAAATAAATATGGGGCCTGGCGCGGTGGTTCACGCCTATAATCCCAGCACTTTGGGAGGCCAAGGTGGGCAGATCACCCGAGGTCGGGAGTTCGAGACCAGCCTGACCAACATGGAGAAACCCCCGTCTCTACTAAAAATATAAAATTAGCCGGGCGTGGTGGCGGGTGCCTGTAATCCCAGCTACTCAGGAGGCTGAGGCAGGAGAATCGCTTGAACCTAGGAGGCAGAGGTTGCAGTGAGCTGAGATCGTGCCACTGTACTCCAGCCTGGGCAACAAGAGCGAAACTCCGTCTCAAAAAAAAAAAATAAATAAATAAATATGGACAAAGTTGTACACTATGTCATTGCTTGTTGTATCAAAACAGATCAGAACAACGCAACCTTCCATTGGTGGGGGAATGATTTAAATAATTGTGCTAGATGGAATCTCATGTAGTCATTTTTTAAATAAAGAGAGTTAGCTTTATATTTATGGACATTGAACTATATCCAGGATATGTCGTTAAGTGAAAAAGCAAGTTGAGGCTGGCCGCGGTGGCTCATGCTTGTAATCCCAGCACTTCAGGAGACCAAGGCGGGTCAGGAGTTCGAGAACAGCCTGGCCAACATGGTGAAACCCCACCTCTACTAAAAATACAAAAATTAGCCGGGCGTGGTGGTGGGCGCCTGCAGTCCCAGCTACTCGGGAGGCTGAGGCAGGAGAATCGCTTGAACCTGGGAGGCAGAGGTTGCAATGAGCCGAGATTGCACCACTGCACTCCAGCCTGGGCCACAGAGCAATACTTTGTCTCAAAAACAAACAAAAAAAAGAAGATGAGGAATGGTATGCTTAGTATGCTAAAATTTTGTTTTTGTTTAAAATATTTGTTGACATGTACACAGAAAAACATCTGAAAGAAAGCACCTCAACTGTTGATGAGATTCTCTGAGCACTGAGATAGAAGGGGGAGGGGGGGCTGCCCCTGGCCAGGCGTGGTGGCTCACGCCTATAATCCCAACACTCTGGGAGGCCGAGGCGGTGGGGCCCTTGAGGTTGGGAGTTCCAGACCAGCCTGGCCAACATGGTGAAACCCTGTCTCCACCAAAAAACACATAAATTAGCCGGGCGTGGTGGCAGGCACTTGTAATCCCAGCCACTCAGGAGGCTGAGGCAGGAGAATCCCTTGAACCCGGGAGACAGAGGTTGCAGTGAGCCGAGATCATGCCACTGCATTCCAGCCTGGGTGACAGACTGAGACTCCATCTTAAAAAATAGGCCGGGCGTGGTTGCTCACAGCTGTAATACCAGCACTTTGGGAGGCCGAGGCGGGCGGATCACGAGGTCAGGAGATCGAGACCATCCTGGCCAACACAGTGAAGCCTTGTCTCTACTAAAATACAAAAAATTATCCAGGCGTGGTTGCAGGTGCCTGTAGTCCCAGCTACTCGGGAGGCTGACGCAGGAGAATGGCCTGAACCTGGGAGGCGGAGCTTGCAGTGAGCCAAGATCGCACCACTGCACTCCAGCCTGGGTGACAGAGGGAGACTCCGTCTCAAAATAAATAAATAAATAAATAAAATAAACCTAGGGGGGAGGGTTGCCCCTTTGCTTTTCTGACTAGGTAATATGTGAGCAAAGAATTCAAACAAGACCAAAAAGCTGCCAGGGAAAAGTAGATTCTGTCTCTCTCTTGACCCACAGACGCCTCTGGGGAGAAGGGAAATCTCTGTTTTACTTTATACATGTCTATAATGTTAGTACTTTTTATTTTTTTAACAAAGATCGTTGCTTTTTATTATACTTTATCAAATTCAATCTAGTAACAAAAGTAAAAAAGAATGTTCACTGTAGAAAATTTGCGAACTATACAAAAGTTCCAGAAGAAAATAAATATCACCTACAATCTCATCTTCCAGAGGAAAATACCATTTAGTGCCTTTCCCTTGAATCTGTTTTTATGCACATACATCCTTTTTAAAAAGTTCACAGGCCGGGCGCGGTAGCTCACGCCTGTCATCCCAGCACTTTGGGAGGCTGAGGCAGGTGGATCACGAGGTCAGGAGATCGAGACCATCCTGGCTAACATGGTGAAACCCCGTCTCTATTAAAAATACAAAAAAAATTAGCCGGGCGTGGTGGTGGGCACCTGTAGTCCCAGCTACTCGGGAGGCTGAGGCAGGAGAAGGGCGTGAACCCAGGAGGCGGAGCTTGCAGTGAGCCAAGATTGTGCCACTGCACTCCAGCCCGGGCGACAGAGCAAGACTCTATCTCAAAAAAAAAAAAAAAATTTGTCTAGCCAATCTTTTATCAGCAAACATGTAGGTTGTTTGCCATTTCAGAAAAATGTTTTGCACATGAAAGAAAGAATAGCCCTTCTGAGGCACACAGGGTCCAGGACAGCAGAGAAGTCCCTGCAGGCAACCCTTCCTGACCCCATCCTGCAGGGTCTCTGCCCAGGCCTTCCTGGCCCCCTCCGGGAGCAACGCCAGGGGCCTGGGCCAACTGGCCTGGAAGCCTTGCCTTTTCCCTGTGGAGGCGCAGAGGCCCTGGTTTGTCTGTCCTGGCCCTGGGATCATTTTCCAGCACACAGCACAGTCTAGTCCATGGGCAGTTTCGGTCCCATCCAGTCTCCCCACTCCCCAAATTCAAGGTCCTCAGGGTTCTGGTGGCCTGGAGATGCGTACAACGTTCTCATACTCAGGTTCCTCCTGCCTTTCCTCTTTAGCTTGCTTCTGGGGATCCCGTTTTGGGGAGCCACCCCCAGAGACTGGCTTCTGGACTCTCCCTGAACTCTCCATGCCAGCCCCCAGCCCCTGGGCCGCTTCCTCTGGTCTGACTGCCATAGGCCCTGTGGCCCCAGGAAGCCCAGCTTTTGGGGCTGAGTTGGGGCTCTGGCTGACAGAGCCAGAGGCCAGGCCAGGGCTGCCCTTTTTCCGATTCAGGGCCTGGCGTGGAGGCTTAGGGATGGCCCTCTTGACCTTGGGTTCTGCCTGGCCTTTCTGAAAGCTACCAAAATGGCGGAAGACAGAGCGGACAGGGCCTTCGGGTCCCTGGGGCGTCCCCGCCAGCATGTAGATGGTGGTCACGGGGCCTGAGCTCTCCTGGACACTGCCCTCAATGGCTTCCACGTGCTCAGCCACTGTCCGGCCACCAAGTGGGGGCCGCCGGTGGCCAGTGGCTGAATCCCCGGGACTGGCAGCTGCAGGAAAGGACTCGTGTGCTTCTGCTTCCTCTGGGCCTGTGGACTCTTCGGCTTCCCGGCCCTCAGGACCCGATTGTGCCCCCCGGGAGAGCCTCTTGGGCTTTCGGAGCGGGCTGGAGAGCTCCCCTGAGCTTCGGCGACTCTGTGGCGCAAACTTTGTACCTTCAGCAAAGGAGACCGATGGCCGCTTGGCCCGAGCTAGGCTGGAGGTGCGTGGGATGGCGAATGGCGTGGAGGCGTCTTCAGGGGGCGGGAAAGCACCTCCAGCCAGGCTGGCCTCTGACGACTCTGCCTGGGCCACAGGGACCATCCCTGGCAGAGGAGACAGAAGAGCTTGGCTGGAGCTGAACTGGCCACCCCAGTGCATCCTACCCACAGCTCAGCATCTTCCAGGAGGCCTCAAAAATAGGGCAAGGAAGAGGGCAAGGATGAGGAGAGTGGCAGAAGGACCAATTCACGTAGACGCTGTTACTTCTACACTCTTTTTTTTTTTTTTTTAATTTTTTTTTTTTTTTTTTTTTTTTTTTTTTTTTTGAGACGGAGTCTCGCTCTGTCGCCCAGGCTGGAGTGCAGTGGCGCAATCTCGGCTCACTGCAAGCTCCGCCTCCCGGGTTCCCGCCATTCTCCTGCCTCAGCCTCTCTGAGTAGCTGGGACTACAGGCGCCCGCCACCACGCCCGGCTAATTTTTTTGTATTTTTAGTAGAGACGGGGTTTCACCGTGGTCTCGATCTCCTGACCTCGTGATCCGCCCGCCTCGGCCTCCCAAAGTGCTGGGATTACAAGCGTGAGCCACCGCGCCCGGCCTTTTTTTTTAATTTTTGTAGAGATGGGGTCTCACTATGTTGGCCAGGCTGGTATCAAACCCCTGGCCTCAAGCAATCCTCCCGCGTCAGCCTCCCAAAGTGCTGGCATCACAGGTGTGAGTCACCACACCTGGTCTCTATACTCTTTCCTCACCACGTCTCCCTACTTTGAAATACTGTCACACTCTAACCAAGCTAAAACTCTTTTGATGGTACACAGCCACATCCCTCTCACCTCTGGGCCTTTGTGTATGCTGTTCCATCTTCCTGAAACATCATTCCCTCCTCTCCCTGACTTTCACTTGGCTAACTCCTACTGATTCTGCTAGACTCAACTGGGATACCACACACATCTTCCCTGACCCCAGTCACCGCAGCATGGCTAGCGAATGAGCCCCTACTTGTATGTCCCCCATGGAAACACATATCACTGTGTCCTGTCATTGTCTGATGACTGCTCATCTGACTCTAAGCTCGGTGAGGATAGGAATCTTCTTGTTATCTCTTGCATGCCCGGAGCCAAGAACAGTGACTAACACAGAATGGGCCCTTAGTAACTGTTTGCTGGCCGGGCACGGTGGCTCACGCCTATAATCCCAGCACTCTGGGAGGCCGAAGCAGGCAGATCCAGAGGTCAGGAGATCAAGACCATCTTGGCTAACATGGTGAAACCTGGTCTCTACTAAAATACAAAAATTAGCCGGGTATGGTGGCGGGCGCCTGTAATCCCAGCTATTTGGGAGGCCGAGGCAGGGGAATCGCTTGAACCCGGGAGGCGGAGGTTGCAGTGAGCTGAGATCACACCACTGCACTCCAGCCTGGCGACAGAGCAAGACCCAGTCTCAAAAAATAAATAAATAAATAAATAAATAAATAAATAAATAAATAACTGTTTGCTGGAGGACTAAAGAGGGGGTCGTGGTGGGCAGGGCTGCTCAGGGGCTATGTGGGCTGTTGGGGGGCTACCTTCTTGGGGTGGCACACAGTAGGCAGGACCCTCGTCTGCCTCTCCAGACTCAGGATCGGATGAGAAGGAGTCATCGGAGGCCCATCCGGCAGAGGGCGGCTCGATGAAGCTGTGGTTGAAGGGGACCTCCGGGTCGTGATGTGAGACTGCAGAGACTCCAGATCAGGCGCCTGCAGGACCTGATGCAAAGCCTTGTCCAATCCCAGCCCCCACCCCCAGTGCCCACTGACCTGTCACCCAGGGTAACTTGTGGGAGCTGAGGGAACCACAGGGCAGCGTGGAGCCCAAGCTGGTCAATGTCCCCCAGACCTGCAGCTTCATCCTGGACACAGTAGCTCCATCTCTCGCTGGCCTGAGGGAGGAGGGTAGGGAATAGTGGTCAGTACATAAGACCCACAGTGACCTGGGTCACCTTGGCAGGGTGTGACAGGGTGACTACCTCTACTTCAGTGGCACTCTACTGACTGCAGAATAAAATCTAAATGATTGAGCCGAAGATTCAGGCCTGCCACAGAACAAAGTGTGGCTCTAGAGTCAGACAGCCCTGAGTAACAACTCTGGTTCAGACGTCACCTCCCTAGGCCTCAGTTTCCGCATCTGTAACACAGATCCTATCTGTCTGTCTGTCTGTCTGTCTGTCTGTCTATCTATCCATCTATCTATCATCTATCTGAGCTTTTTGCAGGACCTGGCAGGTCTTTGTTATTATCGTCCTAGCTGAGCCCCAGCTCACCTGTCTCTCTCTCATTCTCTCTCTCTCTGTGTCTTTATTTTTTGAGACAGAGTCTCGCTCTTATTGCCCAGGCTGGAGTGCAATGATGCAATCTTGGCTCACTGCAACCTCTGCCTCCTGGATTCAAGCGATTCTCCTGCCTCAGCCTCCTGAGTAGCTGAGATTACAGGCGCCCACCACCGCGCCCAGCTAATTTTGTATTTTTAGTGGAGATGGGGTTTCACAATGTTGGCCAGGCTGGTCTTGAACTCTTGACCTCAGGTGATCCGCTCGCCTCGGCCTCCCAAAGTGCTGGGATTACAGGCGTGAGCCACTGCGCCCGGCCCACCTGTCTCAAATGACACCCCCTCCAGGAAGCCTTCCCTTGTTCCCACTCTGCTCTACCCCCACATGTGGAGGAGACTGCTCCGCTCTTCACCCTTCCTCCAACAGCACTTGCACCCGTCTTCGTGTCCCTGCAAGGGGCTTCTTGCCACCCTGGGCCAAGCACAGAGGAGGACGTGCTGTTGGACTAGGGCAGGAACTAGTCAGAGAGCACCAGACGAAGAGTCCAAAAAGGTGCAGAGGGGCTTCCTGTGTGTCAATAACCAACTAGATCACCTTGGGCCTCAATGTCCTCTGGGAATTGAGGACCATAATCCTTCCGGCCCCACACTCCCTGTTCCAAACCTCCACGCTGTTTTGAGTCTCAAAGGAGCCTGGAATGTGAAGAGGTTTCATAAAGGAACAAAGCTCTGCACAAGCCCCCCTGCGCGGGCCCCACCAGCCCAACCCTTCCTCCCCTCTCCGTCTCTCAGGCAGCTACATTCTCTGCTAAACCGCTGCACAGACATTGATGTCACTTTCCTTTGTGGGCCATCTGAGGCCTGTTCTCTTTCCCTCCTGGCCCAGAGCCGGGCTGCTCCTTCCGTGGTCCCAGCCCTCCTCCTCTGGTCCCCGCCGGTGTCAGCTCTCTGCCTCCCGCTGCAGGCTCCAGTTCACCAGCCTGGTGCCCATGCAACTCAGAAACTTCCTCATCGAAGGCTTCCGAGGAGGGCAGGCAGCTGACCCGGTGTCTCCAGTGTCTCTAGGCCATGGCCACTGCCAATTACCTCCATCACCTCTGACCCACGTGGGCGACAAGGCCAGCCCTCCTCACCCCCAACACCTCTGACCTATGTAGGTGACAAGGCCAGCCCTCCTCACCCCCATCACCTATGACCCATGTGGGTGACAAGGTCAGCCCTCCCCACCCCACAAGGAAACCAGATGCCCTCCTGCTCCCAGCCTGTGGCCTGAGCTGTGTGGGGAAGGGATGGGCTGGCGTTCACCTGTCCTTGAGGTCTGACCGGGTGGCCCAGCAGCAGCAGGCACAGCAGATGAGGCCCAGGAAGAGCAGCAGCAGAGGCACAAGGCTGCCCGCGATGAGGGCGGCGTCCCGACGGTGAGAGCCTGGGGGAGCCAGAGACGGGGGACACTCAGGCCTTCCTGTCTCCTACACATCCTGTCTTTGCTCTGAGTTGCCTGCTACCCAGAAGCTTCTTCCTGGGGGTCTCTCCCTGCCTCCGGGCAGCCCCTCTGCTGGCGTGTCCCCTCCACAGGTTCTGTGGCCCATTTCACAGGTTCTTGCCCCTGAGCCCATGTCAGTGTCCCGCCACCCCGCTGCCCATTTCATGGCTCTAGCCTGGTTTCGCAGGGGCAGGGGCTCTGTCACATCTTCAGGGGACCCCAGAGCATCCACACAGAGCTCAGGTATAAAGAATGTCTCTGGGCCGGGCACAGTGGCTCATGCCTGTAATCCCAGCACTTTGGGAGGCCGAGGTGGGCGGATCACCTGAGGTCAGGAGTTCGAGACCAGCCTGGCCAACATGGTGAAACCCTGTCTCTACTAGAAATACAAAAATTAGCCAGGCATGGAGGCGTGCGCCTGTAATCCCAGCTACTCAAGAGGCTGAGAGGGGAGAATGGCTTGAACCTGGGAGGCGGAGGTTGCAGTGAGCTGAGATCATGCCACTGCACTCTGGCCTGGGTGACAGGGCAAGACCTCGTCTTAAGGAAAAAAAAAAAAGAATGTCTCTGAAGTGCGCCCAGACTCCCTGGTGAGGAAGTTGCCCTGGAGCTCATGTGAAGGGCCCACCTTTCCCTGGCTACTGCACCCTGCAGCCTTCTTCCACCTTACCTGGCTGGCAGGACCCAGAGACAGGGTGGCAGAGTCCCTCTGGGCATTCACAAGGAACTGAGCAGTTGTTTCCATGGAAGCCGGCTGGGCAGGAGGCGTTGCAGCTATGGAGTAACATGGAGAGGCAGGCTGAGGGCTGGGTGAAGTTGGGGAGGCAGGCAGGAGACGGGCAGGGAGATTTCTGGGCACTGTCCAGGGAAGTTCAGGAAATGCTGCACACAGGCCTGACCTAGGCCCCTGGCACTCTCCTGCCCCCGGGGACCCCCGTCCTCACCTGGGCCCCCAGTAGCCGGCACTGCAGACACATTCCCCTGTCACAGCATCACAGGCCCCCTGAACACAGGTGGGGCAGGTAGAGCCACAGTCTTCCCCAAAGGTGCCAGTGGGGCAGGGGTCTTCACACCTGGGGTGAGGCAAGACTCGGGGAAGGGGAGAGCAAGGCAGGCCTGGCCCCCACCGTGGGGCCCCACCCCTCCGCCCCGGGCTCCTGGACTCAAGGACCCAACTGGCCACTCCTCAGCAGTGAAGCTCAGGTGCAAATAGGGCCTTGAACTTGGGGCCGAATCCAGCAGGTGACAGACAAGTCCCCAGAGGGGGAGGAGGGCAGGAAGCCTCAGAGGGGAGGGAGCTGGGATCCTGCCCAGGCCCCCCAGAACCCATTGCTGTCCCCTAGTCTTCAACAGGAGGGAGGCCCCTGGGGCCGCATGAACCTGTGTATCGGGGAGGGGTGGTGCTCTCAGACACAGCCGCTGAGCTGAGGGTCCTGGGGGGAGGTGTACCTCACCCTGAACAGAATGGTGCCCTCACCTGGGCCCCAGCCAGCCAGGGTCACAGCGCTGACAGTGGCCAGTATCTGGCTCACAGGCCTCCCCATGTTGGCAGTGAAGGCACTGCTGTTCGCAGCTCTCGCCAAAGGTGCCAGGCAGGCAGGGCTGCTGGCACTGGGTCCCATTCCAGCCCGGCTCGCAGGACTCACAGCTGCCCGTGTCTGGGGAGCATGGCTCATTGTGTTTGCAGTGGCCACAGCTGGGAAGAGAAGGGCTTCGTGGGAGCAGTGGGGGTGGATGGATGGAGCACCCACTCCTCCAATCCCTGTACTCCACGCAGGCCTTCGGGGGCCCTGGAGAGTGTTTGGGTCCCACCTGGGTCACTCAGGCAGGTTTGCACCTCAGTTTCCCCACGTTGTACAATGAAGACAAATGAGAGCTCTTACAGGACCCCACCCCTTTCCTTTGAAGCATCTGCTCTGTGACCATCTTTCCCTGGGTCCCAGGGTCATCAGCAGCCAGCAGCCCAGCCAAGGCAGGCAAGTCACCACCAAGCTCTGAGTCCCGTTTGCCAGGTCTGCCAGGTCTTCCCTCCTGCTCTTTTCACTTTTCCTTCTTCCACACTGAGCCGCCCCCAGGTCTGGCGTGAATGGGACTCAGTAGTGTCTTCTGCCCCATCATACAAAATACAAAAAATGTAAAGTGTTTTCACCCAGGGGTCCTCAAACCCTGGGCCATGGACTGGTACTAGTCTGTGGCATGTTAGGAACTGGGTGGCAGCATAGAGATGAGCAGCGGGGGAGCCTGACTGCCTGAGCTCTACTGCCAGCCAGATCAGCGGCGGCCTTAGATTCTCACAGGAGCGCCAGTCCTATTGTGAACTGCGCACGGGAGGGTCCAGGTTCCACGCTCTTTATGAGGCTCTAATGCCTGATGATCTGTCACTGTCTCCCACCACCCCTAGATGGCACCATTGAGCTGCGGGAGAACAAGCTCAGGGCTCCCACTGATTCTGTATTATGGTGAGTCATATAATTATTTCATTATAGATTACAGTGTAATAACAGAAAAATTGTCTGCCACGAAACCAGTCCCTGGTGCCAAAAGGTTGGAGACCACTGTTGTTACCAATATAATTTCACATGTGCCATATCTTAATTTCCCATTGATGCCTAACAGTTACCTGAAGGTTCTCCCTCAGATGCTTCACTAGCTGGGATCATATACTTGGGTTAGATCCATTAGTGGGGAGAAGAAGGGCAGTTTATAAAAGCCATTTAGCTGGTCCTGACCAGCATTTTTATTTTTTATTTTATTTTATTATTATTTTCTTTGAGACGGAGTCTCGCTGTGTTGCCCAGGCTGGATGGAGTGCAATGGCGCCATCTTGGCTCACTGCAACCTCCGCCTCCCGGGTTCAAGTGATTCTCCTGCCTCAGCCTCCCAAGTAGTTGGGATTACAGGCGCCCACCACCACGCCCGGCTAATTTTTGTATTTTTAGTAGAGACGGGGTTTCACCATGTTGGTCAGGCTCGTCTTGAACTCCTGACCTCAGGTGATCCGCCCGCCTCAGCCTCCCAAAGTGCTGGGATGACAGGCGTGAGCCACCGCGCCCAGCCAGGGATGAAATTTCTTATTGTGAGTGCAGCCGGTCAAAGTTTGAAAGCCACTGAGCCCTAAAGGGACCTTGCCCAGGACCCTTGGCCACTCTATCCACTTATTATCTACATTTGGCTTGCTAGCAGTGCTAGTATTTTTTGCACAGCAGTAATCGATGAAACGAGCAGGTGGGGCTGGACCTGAGGCAACAAAGGGTTTTTAAAGTTTTTGTTTTGTTTTGTTTGAGACGGAGTCTCGCTCTGTGGCCCAAGCTGGAGTGCAGTGGTGCGACCTCGGCTCACTGCAACCTCCGCCTCCAGGGCTCAAGCGATTCTCCTGCCTCAGCCTCCTGAGTACCTGGGACTACAGGCGCGGCCCGGCTAATTTTTGTGTTTTTAGTAAAGACGAGGTTTCACCATGTTGGCCAGGATGGTCTCGAACCCCTGACCTCAGGTGATGCACCCGCCTCAGCCTCCCAAAGTGCTGGGATTACAGGTGTGAGCCACCCCACCTAGCCGTCTTTTCCCCTTTCTCGTCCCTCTGCTTTGTATGTTTTTTGAGAGGAGCACGGCGAAGCCCTGACCCCTCCTCCCGGCGCCCCGCCCCGGCCACCTGTCTCCGCTCCACCCTGCCCGCTCACCTGTCTGACCTCAGGTGATCCGCCCGCCTCAGCCTCCCAAAGTGCTGGGATGACAGGCGTGAGCCACCGCGCCGAGCCAGGGATGAAATTTCTTATTGTGAGTGCAGCCCGCTGCCTGTGTCCCAGCCCCGCTAACCTGTGTCCACCTCAGCCCCCTCCCGCGACCGCCCATCTGTGCCCGCCCCGCCCCCACCCTGCCCGCTCACCAGTTTCCACCCCGCCCCCGCCCCGCCCCGCCCACCGGTGTCCGCCGCGCCCCGCCTGCTCACTTGTGTCCGCCCCCGCCCCGCCCGCTCACCTGTGTGCGCACTGCACCCCGTGGCTGCCTGCCGGGCAGGGCAGCTCGCAGCGCGCTCCGCGGAAGCCGGGCGGGCAGGTGCACTCGCCGGAGGCGGCGCTGCAGCGGCCCCGCACACACTCGCACTGCTGCCGGCATTCGGGACCCCACCAGCCCGGCCGGCAGGCGCAGCGGCCCGAGTCCTGCTCGCACGGGGAGCCGTGGCAGGCGCAGCGGAAGCTGCAGCGGCGCCCCCACCAGCCCGGCTTGCACACGCAGGCGCCCGTGGCCTGCTCGCAGCGCGCCGCCGCGGGGTTGCACTGGCACGGGCGGCGGCACGTGGACGACCACCAGCCCGGTTCGCAGTGGCACACGCCGGTCGCGGGGTCGCAGCGCCCGTGGGGGCCGCAGGCGCACGGGAACTCGCAGCGGGCGCCCCAGCGGTCGGCCTGGCACTGGCAAGCGCCCGTGGCTGGCTCGCACTGGCCGTGCGGGTGGCAGGGGCAGCTCTCACGGCAGTCGGGGCCCCAGTACTGGCCCGGGCAGCCTGCGGGGGTGGGGACGGGAGGGGTCAGCGGGCTCAGGGCCGCGGGCAAACCCTTACCCTGCATCCCCTTCCGCAAGGAAAAGGGGCGCTGGGCCCACCCTCCAAGAGCCGGGGACAGACCCTCGGAACATCCGGCAGCCTGTCCTGGGCAACACTCACTTCCTGTCCGCTCTGACCTACAGAAAACCCTTAGCCATTAGTGGGAGGCTCAGCCTGCCACTTCACGTTCCAGAACACACTCAGAGATCCTGAGTGGGCAGGGGACTTGCCCAGAGTGTGGCACCGAGGTTGGTGGGCCTTCCTCCACGCTTGCTCCTCTCCGCCCAGATGGATCTCTGCTGGGCTGGAGGAGAGCTGGCTTCCTCCCGATCTCAGGCCTGGATACTGCCCGCCAGGGTGTCAGGAGAAGCCACCTTTCCCCTAGTGATTCCTTGATTCCTGGTGCCCACCCTCTGGCTCTCCTGCTTCCCAACCCCTTTCCCTTCCCTCTCTTTCTGCCAGAGAGGGCAGAGAGCCCGGCCAGGGGCCCCCTTCCATCTGTCGCCCATGTATAAGGCATATGTGGGAAAGACAAGTAATACACTCATTTTGCAATGAAGGGGAATCACAGGTTTTCTGAGAAGTGGAAGAGGAAGATGCTCAGGTAGGCAGCGCTTTGTGGACGTGGGTAAAAACCCGGTGACTCAGGCCATCTCTCGGGAGTGTGTGTCACTTCCTGTCTCTGGATTGCAATTCCTCAGTGAAGCTGGGAGGGATTCTGGCCCTGCTGTTCTGAGGCTGCATGGCTACCTGCCTTGCCTGCCCCCACACCACTGCCCCCCTAC
Organism: Symphalangus syndactylus; assembly: GCF_028878055.3. Taxonomy (NCBI): domain Eukaryota; kingdom Metazoa; phylum Chordata; class Mammalia; order Primates; family Hylobatidae; genus Symphalangus; species Symphalangus syndactylus. The sequence goes on along the minus strand of NC_072442.2, from coordinate 67,549,546 downwards.
CCAGCTCTGCCCAGCAACTTCATCTGGCCCTTGAGACTCACGGGAGCTGCAGCGGGCCCCAAAGAATCCAGGCTTGCATCGACAGAGGCCCGGCTTCACACACACCTCGTCTTTCTGGCAGGCGTCCAGCCCCTCACAGATGGCTGAAAGACACCCCACCCAGGTTGGAAAGACGGGAGCAGAACCAGGGGACACCCCTGCCCTCTCACTGGCTCCAGGGGCCATGCCTCCTCAAGAGGTGCCCCTTCAGGCCTGGGGGACGTCACAGGAGAAACCCTGGCTCCTGGTATCAGGAGGGGCAGGCTCCAGGGGGTAGGAAGGAAGGGTTGTCACTGGGCTACGGCCTCCCTTCTCCTTGGCTGAGGGTCTGTCCTGGCTACTCACGGACGGTGCATTCTTGATCCTTCTGCCTCCAGCCTGCGCAGCACTGCAGCTCAGCAGAGGGGCTGTGGGGCAAAAAGGGGTCAGCCGGACATGGCGCGGGGTGCAGCCTGGCCCCGAGCGAGGTGGATCACTGTCTCTGGCTGAAGTGGGGGAGGCTGCCTTAGTCCCCTGGAGAGGCCTAGCGGATCTTTATAGCTAGGGTCCCCAGCCCCTCCCCTCTCCTTCCCTGACCCTTCCACCATCCGCCCTGGCTAGCCACTACCTGCCAGACCGCCATCAGCAGCCCCTTCCTTTCAGCCTAAGCCCCCTTCCTAGTCTCCTCCTTCCCCTAACGACCTCAACACCGGTTCAACCACCAGCATCAGACTCCCACGAGACCCACCTGCTGGCCACACAGACGTGCTGCCCATTGGGGTCCAGCTCTGACCCCTGAGTCCCCTGAGTCCAGAGCAGCAGCAGCGGGAGCAGCAGCCCCAGCCCCATAGCGGCCAGCTCGGTGGGAGGGCTCAGGTTCATCTGGCCCCCACAGCTCCCAGCCCCCTCCCTGCTTCCTCTCAGGGCTTTTCCTGAGGAAACCAGGCCGGAGGGGCGGGCTGCCATGAGGCACCTCCCTGAGAGGGAGGGGGTGGCTGGAAAGACTGACACTCAAAAAAAGAAAGGGAAAGGAAGGCAATGGCAGGGCTGACTGGCCTGGGCCTGGAAGGGCCAGAAGAATGAAGTTGCAGGTCCCTGGGTGCCGGGGCCAGGGAAGGGGGTGGAGTGAGGGTGGGAGCCACGGCTTTCCATCAAGCCACACTCCCAAAGCAAGGCCTGAGCTCCAAGAAGCCACCCCACCCAGTGACGGAGCAAGGAGACCCGCGAGGACCCCTCAGCCAGCCTCTGCTCCTGGCAGGGTTGGGAGGCGGCACAGACGTGGACAGACAGGCGAAGAACAGTTTCTGTGTATTACGGGCAGTTCTTTATTACATGAGCTCAGGCCGTCTGCACAAAGCCCTGGGAGGTAGGCAGTCAGCTCTCATTTCACGGATGGGGAAACTGAGACGCAGAGAGGCACTCTTGTATCTGGCCCCAGAGGCTCGGTACAGACGTAGAGTGGGAGGCAGGCTGAGCCCCCGTCCTGCCCTGGTGCAGGCCAGGATTGGGGCAGACCCCTGACGAGGGCTGCGAAGGCGGGAGCCCTGTCCTCATTTGAGACCACGCATCCTTCCACAGCCAGACCCCTAAGTCAGGCCTCTGGGGCGGCTGAGGCCCCCAGACAAAGGTGTTCGTGGAGGGCAGAACAGGGCGGATCAGGAGCTGGCGACTGTGGTTGGGCCTCCTCTTCTCCCCCTAGCTTGCTGGGTGCAGGGCTGCTGGTCTCATCCTCAGAGGATTCGGCTTTACCCCGATACCATAGACCAAAGCTGGAGAGAGACAGCCAGAGGCACTTTGAGCGAGGAAGCCAGAGAGGTCAAGGATATGGGTGAGGGCAGGGGCTGGTGAGAAAAGGGGAGAGGGGGAAGAAAGGGCAGCCTGAGGGAGTGTGAAGGTGATGGGGGCCAGGGCCAGAGAAGCAGGAGGGGAGGGTGTGCTTAGAGCCAAGCACAGCAGGGTGACAGGCAGAGAAGCGGGAAAGGGGATCCTGAGAAGGACCAGCCAGGGCCCTTCCTCCCTCCCCACACTCTTGCCCTTCCCCTTCCCCTTCCCCCAACATACAAACTCTGTATTTTGGACTCCGGGGGTGGGGGAGGATCTCCCTTATCATCGGAGAGCAGAAGCCACGAGCCATCCTCATCGTCACTGAGACAGAGGAGAGAGGAGAAGTGAGGGCCATTGATCAAGGCCCCGAGGGACAACAGGAATCCAGCAGGGGGGATGGAGGGACTGCAGGGACCCTGGGGTTGGTGAGAAGGCAACCCTGAGGAGATGCAGGATGTCGAGGCTTTAATTTTTAATTTTTTTTTTCTTTGAGACAGGGTCTCGCTCTGTGGCCCAGGATGGAGTGCAGTGGCGCGATCTCAGCTCACTGCAACCTCCGCCTCCCAGGTTCAACCGATTCTCCTGCCGCAGCCTCCTGAGTAGCTGGGATTACAGGCGCCTGTCCCCACGCCTGGCTAATTTTTGTATTTTTAGTAGAGACAGGGTTTCACCATGTTGGCCAGGCTGGTCTCGAACTCCTGACCTCAGGTGATCCACCCACCTCAGCCTCTCAAAGTGCTGGGATTACAAGCGTGAGCCACCGCGCCCTGCCAAGGCTTTATTTTATAGCTTGACACACAGCAGGCCCTGACACAGCCGCGGCTACAGTTTCACCCCGGTGAGAATAAACAGACCCAGCCAAGACAGGAACTTGAAGAATGAATGTGGAGAGGCAGCGTTGTCAGGCAGAATGGACGGCAGGCAAGGCAAGGGGAGTGGTGAGATCCAGGGAGAAGGGCGCAGGCTGGACAGCGGACACGGGACACAGCCAGACCAGGTCAGCAGGCCCTAGAAGCGGCCAGGCTAGGGAGGCTCAAGGGGTGACCAGGTTGGGGTGACAGCCTCAGTCTGAGACAGTGGGCTCAGAGGGTGACCAGGCTGGGTCATCAGGCTCAGCAGAATGAGGGAGGGAGGCCTGGCTCAGTGGGAATGCAGGCAGGGACCTACCTGCTCTCTGCTTCCTCTGGTGTCCCTAACATCTTGGCCTTGATCTTCTTCCGCTGCTTCCGGACAGCCACCTTCATGGCCTCAAGCAGAAGGCCGGGGACCCGGTGGTCTGTGAGCAGCTCCCTACAAAAGAGGGGCAGGGAGGGAGAAAGCCCCGGTGATGCCAGCCATGGGGATGCCAGCAGTGGAGATGCCAGCCGCAGGCATCACTCCTGGTACCTGTGCACGCAGCTCTTCCCTGAACACCTGAAGCGCTCTGCCTTGCTGACACCCTCAGACCTTAGCTTAGGTGGCCCCGTGGCCCCCTCCTAGGAGAGCTGCCCTGGCTGCTGCAGCTGCGACCCTTTGCACTGTCCCTCTCCCCTGTCTGGATGACGTTGCAGGAGGGCAAGGGCTGTGCAATTCATGTCCTCCCAGTTCCCAAGGCAGGCCTTGCACATGTCACTTTGGACGTGTCAATGACTGGAGAATGATGTGGGGTGATCGGAGGCCCCCCGGCTTCCCAGCGTCCTCACCGCTGGAAGTAGGCCAGCTCCTCCTTGAGCAGGAACACTTTGGCTTTGAGTTCATTCCTCTCCTGAAGGATCTGCTCAAACTCCTCCCGACTGAAGCGGCACTGCCCTGCCTCCGAGGGGCACCCCAGCTGCTGTGCAGCCTCTGCCTTTGGAAGGACAGGCATGGTCAGAGGGTCGCCTCGGCTGGCGCTCCCCCGCCCCAGGGCCATCATGGGAATGCTAGAGGAAGTGACGGGCCGGGAGACTTGGGGGGCAAGGGTGCCCCAACAGATAACAGAGCAGTGCTCCAGCTGAGAGTGGGGGCCGAGGCCGGCCGGGGGCGCATATCTGTCTGCCACCTCCCCGCTTCCTGGCCCACCTGCTGTGCAGCATGCAAACCTTGCCCGAGCGCCCACCGAGCGCTGGACGCTGAGTCCTGGGCTGGGTCCTTGCCTTCATACGGCACTCACCGGGTCCTCAGGGTTCCCCGGGGCGCCTGCGCCGGTGGTCGCCCATTCGGGCTCCTGTCCGTACTGGTGCCTGGGCCGCCCGGCCTGCCCCCGCGCTCGCTCTTTAGCCTGCGGAGTCGCAGCTTCGCCAGGCTGCTGGAGCTCCCTCTCGCGGTCCTGCGCGGCGCGCAGCTGGGTCTGCACTGCCGCCAGCTTGTGCCGCAGCTCAGCGTTCACCAGCAGGAGGCGCTGCAGCTGCTCCTGCAACTGGGAGCGGAGCAAAGGGTGGGGTGGGCGGGGCACCGAGGGCCTCTGGAGCCCGCCCCACCCCGCGCCTGCCTCTCTCCGCCCCGCCCCCGGAGCCCCGCCCCGCCCCCGGAGCCCCGCCCCGCCCCCGGAGCCCCGCCCCGCCCGCGCCCCGCCCTCACCGCCTCGGTCTCCTGGCCGCGCTGCCGCAGGTCGCGGTTGTGCGCCCGGAGTTCGTCACGCTGTCGGTCCGTGACCTCCTTGAGCTGCCGCAGCAGCGCGCGCTCCTCTGAGGAAGGGGCGTTCTTAGCGGCGGCGCGCGGCCCGCGGGAGGGAGGGGAGGACCCGAGCCGGTCGCCACCCGCCCTGCCCTGGCCGGGGCTGCGCTTACCCTGTGGCCCCGCGCGCAGCTCCCTGCGGAGGCGCTCGTTCTCCTCCCGCAGCCGCCGCAGCTCCTGCTCCGCTTGCTGCGCCGACACCTGCAGCTGGGGAGACCCGAATCTCAGGCTTCGGCCCTGTCGGCCCCGTGGGTGGCAAGGGGAGGGCCGTGACTCACCGAGTCCGGGGCGGGCCCCACGGCAGCCTGTTCCAAGAGCTCCAGAGCTCGCACCACTAGCGGCACCAGCCCGGCCGCCGCCTCCGGTCCAAAACGGCGCGCCAGATCCTGCAGCTCAGTGCCCAGGGCCCCAGCTAGATGGTACACAAGCTCCGCGGCCGTTCCCGACCCCGCGGCCTCCCGAGACCCCCAGCCAGGCGCCCCAGGCGCCGCCCTCCTGGGCTCCATGTCTCCCAGAGACTTAGGGCTGCGACCCCCCGCCCCCCACCCCCAACTAGGACGGGGAAAAGCCAAACAGTTCCGCCCCAGGAAGCCGTTTAGGGCGGTGTGGGCGGGGTAGAAGCGAGAAGGGTGGGGAGGAACGAGGAAGGGAGAAGGCGTGGGGAAGGGAGATAGTGCCCTAGGCCCCCTGGGCCCTGTCCTTTCTACTCCCAAGGTCACAGGAAACAGGACAGCCAACTTCCAGCCAGGCGTCCAAGAGCTGAGGCTCAGGGCTGCCAGTGGCCACTTTGGTGGCGCCCTCCCCACAGGCCCAATCCAGGCTCCGCCCGTTTGCAGTCATGGGGCCAACTTGGCAGTGGCCCGCTCCAGGCGAGAGGTGACAGGTAGGCGGCCGGTCTCTGGCCTCCGCCCGGCTGTACACAAACTGCCTGCCTGTGTTCTTGTTTTCCTGTCCAGGACTGAGACAGAAAGCTTAAAGGGCTGGGCGTGACACCACAGCCGCTCAGCACAAGCCGGAGTTCCTAGACCCGGGAAAGGGCAACTGCTCCCACAACTGTGGAAAGGAGGCGAGGGCTTCCAAGTAGTTTCGTAGAGAAAGCAGCAAATGTGGTCAAGGCAGCGGAGTGTGAAAGCCCAGCCCCGCCTCAGGTCTCCACTGAGTTCTGGGACTATCTCCCCCGAAGCCCTGAACAGGAAGGGGCCTCACACTCCTCCTTCACAGCTGAGCCCAGCACCTTGCTGTGAACCGCTCCAGTCCAGCCTCCTGTTAGACCTAAATCCAGAATTTGAGTTCGGGGGAAAAAAAAACAAACCTGCCCCTGAACTCCTGTTTATACAAAATTTATTACAATATTTTATTCAGGATGACAAGCCTTCAGGAGGTCACCACCACAAGCACAGACAGAGGGAAAGAGGCCAAACTGCTGAATGTCAGTGGCCTGTCTGGAGGGGCTGAGGCTGCAGCCTCGGGAGGCTGAAGCAGGAGGCAGGAAACAGGCACTAGGCATACAGGTCCTCCCGGTCCGCAGAGTAAACCTCCCCCTCCTGCAGGAGAGCGAAGTTGAGGAAGTGGGAAGGCCTGTGCACCTCGTGGTAGAACTCTTTGGGGTTCGCCAGCTGCAGCTCATATTTCATGTTGGGGTCATGCCGAACACCTTCGGGGAGAAGGAAACAGCCAGTGTTAACAGGGCTCCTGCCTCATGCGGCCTGTGCCACCTCCAAGCCAGCCAGGCCCCAAGTGCAAAGGGCAATGGCCTCACCTTATCCCTACTTCTACCCCCACATCCCCAGGCTCCTTCCACCTACCCATAAAGTTGTAGTTCCATGAGGACTGGGCGGGGACCATGAAGAAGCCCAGGAAGCGGTCGGACAGCAGCATCTGCACCCTCTCGTAGTGCGAAGGCAGGTAGCCCTTGGGGTTGTTGCCCTTGTCTGTGTTCTGGCGGCCCCACTCGTAGCCACTGGGGGTCAGCTTGTAGGCCGTCAGCGTACAGGAGCCTGGTGTGAAGCTGGGGGAGGGACGGGGACCAGAGTAACAGCTCGGGCCACTGTTCTGGGCCCTGGCCTGCAATCCCTGCCCCTCCATACTTCCTCCCAAGGAGCCCAGGCCCACCTGCATGTGATGATAATGGTCTTCTCGCCATCCCAAGATGGGTTGTCAGCCATGATCTTGGCGTGGGTGGTGACATCCTGGGGTGATAACTGCGGGGACTCATTGGGCTGAGTGTGGATCCAACCTAAGGGTTCCATCTCCTATAGGTAAAGAGGAGTACAGAGCTGAATCCCACCCACAGACAGGAATCACACCGGCTTTTCCACACTCCCAGGCTCCATCACTCCCCATTACCTTGAGGTACTCATGCTGGGGCAGCTGGCCAGGCAGGTGCACGGTCTGGTGAGTGCCCCACTGCGGCACCATCACGATGCAGCGGATCTCCTTCACCTGGGGGTTATCTGGTGGGCTCACCCCATATAGGTATCCTGCAATCTGGAGACAAAGGGGTCAGGAACCAAAACTCTTCTTAGTACCAGCTCAGAGTTGGAGCTGCCGGCCCTCTGTTTCCTTCTTTCTCCCAAGAACACGGACAGAGTTTCTTAAAACGTGATCAGAACTCCCTGTATCAGAATCAGCTGGGGTGCTTGTTCAAAATGTTAAACATGGACCTCATCTCGGACTTACCACGTCAGAATCTCCTGAGTGGGGTTCAGGAATCTGCGCTACTCACAAGCTCCCCAGCTGATTATTAAGTATAGTATTCATAAGCAAATGAGCATACATAAAGCTCAATGTATTTTCACAAGCTGAAAACATCTGGAAAACCAGCACTTGGTGCTATTTTAAATTTTACATTATCACCAACAAAGTAAGAGGATCTGTTTACTATAAACTCACCCACACAGGATATTAACAATCTTTTCAAATTTGCCAACCTGACAGCCACTAAATAGTGCGTCTGAGATGGAGTCTCACTCTGTCGGCAAGGCTGTAGTGCAGTGGTGTGATCTCAGCTCACTGCAACCTCCGCCTCCTGGGTTCAAGCAATTCTCCTGCCTCAGCTTCCTGAGTAGCTGGGACTACAGGCACATGCCACCACGCCCCGCTAGTTTTCATATATTTAATAGAGACGGGGTTTCGCCATGTTGGCCACGCTGGTCTTAAACTCCTGATCTCAAGTGATCCACCCCCCTTGGCCCAAAATGATGTTTTATAAACTATGACTATCCCTGATACACTAGTAAAGTTATGCATCTTTTCTCTTTTTTGAAGCAGGGTATCACTCTGTCACCCAGGCTAGCAGGCAGTGACATGATCTCAGCTCACTACACTCACCACCCTCCAGGATCAGGTGATCCTCCCACCTCAGCCTCCTGAGGAGCTGAGATTACAGGTGTGCGCCACCATGCCTGGCTAGTTTTTTTTTTCTTTTGTAGAGACACCATTTCGTCATGTTGCCCAGGCTGGTCTTGAACTCCTGGGCTCAAAAGATGGGCCCACCTCGGCCTCCCAACAGTGCTGGGATTACAGTCATGAGCCACTGTGCCCAGCCTGGAGTGCAGTGGGGTCATCAAAGCTTACTGCTTGTGTTCAAGCAACCTCAGCCTCCTGAGTAGCTGGGACTACAGCCACGTTTTTTTTGTTTTGTTTTGTTTTTTTAGACAGGGTCTTGCTCTGTTGCCCAAGCTGGAGTGCAGTGACGCGATCTTGGCTTACTGCAACCTCCACCTCACCTCCCGGGTTCAAGCAATTCTCCTGTCTCAGCCTGCCTAGTAGCTGCAACTACAGGCGCATGCCACCATGCCTGGCTAATTTTTTGTATTTTTAGTAGAGACGGGGTTTCACCCTATTGGTCAGGCTGGTCTCAAACCCCTGACCTCAGGTGATCCACCCACCTCGGCCTCCCAAAGTGCTGGGATTACAGGCATTAGCCACTGTGCCCAGCCTAGTGTTGGGATTACAGGCGTGAGCCAGCGCACACACCTGGTCAGGAATTTGTTTCTGACCATATCTGTTCTCTTCCAAATACTATCAGGCCAATACTACATTTACTACCTTCTCTCAGCTGCCACAGCTTTTGCTATCTCATGGGGCCAAAACCCTCCTCGTTGTTTTGGCTATCCTTGTATAATTACTCATCCATGAATCTTGAAACCAGCATCTCAAGTTCCAGACAATCTCAGGTCTGAGTTTTAGGCACAAAATGTGTTGGGCACACACTGTGGCCTAGCTGAGTCCACTTACTCACTTGGGCCCGAAGGTCAGATATGCAGATGAACTTCTTAAGCACATTCTTAGGAAGGATGTAGGTGTAGCCAGTCTCCTTGATGTCGTCAGATGAAACATAGATGTGATTGGTCCTTAGGTGCAGGTTGGCAGCAGAGATAGCCCTAAAAACAGGCAGGGAGTGTCAGCATTGCTCAGCCCAGCACCTTAGGTAGTGCAGCCGGCCTTTCCATCCCCACCCTCTTGCCCGACAGTACCTGACCCTCCACTCAGTCTTGGATGAGAAAGTCTGGGTCTCATAGTTGCTGGTGGTGGAGGTGATGATCTCATCACCATGCTTGTTGACAGTGCGAGTCTGTGTTGCCGTCAGCTGCGACTGTTCCTTGGTCTGCTTCTCGATCTCAGCGATCTGCTGCCGCTGCTGTGACGGTGCCGAGATCTCCATACCCAGGATGATGTCTCGAATTTCTGATTGTGTCAGTGATGCCACGTTCACACTGTGGGGATAGTGTGGGTTCTATTACAAGGATCCCTTCCCCTTGGTCACTTTTGCCTCAATGGAAAGGGTGTAACTTGGTAGGACAGGGCAGCCTATACTCATGCCCCAGACAATCCGCAAGAGCTGCTTCTACAGGAAGTGTGAAACGGAGGTGCACTAACACTTCCAAGATTTGTCAGATCCAAGCAGGACGGCGGCACACTGCGTGTGCACCTTCCCACTGTTCAGCATCCGTAAACCCCACGCTTCCTTGACCAAAACAATGCTCTGGCAGGAAACAATTCTCAGAAATGGAAACCCCAGAAACCCTAGACTACTGGTTCTTAATCAGAGGTGGTATTGTCCGTCACCCTATGGATAGTTTTGGTTGCCACGATGACAGGGAGGGAGACGGGGGGAGGAAGGTGTGTCTGTGTTGGTAGCAGTCTTGGATACTTAGGGTCTCGGATGTTCAAGATTCTTACCATGTATGGACAGTAAAGAAATGCCCTGTTCGAAATGGCAACAGTGAGAAACAATGGCCAAGAGTCAGACTGAAGCCCTAAAACACGGACGCTTCCCATACTATTGGAAGACACTGCCGTATCTCTCTTCTATGAGACTCTGTAAGATAACTTCTTTCCTTGTTTTCAAGACAGGGTCTCGCTCTGTCGCCCAGGCTGGAGTGCAGTGGCATAATCATGGCTCACTGCAGCCTCAAACTCCCGGGCTCAAGCAAGCCTCCTGCCTCAGCCCCCAAGAAGCTGGGACTACAGGCGTGTACCACCACACCTGTTTTAAATTTTTTTTTGGTAGAGATGGGGTCAGTCTCTTTTGGTGATCAGGCTGGTTTCAACTCCTGCCTCGTGCAATCCTCCCACCTTGGCCTCCCAAAGCGCTGGTATTATTAGCATGAGCACTCAAGCCTGGCTAAGACAAGATAATTTCTTGAGAAACTTCTTTATTTTTTTGGAGACAGAGTCTCACTCTTGTCACCTAGGCTGGAGTGCAGTGGCGCGATCTCGGCTCACCGCAACCGTTGCCCACAACGTTCAAGCAATTCTCCTGCCTCAGCCTCCTGAGTAGCTGGGATTACAAGTGAGCACAACTGCACCCGGCTAATTTTTGTATTTTTAGTAGAGACGGGGTTTCACCATGTTGGCCAGGATGGTTTCAAACTCCTGACCTCAAATGATCTACCCACCTTGGCCTCCCAAAGTGCTGGGATTACAGGTGTGAACCACCACACCTGGCCTTCTTGAGAAACTTCTAAGCCTAAGTGCTTCCAAACCCCAGAAAACCATATATAGACCTCCTGTCTGTCTCCCCACCAGCACTGCTCACTTGTTTTTCTTGCCGTAGTCAGCCAAGATCAGATCCTTGAGCTGCACCTCGACCTTGATCCATTCTTCGTCAGTCAGAGTGGGCCAGATGTGGTGTGGTTCTGTAATAGTAGTCTTGTCTGGCTTCAGGATCACTTTTGCCCTATCATTGTTCACATGTAGGGCACGCAGAATCAGGATGAGACGGGAGAAGGCCTGGGAAAAGATTTGGAAGAGTGGGGTAGGTCAGCTGCTTGAGGCTCTCCCGCTTTAATCCTAATCTTTCATGAAACCCAAGACTTTTTTTTTTTTTTTTTTTTTTTTTTGAGACGGAGTCTCGCTCTGTCGCCCAGGCTGGAGTAGAGTGGCATGATCTTGGCTCACTGCAAGCTCCGCCTCCCGGGTTCACACCATTCTCCTGCCTCAGCCTCCCGAATAGCTGCGATTACAGGCGCCTGCCACCACACCCGGCTAATTTTTTGTATTTTTAATAGAGATGGGGTTTCACCGTGTTAGCCAGGATGGTCTCGATCTCCTGATCTCATGATCCGCTGCCTCGGCCTCCCAAAGTGCTGGGATTACAGGTGTGAGCCACTGTGCCTGGCCTTTTTTTTTTTTTGAGACAGTCTCACTCTGTCGCCCAGGCTGGAGTGCAGTGGTGCCATCTCAGCTCACTGCAACCTCTGCCTCCTGGGTTCCAGTGATTCTGGTGCCTCAGCCTCCCGAGTAGCTGGGACTACAGGTGCGTCCCACCACACTCAGCTAATTTTGTTGTATTTTTAGTAGAGATGGGGTCTCATCATGTTGGCCAGCCTGATCTTGAACTCCTGACCTCAGGTGATTCACCCACCTCAGCCTCCCAAATTGCTGGGATTACAGGGGTGAGCCACTGTGCCCGGCCCCAAGAGTTGATTTTTAACTTTAAGGTCTTAAACTCTCATGAAAGTCAACAGAGTTCTCACCCAATCTATAGGCTAAAAATGTGAAAATGGCAAAAACCTAAGACATAGGATCTTCTCCTAACCCTAAACCTACTCCTCCTCCAGCGGTCTTCTCTTCCCGAGGTTCATACCGTGTAAGATGAAATAGTCTTGAGCCAGTCATCATAGAGGTTGAAGAGAACCATCTGGGGCTCAGTGGCTTTAAGGATGAGATCCCCAAACTTTTCCACCTTGAGACATGCCTGGAAAGGGAGTTGGAGCTCCGATCCTTTGATGACAATATTGGGGAAGTCCAGTAAGTGCACCTAAGACAAGATCAAGTCCAAGATGAGAAACAGCCTAAAAGTCTCAAGGTCTCTTTTCTCCTACCCCCCCAACCCTCTTACCTCCAGTGGGTCCAGCATGCCCTTCCTGGTGACAATGATCTGCTTGGGCTGCTCCTCCACAGGCAGAGATCGGATCAGGGCGGCCACCTCCTCAGCTGTCTTCCACTTAGCCAACTTAAAAGCAAGAGAAGAAAATGGAAATTTAGTCTCTACCCTCCCAGATCAACTAGAACAGAATATCCTAGTTTTGAAATAATCCAACTATGTTTCTACTGAACATTAAATGTTAGGCACTTAGAAGGTAGAAAGAGTATCAAATGGCCTTGTCCAATGACCAGGCTGACAGCCCCTTTCAACAAGACAATACCACAAGCTGACACAAGAGTATGTGCTAAACTATATACTGTTTTACAGAGTTCAGGAACAAAAGAAATTAAGGCTACCAGGATCAGAAAAAAGCTGCACAAAAAAATGTGTCTTAAGGAGGGACTGTGTTTAAGAGCAAAGAGGGGAGTTCATTCTAGAAAGAAAAATATAAGCAAAACACAGATATGGAGATGAGCAACAGGGGTTTGGGTTACTAAGATCCTGGACTGAATGTAAGATGAAACATGCTACAAATGTAAAGGAAGAGAAACTGGCTGGACAGATACAGCCCAGCCAGATGTTGAATGTCTAGGAAGCTAAAGAAGAGTTAATTCAGCAAGAGTTCTGAGGTAGAGATTTGGTCAAAGTGGATGTTTCAAGAATATGCGTTGCTGGGCCAGACGCGGTGGCTCAAGCCTGTAATCCCAGCACTTTGGGAGGCTGAAGCGGGTGGATCATGAGGTCAGGAGATCAAGACCATCCTGGCCAACATGCTGAAACCCCGTCTCTACTAAAAATACAAAAAATTAGGCTGGGCGCGGTGGCTCACACCTGTAATCTCAGCATTTTGGGAGGCCGAGGCGGGTGGATCACGAGGTCAGGAGATCGAGACCATCCTGGCTAACATAGTGAAACCCCATCTCTACTAAAAATACAAAAAACTTATCCAGGCATAGTAGCGGGTGCCTGTAGTCCCAGCTACTCGGGAGGCTGAGGCAGGAGAATGGCGTGAACCCAGGAGGCGGAGCTTGCAGTGAGCAGAGATGGCGCCACTGCACTCCAGCCTGGGCGAGAGCGAGACTCCGTCTCAAAAAAAAAAAAAAAAAAAAAAAAAAAACAGATAAATAAATAAAAATAAAAATACAAAAAATTTAGCCGGGCGTGGTGGCGGGCACCTGTAGTCCCAGCTACTTGGGAGGCTGAGGCAGGAGAATGGCATGAACCCGGGAGGCAGAGCTTGCAATGAGCTGAGATCAGGCCACTGCACTCCAGCCTGGGCAACAGAGCAAGACTCCGTCTCAAAAAAAAAAAAAAAAAAAAAAAAAAAGAGAGAGTATGCGTTGCTGGCCAGACGCGGTGGCTCACACCTGTAATCCCAGCACTTTGGGAGGCCGAGGCGGGCAGATCACGAGGTCAGGAGATCGAGACCATCCTGGCTAACACGTTGAAACCCCGTCTCTACTAAAAAATAAAAAAAAAAATTAGCCGGGTGTGGTGGCGGGCGCCTGTAGTCCCAGCTACTCGGGAGGCTAAGGCAGGAGAATGGCGTGAACCCTGGAGGCGGAGCTTGCAGTCAACTGAGATTGCACCACTGTGCTCCGGCCTGGGCGACAGAGTGAGACTCCTGCTCAAAAAAAAAGAATATGCGTTGCCTTTGGAAAAATGATTTTTGATAGCCCTGTTCAAGGTTAGAAATTCAGGAAACAGACCAGCTGGAAGGGAACAAAGCACCTCATATACTCTTAGACCTCCCACAGAATACTTCCCAAGGAATTCAGGGGATAAGTTCAAATGAGATGTTCTCAGCCTTTCATCTAACAAACCAGTAAATATTACCAAGTCCACCCCAAGAATAAGAGGCAACATGGTTCTATGGCCTCTTCATCTTTAAACCTGCTCACCTGCCCCAAACGCTTCTGTCCCGCCCACACGGATGTGTGGATTATCTTGAGGAACAGCTGCCCTGTGCGTGGGTTGAAGATGAAGATGGCTCCATTGATGGGCTTGGTTGTCAAGTTCCCTTCAAAGGTCTAGAGAAGGACCGCATTTGTTAGCATGGCCTACACATCACCATCCTGTCTTCTTCCCAGCATGTGTACACACTTAGCCCATTAACTCTCCCACAGCCATGTACAGAGTCCCGCACCCATACACTGCTGCTAACACTCACCTTGTGAATGGTCACTCTGTAGACGTTGGTGTCATCCACAAACCAGATAATCTGGTTGGAGAAGAGCTCCCCATAGTTCTGAGAAGACAAATAAGGCTCAGTGGGCTCAGATGAATAGAGCTGTAGCCCCTTGCGGATCCGTTCACGTAACACATACAGGGCAGGGTTTGCCTTCATGATCTTGGCCATGGCCTGCTGTATGAGAGGCTTGCTGCCTGGGAACCAGTTTCCATAGGCACTGTGAGGATAAAACGGTCAAGAAAAGTTAAGACCAGGCTGACAGCCCCAGACAAGACAAACTGCCAACTCTACAGAGGAAGAAAGACTGTTGGCCAGGCTGACAACACTCTGCTCATGTGTACATACAGGCTGGAGAAGAGAATCAGTGACCCACAGGAGGAATGGGCCACTTCCTGTCACTTAGGTAAAGTAAAAAAGTATGACTACATTAAAGTATGGAGCTAATGGAAAATACATGGGTTATTTTTTATTATTATTATTTTTTTCTTTGAGATGGAGTCTAGCTCTGTCGCCCAGGCTGGAGCGCAGTGGTGCCATCTCGGTTCACTGCAAGCTCCGCCTCCCAGGTTCAAGTAATTCTCCCACCTCAGCCTTCTGAGTAGCTGGGACTACAGGCGCGGACCACCACGCCCAGCTAATTTTTTGTATTTTAGTAGAGCTAGGGTTTCACCATGTTGCCCAAACTGGTCTCAAACTCCTGAGCTCAGGCAATCTGCTCACCTCGGCCTCCCAAAGTGCTGGGATTACAGGTGTGAGCCACTGCGCCTGGCCTGAAAATACACGGTCCTGAGCCTCAACTCACCTGTGCAAGTTATAGGCCAGGTCAATGGCGATGAGTACACCTGTGGGTGAAGGGTAGATACTCATGTTGTCCGTGGTGTAGTCCAGGAACTTGGCCCGGGCATAGCGCTCAATGTCGTGGGAATCATAGTCCCCCCAGCGCAACTGGATGTCAATCCAGTATTTCTGGGTAGTGGTGCTGTCCATCACATCCCTGAGGATGAAGAGGGTTCAAGCTTCTAGGAAACCATGGGCATAACCAATGTCCCCAGAACCAGAACCACTTAAATCCCAAAACCATCCCACCCACTCCACCAACTTGTTGCAGATCAGCAAGACCTCAGGGAATCAGCAGATCTGACTAAGGGTGTTGATAGGCTCCAGGGGTAGCACTGGCTCCAAGTTTGAAACAAAGGCAGACAGGGACAATTCCTAAAGTTGTAGGGCTAGAAGAACAGGAAAACGAAAGTGTCCTGGCTGCCTAGGGCTGGGTCCTGAGGCACTTACTTGGAGTCAGCCAGCAATGAGGGCCGGGAGACATTCCACTTATAGGAGGCAAAGAGCAGGATATCTGCACAGGAAGAGTTCATCTTATATGACTTTCGGGGATGGATTGTCTCCTTTTGTACTGTCTCAATTTCCAGTGCATCGAGTTCCTGGTCAAACACCTGAAGGAAAAGATGGAGAGATTAAGACTTGTTAAGGAAACCCAATTAAAATCAGAGTTTGTACAATAAGATAATGAGGCAACAGGGGTCTCATCGTCAGAGCTTCCAGGGTGGATTTCCCATGTGCAAAAGAGCAAGCTTAGCTGACTCTGTACAGCACCCTCTCCCCGCGATTCCACCTGAGCTGACTCTGTACAGCACCTTCTCCCCTCGATTCCTGCCCACGTGAGCTGACTCTTTACAGCACCCTCTCTCCTCGATTCCAGCCCACCTGACATAAGTCCATAACAATGCTCTCATGGATCTTCTGCCACAAGTGAGCTCGGAAGATCTGGATGAGAGAGATCTTCAGCGTGGGGATCTTGCCATGCATGAAGATACCCGTCAGGTCTAGCTGCACCTGAAAGCCTACATATACCTGCCAGGAAAATGACAATGTGACATTAGAGATCAAGAGACTCGGGCGCTCATGACATAACCAAGGCAAGAAGAAGCAACTGTTTTTAGCTTCCCATCTCCAGTGTCAATCACACTCACATTGGCTCGATTGATGGTCGGGGACCACCAGAGGGTGAATCTACGATTGGGAATCTGGTTCAGTCCTGATCGCTGAGCATTAGTTAGCTTCTTCCACTTCATAGATTCCTCAAAGCCACTGGCCTTCTCCCTGGGGAGCAAGAGAAGCAGGTGAGGTGATATCCTGCCATCTTCCAGCACACTGCTGACCTTCTGGATGTGAATGTCTGGGAAACACCACAGGAAATCACAGAGGCGCACAAGAGATGAGCTCAAAGGGTTGTGATAGGTCCCTCTAAGAGGGGAGAATCCTCACCAGAAAAGCCCCTCCCAGGTAGGGAAGTAAGTGCCCTTGAAGAGTGTGTGTTCCAGAATGCCTTCCACACCACCCAGGGCCTGGATCATGTCTGTACGGTAGTTGTTCAGGTTCCAGAGCTTCCCATCATGCCGCTGGTGTGTCCACCAGAACGGATTCTGCTTCAAAACCTAGATGGCAAGGCAGGCACGGTCAAGCTTCTGGGTGCCTACTGCCCCAAGTTTCTGGGATAGCCATGGATTGTCCTGACTCAGGGAAAATCTCCTCCCCCTCTACATACCTGATACTGCTTAAAGTCAGTTCTGACACGCCAGCCCTTATCATAAGCCAGTGTGTGCCGGTCCTTCTGGAAGAGGGTATTGATTCGAGGAATGCCACGATCCCATGAATCTTCTAGGTCTTCTAAAGTCAGGCGTCTTCCAAAAAAAGAAAGATTCAAGTCAAAACGCGATCTCACATGAGGAGCTCAGCACTCCTTCCTGGCCAAAAATAATTAGGGTCAGTAGAACCAGCCTTCTCACCTCCATACAACTATGGCATGCTCTGACCCTGAACTCCACACAGTTCAAAGGCCACCACCTGCCCCTGCCCCAGGGTTGGCATGCCCTCCTAGGTGCCCACCTGTTCTGAGCAATGGCCTCTTGCCTCTTGAGTGCGTACTCAGCCCAGACCCGCTGAGAATCAATGAACTCGCTCTCCCATGGCTGTATGTAGCGGTACAAGTTGGGAATGAGCTGGTCTTCTTCATGGCTCATTCCTGAACGAAAGTGTGTGATACCTACATCTGTCTGTTTGGACCACCTGTTTGGGGGTACAACCGAGATTAGAGAAAAGATAAAGCCTAAAACTAAAGAAATACCCACTTCCTTTAGGGCCTGAGCAATAGGATTTAGAAATACGTTTAACCGGGCTGTACCTGAGGTCGGACTGGGGGATGAGCACATGGCCCATTGAGAGCATGCCGAGTCCACCCAGCTCCTTAGGGGTGTAGAACACAACCGGGGGGAACCGACTTGGCATCTTGGAGTTGAGTCCAATCTTGATACGTGTCTGGATCTTGTTCTCACACTTTACCAGTAAGTCCAAGAGCTCTTGGGTGTTCACCACAGCCTCCCGAAAGTATGTCATAAGGCCAATGAGAGCTGTATTCCACTTATTCACAATCTAAAGATAGTAGAAAAAAAAGTAAATTACAGATGAGCCAGGGGCGGGGAGGGTGGAGACTACTTGATCCAGTTAGTTTTATCCCTACTAGTCAAGAAAGATTTGAATTCAACATCATTAGTCACTAGGGAAATAGCAAAACCACAATGAGGCTGGGCACGGTGGCTCATGCCTATAATCCCAGCACTTTGGGAGGCCAAGGTGGGAGGACTGCTTGAGCCCAGGAGTTGGAGACCAGCCTGGCCAACATGGCAAAACTCTGTTTCTACTAAAAATACAAGAATTAGCCAGGTGTGGTGGCAGATGCCTGTAATCCCAGCTACTCAGGAGGCTGAGGCAGGATAATCGCTTGAACTCGGGAGGTGGAGGCTGCAGTGAGCTGAGATCTTGCCACTGTACTCCAGCCTGGCAACAGAGTGAGACTCCATCTCAGGAAAAAAAAAAAAAAAAAAAAAAAAAGAAAATGGTTCCCCTGGGCCAGGCGTGGTGGCTCACACCTGTCATCCCAGCACTTTGGGAGGCCGAGGTGGGTGGATCACCTGAGGTCAGGAGTTCAAGACCAGCCTGGCCAACATGAAACCGTCTCTACTAAAAATACAAAAATTGAACCCAGGAGGCAGAGGATGCAGTGAGCTGAGATCGCACCACTGCACTCCAGCCTGGGAGACAGAGTGAGACTCTGTCTCAAAAAAAAAAAAAAAAAAAAAAAAAAAGAAAAAGAAAAAGCACACCAGATGGAGCTATACAAACTAGTGAAGAACACCAGGAACAGTAAGTGTGTGGGTAAAATGCAAAAAATATTTTTTCTCATTTTGCAATTTCTACAAAAGATAAAGGCTGTTCAAAGCAAAAAGAGTAACAAAGTATTATAGCACTTATATTACATGTACAATTAAAATGTTATGACAAAACTACTACTAAGAGTGGGAGCGGAACTTCAAGTGTATTATTCTAAGGTTCTTGTACTATACGTGAAGTGATCCGTAGTAGACTAATGGTCACAACAGATCACAGTAAGTGAGGGATGTATACTGTAAACCTTAGAGCAAACAATTAGAAAAAAACCACGTAGCCAAATAAGTGAAAGTGGAGATAAAGTCACAAAACAACTAAATTCAGAAAGCAGGACAAGAGAAAAGCAGAAAAAATAATTTTAAAAAATAATAAGACGGTAGATTTAAACTGAGCTACACTGCCACAGTGATAGTTACATTAACCTTAATTGAGGTATTTAGACCATTTGTAAGGCAAACATTGTCAAACTGGATTTAAATAAAAAGGCCGGGCATGGTGGCTCACACCTGTAATCCTAAGCACTTTGGGAGGCTGAGGCGGGCCTTGGGGTCAGGAGTTTGAAACCAGCCTGGACAGCATGGTGAGACCCCGTCTCTACTAAAAATACAAAAATTAGCTGGGCGTGGTGGCGTGCGCCTGTAGTCTCAGTTTCTTGGGAGGCTGAGGTAGGAGAATTGCTTGAACTCGGGAGGCAGAGGTTGCACTGAGCCAAGATCATGCCACTGCACTCCAGCCTGGGCAACAAAGGGAGAGACTCCATCTCAACAAACAAAAAAAAAGATCCAACCATATGCTGTCTATAGGAAATAAACTTTAGTTACAAAGACACAGATTAACAGTAAAAAGATGGAAAAATACACCCATGCAAACACAAAACAAACCTGGAGTGGCACTACTGATGTAAGACAAAGACTTCAGACCATGGAATGCTATCAGGAATACAGAGGGATATTTGATACGATAAAGTAGTCAACTTGTTCAGAAGACCTAATGATCCTAAATACATTATGTAACTAGTAACAGAATTTCAAAAATGATGGACCTGAAAGACAATAAACTCACAGCTATAGCTGGAGCTTTCTCTCAAGCAAGACAGGGTCTTGCTCTGTTGCCCAGGCTGGAGGGCAATGGCACCATCTCTCTCCACTCATTGCAGCCTCCACCTCCCAGGCTCAAGAAACTCTCCCACCTCAGCCTTCCAAGTAGCTGGGACTACAGGCATGTACCACCACATCCAGCTAATTTTTGTATTTTTTTGTAGAAATGGGGTTTCGCTACGTTGCCCAGGCTGGTCTCAAACTCTTGTGCTCAAGCAATCCACTAGCCTCAGCCTCCCAAACTGCTGGGATTACTGGAGAGTTCTAATACTCCTCAGTAATCGATAGAAGTATACAAAAAATATCACTAAGGATATAGAAGACTTGAGCAATGTAACCAATTGACTGGCCCTGATGTTTGTAAAACACTCAACCTAACAACAGCAGAATACAGATTAACAGATATTTTCCAGCACACATGGGACGGGCACCAAGATAGACTGTATGCTAGGACATCAAAAAGTCAGCCTTGGCCGGGCGCGGTGGCTCACGCCTGTAATCCCAGCACTTTGGGAGGCCGAGGCGGGCAGATCACAAGGTCAGGAGATTGAGACCATCCTGGCTAACACGGTGAAACCCCGTCTCTACTAAAAATACAAAAAAATTAGCCAGGCGAGGTGGCAGGCGCCTGTAGTCCCAGCTACGCGGGAGGCTGAGGCAGGAGAATGGCGTGAACCCCGGGGGGCGGAACCTGCAGTGAGCCGAGATCGCGCCACTGCACTCCAGCCTGGGTGAAAGAGCGAGACTCCGTCTCAAAAAAAAAAAAAAAAAGTCAGCCTCAGCCAGGTGCAGTAGCTCATGCCCGTAATCCCAACTCTTTGGAAGGCTGAGGCAGGAGGATCACCTGCACCCAGGAGTTTGAGTCCAACCTAGGCAAGAGTGAGACCCCACCTCTAAATTAATTATTTTAAAAAAAATCTTGATACATTTTTTAAAACTAAGATCACATAGAACATCTTTCCTAATCATAATGGAATCAAAGTAGAAACTAATAAGGGAAACCCCCAAATATGTAAACAGCATAGTTTGAAACAACCTAAGGTGGAATATGAACTCATAAGGGAAATTAGAATATACTTTTAACTAAATAAAAATGAAAACACAACATATTAAAATGTGAGGAATGGGGCCGGGCACGATGGCTCATATCTGTAATCCCAGCACTTTGGGAAGCCAAGGCGGGTAAATCACGAGGTCAGGAGTTCAAGACCAGCCTGGCCAACATGGTGAAACCCTGTCTCTACTAAAAATACAAAAAAAAATTAGCTGGGTGTGGTGGCAGACACCTGTAATCCCAGCTACTTGGGAGGCTGAGGCAGGAGAATCGCTTGAACAGGGTAGGTGGAGGTTGCAGTGAGCCAAGATCCTGCCACTGCACTCTAGCCAGGGTGACAATGTGAGACTCCACCTCAAAAAAAAAAAAAAAAAAGGGGAGGAATGCAGCTAAAGCAATGCTGACAGGAAAATTTACAGAAGTGAATAATTCTATTAGAAAAAGAGAAAGGTTGGCCAGGCATGGTGGCTCACACCTGTAATCCCAGCACTCTGGGAGGCTGAGGCGGGTGGATCACGAGGTCAGGAGATCGAGACCATCTCGGCTAACACGGTGAAACCCCGTTTCTACTACAAATACAAAATTTAGCTGGGCGTGGTGGCGGGTGCCTGTACTCCCAGCTACTCAGGAGGCTGAGGCAGGAGAATGACATGAACCCAGGAGGCAGAGGTTGCAGTGAGCCGAGATCGCGCCACTGTACTCCAGCCTGGGCGACAGAGCAAGACTCTGTCTCAAAAAAAAAAAAAAAAAAAAAAAGAGAAAGGTCAGCCGGGCACGGTGGCTCATGCCTGTAATCCCAGCACTTTGGGAGGCCGAGGCAGGTGGATCACGAGGTCAAGAGTTCAAGATCAGCCTGGCCAAGATGGTGAAACCCTGTCTCTACTAAAAATACAAAAAAAAATTAGTCGGGTGCAGTGGCAGGCACCTGTAATCCTAGCTACTCAGGAGGCTGAGGCAGGAGAATCGCTTGAACTCAGAGGGCGGAGGTTGCAGTGCGCCGAGATTGCGCCACTGCACTCCAGCCTGGGCGAGAGAGTGAGACTCCATCTCAAAAAAAAAAAAAAAAAAGAAAAAGAAAAAGAAAAAGGTCTAGGCCGGCACGGCGGCTCACACCTGTAATCCCAACACTTTGGGAGGCCAAGGTGAACGGATCAGGAGGTGATCAGGAGATCGAGACCATCCTGGCAAACACGGTGAAACCGTGTCTCTAGTAAAAATACAAAAAAAAAAAAAATTAGCCGGGTGTGGTGGCGGGCACCTGTAGTCCCAGCTACTCGGGAGCTGAGGCAGAAGAATGGCATGAACCCGGGAGATGGAGCTTGCAGTGAGCAGAGATCGCGCCACTGTACTTCAACCTGAGTGACAGGGCGAGACTCCGTCTCAAAAAAAAAAAAAAAAAAAAAAAAAAAAAAAAAAAAAAAAAGAGAAAGGTCTAAAATTGATAATCTAACCTTTTACCTTAACAAACTAGCAAAGGGATGGCTATGATAAGAGAAGAAATCAATGCAACAAGGCCAGGTGTGGTGGCTCACACCTACAGTCCCAGCACTTTGGGAGCCCAGGGGGTGGATTACCTGAGCTCAGGAATTCAAGACCAGCCTGGGCAACATGGCGAAACTGTCTGTATCCAAACTACAAAGAAAAATCAGCCAGGCATGGTGGCATGTGCCTGTGGTCCCAGCTACTTGGGAGGCTAAGGTGGCAGGGTCTCCTGAGCCTGGGAGGCAGAGGTTACAGTGAGCTGAGATTTCGACACTGCACACCAACCTGGGTCACAGAGACCCCATCTCAAAAAGAAAAAAAAAATCAACGCAACAAAAAAGAGAAAAACCATAAAAATTAATGAAACCAAAGCTGTTTCTTTGAAAAGCTCAATAAGACAAGATAGCAAACCACAAAATACCAAATGATATAGTCAAGACTTTAAGGCAAAAAATGTCTTCTGAACAATGATTGAGGTGAAAGAGTGCGTTGGCTGGAGTTACGATAGTAACCTGCCTTGAGCAAATAGTATTCAGACGAGCAAGGAGAAAAGACTGCAGGTGAGATAACAGCTCAAACCCTACTATGAAAGCTAGACTGAGCATCTCGCATGTCCACAGGATGGGACAACCAGGCAGATCTACAGAAAGGAGGGGGGCTGGGTGTGGTGGCTTATGCCTGTAATCATAGCACTTTGCGAGGCCGAGGCAGGCGGATCATGGGGTCAGGAGTACAAAAATTAGCCGGGCATGGTGTCAGGCACCTGTAATCCCAGCTACTGAGGAGGCTGAGGCAGGAGAATTACTTAAACCCGGGAGGCGGAGGTTGCAGTGAGCTGAAATTGTGCCACTGCACTCCAGCCTGGGCAACAGAGCTAGACTCCGTCTCAAAAAAAAAAAAAAAAAAAAAAAACGAGAGCCAGGGGCCACGATGAGCTAGATATTGGGGTAAAGGCAAGTGGACAATTCCCATTAGGTTTAGTAAATTCTCTGACTGCACTTGGAATGGCTGATGTGTGTAACGGAACACAGTATTTCTGTCGTAGTTAACAGTGCTCTATCCCTGAAGGGGAGGAAGCATAAATTCCTGAGGAGCCCAGTGTTCCTTTACTAAATAGCAGAAATTCCTGGGAGATAAGGGGAGGCAGGAAGGAAAATAATATTTACTCAGGTCTACATGTACTAGGTAACATGGTTAAGAAATTTAAATATATTATACCTCTTATGTCTTCATAAAAAAACAAGTTATAGAACTTGCCCATGACACAGCTTTTTTTTGTTTTTTTTTTGAGATGGAGTCTCACTTTGTCACCCAGGCTGGAGTGCAGTGGCGCAATCTCAGCTCACTGCAACCTCCACCTCCGGGGCTCAAGTGATTCTCCTGCTTCAGCCTCCAGAGTAGCTGGGACTACAGACATGCACCACCACGCCTGGTTAATTTTTGTATTTTTAGTAGAGATGGGATTTCACCATATTGGCCAGGCTGGTCTTGAACTCCTGACCTCGTGATCCACCTACCTCGGCCTCCCAAAGTGCTGTGATTACAGGCATGAGCCACCGCACCCGGCCTATTTATTTATTTTTAAATATAAACAGGATCTTGCTATGTTGCCTAAGTTGGTCTCGAATTCCTGGGCTCAAGTAGTCCTCCCACCTCGGCTTCCAAAAGTGCTGGGATTGCAGGCATAAGCCACCGTGCCCAGCTTTATCAAGCAATTTATCAAGTAATATGGCTTACTAAATACCCCGTTTCATTTAATTCTCACAAAAGCCATCTGAGCTAGATCATATCAGTATCCCTATTTTACAGATGAGGGAATTGAGGCCCAGCATGGGCAATTTTCCCAAGATCCCAACTAGTAATATGACAAAGGTATGATGTGAACCCCATCTGACTCCAGAGCCTGTGCTTCTAACCAGTAGAGTCAACTGCATCCTAACCCTCTCAGACACTCCTCCACTCCTCAGCCTCTAACTTCTTATATCCAGTTCCCTGATGCCTACAATTCTTTCCCAGGCCAATGGCCTCTTCTGCTCTCTCTTCTCTCCCCTCTTCCAGGATCTCAATGGGGTCCAGCATTCTTTTTTTTTTTTTGAGACAGAATCTCGCTCTGTCACCCAGGCTGGAATGCAGTGTTGCAATCTCGGTTCACTGCAAGCTCTGCCTCCCAGGTTCCTGCCATTCTCCAGCCTCAGCCTCCCGAGTAGCTGGGACCACAGGCGTCCGCCACCACGCCTGGCTAATTTTTTGTATTTTTAGTAGAGATGGGGTTTCACCGTGTTAGCCAGGATGGTCTCGATCTCCTGAACTCGTGATCCACCCGCCTCGGCCTCCCAAAGTGCTGGGATTACAGGTATGAACCACCGCGCCCGGCTGGGTCCAGCACTCTTGATTCCCTTGCATCCAATCCCTTACCACTCCACAACTGTCTTCTAACAGAGCTCAATTCCTTAATCACCAGTGTAATCTATCCACCTTCTCCATCCCTGTCACTGAGTAGCTGGGTGATTCTGGGAAAAATAAATGCTCAGAGTTGTCTTCCCAAAACCCACCTGAGCTCTCAACACACCTTCCAATCCCTCTCACTTTCTTCAGCAATCATCATCATACCCTAATACCATCAAATTCACTACATACAACTCTTTCCCCTAACTCCAGCCCAAGCAAAGCTGAAAATCTCAAAATCCTGTTATAGCTTCCCACTAACCTCATCTATATCCACATCTTTCCAGACCTCTTTCCTGTTAGGGTCAAAGGATTTTTCCTCTGCTTGCTCTTTATTCTATCCCTAGTGAGACCCTCTGCACCTCTGCTCATCAATTACCTACTTTTCTTTTCTTTGAGATGGAGTCTTGCTCTGTCACCGAGGCTGGAGTGAAGTGGCACGATCTCGGCTCACTGCAACCTCCACCTCCCGGGTTCAAGCAATTCTCCTGCCTCAGCCTCCCGAGTAGCTGAGATTACAGACACCCGCCACCGCGCCTGGCTAATTTTTTTATTTTTAGTAGAGACGGGCTTTCACCATGTTGGCCAGGCTGGTCTCGAACTCCTGACTTGGTGATTTGCCCACCTTGGCATCCCAAAGTGCTGGGATTACAGGCGTGAGCCACTGCGTCCGGCCAATTCCACACTTTTCTATTGTACACTGAACTGCTACTGGGCTCCTTAATTAAAATATACTCGAGTCACTGTCATTCAAAAACACCTGCACTGACTTACAGCTCCCTCTAGGTGGCATCTGATGTCCTTCCTTCTCTTCAACTGGCAAACAGATTGTCCTTCCTGTCTCCACTCACTTACTTCCCATGAAGCCTCACTCACTGCCATCTGGCTTCCACCCCTACTATTTCTGTAACAGCTCCTGCTAAGGTCACCAATGACGTCCTAACTGCCAAATCCAATGGATACTTTTCAGTCCTTATCTAACCGAAATGCTCTTAGGCAACTGACACCGCTAAGCATCCACCCCAATTCTGGACACGTGTTCCTGAAAGCCTTGGTTCCAAGACCCAGCACTCTCCCACAGGTTCTGGCCACACTTAATCTTGGTATTCCCCACAGTTCCAAATTCGTCCCTCTCCTCTTCTCACTCTACATTGTCCCTGGGTGATGTCACTCATTCTTGAGCTCTTGACCTTTTGTGGACAGGCTCCTAAATCTACATCTTTAATCCAGACCTGTTCTCCATGCTTCTTCAGATTGGCACTCACCTAAGAACCTCTAAGTTATCCCTGACTGCTCTTACCTTTCTAGTTTCATTTCTCTTCCTTGAATGTCACACTCATACTTTTTAAATCGAATCTAACAGATCATCAATTACAGAGGCACCACTAAGGGAGCAGAAGGAATCGGGAATCTACGCATGTGTATATATGTACTTAAATATGTATCTTGGAACTGAAGAAATATGGTATAAATAAATACCTGGGGAAATCTCCACCTGAATGTTCTCAGGAATTTCAAACTTTATATATCCTAAACTAGATTTCTTTATCTTCCGTCCTAAACCTGCTCTTGTTCATGTAGTCTTCCAGTTGGTGGCACTAACATCCACCTAGTCACCCACGCCAAAATCTGCACATCTTTTTTTTTTTTTTGAGACGGAGTCTCGCTCTGTTGCCCAAGGCTGGAGTGCAGTGACGTGATCTCGGCTCACTGCAAGCTCCACCCCCTGGGTCCACGCCATTCTCCTGCCTCAGCCTCCCGGGTAGCTGGGAATATAGGCGCCCGCCACTACGCCCAGCTAATTTTTTGTATATTTAGTAGAGACGGGGTTTCACCATGTTAGCCAGGATGGTCTCGATCTCCTGACCTTGTGATCCACCCGCCTTGGCCTCCCAAAGTGCTGGGATTACAGGCGTGAGCCACCGCACCCGGCCTGCACATCATTTTTGACTTTTCTTTGAGCATCCCAGGACCACAAAGTTCTGCTGATTTTATCGGCTAACTTCTTATCAAATCTGTTCCCCTCTTCCTACCTCTACTTTCAGTGCTCTCATCATTTTTACTGATTTATGTATTTTTTTGGAGACAGAGTCTCACCCTGCTGCCAGACTGGAGTGCATTGGTGGAATCTCGGCTCACTGCAACCTCTGCCTCCTGGGTTCAAGCGATTCTCCTGCCTCAGCCACCTGTGTAGCTGGGATTACAGGTGTGCGCCACCACGCCCGACTAATTTTCATATTTTAAGTAGAGATGGGGTTTCCCCATGTTGGTCAGGCTGGTCTCAAACTCCTGACCTCAGGTGATCCACCTGCCTGGGCCTCCCAACGTGCTGAGATTACAGGCGTGAGCCCCCACACCCGGCCTGCTCTCATCGTTTTTATCTGGACTTCTTCAGTGGTCCCCAAACCTGGTCTCCCGACCTATCCTTTCAGGTACATCCTTCTCACAGCTGCAAGAGTGAATCATCTAACACAGAAATTTGACAAAGTCTACATCTGTAGTGTGGGAAGTTAAAAAAAAAAAAAAAAAAAAAAAAAAGAAGAAAAACAAATCTAACAAAGTCACTCTGTGCTTAAGACCCTTACATAATTCTTCCTAAGGTGTGTGATGCCCTCCATGTCCATGATATGGCTCTCCACTATTTATCCAGCCTCATCTCTTAACATTCCCAATTCCATAATTTACTCCAGCAAACCTTGAACTTTCCATGGTCCCATGTACACCAAGCTAGTTACATCGCCACACTTCTGCCTAAAGGAATGCTCTCCCTCACCTGCCTCATCACATGCTACTTCTTTCAGGAATCCTTTCCTCTTCCACTTCCAGACTGGGCTAGAGCAATCACTAACTCTAGTGCTCTCAGATTCCCAGATACAGGTTAATCTAAAACCCAAAATGCTCAAAAAGCTGAAACTTGGCCGGGCGCGGTGGCTCACACTTGTAATCCCAGCACTTTGGGAGGCCGAGGCGGGCGGATCACGAGGTCAGGAGATCGAGACCACGGTGAAACCCCGTCTCTACTAAAAATACAAAAAATTAGCCGGGCGTAGTGGCAGGCGCCTGTAGTCCCAGCTACTTGGAGAGGCTGAGGCAGGAGAATGGCGTGAACCCGGGAGGTGGAGCTTGCAGTGAGCCGAGATTGCGCCACTGCACTCCAGCCTGGGCAACAGAGTGAGACTCCGTCTCAAAAAAAAAAAAAAAAAGCTGAAACTTTCTTGAGTCCCAACGTTCTGAGCACCAACATGATGCTCAAAGGAAATGCTCATTGGGGCATTTCAAATTTTGGATTGGGTATCCTGAACCTATAAGTATAATGAAAATATTTCAAGGCAGGGCACGGTGGCTCACACCTATAATCCAGCACTATGAGAGGCTAAGGCAGGAGGACTGCTTGAACCCAGAGAGTCTGAGACCAGCCTGGACAAGAGAGTGAGATCCCAGCTTTACAAAAAATTTAAAAATTAGGCCAGGCGCGGTGGCTCACGCCTGTAATCCCAGCACTTTGGGAGGCTGAGACAGGCGGATCACAAGGTCAGGAGTTCAAGACCATCCTGGCTAACATGGTGAAACCCCGTCTCTACTAAAAATACAAAAAATTAGCAGGGCGTGGTGGTGGGCGCCTGTAGTCCCAGCTACTCGGGAGGCTGAGGCAGGAGAATGGCGTGAACCTGGGTGGTGGAGCTTGCAGTGAGCCGAAATTGCGCCACTGCACTCCAGCCTGGGCAACAGAGCAAGACTCCGCCTCAAAAAAAAAAAAAAAGAAAAAAAAATTAAAAATTAGCCAGGCATGGTGGCATATGCACCTGTGGTCCCAGATACTCAGGTGGCTGAGGTGTGAGGATCACTTGAGCTGCAGTGAGCTATGATAGTGCCACTGCACTCCAGCCTAAGTGACAGTGAGACCCTGTCTCTAATAAAAATAATGAAAATATTAAAAAAGAAAATCTGAAATCCAAAACATTTCTCGTCCCAAGAATTTCGGATAAAGGAAACTCAACCGTAATGCAACAGTTCTAAAACACAATAGAACGTATCCTTAACAGACTTAACTAAAAAACAGAAAACATTCTGCTCATGCAAATGCCACACATTTGGAGATATGAAGGTCGGAATGCAAGAAAAATGTTATAGCTAAGAGTTACTCTAATGGAAACCAGAGGAAGGTAACTTTTTTTTTTTTTTTTTTTTTGAGACAGAGTTTTTGCTCTGTCGCCCAGGCTAGAGTGCAATGGTACGATCTCGACTCACAGCAACCTCCGCCTCCCAGGTTCAAGCAATTCTGCCTCAGCCTCCCAAGTAGCTGGGATTACAGGCGCCTGCCACCAGGCCCGGCTAATTTTTGTATTTTTAGCAGAGACGAGGTTTCAGAACCACATTGGCCAGGCTAGTCTCAAACTCTTGACCTCAGGTGATCCACCAGCCTCGGCCTCCCAAAGTGCTGGGATTACAGGCATGAGCCACTGTGCCCGGCCAAGGTAACTTTTTAAATTTTGTGAAAACTTATGTAGCTGAAAATTCCTCAGATTTTTCTTTCTCAATTCCAGTTGCCTTCAGCTGGGCCTCTGAAGGTAAGTGAAGGAGAAATGAACCCTGAGATGCCTTATGAGTGCTGCTTTTTCACAGGTTCTCTATGCCACTGGTTAACATGACTTAGATAAGCCCCTGAGAAAATGCAAAAATAATGCTTTTCTGTTCAAAATAATAAATCCAACTTTTACTCCTGCCTTAATTTAGAATCATCACAACTCCACAAGAAGGAGACTACAGAATTTCTACAAGGAATGCTCAGAAAATAACTATGAAGCGACCTGACATACTATAAGCCGCTATTGCACAGAGCATGGAAACTGGCACACTAAGCAAAGAGGAGAAGGAAGAAGCCAGCAGGGGAAGAAGTGAAAGGGATGTGAAATGAGCAGAGGACAAGAGGGAAGCTGGGGATGATGGCCTTGTACCTTGGTGAAGGTGGTGGAGCCAGAGGCCATGAGAATTTGACGCACACGGTTGTGGAAGCGCTGCATTGACTCATCATCCACACGCAGGAAACACTGAGCTGTGCGCTCCTTAGTAACCTAAACCACAAAGTCAAGGTGAACTTGTCTGAGGAACTCCCACAGAAGCAAGAGCCAACTGTGCCCACCACTCAGCCTTTCAACCCAACAAGGCTCCGGTGACTGACCCAGGAAGTACAGGCGCGCTCATGTCACTCTCAGCCCCTCCCAGGCTGTACCTCATTCTGCAGGTTCCAGACCCCGTCCTTGTGGGTGAACTCCTCATAGCTGGTGCGGCACTTAGGCAGGATGCGGCACTCGAAGCCACACATGTTGAACAGCAGGTTGGGGTTGTCCTTACTGTACACAGACACGAAGCTGTTCTCCCACTGAACTGTAGTCACTGACCGTGGCAAGCGGTTCTTGATGTCCCAGAATACTGCCCGGCCTCTGCCCACAGAGAACATATGGTCACATCAGTTTCTTGGAAGGAACTTCCCTTCAAAGGCCAACTGATGATATCCTGACACAGCCACGCCTCTCCCACCCAGGACACAGCCTCAGGTATGCCCGCTCTGGGCCCTTAGCCTATGTCCTTCCAGCTCACACAGCCCCAACCTAGACTCACAAGTTAACATCATGTTTCATGAGGCGCATGCGGGCATCTCGGGGCCAGCACTTCTTGTTATTATAGCCAACGATGTTTTCATTGTTGGGGTCAGGGTGCTCTGTCAAGTAACGTTGAATCAGGTCCCGAGCCTCATCTGCTGTGAACCTACACCAGACCAGGTACATTGCTGAGGCCCCAATACACTGAGATTTGGGACACCCACGAGTCCTCCAGCTCCACAGATGAAGACCCCACCCCATCCTACCCCCACCCTCCCCAGGCTTCATTACATTTTATTTAATTTTAATTTTTTTTTGAGACGGAGTCTCGCTCTGTTGCCCAGGCTGGAGTGCGGTGGCGCAATCTCGGCTCACTGCAAGCTCCGCCTCCCAGGTTCACGCCCTTCTCCAGCCTCAGCCTCCCGAGTAGCTGGGATTACAGGCGCCCACCACCACGCCCGGCTAATTTTTTGTATTTTTAGTAGAGACGGGGTTTCACCGTGTTAGCCAGGATGGTCTCGATCTCCTGACCTCGTGATCCGCCCGCCCCGGCCTCCCAAAGTGCTGGGATTACAGGCGTGAGCCACCGTGCCCAGCCGCTTCATTCCATTTTAAGGCCCCAACAGCAGTTAAGTCAACTCAGATACAATAGCTGATTTCAGAGGCATATGCCTCAGTACCCTGCAAGGCTAGGAATCCAGGCAAGCCCTCACCTGAAAAAAATATGAATGCGATCAATATATCTGCAGAAGAGACGGATGGGGTGGGCAGCCTCAGTGGCTATGTCCTGGAAACTGAGAAAGTCATTTGGCATCTGAGGGGGCCCAGCCATCTCACTGGCCCGGTGCAATCCCAATACAAGCAAATCCATCACCAGGCCATAATACTGCACGATGAATGAGGCAAACTGCAGGCCTCTGATGATCCCATATGAATTTGTATGGTTCATGTCCTAGAAAGAAAGAACTACAACTCTTAACAACTTGAGCCATGTCCCAGGATTCTCCAGGGTCAACCTCTTTTGTTCTCCCCACAGCAAATTCTATTTTTTCCCCACCCTGAGGCAGAGTTCTGCTCAGTCACCCAGGCTGGAGTGCAGTGGCGCAATCTCAGCTCACTGCAACCTCCACTTCCGGGGTTCAAGTGATTCTCCTGCCTCAGCCTCCCGAGTAGCTGGGATTACAGGCACCCACCACCACACCCAACTAATTTTTGTATTTTTTTAAGTAGAGACGGGGTTTCACCATGTTGGCCAGACTGGTCTCCAACTCCTGACCTCGTGATCCGCCCGCCTCAGCCTCCCAAAGTGCTGGGATTACAGGCGTGAGCCACTGCACCCAGCCTCCTCCTCAGCAAATTCTGAGTCAGTGAGCCAGACAACCACTCCACACACAATTCCGTGCTACTGTGCCTGAGACACACCTTATAGTTGATGACGACATTGTTCTTGGCTGTCATGTAGTCGGCTATGTTGTGGTCCACGATGAGGCGCAGCAGCCTATTGAGCAGGGTCAAGTCGATCTTCTCATACATCTTCTCAAAGCGGGATTCTAGCATGACATTGCACTCGCCTTCACTTGTCTCCCACACGTCCTGCAGGTTATTGATGCCTGAGGAGTAGCAAGGCAGGTCTCCAGCAGGTTAGAAATCCTCTTTCAAGACTAGCCCCACAGTAACTATCATTACCTTCCATAACCAATCCCACTAAGAGTCCATGTATTCATCTGGATTGCTTTAACTATGAGCTTGTCCTCAGTTTAACATGAACACTACTTCCCTTTATTACCACGCATCAAGAGAGTAAACCAATCATGCTGCCCAGATGAGAATTTCAACGTAGAACTAAATTCCTCCCCCGTTCCTCACAGGGCAATCTCAGGAAAGTTCTACCTTGACACCACTTGTAAACAAGCAGCGGAGGTGGTTCTGTGTCAGCAGGCTTAATCCAGGGTGGGAACAGGCGGCGCTTGTCGGCTTCATACCACAGGTACTGGTCCAGGTAGGCATCAGTTATTTTCTCCAGGGGCTCAACGTCATATACTGGAACGAGGTGACTATAGAGATCCATGAACTCAATGCCCACCTGTGGGACAAGGAGGCTGGTTCACACCAATCCACCAATCACCTGAGGCAACTGCTACCTTTGGTAGCACCAAAAAGAAAACTTGGGAGGCCTCACTCACCTCTTTGAAGGCTCTCTGTGTGAGGAGGTGACGCTTGATGCGAGACAGCGCCTCGTGGGGGTTATCATAGGCCTGCTCGATCAGACCTAGCTCCTCCCTCTGAGACTGGTTCAATCGAGACTTCACACTGATAAAAGCAATGGGAAGGGTGAATGGGAAAACTAGGAGGAAGTAAAACCAGAAAAGACTGGGGCTACACCTTCTTTCTTTGGACTCTGAGGATGATGCCATTCCCTGCTGTCACCTTCCCAGCAGGAACCTATCTACCCTACTACTCACCTATAAGCTTCCTTGAGCCGCTCCAATGCCAAGATGAGCAACTTGGTGTCATGCTTATAGGAGAGTGGGGGGAATGGGATGGGTGAGAACCTGCGGCTTTCCAACCAATGCACTGTGGTGGTATATACTGCCACTGCTTCCTCCGCTGTGATGTAAGGCCCGTCCTGCAAGGTGGACATGAAATTAGCCTCCTGCTACAGCCTGATCCCCCCAAAACAAGGTTCAGTCACAACTCTACAGTCCTCCCTCCTGCCCACTCCCCCACCACTCACACCCAGCCCAGCCTACTCTGCCCAACCTTCAGGTAGTTGTGCTGCCGCTCCTGTTCTGCCTTCAGATAGAGCCGGGTGAGGCGGCCCAGATTCTTTTTACAAACAGTCTTGTCCACAGTGGCCCCTCGGCGGATCCGTTCTCGGTTGTAGTGGGCAGTGTTGGTCCACCAGTCAGCCTTGGCCTTCACATATCGAAGGATCATATTCTCTATGGGCGTCGGCAGCCCAGGGACCTAAAAGTCCAAAAAGCACAATCAAGCCAGGATCAAGCCAGGTACTGTGGCGCACACCTGTAGTCCCGGCTACTCAGGCTAAGGAGGATCGCTTGAGCTCAGGAGCTTGAGGCCAGCCTAAGCAACATGGTGAGCCCCCTCTCTCAAAGGGAAAAGAAAAGAGATGGGAGCCAGATAGCCCCCTAATGATTCCCGAAGTGGTAATCCTAACCTAAAGACGGATGTTTACACCTCCGAGGAAATAAAGAGACACCCACCTTCCAAGGAATGTTGGCTTTCCAGCAGCGCCAGGCTTCACTGAGGTGCTGCAGGATTGTCCGGGCCTTGTTCTGTTTGATCCCCTCAGGCATCATGTCCAGAATATCATGCATCACAGCTGCCCGCAGCTCAAGGTCAAAATGTGACTCCACTCGTTGCTTTGTTACTGTCTTTGCCACCCCCTTTGAGTGTCGACCTGGAAGTAGAGCGTCCCAAGGGGATTACAAGGAAGATTCCTTGCTTTCAGTAAGGGTCTCTACCTTCATGCTCCTCACTCATTATGGTTATTAATAAAATTAGGTATTAACAAAGCGTCCCTGTGCCCAGCATACGCAAAAAGACCAGCTACCTTAAACATTCACAACTATGCTTCTGAAGAATTTCCACTCCTGCAAATGCATGACTGCCTCTCAAGGCCCCAGAAGGAAGCCCAAGAAATAGAATACTAGGTCAGACTCATTTGAGAACTGGACCTAAAGGCAATCTAGTAGGAAGAGTGCTCATACAAGAGCAGGGAACAGACCCAAACGGGCAGGTACCTTTGAAGCAATAACAGGAGGAGCTGGATACAGAGAAAACCACTCACCTTCAAACTGCCGGGCCAGGAGGTTGCCCAGCCATCGTTCCAACAAAGGGGTAATGCCACGCATGAAAAACAGCCAGACCCGCCAACCGGCAGCCCAGAAGCCACAGCCAGGACCCTTCCCTACAGGGCCCTATGATCCCAAGCAGAAGTTAAGAACACAAGTTAGCAATGCATTTTAACAACAATAAAAACCTGGGCAGAGATGGGGCATATATGTATAATATACACATAGAGGAACATATACATGGCAGTAGAGGGGTAAAAAGAAAAAAAAACTCTGGGACCTCAACATCTAAAACAAAAGGGTAAATGAGAAACCTTAAGGCAAAAACCAGGAACTAAGATTGCCCATGTGAATTTAAAGGAGCAGTAAGGACACGCTCATAGCTGCTCTCCAAATAGGTCCCTGGAAAGAGCCCTGTCTAAATGTATAAATGAAAAAAGATCTGAGAAAGTTAAGTCCAGTGAGGCTGGGCACAGTGGCTCACACTGGTAATCCCAGTACTTTGGGAGGCCGAGGAGTGTGGATCACCTGAGGTCAGGAGTTCAAGACCAGCCTGGCCAATACAGTGAAACCCCGTCTCTACTAAAAATTCAAAAACTAGCCAGGCATGGTGGTGCGCGCCTGTAGTCTCAGCTACTTGGGAGGCTGAAGCAGGAGAATCACTTCAACCCGGGAGGTGGAGGCTGTGGTGAGCCAAGATTGTGCCACTGCACTCCAGCTGGGGCAACAGAGCAAGACTCAGTCTCAAAAAAAAAAAAAAAAATAGCCAAGCGTGGTGGTGGACACCTGTAATCCCAGCTACTCGGGAGGCTGAGGCAGGAGAATTGCTTGAACTCAGGAGGCAGAGGTTGCAGTGAGCCGAGATCGTGCCATTGCACTCCCGCCTGAGAGACAAGAGTAAGACTCTGTCTCAAAAAAAAGAAAGTCAGTAAAGTCAGGGTCTCACCGTGTTGAAACGATAATAGATGAGATGCTTCAGGTCCTTGCACATGCGAATCTGTCGCATCAGCTTGTATTTGTATCGATACATGCCCGTCAACTGCCCAACATGGGCAAATATATACTGCAATCCATCTGCCAGCTGCAATACAATTGCCCCATCAGACCTGGAGCTTAAACCAGCTCCACGGCCAGCACAGGCTTCCTCCAGCCTCCTCACCCAGGCAGGGGTTGGGAATACCTAACCTCACCTGGAAGGCATCCACATTGCCCAGCCGATACTGCACGTGACTATCCACCACCAGCTTAGTCAAACGCAGAACTTCCCGACACAGGTGGAAAGCATTCCCAAAACGAGATTTCTTTCTTTCCTGGAGAAGACGGACAAGACGCAAAAAACAGAAAGAACATGAATGAGCAATGGACCCAACTGGATGTATGCCTTCATCAGTAGCCAGAGCAAAACAGCTGTCCGTCCCTGAAGCCCAGGAGGCCCCTAGGGTCCAATGCAGGCACCTTGGTGGTGAGCGTTTTCACAGGCTTGAGGTTGAAGTTGTAGTCCAGGTGCAGGTAGTTGAGGTTTTTGCGGTGAATGAGAAGGTTGAGCATGTTGTAGCCCTGGCGGCAAACCTGGAGCCCAACCTCCACCCAGTCCAGCTTTGTGGACTGAAAGAATTTGGTGGCTTTGAAGGAGCGGAACAGATACCTGAGGTGGGAACATGGAGAGTAAGAGTCAGCCTACTGATATCTCTGGAACAGAAGTCTGCGCAGGGGCCCTGGGGCACCTTACCTCTTCTTTTGAGCCTTAGGGGGCCGATGCTTCAGGGCATTCAGCACATAGTACTTAAGCAGCTTCTGGTAGGAGACCCTCACTTTCACAGGCTGCCCGGCAGGACAATGCTCCCGATACCTACAAAAATAAGCCCACCAGAGTTTGGCCATCTCTTCTTCCAGCCACTCTGCTAAAGGCTGCAAGCCTTGGGTTGTCTACCATTTTTATGGAAAAAAAAAAAAAAAAAAAAAAAAAGAATTAAAAAAAAAAAGGCTGGCTGGGCGCGGTGGCTCACGCTTGTAATCCCAGCACTTTGGGAGGCCGAGGCAGGCGGATCACGAGGTCAGGAGATCGAGACCACGGTGAAACCCTGTCTCTA
The DNA here is from genome assembly GCF_028878055.3 of Symphalangus syndactylus. Taxonomy (NCBI): domain Eukaryota; kingdom Metazoa; phylum Chordata; class Mammalia; order Primates; family Hylobatidae; genus Symphalangus; species Symphalangus syndactylus. The sequence goes on along the minus strand of NC_072442.2, from coordinate 67,513,682 downwards.
CTAAAAAAAAAATACAAAAAAATTAGCCGGGCGTGGTGGCGGGCGCCTGTAGTCCCAGCTACTCGGAGAGGCTGAGGCAGGAGAATGGCGTGAACCCAGGAGGCGGAGCTTGCAGTGAGCCGAGATTGCGCCACTGCACTCCAGCCTGGGCAACAGAGCAAGACTCCGTCTCAAAAAAAAAAAAAAAAAAAAAAGGCTACATGCCCACCTAGTTGGAGTCTTTTCTCCTATACATCCACTATCATTCCCCCTGCCACAGGGAAAACCTTACCAGTTCTTGACAAGGGGTATGTCCAGGGCCCGACGGGTGCGACCAGAGCGTAGGTTGAAGGGCCGCGGGGCCCAGAGCAGGGCAATGCCATTGGCTGTATTGTCTGTATAGAGGGGTGTGTCCTTCAGGAAGGGCTCCACAAACTCCGGGAGCTCAAATTCCTCATCATCATCCGGCAATGGTTCCTGACTCTGAAAAAGGAATCCCTCTAAGGGTTTAGCTCCTGATGAACTAGGCACAGACTTAAGAGGAGGGAAATTCTCTGGGGCCAAGCACAAAGCCTGTATCTGCCATGGAAACTGGGCTGTCTGACAAAAGCAGCCCTGAAGTGCCAGCGCAAAGGAAACCAAAGACAGCAAAGAACAAGACAGGGCCACCAGGAAAGCAAGAGTCACTTCTCACACCTCAACTGGCCACCACCAGAAAGCCTCCCAACGGAGCCCCAACATCACAGGAGGTCAACATTGCAATCATCTCCCACCCAAGCTCCAAACACTGGGCCTGGACACAACGGAACACAGATGAGCATCAGAAACATTATGGTAAGCTTAAGAAGCCAGTCACTGAAGACTACATAGTGTACGATTCTATTTCATTCTATTATATGAAATGTGTAGAATAGTCAAATCTATAGACAGAAAGTAGATTGGTGGTTGCGTAAAGAAGTTGGGGAGAAATGGCCAGTAACTGCTAAGAGTTTCTTTCTCAAGTAATAAAAATATTCTCGGCCAGGCGCGGTGGCTCAAGCCTGTAATCCCAGCACTTTGGCAGGCCGAAGCGGGCGGATCACGAGGTCAGGAGATCGAGACCATCCTGGCTAACATGGTGAAACCCCGTCTCTACTAAAAATACAAAAAATTAGCCGGGCGTGATGGCGGGCGCCTGTAGTCCCAGCTACGTGGGAGGCTGAGGCAGGAGAATGGCGTGAACCCGGGAGGCGGAGCTTGCAGTGAGCCGAGATCATGCCACTACACTCCAGCCTGGGCAAGACTCCATCTCAAAAAATAAAAAATAAAAAAAATAAAAATATTCTCAAATTGCATGTCGTGACAGTTGGGACAACTCTGAGAATAAGCTAAAAACCATCAAATTACACACTTTAAATGGGTAACTTGTATGGTATGTTAACTACATCTCAATATAAAGACTAAAACAAACAAACACAATAGAGACAGACCAGGACAGATTATCTAGAGCACCCAAGAAGAGAACCATAAAGTCCAGAAAGAGAGTCACGGAAACCAGGATTATACCAATGACATGTTTTAAGGCAAATGCTGAATTCTCATATTCGCTTATAGCTCAAGGGGAACACTTAGCAAGACGGAAAATACGTCTCCCTCCACCTGAGTGTTTAGTAACGTCAGCCAGCCTCAGGTATTTCTCCTGGAAGAGCTGAGGGAAAGTGTCCCTTCCCTTCCTCACCTTGACCGAGTGCCTATGGGAGATTGGGTTGATCAAAGGGTCAAAGTAGAAAGCTGGCAAATCAGGATCCTCAGTTTTGATGAATACAACATTGGGAGTATGGTACCTAAAATGAAAGGAAGAGTCAGCCAAAGTTCTCCGGCCCTGGCCCAACCTAAACAGCAGCCTTCTCCTTTCCAAATGTTGTGTTCCAGGTCTCTTACCAGGTGAGGTGGACATGGTGTGGAAGATTGTTGTACAAGTAAGGAAAAGCAATCTTGTATTCAGTGCGGATAGGCTGCCGGATGATAATCTTGTTAATATCGTTGAATTCATTCCAGTCTTCATCCCTAGGGTACAACATCAAGAATAAGCAGATTTTTTTTTTTTTTTTTTTTTTTTTTGAGACAGGGTCTCACTCTATCACCCAAGCTGGAATCCAACGACATGATCATTGTTCACTGCAGCTGTGACCTCCTGGGCTCAAACAATCCTCCCACAGCTCAGCTTCCCAAGTAACTGAGACTACAGGAAGCTGCGAGTGTCACCACACCCAGCTAAATTTTTTGGTAAAGATAGGGTTTTGCCATTTTGCCCAGGTTGGTCTCAAACTTCTGGGCTCAAGCAATCCTCCTGCCTCAGCTTCCCAACGTGCTCAGATTACAGCATGAGCCACTGCACCTGGCACAAAAAGACTAATTTGGAAGTTATATCAGGACTTTAAGAATCAAGATTACATTTTATTCAACTCAAAATGTCTAAAATCCCTCATCTCTCCAACTCACTGTAGGTTGATGTCTCGAACAAGAGGTTCAAATTTGGGGCCTCCAGGAATGGCCATATTGAGTGCCTTGGACGTAAAGAAGGCCTTCAAATCAAACAGGTAGAAGTAGTTGTCATCCACCAAGTCTGTCAGGAGCTGATTAGCCAGGCGGTAGAGAGTTGACATCATAGGTAGCGTGAACTGCCAGCGTTGGTACGTGGAGCCATTTACATACCTAGGTAAAAAATGAAAGGCCCACCTCAAGTAAGCAGCTAAACAAACCCATACCACCTACTGATCTCCCAGGACTCCTGCGTTTCCAGAACTCCTCCCAGGAGGAGTATCTCCATCTACCACTCACTTCCTGCTGTCCCTCAACGGCTGGTGGTCATAGAACCAGTCCAACACAGGGGCGTCCTCCTCAGGGTCCAGCTCTAGCTGAATGGCCTCCAGTGGCTCAACATCTAGGATGTTGTCAGCATAGTCCAAGGGCGGCTCCTCGTCATCAAAAGGGGGAAAACGCATCCTCTTGAAATGCCTCCTATCTCTTTTTTCTCGGCGCATCATAATCCACATTGACCTGGAAGGCAAGAACGTCACAGAACCATTTCTACCCACTGCCTCCCAACCACCACCACCACCCACCCACCATATTTCAGCCTTTCTCACCCCCACTGGGAGATGTAGACAGGTTCAATGACCCAGGGAATCTCATTGACGAAGGAAATGGCTCCAGTGATGTGGTACAGCACAGGCACATCCCGAATCTGCTCCCAAGGCATAGGCATGTTCTCCAGGAGTTTGAGGACTGCGTGGGGCATGTACTTTAGGGCACTGGCACATTAGAAAAAGAGAAGGCTATTAGAAATGACAAGGTGTTCTGCTACCTGTCCCATGCAGAGAAGCCACATGTTCATGTTCCACAGTAAATCCTACCTTACAATCCAAACTCCCAAACTTAGCCCACAGGCCCTTCCTAACCAGAAACCCTGCCTCTCCCTCTCCAACTTCGCCTTGCGCCACTCTTCTTCAACGTCATAATCCCACAGTGCTGGTATCAGCTCCTCTAAATCAATGGCTATCCCTCTGGAGACAGCTTTGCGGCTGTCTCACATCCTATTCCCTCCGCATCTTCTCATAAATCGTAATAAAGTATTCACCGTACTTCACTATCAGCACTTGTCTCATGTCTGTCAGGCCACTCGACTGCACACTGCAGAAAGGCGGAGATTGTTACCCTCTGCTCGCTACTATATCCCCGGCAGCCAGCACAGTTTTCAAAGTATTTTTTGAAATAGCCAAAACTTCCAGTTCATTACATGGTAGACATTTTTGTGTCCAAATAGAACAGGAATCTGCTAAGACATCTGTACCTGTACTCGCCCAGTTTAGAGCCACAGAAAAAACAGGAGTAGGGAAACCTCTGAAATTAAATACCCCAACCACAGAATTCAGGTCCCTGAGGAGTGACAGGCTGCACTATGCCCAGTATCCCACTCTGGGCTTCAACCAGCTCAACCATAGGGACATCTTATTTTTATTTTTATTTTTTTTTTGAGACGGAGTCTCGTACTTTTGCCCAGGCCAGAGTGCAGTGGCATGATCTCCTGCCTCAGCCTCCCGAGTAGCTGGGACTACAGGCGCCCGCCACCACACCCGGCTAATTTTTTGTATTTTTTAGTAGAGACGGGGTTTCACCGTGTTAGCCAGGATGGTCTTGATCTCCTGACCTTGTGATCCGCCCACCTCGACCTCCCAAAGTGCTGGGATTACAGGTGTGAGCCACCGCGCCTGGCCAGGGACATTTTATAATACCATCAACAGGACAAATTAAAGCACCAGTCCCAGATAGGGAAGAGAGGGGAAACAGACCGCATAAGTGGAAGATGTAGAAATTATCAGAGACTCCTACCGGTTTTCTTCTTTCTCTTATATCCACCAAAATGAGCTGTCAAAGCACCAATCCAAGACTGTGGGACAGGGAGAAGGGAAAAGGGCCAAATTCCAAATGAAATTATTTCAGGATGTTCCTTACCCCAGGTAAACCCTTTTGTCATGGCGGAACTTCCTGTTGGTCATGTCTCCATGGTCTCGAATGATCTTCCTGACATGTTCTGGGGGCATGTCTTCCTTCTGGGCATCCACAAACCCAAACTTCCGCTTTTCTGCATAGCGCTTGGCCTGCAATTGCTGCCATTTTCGAGCTGCAAAGGCACCTCAGTTTAAAGGTCTGCACATCCTCAGCCTAATCCTTTTCACCTCTTGCCCTAAGGTAAGCTCCTGTCAGTGAGTGTGAGGGAGGAGCAGGCAACCAGCAGGAAGAAGCACCCCTTGCCAATTCCCTTACCATTTTACTCTATTTTTCCCTCCATCACATTTATCACTATCTGACTTTTTTTTTTTTTTTTTTTTGAGACGTCGTTTCGCTCTGTCTCCCAGGCTGGAGTGCAATGGTGCGATGTCGGCTCACTGCAACCTCCGCCTCCCGGGTTCAAGCCATTCTCCTGCCTCAGCCTCCCCAGTAGCTGGGATTATAGACACGCGCCACCACACAACTCATTTTTGTATTTTTCGCACAGACGAGGTTTCACTATGTTGGCCAGGCTGGTCTCGAACTCCTGACCTCAGGTGATCCGCCCGCCTCGGCCTCCCAAAGTGCTGGGATTACAAGTGTGAGCCACGGCGCCCGGCCTGACATTTTTATTACAGAGCCTCAAGGTTTTGTTACTATCTCTCCCGCTGTAATTTAAACCCCGTAAAGACAGGAATTTTGTCTCCATTACTACTGTACCCCCGCTGCATCAGCGCTTGCAAATAATACGGCCTTAAAACGACTTGATGAAAAGTTAAATGGGGATAACAAGGGAGCTGACACCTCAGGAGTTGCCCAAGCGGGGAGGGTCCCCACCCGCCTGCGCGCGCGCACACCCGCCCCGCCTCCGGCCCGCGCGCCGCTCCACACCCTCGCCTCACCTTTCTCCTGCAGCTTCTCCTCTGACATGTAGTCCGGTAGCGGGGCTAGAGGGCCAGGCACCGGGTTACCCGGCCCTCGATAAGGAAATACTCCGGCCATATCCGGAGAATCTGGGGAGCGGCGGGACAGAAAAATTCACTAACCACAGGCCCGCGCCCACAAGAAGCGCAGCAGAAAGGCGTCCGGGGACCCCGGCCTGCAGTCCCGCCACGCAGTGCATCCAGCCCCGCCCGGCCTAACCCCTTCGGTCACTCGGCCCGACCCGACCACGCCTCCCGCAGCCCGGCCTTAAACGCCTGCCACGCACCCCACAGCCCCTCACACTGGAGGCCGCTTGTCCCGTAGCGCAATGGCGCCCAGTCTGCGTCCGCTCCGCGTTCCCAGCGCCGGGAAGTGCGCAACCCGAGTTCAGCAGTTGATCCAATCGGCGCCGAGATGCTCAGATGGATTAGTGAGGCGACCAATGAGAGTTGCACACTGCGCCGAGGAGGCGGGCCCATAGGCGGAAAGGCTTTGAACGCAAGGGGGTGTTGTCGGGGTGAAGCCCCGCCTCCTCCATTTCCGAGGCTGTTTCTGGGGCCTCTGACAGACCTCAGCGTGTGATGGGCTCCCGGCGTCGCACTGTGAGAGACCGAAGTCTGCAAGGTTTGAATAAATTTGCCAAGATTGCGCCTTGTACGATGTCTGTTGTCATCAATGTGTACATGCAATGCAGTACTAGCTCCAGGACAGTCATTTGTTCATGCATTCATTCATTTAACCATCACTGTCTACCAAGGACGAGGGATAAAGCAGGAAAAAAGACAACCAGTAGAGTTTACAGGGGAGCAGAAAGGCAGACAAGAATCAAGACCTTGACCGGGCGCGGTAACTCACGCCTGGAATTGCAGCACTTTGGGAGGCCGAGGCAGGCAGATCACTTAAGGCCAGGAGTTCGAGGCCAGCGTGGCCCACATGGTGAAACCCGGTCTCTACTAAAAATACAAAAATTAGCTGGGCGTGGTGGCGCGCACCTGTAGTCCCAGCTACTCGGGAGGCTGAGGCAAGAGAATCGCTTGAACCCGGGAGGGGGAGGTTGCAGTGAGCCGAGATGGCACCACTGCACTCCAGCCTGGGTGACAGAGCGAGACTCTTGTCTCGGGGAAAAAAAAAAAAGTCTGAAATTCCCACCAAGTTTATTGTGGAGGATGCAGAGGAATTGTAACCCATACAGCCCCGAATCTAGTTGAGAATGTACAAATCAAAGTGAAATAATTAGAAAAAAATTCAAAGGATGTCAATGTGCTTTCAGAACGGTAAAAATTTAAAAACAATTCCTTTTGTTTTTTTGAGACAGGGTCTCACTCTATTGCCCAGACTGGAGTGCAATGGCACGATCTCAATTCACCACAACCTCCACCTCCCAGGCTCAAGCAATTCTCCTGCCTCAGCCTCCAGAGTAGCTGGATTACAGGCATGCGCCACTACTGCCGGCTAATTTTTGTATTCTTAGTAGAGACAGGGTTTCACTATGTTGGCCAGGCTGGTCTCAAACTCCTGACCTTACGAAATCCTTCTGCCTCGTGTGCCTCGGGCCTCGCAAAGTGCTGGGATTACAGACGTGAGCCACCATGCCCCGCCTAAAATCTATTTTTTAATGCAATGGGGAGTTTTGGCAAGGGCTGGGTGTTCTAAAGGTCCCTACAGTCAAAAAAGACAGAGGAGAATTGTTAAAGATTTGATGGAGATGGATGGATGTGAGGATTTCATAAAGCTAAATGGAGAGGAAGGAAAAAAGGTAATCCCAGGTGGTGGACCTACTAGAAAGAGTTAAGAAAGAAGCTGGGCACCGTGACTCATACCAGTAATCCTAGCACATTGGGAGGCAGAGGCGAGAGGACTGGTTAAGCCCATGAGTTTAAGACCAGCCTGGGCAACATACTGAGACCCTCATCTCTACAAATAATAAAAATATTAACCAGGAGGCCGGGCGCGGTGGCTCACGCCTGTAATCCCAGCACTTTGGAAGGCCGAGGCGGGCGGATCACGAGGTCAGGAGATCGAGACCATCCTGGCTAACACAGTGAAACCCTGTCTCTACTAAAAATACAAAAAAAAAAATTAGCCGGGCGTGGTGGCGGGTGCCTGTAGTCCCAGCTATTCGGGAGGCTGAGGCAGGAGAATGGCGTGAACCCGGGAGGCAGAGCTTGCAGTGAGCAGACATCGAGCCACTGCACTCCAGCCTGGGTGACAGAGCCAGACTCCATCTCCAAAAAAAAAAAAAAAAAAAAAAAATATTAGCCAGGCATAGTGGTACGTGCCTGTAGTCCCAGCTACTCGGGAGGCTGAGGTGGGAGGATCATGATGGCACCACTGCACTCCAGCCTGGGTGACAGAGCGAGGCTAGTTTCAAAGAAAAAAAGTGGGGGTTTTGGTTTCTTTTTTGAGGCAGAGTCTCACTCTGTCACCCAGGCTGGAGTGCAGTGTCAAAATCTCAGCTCAGTGCAACCTCTGCCTCCAGGATTCAAGCTATTCTCCTGCCTCAGCCTCCTGAGTAGCTGGGATTACAGGCATGCGCCACCACACCCGGCTAATTTTGTATTTTTAGTAGAGATGGCATTTCTCCATGTTGGTCAGGCTGGTGTCGAACTCCCGACCTCAGGTGATCAGCCTGCCTCGGCCTCCGAAAGTGCTGGGATTACAGGTGTGAGCCACCGTGCCCAGTCTATTTTTGTATTTTTAATAGAGATGTGTTTTCACCATGTTGGCCAGGATGGTCTCGAACTACTGAGCTCAAGTAATCTGCCCACCTCAGCCTCCCAAATTGCTGGGATTTCAGGCGTGAGCCACTGTGCCAGGCCAAAAGTGTTTAGAAATAGAAACTAACATGCCATGCTCTGAAAATAGGCACCAGATCGATCTGGCTGTGCTAGAAAGTCCAACATCATCATTATCATCTTCCTCATCATCATCATCATGGTAGTGACGTCCTTATCACCTGTGTAAGGTTCACTATGTGCCAGACATTGCCCTAAGCCCTGGTGAAATCCTAATATGGGCTGTAGTTTCATTAAGAGTATTGTGGCCGGGCGCGGTGGCTCACGCCTGTAATCCCAGCACTTTAGGAAGCCTAGGTGGGCGGATCACGAGGTCAGGAGATCGAGACCACCCTGGCTAACACGGTGAAACCCTATCTCTAATAAAAATACAAAAAATTAGCCGGGCATGGTGGCACGCAACTGTGCTTCAAGCTACTTGAGAGGCTAAGGCAGGAGAATCCCTTGAACCCAGGAGGCAGAGGTTGCAGTGAGCTGAGAGAGCCACTGCACTCCAGCCTGGGCGACAGAGCAAGACTGTCTCAAAAAAGAAAAAAAGAGTATTGTACCAATGTCAATTTCCTGGTTTGATTGTCGCACTATGGTTGTATAAGAAGTTCTCGGGGGTGGCTGGGCGCGGTGGCTCACGCCTGTAATCTCAGCACTTTGGGAAGCCGAGGAGGGTGGATCACGAGGTCAGGAGATCGAGACCATCCTGGCTAACACGATGAAACCCCGTCTCTACTAAAAATACAAAAAAATTAGCCAGGCGTGGTGGCAGGCGCCTGTAGTCCCAGCTACTCAGAGAGGCTGAGGCAGAAGAATGGCGTGAACCCGGGAGGCGGAGCTTGCAGTGAGCCGAGATAGCGCCACTGCACTCCAGCTTGGGTGACAGAGTGAGACTCCGTCTCAAAAAAAAAATAAAAAAAAATAAAAAGTCAGGAAACAACAGATGCTGTAGAGGCTGTGGAGAAATAGGAACACTTTTACACTGTTGGTGGGAATGCAAACTAGTTCAACCATTGCGGAAGACAGTATGGCGATTCCTCAAAGATCCAGAAGCAGAAATACCATTTGACCCAGGGATCCCATTACTGAGTATACACCCAAAGGAATGTAAATCATTCTCCTATAAAGACACATGCACACATGTTTATTGCAGCACTGTTTACAATAGCAAAGACATGGAACCAACCCAAATGCCCATCAATGAAAGACTGGATAAAGAAAATATGGTATATCTACACCATGGAATCTATACAGCCATAGAAAGGAATGAGATCATGCCCTTTGCAGGAACATGGATGAAGCTAGAAGCCATCATCCTCAGCAAACTAACACAGGAACAGAAAACCAAACACCACATGTTGTCACTCATAAGTGGAGTTGAACATTGAGAACATATGGACACAGAGAGGGGAACAACACACACCAGGGCCTGTTGGGGGGTAGGGGGTGAGGGGAGGGAACTTAGAGGATGGATCAATAGGTGCAGCAAAACACCATGGCACACGTATACCTATGTAACAAACCTGCATGTTCTGTACCCATATCCCACCCCCCTTTTCTTGGAAGAAATAAAAAAATAAGAGGGCTCTATCCATCATGGCTGTTGGCTGTCAAATTATTTTGAGTGAATAGAAACCCATGGTTCCACCTGGAGAACAGAAGGTATAAATACCTCCTGTCCACCACACAGGATTTTCACGAGGAGGCAATGAGAGAATGGATAGGAAAGAGCTGATGTTGTTACTATCATTATTACTGATAAGCCTAATTCATAGGTATATGCAGTTCTTCATTCCTTTGAGTTATTTCATAAGGATGGCTGTTCTCAACTTGAACAGCCAAGTCTTGAATGCTTGTCTTGATGGGTTGTGTAACTTGCAACCGATTTGTTAATAAGTGAAATACTGCATTTGGTGAATTATTCACTTAATTCAGATGATTCCCAGAATAACTTCCTTCACTGGGATGTATCTTGTTGAGTGGCAACAAAACAGGGATTGTACGTGATTCCCATCCTAGCTTAATAGGCGTTAGTCCAAAACCCAGGAATGTGCCATCCGTGGGGATGTTTTGGGTGGATGGGTAGAAAAAGGGTGGAAACCCTTGTCATAGGATATATTTCTGGGAAGGAGATGCCTAGGTCAATAGGTTTCAACATTTTTATGGTTCTTGATACTGTGAAAAATTACCTCCCCAAAGGATTCCATCAATGTGTTCAGCCTTTGAGATTGTATGCTACACTGTTTACAGAGCTCTTTCGGTCATGTTGGTTATTGTTTTGTAGGTTTGGTGAGTGTGGTATCCCGGTTTAACAGGTAGGGAGATTGAGACTTGGAGACAGACGGAATGACATGGGAAGTTCACAATCCTTTTTCCTGGCTGGAGGATCCAGGTTCTCTGAAGCTTAGTTAGTCTAGTATCAAGAACGACCATTTTTCTCACTGCACCAGCACCCCCTCTGACAGTAACAGCAAAGTTCTGCAGAAAGGATTCAGTCCAGCTCAAAAAATGTATCTCACCTACTATGTGTGAAGATTTAGAACCAATTCAACAACAATTGAACATGAAGGATGGGCAATTACAGATGATACAAATATAAGAATTTCTTCCACTTAAGATGGTGGTAGGAGGGGAGAAGGACGTGAACATTTATAAAGTTCCGTGCACTTTACATACATGTCTGATTTAATGTTTATAGCAACCCTTGTTACTGTCCAGCTGTTCTCTTTCATTGGTTTTGTTTTATTTTTTAAAACTATCATATTTTGTTATTTCAAAACCATCATACTTCTTAAACCTGTGACCCCCACCACTTCCGTATCAATAGCTGTAGTTGGTTTTATCCCATTTTACAGTGAAAATGGAAGCCGTAGGTTGGAAACACCTTCAACTTCTGACCACCAAACCAGTGAATTTATTTGCACCCACATTCCTAAGTTTGGTTGCCTTCCCCTCCCTCCCTCCTTCCCTCCCCTCCCTCCCTCCCTCCTTCCCTCCCTTCCTCCCTCCCCTCCCTTCCTCCCTCCCCTCCCTTCCTCCCTCCCCTCCCTTCCTCCCTCCCCTCCCTTCCTCCCTCCCCTCCCTTCCTCCTTCCCTCCAGGGTTGCCTGTTGAATGTTGTTAGGAATCTAAGTACTGAAGGGAAACTGCCTGGGTTTGAATTTTGTTCTGTCCCTTGCACCCTGCCTGGCTTCAAATCCTAGCTCTGCTTATTCAGTTCTTTTAAGGGGATGATCTTTGAGCAAATGTCTTAGCTTCTGTTTTCCCAAGTAAATGGACACAATAGTTGCTACCTTGTGAAAGAGTCATGTAATTGACCAGCATTTACCAAGTAGCATCGATGTTCAGTTTCAGTCATTGGTGATTCTGCAGTTGGACTGTGAGGGGGTGTTGGGGTGGGGGGTGGTGTGTGTGTGTAGCACTTCATTGCGTGGAGAAAGGAAAAGATACTTTTGATAACTGACAGGCAGCTTTTCTCTGCTTTCGTGTCAAAAGGGAAGAAGGGAGTTTGGAGAGGGAAAGGAATTCTCTGTAACACTAAGCTCTCTTCCACAAAAACAGAGGTACAGAATGTGTAATAATTTACAGAATTTCTAGACTTCAAGGATCTGATTTTTTTAAATTTACTTTTAATTTTTCAGGTTGAGACTGAGCTAAAGTTAATCTGCGGCGACGTTCTGGATGTACTGGACAAACACCTCATTCCAGCAGCTACCACTGGCAAGTCCAAGGTTTTCTATTATGAAATGTAGGTTCTATACTAACAATTAACAAGTGTACTTCAATACATTTAAACATTCTCAGGAATAATTGGCTTTGTTTCTTTTTTTTCTTAGGCATTTAATATTATTTTCCTTATTAAATATAACCAAAAATCCCACAGAAATTAACAAGAGGAGGAGCCTCTAAATATCAACAAAATTATCACTTGATAGACTAGAATTAAACAAGCAAATGATTCTAAGAAATGGCACAAGTGTATTCATCATAAAATAAAATTTCTACATGAAACATTCAGCCATTCCAGACCATTTCCGTCTGTGCAGACTCATCTTTTCCTGTGTTTTGCAAAGCCCAGCTAGAGCAAGCAAGTTCTTCCCAATAGGTTTTTCCCATCTCTGGTTGCTTGGCTGGCTGGGCTTCCCCTACAAACCCCCTTCCTTTCCCCTAGGCAGGGCCCAGTGTCCCCATCCTGAGGAGTTGAGCTCATGAGGGCATCTGACCAGGAGTAGCTATTCGTGGTGCTATTGTCATTGTCCTGTTTGATGTGTGAACATGGCTGCTGGCTCTACAGAGATTTGGCAGGTAGCAAGGAGGTTTCTTTTCAAACCTTCCTTTGGAAGTCAGACTTGGTGAGGATCTTATGCCCACTTTTTCCTAGCTCTGTGGTGTCAGGCATAGTCTCAGTTTCTGCAAATTGGGGTTAAGAATTCATACCTCACAGCAGTCTTTTGATAAATAAATAAGATCTTAAGTGTCAATTATTCCACTAGAAATTGTACAATTACTTTGGTCTTCATCCTGGAGGTCCACTGACAAGCCTCATGCAAACCTGTGGCCCTGTTCATAAAGTGTTTTGTTTTTTTTTCTTTTTTTTTTTGAGACGGAATCTCGCTCTGTCGCCCAGGCTGGAGTGCAGTGGCGCAATCTCGGCTCACTGCAAGCTCCGCCTCCTGGGTTCACGCCATTCTACTGCCTCAGCCTCTCCGAGTAGCTGGGACTGCAGGCGCCCGCCACCACGCCCGGCTAATGGTTTGTATTTTTTAGTAGAGACGGGGTTTCACCATGGTCTCAATCTCCTGACCTTGTGATCCGCCCGCCTCGGCCTCCCAAAGTGCTGGGATTACAAGCGTGAGCCACCACGCCCAGCCTTCTTAATTTTTTTTTAAGAGATAAAGTCTCACTCTGTCACCCAGGCTGGAGTGCAGTGGTGCAATCATGGCTCACTGCTTCCTGGAACTCATGGGCTCCAGCAATCCTCCTGCCTCAGCCTCCTGACTAGGTGGGACTATAGGCACACGCCACCGTGCCTGGCTAATTTCTTGGACTTTTCTCTAGAGACAGGGTCCACCCATGTTTCCCAGGCTGGTCTGACTTCTAGACTCAAGTGAACCTGAACCTCCCGCCTCGACCTCTCAAATTGCTGGGATTACAGGTGTGAGCCACCACACCCAGCCTGAATTTCTTATGTGCCATGCTACTACAAAACGTCATTATTAGGGGCAGCAGGATGGAAGGTGTAGGAGGACGCTGTAGTGCCTTTACAATATTTCTTTTTTTTTTTTTTTTTTGAGACAGAGTCTCGCTCTGTCGCCCAGGCTGGAGTGCAGTGGCGCAATCTCGTCTCACTGCAAGCTCCGCCTCCCGGGTTCACGCCATTCTCCTGCCTCAGCCTCTCTGAGTAGCTGGGACTACAGGCACCCCCCACCACGCCCGGCTAATTTTTTTGTATTTTTAGTAGAGACGGGGTTTCACCGTGGTCTTGATCTCTTGACCTCGTGATCCGCCCGCCTCAGCCTCCCAAAGTGCTGGGATTACAAGCGTGAGCCACCGCGCCCGGCACACCCGGCTAATTTTTTGTATTTTTAGTAGAGACGGGGTCTCACCGTGGTCTCGATCTCCTGACCTCGTGATCCGCCCGCCTCAGCCTCCCAAAGTGCTGGGATTACAAGCGTGAGCCACCGCGCCCGGCACACCCGGCTAATTTTTTGTATTTTTAGTAGAGACGGGGTTTCACTGAGGTCTCGATCTCCTGACCTCGTGATCCACCCGCCTCGGCCTCCCAAAGTGCTGGGATTACAAGCATGAGCCACCACGCCCGGCCTGCCTTTACAATATTTCTGTATATCTAAAATCATTTCAACAGGAAACATTTATTTCAAAACGTGAAGGTTTTGATGACACCATGAGCCTGCCTTTGTACTTTAAACTCATGGAAGGAGAACCACCTTCACGTTTTGAAATAAATGTTTCCTGTTGAAATGATTTTAGATATACAGAAGTATTGTAAAGGCACTACAGCGTCATCCTGCACCTTCCATCCAACTTCCCCTCATAATGACTTTTTTTTAATTTTATTTTTATTTTATTTATTTATTTATTTTTGCACACAAAACAATAAACATTTTCTAAAACTACATACTAACAAAAAGATGCATATCAAACATATTAGGAAGGTTGCACATGGGAAGACGGGGAATAGAAATGGGGGGTGGGAATTAAAGAAAATAAATGAGAGAGGGACTTTGTATGGATCAATGATAATAACTCAATCCTCTATTTGACAAAGAAGAAGGAGAAGGAAGAGGAAGAAAAAGAAAGTGGGATAAAGGATCAGAAAGGGAGGAAAATAGAAAAAATTAGAGTATGACTCCAGGGTAGACCTGTTTTGTTGTCGCTTGGTTCGTTGGTTGGTTTGACAGTTGTGTTTTTCATGTTTCGCCATGTTGGCCAGGCTGGTCTCGAGCTCCTAGCCTCAAGTGATCAACCCGCCTCAGCCTCCCAGAGTACTGGGACTACAGGCGTGAGCCACCACATCCAGCCCCCACATTGCTTCTGGCCTCTGTGGTAGACCTCCCAGACAGGGAGGCCGGGCAGAGGCACTCCTCACTTTCCAGATGGGGCGGCTGCGCAGAGGCGCTCCTCACTTCCCAGATGGGGCGGCCGGGCAGAGGTGCTCCTCACTTCTTCACAGACGGGGCGGCCGGGCATAGACGCTCCTCACTTCCTAGATGGGGTGGCGGCCGGGCAAAGGGGCTCCTCACTTCCCAGATGGGGTGGCCGGGCAGAGGCGCTCCTCACATCCCAGACGATGAGTGGCCGGGCAGAGGCGCTCCTCACTTCTTCCCAGACGGGGCGGCTGGGCAGAGACGCTCCTCACTTCCTAGACGGGGTGGTGGCCCGGCAGAGGCGCTCCTCACTTCCCAGACGGGGCGGCCGGGCAGAGGCGCTCCTCACTTCCCAGACGAGGCGGCCGGGCAGAGGCGCTCCTCACTTCCCAGACGGGGTGGCCGGGCAGAGGCGCTCCTCACTTCCCAGACGGGGCGGCTGGGCAGAGGGGCTCCTCACTTCCCAGACGGGGTGGCCAGGCAGAGGCGCTCCTCACTTCCCAGACGGGGCGGCCGGGCAGAGGTGCTCCTCACTTCCCAGATGGGGCGGCCGGGCAGAGGGGCTCCTCACTTCCCAGACGGGGCGGCCGGGCAGAGGCGCTCCTCACTTCCCAGATGGGGCGGCTGCGCAGAGGCGCTCCTCACTTCCCAGACGGGGCGGCCGGGCAGAGGTGCTCCTCACTTCTTCGCAGACGGGGCAGCCGGGCATAGACGCTCCTCACTTCCTAGATCGGGTGGCAGCTGGGCAGAGGGGCTCCTCACTTCCCAGACGGGGTGGCCGGGCAGAGGCGCTCCTCACATCCCAGACGATGGGTGGCCGGGCAGAGGCGCTCCTCACTTCTTCCCAGACGGGGCGGCTGGGCAGAGACGCTCCTCACTTCTTCCCAGACGGGGCGGCTGGGCAGAGACGCTCCTCACTTCCTAGACGGGGTGGTGGCCCGGCAGAGGCGCTCCTCACTTCCCAGACGGGGTGGCCGGGCAGAGGCGCTCCTCACTTCCCAGACGGGGCGGCCGGGCAGAGGGGCTCCTCACTTCCCAGACGGGGCGGCCGGGCAGAGGCGCTCCTGACATCCCAGAAGGGGCGGCCGGGCATAGACGCTCCTCACTTCCTAGATGGGGTGGTGGCCCAGCAGAGGGGCTCTTCACTTCCCAGACGGGGCGGCCGGGCAGAGGCGCTCCTCACTTCCCAGACGGGGCGGCCGGGCAGAGGTGCTCCTCACTTCCCAGATGGGGCGGCCGGGCAGAGGTGCTCCTCACTTCCCAGATGGGGCGGCCGGGCAGAGGTGCTCCTCACTTCCTAGACGGGGGGGCGGCCGGGCAGAGGGGCTCCTCACTTACCAGACGGGGTGGCGGCCGGGCAGATGCTGCAATCCCAGCACCCTGGGAGGCCAAGGCAGGCGGCTGGGAGGCGGAGGCTGCAGCGAGCCAAGACCACGTCACCGCACTCCAGCCCGGGCCACACCGAGCCTCCTTCTGCAGTCCCAGCACCTCGGGAGGCCGAGGCGGGCAGAGCAGTGGAGGTCAGGAGCTGGAGACCAGCCTGGCCGACATGGCGAAACGGCGCCTCCAGCCAAAGGAGAAAAACCAGGGAGGGGTGGTGGCGCGCGGCGGCAATCCCAGGCAGCGCGCAGGCCAGGGCAGGAGAATCACGGGAGCCGGAGGCAGGGAGTCTGCAGCGAGCCCAGTTTACTCCAGCCGGGGCCACAGAGGGAGGGAGGGAGGGAGGGAAGGAAGGACGGAAGGGAGGGAGGAAGGAAAGGAGGGAAGGAGGGAGGGGAAGGAAGCCCTAATGACGTTTTGTAGTAGCATGGCACATAAGAAATTCAGGCCGGGTGTGATGGCTCACACCTGTAATCCCAGCAATTTGAGAGGTCGAGGCGGGAGGTTCAGGTTCACTTGAGTCTAGAAGTCTGAGACCAGCCTGGGAAACACGGGTGGACCCTGTCTCTAGAGAAAAGTCCAAGAAATTAGCAGGCACGGTGGCGTGTGCCTATAGTCCCACCTAGTCAGGAGGCTGAGGCAGGAGGATTGCTGGAGCCCATGAGTTCCAGGAAGCAGTGAGCCATGATTGCACCACTGCACTCCAGCCTGGGTGACAGAGTGAGACTTTATCTCTTAAAAAAAAATTGAGAGATGTAACATGAGTACAATCCTATTAACTAAATAATAAGGCCCTGAGGTGGGGGTGCACTGCTCCTCGTCCCTAGCTGCGAAGGAGGTGTCCTGGTCGGAATCAGTGCTGGGTGCACTGCAGGGCCCGGAAGTCCATGCCCACATTGTTCAGTTCGGCGAGAGCCAATCTCACTCCCTCGGCAGAGTGTTCAGCCTGCCAGCAGGTGGCCAGCTGGTCCTCCTGGGATATGGCACGGACCCAGCAGCTCTGTTCGAAATCATAATGGGGGAACCAAGGGCCCCCTACATCCAGGTCCATCGGGAGACGGGGCATGGAGTTCCACTGCAGGAATCTCCAGGAACCCTGAGGTCCTCCCTGAGCCAGGGCCGGGCTGGGCACACCCTGAGTGCCCACAGGGTAGCTGTCTTCCCGGACAGCCCCACCAGGACAGGGTGTGGAAGAATGAGGTGCCCGTGGCGGGAAAGCTGACCAAATGGGCCGCTGGAACCGGGCTGGTGGGCCTGGAGGGGCCTGCCTGTCCCCCTTGCAGAAGGTCTTCCCGCCACGTGAAGCCAGCACAGGCCCGGGTGCCGAGGACCCTTGCTCGGCTTTGGCTGAAAGGAAAGCAGATGTGGTCAGCGTCTCCAGGGAGCCCATGCAGGCCTTTCCGGGCTGGGCCCCACCTGCCTGCGTCTCTGTAGTCCTCGGGGTCTCCGTGTGGCCCCCGTGGCCTGACACTGAGGACAAGCCTGTAGTCTGCTGATCCCAGAGGGAGGGGTATGCGCTCCCTGGCATGGGGAAGCTGTCGTGGCATGGCGGGTGGCTCCTGGGACTGCCCCCAGGGTTGGGACTGGCTGTGGGTTTCCTTCCACACACATTCGTCCCAGGGCTGTTGGGCCTGGGATACGGCCCCCAGTCAGAACTCAGGTGGGAGGGTCCTTGGATGTCACCCAGCCCCTTGCCACCTCACATGGGGACCCGTCTCTGCAGTGGGTTTTTGGGCCCGGACGTGGGTCACCCTCTGCCCTCCTGGGCTGCCCAGTCCATGCCAGGACTGACTGTTCCCACATCGGGCTGAATTCTTGGCTCTGGCTCTGGGCCCGGAGTCCCGCCTGTGCCCTCTCCCTGAATGCTCTGGGGGTCAGGGACCCCCAATTCCCTTGTCTCCCTGGCTCAAGGCTTGTTGTCCTGGCAACCTTGGAGGAGCGTGCAGGAGTGAGGGGCCTCTGCTGCTCTCTGAGGCTGTGGGTGCTGGCAGGGAGAGGCGGGGTCTCCCACAAATGGGTCTGGCTCCTCTAGTAACTTTGAGGGCCCTGTGAGGGGGAGAGCCAGACACCGTGGAAAGTGGGGGGGGCTCGAGGGAGGGTCTTGCCCACATCCCCCTCCTGCGTGCACAACACGTCCAGTACACAGGCACTGAGTGCCTGCCCTGAGGACCGGTGGGCCTCCTGTACTTTCTTAGAGTCCAGGAGGAAGAGGAGGAAGAAAAGGTGAAGAGGAAGGCCCAGGTAGTAGGGTTGCAGGTCCCGGGCCCTCCCCCACTGTTGACTGCCCCAGAGGGTGACATGGGAGGGGACACGGCACTGGAGCCCACCTGAGGGTGGCAGGTCCGCTTGCTTCCTCCCTCGTTTGTTCACAGAGGCCCTGACGTGCTTGAGCACCGTGTCATCATCCCTGGCCCAGTGACGGCAGAACTGGCTCCGAAAGCACGCCCACAGGCCAGAACTGGATGTCTCCTTGAGGCGCTCTAGGGACAGGGTGGACATCAGGCCAGAAGAGTTCCCTGGGAGGGGGCCAGCCCATACCCCGTGGCCACTTCAGCCTCTCACTGGGTGGTGCTGGATCCTTTTGTGGCCACCCCCGGGGTCCAGATGTGCACAGGAGGCTGTGACTGGGGGGCGATCTGGACAGGGAAGTGCCCGCCACACTCCTGACTTTCATCTGGGTCATGTGGCGGATGGGCTCGCTGTCACAGTGCCCTTCCCGGCCCACCTGGCCAGACCTCCCTCTGAGCCAGAACAGGGGATCGTGAGGACAGTGTGAGGAAGCTGCCTTCGGGCCAGTCGGGGTCTGACCCCGGGGCTCCCCAGGCCCCATTGGGCACACGTAGACTTACTCTTCTGCACCTCGAACGCAATGGTGGTCATGGGCATCCGTGCTTGTTTTCCTTGTAGCAGGTACACGTCCCACAGGCGCAGGGTCAGCCCGAGAGAGATCTGTGGAGACAGCAGGCGTGGGAGAACCTGGCCCTTCCAGGCTGGGACTGGTGGCTCGAGCTGTGCCCATTGGGGTTTCAGTCCCCAGAGTCAGTGGCCTTCCCCATGAGCGTCGCCTGGGCCCTCCAGGACGCTGGGTCAGGCAAGGTCTTGCAGCTCCTCATGGGGGGCACTCATATGAGTGGAGATGTGGCTCCTGGAGAGAGGGGCCTGCCCAGCGCTTGAGGCTTCCCTGAGCCCTCTCGAGTCGGGTCCTGGCGCAGTCTGCCCATGAGGCTGGGCCTGAGCCCCAGCCATTGCCCTGGGATGACCCCTCTTAGGCAGAGGGTTTTGCTTGCGTGTCCTTCGGGGACCCGCCTGAGCCTCCTGTGGGCTGGGGTGAACCAGACTGCCGGACTGAGGAAGCAGGGCACTGCAGGGCAACGAGGGTCCCTGAGCCAGGGTCTCCCTATGCCACCTTACCTTCATTAACATCCGGAGAAGCCAGCCTAACGAGAAACACTGCCCGCATAGACCAGCGTCTATGTCCTGGTCCTGATGGGAGCAACAGAGGTGCTCAGGCCACTGGGCTGCCCTAAAAACCTCCCTCTTCCAGGGCCTCTGAAGAACCTATGCCTAGTGCAGAACACTGGGCAGTGTCCAGGGCTCCCCGCCACACCGTCCCCTTCCCGCACTCTCGGTGGACACACTGCCCTTTGCCCTGCTCTGCGGGAGCTGGGGCCCCATCCCTGTGCCTCTGTCTCCTCCAGGGCAGGAAAGGAAACCAACTCCCAGCCCATGCAGAACCCGGCATCCCAGGTCAGGCCCTGGCTGGGACTCAGCCAGTCACCAGCCCCACGAGGGGCTCCAGCCCCCCTGCTCCTCCAGCCCCACGGGATGCAGGGCCTCTGGGGAAGAGCCGAGGGGACCATAAACTCACCAGATGCCACATGGTCTTGGGTTGTGACGTGGGTACCACATGCTCCTGATGGTCTTGGAGCCCCTGGACTGTCCCGCCATTTGGGCTGTGGAATCCTGAGAAGCCCCCAGCCCATCATGAAATCAGAGCCTTCTCCCAAGATGTGGAGCCATCAGCTGCAAGAGCTGGACAGCTTGAGAGGCTCCCAAACCTGAAGACCTCCCACCCTCCCATCTGGTGACCCCACCATGCGGCCTTTACCCTGGGGAGGTGGGGCGGGAACATCCCCTGGAGCCTGGCTGGAGGTTCCCCTGGAGGCCTCCTGGGCCAGGGTGCAAAAAGGGCAAGGCTGACTGTGAGGTCACAATAGGGTGGCCAGAACAGCGTGGGTACTGGGCTTCCTGGTCATCTCCTGGAAGTGGGGTCGGGCCAGGGGACACGGGATGGGGAGATGCTGCCACCTGGGCTTGCTCGGCCCATTCGTGTGCACCAAGGGCAGCGGGAGCCCTGGCAGTTGGAGGGCAGGAGGACTCTCAGGGAGGGGAGAGTCAGCTGCACAGAATCAGAGCCGGAGGGCGTGGCTCCGGGACACAGAGGGTGGCCACGGGGAGGATGAGATGCCCTCTGCTGATGGGGTTGAAAGGTGTCTGACTTGGGCTGTGGGGGGTCGGCTGCGGACTCCTGTGGGACCCTCAGCAGAGACGTCCTAAAGGCTCCCAACGAGCCGGCGACACAAGGAGAGTGCCTTGGCTGAAAGCCGAGATCACCTGGCCACGGTGGCCGTCCCCGGGTCTGGCTGCGTGAGGCCCCAGGGGCAGCTGTTCACCTACCCTGCAGGGAGTGCCTCTCACTGGCCAGCAGCTGCACCAGTGCCCAGAATGCGTCCTCCTCAGGCAGATACAGGAGGAACAAGGGGGCGATGTGGCTCAGGTTCCTGTGGTAGCCCACCTCCTGCAAGAGCCAGAGTCACCATGGAAGGACATCAGCTGGGAGGGCTGAGGTCACCTGGGAGGACTCATGTCATTGGAGAGGGCAGAGGTGACTGGACAGGCTTCCTCTGATGAAGAGGCTTCCTCAGGATGCAAATTCATTTCATGACAAGAGCCAAGTCCATCAGGCACTTCAGCACCTTGTCCAAAATGTCTCCTGAGACCACCATCCTGCGTGTGACGCTGCCAAGCTCCCAGGCTTTGGGGCAGCCCCAGGAGGAGGGCGTCATTTCTTGTTCTGAGAAGTGGTGGTCAGGCCCAGGTGACACCAGGAGTCCAGGCCCCAACTCCTTTGTGTCTCAGCTTGACCCCTTGAGACCACCCCCTTGCTTGGAGGTTTATGCCAGCGGGGAGCTGGAATCCTACCTCCTATAACCTGGTGGGTCACAAATACTAACTTTAAAAGAAGCAATGACACCCCCACCAGACACCCACTCCTGTGAATGTGGAAATACGGCCCGGGAACCTCACTGCCGGGAATACTCACCGGGTTATACTCCGCAGATGCCAGGAGGATGTAGAAGAGTTCCCGCTGCCTAGGAAACAGAGAAAGGGGGCTATGGTTTGGTTTGTGCAGACGCTGTTACTTTCACTTTGTCTACAAATCCTAACGACAAATCCCATTTCAGGTTCAGATGATTCACCAGATAAGCAGTGAGCTCTTCAGGGCCTGAGACTGTTGAAGAAATGTTTCAGTAAAATCCACATCCGTGACATGCAAATAGCCCAGTTGTAGTGAGTTGACCGATCCTTTTCACTCTGAATGATTCTTTTTTTTTTTTTTTTTTTCAGTTTGCGCACATGCCAGTTCAGTCTCTGGGTGTACAGTTTCTCCACAGTTCCAAACCAACGTGCGGAGTCTCCTGGCCACCGCTCCAGCCCCTCCTGGAGTGACTCCTTCATCCTCCAAGTCTCCAGAGTGGCCCCTATGCACCCAGCCTCTCCCCGATTCGTCAGCCCCTGGCCACCCAGACTGCTTTTCAGTCCCTGTGGTTTGGCCTTTTCCAGAATGGCCTAGGAATGGGAATGCTACTGTGGTAGCTTATTGGGTCTGGCTTCTTTCCCTTAGCAAAATGCATCTAGGATCCACCCACGTTCGTGTGGGCATCACTGGCTCGTTCCCTTTTCTCACTGGGTCTTCTGTTTGAAGGGAGGACCAGCCTTGCTCTCCCCACGACGTGTTGAAGGCCGTCCCCGAAGGCTCGCTGTGTGAGTGACGGTGAATCAAGCAGTGAACCTGGCATGCAGGTTTCATGTGGATGTCAGTTTCCAAATCAGTGGGTTCCATATCTGTGACACCTTGGGGACACGTGGTTCAAGTCCATTGAGCTTTGTGAGCCACTGCCCAACTGGCTGCCAACGTGGCTGTGCCGTGTCATGTTCCCAGCAGACCTGGATGAGAGTTTCCAGGGCCCATAATTCTCCCAGCGTTTGGTGCTGTCAGTGTTGTCTGGGTAGGCTCATGGGCCCTCCATCCTGCCACCCTCCCGTGGGTCCTACCACGGGTCCCCGTGGGTCAGGGAGAGCACCTTTCACCATTGTGCATGATTTTCTTTGCTGTCTTCTGTCTCCTCAGGATCCTCCTGGGCTCCGGCCCCACATGTTCCAGCCTGGCCCAGGGCTTGGAGACAGGGAGGTGCTCGGTTCATGGTGCCGGCTGCTCCCTGGGCCAGGAGAGCTCTTGGCAGCTCTGTCATCCCTCTTGGGTGACCCTGGCTTCTGCTCCGGGGAAGTCCCCATCCCTCTCGTTCACCCCATCTCCACTGGGACCCTGTGGCTCCCGTAGGCTTACCTGGCTCCATATCGATGCCTGAAGAAGACATGGTTCTGGAGAGTCCTGCTAACATCCCGGTCGATCTGGTGGATGTGTTCAGATGACCTCTTGCCCTTCTGCTTCACGAGCTGTAGGGCAGGGCCAAGAGAAGGAAGCAGCCTCAGAACAGATGGAAGACTCCCTGCCCCAAATGGCAGTCGGCCCACAGTCAGCACTTTGGGAAAGAAGGCTTCCTTCTGCAGAAAGCTGCTTTTTGGCTTGTTACTGAAGCCAGGGAGGGTCACCAGAGCCAAGTTTTTCTGTCTGTGGTGACTGTATCACCATCTGTGCCCAGGGTGTTCATCTGACCTTCCCCCTCACCCCACCCCCCAGGGTGGGCTTGGCGTTCCCTCCAGCTGGAGACCTGGACCCGTGACACGGCTTGTCCTGTTTGTTGTGCTCTGGCTGAGCGTACCTTGTATTTGCTGGGGTTTTTTAACTTGATTTCCTGAATGTTCAGGAGGACTGACCACGCCGGGCCCCGGATGTTCGTGGGAATTCCCTCATATATGCGATCTACGAGCTGTGGGCAGAAAACAGTCTGGTGTCACAGGCCACGGGGTGACCCCAGTGAGGACCAGAGCCCGGGGATTCTGGGAATTGTCGGTTTTGGCCCCATGATTCTTCAGTAGAGGTGAGATCGAGCTGGGACAGGGTCTCCCTTCCCAGGACTGAAAGAGTGGATGGACACTCAGAGTTGAAACTCTGATCTGAACCTTTTTCTTCCTTCGGGTCACCAGGACATCCCTAGCCTTGAACTCCAGGTGGTCCGAGCCCTAGATTCAGATTCCCTCCCAGCAAGGTGACGCTTGCACGAATAGGCAGGCAATCTGGCGACCAGGCCTGCAGTCCTCCGGGCGAGGACAGTGTGCCACCCGCCCTCTGAGAGGCTGACGGTGCCAGGCCACAGCCATGGGTGCCTGTCCCCTGTCTCTGCAGAGAGTGCTTCCGGGGGCCTCTCCCTCCACACATTACCTTTTCACTGTTCTTGTACGTCTCCCATTCGCCCAGCATCTCCAGCCACTTGCTGTTTCTCCTTGTCTCCCGCCGAATTCGCTGTCAAATGAAGAATGTTGGAGTTAGTGGAGCTGCCGGGCTTCCCAGAGCTGCCCGTGGATGCTGGGTCTTGGGCTCTGGAGCCCTGGTGGGACCCAGCTGGAAGGAGCCAGGGAAGGGCAGACCCTAAGGGCTGAGAGCCTTTGAGCAAATGAGCACCAGTGGGCTGGCTTTGGGACCCCGGGATGTGCCATCCTCGGGCCACAGACACACCAGTCTTAGGTCCCAGCCTCTCGGTGGGGTCCTGACACAAGCGGGCAGCCACCCTCAAGCCAGGACTGTGGTTCTCACTTTGGAATTGTATCAAACTGCCAAAGTTAAATCAACCTGGGGTCAGGTCTCTGCTGCCCCTCCCAGTGACAGAGTGTTGCCCTCACCCACCACCGCCCAGGCCGGCTGCTTCCTCTGCCTCACTGACCACCCGCCCAGTCCCTACGTCCCTGGACCAGCCCCTCCATGCATCAGGCTCTTACCTTGGCCTCCCGCGCAGTCAGAGGAGGCAGCTCCATCTCACTGTAAGGCAACCCAGGCAGCGCTGAGGACCTGCACAGGGCCTGGAGCCACCCCAGCCTGGGAGCCGACCCCCAGAAAGGACTGGCTCTGTCCCTACCCAGCTCAGGGCTCAGCCCGGGAGAAGGCACAGGGAAGGGAGGACAAGGGCCTTCCTGTGGGGCTGACTCCCAGGAGGGGCAGGACCTGGGAGAAGGAGTGCGGGGACTGCCTGGCCGGGGTTACCGGGGCCCCTGGCGTGGGGGCTGGTCAGGCTGCACAATGGGGCTGCCCATCCCGGACTCGAGGTGGTGCTTACTGCTGGAGCTGAGAAAGGTCAGCCTTGAGATGGGATGGGGGCCGCCCAAGGTGGGCGACCGGGCCCTGACAGGAATCCCTCAGGGATTGGCCACATCACCCCGCCAGGGTCAAGGGAGGCTGCCCTGAGACCTGCCCGGTGTACTCTGGGTGCACCAGGGGCCCATCCCACTTGACAGCCCCAAGGCTCTTGCAGGCTCTGACCTCCCAGCATCCACCTGCCTCTCCCTGCATCTGAGCCACACACCCTGCATTTCAGAAGTGGCACGGCTCATCAGCTCCCTCCCACCCTACTTCCCCCGGGATCCGCTGTCTCTCCATCCTCTGATCCCTGAGGGATGGGCTCCAGGCTGGGCTCCTCTTACCTGGCCCCAGATCCCTTCCCAGCACCAGACCCAGGGTCTTTAGTCACAAGCCCTGCTGCCTCCCCGGCCTCACCCTGAGATGCCTAGAGCGGGGCCCTGCCCGTCTTCTCCCCCATTCTCTTAGGGCCAAGGCCCCCACTGTCCCCACACCTTTCTCCCTTCCCCATGGGGACAGTGAGGGCTGTAGCTCTAGGGAAATTGGGGAGGACAGGGGCAGGTGGGCTCTGAGAGACCTGCTGGACAACAGCCCCGAGGCTGGGCCAGGTGTCTCCTCACCCTGTGGCCACAACCCTTGGATCTCACTGGGGTTGTCTCCTGGTAGACAGGGCCAGACCCTCAGGCTGCCCCGCTCCTCTTGTGCTGACTTGCCGACAGAACTGCTGAGAGCCCGGGTGCCTGACCTAGCCCAGTCTCCATTCCCACCGGCTCCCTAGATGGGCCTTGCACCTCTGGCCTAACAACAACCTCGGGCTGGACCTGCAGGGGAGCCAGGGGGGAGTTCTGACCCTGGAAAGGAGGTTGGCCCGAGCTGGCGAGACATGTCCTGTGTCAGAAAGGCCTTTCTAAAAGCAAACCCATCCCTGAGCTGAGACAGATGCTTTAGGGGTGAGGGGAGCACAGAGGACTCACTGCACAATCCCAAACAGATCCATGTGTTCGAACATTCCGATGAGCACAGGCCCCTTGTCCTCTGGCAGCCCAGCTTGGTGCCCCTGTAACCCAGAGGGAGCCTTGGTGAGGGGTCCAAGGTAAAGGGTGCAAGGGCCTGGGGGTATTGGCCACCCGTCCCTGCCCTGTGCTCCTAGGGAACCCAGGACCCTTTGACCAGGGCGCACTGGAAGAGGCCTCCCTCCAAGAAGCAGACCGAACTGTACCTGTTCATATTTCCTGATGACGTCCTCTCACTCCTGCGCCCGCCAACTATCTACATCCTCCACCACGTTCATCCTGTGAGACAAAATTGGCTAAAGGTTACACTGTACCCGACAGCTTCGGAGAACACCTGAACCGCTCCCACCGGGCTCCCAGATGCTGGTTGGTTGTGTAACCTTCATTCCACCATTGCACTCTGGTAAAAAGGGGCCAAACCCCATGGCCCACACCTCCATGAGTCTCTGCAGTCTGAAGCCGCAAGCAGGGGTGAGCATCTTCCCAAGGACTCGAGAAGAGTGGGACCTGGACAGAGAATCCCGTTTTCCCCTTATGCCATGAAACGGGCACATACCTGCCCCAGCAGGTTGAACGGTGTCCACCTGCCAAGGGTGAAGGGCCTGTGATGGGCTATTCCAGGGTTGTGGATGCGAACTGGGGTCAGGCACCAGAGGTCTCTGTACGATCAGCCTCCTGGGATACTCAGGGCCACAGAGATGCCCAGTTTCCTATGGGGAACAAGGTCTCTCCTGACTGCTCCGTTCTACCTCGCTCATCACTTGGGCTACCGTGGCCCTTCGGTCTAACCAGTGAAGCTGCTTTAGGAATAACGCCATTTGAGCGGGAGTGTGTTTGGTTTTGGGGATGAGGGATGAAAATGATCTACTGTCTCCAAAGCAGCCACTGCGCTCATGGAAACCACATCTCTCGGGGAGGGACTGTGGACTCCACCATTCTGAGCTGTCCCTATAGGAGGGGGCTTCATTTTCCTGGGTCAATGATGAAGAACAGTGGGTCCTTGCTCCTGGAGAACATCTAGATGGACCGTCCCTCCTGAGAATACTCAGGGCAAAAGGAAAGCGAGGCCAGACAGAATAAGAAATACTTGGGGAGAAGCCCAGTGCCTGGACCCCTTCGAACACAAGGGAAGATAGTCTCCCCAGAGCCAGCCCTCCAGGGCTCCTTCACTTTCCACAACCGCCCAAGGGCAGAAGGCTCCCCATGCCACTCCCAGACAAGGGACCGTGTGTGTCCAGTGGGTCCCACAGTGACCATCAGGACCCAGCTTAAGCTCCAGGTGTGTTCTGAGGACACTTCCCTCCTCCCCACCCACCGTGGCATTCTGAGGTCATGGCACGCATCACAACGGGGCCTTGCCCGGGTCAGCAGGGCCCAGATTCAGGGTCCTCCGCTGCCTGGGGCGTCAACATGCCTGCCTGCAATGTGTGCACGTGCGTGCACACGCGTACGTGGCTAAACACGTCTGTGCACGTGTGTGTTGCTTCTCTGGCCAGGCCCAGCTGCCCCACTCATGTGTGCACCCAGTTCCTCATCACTGTCACCCCCAGGGCCCAGGGCCAGCATCAGAGCATCCATGGGAGCTCCCTAACCTCAGTGTCTCTGCCAGGGCCAGGCTCTGCCCCATCGGGATCAGAAATCTGGGCAGATTTGGGATCTCGAGCAGGGAGGTCACAGGGTTGAGGCCTGAAGTCTAGCACGGCACACAGCAGGGCTGAGAGCAAAACCCAGAGTCATGTCTGGATTTTCAGGCCGGTTACCGCCTCTCTGACCCCAGACGACTCACCTGTCGAATGGGTACATTCGGGAACAGCACCCACTCTACGAAGCCACCGTGAGGACAAAAGAGAAAATCATCTACACAGGCAGCGTAGAACGGGCTCCCTGTGAGTGCTCAGGGATGACCCTCCTCCTCAGCAGCTGCCCAGAGGCCAACACCGCCCATACCATAGCCACTGTCCCCAAGTCAGCCTGGAGGGAAGAGAGCAGGTCACACTCACCTGATTCTGATCAGCTGGCCTGGGTTACGTATGCCTCTCAGGGAGAAAACCTCAGGGAGAAACCAGAAAACTGGTGCTCACAAACCCCACTGCCTGTGTGTAACTGCCGCAGAACACAGAAGGCAGGCCGGAGAGCGGATAGATGCTAAGCACCAGTGGCATTCTGAGGTCATGGCACGCATCACAATGGGGCCTTGCCCGGGTCAGCAGGGCCCAGAGTCAGGGTCCTCCGCTGCCTGGGACGTCAACATGCCTGCCTGCAATGTGTGCACGTGTGTGCACACGCGTACGTGGGTAAACACGTCTGTGCACGTGTGTGTTGCTTCTCTGGCCAGGCCCGGCTGCCCCACTCATGTGTGCACCCAGTTCCTCATCACTGTCACCCCCGAGGCCCAGGGCCAGCATCAGAGCATCCATGGGTGCTCCCTAACCTCAGCCCTCCCCACCGAGGGTGGTCCTGGGATACACATAGGGGTGGAGGGAAGTGACTGCTGCTGTTGGATCTCAGAATACAAATGCTAATACTATTACCCAATGGTCTTTTTAGCGTCTCTAATGGTATCGCTTTTTCATTTCTGACATTTTAGCTGCGTATTTCTCTCCATGACCCTTGGCTATTCTAGCTAGAGGATCCTGTGGGGAAAGTGCCGGGCACACAGTAGGGGCTCACTCTTCTAGACACGTTATCTAAAACCTGGCTCATCTGTCCTTCCACCCAGGGCCTAGGGCATGCCAAATTCCAGGGGCCAGAAAGAGCTCGGGATAAAATGAACCTTCAAGGGGAGGGCTTTGACCTGGGCTGAGTCTGCCTGTGCCATCCAAACGGAGTCTCAAGTCCTGAGGCAGAACGTCCAGATGCCCCAGTGCAGGGCCCTCCTGATCAACACCTGCTCCCCTGTACTCATTAGCAACCTCACCCACCCGACTCTCAAAGCACACTTGGCTCTCGTATCCAGGAGCTCTGCATCTGTAGATTCAGCAACAGCAGATGGAAAATATTCAGAAAATAAATTGGATGGTTATGTTTCTATTGAACATGTGCAGACTTTGTTCTTGTCATCATTCCCTAAAGAATACGGTATCACAACCATTTATGTAGCATCTGCATCGTATTACGTATCATAAATAATCTAGTAATGGTCTAATGTCTACGGGAGGATGTGCATAGCTTATACGTAAGTACTACGCCACGTTATATCAGAGACTTGAGCACCCATGGATTTTGGCATTCCCGGGGACCCTAGAACTAATCCGACATGGGTACCAAGGGATGACTGTATATACTCACTCAGGAAGGCTTCTCATTGGAGGAAGGGCCCGGTTCAGGACAGACAGGGACATCATCCCTGGACTACCGTCCATCCATCCATTCATCCATTGGCACCACCATCTAGGACTGTCCCAATGACAGCCCTAGCAAGTGGAGACAAGAAAAAAGACTGGCTCAAATTGTACAGCTTTTTGAGGTCTTGGAAGATGTTGCACCAGTATGAGAATAGTGGGTCAGTTTTCTCCAGGATCCAGAAAGCATATCAGGCAGGCTCGGGGAGAGGAAAGGAGCACGGCCTCTCCAGCAGCCACACAGGCCTGCGGTAGGCTGGGGCTGGGGCTGGGGCTGGCCCTGTTTATCACTTGGGCCTCACGGGGGAAAAGAAAGAACAGGGGGCAGAGGAGGAGCATGGGGGCAGCTGGTTGCCTAAGGAGAAGGCGTCTCGGGGAAGGGGTATTCATTCGTTTTCACACTGCTATAAAGAAATAACTCGAGACTACGTAATCGATAAAGGAAAGAGGTTTGACTCCCAGTTCAGGGAACTTACAACCATGGCAGAAGGCGAAGGGGAAGCAGGCACCTTCTCCACAAGGCAGCAGGAGGGAGTGAGTGGAGAACCAGGAAGTGTCCCACTTTCAAACCATCAGCTCTCCTGAGAACTCCCTCACCATCCGGGGAGCAGCAGGGGGGAAACTGTCCCCACATCCCATCCCCTCCCACCAGGTTCCTCCCTTGACACAGGAGGATTACAATTCCACATGAGATTTGGGTGGGGACACAGAGCCAAACCCGTGAGGGTCTCAGTGTATCTTGCAGCTCCCCCGGGGCTGAGGCTGAGTACAGATCTGCTGGCCTGCTCTACAGCACGCGGGGACTCTGCCTGTGTGCCCCCATCTGCTCTTCCTGGGGATGGTGGCTGCTTCCTCAAGAGGAGGGTGGATCTGCTCTTCTGCCCACCCCTCTCCAGGGCCTTTTGGAGCCCTGGCCACGACCTCCCAGGGTAAGGCCAGGACACCGGCTCCTTGCCCTTCTTGCTGCTTGGGTGACAATCCTGGGGTCACCCATAGGCCCCATCACTGTTGCTGCTTCTAAATGGAGAGTATTTTGGCACGTCTTCCTGGCAGAGTCCGGGGCCTCATCCCTGTTATTTATTCTGTCTCGGTAAAGCCAGGTGAAGACATCTGGGCAAGGAGATAGTGGAGTGGCCCCCAGGAAGGGGGGGTGGAGGGCGCTGGCCTTCGGGCTTGCCTGGACCAGGGTGGGAAGGGGCAAGGTTACCAGGAAGCAGGGCTGTCAGGGCTAAAATCAGGAGGTGGTAATAATGCTGGTGGGGGACAGGGCTGTGTGATTGGCTTGGGGTGGGGCATGAGAGCCAAGGTTTGTCAGCACGCAGAGGGGTGGCTGACTCACGGACTAGGGGCTGTGGAACCCAGTGGTTGCCCTTAGCTCCTGGATCCTGGGAGACTTCTGGAGCCTGGATGTGGGGCAGCCGAGGGGTGGAGGTGCGGCAGACAGGGGTAGGGGTGGGAGAGGAGGCCCTGCATGGCAGGGTGCAGGGTAGGAAACCAGCCAGGGGCCAGTTTGCATTGGCGGCTCCCATCCCCACCCCCACCCCCAAGCCCACCCCTACCCCTGCCCTGCTGCAGAGACGGGCCTGGGCTGCTGTCCTCTGCTTTGGCCTCAGCAGATCACACGATGGAAGCTGGCAGCCCACTTCCTGTGGGTGCACCACTCGAGCCAGCTGCGACCTGCACTTTCTGCTTCCTGGAGTGTGCGGCGCCCACTCAGGAGAGCACGGCACACCCCACACCCCTCATTTCGAGGATGCTGGGAGGTGGGGACCAAGGTCCTGCAGCCCTGTGCTTGCACTATGAAAGGTAGCCTGGGAGTCCTGTGTGCGCCCATCCACGTGGGGCCCCAGGAGCCTGAACAGTGGCAGGCAGAGAGATGAGGAGGGAGAGAGAAGAGGAAAAGAAGGAGGGAGAAAGAGAGATGGGGAGAAGAGAGTGAGACACAGAGAGAGAGGAAGAGAGATAAGGAGAGAGACAGAGGAGGCTCAGAGGAAAAGGAGCCAGAGAGATAGGGAGAGAGACGCAAAAGGCAGAGAGAGAGACAGAGAGACGAGCATGAGTAGGAGGTCGCGTCCCTCTCGATCCCAGTTCCCAGTGAAAACCGTAGGTTGCCATCACCTAACCCCGCATGCAATAAAGTCTTCTGCCTCCTGCTTACAGCCCGAGAACCCCTTCTCCGAGGGAATAAAATCTTTGACCATTGCCCTTTCTCACCGGAGTTTGCTTGTGTCTTCTGACGAACCGTGATGTCTCACCTACTGCCTTCCTGGGCTCAAGGATCCATGAAAAGCCGACGCCTCTTTTGGGGAAGCTCTGCAGTACCTTCATCTCACTAGGCTCCCCAGGAAGCTTGTGAACTTGGCTTGAGCCCTAAGCAGCCGAATATGTGCCGGGCCTCTGCTTCTCTCTTTCAGTAAGAGGGAGAACCAAGAAAGAGACTGAAGCATGGTCTGCAGAGAAGGCACTTGTGCAAACACCAGGAGAATGAGGGGCCTGAGTTGCCTTCATTTCTCCTAAAAACACGCATTTCCTCCCAGGCCACCCTAGTGAGGACATGAAGCACAGCGTGTGTGTGTGTGTGTGCAGGTATATACATGTGAATGTATTTATGTATGTGCATCTGTGTGCATGTGTGTGTGCAAGTATATGCATGTGTATGTGCAGGTATATACATGTGAATATTTATGCATGTGTATGTATGTGCATGTGTGTGTGTACATGTGTGTGTGTGTGTGCGTGTGTGTGTTGCAGGGCTTTACAGTGGACAGGATGTGGGAGGGCAGCTGCAGCTCCAAGCTGCAAGTCTTTCTGATAGAATGGTTAAGATTCCCTGGACCACAGAAAGAGTGTTTTCATTTGCACCTATTTTTGTTAGCATTTAAACCTGTATTCTTCGTAGCATGTAAAGCTTAAGTTGCTTAACTATTCTTAGAAACATTTACACCAGCAGTCTCCAAAGTTTTTGGCACCAGAGAGCAGTTTTCTTGAAGACAACTCTTCCACGGACCTGGGTGAAGGGGAAGGGATGATGCAGAGATGGTTCAAGCCCATTA
The DNA here is from genome assembly GCF_028878055.3 of Symphalangus syndactylus. Taxonomy (NCBI): domain Eukaryota; kingdom Metazoa; phylum Chordata; class Mammalia; order Primates; family Hylobatidae; genus Symphalangus; species Symphalangus syndactylus. The sequence continues at coordinate 67,481,539 of NC_072442.2, read as the reverse complement.
CATTTATTGTGTGCTTTATTTCTATTATTATTTCACTGTAATATATAATGAAATAATTACACAACTCACCACAATATAGAATCAGTGGGAGCCCTGAGCTTGTTTTCCTGCAACTACATGGTCCCATCAGGAGGTGATGGGAGACAGTCACAGATCATCAGGCATTAGGTTCTCATGAGGAGCACGCAATCTAGATCCCTGGCATGCGCAGTTCACGGTTGGGTTCTATGAGAATGTAACGGCACCACTCCTCTGACAGGTGGCAGAGCTCATGCGGTAACGCGAGGGATGGGGAGCAGCTGTTTCTACAGATGAAGCTTTGCTCACTGGCTGGCTGCTCACCTCCTGCTGTGTAGCCTGGTTCCTAACAGGTGGGGACCCCTGATTTACCCAGTAAGATAAACACATTTTTATGTCAATTGAAATTATTCACCTCGCACCACCCAAAATTATCGTGCATACCTCACCCACCCAAGGGTCCGGTAGTGCACGTTGGGAGCTGTAGACAGTAAGCCTGGAGCTCCACTGAGCATTCCATCCTCCACCATCTGTGGGCTAACAGGCTGCGTTAGCTTCCTAGGGCTGTTTTACGGTACCACAGACTGGGTACCACAGGCCCATGTTTGGAGTGTCCTCCTTGTGGGGCAGAATCCTTCTCCTTGTCCAAGGCCCAGACCAAATGCCATCTGCCCGCTGCACAGGGCCTCCTTGGTGACACATATGCCATCGGATTACAACTGCAGGGGAGGCCAAGACCCGGCTCAACATTTGTTGTTGGCACGGCCTGTTGGCCCCAGAGCCCCAGCCTGTGCCTGTTACAGGGTGCCCTGCCCTGCCTAGGGTCAGAGCCTGTGCAGATCTTCCTTTCCTGTCCATCCTGGGCTCCTTGAGTGCAGAGACCACCCTGTTGACCCTACTGCTCTGCTAGGGGATTTGTATAGCACAGGGCGGGCCCTCAGGAGAGAGGGTCCCACCTGGCCTCTCCCCTCAGCCACGGGTAGATGGACGGGCCGCGTCTTTGAAAGTGGGATAGTCCTGATACATAGAGATGCTCACTTGCGTGACTCATCAAACATTAAGCAAACTTTGTTTTTTTCATTAAAAAACAATTAGTCCTGACTTCGAGCTAATGGCTGGATACAGCTCAGCAGTCAGCAGATGTGGTCCTCAGGCTGAGATAATGAAGATGAGCGCAATCATCTCTCATGCCTGCCTAGAGCTTTACCAGGCTCAGAGCCCATTCACACCCACTGTCCTGACTAATCCCAGAAAAGCCCCGTAAAGCAGGTAGGGCAGGTGTTCTTGGCTGTAATTTTGTGGAGGAAGAAGCAGACCCAGAGGTTCAGCTACCAGCCCGAGTCCATACAGCCGGCATCTAGCATATATGGGTCCATACAGCCGGCGTCTAGCATACACGGGTCCATACAGCCGGCATCTAGCACAAGCGGGCCTCTTCCATCCAAGGTCCAGGTTCTGCCCACCTGCTGACCCTCCATTGGCCCTCGTCCCTCTTGTTCCCAGTCCCTGCCCTGGAACATAGCTCTGCAGAGCGGGGCTCCAGCGTTCTGTGCTGACTGGGTGTCTGACCCCTCCCCGGCTCAGACTTCAAGCTCCAGCCACTTCTGGAGGGTGCTGACCCTCTCGCAGACCCCTGCCCTCCACGGGAGCTGATCTTTTAGACGCATGTGGGCACCCGGTGACACGAACACAGAGACGAAATGCAGAAAGGAGGGTATTTTTCTTTTTTTTTAATTTTAATTTTTTGAGATGGAGTCTTGCTCTTGTTGCCCAGGCTGGAGTGCAATGGCGTGATCTTGGCTCACTGCAACCTCTGCCTCCTGGGTTCAAGTGATTCTCCTGCCTCAGCCTCCTGAGTAGCTGGGATTACAGGCATGGCGAGGCTAATTTTCTATTTTTAGTATAGACGGGGTTTCTCCATGTTGGCCAGGCTGGTCTCAAACTCCCGACCTCAGGCGATCCACCCGCCTCGGCCTCCCAAAGTGCTGGGATCACGGGCATGAGCCACCGGGCCCGGTCGGGGCTCAAATCTTGAGAGGAACCCAGGTGAGTGAAGAAAAGAATTTTGTCTCCGATGGCCAGTGTCAAGAGAAATACTACATGTTCTCACTTATAAGTGGGAGCTAAATGATGAGAACTCATGGACACAAAGATGGGAAAAACAGACACTGGGGTCTACTTGAGGGGGAAGAGTGGGAAGAGGGAGAGGATCAGAAAAAAGACCTGTGGGGTACTATGCTTAGTACCTGGGTGGCAAAATAATCTGCATACCAAATCTCCATGACATGAGTTTACCTATATAACAAACCTGTACATGTATCCCCGAACTTTAAATAAAAGTTAAATTTAAAAAAGAAAAAAAAAAAAAGAGCTCAGTTTAATGTCAAGAGCTCGGCTTAAGTCAATGCGCCCCCTAGTGGTAACACTAAGAGAAAACTGCCACCATTAGCGATGGTGACGGTGTTTAGCATCTGTCATTCCAGACTTGGCCCAGCCGCCGGCTGGCGCGTCCGCAGATGCTTTCCTGAGCTGCCTCTCGCTCCCATCAAACCCGAACTTAGAAAAACACCCTCCCTCCCAGAAGTCATTAAAACTTTTCTACTCACAAGGAGTTTTAATGGGTACATCATTACATAAATGCAAGAACATCCTGTTTCAAATGATGACCCAGAAAACCACACTGATGGCAGTGATGGCCAGCCCTGAGGTCTTGTCCCCGCCACCATGTCGAGAGTTTCAGTAGAATCATTCGGTGAAGGTGCTGTTCAGATAAAGCCGAAAACCACGCCAACAAACGTTTCCTGAGTGCTGCTTTGAGCAAGGTGCAGGCTAGGTTCAGAGAGGGGCGGGCAGGCACGAGAGCCTTATTTATCTCACCCTGGAGCCGCTTAAATCTGCAAAGCAAGACACAAGAAAATCATGACGTTAAATGTTCATACAAGATTTAGAAAGCTCCAGACGAGACTAGTAGAGCTGTCACTGTCCTTCGGCAGGTGTGTAGCCTGTCTGTGCTTCTTTCCTTATCAGTAAAATGGGGACAAAATTGCACTCACCTCATGAACTCTTAGTGAGGTCTGATGAGATAGTGCATATAAAGTGCTCATGCCAACGCCCAGGACGTTATACGCACTCAACACATATTCACAGCCATTACTGTTGTCATCATTGTGGCTATGAGTACTGTGCCCGTTGCCATAGGAAGCGCATTGGTTGAAGTTCCTGTAGGAGTTTAGAAGTGAGCACTTCTGGAGCTGGGTGTGGTAGCTCATGTCTGTTATCCCAGCATGTTGGGAGACTGAGGTGGGGGGATCACGTGAACTCAGGAGTTTGAGACCAGCCTGGCAAGATGGCGAGACTGTTGCTACAAAAATAAAATAAAATAAAAAATAAAAAATCCAGGCGTGGTGGTGCACACCTGTAGCCCCAGCTACTTGGGAGGTTGAGGCAGGAGGATCCTTTGAGTCCAGGAGGTTGAGGCTGCAGTGAGCTATGATTGTGCGTCACTGCACTGCAGCCTGGGTGACAATGCAAGATACCACCTCTTTAAAAACAAATAAAAGGTGAGAAATGAGCTGTTTATGCTGGGGCCTGTGGGATTTGAGCCTCCCTAGGGCTCACCTCGCACCTGAAGATGGATTAAATGGGGTACTGGGATGGAGGAGGTGGGGGAATGGGTGGAGTCAGCACATTTAGTGTGGCTGGGAAGGGCTGTGCCCAAGTGACAGAAGGTGGGTCACGGTGGGAGAGGAGACTGGGTCTGCAGGCTCAGGGTGCGGGGGTGGGGCGTTGCTCAGCAGTGGGGACCCCTGAGAGGCAAGGGGGCCTGATCAGGATGAGCTTCCAGGACTGTTGATCTGGAGGTGAGGGGTTGTGGGAGGTTGGACCAGGGAAAGGAGGCACTTCTGGTCGTTGAGGTGAGAAGAAGGGGCTCCCAGGTAGAGGAGGGATAGACAGAAGCCACAGAAACAGCCCAGGGAGGGCCGAGGAGGAGAGGTTGGAGGTCACAAAGAGCATCGGGTTTGGTGGCCAGAAGGAAGTTGGTGCCTTTCCAGGCAGGGACTGCTGCAGGGAGGGGGAGGGGAGCGAATGTGGAGGGAACAGGAGCCTATCCTGGGTTATGACGGGGGGCGGGGGCTTGTGGGCTTCACCTGCAGATTCAGGGAAGCAGGGATGGAGCTCAGGGGAGAGGGCTGGGTGGACTCTGGATGAAGCAGTCGCTGACTTGAACACATCAGACAGGTTCTTGGGCCGGGCCGGGCGAAGGTCTCCAAGGACAGTGGTGGGGCCGGAGAAGATAAGGCTGCGGATGGGGTCCTTAGACCCCCATGTGTGGGGAATGGCAAGAAGAGGAGAGCAGTCAAGGAGTCCCGGCAGGAGCGGCCAGGGCAGGAGGAGGGCCGGGACTTCCCCTGCAGGCCTCTGAGCAGGCACGGTGCCCTGTAGACTGCGGTGATACTGTTAGCACCAAGGGTTCTGTTAACAAAGAGGACAGGACACATTTAGTGATGTGTGCTGGGTTCACTGGAGATGGTGCTGTGTTTTTTGTTTGTTTGTTTGTTTTTTGTTTTGAGACGGAGTCTCGCTCTGTAGCCCAGGCTGGAGTACAATGGTGCGATCTCAGCTCACTGCAACCTCTGCCTCCTGGGTTCAAGTGATTCTCGTGCCTCAGCCTCCAGAGTAGCTGGGACTACAGGCGTGCACCACCACGCCCAGTTAATTTTTTTGTATTTTTAGTAGAGACAGGGTTCCACTGTGGTGGCCAGGCTTGTCTTGAACTCCTGACCTCAGACAGTCCGCCAACTTCTGCCTCCCAAAGTGCTAGGATTACAGGCTTGAGCCACCGCGCCCGGCTCCGTGCTGTCTTTCCTGGAGGCAGAAATCACTTCGGAGGCTAAGGCAGTGGTTCTGGAGAAGAAGTGCGACCCTCCCCTTTCCCGGCCGTTGCTCTATCCCACATCGTTAGAAGGAGATGATTCCAGAGTACTAGAGAGTTGAGAGGTCGCCACCGCTGAGTCTTTTACATATGACAGATCCCACTTCTGGGTCTATATGTGCCCAAAAGAATGGGAAGCAGGGACAGGACCAGATGTTTGCACGCCCATGTTCATAGCAGCACTAGTCGCTATGGCCGAAGGTGGAAGCAAGCCAAGTGTTCATCAGCCGGTGAATGGATGAGCAAAATGTGGCCCATCCACCCCGCGCCCCAGTGGAATATTATTCAGCCTTAAAAGGGAAGGAGGGCTGGGCGTGGTGGCTCATGCCTGTAATCCCAACACTTTGGGAGGCTGAGGCAGGTGAATCACAAGGTCAGGAGATCGAGACCTGCCTGGCCAACATTGTGAAACCCCGTTTCTACTAAAAATACAAAAATTAGTTGGGCGTGGTGGCATGCACCTGTAATCCCAACTACTCGGGAGGCTGAGGCAGAAGAATTGATTGAACCGGGGAGGCGGAGGTTGCAGTGAGCTGAGATCACGCCATTGCACTGTAGCCTGGGGGACAGAGTGAGACTCCATCTCAAAAATAAAAGAAAAAAAAAAAAGGGAAGGAAATTCTGTCACAGGCTACAACACGGATGAGCCTTGAGGAAATTATGCTAAGTGAAAGAAGCCAGTCACAAAAAGACAAATATTGTCTGATTCCTGCCCAGAGGACTCCCAGAATAGTTAAATTCATAAAGACAGGAAGTTGAATGGTGGTCGTTAGGGGTTTGGGGTCGGGAAGGGGAGTTAGCGTTTAATGGGTGCAGGGTTTCAGTTTGGGGTGATGAAAAAGTTCTGTGCATGGATGATGCTGATGGTTGTACAATAATGTGAATGTGTTCAATGCCAGTGAACAGTACAGTTAAAAATGGTTGATATGATGTGGGGCGCGGTGGCTCATGCCTGTAATCCCAGCATTTTGGGAGACCGAGGTGAGTGGATCACGAGGTCAGGAGTTCAAGATCAACCTGGCCAAGATGGTGAAACCGCGTGTCTACTAAAAATACAAAAATCAGCTGGGTGTGGTGGCTCGTGCCTGTAATCCCAGCTACTCGGGAGGCTGAAGCAGGAGAATTGCTTGAACATGGAGGCAGAGGCTGCAGTGAGCCGAGATTGTACCACTGCACTCCAGCCTGAGTGACAGAATGAGACTTTGTGGTTACAGAGTCTCATTCTGTCACTCTCATTCTGTCAAAGTGCTGTGGTTACAGGCATGAGCCACCGCGCTCAAAGTCTCATTCTGTCAAAGTGCTGTGGTTACAGGCATGAGCCACCGCGCCCGGCTTTTTGCCACAATTTATAAACAAGAATGAATTCTAACGTTCATATTAATTGAAGCTAACATGACACACATAGCATACGCATGTCTAAGGGGCCAGGCACGGTGGCTCATGCCTATAATCCCAGCACTTTGGGAGGCCGAGGCAGGTGGATCACTTGAGGTCAGGAGTTTGAGAACAGGCCTGACCAACATGGTGAAACCCGGCCTCTACTAAAAACACAAAAATTAGCCAGGCATGGTGGCACGTGCCTGTAATCCCAGCTACTTGGGAGGCTGAGGCAGGAGAATCGCTTGAACCTGGGAGGCAGAGGTTGCAGTGAGCCGAGATCGTGCCATTGCACTCCAGCCTGGGAAACAGAGCGAGACTCCATCTCAAAAAAAAAAAAAAAAAAAAAGTGACTAAGTGAGGGGTATGGTGGGGTGTGGCATGGTGGGACGGGCCTGGCTTTTATGCCTAGACCAACACTGCGGACTGGGCAATTATCTAATTATCGGTTGTCTAATTGCCCAGCATCACACATTTCTCACCTGTAAAATGGGTGACAGTCTCTGCCCTCCCACTGCCCAGGGTTGCTTCCCGGCCTGCGAGAGCAGGTTTGGGAAAGCTCTTTGTCAACTGTTGTGCAGAACTGATGGGGTGGCCACACTTCAGTGCCTTGACTCAGGGGTCAGAGCTTTCAAGCGACCCCAGGCAGGGCTATGAGGGCCCCTCTGGCAGTGGCTGCTCATTCCAGGCTGGGCCGGCCCCATAGCTTGTTGGCGTCCCGCGGGCAGCTGCTGTGATGGTTTTTGCAGGGCATTTGGGCCGCAGCCTGGATGCATACCTAGACCTCGCTGTTCTTCTCAGCCAGGGTCTGGGAGAGAATGAAACCTATCGTTCTAGTTATCTGCTGTATGCGACTCTCTCCTGTGCGTTTCTCTCTTGTGGGTCTTCTCTCCTGTGCATTTAGGGTGGTACGAAGGGAAGTGAGAAAATAGGCACTGGTGGCCGGGCGCGGTGGCTCACACCTGGAATCCCAGCGCTTTGGGAGGCCGAGGCAGGTGGATGACGAGGTCAGGAATTCAAGACCAGCCTGGCCAACATGGCGAAACCCCGACTCTACTAAAAATACAGCAATTAGCTGGGCGCAATGGCAGGTGCCTGCAATTGCAGCTGTTTGGGAGGCTGAGGCAGGAGAATCGCTTAAACCTGGGAGGCGGAGGTTGCAGTGAGCTGAGATCGCGCCATTGCACTCCAGCCTGGGCGACAGAGTGAGACTCCATCTCAGAAAAAAAAAAAAGGAAATAGACACTCATAGTTATCTGTGTTTTGTGGTTCCCTGAGGAACCCCCAGTTGAGAAGAAAGGCTGGGACCTGGCTGACCCAGAAGCCCCCCTCGACGCCAACGCCTACTCCAGGTTTGGGGACCCAGGAACGAGAGGCCTAGGAGAGTTGGGGACTAGTTCAAGGTTGCTCCGACTCTCAAAACAAGTCCCTAATGCCAGGCCAGGACTGCGTGGCGAGCGGCACGACCCTCCATTCCTTCTTTATTTTGAAAACGGAACAGTTACAGGACGCTAGTTTTGACGTCGCTGGCTGTGAATGTGCATTTGTGGAGCCATTTCCCAGACCTCCAGGCGCAGGAGCCACAGGTTTGGGAGGCCGAGCACCCTCCTTCCCTGAGAGCTGAGGTTGCAGCTCTGGCTGGCTCTGGTAAGTACTCTGTAGCCCTGGCATGGCTGGAGGAGGGGCAGCGGCTAAGTGGTTTCTGAAAAAGGGCAAAAATGATAGGAAAAGCTTTGGGATCCTCTGGGAATCAGAGCCGCAGCAAAGGCAGCTGCTTGCATCGCTGGAAGCGTTTTTTCCTTGAGTGCCGAAGGGCACCCACAGCCCACTCCTGCCAGTGCAGGGCAGCTGCTGCCAGGCCGGGCCTGGGACCCCACGGAGGCGGGGAGACCACTCTTCTCCCACACGAGCCCAGCTCTCCCTTCGAGTAGCAACCGCCTTCGAGCTCACGAGCACCCGTAGGCCTGGGGTGTGCCTGCGTCTAGCTGGTGAGTCCCTTTCTTTGTTTGATGGCCACTGCGGACGTTAGCTTTTAGGCTGGCATAGTGAGTGGCCAAAAGCTGGGCCCTGCCACTTTCCAGCTGTGCGACTGTGGGCAGGTCCACTCGCCTCTCTGTGCCCCAGTTACCTCATCTGAAAACGGGGGGTAGTAACAGTGGCTGCCTCAAAGGTGGTCGTGAGGCTGAAGCGAACTTGTGGTGCCCTCAGCCTGGCTCCTAGGAAGCACCTGGGAGGTGAGAGCGGAGGCTGTTGTTACCGGGGTTTGTTCTTCTTGCTCCTGCACCAGCCGTCCTCGGGGGAGGAGGCTGCAGCTGCTGCTGAGGTTGCTGGTGTGTGGCCGGAGGTTTTCAGCGCGTCGCCCTCTCTGTGGAGCGGCCGAGCGCAGGGCCGGGAAGCAGGCACGCTGGGTCCTTGTGCTGCTGTCCTATCTCTTTGTTCTTCACCCCTGGGTTGGGAAGCCCGCAGCCTACTGCCTCCCTTTGAGAGAAGGGGCTATTGAGAATAATCTGGCTGGGTCCCGGGCCAGCGTCTCCCAGCTTCCAGAAAGTCCCCAGTGGCGAGCGGGAGGTGCTCCCAAGAACTTGGATGGATGGATGGATGGATGGATGCTTTGGGCAGAGAAGGGAGCAGGGGAGCCACACCCCAGGTTGTCCCACCTGCACTGGGGAGAGAAGGGATCCTTCCCACAGAGGGTGGGCAGTATCTGTTCTGGCTTTAGAGTTGAGAAAGACTCAGATCATACCAGGTATCTGTGGGCAGAATTGATTTTTTTAGGATTGTCCTTTAGTCCACATTGATGAGTTTGTGAATCTTGTGTAAACCACAATCACCATCTCCATCACACAGCCAACACTCGTTTGCCTAAATCACGGTAGAAGTTCCCCTGATCACTGTAGAATGTTTTGCGGTGACAGGTGCATCACCACGGGCTCAGGTGCAGGGTACACTCCGGGCCTGGCAGTGGAGGGCTGTCCTGACCCTCTTCTCCGGCCCAGCCCAGGGCACATGACCCCTCGGTTCCTGTCCCACCCCGTTCCCTGGAAGAAGCTTGGTTTCCAGTAGGGAATCAGGTGCAGAGTGTGCAGTATAGACTCAGCGTTTGTCGACTGACTGAATGATAGCACAATCCAGGCTGCTTCCTGTTGGCTGGGTTTGGTTGGACTGGGACCGGTCAGAGGAAGAGGCAATGCCGCTGACAACGTTGCTGAAAGGTTCACGGGAGGCTCCGGCTGACAGGTGCTCTCTTGCTGGGCTGCCTAACAAGCAGCCCCTATTCTTATTCTTAGCTTCTTCTTGGAAACCACAGACATCCCCGGGACAGCCAGACGTGGGTATGGCCTGGGTCTTACTCACACTGCATTTCGGGGTTCCTGAGCTGCTTGTTTGAGCGGGAGGTGCTTCAGGTTCAGGTCTTACGCCTAGCCCTGAGGGTGAGAGGGCCTATTCTGATTGGCCCCCAGGCCCTGCTGTGGAGTCTGGGTCTGAGTTGAACAGCTGAGAACGAGCCCCAGACCTCCATCATGGTGGTGGAGCATTGCAGATGCCCTGGAGCCAGCCTGCCTGGGGTCAAGTCCTGGTTCCGTCTCTGACTGTGTGACCTCGGGGACGTGCCATAACTGCTCTCTGTGACCTCGGGGACGTGCCATAACTGCTCTGACTGTGTGACCTCGGGGACGTGCCATAACTGCTCTGTGTGACCTCAGGGACATGCCATAACTGTTCTGACTGTGTGACCTCGGGGACGTGTCATAACTGCTCTGTGCCTCGGTCTCCTCATCGGTGAACTATTTCCCTCTTAGGGATGTTGTGGGAATTCAGTGGGTGAAGGAATGCGAGTCCTGAGAACCGTGTTTGCTTTGTGCACATGCTCAGACGCATCAATGTTTCTGATTCTCATTCACTTCTGGTGACTTTTAAGCGCTGTCAGGCTGTCCCCACTGTGAACAGTCCTTGACAGGGTGTTATCTTCAGAAAGCAAAGACTAGCACCCGGCCCCCCAGGCTTCCAAAGCTACTCATGGCTTCCCACTGTCCAGGCAACCATGTTGGCTTTCAGTTCCTTGGAGCTAAGGCCAAAAAAGGTTTAGAAATAGAAACTAACATGCCATGCTCTGAAAATAGGCACCAGATCAATCTGGCTGTGCTAGAAAGTCCAACATCATCATTATCATCTTCCTCATCATCATCATCATGGTAGTGACGTCCTTATCACCTGTGTAAGGTTCACTATGTGCCAGACATTGCCCTAAGCCCTGGTGAAATCCTAATATGGGCTGTAGTTTCATTAAGAGTATTGTGGCCGGGCGCGGTGGCTCACGCCTGTAATCCCAGCACTTTAGGAAGCCTAGGTGGGCGGATCACGAGGTCAGGAGATCGAGACCACCCTGGCTAACACGGTGAAACCCTATCTCTAATAAAAATACAAAAAATTAGCCGGGCATGGTGGCACGCAACTGTGCTTCAAGCTACTTGAGAGGCTAAGGCAGGAGAATCCCTTGAACCCAGGAGGCAGAGGTTGCAGTGAGCTGAGAGAGCCACTGCACTCCAGCCTGGGCGACAGAGCAAGACTGTCTCAAAAAAGAAAAAAAGAGTATTGTACCAATGTCAATTTCCTGGTTTGATTGTCGCACTATGGTTGTATAAGAAGTTCTCGGGGGTGGCTGGGCGCGGTGGCTCACGCCTGTAATCTCAGCACTTTGGGAAGCCGAGGAGGGTGGATCACGAGGTCAGGAGATCGAGACCATCCTGGCTAACACGATGAAACCCCGTCTCTACTAAAAATACAAAAAAATTAGCCAGGCGTGGTGGCAGGCGCCTGTAGTCCCAGCTACTCAGAGAGGCTGAGGCAGAAGAATGGCGTGAACCCGGGAGGCGGAGCTTGCAGTGAGCCGAGATAGCGCCACTGCACTCCAGCTTGGGTGACAGAGTGAGACTCCGTCTCAAAAAAAAAATAAAAAAAAAATAAAAAGTCAGGAAACAACAGATGCTGTAGAGGCTGTGGAGAAATAGGAACACTTTTACACTGTTGGTGGGAATGCAAACTAGTTCAACCATTGCGGAAGACAGTATGGCGATTCCTCAAAGATCCAGAAGCAGAAATACCATTTGACCCAGGGATCCCATTACTGAGTATACACCCAAAGGAATGTAAATCATTCTCCTATAAAGACACATGCACACATGTTTATTGCAGCACTGTTTACAATAGCAAAGACATGGAACCAACCCAAATGCCCATCAATGAAAGACTGGATAAAGAAAATATGGTATATCTACACCATGGAATCTATACAGCCATAGAAAGGAATGAGATCATGCCCTTTGCAGGAACATGGATGAAGCTAGAAGCCATCATCCTCAGCAAACTAACACAGGAACAGAAAACCAAACACCACATGTTGTCACTCATAAGTGGAGTTGAACATTGAGAACATATGGACACAGAGAGGGGAACAACACACACCAGGGCCTGTTGGGGGGTAGGGGGTGAGGGGAGGGAACTTAGAGGATGGATCAATAGGTGCAGCAAAACACCATGGCACACGTATACCTATGTAACAAACCTGCATGTTCTGTACCCATATCCCACCCCCCTTTTCTTGGAAGAAATAAAAAAATAAGAGGGCTCTATCCATCATGGCTGTTGGCTGTCAAATTATTTTGAGTGAATAGAAACCCATGGTTCCACCTGGAGAACAGAAGGTATAAATACCTCCTGTCCACCACACAGGATTTTCACGAGGAGGCAATGAGAGAATGGATAGGAAAGAGCTGATGTTGTTACTATCATTATTACTGATAAGCCTAATTCATAGGTATATGCAGTTCTTCATTCCTTTGAGTTATTTCATAAGGATGGCTGTTCTCAACTTGAACAGCCAAGTCTTGAATGCTTGTCTTGATGGGTTGTGTAACTTGCAACCGATTTGTTAATAAGTGAAATACTGCATTTGGTGAATTATTCACTTAATTCAGATGATTCCCAGAATAACTTCCTTCACTGGGATGTATCTTGTTGAGTGGCAACAAAACAGGGATTGTACGTGATTCCCATCCTAGCTTAATAGGCGTTAGTCCAAAACCCAGGAATGTGCCATCCGTGGGGATGTTTTGGGTGGATGGGTAGAAAAAGGGTGGAAACCCTTGTCATAGGATATATTTCTGGGAAGGAGATGCCTAGGTCAATAGGTTTCAACATTTTTATGGTTCTTGATACTGTGAAAAATTACCTCCCCAAAGGATTCCATCAATGTGTTCAGCCTTTGAGATTGTATGCTACACTGTTTACAGAGCTCTTTCAGTCATGTTGGTTATTGTTTTGTAGGTTTGGTGAGTGTGGTATCCCGGTTTAACAGGTAGGGAGATTGAGACTTGGAGACAGACGGAATGACATGGGAAGTTCACAATCCTTTTTCCTGGCTGGAGGATCCAGGTTCTCTGAAGCTTAGTTAGTCTAGTATCAAGAACGACCATTTTTCTCACTGCACCAGCACCCCCTCTGACAGTAACAGCAAAGTTCTGCAGAAAGGATTCAGTCCAGCTCAAAAAATGTATCTCACCTACTATGTGTGAAGATTTAGAACCAATTCAACAACAATTGAACATGAAGGATGGGCAATTACAGATGATACAAATATAAGAATTTCTTCCACTTAAGATGGTGGTAGGAGGGGAGAAGGACGTGAACATTTATAAAGTTCCGTGCACTTTACATACATGTCTGATTTAATGTTTATAGCAACCCTTGTTACTGTCCAGCTGTTCTCTTTCATTGGTTTTGTTTTATTTTTTAAAACTATCATATTTTGTTATTTCAAAACCATCATACTTCTTAAACCTGTGACCCCCACCACTTCCGTATCAATAGCTGTAGTTGGTTTTATCCCATTTTACAGTGAAAATGGAAGCCGTAGGTTGGAAACACCTTCAACTTCTGACCACCAAACCAGTGAATTTATTTGCACCCACATTCCTAAGTTTGGTTGCCTTCCCCTCCCTCCCTCCTTCCCTCCCCTCCCTCCCTCCCTCCTTCCCTCCCTTCCTCCCTCCCCTCCCTTCCTCCCTCCCCTCCCTTCCTCCCTCCCCTCCCTTCCTCCCTCCCCTCCCTTCCTCCCTCCCCTCCCTTCCTCCTTCCCTCCAGGGTTGCCTGTTGAATGTTGTTAGGAATCTAAGTACTGAAGGGAAACTGCCTGGGTTTGAATTTTGTTCTGTCCCTTGCACCCTGCCTGGCTTCAAATCCTAGCTCTGCTTATTCAGTTCTTTTAAGGGGATGATCTTTGAGCAAATGTCTTAGCTTCTGTTTTCCCAAGTAAATGGACACAATAGTTGCTACCTTGTGAAAGAGTCATGTAATTGACCAGCATTTACCAAGTAGCATCGATGTTCAGTTTCAGTCATTGGTGATTCTGCAGTTGGACTGTGAGGGGGTGTTGGGGTGGGGGGTGGTGTGTGTGTGTAGCACTTCATTGCGTGGAGAAAGGAAAAGATACTTTTGATAACTGACAGGCAGCTTTTCTCTGCTTTCGTGTCAAAAGGGAAGAAGGGAGTTTGGAGAGGGAAAGGAATTCTCTGTAACACTAAGCTCTCTTCCACAAAAACAGAGGTACAGAATGTGTAATAATTTACAGAATTTCTAGACTTCAAGGATCTGATTTTTTTAAATTTACTTTTAATTTTTCAGGTTGAGACTGAGCTAAAGTTAATCTGCGGCGACGTTCTGGATGTACTGGACAAACACCTCATTCCAGCAGCTACCACTGGCAAGTCCAAGGTTTTCTATTATGAAATGTAGGTTCTATACTAACAATTAACAAGTGTACTTCAATACATTTAAACATTCTCAGGAATAATTGGCTTTGTTTCTTTTTTTTCTTAGGCATTTAATATTATTTTCCTTATTAAATATAACCAAAAATCCCACAGAAATTAACAAGAGGAGGAGCCTCTAAATATCAACAAAATTATCACTTGATAGACTAGAATTAAACAAGCAAATGATTCTAAGAAATGGCACAAGTGTATTCATCATAAAATAAAATTTCTACATGAAACATTCAGCCATTCCAGACCATTTCCGTCTGTGCAGGCTCATCTTTTCCTGTGTTTTGCAAAGCCCAGCTAGAGCAAGCAAGTTCTTCCCAATAGGTTTTTCCCATCTCTGGTTGCTTGGCTGGCTGGGCTTCCCCTACAAACCCCCTTCCTTTCCCCTAGGCAGGGCCCGGTGTCCCCATCCTGAGGAGTTGAGCTCATGAGGGCATCTGACCAGGAGTAGCTATTCGTGGTGCTATTGTCATTGTCCTGTTTGATGTGTGAACATGGCTGCTGGCTCTACAGAGATTTGGCAGGTAGCAAGGAGGTTTCTTTTCAAACCTTCCTTTGGAAGTCAGACTTGGTGAGGATCTTATGCCCACTTTTTCCTAGCTCTGTGGTGTCAGGCATAGTCTCAGTTTCTGCAAATTGGGGTTAAGAATTCATACCTCACAGCAGTCTTTTGATAAATAAATAAGATCTTAAGTGTCAATTATTCCACTAGAAATTGTACAATTACTTTGGTCTTCATCCTGGAGGTCCACTGACAAGCCTCATGCAAACCTGTGGCCCTGTTCATAAAGTGTTTTGTTTTTTTTTCTTTTTTTTTTTGAGACGGAATCTCGCTCTGTCGCCCAGGCTGGAGTGCAGTGGCGCAATCTCGGCTCACTGCAAGCTCCGCCTCCTGGGTTCACGCCATTCTCCTGCCTCAGCCTCTCCGAGTAGCTGGGACTGCAGGCGCCCGCCACCACGCCCGGCTAATGGTTTGTATTTTTTAGTAGAGACGGGGTTTCACCATGGTCTCAATCTCCTGACCTTGTGATCCGCCCGCCTCGGCCTCCCATAGTGCTGGGATTACAAGCGTGAGCCACCACGCCCAGCCTTCTTAATTTTTTTTTAAGAGATAAAGTCTCACTCTGTCACCCAGGCTGGAGTGCAGTGGTGCAATCATGGCTCACTGCTTCCTGGAACTCATGGGCTCCAGCAATCCTCCTGCCTCAGCCTCCTGACTAGGTGGGACTATAGGCACACGCCACCGTGCCTGGCTAATTTCTTGGACTTTTCTCTAGAGACAGGGTCCACCCATGTTTCCCAGGCTGGTCTGACTTCTAGACTCAAGTGAACCTGAACCTCCCGCCTCGACCTCTCAAATTGCTGGGATTACAGGTGTGAGCCACCACACCCAGCCTGAATTTCTTATGTGCCATGCTACTACAAAACGTCATTATTAGGGGCAGCAGGATGGAAGGTGTAGGAGGACGCTGTAGTGCCTTTACAATATTTCTTTTTTTTTTTTTTTTTTGAGACAGAGTCTCGCTCTGTCGCCCAGGCTGGAGTGCAGTGGCGCAATCTCGTCTCACTGCAAGCTCCGCCTCCCGGGTTCACGCCATTCTCCTGCCTCAGCCTCTCTGAGTAGCTGGGACTACAGGCACCCCCCACCACGCCCGGCTAATTTTTTTGTATTTTTAGTAGAGACGGGGTTTCACCGTGGTCTTGATCTCTTGACCTCGTGATCCGCCCGCCTCAGCCTCCCAAAGTGCTGGGATTACAAGCGTGAGCCACCGCGCCCGGCACACCCGGCTAATTTTTTGTATTTTTAGTAGAGACGGGGTTTCACCGTGGTCTCGATCTCCTGACCTCGTGATCCGCCCGCCTCAGCCTCCCAAAGTGCTGGGATTACAAGCGTGAGCCACCGCGCCCGGCACACCCGGCTAATTTTTTGTATTTTTAGTAGAGACGGGGTTTCACTGAGGTCTCGATCTCCTGACCTCGTGATCCACCCGCCTCGGCCTCCCAAAGTGCTGGGATTACAAGCATGAGCCACCACGCCCGGCCTGCCTTTACAATATTTCTGTATATCTAAAATCATTTCAACAGGAAACATTTATTTCAAAACGTGAAGGTTTTGATGACACCATGAGCCTGCCTTTGTACTTTAAACTCATGGAAGGAGAACCACCTTCACGTTTTGAAATAAATGTTTCCTGTTGAAATGATTTTAGATATACAGAAGTATTGTAAAGGCACTACAGCGTCGTCCTGCACCTTCCATCCAACTTCCCCTCATAATGACTTTTTTTTAATTTTATTTTTATTTTATTTATTTATTTATTTTTGCACACAAAACAATAAACATTTTCTAAAACTACATACTAACAAAAAGATGCATATCAAACATATTAGGAAGGTTGCACATGGGAAGACGGGGAATAGAAATGGGGGGTGGGAATTAAAGAAAATAAATGAGAGAGGGACTTTGTATGGATCAATGATAATAACTCAATCCTCTATTTGACAAAGAAGAAGGAGAAGGAAGAGGAAGAAAAAGAAAGTGGGATAAAGGATCAGAAAGGGAGGAAAATAGAAAAAATTAGAGTATGACTCCAGGGTAGACCTGTTTTGTTGTCGCTTGGTTCGTTGGTTGGTTTGACAGTTGTGTTTTTCATGTTTCGCCATGTTGGCCAGGCTGGTCTCGAGCTCCTAGCCTCAAGTGATCAACCCGCCTCAGCCTCCCAGAGTACTGGGACTACAGGCGTGAGCCACCACATCCAGCCCCCACATTGCTTCTGGCCTCTGTGGTAGACCTCCCAGACAGGGAGGCCGGGCAGAGGCACTCCTCACTTTCCAGATGGGGCGGCTGCGCAGAGGCGCTCCTCACTTCCCAGATGGGGCGGCCGGGCAGAGGTGCTCCTCACTTCTTCACAGACGGGGCGGCCGGGCATAGACGCTCCTCACTTCCTAGATGGGGTGGCGGCCGGGCAAAGGGGCTCCTCACTTCCCAGATGGGGTGGCCGGGCAGAGGCGCTCCTCACATCCCAGACGATGAGTGGCCGGGCAGAGGCGCTCCTCACTTCTTCCCAGACGGGGCGGCTGGGCAGAGACGCTCCTCACTTCCTAGACGGGGTGGTGGCCCGGCAGAGGCGCTCCTCACTTCCCAGACGGGGCGGCCGGGCAGAGGCGCTCCTCACTTCCCAGACGAGGCGGCCGGGCAGAGGCGCTCCTCACTTCCCAGACGGGGTGGCTGGGCAGAGGCGCTCCTCACTTCCCAGACGGGGCGGCTGGGCAGAGGGGCTCCTCACTTCCCAGACGGGGTGGCCGGGCAGAGGCGCTCCTCACTTCCCAGACGGGGCGGCCGGGCAGAGGTGCTCCTCACTTCCCAGATGGGGCGGCCGGGCAGAGGGGCTCCTCACTTCCCAGACGGGGCGGCCGGGCAGAGGCGCTCCTCACTTCCCAGATGGGGCGGCTGCGCAGAGGCGCTCCTCACTTCCCAGACGGGGCGGCTGGGCAGAGGTGCTCCTCACTTCTTCACAGACGGGGCGGCCGGGCATAGACGCTCCTCACTTCCTAGATGGGGTGGCAGCCGGGCAGAGGGGCTCCTCACTTCCCAGACGGGGTGGCCGGGCAGAGGCGCTCCTCACATCCCAGACGATGGGTGGCCGGGCAGAGGCGCTCCTCACTTCTTCCCAGACGGGGCGGCTGGGCAGAGACGCTCCTCACTTCTTCCCAGACGGGGCGGCTGGGCAGAGACGCTCCTCACTTCCTAGACGGGGTGGTGGCCCGGCAGAGGCGCTCCTCACTTCCCAGAGGGGGTGGCCGGGCAGAGGCGCTCCTCACTTCCCAGACGGGGTGGCCGCACAGAGGCGCTCCTCACTTCCCAGATGGGGCGGCCGGGCAGAGGCGCTCCTCACTTCCCAGACGGGGCGGCCGGGCAGAGGTGCTCCTCACTTCCCAGATGGGGCGGCCGGGCAGAGGTGCTCCTCACTTCCCAGATGGGGCGGCCGGCAGAGGTGCTCCTCACTTCCTAGACGGGGGGGCGGCCGGGCAGAGGGGCTCCTCACTTACCAGACGGGGTGGCGGCCGGGCAGATGCTGCAATCCCAGCACCCTGGGAGGCCAAGGCAGGCGGCTGGGAGGCGGAGGCTGCAGCGAGCCAAGACCACGTCACCGCACTCCAGCCCGGGCCACACCGAGCCTCCTTCTGCAGTCCCAGCACCTCGGGAGGCCGAGGCGGGCAGAGCAGTGGAGGTCAGGAGCTGGAGACCAGCCTGGCCGACATGGCGAAACGGCGCCTCCAGCCAAAGGAGAAAAACCAGGGAGGGGTGGTGGCGCGCGGCGGCAATCCCAGGCAGCGCGCAGGCCAGGGCAGGAGAATCACGGGAGCCGGAGGCAGGGAGTCTGCAGCGAGCCCAGTTTACTCCAGCCGGGGCCACGGAGGGAGGGAGGGAGGGAGGGAAGGAAGGAAGGACGGAAGGGAGGGAGGAAGGAAAGGAGGGAAGGAGGGAGGGGAAGGAAGCCCTAATGACGTTTTGTAGTAGCATGGCACATAAGAAATTCAGGCCGGGTGTGGTGGCTCACACCTGTAATCCCAGCAATTTGAGAGGTCGAGGCGGGAGGTTCAGGTTCACTTGAGTCTAGAAGTCTGAGACCAGCCTGGGAAACACGGGTGGACCCTGTCTCTAGAGAAAAGTCCAAGAAATTAGCAGGCACGGTGGCGTGTGCCTATAGTCCCACCTAGTCAGGAGGCTGAGGCAGGAGGATTGCTGGAGCCCATGAGTTCCAGGAAGCAGTGAGCCATGATTGCACCACTGCACTCCAGCCTGGGTGACAGAGTGAGACTTTATCTCTTAAAAAAAAATTGAGAGATGTAACATGAGTACAATCCTATTAACTAAATAATAAGGCCCTGAGGTGGGAGTGCGCTGCTCCTCGTCCCTAGCTGCGAAGGAGGTGTCCTGGTCGGAATCAGTGCTGGGTGCACTGCAGGGCCCGGAAGTCCATGCCCACATTGTTCAGTTCGGCGAGAGCCAATCTCACTCCCTCGGCAGAGTGTTCAGCCTGCCAGCAGGTGGCCAGCTGGTCCTCCTGGGATATGGCACGGACCCAGCAGCTCTGTTCGAAATCATAATGGGGGAACCAAGGGCCCCCTACATCCAGGTCCATCGGGAGACGGGGCATGGAGTTCCACTGCAGGAATCTCCAGGAACCCTGAGGTCCTCCCTGAGCCAGGGCCGGGCTGGGCACACCCTGAGTGCCCACAGGGTAGCTGTCTTCCCGGACAGCCCCACCAGGACAGGGTGTGGAAGAATGAGGTGCCCGTGGCGGGAAAGCTGACCAAATGGGCCGCTGGAACCGGGCTGGTGGGCCTGGAGGGGCCTGCCTGTCCCCCTTGCAGAAGGTCTTCCCGCCACGTGAAGCCAGCACAGGCCCGGGTGCCGAGGACCCTTGCTCGGCTTTGGCTGAAAGGAAAGCAGATGTGGTCAGCGTCTCCAGGGAGCCCATGCAGGCCTTTCCGGGCTGGGCCCCACCTGCCTGCGTCTCTGTAGTCCTCGGGGTCTCCGTGTGGCCCCCGTGGCCTGACACTGAGGACAAGCCTGTAGTCTGCTGATCCCAGAGGGAGGGGTATGCGCTCCCTGGCATGGGGAAGCTGTCGTGGCATGGCGGGTGGCTCCTGGGACTGCCCCCAGGGTTGGGACTGGCTGTGGGTTTCCTTCCACACACATTCGTCCCAGGGCTGTTGGGCCTGGGATACGGCCCCCAGTCAGAACTCAGGTGGGAGGGTCCTTGGATGTCACCCAGCCCCTTGCCACCTCACATGGGGACCCGTCTCTGCAGTGGGTTTTTGGGCCCGGACGTGGGTCACCCTCTGCCCTCCTGGGCTGCCCAGTCCATGCCAGGGCTGACTGTTCCCACATCGGGCTGAATTCTTGGCTCTGGCTCTGGGCCCGGAGTCCCGCCTGTGCCCTCTCCCTGAATGCTCTGGGGGTCAGGGACCCCCAATTCCCTTGTCTCCCTGGCTCAAGGCTTGTTGTCCTGGCAACCTTGGAGGAGCGTGCAGGAGTGAGGGGCCTCTGCTGCTCTCTGAGGCTGTGGGTGCTGGCAGGGAGAGGCGGGGTCTCCCACAAATGGGTCTGGCTCCTCTAGTAACTTTGAGGGCCCTGTGAGGGGGAGAGCCAGACACCGTGGAAAGTGGGGGGGGCTCGAGGGAGGGTCTTGCCCACATCCCCCTCCTGCGGGCACAACACGTCCAGTACACAGGCACTGAGTGCCTGCCCTGAGGACCGGTGGGCCTCCTGTACTTTCTTAGAGTCCAGGAGGAAGAGGAGGAAGAAAAGGTGAAGAGGAAGGCCCAGGTAGTAGGGTTGCAGGTCCCGGGCCCTCCCCCACTGTTGACTGCCCCAGAGGGTGACATGGGAGGGGACACGGCACTGGAGCCCACCTGAGGGTGGCAGGTCCGCTTGCTTCCTCCCTCGTTTGTTCACAGAGGCCCTGACGTGCTTGAGCACCGTGTCATCATCCCTGGCCCAGTGACGGCAGAACTGGCTCCGAAAGCACGCCCACAGGCCAGAACTGGATGTCTCCTTGAGGCGCTCTAGGGACAGGGTGGACATCAGGCCAGAAGAGTTCCCTGGGAGGGGGCCAGCCCATACCCCGTGGCCACTTCAGCCTCTCACTGGGTGGTGCTGGATCCTTTTGTGGCCACCCCCGGGGTCCAGATGTGCACAGGAGGCTGTGACTGGGGGGCGATCTGGACAGGGAAGTGCCCGCCACACTCCTGACTTTCATCTGGGTCATGTGGCGGATGGGCTCGCTGTCACAGTGCCCTTCCCGGCCCACCTGGCCAGACCTCCCTCTGAGCCAGAACAGGGGATCGTGAGGACAGTGTGAGGAAGCTGCCTTCGGGCCAGTCGGGGTCTGACCCCGGGGCTCCCCAGGCCCCATTGGGCACACGTAGACTTACTCTTCTGCACCTCGAACGCAATGGTGGTCATGGGCATCTGTGCTTGTTTTCCTTGTAGCAGGTACACGTCCCACAGGCGCAGGGTCAGCCCGAGAGAGATCTGTGGAGACAGCAGGCGTGGGAGAACCTGGCCCTTCCAGGCTGGGACTGGTGGCTCGAGCTGTGCCCATTGGGGTTTCAGTCCCCAGAGTCAGTGGCCTTCCCCATGAGCGTCGCCTGGGCCCTCCAGGACGCTGGGTCAGGCAAGGTCTTGCAGCTCCTCATGGGGGGCACTCATATGAGTGGAGATGTGGCTCCTGGAGAGAGGGGCCTGCCCAGCGCTTGAGGCTTCCCTGAGCCCTCTCGAGTCGGGTCCTGGCGCAGTCTGCCCATGAGGCTGGGCCTGAGCCCCAGCCATTGCCCTGGGATGACCCCTCTTAGGCAGAGGGTTTTGCTTGCGTGTCCTTCGGGGACCCGCCTGAGCCTCCTGTGGGCTGGGGTGAACCAGACTGCCGGACTGAGGAAGCAGGGCACTGCAGGGCAACGAGGGTCCCTGAGCCAGGGTCTCCCTATGCCACCTTACCTTCATTAACATCCGGAGAAGCCAGCCTAACGAGAAACACTGCCCGCATAGACCAGCGTCTATGTCCTGGTCCTGATGGGAGCAACAGAGGTGCTCAGGCCACTGGGCTGCCCTAAAAACCTCCCTCTTCCAGGGCCTCTGAAGAACCTATGCCTAGTGCAGAACACTGGGCAGTGTCCAGGGCTCCCCGCCACACCGTCCCCTTCCCGCACTCTCGGTGGACACACTGCCCTTTGCCCTGCTCTGCGGGAGCTGGGGCCCCATCCCTGTGCCTCTGTCTCCTCCAGGGCAGGAAAGGAAACCAACTCCCAGCCCATGCAGAACCCGGCATCCCAGGTCAGGCCCTGGCTGGGACTCAGCCAGTCACCAGCCCCACGAGGGGCTCCAGCCCCACTGCTCCTCCAGCCCCACGGGATGCAGGGCCTCTGGGGAAGAGCCGAGGGGACCATAAACTCACCAGATGCCACATGGTCTTGGGTTGTGACGTGGGTACCACATGCTCCTGATGGTCTTGGAGCCCCTGGACTGTCCCGCCATTTGGGCTGTGGAATCCTGAGAAGCCCCCAGCCCATCATGAAATCAGAGCCTTCTCCCAAGATGTGGAGCCATCAGCTGCAAGAGCTGGACAGCTTGAGAGGCTCCCAAACCTGAAGACCTCCCACCCTCCCATCTGGTGACCCCACCATGCGGCCTTTACCCTGGGGAGGTGGGGCGGGAACATCCCCTGGAGCCTGGCTGGAGGTTCCCCTGGAGGCCTCCTGGGCCAGGGTGCAAAAAGGGCAAGGCTGACTGTGAGGTCACAATAGGGTGGCCAGAACAGCGTGGGTACTGGGCTTCCTGGTCATCTCCTGGAAGTGGGGTCGGGCCAGGGGACACGGGATGGGGAGATGCTGCCACCTGGGCTTGCTCGGCCCATTCGTGTGCACCAAGGGCAGCGGGAGCCCTGGCAGTTGGAGGGCAGGAGGACTCTCAGGGAGGGGAGAGTCAGCTGCACAGAATCAGAGCCGGAGGGCGTGGCTCCGGGACACAGAGGGTGGCCACGGGGAGGATGAGATGCCCTCTGCTGATGGGGTTGAAAGGTGTCTGACTTGGGCTGTGGGGGGTCGGCTGCGGACTCCTGTGGGACCCTCAGCAGAGACGTCCTAAAGGCTCCCAACGAGCCGGCGACACAAGGAGAGTGCCTTGGCTGAAAGCCGAGATCACCTGGCCACGGTGGCCGTCCCCGGGTCTGGCTGCGTGAGGCCCCAGGGGCAGCTGTTCACCTACCCTGCAGGGAGTGCCTCTCACTGGCCAGCAGCTGCACCAGTGCCCAGAATGCGTCCTCCTCAGGCAGATACAGGAGGAACAAGGGGGCGATGTGGCTCAGGTTCCTGTGGTAGCCCACCTCCTGCAAGAGCCAGAGTCACCATGGAAGGACATCAGCTGGGAGGGCTGAGGTCACCTGGGAGGACTCATGTCATTGGAGAGGGCAGAGGTGACTGGACAGGCTTCCTCTGATGAAGAGGCTTCCTCAGGATGCAAATTCATTTCATGACAAGAGCCAAGTCCATCAGGCACTTCAGCACCTTGTCCAAAATGTCTCCTGAGACCACCATCCTGCGTGTGACGCTGCCAAGCTCCCAGGCTTTGGGGCAGCCCCAGGAGGAGGGCGTCATTTCTTGTTCTGAGAAGTGGTGGTCAGGCCCAGGTGACACCAGGAGTCCAGGCCCCAACTCCTTTGTGTCTCAGCTTGACCCCTTGAGACCACCCCCTTGCTTGGAGGTTTATGCCAGCGGGGAGCTGGAATCCTACCTCCTATAACCTGGTGGGTCACAAATACTAACTTTAAAAGAAGCAATGACACCCCCACCAGACACCCACTCCTGTGAATGTGGAAATACGGCCCGGGAACCTCACTGCCGGGAATACTCACCGGGTTATACTCCGCAGATGCCAGGAGGATGTAGAAGAGTTCCCGCTGCCTAGGAAACAGAGAAAGGGGGCTATGGTTTGGTTTGTGCAGACGCTGTTACTTTCACTTTGTCTACAAATCCTAACGACAAATCCCATTTCAGGTTCAGATGATTCACCAGATAAGCAGTGAGCTCTTCAGGGCCTGAGACTGTTGAAGAAATGTTTCAGTAAAATCCACATCCGTGACATGCAAATAGCCCAGTTGTAGTGAGTTGACCGATCCTTTTCACTCTGAATGATTTTTTTTTTTTTTTTTTTTCAGTTTGCGCACATGCCAGTTCAGTCTCTGGGTGTACAGTTTCTCCACAGTTCCAAATCAACGTGCGGAGTCTCCTGGCCACCGCTCCAGCCCCTCCTGGAGTGACTCCTTCATCCTCCAAGTCTCCAGAGTGGCCCCTATGCACCCAGCCTCTCCCCGATTCGTCAGCCGCTGGCCACCCAGACTGCTTTTCAGTCCCTGTGGTTTGGCCTTTTCCAGAATGGCCTAGGAATGGGAATGCTACTGTGGTAGCTTATTGGGTCTGGCTTCTTTCCCTTAGCAAAATGCATCTAGGATCCACCCACGTTCGTGTGGGCATCACTGGCTCGTTCCCTTTTCTCACTGGGTCTTCTGTTTGAAGGGAGGACCAGCCTTGCTCTCCCCACGACGTGTTGAAGGCCGTCCCCGAAGGCTCGCTGTGTGAGTGACGGTGAATCAAGCAGTGAACCTGGCATGCAGGTTTCATGTGGATGTCAGTTTCCAAATCAGTGGGTTCCATATCTGTGACACCTTGGGGACACGTGGTTCAAGTCCATTGAGCTTTGTGAGCCACTGCCCAACTGGCTGCCAACGTGGCTGTGCCGTGTCATGTTCCCAGCAGACCTGGATGAGAGTTTCCAGGGCCCATAATTCTCCCAGCGTTTGGTGCTGTCAGTGTTGTCTGGGTAGGCTCATGGGCCCTCCATCCTGCCACCCTCCCGTGGGTCCTACCACGGGTCCCCGTGGGTCAGGGAGAGCACCTTTCACCATTGTGCATGATTTTCTTTGCTGTCTTCTGTCTCCTCAGGATCCTCCTGGGCTCCGGCCCCACATGTTCCAGCCTGGCCCAGGGCTTGGAGACAGGGAGGTGCTCGGTTCATGGTGCCGGCTGCTCCCTGGGCCAGGAGAGCTCTTGGCAGCTCTGTCATCCCTCCTGGGTGACCCTGGCTTCTGCTCCGGGGAAGTCCCCATCCCTCTCGTTCACCCCATCTCCACTGGGACCCTGTGGCTCCCGTAGGCTTACCTGGCTCCATATCGATGCCTGAAGAAGACATGGTTCTGGAGAGTCCTGCTAACATCCCGGTCGATCTGGTGGATGTGTTCAGATGACCTCTTGCCCTTCTGCTTCACGAGCTGTAGGGCAGGGCCAAGAGAAGGAAGCAGCCTCAGAACAGATGGAAGACTCCCTGCCCCAAATGGCAGTCGGCCCACAGTCAGCACTTCGGGAAAGAAGGCTTCCTTCTGCAGAAAGCTGCTTTTTGGCTTGTTACTGAAGCCAGGGAGGGTCACCAGAGCCGAGTTTTTCTGTCTGTGGTGACTGTATCACCATCTGTGCCCAGGGTGTTCATCTGACCTTCCCCCTCACCCCACCCCCCAGGGTGGGCTTGGCGTTCCCTCCAGCTGGAGACCTGGACCCCTGACACGGCTTGTCCTGTTTGTTGTGCTCTGGCTGAGCGTACCTTGTATTTGCTGGGGTTTTTTAACTTGATTTCCTGAATGTTCAGGAGGACTGACCACGCCGGGCCCCGGATGTTCGTGGGAATTCCCTCGTATATGCGATCTACGAGCTGTGGGCAGAAAACAGTCTGGTGTCACAGGCCACGGGGTGACCCCAGTGAGGACCAGAGCCCGGGGATTCTGGGAATTGTCGGTTTTGGCCCCATGATTCCTCAGTAGAGGTGAGATCGAGCTGGGACACGGTCTCCCTTCCCAGGACTGAAAGAGTGGATGGACACTCAGAGTTGAAACTCTCATCTGAACCTTTTTCTTCCTTGGGGTCACCAGGACATCCCTAGCCTTGAACTCCAGGTGGTCCGAGCCCTAGATTCAGATTCCCTCCCAGCAAGGTGACGCTTGCACGAATAGGCAGGCAATCTGGCGACCAGGCCTGCAGTCCTCCGGGCGAGGACAGTGTGCCACCCGCCCTCTGAGAGGCTGACGGTGCCAGGCCACAGCCATGGGTGCCTGTCCCCTGTCTCTGCAGAGAGTGCTTCCGGGGGCCTCTCCCTCCACACATT
This sequence comes from Symphalangus syndactylus, assembly GCF_028878055.3. Lineage (NCBI taxonomy): Eukaryota > Metazoa > Chordata > Mammalia > Primates > Hylobatidae > Symphalangus > Symphalangus syndactylus. The sequence goes on along the minus strand of NC_072442.2, from coordinate 67,455,675 downwards.
ACCTTTTCACTGTTCTTGTACGTCTCCCATTCGCCCAGCATCTCCAGCCACTTGCTGTTTCTCCTTGTCTCCCGCCGAATTCGCTGTCAAATGAAGAATGTTGGAGTTAGTGGAGCTGCCGGGCTTCCCAGAGCTGCCCGTGGATGCTGGGTCTTGGGCTCTGGAGCCCTGGTGGGACCCAGCTGGAAGGAGCCAGGGAAGGGCAGACCCTAAGGGCTGAGAGCCTTTGAGCAAATGAGCACCAGTGGGCTGGCTTTGGGACCCCGGGATGTGCCATCCTCGGGCCACAGACACACCAGTCTTAGGTCCCAGCCTCTCGGTGGGGTCCTGACACAAGCGGGCAGCCACCCTCAAGCCAGGACTGTGGTTCTCACTTTGGAATTGTATCAAACTGCCAAAGTTAAATCAACCTGGGGTCAGGTCTCTGCTGCCCCTCCCAGTGACAGAGTGTTGCCCTCACCCGCCACCGCCCAGGCCGGCTGCTTCCTCTGCCTCACTGACCACCCGCCCAGTCCCTACGTCCCTGGACCAGCCCCTCCATGCATCAGGCTCTTACCTTGGCCTCCCGCGCAGTCAGAGAAGGCAGCTCCATCTCACTGTAAGGCAACCCAGGCAGCGCTGAGGACCTGCACAGGGCCTGGAGCCACCCCAGCCTGGGAGCCGACCCCCAGAAAGGACTGGCTCTGTCCCTACCCAGCTCAGGGCTCAGCCCGGGAGAAGGCACAGGGAAGGGAGGACAAGGGCCTTCCTGTGGGGCTGACTCCCAGGAGGGGCAGGACCTGGGAGAAGGAGTGCGGGGACTGCCTGGCCGGGGTTACCGGGGCCCCTGGCGTGGGGGCTGGTCAGGCTGCACAATGGGGCTGCCCATCCTGGACTCGAGGTGGTGCTTACTGCTGGAGCTGAGAAAGGTCAGCCTTGAGATGGGATGGGGGCCGCCCAAGGTGGGCGACCGGGCCCTGACAGGAATCCCTCAGGGATTGGCCACATCACCCCGCCAGGGTCAAGGGAGGCTGCCCTGAGACCTGCCCGGTGTACTCTGGGTGCACCAGGGGCCCATCCCACTTGACAGCCCCAAGGCTCTTGCAGGCTCTGACCTCCCAGCATCCACCTGCCTCTCCCTGCATCTGAGCCACACACCCTGCATTTCAGAAGTGGCACGGCTCATCAGCTCCCTCCCACCCTACTTCCCCTGGGATCCGCTGTCTCTCCATCCTCTGATCCCTGAGGGATGGGCTCCAGGCTGGGCTCCTCTTACCTGGCCCCAGATCCCTTCCCAGCACCAGACCCAGGGTCTTTAGTCACAAGCCCTGCTGCCTCCCCGGCCTCACCCTGAGATGCCTAGAGCGGGGCCCTGCCCGTCTTCTCCCCCATTCTCTTAGGGCCAAGGCCCCCACTGTCCCCACACCTTTCTCCCTTCCCCATGGGGACAGTGAGGGCTGTAGCTCTAGGGAAATGGGGGAGGACAGGGGCAGGTGGGCTCTGAGAGACCTGCTGGACAACAGCCCCGAGGCTGTGGCCACAACCCTTGGATCTCACTGGGGTTGTCTCCTGGTAGACAGGGCCAGACCCTCAGGCTGCCCCGCTCCTCTTGTGCTGACTTGCCGACAGAACTGCTGAGAGCCCGGGGGCCTGACCTAGCCCAGTCTCCATTCCCACCGGCTCCCTAGATGGGCCTTGCATCTCTGGCCTAACAACAACCTCGGGCTGGACTTGCAGGGGAGCCAGGGGGGAGTTCTGACCCTGGAAAGGAGGTTGACCCGAGCTGGCGAGACATGTCTTGTGTCAGAAAGGCCTTTCTAAAAGCAAACCCATCCCTGAGCTGAGACAGATGCTTTAGGGGTGAGGGGAGCACAGAGGACTCACTGCACAATCCCAAACAGATCCATGTGTTCGAACATTCTGATGAGCACAGGCCCCTTGTCCTCTGGCAGCCCAGCTTGGTGCCCCTGTAACCCAGAGGGAGCCTTGGTGAGGGGTCCAAGGTAAAGGGTGCAAGGGCCTGGGGGTATTGGCCACCCGTCCCTGCCATGTGCTCCTAGGGAACCCAGGACCCTTTGACCAGGGCGCACTGGAAGAGGCCTCCCTCCAAGAAGCAGACCGAACTGTACCTGTTCATATTTCCTGATGACGTCCTCTCACTCCTGCGCCCGCCAACTATCTACATCCTCCACCACGTTCATCCTGTGAGACAAAATTGGCTAAAGGTTACACTGTACCCGACAGCTTCGGAGAACACCTGAACCGCTCCCACCGGGCTCCCAGATGCTGGTTGGTTGTGTAACCTTCATTCCACCATTGCACTCTGGTAAAAAGGGGCCAAACCCCATGGCCCACACCTCCATGGGTCTCTGCAGTCTGAAGCCGCAAGCAGGGGTGAGCATCTTCCCAAGGACTCGAGAAGAGTGGGACCTGGACAGAGAATCCCGTTTTCCCCTTATGCCATGAAACGGGCACATACCTGCCCCAGCAGGTTGAACGGTGTCCACCTGCCAAGGGTGAAGGGCCTGTGATGGGCTATTCCAGGGTTGTGGATGCGAACTGGGGTCAGGCACCAGAGGTCTCTGTACGATCAGCCTCCTGGGATACTCAGGGCCACAGAGATGCCCAGTTTCCTATGGGGAACAAGGTCTCTCCTGACTGCTCCGTTCTACCTCGCTCATCACTTGGGCTACCGTGGCCCTTCGGTCTAACCAGTGAAGCTGCTTTAGGAATAACGCCATTTGAGCGGGAGTGTGTTTGGTTTTGGGGATGAGGGATGAAAATGATCTACTGTCTCCAAAGCAGCCACTGCGCTCATGGAAACCACATCTCTCGGGGAGGGACTGTGGACTCCACCATTCTGAGCTGTCCCTATAGGAGGGGGCTTCATTTTCCTGGGTCAATGATGAAGAACAGTGGGTCCTTGCTCCTGGAGAACATCTAGATGGACCGTCCCTCCTGAGAATACTCAGGGCAAAAGGAAAGCGAGGCCAGACAGAATAAGAAATACTTGGGGAGAAGCCCAGTGCCTAGACCCCTTCGAACACAAGGGAAGATAGTCTCCCCACAGCCAGCCCTCCAGGGCTCCTTCACCTTCCACAACTGCCCAAGGGCAGAAGGCTCCCCATGCCACTCCCAGACAAGGGACCGTGTGTGTCCAGTGGGTCCCACAGTGACCATCAGGACCCAGCTTAGGCCCCAGGTGTGTTCTGAGGACCCTTCCCTCCTCCCCACCCACCGTGGCATTCTGAGGTCATGGCACGCATCACAACGGGGCCCTGCCCGGGTCAGCAGGGCCCAGAGTCAGGGTCCTCCGCTGCCTGGGGCGTCAACATGCCTGCCTGCAATGTGTGCACGTGCGTGCACACGCGTACGTGGGTAAACACGTCTGTGCACGTATGTGTTGCTTCTCTGGCCAGGCCCGGCTGCCCCACTCATGTGTGCACCCAGTTCCTCATCACTGTCACCCCCGAGGCCCAGGGCCAGCATCAGAGCATCCATGGGTACTCCCTAACCTCAGTGTCTCTGCCAGGGCCAGGCTCTGCCCCATCGGGATCGGAAATCTGGGCAGATTTGGGATCTCGAGCAGGGAGGTCACAGGGTTGAGGCCTGAAGTCTAGCACGGCACACAGCAGGGCTGAGAGCAAAACCCAGAGTCATGTCTGGATTTTCAGGCCGGTTACCGCCTCTCTGACCCCAGACGTCTCACCTGTCGAATGGGTACATTCGGGAACAGCACCCACTCTACGAAGCCACCGTGAGGACAAAAGAGAAAATCATCTACACAGGCAGTGTAGAACGGGCTCCCTGTGAGTGCTCAGGGATGACCCTCCTCCTCAGCAGCTGCCCAGAGGCCAACACCGCCCATACCATAGCCACTGTCCCCAAGTCAGCCTGGAGGGAAGAGAGCAGGTCACACTCACCTGATTCTGATCAGCTGGCCTGGGTTACGTATGCCTCTCAGGGAGAAAACCTCAGGGAGAAACCCAGAAAACTGGTGCTCACAAACCCCACTGCCTGTGTGTAACTGCCGGAGAACACAGAAGGCAGGCCGGAGAGCGGATAGATGCTAAGCACCAGTGGCATTCTGAGGTCATGGCACGCATCACAACGGGGCCTTGCCCGGGTCAGCAGGGCCCAGAGTCAGGGTCCTCCGCTGCCTGGGGCATCAACATGCCTGCCTGCAATGTGTGCACGTGTGTGCACACGCGTACGTGGGTAAACACGTCTGTGCACGTGTGTGTTGCTTCTCTGGCCAGGCCCGGCTGCCCCACTCGTGTGCACCCAGTTCCTCATCACTGTCACCGCCGAGGCCCAGGGCCAGCATCAGAGCATCCATGGGTGCTCCCTAACCTCAGCCCTCCCCACCCAGGGTGGTCCTGGGATACACATAGGGGTGGAGGGAAGTGACTGCTGCTGTTGGTTCTCAGAATACAAATGCTAATACCATTATCCAATGGTCTTTTTAGCGTCTCTAATGGTATCGCTTTTTCATTTCTGACATTTTAACTGTGTATTTCTCTCCATGACCCTTGGCTATTCTAGCTAGAGGATCCTGTGGGGAAAGTGCCGGGCACACAGTAGGGGCTCACTCTTCTAGACATGTTATCTAAAACCTGGCTCATCTGTCCTTCCACCCAGGGCCTAGGGCATGCCAAATTCCAGGGGCCAGAAAGAGCTTGGGATAAAATGAACCTTCAAGGGGAGGGCTTTGACCTGGCCTGAGTCTGCCTGTGCCATCCAAACGGAGTCTCAAGTCCTGAGGCAGAACGTCCAGATGCCCCAGTGCAGGGCCCTCCTGATCAACACCTGCTCCCCTGTACTCATTAGCAACCTCACCCACCCGACTCTCAAAGCACACTTGGCTCTCGTAACCAGGAGCTCTGCATCTGTAGATTCAGCAACAGCAGATGGAAAATATTCAGAAAATAAATTGGATGGTTATGTTTCTATTGAACATGTGCAGAGTTTGTTCTTGTCATCATTCCCTAAAGAATACGGTATCACAACTATTTATGTAGCATCTGCATTGTATTACATATCATAAATAATCTAGTAATGGTCTAATGTCTACGGGAGGATGTGCATAGCTTATACGTAAGTACTACGCCATGTTATATCAGAGACTTGAGCACCCATGGATTTTGGCATTCCCGGGGACCCTAGAACTAATCTGACATGGATACCAAGGGATGACTGTATATACTCACTCAGGAAGGCTTCTCATTGGAGGAAGGGCCCGGTTCAGGACAGACAGGGACATCATCCCTGGACTACCGTCCATCCATCCATTCATCCATTGGCACCACCCTCTAGGACTGTCCCAATGACAGCCCTAGCAAGTGGAGACAAGAAAAAAGACTGGCTCAAATGGTACAGCTTTTTGAGGTGTTGGAAGATGTTGCACCAGTATGAGAATAGTGGGTCAGTTTTCTCCAGGATCCAGAAAGCATATCAGGCAGGCTCGGGGAGAGGAAAGGAGCACGGCCTCTCCAGCAGCCACACAGGCCTGCAGTAGGCTGGGGCTGGCGCTGGGGCTGGCCCTGTTTATCACTTGGGCCTCATGGGGGAAAAGAAAGAAGAGGGGGCAGAGGAGGAGCATGGGGGCAGCTGGTTGCCTAAGGAGAAGGCGTCTCGGGGAAGGGGTATTCGTTCGTTTTCACACTGCTATAAAGAAATAACTCGAGACTACGTAATCGATAAAGGAAAGAGGTTTAATTGACTCCCAGTTCAGGGAACTTACAACCATGGCAGAAGGCGAAGGGGAAGCAGGCACCTTCTCCACAAGGCAGCAGGAGGGAGTGAGTGGAGAACCAGGAAGTGCCCCACTTTCAAACCATCAGCTCTCCTGAGAACTCCCTCACCATCCGGGGAGCAGCAGGGGGGAAACTGTCCCCACATCCCATCCCCTCCCACCAGGTTCCTCCCTTGACACAGGAGGATTACAATTCCACATGAGATTTGGGTGGGGACACAGAGCCAAACCCGTGAGGGTCTCAGTGTATCTTGCAGCTCCCCTGGGGCTGAGGCTGAGTACAGATCTGCTGGCCCTGCTTTACAGCACGCGGGGACTCTGCCTGTGTGCCCCCATCTGCTCTTCCTGGGGATGGTGGCTGCTTCCTCAAGAGGAGGGTGGATCTGCTCTTCTGCCCACCCCTCTCCAGGGCCTTTTGGAGCCCTGGCCACGACCTCCCAGGGTAAGGCCAGGACACCGGCTCCTTGCCCTTCTTGCTGCTTGGGTGACAATCCTGGGGTCACCCATAGGCCCCATCGCTGTTGCTGCTTCTAAATGGAGAGTATTTTGGCACGTCTTCCTGGCAGAGTCCGGGGCCTCATCCCTGTTATTTATTCTGTCTCGGTAAAGCCAGGTGAAGACATCTGGGCAAGGAGATAGTGGAGTGGCCCCCAGGAAGGGGGGGTGGAGGGCGCTGGCCTTCGGGCTTGCCTGGACCAGGGTGGGAAGGGGCAAGGTTACCAGGAAGCAGGGCTGTCAGGGCTAAAATCAGGAGGCGGTAATAATGCTGGTGGGGGGACAGGGCTGTGTGGTTGGCTTGGGGTGGGGCATGAGAGCCAAGGTTTGTCAGCACGCAGAGGGGTGGCTGACTCACGGACTAGGGGCTGTGGGACCCAGTGGTTGCCCTTAGCTCTTGGATCCTGGGAGACTTCTGCAGCCTGGATGTGGGGCAGCCGAGGGGTGGAGGTGGGGCAGACAGGGGTAGGGGTGGGAGAGGAGGCCCTGCATGGCAGGGTGCTGGGTAGGAAACCAGCCAGGGGCCAGTTGGCATTGGCGGCTCTCAACCCCATCCCCACCCCCAAGCCCACCCTACCCCCGCCCTGCTGCAGAGACGGGCCTGGGCGGCTGTCCTCTGCTTTGGCCTCAGCAGATCACACGATGGAAGCTGGCAGCCCACTTCCTGTGGGCGCACCACTCGAGCCAGCTGCGACCTGCACTTTCTGCTTCCTGGAGTGTGGGGCGCCCACTCAGGAGAGCACGGCACACCCCACACCCCTCATTTCGAGGATGCTGGGAGGTGGGGACCAAGGTCCTGCAGCCCTGTGCTTGCGCTATGAAAGGTAGCCTGGGAGTCCTGTGTGCGCCCATCCACGTGAGGCCCCAGGAGCCTGAACAGTGGCAGGCAGAGAGATGAGGAGGGAGAGAGAAGAGGAAAAGAAGGAGAGAGAAAGAGAGATGGGGAGAAGGGAGTGAGACAGAGAGAGAGAGGAAGAGAGATAAGGAGAGAGACAGAGGAGGCTCAGAGGAAAAGGAGCCAGAGAGATAGGGAGAGAGACGCAAAAGGCAGAGAGAGAGACGGAGAGACGAGCATGAGTAGGAGGTCGGGTCACTCTCGATCCCAGTTCCCAGTGAAAACCGTAGGTTGCCATCACCTAACCCCGCATGCAATAAAGTCTTCTGCCTCCTGCTTACAGCCCGAGAACCCCTTCTCCGAGGGAATAAAATCTTTGACCGTTGCCCTTTCTCACCGGAGTTTGCTTGTGTCTTCTGATGAACCGTGATGTCTCACCTACTGCCTTCCTGGGCTCAAGGATCCATGAAAAGCCGACGCCTCTTTTGGGGAAGCTCTGCAGTACCTTCATCTCACTAGGCTCCCCAGGAAGCTTGTGAACTTGGCTTGAGCCCTAAGCAGCCGAATATGTGCCGGGCCTCTGCTTCTCTCTTTCAGTAAGAGGGAGAACCAAGAAAGAGACTGAAGCATGGTCTGCAGAGAAGGCACTTGTGCAAACACCAGGAGAATGAGGGGCCTGAGTTGCCTTCATTTCTCCTAAAAACACGCATTTCCTCCCAGGCCACCCTAGTGAGGGCATGAAGCACAGCATGTGTGTGTATGTGTGTGTGTGTGTGTGTGTGTGCAGGTATATACATGTGAATGTATTTATGTATGTGCATCTGTGTGCATGTGTGTGTGCAAGTATATGCATGTGTATGTATGTGCATGTGTGTGTGTGTGCATGTGTGTGTGTGTGTGTGTGTGTGCGTGTGTGTGTGTGTTGCAGGGCTTTACAGTGGACAGGATGTGGGAGGGCAGCTGCAGCTCCAAGCTGCAAGTCTTTCTGATAGAATGGTTAAGATTCCCTGGACCACAGAAAGAGTGTTTTCATTTGCACCTATTTTTATTAGCATTTAAACCTGTATTCTTCATAGCATGTAAAGCTTAAGTTGCTTAACTATTCTTAGAAACGTTTACACCAGCGGTCTCCAAAGTTTTTGGCACCAGAGAGCAGTTTTCTTGAAGACAACTCTTCCACGGACCTGGGTGAAGGGGAAGGGATGATGCAGAGATGGTTCAAGCCCATTACATTTATTGTGTGCTTTATTTCTATTATTATTTCACTGTAATATATAATGAAATAATTACACAACTCACCACAATATAGAATCAGTGGGAGCCCTGAGCTTGTTTTCCTGCAACTACATGGTCCCATCAGGAGGTGATGGGAGACAGTCACAGATCATCAGGCATTAGGTTCTCATGAGGAGCACGCAATCTAGATCCCTGGCATGCGCAGTTCACGGTTGGGTTCTATGAGAATGTAACGGCACCACTCCTCTGACAGGTGGCAGAGCTCATGCGGTAACGCGAGGGATGGGGAGCAGCTGTTTCTACAGATGAAGCTTTGCTCACTGGCCGGCTGCTCACCTCCTGCTGTGTAGCCTGGTTCCTAACAGGTGGGGACCCCTGATTTACCCAGTAAGATAAACACATTTTTATGTCAATTGAAATTATTCACCTCGCACCACCCAAAATTATCGTGCATACCTCACCCACCCAAGGGTCCGGTAGTGCACGTTGGGAGCTGTAGACAGTAAGCCTGGAACTCCACTGAGCATTCCATCCTCCACCATCTGTGGGCTAACAGGCTGCGTTAGCTTCCTAGGGCTGTTTTACGGTACCACAGACTGGGTACCACAGGCCCATGTTTGGAGTGTCCTCCTTGCGGGGCAGAATCCTTCTCCTTGTCCAAGGCCCAGACCAAATGCCATCTGCCCGCTGCACAGGGCCTCCTTGGTGACACATATGCCATCGGATTACAACTGCAGGGGAGGCCAAGACCCGGCTCAACATTTGTTGTTGGCACGGCCTGTTGGCCCCAGAGCCCCGGCCTGTGCCTGTTACAGGGTGCCCTGCCCTGCCTAGTGTCAGAGCCTGTGCAGATCTTCCTTTCCTGTCCATCCTGGGCTCCTTGAGTGCAGAGACCACCCTGTTGACCCTACTGCTCTGCTAGGGTATTTGTATAGCACAGGGCGGGCCCTCAGGAGAGAGGGTCCCACCTGGCCTCTCCCCTCAGCCACGGGTAGATGGACGGGCCGCGTCTTTGAAAGTGGGATAGTCCTGATATATAGAGATGCTCACTTGCGTGACTCATCAAACATTAAGCAAACCTTGTTTTTTTCATTAAAAAACAATTAGTCCTGACTTCGAGCTAATGGCCGGATACAGCTCAGCAGTCAGCAGATGTGGTCCTCAGGCTGAGATAATGAAGATGAGCGCAATCATCTCTCATGCCTGCCTAGAGCTTTACCAGGCTCAGAGCCCATTCACACCCACTGTCCCGACTAATCCCAGAAAAGCCCCGTAAAGCAGGTAGGGCAGGTGTTCTTGGCTGTAATTTTGTGGAGAAAGAAGCAGACCCAGAGGTTCAGCTACCAGCCCGAGTCCATACAGCCGGCATCTAGCACACACGGGTCCACACAGCCGGCATCTAGCACGCGCGGGCCTCTTCCATCCAAGGTCCAGGTTCTGCCCATCTGCTGACCCTCCATTGGCCCTCGTCCCTCTTGTTCCCAGTCCCTGCCCTGGAACACAGCTCTGCAGAGCGGGGCTCCAGCGTTCTGTGCTGACTGGGTGTCTGACCCCTCCCCGGCTCAGACTTCAAGCTCCAGCCACTTCTGGAGGGTGCTGACCCTCTCGCAGACCCCTGCCCTCCACGGGAGCTGGTCTTTTAGACGCATGTGGGCACCCGGTGACACGAACACAGAGATGAAATGCAGAAAGGAGAGTATTTTTCTTTTTTTTTTAAATTTTAATTTTTTGAGATGGAGTCTTGCTCTTGTTGCCCAGGCTGGAGTGCAATGGCGTGATCTCGGCACACTGCAACCTCTGCCTCCTGGGTTCAAGTGATTCTCCTGCCTCAGCCTCCCGAGTAGCTGGGATTACAGGCGTGCACCACCACGCCCGGCTAATTTTGTATTTTTAGTAGAGACGGGGTTTCTCCATGTTGGCCAGGCTGGTCTCAAACTCCTGACCTCAGGCGATCCACCCGCCTCGGCCTCCCAAAGTGCTGGGATCACGGGAGTGAGCCACCAAGCCTGGCTGGGGCTCAAATCTTGAGAGGAACCCAGGTGAGTGAAGAAAAGAATTTTGTCTCCTATGGCCAGTGTCAAGAGCTCAGCTTAAGTCAATGCGCCCCCTAGTGGTAACACTAAGAGAAAACTGCCACCATTAGCGATGGTGGCGGTGTGTAGCATCTGTCATTCCAGACTTGGCCCAGCAGCCTCTGGCTGGCGCGTCCGCAGACGCTTTCCTGAGCTGCCTCTGGCTCCCATCAAACCCGAACTTAGAAAAACACCCTCCCTCCCAGAAGTCATTAAAACTTTTCTACTCACAAGGAGTTTTAATGGGTACATCATTACATAAATGCAAGAACATCCTGTTTCAAATGATGACCCAGAAAACCACACTGATGGCAGTGATGGCCAGCCCTGAGGTCTTGTCCCCGCCACCATGTCGAGAGTTTCAGTAGAATCATTCGGTGAAGGTGCTGTTCAGATAAAGCCGAAAACCACGCCAACAAACGTTTCCTGAGTGCTGCTTTGAGCAAGGTGCAGGCTAGGTTCAGAGAGGGGCGGGCAGGCACGAGAGCCTTATTTATCTCACCCTGGAGCCGCTTAAATCTGCAAAGCAAGACACAAGAAAATCATGACGTTAAATGTCCATACAAGATTTAGAAAGCTCCAGACGAGACTAGTAGAGCTGTCACTGTCCTTCGGCAGGTGTGTAGCCTGTCTGTGCTTCTTTCCTTGTCAGTAAAACGGGGACAAAATTGTACTCACCTCATGAACTCTTAGTGAGGTCTGATGAGATAGTGCATATAAAGTGCTCATGCCAACGCCCAGGACGTTATACGCACTCAACACATATTCACAGCCATTACTGTTGTCATCATTGTGGCCATGAGTACTGTGCCCGTTGCCATAGGAAGCGCACTGGTTGAAGTTCCTGTAGGAGTTTAGAAGTGAGCACTTCTGGAGCTGGGTGTGGTAGCTCATGTCTGTAATCCCAGCATGTTGGGAGACTGAGGTGGGGGGATCACGTGAACTCAGGAGTTTGAGACCAGCCTGGCAAGATGGTGAGACTCTGTTGCTACAAAAATAAAATAAAATAAAAAATAAAAAATCCTGGTGTGGTGGTGCACACCTGTAGCCCCAGCTACTTGGGAGGTTGAGGCAGGAGGATCCTTTGAGTCCAGGAGGTTGAGGCTGCAGTGAGCTATGATTGTGCGTCACTGCACTCCAGCCTGGGTGACAATGCAAGATACCACCTCTTTAAAAACAAATAAAAGGTGAGAAATGAGCTGTTTATGCTGGGGCCTGTGGGATTTGAGCCTCCCTAGGGCTCACCTCGCACCTGAAGATGGATTAAATGGGGTACTGGGATGGAGGAGGTGGGGGAATGGGTGGAGTCAGCACATTTAGTGTGGCTGGGAAGGGCTGTGCCCAAGTGACAGAAGGTGGGTCACGGTGGGAGAGGAGACTGGGTCTGCAGGCTCAGGGTGCGGGGGTGGGGCGTTGCTCAGCAGTGGGGACCCCTGAGAGGCAAGGGGGCCTGATCAGGATGAGCTTCCAGGACTGTTGATCTGGAGGTGAGGGGTTGTGGGAGGTTGGACCAGGGAAAGGAGGCACTTCTGGTCGTTGAGGTGAGAAGAAGGGGCTCCCAGGTAGAGGAGGGATAGACAGAAGCCACAGAAACAGCCCAGGGAGGGCCGAGGAGGAGAGGTTGGAGGTCACAAAGAGCATCGGGTTTGGTGGCCAGAAGGAAGTTGGTGCCTTTCCAGGCAGGGACTGCTGCAGGGAGGGGGAGGGGAGCGAATGTGGAGGGAACAGGAGCCTATCCTGGGTTATGACGGGGGGCGGGGGCTTGTGGGCTTCACCTGCAGATTCAGGGAAGCAGGGATGGAGCTCAGGGGAGAGGGCTGGGTGGACTCTGGATGAAGCAGTCGCTGACTTGAACACATCAGACAGGTTCTTGGGCCGGGCCGGGCGAAGGTCTCCAAGGACAGTGGTAGGGCCGGAGAAGATAAGGCTGCGGATGGGGTCCTTAGACCCCCATGTGTGGGGAATGGCAAGAAGAGGAGAGCAGTCAAGGAGTCCCGGCAGGAGTGGCCAGGGCAGGAGGAGGGCCGGGACTTCCCCTGCAGGCCTCCGAGCAGCACGGTGCCCTGTAGACTGCGGTGATACTGTTAGCACCAAGGGTTCTGTTAACAAAGAGGACAGGACACATTTAGTGATGTGTGCTGGGTTCACTGGAGATGGTGCTGTGTTTTTTGTTTGTTTGTTTGTTTTTTGTTTTGAGACGGAGTCTCGCTCTGTAGCCCAGGCTGGAGTACAATGGTGCGATCTCAGCTCACTGCAACCTCTGCCTCCAGGGTTCAAGTGATTCTCGTGCCTCGGCCTCCAGAGTAGCTGGGACTACAGGCGTGCACCACCACGCCCAGTTAATTTTTTTGTATTTTTAGTAGAGACAGGGTTCCACTATGTTGGCCAGGCTGGTCTTGAACTCCTGACCTCAGACAGTCCGCCCACTTCTGCCTCCCAAAGTGCTAGGATTACAGGCTTGAGCCACCGCGCCCGGCTCCGTGCTGTCTTTCCTGGAGGCAGAAATCACTTCGGAGGCTAAGGCAGTGGTTCTGGAGAAGAAGTGCGACCCTCCCCTTTCCCGGCCGTCGCTCTATCCCACATCGTTAGAAGGAGATGATTCCAGAGTACTAGAGAGTTGAGAGGTCGCCACCGCTGAGTCTTTTACATACGACAGATCCCACTTCTGGGTCTATATGTGCCCAAAAGAATGGGAAGCAGGGACAGGACCAGATGTTTGCACGCCCATGTTCATAGCAGCACTAGTCGCTATGGCCGAAGGTGGAAGCAAGCCAAGTGTTCATCAGCCGGTGAATGGATGAGCAAAATGTGGCCCATCCACCCCGCGCCCCAGTGGAATATTATTCAGCCTTAAAAGGGAAGGAGGGCTGGGCGTGGTGGCTCATGCCTGTAATCCCAACACTTTGGGAGGCTGAGGCAGGTGAATCACAAGGTCAGGAGATCGAGACCCACCTGGCCAACATGGTGAAACCCTGTTTCTACTAAAAATACAAAAATTAGTTGGGCGTGGTGGCATGCACCTGTAATCCCAACTACTCGGGAGGCTGAGGCAGAAGAATTGATTGAACTGGGGAGGCAGAGGTTGCAGTGAGCTGAGATCACGCCATTGCACTGTAGCCTGGGGGACAGAGTGAGACTCCATCTCAAAAATAAAAGAAAAAAAAAAAAGGGAAGGAAATTCTGTCACAGGCTACAACACGGATGAGCCTTGAGGAAATTATGCTAAGTGAAAGAAGCCAGTCACAAAAAGACAAATACTGTCTGATTCCTGCCCAGAGGACTCCCAGAATAGTTAAATTCATAAAGACAGGAAGTTGAATGGTGGTCGTTAGGGGTTTGGGGTCGGGAAGGGGAGTTAGCGTTTAATGGGTGCAGGGTTTCAGTTTGGGGTGATGAAAAAGTTCTGTGCATGGATGATGCTGATGGTTGTACAATAATGTGAATGTGTTCAATGCCAGTGAACAATACAGTTAAAAATGGTTGATATGATGTGGGGCGCGGTGGCTAATGCCTGTAATCCCAGCATTTTGGGAGACCGAGGTGAGTGGATCACGAGGTCAGGAGTTCAAGATCAACCTGGCCAAGATGGTGAAACCGCGTGTCTACTAAAAATACAAAAATCAGCTGGGTGTGGTGGCTCGTGCCTGTAATCCCAGCTACTCGGGAGGCTGAAGCAGGAGAATTGCTTGAACCTGGAGGCAGAGGCTGCAGTGAGCCGAGATTGTACCACTGCACTCCAGCCTGAGTGACAGAATGAGACTCTGTGGTTACAGAGTCTCATTCTGTCACTCTCATTCTGTCAAAGTGCTGTGGTTACAGGCATGAGCCACCGCGCTCAAAGTCTCATTCTGTCAAAGTGCTGTGGTTACAGGCATGAGCCACCGCGCCCGGCTTTTTGCCACAATTTATAAACAAGAATGAATTCTAACGTTCATATTAATTGAAGCTAACATGACACACATAGCATACGCATGTCTAAGGGGCCAGGCACGGTGGCTCATGCCTATAATCCCAGCACTTTGGGAGGCCGAGGCAGGTGGATCACTTGAGGTCAGGAGTTTGAGAACAGGCCTGACCAACATGGTGAAACCCGGCCTCTACTAAAAACACAAAAATTAGCCAGGCATGGTGGCACGTGCCTGTAATCCCAGCTACTTGGGAGGCTGAGGCAGGAGAATCGCTTGAACCTGGGAGGCAGAGGTTGCAGTGAGCCGAGATCGTGCCATTGCACTCCAGCCTGGGAAACAGAGCGAGACTCCATCTCAAAAAAAAAAAAAAAAAAGTGACTAAGTGAGGGGTATGGTGGGGTGTGGCATGGTGGGACGGGCCTGGCTTTTATGCCTAGACCAACACTGCGGACTGGGCAATTATCTAATTATCGGTTGTCTAATTGCCCAGCATCACACATTTCTCACCTGTAAAATGGGTGACAGTCTCTGCCCTCCCACTGCCCAGGGTTGCTTCCCGGCCTGCGAGAGCAGGTTTGGGAAAGCTCTTTGTCAACTGTTGTGCAGAACTGATGGGGTGGCCACACTTCAGTGCCTTGACTCAGGGGTCAGAGCTTTCAAGCGACCCCAGGCAGGGCTATGAGGGCCCCTCTGGCAGTGGCTGCTCATTCCAGGCTGGGCCGGCCCCATAGCTTGTTGGCGTCCCGCGGGCAGCTGCTGTGATGGTTTTTGCAGGGCATTTGGGCCGCAGCCTGGATGCATACCTAGACCTCGCTGTTCTTCTCAGCCAGGGTCTGGGAGAGAATGAAACCTATCGTTCTAGTTATCTGCTGTATGCGACTCTCTCCTGTGCGTTTCTCTCTTGTGGGTCTTCTCTCCTGTGCATTTAGGGTGGTACGAAGGGAAGTGAGAAAATAGGCACTGGTGGCCGGGCGCGGTGGCTCACACCTGGAATCCCAGCGCTTTGGGAGGCCGAGGCAGGTGGATGACGAGGTCAGGAGTTCAAGACCAGCCTGGCCAACATGGCGAAACCCCGACTCTACTAAAAATACAGCAATTAGCTGGGCGCAATGGCAGGTGCCTGCAATTGCAGCTGTTTGGGAGGCTGAGGCAGGAGAATCGCTTAAACCTGGGAGGCGGAGGTTGCAGTGAGCTGAGATCGCGCCATTGCACTCCAGCCTGGGCGACAGAGTGAGACTCCATCTCAGAAAAAAAAAAAAGGAAATAGACACTCATAGTTATCTGTGTTTTGTGGTTCCCTGAGGAACCCCCAGTTGAGAAGAAAGGCTGGGACCTGGCTGACCCAGAAGCCCCCCTCGACGCCAACGCCTACTCCAGGTTTGGGGACCCAGGAACGAGAGGCCTAGGAGAGTTGGGGACTAGTTCAAGGTTGCTCCGACTCTCAAAACAAGTCCCTAATGCCAGGCCAGGACTGCGTGGTGAGCGGCACGACCCTCCATTCCTTCTTTATTTTGAAAACGGAACAGTTACAGGACGCTAGTTTTGACGTCGCTGGCTGTGAATGTGCATTTGTGGAGCCGTTTCCCAGACCTCCGGGCTCAGGAGCCACAGGTTTGGGAGGCCGAGCAGCACCCTCCTTCCCTGAGAGCTGAGGTTGCAGCTCTGGCTGGCTCTGGTAAGTGCTCTGTAGCCCTGGCATGGCTGGAGGGGGGGCAGCGGCTAAGTGGTTTCTGAAAAAGGGCAAAAATGATGGGAAAAGCTTTGGGATCCTCTGGGAATCAGAGCCGCAGCAAAGGCAGCTGCTCGCATCACTGGAAGCGTTTTTTCCTTGAGTGCCGAAGGGCACCCACAGCCCACTCCTGCCAGTGCAGGGCAGCTGCTGCCAGGCCGGGCCTGGGACCCCACGGAGGCGGGGAGACCACTCTTCTCCCACACGAGCCCAGCTCTCCCTTCGAGTAGCAACCGCCTTCGAGCTCACGAGCACCCGTGGGCCTGGGGTGTGCCTGCATCTAGCTGGTGAGTCCCTTTCTTTGTTTGATGGCCAATGCGGACATTAGCTTTTAGGCTGGCATAGTGAGTGGCCAAAAGCTGGGCCCTGCCACTTTCCAGCTGTGCGACTGTGGGCAGGTCCACTCGCCTCTCTCTGCCCCAGTTACCTCATCTGAAAACGGGGGGTAGTAACAGTGGCTGCCTCAAAGGTGGTCGTGAGGCTGAAGCGAACTTGTGGTGCCCTCAGCCTGTCTCCTGGGAAGCACCTGGGAGGTGAGAGCGGAGGCTGTTGTTACCGGGGTTTGTTCTTCTTGCTCCTGCACCAGCCGTCCTCGGGGGAGGAGGCTGCAGCTGCTGCTGAGGTTGCTGGTGTGTGGCCGGAGGTTTTCAGCGCGTCGCCCTCTCTGTGGAGCGGCCGAGCGCAGGGCCGGGAAGCAGGCATGCTGGGTCCTTGTGCTGCTGTCCTCTTTGTTCTTCACCCCTGGGTTGGGAAGCCCGCAGCCTACTGCCTCCCTTTGAGAGAAGGGGCTATTGAGAATAATCTGGCTGGGTCCTGGGCCAGCGTCTCCCAGCTTCCAGAAAGTCCCCAGTGGCGAGCGGGAGGTGCTCCCAGGAACTTGGATGGATGGATGGATGGATGGATGCTTTGGGCAGAGAGGGGAGCAGGGGAGCCACACCCCAGGTTGTCCCACCTGCACTGGGGAGAGAAGGGATCCTTCCCCCAGAGGGTGGGCAGTATCTGTTCTGGCTTTAGAGTTGAGAAAGACTCAGATCATACCAGGTATCTGTGGGCAGAATCGATTTTTTTAGGATTGTCCTTTAGTCCACATTGATGAGTTTGTGAATCTTGTGTAAACCACAATCACCATCTCCATCACACAGCCAACACTCGTTTGCCTAAATCATGGTAGAAGTTCCCCTGATCACTGTAGAATGTTTTGCGGTGACAGGTGCATCACCACGGGCTCAGGTGCAGGGTACACTCCGGGCCTGGCAGTGGAGGGCTGTCCTGACCCTCTTCCCCGGCCCAGCCCAGGGCACATGACCCCTCGGTTCCTGTCCCACCCCGTTCCCTGGAAGAAGCTTGGTTTCCAGTAGGGAATCAGGTGCAGAGTGTGCAGTATAGACTCAGCGTTTGTCGACTGACTGAATGATAGCACAATCCAGGCTGCTTCCTGTTGGCTGGGTTTGGTTGGACTGGGACCGGTCAGAGGAAGAGGCAACGCCGCTGACAACGTTGCTGAAAGGTTCACGGGAGGCTCTGGCTGACAGGTGCTCTGTTGCTGGGCTGCCTAACAAGCAGCCCCTATTCTTATTCTTAGCTTCTTCTTGGAGACCACAGACATCCCCGGGACAGCCAGGCGTGGGTATGGCCTGGGTCTTACTCACACTGCATTTTGGGGTTCCTGAGCTGCTTGTTTGAGCGGGAGGTGCTTCAGGTTCAGGTCTTATGCCTAGCCCTGAGGGTGAGAGGGCCTATTCTGATTGGCCCCCAGGCCCTGCTGTGGAGTCTGGGTCTGAGTTGAACAGCTGAGAACGAGCCCCAGACCTCCAGCATGGTGGTGGAGCATTGCAGATGCCCTGGAGCCAGCCTGTCTGGGGTCAAGTCCGGGTTCCATCTCTGACTGTGTGACCTCAGGGACGTGCCATAACTGCTCTGACTGTGTGACCTCGGGGACGTGCCATAACTGCTCTGACTGTGTGACCTCGGGGACGTGCCATAACTGCTCTGTGCCTCGGTCTCCTCATCGGTGAACTATTTCCCTCTTAGGGATGTTGTGGGAATTCAGTGGGTGAAGGAATGCGAGTCCTGAGAACCGTGTTTGCTTTGTGCACATGCTCAGACGCATCAATGATTCTGATTCTCATTCACTTCTGGTGCCTTTTAAGCGCTGTGAGGCTGTCCCCACTGTGAACGGTCCTTGACGGGGTGTTATCTTCAGAAAGCAAAGACTAGCACCCGGCCCCCCAGGCTTCCAAAGCTACTCATGGCTTCCCAGTGTCCAGGCAACCATGTTGGCTTTCAGTTCCTTGGAGCTAAGGCTGACGGCCACATGGTTCTGACCCGGCCGCCTGTCTTCCTGTCCCACTGACTTCCTCTTCTTCAGCTGCTCTAGGCTTCCCTGTCTGTCTGCAGGCCCTAGCCCAGCTCTGTTCCCTTTCCAGGCTCAGCTCATCCATCACCAACTGCCATTGAGCCCTCTTCAGCACGCTGCCCCCTCCTGCAGTCCCTCTGCCCAGCCAGTACCTGGTTTCTGTCTCAGCGGGGGGCTGACTCCTCTCTGTGCCCCCAGCGCAGGCCTGGACTCCAAGGAGGAGGACTCAGTAGATGGGTATTGAGTGATGAGATGAGGGAATCGGCTTTTTGTGGCCAGGAGCACTCCTGCTGCAGGGGGTCCACCTGATGGGTGAGTCAGAGAAAGACTCAGTCCTGTTGAGAGTGGATCAACAGGCAGGGAGATGGCCAGCAGCCAGCCGTCCGTCCTGTTCACAGCCTGTGGGTGGAGTGGGGAGGCTGCCTCTGTGTTTTCATGGATCTGGGCTTCAGAACATAGCTGGTTTACAGCCATGGCCCAGCTGTGAACTCTGGAGTTTCACTGCCTGAATTTTCACTTGAAAATGCAGGACTTGGGAGTCTCTCTGAGCTATTCTGGCTTGGGAGATTGCCTGATTATATATTTCAAAAAAAAGAAAATGCAGGACTTGAGAAGCCTCTCATTCCTGCTGTGGCTGTTTTCCAGAATCTAGCCGCCGCTGGAACAGTCATCTCCCTAACTTCCTAGGGAAATGGGAATTAGAAGGGTCTGATTGCTCTTATTTCCCCACTCATGACCAGATGACCAGTGCAGCTTCTTTTTTTGAGACACAGTTTCACTCTGTCGCCCAGGCTGGAGTACAGTAGCACAGTCTCAGCTCACTGTAACCTCCACCTCCCGGGTTCAAGCAATTCTCCTGCCTCAGCCTCCTGAGTAGCTGGGATTACAGGCGCCCGATGCCATACCTGGCTAATTTTTGTAATTTTTTAGTAGAGACGTGATTTCACCATGTTGGCCAGGCTGGTCTCGAACTCCTGACCTCAGGTGATCCCCTGCCTTGGCCTCCCAAAGTGCTGGGATTACAGGTGTGAGCCACCACACCCAGCCCAGTACAGCTTCTTCATAAGGAGATGGATCAGGCAAGGTCCCTGCCCAGGAGGAGGTCACAGGTGCGGGAGAGATAAATCAGTGACAGATAGCAATTGCTAGACCACATGGTGGGCTGTGTGGGACGGACGGTCAATGGGCTGGGCCACTGTGCAGAGGACGGCGAGGAGCATGACCAGGGCAGGGATCTGGGGGCTTCATGGAGGAGGCGGCATCAGTGCTGGATCCTGAGGGGAAGTAGCATCTGAGTGGTGGTAGGACTTTTGCAAGGGTAGAAGGAGGAAAAAGCCCTTAGGTGGAGACCCGATGGGAATAGAGGCTATGGGAGGGATGTATGGGCCCGCCCTGGGTGCCAGGGAGTGGGGATGCCCAGACAGAGGGAGGGGAAGCATGGGGATAGGGCAGGATGGGAGTGGAAAATAGCATCAGCTCATGTGTCCAACTACACATGCTGCTGCCAGTGGCCAACTGATCTCTAGGTGTTTAGGCCTGGAAGACCCACCAGCTCCAAATCACTTAAAGCCTAAACGTTCCCCGTCTCTACTAAAAATACAAACATTAGCCAGACATGGTGGCGGGCGCCTGTAATCCCAGCTACTCGGGAGGCTGAGGGAGGAGAATCGCTTGAACCCAGGAGGTGGAGGTTGCAATGAGCAGAGATTGCCCCATTGCACCCTAGTCTGGGCGACAGGATGAGATACCGTCTCAAAACCTAAATGTTCAAGGCCAAGGTGCTTGACAGATGCTGATTCCTAAAAATGACAAAAAGCACAAAATCCAAAATCTCGTATAAGCTCAGTGGCTGTGGCAGCGAGGTTGAATAGCGAAGGTAGCCTGGGCACCTGGCTGATGGTGTGTGGACCTGTGGCACAGCAGGGCCCCGCAGTGCAGTGTGGGTGTAGGGCGTGCCAGTCTCTGCTGCTCACCCTATTCCAGGGACACAGTCTGCTTGGCTCTTCTGGACTGAGCCATCCTCATCACCGAGATCCTCCCTGCATTTAGCCCACGACGGTCACCCCGGCCGTTTTCCTTGTTCTGTGTGGGGAGGGAGGCAGCGCGGTGGTTATCAAGCTCACCCTGCAGAGGAGGCACCTGAGGCCCAGAGAGGAGGAGGGATGGGTCTAACCCAGAACCGCAGATGGCTCTGAGACGGGGGCCTGTCCACCCTCCCAGGCCGACGTCAGTGGCCGCAGGACTGCCTGGGTGCTGCTAGGCCTGCTCACCTCTGGGGCCTCTGGGGTGAGAGGTTCAGTCCTGGAAATGCTTCAGTTCTAGGGGGCTGGGGGCAGCAGCAAGTTGGGGTTTGGGGGTACCCTGCTTCACAGGGCCCTTGGCGAGGAGGGCAGGTGGGGTCTAAGGATAAGCAGTCCTTACATTGGGAGTCAACCCCGGCGTGGCGGCTATTGCAGGTTGCACACTGGGCTGCAGAGGATCCAGCAAGGATGAAGAAATGGAGCAGCACAGACTCGGGGGCGGCTGCGGACCCACTCCAACAGGACACCTGCCCAGACCCCCTGGATGGAGACCCTAACTCCAGGCCACCTCCAGCCAAGCCCCAGCTCTCCACGGCCAAGAGCCGCACCCAGCTCTTTGGGAAGGGTGACTCGGAGGAGGCTTTCCCGGTGGATTGCCCTCACGAGGAAGGTGAGCTGGACTCCTGCCCGACCATCACAGTCGGTCCTGTTATCATCATCCAGAGGCCAGGAGACGGCCCCACCGGTGCCAGGTAAGTCCGCGTCTGGAGCCCCCCTCCCTGCTACAAGTCCAGCTGGCCATGGAGATGCCACAGGGTGGTCTGGCTTCTGGGCTAAATGTCACAAAGCCAGGGGGCTGGAGAGCCTTAGGGGTGGTCTGGTCCAGCGTCCTTCCTCATATGACCTCGTGGGATGTGCAGTCACGGGGGCTGGTGTCTGTGCTGGGTCTGCGTGTCCACGCCTGCAATGCCTACCCGCCACACACACTTGGACTTGAAGTCTAAAAGCTCAAGGGCAGGAGGCTTTTAGAGAGCACAGCACAGCTCCAACGAGCTGCAAGGCAGGGCAGGGAGGGCCCCAGGCTGGCTGACTTCTGGGGAGTGTGAGGCCACCTTTTCCCTTAGAGGGGCTGTCTACACCCCTGCCTCCACCTCCCTCCATCCCCACCAGGCTCCTGCCTCCCGAACTCCCGAGCAGGGAGAGAAGCCAGTGGTCTGGGAGTAGCCGGGTGACTTTCTAGATGGTGTCTGTAGACAGGGTGGGGACAGAATGGGGACACATGCTCCCCACTGTCCCTGTTACGTTGGTTTTCTGGACAGTCACCTAGACTGAGGGGCAGCTTTTTTATCATCTTTCCCCCTTTTGGTTTGCCTTGGGGTTTAGTCGTGTTCCCTTGACAAGCTCCGAAGGCCTCAGGGCCGAGGGGAGGCCACAGTATGAGATGAGGGTGTTTTCTGGCCCGCAGGCTGCTGTCCCAGGACTCTGTCACCGCCAGCACCGAGAAGACCCTCAGGCTCTATGATCGCAGGAGTATCTTTGAAGCCGTTGCTCAGAATAACTGCCAGGATCTGGAGAGCCTGCTGCTCTTCCTGCAGAAGAGCAAGAAGCACCTCACGGACAACGAGTTCAAAGGTGGCCCCAGCGCTGGGCTCTGGGGAGGGCCCCAGCCCTGGCCTGCCCTGACCCTCCCTTTGTCTTTCAGACCCTGAGACAGGGAAGACCTGTCTGCTGAAAGCCATGCTCAACCTGCACGACGGGCAGAACGACACCATCCCCCTGCTCCTGGACATCGCGCGGCAGACGGACAGCCTGAAGGAGTTTGTCAATGCCAGCTACACGGACAGCTACTACAAGGGTGAGGAGGGCGGCGGGGCCGGGCAAGGCTCAGCCCGCAGCACCAGGAACCAGGAAGGCATGGTTGTCCCTGGGCCTCCTTGCTCCTCTGGGATCCTTACTCCCTGTCCCAGCCACTGCGTTGGTGGCTCCCAATCCTAGGGGGTCCCTGCCTCTCCCATCTGCTGGCTTGATTTCTCCTGGTCCTGAGGGTCCCTGCCTCCCCCATCTGATGTCTCCTCTCTTGACCCTGGGAAATCCCTGTCTCCCCCTGCTGACTGGATGGTCCCTGTTCCTGGAAGTCGCAGCCTTTCTCTCTGCTGCTGTTCCTTGCCCCTGGGGCAATTTTGATCCTCTGGCTTCCAACCCGTTATTTCCTGTTCCCAGGGGTCTCCTGTCTCAGGACCTCGCTGGGACCCCTCGGGGGACCCTGGCCTG
The DNA here is from genome assembly GCF_028878055.3 of Symphalangus syndactylus. Classification (NCBI taxonomy): domain Eukaryota; kingdom Metazoa; phylum Chordata; class Mammalia; order Primates; family Hylobatidae; genus Symphalangus; species Symphalangus syndactylus. Next base: position 67,433,018 of record NC_072442.2, on the reverse strand, counting down.
GCCTCCTGCAGTGGGGGGTCCTCCAGGCACTTTCTGCCCAGTTCCTCCTGCAGCAGCTGCTGCCTGCCCAGAGCCCTTCCTCAGCACCTGTCCCGGCAGCCCCAGAGGACTGTGACCTGAAGCCAACAGTGCGCGTCCTCTGTAGGCCAGACAGCGCTGCACATCGCCATCGAGAGGCGCAACATGGCCCTGGTGACCCTCCTGGTGGAGAACGGAGCAGACGTCCAGGCTGCGGCCCATGGGGACTTCTTTAAGAAAACCCAAGGGCGGCCTGGATTCTACTTCGGTAGGGAGACAACGTGGCCGACCCTGATCTTTTTGGCTTTTGCTAAGGGGAGGTTTGGGCAGAGACAGAGGGAGTTGGAGGCCGGGGGTTCAGGGGCCAGCTGGATCTCACTCCTGAGGCCCACCTGGGCCCTGTGTTCGTGCAGGTGAACTGCCCCTGTCCCTGGCCGCGTGCACCAACCAGCTGGGCATCGTGAAGTTCCTGCTGCAGAACTCCTGGCAGCCGGCCGACATCAGCGCCAGGGACTCGGTGGGCAACACGGTGCTGCACGCCCTGGTGGAGGTGGCCGACAACACGGCCGACAACACCAAGTTTGTGACGAGCATGTACAATGAGATTCTGATCCTGGGGGCCAAACTGCACCCGACCCTGAAGCTGGAGGAGCTCACCAACAAGAAGGGAATGACGCCGCTGGCTCTGGCCGCCGGGACCGGGAAGATCGGGGTAAGAGGGGGCTTCGGCCCAGGCTGGTGCGGTGCGGGGATGGTGGCATGGGAGAGGACTGCCTGACTCACTGCGGGAGCCTGGCGTCACTATCTGTGTGTGCGGGACTCTGATTCTGTCATACCAGCCTGTAGGGCTGTTAGAATAAGTCTGAAAAATTGGGAGCCGCAGGGCAGAACCCTGCGTGGCCAACGTGCCATTTTGGATTTCCAGCTCTGAGTATCAGCAACAAGACACGGGGTGGGGTGGGGTGCTGGGCAATGGGGGAGGGACTGCCTAGGGTGGAACAGAAGAAAAGCTGTTGGGCTGGGCACGGTGACTCACTCTTGTAATCCCAGCATTTTGGGAGGCCGACGTGGGTGGATCACCTGAGGTTAGGAGTTTGAGACCAGCCTGACCAACCTGGTGAAACCTCTACTAAATATACAAAAATTAGCCAGGCATGGTGGCAGGTGCCTATAATTCCAGCTACTCAGGAGGCTGAGGCACAAGCATCACTTGAACTTGGGAGGCGGAGGTGGCAGTGAGCTGAGATTTCGCCACTGCACTCTAGCCTGTGTGACAGAGCAAGACTCTGTCTCAAAAAAAAAAAAAAAAAAGAAAAGGAAAAGAAAAAAGCTGTTGGTGTTTTTCCATGGCAAGCAGGAGCTTTAGGTAACAAGGCTGGTGGCTCCAGCTCCCAGCTCCAGCTGGTGGCTCCTGGTGACAGGCCTCCAACTCCTGGCCTCAAGTGATCCTCCCACCTCAGCCTCCCAAGTAGCTGGGATTACAGGCATGAGCCACCCCATCTGGCTCTCATTTCTTGCATTCTCTTTATTTCTTTCTGGCTTGAGGTTATCGAGAATGGACCACCACCGTCCTTCATGGTGAGATGGTAGAGCTGGGGTCTCGCTGTGAGGGGATGGTGGGCCTGATATGGTGCAGGTACTATCCGAGGCAGCTGGCTGGTTGACTTTTTGTTTTTGAGATGTGGTTTCGCTCTTGTTGCCCAGGCTGGAGTGCAGTGGCACAATCTCAGCTCACTGCAACCTCTGCCTCGCAGGTTCAAGTGATTCTCTTGTCTCAGCCTCCCGAGTAGCTGGGATTACAGGCACACGCCACCATGCCCGGCTAATTTTTTTTGTATTTTCAGGAGAAACAGGATTTTGCTATGTTGGCCAGGCTGGTCTCAAAATCCTGACCTCAGGTGATCCACCTGCCTTAGCCTCCCAAAGCGCTGGGATTACAGGCGTGAGCCACCATTCCCGGCCGGCTGGTTGATCTCGATGGTGGTCAGGAGTGGGTGGAGACTCGCCTGGGGCTTGGGCGGGGCCACCAGCTGAGCTGGGAAGCAGAGCTGGTTGTTGAGGTACCGTCTGAGGCGGAGCCTGGGGCTGGCCTCTGACGGGCTCTTGCTCCCCGGTGGCAGGTCTTGGCCTATATTCTCCAGCGGGAGATCCAGGAGCCTGAGTGCAGGCACCTGTCCAGGAAGTTCACCGAGTGGGCCTACGGGCCCGTGCACTCCTCGCTGTACGACCTGTCCTGCATCGACACCTGCGAGAAGAACTCGGTGCTGGAGGTGATCGCCTACAGCAGCAGCGACACCCCTGTGAGTGGCTGGGGCACAGCCAGGGAGGGCCTCAGGGCCTCTGCACCCCAGCCCCAATCCCAGCCCCTGGTCCAGCTCCAGCTGGCTTCTCATGAGTGAAAGCCTGCTGCCCCCCAGCCCAGGCCCTGCAGCCTCACGTCCCCATTCATGCCCACTGAATTTTCCCTGAGCATAGCAACCATACATGATTATCATCCCGTAAAAACAGAAACGTTTCAGAGGTGCATAGACAAAAGGACCTTCCTTTTATACTATTTAAAAATGCACAGTTTCATTTTGTTTACATAAATGGGATCAGATTATACACAATGTACAACCATTTTTTTTTTTTCACTTGATGGCAGGGCTTGTGGATTTTTCTTTTCTTTTCTTTTCTTTTTTTTTGAGACGAAGTTTTGCCCTTGTTACCCAGGCTGGAGTGAAATGGTGCCATCCTGGCTCACTGCAACCTCCATCTCCCAGGTTCAAGCGATTCTCCTCGAATCCCAAGTAGCTGGGATTATAGGCACGCGCCACCACACCTGGCTAACTTTTTGTATTTAATAGAGATGGAGTTTCTCCATGTTGGTCAGGCTGGTCTCGAACTCCTGACCTCAGATGATCCGCCCTCCTTGGCTTCCCAAAGTGCTGGGATTACAGGTGCGAACCACTGCCCCAGGACAAGAATTTATTTTTGTGTAGGTGTGAAGTAGGCATCTTACTTAAATATTTTGGCTCCAAATGAATGTCTTAGTGTTACTTGGTGAGTAATCCATCCTGCCACGCTGTTTGGAAAGGCCACCTTACCTGTCCCTTCTTTCTAAGGTGATGCTCTGAGCTCCTAAGGCAGACTTGGGGGCCGGAGTCTGTGCCATCAGCAGTGAGGGGCTTCCACGACGTCTCACAGGTCAGAGGTTGCGTTTACAGGAGCAGAGTCCGGGGCTGGGAGAGGCCTGGTCTGCTCTGCCCACCCTGGGCTGCCATGCTGAACCTGGGCCTCCAACTCAGAGTGCTGGGTACAAGCGTTCCCAGAGGAGTGGCCCAGATAGGAGGTGGCCTCAACAAGGACTGCGGTATTTGACCTGGGGGAGAGGCTCTGGGACCACCACTGACATCTTCATGTCTCTGAAGGCTCTCAGGGACAAGGAGTGTGGACTTGTCCTGGGGACCCTAGGGCAGAGCCAGGACCACTAGTGGAAAGGAGAGAAGACCAAAGAAGAGGTATTCCCTACAGGCAGTGAGCCTCCATAGCCTCTCGAGGCAGGAAGGGGTTTCCCATCCTCAAAGGTATTCAAGAAGACACTGATCAGGAACCTCTCTGAGGGAGCTTAGGTTTGGGGTGGGGGTTGGACTCGATGGCCTGAGGGAGGCTGGGATGATCTGATTTTGCTCATCAGTCTCAGGGATACTTGAACTTATTTTTATTTTATTTTATGTTATTTTATTTTATTTTATGTTATTTTATGTTATGTTATTTTATTTTATTTTATGTTATTTTATATTTCGAGACAGAGTCTCGCTCTGTCACCCAGGCTGGAGTGCAATGGCGTGATCTCAGCTCACTGCAACCTCTGCCTCCTGGGGCTCAAGCAGTTCTCCCGCCTCAGCCTCCCGAGTAGCTGGGATTACAGGCACCTGCCACCATGCCTGGCTGATTTTTGTATTTTTTGTAGAGAAAGAGTTTCACCATGTTGGCCAAGCTGGTCTTGAACTCCTGACCGCAAGTGATCCACCTGCCTCGGCCTCCCAAAGTGTTGAGATTACAGGCGTGAGCCACTACACCCGGCCTATTTGAACTTTATCAAAATCTCTGGATATGAGACATTTGCCCCAAAGCATACTTGTAATGATGGCATGAGGCACTGGGCCCTCCTGGGGAGGAAGGGCCTCCTAGTTCCCTGCCGCCCTGCCTGACCCAGGGCTGGAAACGTGAGAAGTGAGGACCCAGAGGCTCTTTCCTGCCTGCCCTCAGCCCCTCATGCCCAGGCTCTTCCTAAGCCAACTACTTCTCATTCCTGTGGGCTCTCGGGAGTGAGTTATTAGACACAGTGGGCATAGACTGTTGGGCAGTGCTGTGGGCCATTTAGTGAGCACTTAAGAGCTTGTCCAGTTTCACCCCATTCACTGCATCTTTGGGGACACTGAGGCCAAGAGGGCAGGTCCCTCCGGGAGCCGCGGCAGTGCTGGGACCAGCCCCAGGCTCTGGCTGCCGGCTGGCTCAGACCTCCCGTCTCACCTGCTCCGTGGGCTGAGGACTGTGCGGGCCACATGGCTGTGAGGGGCACCACGGGCTGGCGTGGGGGTGCGAGGACTTCCTGCTGCAGGAGGGAACCTCACTTCTCTCCGCTCCCCCTAGAATCGCCACGACATGCTCTTGGTGGAGCCGCTGAACCGACTCCTGCAGGACAAGTGGGACAGATTCGTCAAGCGCATCTTCTACTTCAACTTCTTGATCTACTGCCTCTACATGATCATTTTCACCATGGCTGCCTACTACAGGCCCGTGGATGGCGTGGTGCGGCCAGAGGCTCAGGCCTCGTGGGCGAGGCTGCGGGTGGTGGGGAAGGGGTGTGGGCGTTCCGGAGAGGCCTCCTCAACCCCAGGCCCAGGCTCTGCCCTGGACTCCTTCCCGGCTTGCGGGAGCGATGGATGGAGAACCTGGAGAACCTTGTATCCCTGTGCCCATTTCCCCTGCCTCAGGCTGTATGGGCGACCCGCCCCCTTCCTGCTTCTCAGTCCCTCTCCTTTAGCCTTGAGGTCCTGTGGGGCTGAGTGTATAGTGACTCAGGTCCCTGATTATAGATGGGGTGTACTTGGTTAGAAAGCATGCAGGGGCCGGGCTTGGTGGCTCACGCCTGTAATCCCAGCACTTTGGGAGGCCGAGGCGGGCAGATCACCTGAGGTCTGGAGTTCGAGACCAGCCTGACCAACATGGTGAAACCCCGTCTCTACTAAAAATACAAAATTAGCCAGGTGTGGTGGCGCATGCCTGTAATCCCAGCTACTCAGGAGGCTGAGGCAGGAGAATCGCTTAAACCTGGGAGGCAGAGGTTGCGATGAGCTGAGATGGCACCACTGCACTCCAGCCTGGTCAACAAGAGTGAAACTGTGTCTCAAAAAAAAAAAAAAAGAAAGAAAAAGAAATCACGCAGAAATCTGGGCTCGGGACAGGGTTCACCTCTGGCCTGGGGGTCCCCAGGGATGTGGGCTGGTGTAAGCCCAGAGCCCACCATCATCCTGCTTGCCTGCCCTCTTTATTCACCCACTTGCTCATTATTCATTCCCTGGATTTAGACTTTTGAGCAGCTCTGTGCCAGGCCCTGGGCCATCCATCAAATTAGCCTGAGACCAGATTTTTCCTCTGCCAAGAGCCAAGACCTCATCGAACTTCTGGACTTAGTCCTTCGTGTCCGATACCCAGGGCACTTAATTTGCTGCTTTTGTTTCCAGGGCACTTTACAAGTTTACTTACTTAATTTTTTTTTTTTTTTTGAGACGGAGTCTCGCTCCATCACCCAGGCTGGAGTGCAGTGGCGCGATCTCAGCTCACTGCAACCTCCACCTCCCGAGTTCAAGTGACTCTTCTGCCTCAGCCTCCCGAGTAGCTGGGACTACAGGCGCCCACCAACATGCCCAGCTTATTTTTATATTTTTAGTAGAGATGGGATTTCACCATATTGGCCAGGCTAGTCTTGAACTCCTGACCTCAAGTGATCGCCTGCCTCGGCCTCCTGAAGTGCTGGGATTATAGGTGTGAGCCACCGTGCCCGGCTGCATGTTTACTTTAAAAACTCAACTTCATAATTGCATGAAACCCGATTTCCGTCCACCTATTAAGGCCACATAACGACTTCCTTTTTTTTTTTTTTGAGACGGAGTCTCACTCTCTTGCCCAGGCTGGAGTGCAGTGGTGCCACCTTGGCTCACCGCAACCTCTGGCTCCGGGGTTCAAGTGATTCTCCTGTCTCAGCCTCCGAAGTAGCTGGGATTATAGCCATGAGCCACCACGCCCGGCTAATTTTGTATTTTTAGTAGAGATGGGGTTTCTCCATGTTGGAGGCTGGTCTCGAACTCCTGACCTCAGGTGATCCGCCCGCCTCGGCCTCCCAAAGTGCTGGGATTACAGGTGTGAGCCACCGCACCTGGCCAGTGACTTCCTTTTAAGAGAAAAATGTGCTGGTAAGGCAAGCTGATGAACTAGTGCTTAGGAAATGTGGATGGTGACCCACTCCAGGAAATGGCAACTGAAACACAAGGGTGACAACCACGAGTGTGTGTGGCACAGTCTCTCCCTCCATGGTCAGCGGGAGTCCCTGACACTCGTGGGAGGCTGGCCATGGGCTGGGGTGGCGGCGGGATGTGTGTGGCCTGGGGTCCGTGAGAGTGCTTCCACCTGTCCATCACCCTGCTGTCCATCACTCTGCTCCCAGCGAGGAGGCGCTCCGGGCCTGCCGGGACATTGCCTGGGAGGTGGCACAGCATTGTAAGATGCTCCGCTTGGCACCTGCAGGCTGCCATTTTGGGGAATCAGGCCCACAGAGGGGCCTTCTTGTGGGCACTCCCTAATAACACACTGTCTTTGTGTGTCCTTCCCCTGATGGAGGCTGTGCCTCCTGGGCAGGGACTATGGTTTCATCACAGGGCTTGGTACCTGGTCCATGTTTGTTGAATGACTGAATGAGTAAATGGAGTCACCAACTTCTCTGCATCTCACAGCCTCCCTTTAAGATGGAAAAAACTGAAGACTATTTCCGAGTAACTGGAGAGATCCTGTCTGTGTTAGGAGGAGTCTACTTCTTTTTCCGAGGGGTAAGCATTCCTTCCTACATTGTGAGTTTCCATCATCACCAAAACAAAAGCCAAGAGAATGCCTCAGCGCTCACTCGCTTTTTAATTCATCAGACACATAATGGCCCTGGTTGGGGAGCTGAGAGACGCAGAGGTGAAGATGAGAGCCCTTCAGTCAGTCACCGCGGGGCAGGAGGGTGCTCAGGGCATCTCCATGGGCCCAAGGCAGGCAGGCTTGAAAACAGACACTCCAGCCACTCCACGGAATGGAATATTTAATTACAGGGGCAGAGTGGAGGCCTCTTAAGTGATAGGATCACGACTGGTAGTTTTTTAGTTAAACCAATCTGTTAAAGCTCTGAGCAATGAAGGAAATCTCCATGCATACTAGAATCTTTTTTTTTTTTTTTGAGATGGAGTTTCGCTTTGTCATCCAGGCTGGAGGCTAGTGGCGCGATGTCGGCTCACTGCAACCTCCGCCTCTTGGGTTCAAGCAATTCTCCTGCCTCAGCCTCCTGAGTAGCTGGGATTACAGGCGCCTGCCACCACACCCGGCTAGTTTTTTTGTATTTTTAGTAGAGACGGGGTTTCACCATGTTGGCCAGGCTGGTCTCGAACTCCTGACCTCAGGTGATCCACCTGCCTCAGCCTCCCAAAGTGCTGGGATTACAGGCATGAGCCATCACACCAGCAAGGAATTGTTTTATTTTTAACTGGAAACTCAAACATGTGCAATCCTTGGCCATTTTTTTTTTTTTTTTTAATGCAGGAGTAATCTTTTCTTTGAATGTGGGACTCACTGTTTCAGATTTTATGTCACCTTTCTTGCAAAAACCATATTTATATAATCTAAGATTTCTAGTTTCAGCTTCTTTAAAGAAGAGTGGGAACTTAGATGCGTACAAAAAAAGTCTGAATGTAGAATTTGAGATGATCATGGTTTTGTTTTTTTTTTTTTTTTGACTCCAGAAACCCTTGTAGTAATTTTAATTCTTATGAGATGGGGTCTTGCTGTGTCACCCAGGCTGGAGTGCATTGGCGTGATCATGGCTCACTTTAACCTCTGTCTCCTGGGCTCAAGTGTTCCTCCCACCTCAGCCTCTGGAGTAGGTGGAACTAACTACAGGAAGCCGTCAGCATGCCTGGGCTCCACTGTGACTTTTTTTTTTTTTTTTGAGACGGGGTCTCGCTCTGTCGCCCAGGCTGGAGTGCATTGGCACGATCTGCGCTCACTGCAAGCTCCGCCTCCTGAGTTCACGCCATTCTCCTGCCTCAGCCTCCCGAGTAGCTGGGACTACAGGTGCACGCCACCACGCCCAGCTAATTTTTGTATTTGTAGTAGAGACGGGGTTTCACCATGTTAGCCAGGATGGTCTCGATCTCCTGACCTCGTGATCTGCCCGCCTTGGCCTCCCAAAGTGCTGGGATTACAGGCTTGGGCCACTGTGCCTGGCCTTCGATTGTAATTTTTATCCCCCAGTCTTTTTTGGTGTAAGCTCTATCCAGTTTTTTTTTTAAGTCACTCACCTTTATGGAATTGTTCTGTCATCGAACTTTGTCTTCACAGAGACAACTGTCTTTCTTTTCACACTCATGGCTTACATTACAGTAAAGTACAGCGCCACAGTAGCAAGTGTGGCTGGAATGGCAAAAGCAGGATTGGCCTGTGGGAGGGAGCAGAAGTGTGGGGGTGTCTTGGACAGGACTCACGGCTGACAGTGGCAGCTCGTTACAAGAATTTTTATTTTAACACTTACTTAAAATTAAGAAAAAAGTATGCACGGCATGTGAAAAATTAAGAAAAAAGTGGCTCATGCTTGTAATCCCAGCTACTTGGGAGGCTGAGGCCAGGAGTTTGAGACCAGCCTGGGCAACATAGTGAGATTCTGATCTCTTAAAAAAAAAATAGGAAAAAGCTCCAATTAGAAAGAAGAAAACAATTTGCCCAATTCAATACAGCAACTGATAACATTTTAATGATTTTCCTTCCTGTCTGTACTTCTGGGTATAGTTGTAAATCCACTGTGTAATTTTTTTTTTGAGACGGAGGCTCGCTGTCACCCAGGCTGGAGTGCAGTGGCACCATCTTGGCTCACTGCAACCTCTGCCTCCTGGGTTCAAGTGATTTTCTTGCCTCAGCCTCATGAGTAGCTGGGATTACAGGTGCCTGCCACCACGCCCAGCTAATTGTTTTGTATTTTTAATAGAGACTGGATTTCACCATGTTGGCCAGGCTGGTCTCGAACTCCTGACCTCAGGTGATCCATCCACCTTGGCCTCCCAAAGTGCTGGGATGACAGGCGTGAGCCACCGCGCCTGGCTTCCACTGTGTATTTTTAACCATCTCTACTGACTGGGCCACGTAGTGTCACCCATTGGCCTGACCCATGCCGGTCTGCTCTTTTCACAATCTGTGCTTTCACACATTCGGCCACCCCATCGTGGTGCCATTTAGGAAGCATCTGAGTGCTCACCATTTAGCCACATCGAGCATTGCCTGGGATCTTACTCTCTGTGTTTACCTGCAGATTCAGTATTTCCTGCAGAGGCGGCCATCGATGAAGACCCTGTTTGTGGATAGCTACAGTGAGATGCTTTTGTAAGTGACACTTTGACTCATTCCCAGTCCAGTCCCCAGGTGACCGAAGTCAGTTCTCACTTGAGCTCTCATTCACGCCGGGCCTGGCACATAGTGGACCTCAAGGAACATGCTGAGGGAATGACGGAAGGCACTCAATACATACTCGGGGGATGAATGAATACTGAGGGCCTGCTCTGTGCCAGGTATGTGCCAGGGGCCAGGGATCGAGAAACCGTGCCGTGAGTTACAGTCCAAGTGAGACGGACCCTCGTTCACCTTCCCACTCATTGTCCATCCATCTGCCTTTCGCGGGGTTGGCCCTGGAATACTGGATGAAACAGACATGGCGCCCGCCTTTGGGGAGTTTCCTATCTTTAACGGGGGTTCTGCAACCTTGGCACTGTTGATATTTTGGACTGGATAGTGCTTAGTTGTGGTGGTGGTGGTGGGGGCTGCCCTGTGCATTGTAGAATATTTGGCAGCATCACTGGCCTCTACTCGCAGATGCCTGGAGCTCTTCCCCATCCCCCAGTCTTGACAATCAAGAACATTTCCAGATATGGCCAAAAGCCCCTCACTTGTTTTGGGGGGTGGTGCCAGAATCACTCCTGGTTGAGAACCACTGCTTTAGGAGGAAGCAGATGAGTGAAAGCACAGTTCTAGAACAGTTTGGATGGCTGGGCGCGGTGGCTCACGCCTGTAATCCCAGCACTTTGGGAGGCTGAGGCGGGCGGATCACTTGAGGTCAGGAGTTCAAGACCAGACTGGCCAACATGGTGAAACCCCCGTCTCTACTAAAAATACAAAAAGTAGCCAGGCATGGTGGCACGCACCTATGATCCCAGCTACTCAGGAGGCTGAGGTGGGAGAATAGTTTGAACTCGGGAGACGGAGGTTGCAGTGAGCCCAGATCGTGCCATTGCATTCCAGCCTAGGTAACAGAGCGAGATTCCATCTCTAAATAAATAAATAGAACAGTGTGGATGTGGCAGGAAACCTCCTTCGTTCAGAAAGTAAGCCAGAGCCTCAAGCCCCAGTGTGCACCGAGGGCCTTCCAGGACCTGTCTCCTGGGATCTCGGCTCACAGCCCCTGTCCTGAGCTCTTCCTTCCTGGAAGAGCAAGGAATAATTTCGAATCCTCTTGCAGCTAGCTTGTCCGTAGGACTCACAAACCGCATCCTTTCACCCAATTTTTTTTTGGACAAGTAAAACTAGAATCAGCTTTATTTTACATGGTCGTGAAAGGTACACTTTTTTATTTTAATTTTTTTTAAAGAATTTAGATTTCGGGGTATATGTGCAGGTTTGTTAGGTGGGTATATTGTATGATGCTGAGGTCTGGGGGTCTAATGATCTGGTCACCCAAGTAGTGAACATAGTACCTGATAGGTAGTTTTTCAACCCTTGTCCCTCTCCCGGCTGCCCCACTTTTGGAATCCTAAGTGTTTATTGTTCCCGTCTTTGTGCTTGTGGGTACCCAATGTTTCGCTCCACTTATAAGCGAGAACATGTGGGATTTGGTTTTCTGTTTCTGTGTTAATTTGCTTAGGATAATGGCCTCCAGCTGCATCCATGTTGCTGCGAAGGACATGATTTCATTCTTTTTTACGGCTGCATAGTATTCCGTGGTATATATGTACCACATTTTGATTATCCAGTCTACCATTGATGGGCACCTGGATCAATTCCATGCTTTGCTATTGTGAATGGTGCTTTGATAAACATAGGAGTGCAGGCATCTTTTTGGTCGAATGGGTTCTTTTCCCTTGTTTTCCCCCAATTTTGAGATACCCATACTTTAGCCCCAAAAGGCAAACTCAAGAGGCAAGGTCTGTAGGTTTAGCACATACTGATTTACCTGCCTAAGAGAAGCAGTGTTCTACACAGCATTGCGATTCTCCTGCCTCAGCGTCCCCAGTAGCTGGGATTAGAGGGGTGCACCTTGTCCAGCTAATTTTTGTATTTTTAGTAGAGACGGGGTTTCACTGTGTTGGCCAGGCTGGTCTTGAACTCCTGACTTCAAGTGATCTGCCTCCCAAAGTGCTGGGATTACAGGTGTGAGCCACCACGCCTGGCCACTATATATCCTTTTATGTACTTTATTTATTTATTTATTTATTTATTTATTTATTTATTTATTTATTTGAGACAGAGTCTCGCTCTGCCTCCCAGGCTGGAGTGCAGTGGCATGATCTGGGCTCACTGCAACCTCCGCCTCCCGGGTGCAAGCGATTCTCCTGCCTCAGCCTCCTGAGTAGCTGGGATTACAGGCGTGCACCACCAGGCCTGGCTAATTTTTTTATTTTTATTTTTAGTAGAGGTGGGACTTCACTATGTTGGTCAGGCTGGCCTCGAACTACTGACCTTGTGCTCTGTGTGCCTCGGCCTCCCAAAGAGCTGGGATTAAAGGCGTGAGCTACTGCGCCTGGCCTTTATGTACTGTATTTATATCCGTGCTTTCTACATAAAGAGAGTGAGATTTTGCACAGCTCCTCATCAAGCCAGTTTCTGCTCCTTGGGGACGATGCTGCTTCTACGGAGAACGCCTGGGCTGAAGGAGTCAGGACAGCCCAACCCTAGCTCCTATCGCGGCCTGCAGTCTGGGCCTCTGAGCAGCCTGTGGCCTTTTGTTCTGGGGGTGCCAGGCCTCCCGGGTGTCCATAGACGGTGCTTTCTGCCCCTCCACCCTCAGCTTTCTGCAGTCACTGTTCATGCTGGCCACCGTGGTGCTATACTTCAGCCACCGCAAGGAGTACGTGGCTTCCATGGTGTTCTCCCTGGCCTTGGGCTGGACCAACATGCTCTACTACACCCGCGGTTTCCAGCAGATGGGCATCTACGCCGTCATGATAGAGAAGGTGGGTGCCCTGGGCCCCAGTGGATCTCCTCAGAGCCCGCTTACCTCGTCGGCGTGTGAGAGGCTGACCCAAGAACTCCACCCATCCTGTCTGTCGTGCCTGGGAAGGGGCTGGTTTAGCCCCCAGCCCATTTTCCAAGAATCAAGCAATCTTGCCCTGACCCAGGTGTGTGTAGGGGGGTCCCCTGAAACCTGACCCCTCTGCACACCAGGCCTCCATCTCCAGACCAGAGCAAAGGCCATGGGGGAAGGGTGGGTGACTCCCTCATGACCCCTGAGCTGAGAACCAGCAAAGCAAACCGTCCTGCACATTCTCAAGATGCATCCCCAGGCCAATGCGGCCCAGCTCTTCTCTCAGCTCCTCCCGGGCCTGGCCTCGGCTCTGACGAGCCCGCTGTCTCCTGCAGATGATCCTGAGAGACCTGTGCCGTTTCATGTTCGTCTACGTCGTCTTCTTGTTTGGGTTTTCCACAGGTAATGAGCTTGGTCAGGGTTGGGGGAGGGCAGGGGTCCGGCTTGGCTGAGCCTTCTGAAGACTCTGCCAGGAGCTGAATGAGAAGGCACCGGGTGGGCAGGTGACTGAGAGGGTGGACAGAGGACACACTGGAATGAGCCCCAGGACTTGGCCACGTGTTATATAAAATGCTTTAAGAATTTTCCAGGCTGGAAGTGCTGTGGCTGTCGCACAGCATTTTGGCTCACCTGTTTTTTCAACTTTTTTTTTTTTTTTTGAGATGGAGTCTCGCTCTGTCGCCAAGGCTGGAGTGCAGTGGCACGACCTCGGCTCACTGCAACCTCCACCTCCCGGGTTCAAGCAATTCTCCTACCTCAGCCTCCCGTGTAGCTGGGACTACAGGTGCGCACCGCCATGCCCGGCTAACTTTTTGTATTTTAGTAGAGATGGGGTTTCACCATGTTGCCCAGGCTGGTTGCAAACTCCTGACCTTGTGATCCACCCGCCTCAGCCTCCCAAAGTGCTAGGATGACAGGTGTGAGCCACCGCACCTGGCCTGAGTCTCCTTTAATCCAGGGCAGTTCCTGTGTCATCCCTTGTCATTTGCGACCTCAGAATTTGTAATGAGTAGAGGTCAGTGGTTTTGACAATGTTTCTCAATTTGGGTGTGTCTGATGTTTCCTTATGATTATAGCCGGGCATGCATTTTTGGCCAGAATATCAAGAAGCGATGTGTGTCTTCTGCTGTGTGTTTTATTGGGAGTCACGTGATGTCTGTCTCACTTCTGGTGACGTTAGTTTTGATGACTTGGTTTTGGTGGATCTGCCAGACTTTTCCACTATAAAGCTACTATATTTACCTTTGTAATGGATACTTTTCAAGGAGATGCTTTGAAACTATGTGACTAGCCTGTTTCTCATCAGGCTTTCACCCAGGAGTTTTAGCATCCGTTGATGAGTCTTACCTGAATCACTTCATCCTATGATGGTGGCCAAATGATGATTTTTTTTTTTTTTTTTTTGAGAAGGAGTTTCTGTCTGTCGCCCAGGCTGGCATGCAGTGGTGCCATCTCTGCTCACTACAACCTCCGCCTCCCAGGTTCAAGCAATTCTCCTGCCTCAGCCTTCTGGGTAGCTGGGATTACAGCTGCCCATCATCACACCCGGCTAATTTTTATATTTTTAGTACAGATGGGGTTTCACCATGTTGCTCAGGCTGGTCTCGAACTCCTGACCTCAGGTGATCCGCCTGCCTTGGCCTCCTGAAGTGCTGGGTTACAGGCGTGAGCCACCGTGCCCGGAGAAGTTGATCTTCTAACTCCATCATTGCTTCTGCATTTATTACCTGGCATTCTATTATAGAGAAGAGCTAACCATTCCCCATTTCTATGTATTTATTTGTATCAGAATGGCCTCATGGAGTCTTGTGTTTTCATGGATTCTCACTTTGTTAAATGAGTTATAATCCTTACTATCCTCTTTTATTTTATACTCAAATTGTCTGAGATTAGGCACTGGAGTCTCTTCCAGCTGGCTCCTGTGCTCTTTTGACATGTCCACATCTTTTTTTTTTTTAAGATAGAGTCTCGCTCTGTTGCCCAGGCTGGAGTGCAGTGGCGCGATCTGCAACCTCCGCCTCCCAGAGTTCGCACCATTGTCCTGCCTCAGCCTCCCGAGTAGCTGGGACTACAGGCACCTGCCACCACGCCCGGCTAATGTTTTGTATTTTTAGTAGAGACGGGGTTTCACCATGTTGGCCAGGCTGGTCTCAAAACTCCTGACCTTAGGTGATCCACCTGCCTCAGCCTCCCAAAGTGCTGGGATTACAGGCGTGAGCCACCATGCCCGGCCTCCACATCGTTTTTTGAGCACTGGACCCTGCTTTGATGCTCATCCGAGTCCCACAGTTACATGGTTCACGTGGTGCACCCTCCCTGTCCCCACCCTGCCACTTGCGTTGGAATCTCTGGCTGGGAGGGATGGGCGCTTGTGACTAGGAGAGACCTAATAGGTGTGGGCTCTGGCACCTGGGTCTGAAGGCCCTGCATTTCAGTAGGTACAGGAAGGGACGAGGCCAGGGGGTTAGTGGATACTGATAGGCAGCAACCGCGATGCACAGCTGCTGCAGAGGCTCTCAGGCTCTGGGCCACACTTCCCATAGAAGCAGGCAGCACATGGGGAGAGGTCATTTTGCTCTGAGCTGCTCAGTGCTCATGGAGCAAAATGGACCTCTGAGGGATGCAGGCCAACAGGGTGTGATAGACAAAGCAGGTGTGGAGCCAGAGCCGACATGTACGGTTAAGCAGGTTGTGCACTGCACAAAGGTGGCTGTATTCACATTGCACGTAGAGATTTATATATTTATTTATTTTTCTAGCAGATGATGATAAAGTTCTTAAAAATATACTATGAAAAATTTTTGATAGTTTTAAAGAAGGGGTGCTTTAAAAATAACTTCTCACAAAGTTATTTGAGGCTGAGCAGGAGGGTGTATGTCAGGGGACTTGGGATATTGGCTTCTATCCAGTGGCACCCCGCCCTCCCCGTGCCCTGTAGCGGTGGTGACGCTGATCGAAGACGGGAAGAACGACTCCCTGCCGTCTGAGTCCACGTCGCACAGGTGGCGGGGGCCTGGCTGCAGGCCACCCGATAGCTCCTACAACAGCCTGTACTCCACCTGCCTGGAGCTGTTCAAGTTCACCATCGGCATGGGCGACCTGGAGTTCACCGAGAACTACGACTTCAAGGCTGTCTTCATCATCCTGCTGCTGGCCTACGTAATTCTCACCTACATCCTCCTGCTCAACATGCTCATCGCCCTCATGGGTGAGACTGTCAACAAGATCGCACAGGAGAGCAAGAACATATGGAAGCTGCAGGTAGGTGGGTGGGTGGGTGGGGGCAGTGTGTGGCCAGGAGGGTATGGGCCTCTCTACCCGCTGCCTTACCCAGCTGGGCACATGAGCCCTGCAGGATTTGAGGAGGGAGCAGAAAGCCCGGCCAGGCCCGGGGATCCAGCCTCAGCACCTCCCTCAGTGGACTTCCAGCAAGTTCCCCGGCCCAGCACCTGCTCAGGGGCAGAGGAGCTCAGCCGGGGTTTATAGACACCGTGCTTGGCTGTGGTCCGGGTGGTCCTGGAGGGAAGAAGGGGGAGGGCTCAGCCCCACAGGGCGTCCACCTCAGAGGAGCCTGGTGTAAGGTGGGCACCAGAGGCCAGACTCGGGGGAGCAGCTACCGTGAGGCAGGGCCCTGACAACTGCATTCCTGAGCCCTGTGGGCCACATCTGCATCCCCAACTACTAATAGTAAGTTTTGTTCTTATGAAGAAGCACTTTCTCTGTGATAGGGACTGTACTAAGTGTCTGTCTCACCTGATCTCATTTAATCCTCACAACTGTCCTGTGAAGTGGATTCTATGACTGTTCCTTTTTTTTTTTTTTTTTTCTGAGATGGAGTTTCGCTCTTGTCGCCCAGGCTGGAGTGCATTGGCGCGATCTTGGCTCACTGCAACCTCTGCCTCCTGGGTTCAAGCAATTCTTCTGCCTCAGCCTCCCTAGTAGCTGGGATTGCAGGCGCACACCACCACACCCAGCTAATTTTTATATTTTTAGTAGAGATGGGGTTTCACTATGTTGGCCAGGCTGGTTTCGAACTCCTGACCTCAGGTGATCTGCCTGCCTTGGCCTCCCAAAATGCTGAGATTACAGGCATGAGCCACGGCGCCTGGCTATACTGTTCCATTTTTGAATAAAGGCACTGAGGCGTAGTGAAGTTAGGTATCTGTGCTCAAGGCCACGTGGCTAGTAAGTGGCAGAGCCAGGACCTGGCCCAGGCAGTCTCACTCATGGCCCTGCTCTCAGCCCCTACCCTATGTTGCCCCTTGTGAGCTCCTCAGGGCAGGGTCTGGGACACTCCGTATCACTCCTGGGGCTGCCCTGCCCAGGCCCAGCAGGGACCAGTGGCACCTGGACAGGTCTGGGCTGGCCGGGCTGTGCCCCTTGCATAGAGTGTACCCCCACCAGGCTACAGAAACAAAGCTAGCGTGGAGGGCACTGGACAACCACCCCGGAGGCATCTGGGTCTGGGAGAGCTCCTGGGGAGGTGGATGCTGGCAGCCAGGGTGGCCCTGGGATGCACCCTCTGCCCCTTAGCTCCTCTGTCCTTGGTGTCTTCCTGCAGAGAGCCATCACCATCCTGGACACGGAGAAGAGCTTCCTTAAGTGCATGAGGAAGGCCTTCCGCTCAGGCAAGCTGCTGCAGGTGGGATACACCCCTGATGGCAAGGACGACTACAGGTGGTGCTTCAGGTAATGCCCAGGCTCCACCTGAATCAGAGCTTGGGTGCCTCAGGGCTCCCCTGTGGACACAGAGCCTGCCTCGGCCTCCATGAGGAGCTGCTCATCAGCACAGGGGGCTCTCCCAACGCCAGCTGCAGGGATTGGGGCCGTCCTGAGCTCAGCTGTGGCATGCACCGGGGACCATCTTAGATCTCAGCTGGGGGGGCCCAGACACTAAATTCTGGAAAATTCGAGGTGTCCAGAAGGGGTCGTCTAGTGAGCAGGGTCAGAGCCTGGCGTCCAATATGTAAAATCCCTGGGCCTCACAGCATGGTCAGAGTCACATCTTTGAGGATGGTGTCCAAAAATCAAGTCCTCTCTGCCCTCCCCAACCCACCACATCTCCATCCCGATGGGTGGGTTTCTCGGGCTTGGCCTGTGGGCAGAGCCCTCGGCCTGGGAAGCTGGGCACAGCTCTCAGGCTCTCCCAACCCCTTACCCTGCAGGGTGGACGAGGTGAACTGGACCACCTGGAACACCAACGTGGGCATCATCAACGAAGACCCGGGCAACTGTGAGGGCGTCAAGCGCACCCTGAGCTTCTCCCTGCGGTCAAGCAGAGGTGAGGCGTGAGGGCCGGTGCTTGGCACCTCCTTGGCTGGTGGCCTGACATTGGGCAGTGGGAGCTTTGCAGGTTCCCCACGCCTCGCCGGGCTCCTCATTCCCCCAGGACCCAGGAGCTGTAGCAGCTCCTGACATCGGCCATGAGCACGTAGTCACGGGCTGACTCGAGTGCCTCACTCATGCTGTCACAGCTGACGGCTCACTGGGCCCATGCAAGTGGCTGTGCCAGCGCCTCCAGCCCAGGCACCTGTCCTCAGCGCCCCAGGGGACACAGCCCAGCCCCGCCCTGCCTCCTTGTATGGGCTGCCCTGCCTCCTCAGCCCTGTTCCTCACTCTGCACCTGTGCATGTGTCATAGCTCTGTGAGGCTGTGGGGACATAAACAGGCAGACGGGAACACTTGTCGCTCATGGACACATCTGGGCAGGTGGAGAAGAGGGGAGGGTGAGAAGAGGAAAGGGGATGCCTTGAGCAGAAAAACCCCAAGGAGGCCGGGCACAGTGGCTCATGCCTGTCATCCCAGCACTTTGGGAGGCTGAGATGGGCGGATCGCCTGAGGCCAGGAGTTTGAGACCAGCTTGGCCAACATGGTGAAACCCCATCTCTGCTAAAAAAAAACACAAAAATTAGCCAGGCATGGTGGCAGTCACCTGTAATCCCAGCTACTCGGGAGGCTGAAGCAGGAGAATCGGTTGAACCTGGGAGGCAGGGGTTGCAGTGAGCTGAGATCTCACCACTGCACTCCAGCCTGGGCAACAGAACGAGACGCTGTCTCAAAAAAAAAAAGAACAAATAGAAAAACCCTGAGGAAAATTACTACCAGAAAGAAAGCTGTTTAACAGTTACTGGGAAACATTTAATAGAAAACATTAAATAAATGTCTAATTGAGGACACTTACTTAAAAATGAAGCAGGCATAGTTTATAGTGGACAAATTTTGAGTTATAATTACAACCCTGAACACTGTTTTTGAATTACTTTGTATTTAATTGTAAAAAATTGTGGTAAAATATCTATCTCCTAAAACTTGCCATTTAAATCCTTTTCAAGTGTACAGTTTAGTGTCATTAAGTACATTTACATTACTGTACAACTCTCACCACTATCTATTTCCAGAACATTTTTTTTTTTTTGAGATGGAGTCTCGCTCTGTTGCCCAGGCTGGAGTGCAGTGGCGTGATCTGGGCTCACTGCAACCTCCGCCTCCTGGTTTCAAGCGATTCTCCTGCCTCAGTCTCCCGAGTAGCTGGGATTACAGGTGCGTGCCACCAACGCCTGGCTAATTTTTGTATTTTTATAGTAGAAACGGGTTTTCACCATGTTGGGCAGGCTGGTCTCCTGACCTCAGGTGCCTCACTCATGCTGTCACAGCTGACGGCTGACGGCTCACTGGGCCCGTGCAAGTGGCTGTGCCAGCGCCTCCAGCCCAGGCACCTGTCCTCAGCGCCCCAGGGGATGCAGCCCAGCCCCGCCCTGCCTCCTCAGCCCTGTCCCTCACTCTGCACGTGTGCACCCCAGCACTTTGGGATGACAGGCGTGAGCCACCGTGCCCGGCCTTTTTCCAGAACATTTTAATCATCCCAAACGGAAACTCTGTTCCCTTATAATAACTCCATGTCCCCTTCTCCCTGACCCCTTGTCCCCTGGTCCCTAACCCCTTGGCCCCTATTCTGTTTTCTATCTTTATGAAAGTGGGACAGAGACGTTAAAGGTTGAGTAGTACTGAGGGCCTCAGAGGCCCAGAGACCTTCTTAACACCCTTTAAATACTCTGAGCCACTCTCTGGTCACCCTCATGCAGTCACACCATGAACTAGCACAGCTCAGCTCTCAGCAAGGACTTGTGGGGAACCCATGTGCCCCAAAGACTTCTGGGCTTCCACCCCCATAAATCCTTCCTCCTCCTCTCCTGTGCTCTGATCCACAGATTCTAGCTGCTTCCGCTGCCCAGCTCTTGATTTCTTCTTAACTCAAAGGCAATTCCATGCCCTTCTTCAACTGCAGCTCCCTGCGTTGTAGTTGGGGAAATTGTCCCTAGGCAGAAAGTTAGGGAGCTCACAGGGCTCCCCTTGTGAATTTCACTTCTCTTGGGAATTGCAGTTTTTATTTTTTATTTTATTTTATTTTTGAGATGGAGTCTTGCTCTGTTGCCCAGGCTAGAGTGCAGTGGCACGATCTTGGCTCACTGCAACCTCTGCCTTCTGGGTTCAAGTGATCCTCCCACCTCAGCCTCCTGAGTACCTGGGACCACAGGCACCTGCCACTACACCTGGCTAATTTTTTTTTTTTTATTATTATACTTGAAGTTCTAGGGTACATGTGCACAACATGCAGGTTTGTTACATATGTATACATGTGCCATGTTGGGGTACTGCACCCATTAACTCGTCATTTATATTAGGTATATCTCCTAACGCTATCCCTCTCCACTCCCCCCACCCCACAACAGGCCCCGGAGTGTGATGTTCCCCTTCCTGTGTCCATGGGTTCTCACTGTTCAATTCCCACCTATGAGTGAGAACATGCAGTGTTTGGTTTTTTGTCCTTGCAATAGTTTGCTGAGAATGATGGTTTCCAGCTTCATCCATGTCCCTACAAAGGACATGAACTCATCATTTTTTTATGGCTGCATAGTATTCCATGGTGTATATGTGTACACCCAGCTAATTTTTATATTTTTAGTAGAGACAGGGTTTCACCATGTTGGCCAGGCTGGTCTCGAACTCCTGACCTCAGTCGATCTGCCCACCTTGGTCTCCCAAAGTGTTGGGATGACAGGTGTGAGCCACCGTGCCCGGCCTTTTTTTAATGTTTAATTTTAAAAAATCTTTAGCTGCTAAGTTGGTGTTATTTGAGGGACTGCCGTTTTTCACTGCCTGATGTCCTATCTCTGAAAAACATTTGCTGCACGTATGTTGCCTAGTTTTGTGATCGTTGACAGCAGGATGGCTAGCCCAGTACTAGATACTCCATTATAGCTGGAAGCGAAAATCTATTTTATCAAAGGCTCATTTTTAGAAAACTGCTCGAGGGCTCCATCGGTTTTTCCACAGGCCTCTTGCGATCGTGTGATTTTCCTGTGAGTTTAGTTAGAAGCAATCCCTGCATCCCGTAATAATGCTTATTGATGATCTCTTTGTCAGTTGTTAACTGGTCTAACTTTGCCAGAGAGCTATTGAAAGATAGCGTTGCGTGTGATTTGAGTAGTTTTTCAATGTCACTCTTGTTGATTTAGTGACATCCCACATCTTTGACAAGATTTGCTGTTTCACTTGGCAGTTGATTTTATTACGTTTGCGTGACACTGTGGGCGGTTTACAGCACTGCACATTCACTGTGATATTTATAAAGACGTCGACCCAGTGGCAGGGATATACACATCCATGTTAACGGGGGCAGGCATGGGGGATGGTTGGAGGCTGCCTGATTGCACCTTTATAATTTTTTGTTTTTTTGAGATGGAGTTTTGTTCTGTCGCCCAGGCTGTCACCCAGTGGGCCTGGACCCCAAATCCTGCCTCTTTGGCTGGTGCTCATCACCCAGAGCTGCCCTGGTGTTGAGCCACTCACAGGACAGGCCTCGGCGTTGCTCTGTGGGGACCTCCTTTCCCTCCCACTTGGGCAGGGAGGAGATGGAGGCTGAGAGCGGCAGGCGATGGGCTCTCGTGAGGCTGCAAGCAAGTCGGGGTGGGATGGAGGAAGAGAATTTAAGGAACAGCGAGAGTGCATGAGGCTCTTTGAGCAGTTGAGGGAGGAGGACGTTGCACCGATCCAGGTGCCTCAGGAAGCACTTGCATGCCTGGGCCTCCTTTTTTTTTCTTTCTTTCTTTCTTTTTTTTGAGATGCAGTTTTGCTCTTTTCGCCCAGGCTGGAGTGCAGTGGCGCAATCTCGGCTCACTGCAGCCTGTGCCTCCCAGGTTCAAGTGATTCTCCTGCCTCAGCCTCCCAAGTACTGGGATTACAGGCATGTGCCACTATGCCCGGCCATTTTTTTTTTTTTTTTTTTTTTGTATTTTTAGTAGAGATGGGGTTTCACCATGTTGGCCAGGCTGGTCTTGAACTCCTGACCTCAGGTGATCCACCCACCTTGGCCTCCCAAAGTGCCTGGATTACAGGCGTGAGCCACCACATCCGGCCTGGACCTCCTTTTATCTGGAGACTTGGGAGGCCAAGAAGTGAATGTTTTGCTGCATCCAAGGTAGTAATAGTGTTTTACACTTCAGTTTCAGGCAGACACTGGAAGAACTTTGCCCTGGTCCCGCTTTTAAGAGAGGCAAGTGGTCGAGATAGGCACTCTGCTCAGCCTGAGGAAGTTCATCTGCGACAGTTTTCAGGGTCTCTGAAGCCAGAAGACGCTGAGGTCTTCAAGAGTCCTGCCGCTTCCGGGGAGGAGTGAGGGCCTCACGCAGACAGCACTGTCAACGCTGGGCCTTAGGAGACCCCACTGCCACGGGGGGCTGCCGAGGGAACACCAGTGCTCTGTCAGCGGCCTGGCCTGGTCCGTGCCTGCCCAGCATGTTCCCCAGTCTGCACTGGACAAGCTGTGGGAAGCATTCTTGGAAACATGGGGAGTGACGTACATCCAACCGTCACTGTCCCCAGGTGAATCTCCTAACAGACTTTCAAGTTTTAACTCACTTTACTAAACAGTGTGGATGGTCAGTCTCTACTGGGACATAATAGGCCCTTGTTTTCTTTGATTTTATTCTTATTCATTTATTTATTTTGAGACAGACTTTCACTCTTTTCACCCAGGCTGGAATGCAGTGGCACAATCTTGGCTCCTTGCAACCTCTGCCTCCTGGATTCCAGCGATTCTCCTGCCTCAGCTTCCCGAGTAGCTGGGATTACAGGCACGCGCCACCATGCCTGGCTAATTTTTTGCATTTTTTTTTTAGTAGAGACGGGCTTTCGCCATGTTGGCCAGGCTGGTCTCGAACTCCTGACCTCAGGTGATCTGCCTGGCTCGGCCTCCCAAAGTGCTGGGATTACAGGTGTGAGCCACCACGCCTGGCCGTTTTCTTTGATTTTATTCTTTTTTTTTTTTTTTTTTTTTTTTTTTTTTGAGACAGAGTTTCACTCTTGTTGCCCAGGCTGGAGTGCAGTGGCATGATTTTGGCTCACTGCAACCTCTGCCTCCTGGGTTCAAGCGATTCTCCTGCCTCAGCCTCCCGAGTAGCTGGGATTACAGGTGAGCACTACCACGCCCGGCTAATTTTTGTATTTTTAGTAGAGACGGAGTTTCACCATGTTGGCCAGGCTGGTCTCGAACTCCTGACCTCAGGTGATCTGCCCGCCTTGGCCTCCCAAAGTGCTGGGGTTACAGGCGTGAGCCGCTACGCCCGGCCTGCTTTGATTTTATGTTACTAGGAGCAAAACTCAGCGAAGCCCAGGAAAACACGTTTGGGAACAAACCCTTCCTTTGATGGAAAATGCAGAGGCCCTTCCTGTCTGTGTTGTGCTGGCTCCTCTTACCTGCCCGGGTGGCTTGGGGGTGTTGGTGTTTCCTCCCTGGGGAAGGTGGGGGAGGCCGTCCCACTCCCAGCTCTGACAGAATCAAGCTGTTGCGGGAGTGCCTTCTTCATCCTTCCTTACGATCAGTCACAGTCTCCAAAATATCAGCTCGATTGCTGTTCAGGTTAAAAGTACAGAACCACATCCCAAAGGTACCTGGTAAGAATGTCTGAAAGGTCTTCCATTTGTAGGGACCCCAGTCCTGCTTCCCCGCAGTGGCACATGCTTCCACTCCATCCATACTGGCATTCTCAAATAAATAGATATGTACACATATATATCGTGTCAAGTGTAAAGTTTGTGCCAGGGAATGGGCTGGCATACCTAAGTGGCTTTGTGTAGGCTGCTTGTGGATGCATGTGTGTACACGTGGCGGGGTGTGTGTGTGGGTGTGTGCATGCATGCATGTTTATGTGTGTGTGTGCATTCTTATGGTTGCATTCCTGCTATAATGCAGAAATGAATAGTTGCAACAGAGACCAAATAGTTTGCAAAGCCTAAAATATAAAAAGCTTACCTAAAATATAAAAAACATACTATCTGGCCCTTTACAGAAGAGTTTGCTGACTCTTCCTTTATAGAATAGAGCTTAAGAGACAGATACTCTGAAAGAGACATCTGTTCCAGACATGGGCAGCTTGTGTTAGTATCTGCGGAGTGTAGAATGAGTTGTTTAGTTGTGGAATTATTGGATGTTGGCTCATGAAAGGATGAACTTTGGCTGAGGCTGGGGCTTGGGCCCTACCAGGAGACGTGTTTTGGGAGAAAATACTGGGATCCCTCCTCCCTGTTCTCTGGCATCGTGTCTGCCTCCACATAGGAGGAGCCGAGGGCTGGTGCCCCAGGTGCCTGCATGTGACCATGGCAAGTGAGCCTGCAGCCTGGAGGAGGGAGGCCGACAGCCGGGATGTGAGGAGTGTTTCTGAAGGTGCTCCATGTGCATCTCCCTTTAAGTCTCCTAACAGCTCGTGAAGAAGCTATTATTAGTTCCCTTTTATAGATGAGAAAATCAAGGTTCCAACAGTGAGTAAGGTTGCACAGCCAGTAAACACGTTGCCTGGATTTGACCCCAGGCAGTCTGACTCCAAAGCCTGGCTCTTAACTGCTGTGTCAGGCTGCCTGGCAGAGAATGTGCTGGGGCATGCCAGCCTATCCTGGGCCAGAGGGAGGTGGGAGGGCTTCTCCCTTCCTGCCGTGGGCCTGGGGCTCTGTGCTTTACCTGTAGGCCTTTCTTAGAAAATGTGTGGGTGTCAGACAGCTGCAAACTTCTGCAAATTGGATCAGCTTTTTGTTTTGTTTTTGAGACAGAGTCTTGCTCTGTTGCCCAGGCTGGAGTGCAGTGGCGTGATCTCGGCTCACTGCAACCTCTGCCTTCTGGGTTCAAGGGATTCCCCTGCCTCAGCCTCCTTAGTAGCTGGGATGACAGGCGCCTGTCACCACGCCTGGCTAATTTTTGTAGTTTTAGTAGAAATGGGGTTTCACCGTGTTGGCGGGGCTGGTCTTGAACTCCTGACCTCCAGTGATCCACCTGCCTTGGTTTCCCAAAGTACTGGGATTACAGATGTGAGCCACGGTGCCCAGCCTGGATCAGCTTTTGAATTTACTCAGCACTGGAAGGGATCCTGTGGTTGTACTTTTGCAAAACTAATGATAGAAATTTTTTGTTATTAGATGGGAAACCTGAGATTGTTTAAGGAAGGACATACCTGCAATTGCTATGTCTTCTTTCTTTTTTTAAAAATTAATAAGCTTTATTTTAATTTTTTTTTAGACAGAGTCTTGTCTTGCCCAGGTGGGAGCGCAGTGGTGTGGTCATGGCTCAATGCAGCCTCAAACTCTTGAGCTCAAGCGATCCTCCTGCCTTAGCCTCCTGAGTAGCTGGGTCTACAAGCGTGAGCCACCACGCCTGGCAATTTTTTTTTTCCCCTGCAGAGATGGGGTCTTGCTATGTTGCTCAGGTTGGTCTTGAACTCCTGGCCTCAAGAAGTCCTTCTCGCCTTGGCCCCACAAAGTACTGGCATTGCGGTGCCAGCCACAGGGCTTGGCCAGCTTTATTTTTAGAGCAACTTTAGGTTCACAGCAAAATTGACACAAAAAAGATAGAGGAAGTTCTCATACACCCGCTGTGCCCACAACCTCCCCAGCTACTGACATCCCGCCGCAGAGTGGTACATTGCTACAATCAGTGAATCGACATTGATACATCATCATCATCCAAAGTCCAGCTCGTGCCTGTAATCCCAGTACTTTGGGAGGCTGAGGCGGGTGGATCACCAGAGGTCAGGAGTTTGAGACCAGCCTGGCTAACACAGTGAAACCCCGTCTCTACTAAAAATACAAAAATTAGCCAGGCGTGGTGACGCACGTCTGTTACCCCAGCTACTCGGGAGGCCGAGGCAGGAGAATCGCTTGAACCCGGGAGGTGGAGGTTGCAGTGAGCCGAGATTGCGCCACTTCACTCCAGTCTGGGCGACAGAGTGACTCTGTCTCAAAAAAAAAAAGAAAAGAAACCAAAATACAAAAAACAAAGTCCACTGGGGTCACTCTTGGGGTTATAGATTCCATGGGTTTTGACAAATGTGTGACCTGCGTTTCTCATTATAGTATCATACAGAGGAATTTTATTGCCTAAAAATCCTCCAGGCTCCACCTATTCATTGGTCCCTCTCTCCAGCTCCTGGCAACATTGACCTTTTTTTTTTTTTTTTGAGATGGAGTCTCGCTCTGTGGCCCAGGCTGGAGTGCAGTGGCACGATCTCTGCTCACTGCAAGCTCCGCCTCCCAGGTTCATGCCATTCTCCTGCCTCAGCCTCTCCGAGTAGCTGGGAGTACAGGCGCCCGCCACCACGCCTGGCTAATTTTTGTATTTTTAGTGGAGATGGGGTTTCACCGTGTTAGCCAGGATGGTCTTGATCTCCTGAACTCGTGATCTGCCTTCCTCGGCCTCCCAAAGTGCTGGGATTACAGATGTGAGCCACCGCGCCCGGCTAACACTGACCTTTTTTTTTTTCGAGACGGAGTTTTGCTCTGTCGCCCAGGCTGAAGTGCAGTGGTGCAATCACGGCTCACTGCACCTTTGACCTCCTAGGCTCAGGGATCCTCCCACCTCAGCCTCCTGAATAGCTGGGACTATAGGTGACAGCCACCACGCCTGGCTCAGTTTTGTAATTTTTTGTAGAGATGGAGTTCTGTCATGTTGCCCAGGCCAGGTCTTGAACTCCTGGCCTCAAGCAATCCGCCTACCTTGGCCTCCTCAAATGCTGGGATTACAGATGTGAGCCACCGTGCCTGGTCAGCCACTGATCTTTAACTGCCTCCATGCTTTTGCCTTTTCCAGCATGTCATGTAGTTGGCATCATCAATACAGTACATAGCCTTTTCGGATTGATTTATTTTACTTAGTATTATGCATTAGAGTTTCCTCCATGTCTTTTCGTGGCATGAGAGCTCATTTCTTGTATTGGAGGATAACATTCCATTCTCTTGGATGTAGCACTCCTTTTTTTTTCTTTTGAGACAGAGTCTTGCTCTGTCACCCAGGCTGGAGTGCAGCGGTGCAATCTCGGCTCACTGCAAGCTCCGCCTCCCAGGTTCACGCCATTCTCCTGCCTCAGCCTCCCGAGTAGCTGGGACTACAGGCACCCGCCACCATGCCCAGCAAATTTTTTTGTATTTTTTGTAGAGATGGGTTCGTCATGTTGCCCAGGCCAGGTCTTGACTCCTGGCCTCAAGCAATCCACCTGCCTTGGCCTCCCAAAGTGCTGGGATTACAGGTGTGAGCCACTACACCCAGCCGGATGTACCACTCTATCCATTCACCTACTGAAGGACATTTTGGTTGCTTCCAAGTTTTGGCAATTATGAGTAAAGTTGCTATAAATACCTATGGGCAATTTTTGTATGGGCATAAGTTTTCAGCTTCTTTGAGTAAACACCAAAGAGTGTGATTGCTGGATTGAATGGAAAGAGTATGTTTCGTTTTGTAAGAAACCACCAAAGTGTCTTTCAAAGTGGCTGCCCCGTTTTACATTCCCACCAGTGATGGCTGAGAGTTCCTGTTGCTCCACGTCCTCATCAGCATTTGGTGCTGTCAACATTTTGGATCTGGGCCATTCTAAAAAAAGTATGAAATGGTCATTTTATCTTTTCTCTTTTTTTCTGTTTGTGTGTGTGTGTGTAATTTAAACTTAATAGAATTGACCAATGTGTTGTATGCATTTACACTATAGCATGTTATATTTTTGTTCTGATCATACTCCTTTTCACTTTTCCATTCTTTTTCTTTTTTCTTTCATTCTTGTTTTTTTTCGGGAACAGAGTCTTGCTCTGTTGCCTGGGCTGTGCTGTGGTGCAGTCTCGGCTCACTGCAACCTCTGCCTCCTAGGTTCAAGCAATTCTCCTGCCTCAGCCTCCCGAATAGCTGGGACTACTGTGTGCAGCACCTCACCTGGCTAATTTTGTATTTTTAGTAGAGATGAGGTTTCACCATGTTGGCCAGGCTGGTCTTGAACTCCTAGCCTCAGGTGATCTGCCCGTCTCAGCCTCCCAAAGTCCTGGGATTACAGGCGTGAGCCACTGCGCCCAGCCTCTTTGTTCTTTTTCTTTATTAATGCTCTCTTAAAACAAAATGGTAAAAACGGGAATGAAACAAAAAAAAATCGTTTTACATCATGCTATTGATTTATATATTTATGCTTTTTAAAGTTTATTTTTAATGGACAAATGAAAATTGTATATATTAACAACATACGACATGATGTTTTGATATATGTATACAGTGTGGAATGGCCAAATCAAGTTGTCTAACATATGCAGCACCTCACTCTTTGGTGTGATGAGAACACTTAAAAAATCTACTCTCTTGGCAACTGTCAAGTCTACTGCTGTCTCTGTCTTCATGTCCTTCCCTCCATCACCTGGAAGCAGGATGAGCCACAACCCAGAATCCACTGTGAGCAGCTGCTGAGCTCTCCTGGCTCAAGAACGGTGGTGGCTGCCAGGACCCTCTCCTGGCCGTTGTCCGGGTCAGCCTGCTCGGGCGTGAGGCTGCTGTTGGAGGTCGGCGTGGCTCCCTCTCTCCTTCCTCGCTGCACCGAGTAGGGCGTATCCTAGAGTGTGTGGGGGGACCGGCCCCTCCTTGCCTGCCACCACCTTACAGAGACCCCCTTGTCCCCTTCTCCCCCTGAGCGGGTGGAACTTGTGGGCTTTTGCTTGGGCTTGGTGTCTGCAGGGCTTGGGAGTTTTGGGAGGTGGAGGGGGCCTGCTCAATGCTGCCTCGTGTGTCCTCTGTGGGGTGCTTTACAGAGGCAGAGGACGGCCCCTGCATCGTGCAGATCGACGCTGCTGGCGAAGGCTTCCACTCTGAGCTCAGTCTGGCGGGCTGGGCACACATGGGGCACCTCGGGACTGTCTGAAAGTTAGACCTCGGGGGAGCGGAGTTGGGGCAGGAATATCCGGAGGCTGCCCTCTCCCTCTCCCCACCTGCCTCCCACCGCAGGCCCCAGCCCCGTCGCCCCTGGTTGTACCAATTGGGAAGTTTCCTTCTCGGGACTGTCGCCTCTCCAGGTTCTGTGTGTTCCATCCACTGCCAGAGAAGGATCTGCGATCACAATGAAAGGTGAGCACAGCGTGGCTTATGGC
This sequence comes from Symphalangus syndactylus, assembly GCF_028878055.3. Classification (NCBI taxonomy): domain Eukaryota; kingdom Metazoa; phylum Chordata; class Mammalia; order Primates; family Hylobatidae; genus Symphalangus; species Symphalangus syndactylus. The sequence goes on along the minus strand of NC_072442.2, from coordinate 67,403,989 downwards.
TGCCACCAAGAGTGAGGAGTCAGACACTGTCGGGGGGCAGCTCCTTCATCCTTCCAGGCTCCCAGGCATTGGGGAGGCTGGGAATGAGCACTAAAGGTCACCTGTGAGCTGGCCAAGATGGGGTGGGCTGTGCTAGTTGGGCGCCTGCAGAGTGAGACTCATGGCCACACACTCCTGTGGCTGCTGTGTGGACCCCAAACGCAGGACAGAAACCCCACCAGGGACCTGAACCCTGGCAAGGCTCAGCCGGGGTTAGACAGGCAGGGGCACGGCCATGGTGTGGGGTCCTGGCTCACCCAGTGGGTGTGTTCCTTTCCATCATATTGGTGACAGCCCATGGTGTGGGTGCTGGCTCAGCCTAGTAGGTCTGTTCCTTTGCATCATATTGGTGACAGCATCCCCACCAGGCCACAGGCCATGAGCCCTCTGAGGCTGGGCCAACACAGCCCTGTGGGACTCAGGAGTCAGGGCCGCCCCAGCGGCCTGGAGTCACTCAGTGTGCCGCAGCCTGGCTTCGCGGCCCCATCTCTGCTCAGCCCACTGGGTCTGTGTGTTGCCCAAGCCTCTCACCGCTCCTTGAGCGTGCCGTGCTCCTGGCCTCCGAGCCTCCGTGGGCGTGGCTTTCTCTTGTGGCCTCTTCCCTCCTTCCGAGTCCAGGCAGATGCTCCCTCTTTCCCGAACCCATTCCCTACGCCCCGTCAGAGGGACTTCCTCCTGCCTTGGGGGATCTCAGCCCATTTTGTTCTGATGCCCCCACCTGGTGGGTCATGGTTCCTGCCTGAGCCTGTGTCCCCTGTGGCCCACGAGGGTGGAAACGGCCTTCTCCAGTTCTGAATCCCTCGTGGTCCACCTGCGTCCTTGCCACGGCCTCTCCCGTGGGCTCTCACCCTGTGCTGGGTTAAATGGGGTTGAATATGGACCATCTAAGGGGCCGAAGCTGCTGCTTCCGTGTGTTTGGGGCAGGACTGGGACGGGCTCGGGCTTCCTAAGTAGTGACTGTGACTCCACTGGGTGACCTGGCTCCTGCTGCCTCTCATAGCAGAGCGGGGGTCCCCTTCTTCCTTGCTGGGCACAGGGCACACCTCTGGGTGGGAGACAGGGGCCTTTTTCACCAGCTCCCACCTGCCCTCCGAGAAAAGGCATGAACACGAGCAAAGTGGAAGCACTGACATTCGGCGGCAGCCTCCTCCCCAGGGGTCTGAGCCGCCGGAGGCAAACCGGGGGGGCACGGGGCTGGGTCGGGAGAGGGCGAGTGAGCAAGTGGCCGGAGGCCGTGGTCAGCCCCAGGTCGGGCTTTACCGGTGGAGTTTCAGGCACAGTCATGAGGTTTCAAATTGTGAGTGGGAACTTCAGGACCCCCTGACTTCAACGGCAGAAGCGGTCTCCTGCTTCACCCACACCTGCAAGTCTGGTCTGCCCTTACCGGCCACGGGTCCTGCGCTCCCGTGGCCTAGAAGCCTCACCTGCCTCCTGCCTCCTCCCCAGGCCAGGCAGCTTGTGATGATGCAGGATTGAGAGGCTCACAGCTGGGGACTTCCCTGCCCATCAGGCGCCAGCTCCGGCCGCGTCAGCAGAGACTTCCTGCTCTGTCCCAGCCGTGTCTTGTCCACATCTCGCCCCGGGGAGCAGGTGTGCAGTTCCTGAGTGACGCCAGACACACAGGGCCATCCTGACCTCGCTCCACCCACTTCACAGCTGCAGCCTGGGCCAGGAGAGGGGGCACCGATTCTTCCTGTGATGCCCTGGCCTTGGAGAAGGGCAACCCGGGCAGTTGCTGGGAGAATACGTTGAGATGACAAAAGCAATCATAGCTAAGAGCCGACATTGTTTATTGAGTTCTTGCCGTGCCCTGGGCCTTGTTCTGGCCCTTTCTACTTGCACTTGTTGAAGCCCCACGATAACCTTGCAAAGTGGGTTTATGAAGCACGTTTCACAGATGAGGAGACTGAGGCTCGGAGAAATGACCTGCTAAGGTCATTCAGCCAGGAAGGGGGTGAGGCTGACACTAAGGGCCATAATGCATGACTGCCGGTGGACAGCATTAAATGGGGACTTCTGTCCCCTAGAGACCTGATCCCAGGAACCAACTTTTGAGAACAAGTGCCGAGTCTTGGGGCTGGCCGCCCTGAGGTCAACCAGGCTAGGCCTGGGCTGTGGTGTTCCCTCCCAGGGGACAGAGCAGAGCGCTTGACCCTTCACTAAGCCCTCCCACCTCTGTGATCTCTTTGGCTCTTCACGGCACCCTTGGAAAGTAAGTGTTATCATTCCCATTTCCTAGTTGGGAAAACGGAGGCCTGAGATGGGTAGTCCCTGCCCAGCATGGAATGCCAGAGAGGGAGGAGTTGGACCCAGAACTTCGACCTTGGCACCTTCGGCCTCCCCTGCCTTTTCTCCGGTGGGGGTGAGGCTGCTGTGTGGGTGTGGGGGTGACTCACATGGGCCACGTGGGTGGGCGGGTGCTGCAGCTGTGGCTGGTGGGCGTGGCCTGCCTGGCGCCGAGGGCAGGTGGCTCAGCCAGTTCTGCCTCTGATGCCTCATTCCAGCCATCCCTCTGCCTGCAATGAGAGCTTCCCACCGCCTCAGCCACAGTCCCACCCGGGGGCCTTGGGCCCCAGACATGCGGTGATCTCAGGGCAAGGGTTGCCACGACCACCCAGAACCTCACCAGGTGAGTCTTCCGTGCACAAGGCAGCTGGTGATCTCCAAGGCCCCTGGGGAGCCCAGAGCGTGGCCCTCAGAGGTCCTCTGGGCCATGTCTGCCCTTGGCCAACAGGCCTTGGGAGGAGGGTTGGAAGGAGCTTGGGCCCCAGCCAGGAAAGCAAGGCCGTGCACTCTTGGCTGTAGGGATGTGTGAGAATACAGGTCCTTACGGACTCAGAACATTCCCCTGAGGTTTGGGGATCCTGGGGAGGGACATCTCAACCTCACCACTGCTGAGGGGTAGAGGAGAGGCTCCTGCTTCCCGAGGCCGGCCCAGGGAGGCGGCTTTCTGGGGCAGGAGTGTGATGGGAGTTCAGGATGGGAGGAGGTGGCCCCACCGCGGGAGACAGGCGGGGCCCAGGCATCTCACAGGTGCTGAGTCAGCAGCTGTGGCTCCGCGGCCTGGTCTGTCGCATGGGAAGGGCCATTTCAATCAGTGTCAGGGATTGGGAGAGAGAGGGAGGGCCAGGGCAACAAGAGAGTCCAGCAGGTGAGAACGTGGGGTTTACGGGGTGACTCAGGGAGCTAATGACAGCTGCTGCGGCCCTGGTCTGGAGTTCCCTGAGCCTCTCCTGCCCCAGAGGCCCAGGGCAGGCCACATTCTCGGGCCCAGAGAAGGGAGAGAGCAACCAGCTCTCAGGGCCACAGAGCCCTTGGGGACCATTCAGCGCACTTCCCAGAAAGGAAACCAGAGGCCCTGGGAGGGGCGAGAGACGCGCCCTTCATCTGTCTCCTTCACGCTCGGTGCGTCCCAGCCTTTTAGTCCACCAAAGGCCACGTGGGGATGGGGAAAGCCATAGAGGCTACCCGTCCTCATCAGGCCGTGACTGGACACGGGAGGGCCGGGTGCCCAGGAGTCCCTCTCTGTGGGCTGCTCCACCTGCCTGGCCTCGAGGTTGCCTACGCTCCAGGGCCAAAGCTCTCCCTCGCCGATGCCTCCCCCATCCTGAGCCTGCTCCCTTTGAGTTGGATGGTGGGGGACTCTCTCCAGCCTGATGACACGCGGCTCCGGAAACTTCCTCCAGGAAGCTTTCCTACTGGGGTAGGATCACCAGTGGCCCCAGCTCCACCCCGCCCAGCTGGGTTCTTCTTACAGAAATCCATCTTCCTGCCCCCACCTAGGTGTCTCCGGGTGAGTCCCCTGAGGGTGACTCAAGCTCAGAGTGGCACCCCCTGACCACACAGTCACCACCTGTCCACACAGCCCTTTCCCCGCCCGTGTCATCCCTCTGTGGCCAGCTGGCCCCCTTCCCCGTCCCTATGGCCCGGCAGCAGCCTCCTCCTGGTCCCTGGCCTCTGGTCTCCCCACCTCCCAATGCAGCCCGCACTCTCCTATGTAACCCAGAGCCTCTGCACCCAACTCCCAGCTGCCCCTGGGGGTCAGCCATAGCTCCTTTTTCATGTTTAATAAAAACTTTATTTATTTTTTATTCATTTTTTTGAGACGGAGTCTCGCTCTGTCGCCCAGGCTGGAGTGCAGTGGCGCCATCTCGGCTCACTGCAACCTCGGCCTCCTGGGTTCAAGAGATTCTCCTGCCTCAGCCTCCTGAGTAGCTGGGATTACAGGCGTGCACCACCACGCGCGGCTAATTTTTTGTATTTTAGTAGGGACGGGGTTTCACCATGTTGCCCAGGCTGGTCTTGAACTCCTGAGCTCAGGCGATCTGCCCACCTTGGCCTCCCAAAGTGCTGGGATTACAGGTGTGAGCCACTGTGCCTGCCTAAAGCCACAGCTCTTATGCGGTGTTCAATGACTATACGGGGCCCAGCCTGCCCGCATGGCTTTTGCTTCCAGGGTCCCCATGAGCTTCCCAGGTTCTCTGGCCACAGCAGCTCCCGCCACTCCCGCCACTCCTGACCCTCCCAGGCTCTGCCCTCTGCCCGGCTTGTCCTTCCTCCACACAGCAGCCTGTATGGTCTATCCTGGTCTTGTTGGAAGATCTATCAGTCCCCCTTCCCCAATCCCCACACCCCTCGGAGCTCGGCACAGTGCCCAGCCCACACTGAGCATCAGTAAAGCAGGTCTGGACTGGGGGGTTGGCCTCCTCTGCCTGGGGCAAGGGGACTCAGCTAGTGAGAGGGGAGTCTAATGGACAGGCAGCCATAAGCTGGTTACACGCAGCTTTGGGTGGGCGGGGGAGATGATCGGTGTGTTGGCTGCAGAGACCACCTGGACACTGAGGAATCCAAAACACCTGAGGAGCTTGAGGCTGTGTTACTAGGAGCATAACATCTAGAGCAAAGGAGGTGACAATCTTGCTCTGTGGAGGTCAAAACTCTTGGAGAGCTGCTCATCACAAAATCGGAGAGGGACCTCGAGAAAGCAGAGCTAGTGCTCGGGAGTCCGCCTGGGGACTGGTCGGCTGGAGAGGGTGTCACGAGAGAGGACAGGGGCATGGTGGTCTCTGCCGGGACACCCTGCTGGGCTCTCCTAGGACCACAGCATCGGGGGTGCTAGAGCGGGGAGCTGGGGAAGCTTTGGGGACAGCTTCTCTGTCCTTGAAGAAGGATCGGTGACCTGGGAAGGGAGGAGTGAGCTTCCTGTCCCAGGTAGTGTGAACAGGAGCTGGATGCAGCCACACGGGGGTCCTAAACTCCCTGAAGCTCCCCCCGTCCCCCCGGCCTGAGCATCTGCCCTGTGGTTGTATTCCAGCCATGAATGCCCACCCTAAGGAGATGGTGCCTCTCATGGGCAAGAGAGTTGCTGTCCCCAGTGGGAACCCTGCCGTCCTGCCAGAGAAGAGGCCGGCAGAGATCACCCCCACAAAGAAGAGGTGGGTTTGGAGAGCTCGGGACAGGGACGGTGGCACCGTGAGGGGCACGAGCAGGGGCCTGGCACCCATCAGGAAGCCCTTGCCCTGGGGAGACCTGAGACTCTCAGTCTCACCTGGGGTGACCTGGTGCCTGGCGAGGTATGACTGGGGGATGGTGCCGGGGGGAGCACAGCACACTCAGGGGGCTGAGCTGGGGTGGTCAGTGTGACTGGCACAATTAGGGAAGCCTCCTTGGAGGGATCAGAGGGTGCTGAGGCAGGAGCAGTCAGGAGGGCTCCTGAGGGAGGTGAGGGATGGCTGGAGCCATCCTTGAGACGAGGAGCAAAATGCTGGGTGGAAGTTCCAGGTGACCTGGAGCCTCTGTTTGGCACGTTTTCCACACACACCAGCGGCTTTCCATCCACTCTGCACCCAGCCAGGTTATTCAAGCTCTTGAACTCCACCTTTGGAATGGGGACACCGGCAATGGCACCAACTATAGGATGATGGTTAATTGGGATCAAGTCAACAAAGTGCTCAGTGCAGCGCCTGGCACGCGGTCAGTGCTCAGCATTGAGAGTGTTTCTGTGACCTTCACCATCATCATTGTCCTCATCACTCCACGGAGCCCCTGGGAACTGGGCAGGGCTGGGATGATCAGCTTTACTTCTTCACTGGGGACATGGAGGAGACCTGGAGCAGAGAAAGGACCTCTCTAGGGTCACCCGTCCCGCCCCTCCGCTGCCTCCATTATAGATCCTGCACCCCCAGCTCATTTGGTGCCTTTCAAGCTGTCCCCCAACCCACCTCACCTGTGCGTCCCTTGAGTGCAGGGTGGCCCTGCTTCCTCTGCCTGTATCCCAGGCCCCCTTTGGGCCAGGGGTGAGCTTGGTGCTTCCCCTCTGTTAGTTGGAGCTATAATCACTGAGGTGTCCTGTGTACCAGCCCCAGCGTTGGGCTCAGGATAAGGAGTTTGGGACATAGAGAGAAAAATGCCCACGCCTGCTCACAGTCTGGTGAAAGGGGAGTCGAAGAGAGAGTGGGAAGTGACCACAGAGAGGTGAACTAGCCCCATGGGGCCTGAAGAGCGGCAGGTTATTCTGATCCTGTAGGCAGTCTCAGGGGACTTCCTGGAGGAGGTGGTGCTAGAGAGGATGTGGAGAGGAAGGAAAAAGTGCATCTGGGCAGAGGGACATGGGAGCAGTGGCTCAGGGTGGGGTCACTGAGGTGAGGAGTCTGGTGTAGCTGAAATGCCGGGTGGTAGAGGAGTCTTTGGGGAGACGAGTCCCGTTGGAGCTGGGTCCTGGGGATCAGTCAAGGAACTTGGACAATCCTGAGGGCAGTGGGGAGCCATGGAGGGATTTTTCGTGGGAGGGAGGGCATGGTGAGATGTGAGAGGTGACTCTGGGGGATCTGCGTGGATGATGGATTGGAGGACAGGCTGATGGCAGGGAGACCATGAGGAGGCCTTTGGGAAGCCCAGGTGATAGGAGGTGATGTCTGAGCCTGGGTGGTCAGGGATAAAGAGGAGGGGACAGCACAGACAGGTATCAGTATCATGGGGTCTGCGGGACCAGCCATGGGAGGTAAGGGAGGAGGAGGAATCCCGGTGAGAGGGCCTGGAGGGATGGCGGTGCCGTCTGACATGGCGCATCAGAGGAGAAGATCCAGGTCAGGAGGAATGAGCCAAATTCAGTTGTGAAATGCTGGGTAAGAGCCAGGTGGAGGCTCCATCTTGGAAGGCAAGAGGGAAAACTGGTGGAGGTGGAACCAGACAGGTGTCGTGTGGGGCCACGGGGGCAGCTTGGGTCTGGGTGGGCTTGCCCAGGAAAGGGCGCAGACATCCCTGAGCTAAGCTGGCAAGGGCCACCTCCCTGGCTCTCCTCCCCCTTCCCATCCGCTCTCACTTTTCCAGGGGAAGTTTGGACCTTGGGAAAAACACGAGGACAGAGTTTTGGGAAAATCCCAGGTCCTTTCCTCAGCAGGAACCATCAAGCCGCCTTCTCTGAGCCCATCCCCCCCATTCACAGACTTAGCTCCAGGCTCAGCTCTGCAAAGCCTCCTCCGCCCAGCCAAGGGCTGAGCTTGACGTGTCTCCTAAATTGCTGTCCACTCCTCTGCCCCAGAGGCTCTCTGAGGACCCTCATGTGAAGGTTTGGGCATCCCCCTCAGAACTGAGTAGGGGACTTGGGCCCAGAGAGAAACAGAAAAGATAAGAATAAATTAAAAGGCCAGGCACCGTGGCTCATGCCTGTAATCCCAGCACTTTGGGAGGCCGAGGCGGGTGGACCATTTGAGGTCAGGAGTTTGAGACAAGCCTGGCCAACATGGTGAAACCCTGCCTCTACTAAAAATACAAAAATTAGCCGGGTGTGGTGGCATGCGCCTGTAGTCCCAGTTACTTGGGAGGCTGCGGCAGGAGAATCACTTGAACCCAAGAGGTGGAGGTTGCAGTGAGCCAAGATTGTGCCATTGCACTCCAGCCTGGGCAACAGAGCAAAACTCTGTCTCAAAAAAAATAAAAAAGGCCAGGGGCGGTGGCTCACGCCTGTAATCCCAGCACTTTGGGAGGCCAAGGTGGGTGGATCACAAGATCAGGAGTTTGAGACTAGCCTGGCCAACATGGTGAAACCCCGTCTCTACTAAAAAAAAAAAAAAAAATACAAAAATTAGCTGGATGTGGTGATAGGCACCTGTAATCCCAGCTACTTGGGAGGCTGAGGCAGGAGAATTGCTTGAATTTGGGAGGCGGAGGTTGCAGTGAGCCGAGATTGTGCCACTGCACTCTAGCCTGGGTGACATAGCAAGATTCTGTCTCAAAAAAAAAAAAAAAAAGAATAAATTATAGGTGAAGAAAGAGGGCAATGCTGACCCCTAAGGAAACAGGCAATAATGGTGGAATCAAAGGCACCAGGGAGTCTGGAGATAGGAGAGACTTTTGGACCTGGGAGTGCTCCTGAACCACCGTGCCATTCCCTGAGAGCAGCTGTCATCTTGGCTTCCTTCCTGGACCCTGGAAAAGGTGATGCCCAGGGACAGAGACACAGACTGATGGAGGCTGTGGAGGCACTGGCCTTGCAGAGCCCAGAACACTTGGGCATTTCTTGTCACAAAGCAAATGGACGGACAGTCTCCTTCCCAGCCCTGGGCTGTTCAGGGATAGTTCTTTGACTTTAAAGGAACAGAAATGCAGTAGAAATGGTATAGAGCTATCTGCTCACCTGGGTCAGCCACGCCCAGCTGGTGCCCTTTGGTCTGGACAGAAGGAAGGGAGGAACAAACAGCACCTCCAGCAGGTCAGGAGCCGGGGTGTCACAGGGCCAAGGCCTTGCCATGTGCTATGATGCTGGGTGGGATGTGGTGTGTGCAGTGACCAGTAGGGCGGGCGCAGGACAGACCCTCACGGTCTAGCAGCTGCTCTGCCCCAGGAGTTAGGTCTGTGCCCAACAGTTGGGGTCCTCCCCAGCCCTGCGCTTATCACTGTCTTCTCACATCTGGTGCTCCAGCTGCCAAGGGCTTCCTTCTCCAGACATAGACTGCAGAAACAGCTGCAGAGACAGTGCCTGGCGCATTGTCGATGCTCAATAAATATTTGTTGAGTAAATGCAACACTGAGGAATGCAGACAGGTACGGCGGGATGGGGAGCAGGGGAGGGACTGGACCGACAGTCTTGGGGGAAAAGCTGTGGGTATAGGGCTTGGAGCTCTGTCTGGAGATAATTTGGCAAATCTCAACCGGGATGTTTTGGGGCTGAACCACCAGCAAATGTGTTTGGAGCTTCTGGGTCAGGCTGTTGTTGCGGAGTGACTACTTTAGGGTGAACGTTCTGGGGCACTGCAGGGCTGCAGGGAAGTGGCAATCAGACTGGTTGACCTCTGATGCCCACTTCAGCTGGACATTCCATAGGAGGACGATCCCAGAGCTGCCCTGGCTCCAGGGTCCAGGCCTTAGGGATCATCTGGCCCAACCATCATCCATTCAGGTGAAGATGACTGGCCCAGAGATGGCAACTGATCATCTGGGGTCACACAGGAGGCAGAGGCAGAGCTGGACTAGAACCCAGGCTTTAGGTTCCCAGGCAAGGGTTTAACTCCTCCCTTCATCTTCCCTTTTGGAAGAAGGATTTGACTGGGGGCTCAGATCAGAAGGTTCCTTTTGGTGGGCAGGAGACTGGCAGGTGAGGCAGATGAGACTGGCAGCCAGTACTGCCCTCCACCCCACGTATCTCCATTTCTGGATTAGCGCTGAGCCTTCCAGGCTTGTCTGTGCTGGAGGAAAGGGCAGAGATTCCTCGGGCAAGCCCGGGGTCTCTCTCTTGCTTGCCCCACCCTAGGAAGTGACTGTGCCAAGCAACCTCCCTTTGTGGCCAACCCCTGGAGCTAGTTTAGCTGGAAGAAGGCTCAGATTGCTAAGGCGAGAGCAGAGAAGCGTGGATTGCAGTGTGGACTATGAGCCTGGACATCGGGAAGCAGGTTCTTTGACCACCTTGACTTTTACCCTGGGGGGTGACCATGGATGAGCTGCTTCTCCGTACTGAGCCTCAGTTCTCTTGTCTGCAGAATGGGGCCACAATCCCTTCCCTGCTGCCCTCCCTCCTGAATGTGACGCGGCTGAGACTGCCCTTTGGGAGCTTTTCTGTAGTCTTGTGAGGAAGGAAGGGGCATGTTGGTCCTTCTGGGCCTGAGAACGAAGGAGGCAGCAAAGGTGCTTAGGAGCCCCGTGTGCCCAGAGAGGCCCTGCTGGTCAGGAGGCCACAGTCCCTGGCCAGGCCACAGAGGCTGCAGTTGTCCTGTAGCAGCTGCAGGGCAGGAGTGTTGCTGCCACCGAGGTCACCCTCGACCTCATCCTCACGGTCCGGGTTGTCGTCAGCCAGAAGGCTCTTCTCTGTGTGTGTGACTGTGGTTTCGAAGGACACAGGTGCCTGTGTTTGTGGGTGTGTCTGAAGGTGGAGCTGGGGCTGTGTCTGACTGGGAGTCACATGTTGGGTGTACGTCTTGCTTCTCATAGGCCAGTGTCTCTCCTTCTCTGGGATTACAGGCATGCGCCACGACACCTGTCTAATTTTTGCATTTTTAGTAGAGACAGGGTTTCTCCATATTGGTCAGGCTGGTCTCGAACTCCCAACCCCAGGTGATCTGCCCGCCTAGGCCTTCCAAAGTGCTAGGATTACAGGCGTGACCCACCGTACATCCATGTTTATCTTCTGTAAAGTGCAGATTTACTGGGCGCAAGATGAATCCATAATTGACTGTTTCTTCTACCCACCCCTTTTCACGTGCAACACATGTACTCAGTAAGCAGAATCGAAGCCTCACAAGAATGTGGCCCTGTGCTCCCTGTTTTCTTTCTTTCTTTTTTGAGACAGAGTCCCGCTCTGTCACGCAGGCTGGAGTGCAGTGGCGCGATCTCGGCTTGCTGCAACCTCCGCCTCCCAGGTTCAAGCAATTCTCCTGTCTCAGCCTCCCGAGCAGCTGGGGTTACAGGTGACCACCACCACATCCGGCTACTTTTTTTTTTTTTTTTTTTTTTGCATTTTAAGTAGAAACGGAGTTTCGCCATGTTGGCCAGGCTGGTCTCAAACTCCTTACCTCAGGTGATCTTTCCGCCTCAGCCTCCCAAGGTGCTGGGATTATAGCCCCTGCACCCAGCCTGCTCCCTCTTTTTTTTTTTTTTTCTTTCCTCCTTTCTCTCTTGCCCACTTTTCGCCTTTAAATATTGAGGCCCTCAAAATCCTGTTCAGAGGAGGAAGTGTGGGCCACAGATCCCACTGGGGCTTGTGTGTCTTTCTCCCGGGTGTGTCCTCAACCTCGGCAAAATCAACCTCTACATCAACGGGGTTCGCCTCAGTGCTTTTCTTTGGTTTCACACTTGACCAGCAGCTCCCCAGAGACCATCTGTGAAACGTAGGTGATGATGACAGTGTCCATCTCCGAGGGCTCCTGGGAGGGCTGGGCGAGGTCATTTGGGCTCAGAGCTGGCCAGGGTGTGTGCTCAGCATGGGGGCACGCTCTGTGGCCGGGAGGCAGGACACAGGCAGACAGGCTCTGCCTGGCTCGGCCCTAACAGACTTCCTCCGTGTTCCCTCAGTGCACACTTCTTCCTGGAGATCGAAGGGTTTGAGCCCAACCCCACGGTTGCCAAGACCTCTCCTCCTGTCTTCTCCAAGCCCATGGATTCCAACATCCGGCAGTGGTGAGTACGGGCCCCAGCCCGACCCCCTGCCCTGGGCCCAGCCTTCAGCTCCAGCACGTGGCCGGTGACTTGCCCTGGGTCACGGGGCCAGGCCTGGCTGTGGCATGCTACCACCGTCTATTATAAAACTTTATTATTATTATTTATCTTTTTGAGACAGAGTGTCACTCTGTTGCCCAGGCTGGAGTGCAGTGGCCCAATCTCAGCTCACTGCAGCCTCCACCTCCCGGGTTTAAGCGATTCTCCTGCCTCAGCCTCCCAAGTAGCTGGGATTACAGGCACATGCCACCACGCCTGGCTGGTTGTTGTATTTTTGGTAGAGACGATTTAGTAGAGACGGTTTAGTTTCACCATGTTGGCCAGGCTAGTCTCAAACTCCTGACCTCAAGTGATCCACCTGCCTCAGCCTCCCAAAGTGCTGGGATTACAGGCATGAGCCACCTCACCTGGCCCATTTTAAAAGTTTAAAACCCTCTCTGTTCCCCCTGCCAACACCTCCAGCATCTCTGGTAACTGTGATGACATGGACTCCCCCCAGTCTCCTCAGGATGATGTGACAGAGACCCCATCCAATCCCAACAGCCCCAGGTAAGTCTGCCCCTCCCCCTCCTCCCACTGTGCCCACCCAGGCTGGGGGTGCCAGAGAGACAGGATCTGGGGCCCTGCAGGAAGGAGAAAGAATCCACCATTCCTGGGGGTTGAGACAAGTGGAGTCATGGGTCCATGGCATGTAGGACGTTTGCAGGGAAGGAGTGGAGTATTGAATTCTATAAAACCCATTTGTTGTGAAACATTCAAACAGCAGGATGCAGTGGAACAAGAATTGTAGCACGATACCATTTATGTGAACTAAAAATACATAGCTGGGCGCAGGGCTCATACCTGTAATCCCAGCACTTTGGGAGGCTGAGGCAGGAGGATCACGAGGTCAGGAGTTCAAGACCAGCCTGACCAACATGGTGAAACCCTGTCTCTACTAAAAATACAAAACTTAGCCGAGCGTGGTGGCGCATGCCTGTAATCCCAGCTACTGAGGAGGCTGAGGCAGGAAAATTGCTTGCACCCTGGAGGTGGAAGTTGCAGTGAGCTGAGATTGTGTCACTGTACTCCAGCCTGGGTGACAGAGCAAGACTCTGTCTCAAAAGAAAAAAAAAAAAAGAAGAAACAAAAGGAGACATCAACGCATTACCGTGGTTGCTTATCTGGAGTGGGAGGACAGGGAGGGATAGATTTAAAAAGTTCAAACAACTTTAAAAAGTTCATAAAATATGAAATCTTATATTTTCAAGGTAATGTCTATTAATAGGCATAGATCCTTCCTGATCAGTACTTCATGCATCCAAACATAGGTATTTTGACAAAATGTGATTGCATATGGATTACAAGGGGGGCCTGATGGGTCCACACAGAGCCCAGGGGTTTGCAGGCATTGTGACAGGCATGGGAGACGTTAGCGGCAGGTGCAGCGCCCTGTAGGCAGCTCTGGCGGGGAAAAGGAGAGATTGAGCTTGAGAGGACGTGTGTGGTGAGTTGGAAACGCTTTCTGGCTTCAGTGCACACCTGGCCAAGGAAGAGCAGAGGAAGAAAAAGAGGCGGCTGAAGAAGCGCATCTTTGCAGCCGTGTCTGAGGGCTGCGTGGAGGAGCTGGTGGAGCTGCTGGTGGAGCTGCAGGAGCTTTGCAGGCGGCGCCAGGACGAGGATGTGCCTGGTGAGTGTCTGAGCCTGGCAGAGGGTGCAGGGCTGGGGGCCCTGCCTGGCTTCTGGTGCCCATCTTCCCCTCCCCTTACCAATCCGTGAGGCTGGAGTGTGAGGGGCCTTGAATTCTGGCTAGCGACTTTGAACTTGACTCTGAGGGGAATGCAGAGCCACAGAAGGGTTTGGGCAGGTGAGAGTCGGGTCTGACTACTGTGCGGAAGATGCGGGGTGAAGCTGGAGAAGGCCGCTGTTCAGGCAGGGCTGGGACCCTGAAGCAGGGCTTGAGAAGGGGAATGGTTCTGAGCAGCTCTCAGCCAGGAGCATTGGCAGGATTTGAGGACCTGGGGAGCGAGGGACGGGGGGGTCCAGCATGGTGCCATTTAAACTTGGGTAGCTTGGTGGCTGGTGGAGCTCTGGGTGTCTCGGGGACCAGTGCAGTATCAGGTTGATGGGGAGGCCATGAGCTTTATTTGCAGGCCACGAGGAGGGGGCAGGCTGGAGACAGAGATTCCAGGGTGGCAGCAGGGGGGTGGACAGCAGGAAGCCATACAGTGGGCAAAGAGCCAAAGGCCTCAGATAAGGCTCCTACAGGCCACAGAAAGCAAGGAGCCAGCACAGGAGATGGAGGAGGACAGCGGCCAAGTGTGAGACCTGGGAGCCGGGGTCTGGAGCAGGGGCTTGAGGTCTGCGGCTGCAGCTCCCACACCCTCTGGGCTGGGAGGGCCGAGGGCAGCCGGGGCCCTCCTCTAACTCCATCCATGGCCCTGCCTGCAGACTTCCTCATGCACAAGCTGACGGCCTCCGACACGGGGAAGACCTGCCTGATGAAGGCCTTGTTAAACATCAACCCCAACACCAAGGAGGTCGTGCGGATCCTGCTTGCCTTTGCCGAAGAGAATGACATCCTGGGCAGGTTCATCAACGCTGAGTACACAGAGGAGGCCTATGAAGGTATCCTGCCCGCAGAGGGGCTGTGCAGACGGAGTCTCTGAGGGTGGGGTGTGGGGCCGCAGGGCCACTGCCGGCCAGGCCACGTGGAGGCACTGCTGCCACCGAGGAGCCCCAAGCATGTGGCATGGTACTCAGGGATGCTGCAGGCAACCCTCTCTTTCTTCCTTCATTCTGCAAATAATTTTGAGCACTGGTTCCATGCCAGGCATTGTTTTTGGCACAGGCACGCATTGGTGAACAAGACAGGTTAAAGCCACTGCTCTGAGGCTGGGCGCAGTGGCTCATGCCTGGAATCCCAGCACTTTGGGAGGCTGAGGCGGGTGGATCGCCTGAGGCCAGGAGTTCAGCCTGACCAACATGGTGAAACCCCGTCTCTACTAAAAATACAAAAATTAGCCGGGTGTGGTGGCAGGTGCCTGTAATGTCAGTTACTTGGGAGGCTGAGGCAGGAGAATCACCTGAACCCAGGAGGCGGAGGTTGCAGTGAGCCGAGATCGCGCCATTGCCCTCCAGCCTGGGCGACAGAGCCCAACTCCATCTCATAAATAAATAAAGTCACTGCTCTAAATAAGGTAATTTTAGATAAAATATGCTGTGAAAGTAAATGAAGATAGTGTGACAGAAAGTGACTGGGGGAGGGCAACTTTAGAGTGGACAATCAGAGTGGTCACCTTTGGTGTGAGGCCGACATGATAAGAAGGATCAGGGCAAAAGACCTAAGATGGGATTGAGCTTGGCGTGGTTGAGCAACGCAAAGAAGGCTGGAAGCGAGGCACGAGAGCCGGGCAGGGGCCACCATCATCACCGTCATCATCATCATCACCTGTCCCCATTCGGGTCTCAGTTTTGTGGATTTCTTTGCAAGTGGGCCAGAGAGGGTGCTGGGGGAGCAAATTTGGGAGAGTGACTCCCTGCCAGGAAATCCACTGGGGAAAATCAGTAAGGTGTGTCCTCATTTGAGTTTTGGAGTCAGTCAACAGCTCTTTAGGGTCTTATGAGGTGCTTGTGGCAAAAATGATTGGCTCAAGTATAAATGGATGCCGTCTTGCTGATATGCCAGGGGGCACTAAACGTTTGAGGGTTTTTGGTTTTTTTTTTTCTATTTTTGGAGACAGAGTTTGGCTCTGTTGCCCAGGCTGGAGTGCAGTGGCTCAGTCTCTGCTCACTGCAACCTCCTGGGTTCCAGCGATTCTCCTGCCTCAGCCTCCTGAGTAACTGGGATTACCGACGTGCATCACCACACCCAGCTAATTTTTGTATTTATTAGAGACGGGGTTTCACTATGTTGGCCAGGCTGGTCTCAAACTCCTGACCTCAGGTGATCCTCGGTCTCCCTAAGTGCTGGGATTACAGGCGTGAGCCGCCACGCCCTGCCACATTTTAGCTTTTTCCAGGTGGGAGTTTAGCTTTGGCCCTTAACCCTTCTCATGGGAGAAAGTAATTGTGATTTATTATTTGAACTCTGCAGACTTTCAAAAGCATTTTTGTTATATATAAGAAGAAGCCAAGGATTGTGACAAACTAGAAGGTATGGAGCAGAGGAGAGGAAACCTAGGGAAGACTGCTGCAACTGAGTGCTAAACTGCTCACTGAGCTCCCTGGTAGCCAATGCAAAGAGAGAAACCGGATGAACCATATCACATTCTCAGCCTGTCTCTAAGGATTTGACAGTAGCCCTGCAGACAGGGAGGTTCAGGCCAGTGCCTCAAGCTTGCTTGTCCTAATTCTCCCTTTTCAGTCCCCTTTGTATCCTCCTTTCTTCTTGTCAGTATTGTGGGACTTACGAACTACCTTTGCTAGCAACATGTTTCCCTTAAGGGCAGGGACGAAGTCTGTTGCTTACAGTTCATTTCCCAGTACCCTTAGGGTCTCACATAAGAGATGCTTAGTACATATTTTTTGCATGAGTGAATGAAGGAAGGTTGTTAGTGTTTCTATGAAGGCTTTGCCGTCCTGGTCACAGATCCTTACCTCTCCCTGTTCTTAGCCTCCCATTTCTCTCTCCTTTCATGAATCTGCCTCTTGCTGGGGCGAGGAGGTCTTGGGGGCTGTGGGCACCTCCTTTCTCTCTGAATGGTGGGAGGAGCTATTTATTCTTGTCTTCCTGAAAACCAGCCTCACCGCCGTTCTGACCCATCAGCTGGTGCCTTCCTTCCTCTCAGCATTTCCTCCGCCCGGAGCAGAGGGGCCCGAGGACCAACAGGGTAGCATTCTTCCACACTCGGCAGGACCCAAGGTGACCACTCTGATTGTCCACCCTAAAGCTGCTCTTCCCCAGTCACTTTCTGTCACACTATCTTCATTTATTTTCATAGCATTTTTTAGAATCTAAAATTACCTTATTTAGAGCAATGACTTTATTTATTTATTTATTTATTTATTTATTTATTTATTTATTTATTTATTTTTTGGGATGGAGTTCCGCTCTGTCACCCAGGCTGGAGTGCAGTGGCACGATCTCGGCTCACTGCAACCTCTGCCTCCTGGGTTCAGGTGATTCTCCTGCCTCAGCCTCCCAAGTAGCTGGGACTACAGGCAACTCCCTTGCCTCTCTGAGCCCCAGTTTCCCCACTGGGCAAGGGTGAATATTTCCTCCCTATGCTGCTAAGAGGAACCAATCACAACTTTATTAATATCATTTTAAAGCATTTTATCAGAGGCCTTCAGAGTTTTACTTTTTTAAGCAATTCTTCAATTAAGACATTTTTATTATAAAAAATTTAAACATAAAGTTATTAGAATAACAAACCTCTACACATCCATCATCAGATTCAATATAACAGTTTATTTTTATTATTTTACTTTATTTTATTATTATTTTTGAGACAGGGTCTCACTCTGTTGGGCAGGCTGGAGTGCAGTGGCGCGATCACGGCTCACTGCAGCCTCGACCTCCCTGGGCTCAGGTAATTTTCCCACCTCAGCCTCCGGAGTAGCTGGGACTATAGATGCGTTCCACCACGCCCAGCTAATTTTTCTATTTGTTGCAGAGATAGGGTTTCACCATGTTGCCCAGGCTGGTCTGTAACTCCTGGGCTCAAGCAATCCTCCCGCCTCTGCCTCTCAGTGATGGGATTATAGGCCTGAGCCACTGCACCCAGCCTAACAACATCCACATCACATGAATAGAGTTTCATGGTAAAGCAGCCCAGCATTTTACGTAAGTTTTTTTTTTTTAAAGTCCTTTACCTATATACTCTGAGGAGTTTTCTAGGCCTTTGACATATGTGTGTGCATATGTGCACACAGAAAAAGTTTTATTTATTTAACATAAAATAGTATCATACTGTCTGTATTCTACAAGTTGGTTTTTTTGATTAACTATTAACTATATGTCTGGGAGCACTTCTTATGCCAAAATATGAAAGTCTCGCTTCTTTTCACCAGATTAGTCTGCAATTGCGGCTGCACCCTGGCTAATTTCACCACTCCCCCACTGACAGTCAGGTGTTTCCAGTTGTGTTGTGACAATGTCACAGTGCACGATCTTGTCTATGACCCTGTGCACAGGTGCACATATGTTTCAGAAAATATTTTGAATTGGAATATTTGGGTTCAAGCGCATGCACATTTAAAGTTATAATAGTGGCCAGGCGTGGTGGCTCACGCCTGTAATCCCAGCACTTTGGGAGGCCGAGGCGGGTGGATCACTTGAGGTCAGGAGTTCCAGACCAGCCTAGCCAACAAGGTGAAAACCCGTCTCTACTAAAAATACAAAAACTAGTAGGGCGTGGTGGGGCACGCTTGTAATCCCAGCTACTCGGGAGGCTGGGGCAGGAGGATCACTTGAACCTAGGAGGTGGAGGTTGCCGTGAGCCAAGATCACGCCACTGCACTCCATCCTGGGCAACAGAGGGAGACTCCATCTCAAAAAAAAAATTTTTTTTTTAAATAAATAAAATAAAGTTTTAATAGTTATTGCCAAATTTGTCTCTAAAAGTACTAATTTACTCTCTCTCCACAACAGTGTACAGAAATACTCATTCTCCTACTCATCGCTAACACTGCAAACTATCCTTTTGTTGTTGTTGTTCTTTTGCAGTCTGGTGGGTGAAAAGGGTTAACTCTTTAGGTTCTAATTTTCATTTTCCCGACCACCAGGGATTCCAAACATTTTTCACTTTGTTTATTCACTGCGTGTGTTTTCTCCTCTATGAGGTGCTTGTTTATAATCTTTTCTCAGTTTTCTTTTAGGTTATTTGTCTTTCTATTGATTCATAGGCGCTTTTAATATATTATAGACTTTTAAAAACACAATGCCTTAGGCCGGGCGCGGTGGCTCACGCTTGTAATCCCAGCACTTTGGGAGGCCGAGGTGGGCGGATCACGAGGTCAGGAGATCGAGACCACGGTGAAACCCTGTCTCTACTAAAAATACAAAAAATTAGCCGGGCGTGGTGGCGGGCGCCTGTAGTCCCAGCTACTCGGAGAGGCTGAGGCAGGAGAATGGCGTGAACCCGGGAGGCGGAGCTTGCAATGAGCCGAGATTGTGCCACTGCACTCCAGCCTGGGCGACAGAGCGAGACTCCGTCTCAAAAAAAAAAAAAAAAAAAAAAAAAAAAAAAAAAAAAAAAAAAAAAACACAATGCCTTTTTTTTTTTTTTTGAGATGGGGTCTTGCTCTGTTGCCCAGGCTGGAGTGCAGTGGCACGATCTCGGCTCACTGGAAACTCCACCTCCTGGGTTCATGCCATTCTCCTGCCTCAGCCTCCCAAGTAGCTGGGACTACAGGCGCTCACCATCATGCCCAGCTAATTTTTTGTATTTTTAGTAGAGATGGGGTTTCACCAGGTTAGCCAGGATGGTCTCGATCTCCTGACCTCGTGATCTGCCTGCCTCGGTCTCCCAAAGTGCTGGGATTACAGGTGTGAGCCACCGCGCCCGGCATGCCTTTTTTTTTTTAAAGACAGAGTCTTGCTCTCTAGCCCAGGCTGGAGTGCAGTGGTGCAATGTCTGCCTCCTGAGTTCAAGTGATTCTCCTGCTTCAACCTCCTGAGTAGCTGGGCCTACAGGCGCCCGCCACCACACTTGGCCAATTTTTCTTTTTGTATTTTCAGTAGAGATGGGGTTTCTCCATGTGGGCCAGGCTGGTCTCGAACTCCTGACCTCAAGTGATCCACCCACCTCGGCTTCCCAAAGTGCTGGGATTACAGGCGTGAGCCACCGCGCCCGGCCCTTAAACGCATTGCCTTTTTATATATCTCAGATATTTTCCACAGCCTATCACTTGTCTTTCATTCGGAAATACAGAAATCTCCGAGGTAGGGAGATTGCTTGAGTCCAGGAATTCAAGACCAGCCTGGGCAACACAGCAAGATCCTGTCTCTACAGAAAATTTTAAAAATAAGCCAGGAGTGGTGGTGCAGGCCTGTAGTCCACACATGTGTGTGTATATATGTACGCAGAAATAGTTTTATTGATTTACTTATTTAACATAAAATAGTACCATCATGTCTGTATTCTACAAGTTGCTTTTTTTGATTAACTGTATGTCTTAGAGCATTTCTTATGCCAAATATGAAAGTCTAGCTTTTTGGGGGCTGCGGCAGGAGGATTACTTGAGCCCAGGAGTTCAAGGTTGCAGTGAGCTATGCTCACGCCACTGTACTCCAGCCTGGGTGACTCAGCAAGATCCTATGTCAAACATACAAACAAACAAACAAACAAAAAACCAAAAGCCCCCCAAACCAAAAACCTTTATGTAGGCAAATATGTCAGCCTTTTCTTTATGGTTTCTGCCTTTTGGATCTTGCTTAAGAAGGTCTTCCCTACCAAAAGGTTAGCTATAAACAAACTTTCTAATTTGTTTTAAAGCTTAGTTCTTTAATCCACCAAGACTATTTTTGTTTATGGCACGGTGGCAGCTCTTTGCAAAATGCTGTTTCTGTTGGTGCATTTTGAGACCCTTCCCCCACTGCAGCGTTCTGGTCCCTTCCATCTGGAAGTTCTCTGGTCTCCAGCAGGCTTAGTGTCTCTCCCTCTGCCCTTCTTTCCTCTTGCTGTGTCACCAGCATATCATTCACCCACCCGCCAGGGCTGGATACCTAGATCTTACCTGAGACACCCTTCTCCCCAGCCGGTCATCCCGAAGGCTCTTTCTCCGGAGGGTCTTTGGGCTTCCTCCTTTCTCCACCCTTCATGTGCCTTCCACCTCCCCTTAGTCCAGGCCTCGTCATTTGTCTTTTTTGTTTGTTTGTTTTTTGAGATGGAGTTTCACTCTTCTTGCCCTGCCTGGAGTGCAATGGCCTGATCTCAGCTCACTGCAACCTCTGCCTTCTGGGTTCAAGTGATTCTCCTGTCCCAGCCTCCAGAGTAGCTGGGGTTACAGGTGCTCGCCACCACGCCCAGCTAATTTTGTATATTTAGTAGAGACGGGGTTTCACCATGTTGGTCAGGCTGGTTTCGAACTCCTGAACTCAGGTGATCCACCTGCTTTGGCCTCCCAATGTGCTAGGATTACAGGCCTCATCATTTCTTTCACTGCTCTGGACTGCTTCTAACGCATCCTCCACTTTTGCAACCAGAGAGGTCTGAAAACACCCATGCACCAAGCCCTACATTCTCGTCATGCCAGTTTCCTAATTCAAGGCCTTCTGTGACTCTGGCCCTTAGCACAAGCTCTGCCCTGGCTGATAAGCTGGCCCCACCCCGCCTCGCTAAACTTTGAGGTCCCAGGTTAGAGAGCTCCGGGAAGCCCCCTGACGCTCTCTGGCTGTGAAGGGCCCTTGCTCTGGGTACCGCAGCTCCTGCAGCCCTCTGAATCGTGGCACCTAGTTCTCAGTGACACTGTGGGCTTCTTGTGGAAAATAATCGAAATTGCATCTCGTGCACCACTGACCCCCAGCGCCTGGGGCCGGAGCCCGGAGCAGGCGCTCCGCAAACATTCCTTGGGTCCGCGCAGGCATGAAGAAAGCAAAGAATAAAGCTGGGATTCCCGGTAGCTGGCGACACAGACCAGGGCTCTGATTTCCCCGTGGGTTCGGGGAGGGTATGGAGGCCAGAGAGGGTGGGCAAGAGGCCCCGGTTCCCGGCGCTGAGGCTCCGTCGCGTCCCCGGCCGGTCCGCAGGGCAGACGGCGCTGAACATCGCCATCGAGCGGCGGCAGGGGGACATCGCGGCCGTGCTCATCGCCTCCGGCGCCGACGTCAACGCCCACGCCAAGGGGGCCTTCTTCAACCCCAAGTACCAACACGAAGGCTTCTACTTCGGTGGGTGCCGCCCCCCGCCCGGTGCGGAGTCTGGGAGGAGGGAGGAGGGAGGAGGGAGAGGAAGGGAGGGAGGGGGAAGGAGGGAAGAAGGGAGGAGGGAGGAAGAGGGAAGGAGGAAGGAGGAAGGAAGTGAGGAGGGACAGGGAGGAAGGGAGGAGGGAGAGGGAGGAAGGAAGAGGGAAGCAGGAAGGAGGGAGGAGAGAGAGGGAGGAGGGAGGAAGGAAGAGGGAAGGATGAAGGAGGAAGGAAGGGAGGAGGGAGAGGAAGGGAGGAGGGAGAAAGGAAGAGGGAAGCAGGAAGGAGGGAGGAAGGGAGGAGGAGGGAGAGGGAGGAATGAGAGGGAGGGAGGAGGAGGAAGGAAGAGGGAAAGAGGAAGGGAGGAAGGGAGGAGGGAGGAGGGGGAGGGAGGAAGAAGGGAGGAGGCAGGGAGGGAGGAGACAGAAGGGAAAGGGAGGAGGGAGAGGGAGGAAGAGAGAAGGAGGAGGGAGAGAGGAAGGGAGAGGGAGAAAGGGAGGAGGAAGGAGGGAGGAGGGAGAGAAAGGAAGGAAGGAGGGAGGAAGGGAGGGGCCACCCACTTTGAGCTCCACCCGCACTGTCCCTGCCTTAAGAGGCTCTGGTGCCCCAGAGGGGCAGGAGGGGAGGAGGCTGGGCATGTCCATCTGAGCAGGACACCAGGGTGGACCAGAGAAGGAGGGGCTGGGAAGAGGTGTTGGGGGAGGAGTCCATGTTCCGGTGGTGTCACCTGGTGGTCTTAGAAGCGTTGTCCTGGGCAGCCCTCTGAGGGAACAGAGACCTGGGAGGGAGGCCAAGGAGGCAGCTCCATTTTACAGGTGAGGAGATGGCTCTGCGAAGGGAAAGGACTTTCCCCATGGTAGCAGGGCGTTGACTTAGGTGTCCTGGCCTCCAGCTCTGACCTCTGTGCCGGGGCCCAGTGCATCTCAGCACTGCAGACAGGGAGTCAAGAGTGAGAGGGCAGAACTCCCCTGCCTGAGAAGTCACAGAGTCCAGAAGCAGTTGGGGTTAGGATGCTCTAGGAAAAAAAAAATGAAATGCATAATTTAGATATAGTGAAAGTCACCCGTTTTAGAGGACAGTTCTGTTCATTTTCACAATGCGTCGAGTTGGCTAACCACCACTGCAATCAGGACAGGGAACAAATGGCTCCGTCACACCCAAAAATTTCTCTGTGCAACTCTGTTGCAGAGGAGACCCCTCCTGCCACCCAGGCTTGCCTGACTGATGATCACCCATCTGTTTTCTCTTCTGGGTGGTTTTTTTTTTTTTTTGGACTCTCACTCTGTTGCCCAGGCTGCTGGAGTGCAGTGGCACCATCTCGGCTCACTGCAGCCTCTGCCTCCTGGGTTCAAGCGATTCTAATGCCTCAGCCTCGTGAGTAGCTGGGACTATCTTCTGCGTGGTTTTTAAATCACCAGCTAGTCTGTGCTCTGGGCAGCTCTGGGCAGCCCTGGGTGTCCAGGTGTGGGTGTCCTGGAAAACGGGGTCTTGTCCAGTTCATAGTGTGTCTGTATTACCCTGCATAGGACCTGGTTGGAGCTGGTGTTGGGAAGCATTTGTTGGGTGGGGTGAGGAGAGGGGAGGCAGCGGAAGACCTGGTGTCCAGGGCTGGTCGTGTCCCAGGCTTGCTGTGTGACTTCATGTGAGTCACTTGCCTTATTTTTTCTTAACAAGCATTTATTGAGCACTTACTGTTTACATCAGGTACTGTTCTAGGTACTTGAAATATATCAGTGAACAAAACAGATATCCTTGCCCTCATGGAACTTACGTTCTAGACAGGGAGAGACCATCGGTAAAAAGCATTATAAATAAGCGTTTTATACACTATGATACAAAATGATAAGTGCTCTTAAAAAATACAAAGTAGACCGAGTGCAGTGACTCACATCTGTAATCCCAGCACTTTGGGAGGCTGAGGCAGGTGGATCACGAGGTCAGGAGTTCAAGACCATCCTGGCCAACATGGTGAAACCCCATCACTACTAAAAATACAAAAATTAGTCAGACATGGTGGTGTGCACCTGTAGTCCCAGCTACTCGGGAGGCTGAGGCAGGAGAATTGCTTGAACCCAGGAGGCAGAGGTTGCAGTGAGCCAAGATCGCGCCACTGCACTCCAGTCTGGCGACAGAGCAAGACTCCATCTCAAAAAAAAAAAAAAAAAGAGTAAAGCAGAGGACAAGGAATCTGGGGCAAGAGGAGGGTGGATTTTAATTTTAAATAGAGTGGTTCGGGTGGCTCACTGAAATGTGACGTTTGAGCAAGGACTTGAAGGAGGTGAGGGAGCAAGTGACTCGGCTATCTACAGCCAGAGGGGACAACTGAGCGAAGGCCCCCGGGTCGCGTGTTGGAGGAGATGGAAAAAGGCCGTTGTGGCAGGAGGGAGAGAGGAGGTCAGAGTATGCAGGGCTTTGTGGGCTGTCGTTGGAACCTGAGTTTTCATTCTGGGGGAAGCTCTAACAGGTTGGTCTGGCTGCTGTGCTGAGCAGAGTATTAAAAGGCCAGGGTGGAGGCAGGGAGGCCAGTTAGGAGGCTACCGCAGCGATCTAGCTTCACTCTTCCCCATAGAAGCGGGAGATGGGGAGAGGGCCAGGGAACCTGTGTTGCCCATCCTGCTGAGATAGGATACGGGCCCCAGTCCTGGGGCTTGGGGGACGCTGCTTCCGGCCCATGAGGGAACCAAGCTTCGGTGCGCCCATCCCCCAGGTGAGACGCCCCTGGCCCTGGCAGCATGCACCAACCAGCCCGAGATTGTGCAGCTGCTGATGGAGCACGAGCAGACGGACATCACCTCGCAGGACTCACGAGGCAACAACATCCTTCACGCCCTGGTGACTGTGGCCGAGGACTTCAAGACGCAGAACGACTTCGTGAAGCGCATGTACGACATGATCCTCCTGCGGAGTGGCAACTGGGAGCTGGAGACCACTCGCAACAACGATGGCCTCACGCCGCTGCAGCTGGCAGCCAAGATGGGCAAGGCCGAGGTGGGGCCATGGGGCGCGGGGAGGTGGGAGGTCGGGAGGTCGGGGGGCACAGCTGCCACTCTCTCAGCCCCGGGGGCCCTACCGGGGATTCACAGACCACAGCCTCAGCCTTGAGAAGGTCCCAGCCTTGGGTCCAGAACTGCAGTGGCGTGGCGGCCCGAGGTGGGTTTGTTCTGAGGGGCCACGCGGAGCTGGTGCGATGCAGCCCACTCTCTAGACTTCAGTCCCCAATACGCCGCGTTTCCATCTCTTGTCCTGGAAGGGCCAGGCTGGGGGAGCCTGAGGCTGAGGTGACACAGTAGCCCTGGCAGTGGGTGGCCCTTGGGGCCTTCTGCCTCTCACGAGGACGGGAATTCCAGAATGGCTGCTCCGGGCCCAGAGCTAATGTGCTGCCATTTCCCAATTATGGAGAGACCCCAGCCTGTTTGTCCGGTTGGAACTCTGTCCCCAGCAGAGAGTGTGGCTGCTTTGGGCCCCTCTTGCCTTGTGTGATGTGGCTGAGAAATGGAGGCTTAGCTGGGAGCCTTGGTGAAGACTTGAGCAGGGCTGGGCTCAGATCTCTTTCAGGGGCCGGCGTCATGGCTTGGTCTGAGATGTTCTTCTCAGGGGACTGATTCCGGGGTCCAAGCGTGTTCCTCAGCCTCACTGTCTCTGCGCTCTGCGAGGAGGCTGTGGCTCCTGGGTTGCCATCAGAGGACACTGCGGGGTGGTGGCTGTTGAGTAATCGCAGCTGTGCCAGCCTCAGGGTACCCGCCTCCCTGGTCAGCTGCCCCGAGGGCCTTGGTCCTGTCCCAAGTGGTCAGGGCTAGGACCCACAAGGGGCCTTTTGATTCTCCTGTCGGGGAGGAGGAGATGGAGAACGGCCTCAACAGAGGAGGAATTGTGCGTCTGCCTCCCCGCAGCTCCTGCCTACCCTCATGGTCACAGCTTGCTGGGGCTTTGAAGAGTCAGCTTGTGGTTGCAGAAGGAGCCTTCTCCAAGGCCATCTTCCCTGTGTGCCACTGTGGCGGGTGCTGTCCCTGCCACCCCAGCCCAGGGAGGAGGCTTCCTGCACGGAGCATGGTCCCAGGACCCCCTTGTTTTCTAGGGGACAGTGTGCCCACTGTGGCCGGCCTGGGGGAGGCACCTGTCCCCTGCTTCCCTCCTCTGTTCCGTGTCCTCCAGAAAACTTTTCTGGATGCTGCCCAGGTTGGCCACCGTCCTGGGGCTTTTATAGGCTGGGGTGCGGGATGGGGAGACCTGGCCTTATCCCTAGAAGCTCTCTGCCTGGGCTATCATGACAGATGGGATGGGAACCCAGGGGGTCCTGTGAGGCCAGGTCTCTGACACTGTCCTTCCCAACAGTCCCTTCCTCTTGGGTCTTGAGTTGGTGCCCTAGGAAGCCCTTGTGTCATCCTGGGATAACCCAGGGCTCAGCTTTTTGGAAGTAGGAAGCCAGAGACAGTGGCTCTGTGTCCAGCCTGCACTTTGGAGCCAGCCAGGAAGCTTCACAAATACAGACTCCTCGGTCCCGCCCTGGAGATTTCGATTTCATTAGTTGATGCTGTGGGAATTTTTTTTTGTTTTTTCGTTTTTTTGTTTTTTGAGACTAGAGTCTCACTTCATCGCCCAGGCTGGAGTGCAGCAGTGCAGTCATGGCTCACGGCAACCTCCGCCTCCCAGGTTCAAGCGACTCTCCTGTCTCAGCCTCCTGAGTAGCTGGGGTTACAGGCACGCACCACCACACCCAGCTAATTTTGGTATTTTTGGTAGAGACAGGGTTCCACCATGTTGGCCAGGCTGGTCTGGAATTCCTTACCTCAAATGATCCACCTGCCTTGGCCTCCCAAAGTGCTGGGATTATAGGCGTGAGCGACCGCACCTGGCCATGCTGTGGGAATTTCTAAGTTTCCCAGTGACCCTAACATGCAGCAGATTTTGAGGATCACTGACCTACTGAAGTCCCACGGGCCTCCCTGTAGGGTGTGGTGTGTCTCTCGTCACCACCTCTCTGGCCAGAGTGGTGAGCCACAGCTGGAAGGGTCTTGGCTTAGGGTGGGCTGGGGACGCTGAGAACACTTCTGGCTTCTTCTCAAGTCCAGAGCAAATGGAAACTGTTTCTAAAAAATCATCAGTGCCTGGAATTTTCACTGAACCGGGGCCCCAGCTGGCGTGAGGCATTTCAAGCTGATCGTGCAGCTTGCTGCAGCCTGCGAAGAACCTTCACCCCTTTTGTCCCTGGTATTCACAACCCCCAGTGAGATGGGCAGAACAGCAAGCTTTGTGCACATTCCACAGATAAAGACAGGGCCCAGGGGCCATGGCGCCAGGCGCCGAGGCAGGTTTCCACCCATCCTGGGCGGGTGCATCCCCTGGGCCCAGCCAGCCTCTGGCTGGTCCAGCCCTGTTGGCCTCAAGCCCCTGTTGTGCAGCTGACGGCTGTTCCTCGTCCTGTCCCAGATCCTGAAGTACATCCTCAGTCGTGAGATCAAGGAGAAGCGGCTCCGGAGCCTGTCCAGGAAGTTCACCGACTGGGCGTACGGACCCGTGTCGTCCTCCCTCTACGACCTCACCAACGTGGACACCACCACGGACAACTCAGTGCTGGAAATCACTGTCTACAACACCAACATCGACGTGGGTCTCCTGCGCAGGCGGGGAAGGGCAGGGAACAGAGGGCTGGACCTCAGGCCAGGGGCTCAGAGGACGCTGAGAAGACCCAGTGCTGCCAGCTCCATCCCCCGGCGTCTGCATACCCCACTCTGTTGCCTCAGTGGGCAGAGTCAGGCACAGAAAGGGCGAGGCCTGGGGCAGATGCTGGGCCCAACTCTTCCTGATTAACCTTGGACTGTAGACCCGAGTGGTGGTGGTGGGGGCCACGGTGGGCGGGGGTTCTTCTGGACCCAGTATCCAGGGCTGTTTGGGTGTGGGTGTTGGGGTGATTGGGGTTGATCCTTTCCATATTGTTTCTCTCTCACCCCCCGTTGGTGTATATGGCCAGGCTTAGAATTCTTTCTTCCCCAAAACCTGGTCCCAAATGAGGGTCAGAGAGTGCACTGAGGAGCAATCGGGGGGCCTTCCTGGAGGCGGCTAGAGGGGAGAGTTCGGTGCAACTGGAGGTGAAGAGAGGAGCAGCTATGAGAGGTGTTCAGCTCTTGGGGGCAGTGAGGCAGCAGGCTGGGTCTTCCTCCTTCATACTTTACTGAGAGTTGTGCTTCCCAGCGTCTCCATGCCTTGGGTCTTCCCAGACCCTCACAGGAGCCTGGTCGGTAGGGCAGGGCTTGTTAGCAGTTTTATAGGTGAGGAGTCTGAGGCCCAGAGAGGGTCAGGGGCTGTCCTAAAGTCACACAGCGAAGGAGGAGCAAACTGGGGCTGGAACCCCTGCCACCACCTCCTGCCCGCTTCTATCCTCCACTTTGTGCTGTGCATCAGGTCCTCCTGCTGCAAGCCCGGCCTCCCGCGGCCTCTGACTGCTGTCCTAGTACCCTGGGGAGGAGCCTCAGGAGCCGGAAGTCACCCTCCCAGCATTTCCAGCCAAACCAGTCCATCGGGCATAATGATGGGCCCCTTCTGCAGCACTGACTCAGAGCTCCCACAGGCCTTTCGAAAATGGTCCCTCCCTCTCTCCCTCATCTCCATGGTGACTGGTGGCATTCTACCCCTAGAACCGGCATGAGATGCTGACCCTGGAGCCGCTGCACACGCTGCTGCATATGAAGTGGAAGAAGTTTGCCAAGTACATGTTCTTTCTGTCCTTCTGCTTTTATTTCTTCTACAACATCACCCTGACCCTCGTCTCGTACTACCGCCCCCGGGAGGAGGAGGTACGTGGGCCCCTTGGAGGGGGAAAATGGGGCGGTCAGAGCTGGAGGGGCTTGGAGCTGCCCCACGTGCAGATGGGAAAACTGAGGCCCGGAGAGGCCAGGAGATTGGGCGGGGTCCCCCAGTTGTCCTTCACGCTTTCCAGGGAACTGAATGTGTCTTCAGTGCTTAAGCCCCAGGTGCTGAGTCCCAAGGGCAGACCCGTGTTGGGAGGAAAGTTGGAGAATTCGGAGACTCAGGCCCTGCACAGGGTCTCTGTCTATCAGTATGGAAGTGGTTGGGTGTTTCTGCTGTGGGGGCTGCAGGAAATGGGAGGAGGATAAACTCTGCCTGCCTGCTGGGCCTCGGTTTCCCATGCGTCACGTGGGGCACAGAGCCCCGGCTTTATTTAATGGTGCTGTGAGGCCATGTTGAGTGCCTGGATATGGATGGGTTCTGGGAAGGCTATTGCAATGGAGCGTGAAGGTTGTTAGCACGGATTGGATGATACTCCTCGTTGTAGAGTTCTGGGTTTCCATCAAGGGTGGGAGAGTTGGGGTCACGGAGCTGCTTTTCCTTCTCTTGCCCTGTACAGAGATCAGGTTTCATGCTGGTCTCTGGCCTGGCTTGAGTGTTTCACCTGGGTTTTGGTCCCTCTAGAGTTGGTGCCAGCCCAGTCCTCCTTACTCCCTATACTGACCACCCCTCTTCTTTCCCCACAGGCCATCCCGCACCCCTTGGCCCTGACGCACAAGATGGGGTGGCTGCAGCTCCTAGGGAGGATGTTTGTGCTCATCTGGGCCATGTGCATCTCTGTGAAAGAGGTGAGTGGGCCACCCGGCCCTTCCAGACCACCCCGCAAGGCAGGCAGGTGACAGCAGGCCTGGCCTCCATCCCTCTCTGCTGTGCCATTACTGCTGGGGGGCTCTGGGGAGGCGTTTCCTTCCCAAGCCTTACCTTTCTGAGTTATGGGAAAAAATGGATAAGGATGGCCTATCCTACCTATTTCATCCATCTACTTCTCTATCCATCTGCCCAACTATCTGCCATTTATCTACCTTCCCAGCCACTCAGTGTCCTTCGTCCTCTTCCATCCCCATCCACCCATCCGATCACCTGCCCACTTTCACGGACCCAGCCACTCGTTCATCCATTTACATGTCCACTCATCCTTACCAACCATCCTTCTATCCTTTATCCATCCATCCATCCATCCATCCATCCATCCATCCATCCATCCTTCCATCCATCCATCCATCCATCCATCCATCCATCCATCCTTCCATCTATCCATCCATCCATCCATCCATCCATCCATCCATCCATCCTTCCATCTATCCATCCATCCATCCATCCATCTGTCCGTCCGTCCGTCCATCCATCCATCCATCTGTCCATCCATCCATCCTTCCATCCTTCCATCCATCCATCCATCCATCCTTCCATCTATCTATCCATCCATCCATCCATCCATCCATGCATCCATCCAATCATCCATCTATCCCATCCATCCATCCATCCATCCTTCCATCTATCTATCCATCCATCCATCCATCCATCCATCCATCCATCCATCCTTCCATCCTTCCATCTATCTATCCATCCATCCATCCTTCCATCCTTCCATCTATATATCCATCCATCCATCCTTCCATCCTTCCATCTATCTATCCATCCATCCATCCATCCATCCATCCATCCATCCATCCTTCCATCTATCCATCCATCCATCCATCCATCCATCCATCCATCCATCCTTCCATCTATCCATCCATCCATCCATCCATCCATCCATCCATCCATCCATCCAATGAATCAACACATATAATCTGAGCACTTTCTATATATGTGTGGCCTTGGAGGAGGTGACAGGGATGGGACGAGTTTGCCCTCTTTGAGTTCACAGCCTGGTGGCGGACATAACATGGGCATAAATACCAAGACTTTATGATAGACCAAAAAAGACCCTAAGCTGGGTTCTGGTCAGTGTTCAGAGGAAGGGACGTGACTTTTATCTTGGGACAAGGAATGGTAGAGATGCTTGAAGGCAGAGATGGCACTTACTCCGGTGGGGTAGGATTGGGCACGAGAACGATGAGGACAAGGTCATTACAGGGTGGGTATGGGGAACAGCATGAGCAAAGGCTCGGAGGCTGGAACACTAGGCTGGATGTGGAGAATGGAAGGCGGCTGTAGTGATAGTACCGCTTTGCAGGTTCTGGGGTGAGGATGGGGTAAGGAGTGAGGGAGGTGAGAAGATTTGAGGGAGCGTTCACCTTCACTGTGGAGGTGCCTACGCCCCCCAGGCACAGGTCCCCTTTCAGATCCGCCACCTGGACTCTAGCTGGGCGTTTGTGCATTCAACCCTCACTGAGTCTTGGTCCTGGGGAAGCACCCTTTGCTCAGCTCCCCCAGTGAGGGCCATGAAGAAGCTCAGCTCCCCGGTTGAGAGCCATGAAGAGGGTGCAGTTTTTCTTTCCTTCCTGGCCTTAGGGCATTGCCATCTTCCTGCTGAGGCCCTCGGATCTGCAGTCCATCCTCTCGGATGCCTGGTTCCACTTTGTCTTGTAAGTAGGTCTGGCTCCTTGGTTATTGCCTCACAGGCAGGGTTGACGTCCTGTATGGTGGCTGCCATGTCCCTCTTGAACAAACACCCTACCATGCCACCGTGTCCCAGTCACTCTACCATGGTTACACGCCAGGGGTCTCCTCTCTTCCTCCTAGTAGGAGACACGTAGATGCCCATGGAGAGGGTCAGAAAACTTCAGGGCTGCCGGGCGCGGTGGCTCATGTCTGTAATTCCAGCACTCTGGGAGGCCAAGGTGGTGGTGATGGCCAACTCCATCCATCACAGAGCCCCGTGCAGAAGGCAGCATGGAATGGAGAAGGCAGGAACAGGCTTAGCAGTCCTTTTTACATTTTTTTAAAAATTCAAATGGAGTTTCACTTTTGTTGCCCAGGCTGGAGTGCAATGGCGTGACCTCGGCTCACTGTAACCTCCACCTCCCAGATTCAAGCGATTCTCCTGCCTCAGCCTCCTGAGTAGCTGGGATTACAGACGTGCACCATCACACCTGGCTACTTTTTGTATTTTTAGTAGAGACGGGGTTTCGCCATGTTGGTCAGGCTGGTCTTGAACTCCTGACCTCAAGTGATCTGCCCGCCTCAGCCTCCCAGAGTGCTGGGATTCCAGGTGTGAGCTCCTGCGCTGGCCTCTTCTGCTTCTTGTTTTGTTAGTGTGGAGGGAGACATTCTTCCTCATTTCAGTCTAAAATGCAGTTGATGAATCAGATGGTTTTTCTTACAATCGTGCCTGTGTTGTGACTTTGGCTAGCTATTTTATCATTTTGGAAACTGCCTGATGTTATAAGACAGTGTTTTTATCCAGATGTCTGCATAACGGATGTTATGCAGATGTCTGCGTATGACTGTGTAGGAGTAAATATTGATTTTGTATGTTTGCGATATATTGTACTTAAAAACATTTTAACCGTGGGCCGGGCACGATGGCTCATGCTTGTAATCCCAGCACTTTGGGAGGCCGAGGTGGGTGCATCACCTGAGGTCAGAAGTTCGAGACCAGCCTGGCCAACATGGTGAAACCCCGTCTCTACTAAAAATACAAAAATGAGCCGGGCGTGGTGGCGGGTGCCTGTAATCCCAGCTACTAGGGAGGCTGAGGCAGGAGAATCGCTTGAGCCTGGGAGGCAGAGGTTGCAGTGAGCAGAGTTCATGCCACTGTACTCCAGCCTGGGTGACAGAGCAAGACTCTGCCTCTGCCCCCCTACCCCCCCAAAAAAAACCACGATTTAAAAAGTATGATTGGCTTATAAGTATAGATATTGGCAGTTTTGTCATTTTGGTTAAAAATACAATCCTTTACCACATCTTTGGTCTACTCCAGTAGTTCTCAAATCGATGCAGGAATCAGAAATTATGTGGGTGATTTAGATTATTTTTCTTTTCTTTTTTTTTTTTGTAGAGACATGGTCTCACTATGTCGCTCAGGCTGGCCCTGAACTCCTGGCCTGAAGTGTTTCTCCTGCCTCGACCTCCCAAAGTGTTGGGATTATAGGCAACAGCCACTACACCAGGCCCGTGTGGGTAATTTAAAAAATATATGGCCTCCTGGGCACTACCCTAGAATCTTCTGCGGCCCTGTGGATGTGTGTTTTTTCTTTTTTTTAAGTCCCCACCAGCTGCAATCAGCTTACCACAGACTGTGAGTGGCATCTGGTGATGTCTCTACAGGCTGAATTCTATGGTAGCCAAATGGATCTGAGGCAGCCTGATTCTGGTCTCTTGTGCATCCGTCACCGGGGTGACTGTTCAGGGGGTTTAAGGGAGGTTTGGGGGATTTGCATATCTTTGCCCTGATGCTGAGAAGTAAGTAAGGCCCGTGTCTCCTGTGTCTCCTGAACAGTTTTATCCAAGCTGTGCTTGTGATACTGTCTGTCTTCTTGTACTTGTTTGCCTACAAAGAGTACCTCGCCTGCCTCGTGCTGGCCATGGCCCTGGGCTGGGCGAACATGCTCTACTATACGCGGGGCTTCCAGTCCATGGGCATGTACAGCGTCATGATCCAGAAGGTTCGTTGGGAGCTGCGCCGGCGGGAGGGCCCTCGGAGGATGGCTTTTTTTCAGATGGGGAAACTGAGATCTGGAGCGGAAGAGGGGTTTACCAGGGGGCAGGCCACTGCTCTTCCTGCCGAATGCCACGCGCTGCCTTTGCTTTCGGTCAGGCTTTAAGTGTCGAGACCTTAAGTCCCCCAGGCTTGTGGGGTGCTGGGGAGGGGTACACTTTGTGGAGGACTGTTGTCACCCCTGGGCAGTGGCGTGCCGGTAAACATTTAACAACTGTTCTCTGTGTGTATGTGTGTGTGTGTAGGTGGAATATGTATATTCCATACGTATACACATACACTTATCATACATTTTACTATATAAACGATGTGTATCACACAATTTGCAAATAATGAAAATATACAATACAATTTATTGTAAATTGCACATAGCCAGTTGAGTCTCAGAATAATTTGTTGCTTTTTTTTTTTTTTTTGAGACTGAGTCTTGCTCTGCTGCCCAGGCCAGAGTGCAGTGGTGAGATCTCGGCTTGCTGCAACCTCTTCCTCCTGGGTTCAACCCATTCTCCTGCCTCAGCCTCCGGAGTAGCTGGGATCACAGGCATGCACCACCACGCCCGCCTAATTTTTGTATTTTTAGTAGAGACGGGGTTTCGGCATGTTGGCCAGGATTGTCTTGAACTCCTGGCCTCAGGTGATCTGCCCGCCTCGGCCTCCCAAAGTGCTGGGATTACAGGCGTGAGCCACCGCACCCGGCCTATTTGTTGCCTTTTATTGAATTCTAGTTTTTGTTGTCAACCTTTGGTTGCAATTGACAAAAGAGTGCTATTCACCCATGAATGTTGGTTGAGAGTTTTCTTTATAAGCAGTGATTAAAGTGAAACAATTAAGATTTACGTTGAACTTTACTTGTTTATCAATGATGTGAGCAACTTCTTTGCTGAATTGGATACTAGTTTGCAAATATCAGAAGAATATTCTGTTGATATTTTTGTGCTATACACAATGTAAAGGCTGCAGACAGAACATATTTTAAAATTTAATTGGATTAATAGTTTCTCCATCACTGTCTTCAATCATTTAGATCTAGATATCAACAAAACAGTGAGTCAATCAATCTCTGATTTGTGGCATTTACCAATTTTCATGATGTAAATACAGTAGCTCCCCCTTAATCTTGGGGGGAAATGTTCTAGGACCCTCCATGAATGCCTGAAACTGCAGATAGCACCAAACCCTATATAATATGCTATGTTTTTTCCTATACATATACTATGAAAATATACTATACAATACAATTTACTGTAAATTCCACTTAGCCAGTTGAGTCTTAGAATAATTTTTTGCTTTTTTTTTTTTTTTTTTTTGTGACCGAGTCTTGCTCTGTTGCCCAGGCTGGAGCGCAATAGTGCGATCTCGGCTCACTGCAACCTCTGCCTCCCGGGTTCAAACAGTTCTCCCGCCCCAGCCTCCTGAGTAGCTGGGACTACAGGCATGCACCATGCCCAGCTAATTTTTGTATTTTTAGTAGAGTCCAGGTTTCACCATGTTGGCCAGGCTGGTCTTCAACTCTTGACCTCAGGCGATCCGCCCGCCTTGGCCTCCTAAAGTGCTGGGGCGCAAAAAACAAAGCAACAAATTATTCTAAGACTCAGCTGGCTATGTGGAATTTATAAAATTTATTTTATAAATTAGGCCCAGTGAGATTAATGGCAATAACTAACAGAACAATGATAGCAATATACTGTAATAAAAGTATGTGAATGTTGTCTCTCTCAGAATATTGCATTGTGTGTAATATTTCTGGGTCTTAGTTGACCACAGGCAACCAAAACTGCAGAAAGTAAAACCGAACAGAAGGGCAGACTACTGTTCTCCTCTCAGGGCCAATTTCCAGCTACCAACTTTATGTTACCGGACATGGAGTTAGGGAGAAACATGCAGATCCACATCACTCTAGAATTCCCACCATATGGCTATGATAGAGATAAGTAACCTCAAAAGCACACACAATTGTAAATATAGTGAAATAACTGGACAGGGATGAGTTTTGAACATTTATTGTCTTTGTTTTATTTAATTAAATTAATGAATGAATGAATTAATTAATTATTTGAGACAGAGTCTTGCTCTGCCTCCCAGGCTGGAGTGCAGTGGTGCGATCTAGGCTCGCTGCAACCTCTTCCTCCTGGGTTCAAGCAATTCTCCTGCCTCAGCCTCTGGAGTAGCTGGGATCACAGGTGTGTGCCACCACACCCAGCTAATTTTTGTATTTTTAGTAGAGACGGGGTTTCGCCATGTTGGCCAGGCTGGCCTCCAACTCCTGACCTCAGGCGATCCACCCACCTCAGCCTCTCAAAGTGTTGGGATTACAGGCGTGAGTCACTGTGCCCCGGCCTGTCTTTGTTTTAAATATAACTTATTTTAATTTAATTGTAAGTTTATGTGGTTTAATTTTTTGGCAATACAAATAATAATTTCTTTACCCCCAGCTTTATTGAGGTATAGTTGACATATATAATTGTATAAATTTAAGATAATTTAAGATGTACAATGTGAGGATTTGATATAGGTATATATTGTGAAATGATTTCCAATTTCAAATTAGTTAACACACCCATCACCTCACATAGTTGCCATTTCTTTGTGTGTGGTGAGAACATTTCTGATCTATTCTCTTAGCAAATTTCTAGTACACAACACAGTATTGTTAACTATAGTCATCATGCTGTCTATTAGATCCCCAGAACTTATTCATCTGATAACTGAAAGTTTGATTTAGTTCTGAATAATGGCTGTGTTTAACAACCAGCTCACAAGCTTCATAAGAATTTAACGATCAGCTCTTGCAAGCTGTTCTGAGCTGGCTCCAGCATGCCACTGCCCCCAGGAAGTGTGAGGATTCCAGATGTGAGACCCTATGGTGAAAGGTACAGGGTGAATCACAGGGAGAAGAGAACCTGGGGCTGGAGCAGAAGCAGAAGGCTTGCTGGAGGAGGCGGGATCCGGAGTTGAGCCTTGGAGCATCAGGAGGATTTGGCTGGGGGAAGGGAGAGTGGCCCAAGTGAAGAGACAGTTAGGGTGGGGGGTGGGAGAAGGTGGGAAGCAGGAAGATCAGGGTACCGTGAATATGTGCTTGCACCTTACACTTGAATTATGTTTATTTCTTTATAGGTCATTTTGCATGATGTTCTGAAGTTCTTGTTCGTATATATTGTGTTTTTGCTTGGATTTGGAGTAGGTAATTGATTTATAAATAATAGTAACTCCCACATTTATAAACACTTTATACAGATGTCAAAATGACAAAGTGTATGGTGGCGTCGGCAACAATTAGACCAGCTACCAGTGGGGCACTTGCCATGCTTGGCATTTTCCATGCATTACCTTTATATATATATATATATATATATTTTTTTTTTATTATACTTTAAGTTCTAGGGTACATGTGCACAACGTGCAGGTTTGTTACATATGTATACATGTGCCATGTTGGTGTGCTGCACCCATTAACTCGTCATTTACATTAGGTATATCTCCTAATCAAGCATTACCTTTTTACTTCTCTCAACAACTTGATCAAGAGGGAATCATCACCCCGATCATAAGGTAACTGAGGCTTAGAGACTCCAGGATTCAAATCAGGCCAGCCACTCATAATCCAACTTCACCATGTGGTATATAGCTCTGGCTTTCCCATTCATTGCTTACGCGGCCCTCACGACCTAAGATAGGTTCTGCAAGTGTTTTCAGCCCCATTTTAACAGATGGGGAAACTAAAGTCCACAGAAACTCAATTGATGGTCTTTGCAAAGTAGGAGCAAATTAGTGCCCTGAGGCGACTTCCTTTGGATTTCACATCATGTTACTCTCACAGTTTGCTTTAGACATAACTGTGAGAGCCTCTCTGGTCTGCTGGGACCAGGAAGGAGCCCCCTCTTAAAATCTCTCCATTTACAACAGAGGGAACAGCACCATCTGGTTGCATTTCTAACCTCTGCATAGAGAGATATTGTTTTCCCCCATGTACCAGTTGCTTTTTTTTCTTTTCTTCAGTGACCATTGACATTTGAAATTAGGTAGCTGTTTCCATCTGTCTGGTACCTTTTCTGGGTCACAATTTGCTTATTTATTTGCTCCTTCACCTGCTTGTTTATTCATCCATCTATTTACTCTCTCATTTAATTTGCTCATCCACTTATCTGTCCATCCATCCATCCATCGATCCATTGATCCATCCATCCATCCATCCATCCATCCAGTCATCCATCCATCCATCCATCCATCCATCCATCCATCCATCCATCTAATCATCCATCCATCGATCCATCCATCCATCCATCCATCCATCCATCCATCCATCCATCCAATCATCCATCCATCCATCCATCTAATCATCCATCCATCGATCCATCCATCCATCCATCCATCCATACATCCATCCAGTCATCCACCCATCCATCCATCCATCCAGTCATCCATCCATCCATCCATCCATCCAATCATCCATCTAATTATCCATCCATCCATCCATATCCATCCATCCATTCATCCATCCATACCCATCCATCCATCCATCCATCCATCCAGTCATCCATCCATCCATCCATCCATCCATCCAATCATCCATCTAATTATCCATCCATCCATCCATATCCATCCATCCATTCATCCATCCATATCCATCCATCCATCCATCCATCCATCCATCCATCCATCCAATCCATCCATATCCATCCATCCATTCAGCAGTGAACCTCTACTGTGGTGTGTTGGAAAGAATGGAAGTGTGAGCCTGGTCTTGCTCATGGGGAACTCACGACAGAGCATTAGGAAGAGATTCAGGATCTTACAGCCTTGAGGGAGGTGACCCAGGCTAGAGGAAGTCAGGAGCTCAAAGACTAGCTGGGGAGCCAGGGACACACACACGGATTATAATTAGCAGCTCTGCAAGGCTGCAAGTGATCAAGGGCAGACTGTGGGGTAGAGGAAGGAGAGAAGACTCTGGGCTTTGTTAGGTAGAAGGGCTTTCTGCAGGAGGCCAGGGCAGAGAAGCCAGCCTTATGAGGCTTTGGGAGGACCTGAAGCTGGAGATGGGATTTAATGGCTAGAGAGAAAGAGGCAGCAGGCTTGTCATGTGGGCAAATCCATGCAAACTTGTAGAGTAATTCACCAGGCGGAGAGCTGAGGAGAGCACCCTGTTATGTTCCCTTAGCCCTGGCCTCGCTGATCGAGAAGTGTGCCAAAGACAACAAGGACTGCAGCTCCTACGGCAGCTTCAGCGACGCAGTGCTGGAACTCTTCAAGCTCACCATAGGCCTGGGTGACCTGAACATCCAGCAGAACTCCAAGTATCCCATTCTCTTTCTGTTCCTGCTCATCACCTACGTCATCCTCACCTTCGTTCTGCTCCTCAACATGCTCATTGCTCTGATGGGCGAGACTGTGGAGAACGTCTCCAAGGAGAGTGAGCGTATCTGGCGCCTGCAGGTGAGTCTAGGTGGAGACCCCAGTGTGGGGGCCTCCATGCGACTCAGTTCAGCACATGGTCATTGACTACTGTCAGCACCAGTGAGTCTAAGGTGAGGCCTGAGAATCTGCACAGGCTCCTCAGTGTGTGGCCAGGTTTGAGGAGGCCTTAGCCCAGGTTCTTTGAGCGTAGAGTCTAGGAAGTGTGGCTGTGCAACAGCATGCATAGAAAACCTCAGGCTTCTGGGGGTGCTCTGCTCAGGGTTGACAGTGTGATGTGTGGATGTTGAAGTTTGACCTTAGGTTGCATTAAGAGGAGTACAGTGTCTAGGACAATGGGGGTGACAGCTCTGCTGTATTCCATCCTGGCCTGAACACTTCTTACGTGCTGAGGAAACCAATGCATAGGATGGGTCCAGAGGTGGTAACCAGGTTTGGGAGAGGACTGGAGACTGCCTCTTATGAAATGGTTGTTGGTGGCCGGGCATGGTGGCTCACCCCTGTATTCTTAGCACTTTGGAAGGCCGAAGTGGGTGGATCACCTGAGGTCAAGAGTTCGACACCAGCTTGGCCAACATGGTGAAACCTCATCTCTACTAAAAATACAAAAACTAGCCCGGTGTGGTAGTACGTGCCTGTAATCCCAGCTACTGGGGAGGCTGAGGCAGGAGAATCGCTTGAACCCCGGGGGTGGAGGTTGCAGTGAGACGAGATCGTGCCATTGCACTCCAGCCTGGGTGACAGAGCAAAAACTCTGTCTCAAAAAAAAGAAAAAAAAAAAGAAATGCTTATTGAAAAAGGTGAGCGTGCTTTGGATATCTGCAGAAGAACCTGTGAAAGAGGGAGCAGATCCCTTCTGTGGTCCGGAAGGTAGATGTACATGGGAATACTACAGGGAGAAAAGCTTTGATGTCACACATGGAAGTTTCTCACTATTAAGGCCCTCCTTTTTTTTTTTTTTTTTTTTTTTTGAGACAGGGTCTTGCTCTGTTGCCTAGGCTGGAGTGCAGTGGCACGATATCAGCTGACTGCAACCTCTGCCTCCCAGGCTCAAGCGATTCTCCCACCTCAGCCTCCCTAGTAGCTGGGATTACAGGCATGTGCCACCACTCCTGGGTCATTTTTGTATTTTTTGTAGAGATGCGGTTTCACCACGTTGCCCAGGCTGGTCTCTTACTCCTGAGGTCAAAGCGATTCTCCCGCCTCAGCCTCCCAAAGTGCTGGGATTACAGGAGTGAGCCACTGCGCCTGGCCAAGGCCCTCTTAATTGGTTTGTTGACACTGTTCAAGAGAGACTGGAAAAATTATGGCCAGGAAACTGCAGAGATTCCAAGCTGGGGAGGGGGTGGGACTAAATGATGTTTGAACAGTCTTCTGCCATGGGATTCCAGGACCCCAGCATTGTCAGATAGGAAGCTCCTGGGCTTTCAGAAATATTATTTATATCATGGAGTTTCGCTCTGTCACCCAGGCTGGAGTGCAATGATGGGATCTTGACTCACTGCAACCTCCAACCTCCAGGTTCAAGTGATTCTCCTGCCTCAGCCTCTTGAGTAGCTGGGATTATAGGCACCTGACACACGCCTAGCTAATTTTTGTGTTTTTAGTAGAGATGGGGTTTCGCCATGTTGGCCAGGCTGGTCTCGAACTCCTGACCTCAGGTGATCCACCCGCCTTGGTCTCCCAAAGTGCTGGGATTACAGGCAAGAGCCGTCACGCTTAGCCCTAATTTTTGTGTTTTTAGTAGAAATGGGGTTTCGCCATGTTGGCCAGGCTGGTCTCGAACTCCTGACCTCAGGTGATCCACCCACCTTGGCCTCCCAAAGTGCTGGGATTATAGGCGTGAGCCACTGTGCCCGGCCTGCTTTTTTGTCTTTGAATTCTGTAGATTAGCCAAACCCTTGCGATCTATGCATTAAGCATGAGGTGAGGGTGGAGTGGGCTCTCTGACAGTGTGTGTGCATTTGTGTGTGCTTGTGAGTGTGGATGCCTACTCCTTAGACTTGCTTATGTCCCCAGAGAGCCAGGACCATCTTGGAGTTTGAGAAAATGTTACCAGAATGGCTGAGGAGCAGATTCCGGATGGGAGAGCTGTGCAAAGTGGCCGAGGGAGATTTCCGACTGTGTTTGCGGTAACAAAGGGAGAAGGGCCCTGGGGCGGTGGTCTTT
Source organism: Symphalangus syndactylus (assembly GCF_028878055.3). NCBI lineage: Eukaryota > Metazoa > Chordata > Mammalia > Primates > Hylobatidae > Symphalangus > Symphalangus syndactylus. The sequence continues at coordinate 67,363,487 of NC_072442.2, read as the reverse complement.
GGGGTGGGTAGAGAGGAGCAGGTCAGTGACAAGATGTTAGAGAAACAGTGCTGCCCCTTGCTCACCATAACCACAGCTACTGTCTCTTACAGTGGCCTCCTCGGAAGAAGGAATTTGCTTATGGGGTTGCAGGCCCTGGGATGGGGGTTCCCGAGCTTCAGAAGAGAAAGAGAAGGAGACTGCCAACAGTGGCTCCCCTCTCTGCATTTTTCTTTCTTTCTTTTTTTTTTGAGACGGAGTTTTGCTCTTGTTGCCCGGGCGGGAGTGCAGTGGTGCGATCTTGGCTCATTGCAACCTCTGCTTCCCGGGTTCAAGTGATTCTCCTGCCTCAGTTTCCCAAGTAGCTGGGATTACAGGCATGCGCCACCACACCTGGCTAATTTTGTATTTTTAGTAGAGGCAGAGTCCCACTATATTGGTCAATCTGGTCTTGAACTCCTGACCTCAGGTGATCCACCCACCTCAGCCTCCCAAAGTGCTGGGATTACAGGCGTGAGCCGCCGCACCCAGCCCCTGTCTCTGCCTTTTTGGAGGTGCCTCCACGGTCTCTCTCTGTTCGCTATCTGGTTTAGGGAAGATCTGCCTGCTGGGTACTCCTTTTCCTGCTGTTTACCCTGTGTGAGTTCCTGTGACCCCGGGTGACTTGAGGCCCCTTTTGCCCCTGGCAGATGGAAAGTGACACGGCTACTTTGACAGATCTCTGGCTTTTGGATTTTTTTTTTAAGTCCTTACATATCCTATGACCACCTTTTCGTTTTTTTTTTTTAAACGGAGTTCCAGGCTGGAGTGCAGTGGTGTGATCTCTGCTCACTGCAACCTCCACCTCCCTGGTTAAAGTGATTCTCATGCCTCAGCCTCCCCAGTAGCTGGGACTACAGGCACACGCCAGCACGCCTGGATAATTTTTGTATTTTTAGTAGAGACAGGGTTTCATCACCTTGGCCAGGCTGGTCTTGAACTCCTGGCCTCAAGTGATCCACCAACCCCCCGGCCTCCCAAAGTGCTCGGATTACAGGCGTAAGCCACGGTGCCCGGCCCCATGAACACCTTTTCTGGTAAGCCCACCTCCTCCTACCCTGACCCAACTGCCTGAGCCTACAGACCACCTTCTTTGAGTATGACCATACCTTAACCCACTTCTCTGACTGAAACCTCACCCCATGGAAAGCATCATTTCTGACTGCAATCATTACCCTAACAGACAGTTCTGATGTTGCCACCCTCACTCTAGAGATGTTCTCTGGATGTGAATTTAAGTCACATCAATGCCTATGGTTCTATTCTAACAACTCAGACGCCACCCACTCTTCTTGGGGCATAGACCCTGACCACAGGCTCTTTGTGCCTCCTCAACCCCTGTTACACTTGGAGTTTAATCTTCACACCCTTGTGGCCTGGGCCCTCCCTCTGTCTGTCCCCGCTTCCCCCGGGCTGTCACTAGTCAGGCGCAGCAGCTGGGGTCTGAAGTTGGACCCTTTACGCCTGTCTGGGCAACTTGAAGGATTTCCGAGTTCCCTACAGTGGAAGGAGAACTGATTCTCTGAGGCCTGGGGACATGGAGATGGGGATAGAGTTCGAACTCCAACAACTCTGGTGTGACCCCTCGGGTCAGGGGTGCTCCTGATCTCTAGGACAGACAGATGGGGAGCTGTGTAGACACCAGGATGTCCCAAACGCAGGGCTATTTGTTTGTACTCAGTGAGGCACTGGTGAAATAGTAAGAATGATGATCACACTTGCAGGATCAATGAAGTGAAGTGGACTGAATGGAAGACGCACGTCTCCTTCCTTAACGAAGACCCGGGGCCTGTAAGACGAACAGGTACTGTCGCTGTGAGGTGACATGGTGTCCGCTCCTGTCTCAGACCATGTAACCTTGGGCAGATCAAGCCTAAGGGTCCTGACTTTCGCCATCTGTCAAATGGGAGGGTTGAATGGAAATGCTTCTTAGGTCTCTTCCAGCTCTGACTTTTAGAACCCTAGTTGGCACAACTTTTAAAATGGTGTAGCCCTAAGCCATAGAAACACATCATGCAGGCCGGGCGTGGTGGCTCACGCCTGTAATCCCAGCACTTTGGGAGGCTGAGTCGGGTGAATCACCTGAGGTCAGGAGTTTGAGACCAGCCTGGCCAACATGGTGAAACCCTGTCTCTACTAAAGATACAAAAATTAGCTGAACGTGGTGGCAGGTGCCTATAATCCCAGCTACTCGGGAGGCTGAGTCAGGAGAATTGCTTGAACCTGGGAGGTGGGGGTTGCAGTGAGCTGAGATCGCACCACTGCACTCCAGCCTGGGTGACAAAAGTGAAGCTCCATCTCAAAAAAAAAAAAAAACGACAAGAAAAAAAAAGAAACACATTATGCAGAGTGATATATTTCTAAAATATATATTTTTTAAAAAGCAGATTTCAACAAAATCCAAGATTCTTCCAGGAACAACAGCAAAACCACTCTCAATGCATTTGAAGAAATAGAGGAGTTCCCAGAAACGTCGGTGTAGAAGCGGAACCCGGAGCTGGTGTGCGCGTGCGCTGTCTGGCGCTGCAGGCGGAGTCACCGACTCTGTGCAGAGAGGATTCCAGGGATGATGGAGTCCCGCTGTGCTGGCCTAGAAGCAGAGTGCACCCTCATGCTCAGTGCTCAGTGGGTGTCTGAACTGAGGGGCAGTTGTCAGTTTGTCTGAGTGGGAAACATCCTGGATTTTGTTACTTGGCAAAGAGTTGGTGTAAACCTACAGCCAGCAGCAGTCTGGAGCCTGGGAGCCTCCTGAAGTCCTGGGTGAAGCCTCTGGTTTTACCAATTGCAGGTCAGCTTGGCTGGGAGAGATGGGTGGCGGGGAAGGGGCAGGAGCCTTGAGGAGGAGGGAGAGGAGTCTTTCCTCCTCCAGCTTCCCCCTGTCAGCCCCAGCCCCAGCCCACACATTGTACCATCTCTCCTGCTGTAACTGGGTTGCCTGAATTTGTGGGAGACCCTTGATTCCATCCCAGAGTGTGCGGGGGACGGAGGTAAGGCGGATATCCTGGGGGAGGAGGGGAATGCGCTCTGGAAATGCCCTTCTGGAACCCTTCAGGGAAAAGGAGACCATCCTTGGAGTGAACGTTTCCTGACACCCCAAGGTTCAAACTTTCTCAAGCTGAGAGATGTTTTTGGTAGCATAATTAACACAGGGTTTTAATTTTCAATATGGAAAAGACATTTCAGTTGAGAATGAAAATTACTACAATGAAGTATGTGATTTTAAAAGTGGAGACAGACTGGGGGCTTTGGGGCTGGATGTAAGTATTATATATTTGGCCTCAGGGTGCCCAGAGCAAGACAAAAAGCTTTTCTTCACACACACAAAAGTCTGCATGAGACAGCAAGTCCTGCTGGGCCGCTGCGATCTGGGTGAAAGGGCCTGGCTCTTTTCCTTGTCCTGGCCTCGCAGTAGCCTCTGTGCTGGGATCGTGGCTTCAGCTTAAGCAGAAATAGCAGGTGCTCGATCGATACCATCTTAGCACTCAGCAGTTAGTCGCATACCTCAGTATGTCTCGGTGGGGGAATTTAACAAAATGCCTCAACTGCTTTGGTACGAAGTTTTTTTTTTTCTTTTAACTGTGAATTTTGAAGCTGAAGGGGAAGCTTGTGAGAGAGAAGCATCTGCCAAGACTTCGAGCTTATTTTTATGTCCTCATCCTCTGATGTTCTCCTTCTGAAATGACACGGAGTCAGTCTGGGGGGCAGAGGTGAAGTGGAGACGGAAGGATTTTCCAGGTGACCGGGGCCAAAACCACCAGAACATCCACTCTGCCGCCACTGTCTGGTGAAAGGATTCATGTAAAAATGTTCGAGGTGGAATTATAAAAATAGTAACCATAAGTGTTAATCTTAAATAGCAGAAATAGAAACTTGGCCTTCAGATAACATGGCGATTGATTAGTTCATCTGGCTTGAGGCAAACTGAGGAGTCCGGGCCTAGCAGTGCCCTCTGGGCCGGTTTCTCTGCCCTGGGCCACTCTGTGTGCCAGACTAGCTGGACAGATAGAGACTCTGTGCCCCTGATGGGGCTGGCTGGGGAGAGGTGGGCTGGGGTGTGTGAGGCTTCACCATCCACAGCAGCCCCTGCCCTCCCAGCTGACCCAGGGAGTAACCGCACGCTCTAAGCCACAGTGGTCGGGGCTGGGCGTGGACCGCTGGAGAAGAGAAGATTTGAGGGGGACTGTCCTAGAGGCAGGAGGAGCGGATGTGTTCCAGAATGGGCAGAACTAGGAAACTGAGAAAGATTTTGGCTCAATAGAATCCAGCAACTGCTCCACATGTTGGAGATGTGTAAGCAGAAGCTGGTCGAGCACTTAATGAGGAATGTTGTTGAAAATGGTCATTGGAAGAAGTTTCAGGTCCCTTTTAGCCTGGAGATTGTACAAATCAGCATTCCACATCTGGAGTTAGTGACCCGCATTAAGCCTGAACAGACATCTTGGTCTGAAAGGAAGTGGTTTGGATTCATGACGCCACGCTCTACACTATGGAGCTGGGAATTCCAGAATTGCTTTGACTCAGATATTAATGGAGAAAGTTATATCCATTAGTGGATAAAGCCATATCTGTTATGGATAAAGCCATATCCAGAACTGCTTTGACTCAGATGTTAATGGATAAAGCCAATTATTGATTTCTATTTGCCTAACCTGCCAGCTTTTGTCCCAGCGGCGAATGGAGAGCCACAGGGATGTTTGTCGTCTCCCACGTTTTGGTGATCTGCTGTCTGTGGGTCTCGATGGAATTTGTTGGCAAGACCGTTTTCTGTATTGGATATTCTTCCCAACAGTGTCCACCCCAAAAGGCTTTCAGCCGAAAGGTCTGAGCCTAGGTAGGTTTACCAAGGGAAGCCATGAGTCAAGAAGCATCAGAGTGAAAAGGATCACTTCCTTTATTTTACCCGCAGGGGCTAATGCTCCGAGAGGAATGTGTACTTGGGCAAAGTCATGCAGGAAGGTCATATCAGAGCTGTGCAGGCTGGAGTGTCCTGATTCTTGGACCACAGATGTCTCCCTGAGCCATTATTTATTTATTTTTGAAAAGCACAGTTATTCCATCATTTTGAATCTTTCTTTGTAGTTGGCTTACATTGGGGGGCAGGACTGTTTTCTCATGTGTCTCATTTGGCAGTCAGCATTGTCCCCTATGTTCCCTATGACTAGCTGAAAATTCAAGTGTGCCCATAGGGGTGCACAAAACCACACCCACACCCACACCCCCACACACATACCCACACCCCATTAAACCCATGGGTCTATCAGGACATCTTAAAACTCCGTGATTGGCCGGGCGCGGTGGCTCACGCTTGTAATCCCAGCACTTTGGGAGGCCGAGGCAGGCAGATCACGAGGTCAGGAGATCGAGACCACGGTGAAACCCTGTCTCTACTAAAAAAAAAAAAAATACAAAAAAATTAGCCGGGCGTGGTGGCGGGCGCCTGTAGTCCCAGCTACTCGGAGAGGCTGAGGCAGGGGAATGGCGTGAACCTGGGAGGCGGAGCTTGCAGTGAGCCGAGATTGCGCTACTGCACTCCAGCCTGGGCGACAGAGCGAGACTCTGTCTCAAAAAAAAAAGAAAAAAAAGAAAAAAACAGACAACCCCATCAAAAAGCAGGCAAAGGATATGAACAGACACTTCTCAAAAGAAGACATTTATGTGGCCAACAAACGTGAAAAAAAGCTCATCATCACTGGTCATTAGAGAAATGCAAATCAAAACCACAGTGAGATACCATCTCACGCCAGTCAGAATGGTGATTATTAAAAAGTCAGGAAACAACAGATGCTGGCGAGGCTGTGGAGAAATAGGAACACTTTTACACTGTTGGTGGGAATGCAAACTAGTTCAACCATTGCGGAAGACAGTATGGCGATTCCTCAAAGATCCAGAAGCAGAAATACCATTTGACCCAGCAATCCCATTACTGAGTATACACCCAAAGGAATGTAAATCATTCTACTATAAAGACACATGCACACATGTTTATTGCAGCACTGTTTACAATAGCAAAGACATGGAACCAACCCAAATGCCCATCAATGAAAGACTGGATAAAGAAAATATGGTATATCTACACTATGGACTACTACATAGCCATAAAAAGGAAAGAGATCATGCCCTTTGCAGGAACATGGATGAAGCTGGAAGCCATCATCCTCAGCAAACTAACACAGGAACAGAAAACCAAACACCACATGTTCTCACTCATAAGTGGAGTTGAACATTGAGAACATATGGACACAGAGAGGGGAACAACAAACACCAGGGCCTGTTGGGGGGTAGGGGGTGAGGGGAGGGAACTTAGAGGATGGATCAATAGGTGCAGCAAAACACCATGGCACACGTATACCTATGTAACAAACCTGCATGTTTTGTACCCGTATCCCCCCCCTTTTCTTGGAAGAAATAAAAAAATAAGAGGGCTCTATCCATCATGGCTGTTGGCTGTCAAATTATTTTGAGTGAATAGAAACCCATGGTTCCACCTGGAGAACAGAGGGTATAAATCCCTCCTGTCCACCACACAGGATTTTCAGGAGGAGGCACTGACAGAATGGATAGGAAAGAGCTGACGTTGTTACTATCATTATTACCGATCAGCCTAACTCATAGGTATATGCAGTTCTTCATTCCTTTGAGTTATTTCATAAGGATGGCTGTTCTCAACTTGAACGCCAAGTCTTGAATGCTTGTCTTGATGGGTTGTGGAACTTGCAACCGATTTGTTAATAAGTGAAATACTGCATTTGGTGAATTATTTACTTAATTCAGATGATTCCCAGAATAACTTCCTTCACTGGGATGTATCTTGTTGAGTGGCAACAAAACAGGGATTGTACGTGATTCCCATCCTAGCTTAATAGGCGTTAGTCCAAAACCCAGGAATGTGCCATCCGTGGGGATGTTTTGGGTGGATGGGTAGAAAAAGGGTGGAAACCCTTGTCATAGGATATATTTCTGGGAAGGAGATGCCTAGGTCAATAGGTTTCAACATTTTTATGGTTCTTGATACTGTGAAAAATTACCTCCCCAAAGGATTCCATCAATGTGTTCAGCCTTTGAGATTGTATGCTACACCGTTTACAGAGCTCTTTCGGTCATGTTGGTTATTGTTTTGTAGGTTTGGTGAGTGTCGTACCCCAGTTTAACAGGTAGGGAGATCGAGACTTGGAGACAGACGGAATGACATGTGAAGTTCACAATCCTTTTTCCTGGCCGGAGGATCCAGGTTCTCTGAAGCTTAGTTAGTCTAGTATCAAGAACGACCATTTTTCTCACTGCACCAGCACCCCCTCTGACAGTAACAGCAAAGTTCTGCAGAAAGGATTCAGTCCAACTCAAAAAATGTATCTCACCTGCTATGTGTGAAGATTTAGAACCAATTCAACGACAATTGAACATGAAGTACGGGCAATGACAGATGATACAAATATAAGAATTTCTTCCACTTAAGTTGGTGGTAGGAGGGGAGAGGGACGTGAATATTTATAAAGTTCCGTGCACTGTACATACATGTCTGATTTAATGTTTATAGCAACCCTTGTTACTGTCCAGCTGTTCTCTTTAATTGGTTTTGTTTTATTTTTTAAAACCATCATATTTTGTTATTTCAAAACCATCATACTTCTTAAACCTGTGACCCCACCGCTTCCGTATCAATAGCTGTTGTTGGTTTTATCCCATTTTACAGTGAAAATGGAAGCCGTAGGTTGGAAACACCTTCAACTTCTGACCACCAAACCAGTGAATTTATTTGCACCCACATTCCTAAGTTTGGTTGCCTTCCCCTTCCTCCCTCCCTCCCTCCGTCCCTCCCTCCCTCCCCTCCCTCCCTCCCTCCCTCCCCTCCCTCCCTACCTCCCTCCCTCCCCTCCCTTCCTCCTTCCCTCCAGGGTTGCCTGTTGAATGTTGTTAGGAATCTAAGTACTGAAGGGAAACTGCCTGGGTTTGAATTTTGTTCTGTCCCTTGCACCCTGCCTGGCTTCAAATCCTAGCTCTGCTTATTCAGTTCTTTTAAGGGGATGATCTTTGAGCAAATGTCTTAGCTTCTGTTTTCCCAAGTAAATGGACACAATAGTTGCTACCTTGTGAAAGTGTCATGTAATTGACCAGCATTTACCAAGTAGCATCAGTGTTCAGTTTCAGTCATTGGTGATTCTGCAGTTGGACTGTGAGGGGGTGTTGGGGTTGGGGGTGGTGTGTGTGTGTAGCACTTCATTGCGTGGAGAAAGGAAAAGATACTTTTGATAACTGACAGGCAGCTTTTCTCTGCTTTCGTGTCAAAAGGGAAGAAGGGAGTTTGGAGAGGGAAAGGAATTCTCTGTAACACTAAGCTCTCTTCCACAAAAACAGAGGTACAGAATGTGTAATAATTTACAGAATTTCTAGACCTCAAGGATCTGATTTTTTTAAATTTACTTTTATTTTTTCAGGTTGAGACTGAGCTAAAGTTAATCTGTGGCGACGTTCTGGATGTACTGGACAAACACCTCATTCCAGCAGCTACCACTGGCAAGTCCAAGGTTTTCTATTACGAAATGTAGGTTCTATACTAACAATTAACAAGTGTACTTCAATACATTTAAACATTCTCAGGAATAATTGGCTTTGTTTCTTTTTTTTCTTAGGCATTTAATATTATTTTCCTTATTAAATGTAACCAAAAATCCCACAGAAATTAACAAGAGGAGGAGCCTCTAAATATCAACAAAATTATCACTTGATAGACTAGAATTAAACAAGCAAATGATTCTAAGAAATGGCACAAGTGTATTCATCATAAAATAAAATTTCTACATGAAACATTTAGCCATTCCAGACCATTTCCGTCTGTGCAGACTCATCTTTTCCTGTGTTTTGCAAAGCCCAGCTAGAGCAAGCAAGTTCTTCCCAATGGGTTTTTCCCATCTCTGGTTGCTTGGCTGGCTGGGCTTCCCCTACAAACCCCCTTCCTTTCCCCTAGGCAGGGCCCGGTGTCCCCATCCTGAGGAGTTGAGCTCATGAGGGCATCTGACCAGGAGTAGCTATTCCTGGTGCTATTGTCATTGTCCTGTTTGATGTGTGAACATGGCTGCTGGCTCTACAGAGATTTGGCAGGTAGCAAGGAGGTTTCTTTTCAAACTTTCCTTTGGAAGTCAGACTTGGTGAGGATCTTATGCCCACTTTTTCCTAGCTCTGTGGTGTCAGGCAAAGTCTCAGTTTCTGCAAATTGGGGTTAAGAATTCATACCTCACAGCAGTCTTTTGATAAATAAATAAGATCTTTTTTTTTTTTTTTTTGAGACGGAGTCTCGCTCTGTCGCCCAGACTGGAGTGCAGTGGCGCGATCTCGGCTCACTGCAAGCTCCGCCTCCCGGGTTCACGCCATTCTCCTGCCTCAGCCTCTCCGAGCAGCTGGGACTACAGGCGCCCGCCACCACGCCCGGCTAATTTTCTTTTGTATTTTTAGTAGAGACGGGGTTTCACCGTGGTCTCGATCTCCTGACCTCGTGATCCACCCGCCTCGGCCTCCCAAAGTGCTGGGATTACAAGCGTGAGCCACCACGCCCGGCCTTCTTAATTTTTTTTTAAGAGATAAAGTCTCACTCTGTCACCCAGGCTGGAGTGCAGTGGTGCAATCATGGCTCACTGCTTCCTGGAACTCATGGGCTCCAGCAATCCTCCTGCCTCAGCCTCCTGACTAGGTGGGACTATAGGCACACTCCACCGTGCCTGGCTAATTTCTTTGACTTTTCTCTAGAGACAGGGTCCACCCATGTTTCCCAGGCTGGTCTGACTTCTAGACTCAAGTGAACCTGAACCTCCCGCCTCGACCTCTCAAATTGCTGGGATTACAGGTGTGAGCCACCACACCCAGCCTTAATTTCTTATGTGCCATGCTACTACAAAACATCATTATTAGGGGCAGCAGGATGGAAGGTGCAGGAGGACGCTGTAGTGCCTTTACAATATTTCTTTTTTTTTTTTTTTTTGAGACAGAGTCTCGCTCTGTCGCCCAGGCTGGAGTGCAGTGGCGCAATCTCGTCTCACTGCAAGCTCCGCCTCCCGGGTTCACGCCATTCTCCTGCCTCAGCCTCTCTGAGTAGCTGGGACTACAGGCGCCCGCCACCACGCCCGGCTAATTTTTTTGTATTTTTAGTAGAGACGGGGTTTCACCGTGGTCTTGATCTCTTGACCTCGTGATCCGCCCGCCTCAGCCTCCCAAAGTGCTGGGATTACAAGCGTGAGCCACCGCGCCCGGCACACCCGGCTAATTTTTTGTATTTTTAGTAGAGACGGGGTTTCACCGTGGCCTCGATCTCCTGACCTCGTGATCCGCCCGCCTCAGCCTCCCAAAGTGCTGGGATTACAAGCGTGAGCCACCGCGCCCGGCACACCCGGCTAATTTTTTGTATTTTTAGTAGAGACGGGGTTTCACCGTGGCCTCGATCTCCTGACCTCGTGATCCGCCCGCCTCAGCCTCCCAAAGTGCTGGGATTACAAGCGTGAGCCACCGCGCCCGGCACACCCAGCTAATTTTTTGTATTTTTAGTAGAGACGGGGTTTCACTGAGGTCTCGATCTCCTGACCTCGTGATCCACCCGCCTCGGCCTCCCAAAGTGCTGGGATTACAAGCATGAGCCACCACGCCCGGCCTGCCTTTACAATATTTCTGTATATCTAAAATCATTTCAACAGGAAACATTGATTTCCAGACGTGAAGGTGGTTCTCCTTCCATGAGTTTAAAGTACAAAGGCAGGCTCATGGTGTCATCAAAACCTTCACGTTTTGAAATAAATGTTTCCTGTTGAAATGATTTTAGATATACAGAAATATTGTAAAGGCACTACAGCGTCGTCCTGCACCTTCCACCCAACTTCCCCTCATAATGACTTTTTTAAATTTTATTTTTATTTTATTTATTTATTATTTTTGCACACAAAACAATAAACATTTTCTAAAACTACATACTAACAAAAAGATGCATATCAAACATATTAGGAAGGTTGCACATGGAAAGACGGGGAATAGAAATGGGGGGTGGGAATTAAAGAAAATAAATGAGAGAGGGACTTTGTATGGATCAATGATAATAACTCAATCCTCTATTTGACAAAGAAGAAGGAGAAGGAAGAGGAAGAAAAAGAAAGTGGGATAAAGGATTAGAAAGGGAGGAAAATAGAAAAAATTAGAGTATGACTCCAGGGTAGACCTGTTTTGTTGTCGCTTGGTTCGTTGGTTGGTTTGACAGTTGTGTTTTTCATATGTTTCGCCATGTTGGCCAGGCTGGTCTCGAGCTCCTAGCCTCAAGTGATCAACCCGCCTCAGCCTCCCAGAGTACTGGGACTACAGGCGTGAGCCACCACATCCAGCCCCCACATTGCTTCTGGCCTCTGTGGTAGACCTCCCAGACGGGGAGGCTGGGCAGAGGCGCTCCCCACATCCCAGACGGGGCGGCCAGGCAGAGGTGTTCCTCACTTCCCAGACGGGGCGGCCGGGCAGAGGCGCTCCTCACTTCCCAGATGGGGCGGCTGCGCAGAGGCGCTCCTCACTTCCCAGACGGGGCGGCCGGGCAGAGGTGCTCCTCACTTCTTCACAGACGGGGCGGCCGGGCATAGACACTCCTCACTTCCTAGATGGGGTGGCGGCCGGGCAGAGGGGCTCCTCACTTCCCAGACGGGGCGGCCGGGCAGAGACGCTCCTCACTTCCTAGACGGGGTGGCGGTCCGGCAGAGGGGCTCCTCACTTCCTAGACGGGGTGGTGGCCCGGCAGAGACGCTCCTCACTTCCTAGACGGGGTGGCGGCCCGGCAGAGGCGCTCCTCACTTCTTCACAGACGGGGCGGCCGGGCATAGACGCTCCTCACTTCCTAGATGGGGTGGCGGCCCAGCAGAGGGGCTCTTCACTTCCCAGACGGGGCGGCCGGGCAGAGGTGCTCCTCACTTCCCAGATAGGGCGGCCGGGCAGAGGTGCTCCTCACTTCCTAGACGGGGGGGGCGGCCGGACAGAGGTGCTCCTCACTTCCCAGATGGGGCGGCCGGGCAGAGGTGCTCCTCACTTCCTAGACGGGGGGGCGGCCGGGCAGAGGGGCTCCTCACTTACCAGACGGGGTGGCGGCCGGGCAGATGCTGCAATCCCAGCACCCTGGGAGGCCAAGGCAGGCGGCTGGGAGGCGGAGGCTGCAGCGAGCCAAGACCACGTCACCGCACTCCAGCCCGGGCCACACCGAGCCTCCTTCTGCAGTCTCAGCACCTCGGGAGGCCGAGGCGGGCAGAGCAGTGGAGGTCAGGAGCTGGAGACCAGCCTGGCCGACATGGCGAAACGGCGCCTCCAGCCAAAGGAGAAAAACCAGGGAGGGGTGGTGGCGCGCGGCGGCAATCCCAGGCAGCGCGCAGGCCAGGGCAGGAGAATCACGGGAGCCGGACGCAGGGAGTCTGCAGCGAGCCCAGTTTACTCCAGCCGGGGCCACAGAGGGAGGGAGGGAGGGAGGGAGGGAAGGAAGGACGGAAGGGAGGGAGGAAGGAAAGGAGGGAAGGAGGGAGGGGAAGGAAGCCCTAATGACGTTTTGTAGTAGCATGGCACATAAGAAATTCAGGCCGGGTGTGGTGGCTCACACCTGTAATCCCAGCAATTTGAGAGGTCGAGGCGGGAGGTTCAGGTTCACTTGAGTCTAGAAGTCTGAGACCAGCCTGGGAAACACGGGTGGACCCTGTCTCTAGAGAAAAGTCCAAGAAATTAGCCAGGCACGGTGGCTTGTGCCTATAGTCCCACCTAGTCAGGAGGCTGAGGCAGGAGGATTGCTGGAGCCCATGAGTTCCAGGAAGCAGTGAGCCATGATTGCACCACTGCACTCCAGCCTGGGTGACAGAGTGAGACTTTATCTCTTAAAAAAAAATTGAGAGATGTAACATGAGTACAATCCTATTAACTAAATAATAAGGCCCTGAGGTGGGAGTGCACTGCTCCTCGTCCCTAGCTGCGAAGGAGGTGTCCTGGTCGAAATCAGTGCTGGGTGCACTGCAGGGCCCGGAAGTCCATGCCCACATTGTTCAGTTCGGCGAGAGCCAATCTCACTCCCTCGGCAGAGTGTTCAGCCTGCCAGCAGGTGGCCAGCTGGTCCTCCTGGGATATGGCACGGACCCAGCAGCTCTGTTCGAAATCATAATGGGGGAACCAAGGGCCCCCTACATCCAGGTCCATCGGGAGACGGGGCATGGAGTTCCACTGCAGGAATCTCCAGGAACCCTGAGGTCCTCCCTGAGCCAGGGCCGGGCTGGGCACACCCTGAGTGCCCACAGGGTAGCTGTCTTCCCGGACAGCCCCACCAGGACAGGGTGTGGAAGAATGAGGTGCCCGTGGCGGGAAAGCTGACCAAATGGGCCGCTGGAACCGGGCTGGTGGGCCTGGAGGGGCCTGCCTGTCCCCCTTGCAGAAGGTCTTCCCGCCACGTGAAGCCAGCACAGGCCCGGGTGCCGAGGACCCTTGCTCGGCTTTGGCTGAAAGGAAAGCAGATGTGGTCAGCGTCTCCAGGGAGCCCATGCAGGCCTTTCCGGGCTGGGCCCCACCTGCCTGCGTCTCTGTAGTCCTCGGGGTCTCCGTGTGGCCCCCGTGGCCTGACACTGAGGACAAGCCTGTAGTCTGCTGATCCCAGAGGGAGGGGTATGCGCTCCCTGGCATGGGGAAGCTGTCGTGGCATGGCGGGTGGCTCCTGGGACTGCCCCCAGGGTTGGGACTGGCTGTGGGTTTCCTTCCACACACATTCGTCCCAGGGCTGTTGGGCCTGGGATACGGCCCCCAGTCAGAACTCAGGTGGGAGGGTCCTTGGATGTCACCCAGCCCCTTGCCACCTCACATGGGGACCCGTCTCTGCAGTGGGTTTTTGGGCCCGGACGTGGGTCACCCTCTGCCCTCCTGGGCTGCCCAGTCCATGCCAGGACTGACTGTTCCCACATCGGGCTGAATTCTTGGCTCTGGCTCTGGGCCCGGAGTCCCGCCTGTGCCCTCTCCCTGAATGCTCTGGGGGTCAGGGACCCCCAATTCCCTTGTCTCCCTGGCTCAAGGCTTGTTGTCCTGGCAACCTTGGAGGAGCGTGCAGGAGTGAGGGGCCTCTGCTGCTCTCTGAGGCTGTGGGTGCTGGCAGGGAGAGGCGGGGTCTCCCACAAATGGGTCTGGCTCCTCTAGTAACTTTGAGGGCCCTGTGAGGGGGAGAGCCAGACACCGTGGAAAGTGGGGGGGGCTCGAGGGAGGGTCTTGCCCACATCCCCCTCCTGCGGGCACAACACGTCCAGTACACAGGCACTGAGTGCCTGCCCTGAGGACCGGTGGGCCTCCTGTACTTTCTTAGAGTCCAGGAGGAAGAGGAGGAAGAAAAGGTGAAGAGGAAGGCCCAGGTAGTAGGGTTGCAGGTCCCGGGCCCTCCCCCACTGTTGACTGCCCCAGAGGGTGACATGGGAGGGGACACGGCACTGGAGCCCACCTGAGGGTGGCAGGTCCGCTTGCTTCCTCCCTCGTTTGTTCACAGAGGCCCTGACGTGCTTGAGCACCGTGTCATCATCCCTGGCCCAGTGACGGCAGAACTGGCTCCGAAAGCACGCCCACAGGCCAGAACTGGATGTCTCCTTGAGGCGCTCTAGGGACAGGGTGGACATCAGGCCAGAAGAGTTCCCTGGGAGGGGGCCAGCCCATACCCCGTGGCCACTTCAGCCTCTCACTGGGTGGTGCTGGATCCTTTTGTGGCCACCCCCGGGGTCCAGATGTGCACAGGAGGCTGTGACTGGGGGGCGATCTGGACAGGGAAGTGCCCGCCACACTCCTGACTTTCATCTGGGTCATGTGGCGGATGGGCTCGCTGTCACAGTGCCCTTCCCGGCCCACCTGGCCAGTCCTCCCTCTGAGCCAGAACAGGGGATCGTGAGGACAGTGTGAGGAAGCTGCCTTCGGGCCAGTCGGGGTCTGACCCCGGGGCTCCCCAGGCCCCATTGGGCACACGTAGACTTACTCTTCTGCACCTCGAACGCAATGGTGGTCATGGGCATCCGTGCTTGTTTTCCTTGTAGCAGGTGCACGTCCCACAGGCGCAGGGTCAGCCCGAGAGAGATCTGTGGAGACAGCAGGCGTGGGAGAACCTGGCCCTTCCAGGCTGGGACTGGTGGCTCGAGCTGTGCCCATTGGGGTTTCAGTCCCCAGAGTCAGTGGCCTTCCCCATGAGCGTCGCCTGGGCCCTCCAGGACGCTGGGTCAGGCAAGGTCTTGCAGCTCCTCATGGGGGGCACTCATATGAGTGGAGATGTGGCTCCTGGAGAGAGGGGCCTGCCCAGCGCTTGAGGCTTCCCTGAGCCCTCTCGAGTCGGGTCCTGGCGCAGTCTGCCCATGAGGCTGGGCCTGAGCCCCAGCCATTGCCCTGGGATGACCCCTCTTAGGCAGAGGGTTTTGCTTGCGTGTCCTTCGGGGACCCGCCGGAGCCTCCTGTGGGCTGGGGTGAACCAGACTGCCGGACTGAGGAAGCAGGGCACTGCAGGGCAACGAGGGTCCCTGAGCCAGGGTCTCCCTATGCCACCTTACCTTCATTAACATCCGGAGAAGCCAGCCTGACGAGAAACACTGCCCGCATAGACCAGCGTCTATGTCCTGGTCCTGATGGGAGCAACAGAGGTGCTCAGGCCACTGGGCTGCCCTAAAAACCTCCCTCTTCCAGGGCCTCTGAAGAACCTATGCCTAGTGCAGAACACTGGGCAGTGTCCAGGGCTCCCCGCCACACCGTCCCCTTCCCGCACTCTCGGTGGACACACTGCCCTTTGCCCTGCTCTGCGGGAGCTGGGGCCCCATCCCTGTGCCTCTGTCTCCTCCAGGGCAGGAAAGGAAACCAACTCCCAGCCCATGCAGAACCCGGCATCCCAGGTCAGGCCCTGGCTGGGACTCAGCCAGTCACCAGCCCCACGAGGGGCTCCAGCCCCCCTGCTCCTCCAGCCCCACGGGATGCAGGGCCTCTGGGGAAGAGCCGAGGGGACCATAAACTCACCAGATGCCACATGGTCTTGGGTTGTGACGTGGGTACCACATGCTCCTGATGGTCTTGGAGCCCCTGGACTGTCCCGCCATTTGGGCTGTGGAATCCTGAGAAGCCCCCAGCCCATCATGAAATCAGAGCCTTCTCCCAAGATGTGGAGCCATCAGCTGCAAGAGCTGGACAGCTTGAGAGGCTCCCAAACCTGAAGACCTCCCACCCTCCCATCTGGTGACCCCACCATGCGGCCTTTACCCTGGGGAGGTGGGGCGGGAACATCCCCTGGAGCCTGGCTGGAGGTTCCCCTGGAGGCCTCCTGGGCCAGGGTGCAAAAAGGGCAAGGCTGACTGTGAGGTCACAATAGGGTGGCCAGAACAGCGTGGGTACTGGGCTTCCTGGTCATCTCCTGGAAGTGGGGTCGGGCCAGGGGACACGGGATGGGGAGATGCTGCCACCTGGGCTTGCTCGGCCCATTCGTGTGCACCAAGGGCAGCGGGAGCCCTGGCAGTTGGAGGGCAGGAGGACTCTCAGGGAGGGGAGAGTCAGCTGCACAGAATCAGAGCCGGAGGGCGTGGCTCCGGGACACAGAGGGTGGCCACGGGGAGGATGAGATGCCCTCTGCTGATGGGGTTGAAAGGTGTCTGACTTGGGCTGTGGGGGGTCGGCTGCGGACTCCTGTGGGACCCTCAGCAGAGACGTCCTAAAGGCTCCCAACGAGCCGGCGACACAAGGAGAGTGCCTTGGCTGAAAGCCGAGATCACCTGGCCACGGTGGCCGTCCCCGGGTCTGGCTGCGTGAGGCCCCAGGGGCAGCTGTTCACCTACCCTGCAGGGAGTGCCTCTCACTGGCCAGCAGCTGCACCAGTGCCCAGAATGCGTCCTCCTCAGGCAGATACAGGAGGAACAAGGGGGCGATGTGGCTCAGGTTCCTGTGGTAGCCCACCTCCTGCAAGAGCCAGAGTCACCATGGAAGGACATCAGCTGGGAGGGCTGAGGTCACCTGGGAGGACTCATGTCATTGGAGAGGGCAGAGGTGACTGGACAGGCTTCCTCTGATGAAGAGGCTTCCTCAGGATGCAAATTCATTTCATGACAAGAGCCAAGTCCATCAGGCACTTCAGCACCTTGTCCAAAATGTCTCCTGAGACCACCATCCTGCGTGTGACGCTGCCAAGCTCCCAGGCTTTGGGGCAGCCCCAGGAGGAGGGCGTCATTTCTTGTTGTGAGAAGTGGTGGTCAGGCCCAGGTGACACCAGGAGTCCAGGCCCCAACTCCTTTGTGTCTCAGCTTGACCCCTTGAGACCACCCCCTTGCTTGGAGGTTTATGCCAGCGGGGAGCTGGAATCCTACCTCCTATAACCTGGTGGGTCACAAATACTAACTTTAAAAGAAGCAATGACACCCCCACCAGACACCCACTCCTGTGAATGTGGAAATACGGCTCGGGAACCTCACTGCCGGGAATACTCACCGGGTTATACTCCGCATATGCCAGGAGGATGTAGAAGAGTTCCCGCTGCCTAGGAAACAGAGAAAGGGGGCTATGGTTTGGTTTGTGCAGATGCTGTTACTTTCACTTTGTCTACAAATCCTAACGACAAATCCCATTTCAGGTTCAGATGATTCACCAGATAAGCAGTGAGCTCTTCAGGGCCTGAGACTGTTGAAGAAATGTTTCAGTAAAATCCACATCCGTGACATGCAAATAGCCCAGTTGTAGTGAGTTGACCGATCCTTTTCACTCTGAATGATTTTTTTTTTTTTTTTTTTCAGTTTGCGCACATGCCAGTTCAGTCTCTGGGTGTACAGTTTCTCCACAGTTCCAAACCAATGTGCGGAGTCTCCTGGCCACCGCTCCAGCCCCTCCTGGAGTGACTCCTTCATCCTCCAAGTCTCCAGAGTGGCCCCTATGCACCCAGCCTCTCCCCGATTCGTCAGCCCCTGGCCACCCAGACTGCTTTTCAGTCCCTGTGGTTTGGCCTTTTCCAGAATGGCCTAGGAATGGGAATGCTACTGTGGTAGCTTATTGGGTCTGGCTTCTTTCCCTTAGCAAAATGCATCTAGGATCCACCCACGTTCTTGTGGGCATCACTGGCTCGTTCCCTTTTCTCGCTGGGTTTTCTGTTTGAAGGGAGGACCAGCCTTGCTCTCCCCACGACGTGTTGAAGGCCGTCCCCGAAGGCTCGCTGTGTGAGTGACAGTGAATCAAGCTGTGAACCTGGCATGCAGGTTTCATGTGGATGTCAGTTTCCAAATCAGTGGGTTCCATATCTGTGACACCTTGGGGACACGTGGTTCAAGTCCATTGAGCTTTGTGAGCCACTGCCCAACTGGCTGCCAACGTGGCTGTGCGGTGTCATGTTCCCAGCAGACGTGGATGAGAGTTTCCAGGGCCCATAATTCTCCCAGCGTTTGGTGCTGTCAGTGTTGTCTGGGTAGGCTCATGGGCCCTCCATCCTGCCACCCTCCCGTGGGTCCTACCACGGGCCTCCGTGGGTCAGGGAGAGCACCTTTCACCATTGTGCATGATTTTCTTTGCTGTCTTCTGTCTCCTCAGGATCCTCCTGGGCTCCGGCCCCACATGTTCCAGCCTGGCCCAGGGCTTGGAAACAGGGAGGTGCTCGGTTCATGGTGCCGGCTGCTCCCTGGGCCAGGAGAGCTCTTGGCAGCTCTGTCATCCCTCCTGGGTGACCCTGGCTTCTGCTCCGGGGAAGTCCCCATCCCTCTCGTTCACCCCATCTCCACTGGGACCCTGTGGCTCCCGTAGGCTTACCTGGCTCCATATCGATGCCTGAAGAAGACATGGTTCTGGAGAGTCCTGCTAACATCCCGGTCGATCTGGTGGATGTGTTCAGATGACCTCTTGCCCTTCTGCTTCACGAGCTGTAGGGCAGGGCCAAGAGAAGGAAGCAGCCTCAGAACAGATGGAAGACTCCCTGCCCCAAATGGCAGTCGGCCCACAGTCAGCACTTTGGGAAAGAAGGCTTCCTTCTGCAGAAAGCTGCTTTTTGGCTTGTTACTGAAGCCAGGGAGGGTCACCAGAGCCAAGTTTTTCTGTCTGTGGTGACTGTATCACCATCTGTGCCCAGGGTGTTCATCTGACCTTCCCCCTCACCCCACCCCCCAGGGTGGGCTTGGCGTTCCCTCCAGCTGGAGACCTGGACCCGTGACACGGCTTGTCCTGTTTGTTGTGCTCTGGCTGAGCGTACCTTGTATTTGCTGGGGTTTTTTAACTTGATTTCCTGAATGTTCAGGAGGACTGACCACGCCGGGCCCCGGATGTTCGTGGGAATTCCCTCATATATGCGATCTACGAGCTGTGGGCAGAAAACAGTCTGGTGTCACAGGCCACGGGGTGACCCCAGTGAGGACCAGAGCCCGGGGATTCTGGGAATTGTCGGTTTTGGCCCCATGATTCTTCAGTAGAGGTGAGATCGAGCTGGGACAGGGTCTCCCTTCCCAGGACTGAAAGAGTGGATGGACACTCAGAGTTGAAACTCTGATCTGAACCTTTTTCTTCCTTCGGGTCACCAGGACATCCCTAGCCTTGAACTCCAGGTGGTCCGAGCCCTAGATTCAGATTCCCTCCCAGCAAGGTGACGCTTGCACGAATAGGCAGGCAATCTGGCGACCAGGCCTGCAGTCCTCCGGGCGAGGACAGTGTGCCACCCGCCCTCTGAGAGGCTGACGGTGCCAGGCCACAGCCATGGGTGCCTGTCCCCTGTCTCTGCAGAGAGTGCTTCCGGGGGGCCTCTCCCTCCGCACATTACCTTTTCACTGTTCTTGTACGTCTCCCATTCGCCCAGCATCTCCAGCCACTTGCTGTTTCTCCTTGTCTCCCGCCGAATTCGCTGTCAAATGAGGAATGTTGGAGTTAGTGGAGCTGCCGGGCTTCCCAGAGCTGCCCGTGGATGCTGGGTCTTGGGCTCTGGAGCCCTGGTGGGACCCAGCTGGAAGGAGCCAGGGAAGGGCAGACCCTAAGGGCTGAGAGCCTTTGAGCAAATGAGCACCAGTGGGCTGGCTTTGGGACCCCGGGATGTGCCATCCTCGGGCCACAGACACACCAGTCTTAGGTCCCAGCCTCTCGGTGGGGTCCTGACCCAAGCGGGCAGCCACCCTCAAGCCAGGACTGTGGTTCTCACTTTGGAATTGTATCAAACTGCCAAAGTTAAATCAACCTGGGGTCAGGTCTCTGCTGCCCCTCCCAGTGACAGAGTGTTGCCCTCACCCGCCACCGCCCAGGCCAGCTGCTTCCTCTGCCTCACTGACCACCCGCCCAGTCCCTACGTCCCTGGACCAGCCCCTCCATGCATCAGGCTCTTACCTTGGCCTCCCGCGCAGTCAGAGGAGGCAGCTCCATCTCACTGTAAGGCAACCCAGGCAGCGCTGAGGACCTGCACAGGGCCTGGAGCCACCCCAGCCTGGGAGCCGACCCCCAGAAAGGACTGGCTCTGTCCCTACCCAGCTCAGGGCTCAGCCCGGGAGAAGGCACAGGGAAGGGAGGACAAGGGCCTTCCTGTGGGGCTGACTCCCAGGAGGGGCAGGACCTGGGAGAAAAAGGAGTGCGGGGACAGCCTGGCCGGGGTTACCGGGGCCCCTGGCGTGGGGGCTGGTCGGGCTGCACAATGGGGCTGCCCATCCTGGACTCGAGGTGGTGCTTACTGCTGGAGCTGAGAAAGGTCAGCCTTGAGATGGGATGGGGGCCGCCCAAGGTGGGCGACCGGGCCCTGACAGGAATCCCTCAGGGATTGACCACATCACCCCGCCAGGGTCAAGGGAGGCTGCCCTGAGACCTGCCCGGTGTACTCTGGGTGCACCAGGGGCCCATCCCACTTGACAGCCCCAAGGCTCTTGCAGGCTCTGACCTCCCAGCATCCACCTGCCTCTCCCTGCATCTGAGCCACACACCCTGCATTTCAGAAGTGGCACGGCTCATCGGCTCCCTCCCACCCTACTTCCCCCGGGATCCGCTGTCTCTCCATCCTCTGATCCCTGAGGGATGGGCCCCAGGCTGGGCTCCTCTTACCTGGCCCCAGATCCCTTCCCAGCACCAGACCCAGGGTCTTTAGTCACAAGCCCTGCTGCCTCCCCGGCCTCACCCTGAGATGCCTAGAGCGGGGCCCTGCCCATGTTCTCCCCCATTCTCTTAGGGCCAAGGCCCCCACTGTCCCCACACCTTTCTCCCTTCCCCATGGGGACAGTGAGGGCTGTAGCTCTAGGGAAATGGGGGAGGACAGGGGCAGGTGGGCTCTGAGAGACCTGCTGGACAACAGCCCCGAGGCTGGGCCAGGTGTCTCCTCACTCTGTGGCCACAACCCTTGGATCTCACTGGGGTTGTCTCCTGGTAGACAGGGCCAGACCCTCAGGCTGCCCCGCTCCTCTTGTGCTGACTTGCCGACAGAACTGCTGAGAGCCCGGGGGCCTGACCTAGCCCAGTCTCCATTCCCACCAGCTCCCTAGATGGGCCTTGCACCTCTGGCCTAACAACAACCTCGGGCTGGACCTGCAGGGGAGCCAGGGGGGAGTTCTGACCCTGGAAAGGAGGTTGACCCGAGCTGGCGAGACATGTCCTGTGTCAGAAAGGCCTTTCTAAAAGCAAACCCATCCCTGAGCTGAGACAGATGCTTTAGGGGTGAGGGGAGCACAGAGGACTCACTGCACAATCCCAAACGGATCCATGTGTTCGAACATTCCGATGAGCACAGGCCCCTTGTCCTCTGGCAGCCCAGCTTGGTGCCCCTGTAACCCAGAGGGAGCCTTGGTGAGGGGTCCAAGGTAAAGGGTGCAAGGGCCTGGGGGTATTGGCCACCCGTCCCTGCCCTGTGCTCCTAGGGAACCCAGGACCCTTTGACCAGGGCGCACTGGAAGAGGCCTCCCTCCAAGAAGCAGACCGAACTGTACCTGTTCATATTTCCTGATGACGTCCTCTCGCTCCTGCGCCCGCCAACTATCTACATCCTCCACCACGTTCATCCTGTGAGACAAAATTGGCTAAAGGTTACACTGTACCCGACAGCTTCGGAGAACACCTGAACCGCTCCCACCGGGCTCCCAGATGCTGGTTGGTTGTGTAACCTTCATTCCACCATTGCACTCTGGTAAAAAGGGGCCAAACCCCATGGCCCACACCTCCATGGGTCTCTGCAGTCTGAAGCCGCAAGCAGGGGTGAGCATCTTCCCAAGGACTCGAGAAGAGTGGGACCTGGACAGAGAATCCCGTTTTCCCCTTATGCCATGAAACGGGCACATACCTGCCCCAGCAGGTTGAACGGTGTCCACCTGCCAAGGGTGAAGGGCCTGTGATGGGCTATTCCAGGGTTGTGGATGCGAACTGGGGTCAGGCACCAGAGGTCTCTGTACGATCAGCCTCCTGGGATACTCAGGGCCACAGAGATGCCCAGTTTCCTATGGGGAACAAGGTCTCTCCTGACTGCTCCGTTCTACCTCGCTCATCACTTGGGCTACCGTGGCCCTTCGGTCTAACCAGTGAAGCTGCTTTAGGAATAACGCCATTTGAGCGGGAGTGTGTTTGGTTTTGGGGATGAGGGATGAAAATGATCTACTGTCTCCAAAGCAGCCACTGCGCTCATGGAAACCACATCTCTCGGGGAGGGACTGTGGACTCCACCATTCTGAGCTGTCCCTATAGGAGGGGGCTTCATTTTCCTGGGTCAATGATGAAGAACAGTGGGTCCTTGCTCCTGGAGAACATCTAGATGGACCGTCCCTCCTGAGAATACTCAGGGCAAAAGGAAAGCGAGGCCAGACAGAATAAGAAATACTTGGGGAGAAGCCCAGTGCCTGGACCCCTTCGAACACAAGGGAAGATAGTCTCCCCACAGCCAGCCCTCCAGGGCTCCTTCACTTTCCACAACTGCCCAAGGGCAGAAGGCTCACCATGCCACTCCCAGACAAGGGACCGTGTGTGTCCGGTGGGTCCCACAGTGACCATCAGGACCCAGCTTAGGCCCCAGGTGTGTTCTGAGGACCCTTCCCTCCTCCCCACCCACCGTGGCATTCTGAGGTCATGGCACGCATCACAACGGGGCCTTGCCCGGGTCAGCAGGGCCCAGAGTCAGGGTCCTCCACTGCCTGGGGCATCAACATGCCTGCCTGCAATGTGTGCACGTGCGTGCACACGCGTACGTGGGTAAACACGTCTGTGCACGTGTGTGTTGCTTCTCTGGCCAGGCCCGGCTGCCCCACTCATGTGTGCACCCAGTTCCTCATCACTGTCACCCCCGAGGCCCAGGGCCAGCATCAGAGCATCCATGGGTGCTCCCTAACCTCAGTGTCTCTGCCAGGGCCAGGCTCTGCCCCATCGGGATCGGAAATCTGGGCAGATTTGGGATCTCGAGCAGGGAGGTCACAGGGTTGAGGCCTGAAGTCTAGCACGGCACACAGCAGGGCTGAGAGCAAAACCCAGGGTCATGTCTGGATTTTCGGGCCGGTTACCGCCTCTCTGACCCCAGACGTCTCACCTGTCGAATGGGTACATTCGGGAACAGCACCCACTCTACGAAGCCACCGTGAGGACAAAAGAGAAAATCATCTACACAGGCAGTGTAGAACGGGCTCCCTGTGAGTGCTCAGGGATGACCCTCCTCCTCAGCAGCTGCCCAGAGGCCAACACCGCCCATACCATAGCCACTGTCCCCAAGTCAGCCTGGAGGGAAGAGAGCAGGTCACACTCACCTGATTCTGATCAGCTGGCCTGGGTTACGTATGCCTCTCAGGGAGGAAACCTCAGGGAGAAACCAGAAAACTGGTGCTCACAAACCCCACTGCCTGTGTGTAACTGCCGGAGAACACAGAAGGCAGGCCGGAGAGCGGATAGATGCTAAGCACCAGTGGCATTCTGAGGTCATGGCACGCATCACAACGGGGCCTTGCCCGGGTCAGCAGGGCCCAGAGTCAGGGTCCTCCGCTGCCTGGGGCGTCAACATGTCTGCCCGCAATGTGTTTGTGCACGTGCGTGCACACGCGTACGTGGGTAAACACGTCTGTGCACGTGTGTGTTGCTTCTCTGGCCAGGCCCGGCTGCCCCACTCGTGTGTGCACCCAGTTCCTCATCACTGTCACCCCCGAGGCCCAGGGCCGGCATCAGAGCATCCGTGGGTGCTCCCTAACCTCAGCCCTCCCCACCCAGGGTGGTCCTGGGATACACATAGGGGTGGAGGGAAGTGACTGCTGCTGTTGGATCTCAGAATACAAATGCTAATACTATTACCCAATGGTCTTTTGAGCGTCTCTAATGGTATCGCTTTTTCATTCCTGACGTTTTAACTGCGTATTTCTCTCCATGACCCTTGGCTATTCTAGCTAGAGGATCCTGTGGGGAAAGTGCCGGGCACACAGTAGGGGCTCACTCTTCTAGACACGTTATCTAAAACCTGGCTCATCTGTCCTTCCACCCAGGGCCTAGGGCATGCCAAATTCCAGGGGCCAGAAAGAGCTCGGGATAAAATGAACCTTCAAGGGGAGGGCTTTGACCTGGGCTGAGTCTGCCTGTGCCATCCAAACGGAGTCTCAAGTCCTGAGGCAGGACGTCCAGATGCCCCAGTGCAGGGCCCTCCTGATCAACACCTGCTCCCCTGTACTCATTAGCAACCTCACCCACCCGACTCTCAAAGCACACTTGGCTCTCGTATCCAGGAGCTCTGCATCTGTAGATTCAGCAACAGCAGATGGAAAATATTCAGAAAATAAATTGGATGGTTATGTTTCTATTGAACATGTGCAGACTTTGTTCTTGTCATCAGTCCCTAAAGAATACAGTATCACAACCATTTATGTAGCATCTGCATCGTATTACATATCATAAATAATCTAGTAATGGTCTAATGTCTACGGGAGGATGTGCATAGCTTATACGTAAGTACTACGCCATGTTATATCAGAGACTTGAGCATCCATGGATTTTGGCATTTCCCGGGACCCTAGAACTAATCCTCCATGGATACCAAGGGATGACAGTATACTCACTCAGGAAGGCTTCTCATTGGAGGAAGGGCCCGGTTCAGGACAGACAGGGACATCATCCCTGGACTACTGTCCATCCATCCACTCATCCATTGGCACGACCCTCTAGGACTGTCCCAATGACAGCTCTAGCAAGTGGATACAAGAAAAAAGATTGGCTCAAATGGTACAGCTTTTTGAGGTCTTGGAAGATGTTGCTCCAGTATGAGAATAGTGGGTCAGTTTTCTCCAGGATCCAGAAAGCATATCAGGCAGGCTCGGGGAGAGGAAAGGAGCACAGCCTTTCCAGCAGCCACACAGGCCTGCGGTAGGCTGGGGCTGGGGCTGGCCCTGTTTATCACTTGGGCCTCATGAGGGGAAAAGAAAGAACAGGGGGCAGAGAGGAGCATGGGGGCAGCTGGTTGCCTAAGGAGAAGGGTCTCAGGGAAGGGGTATTCGTTCGTTTTCACACTGCTATAAAGAAATACTTGAGACTAGGTAATTGATAAAGGAAAGAGGTTTAATTGACTCCCAGTTCAGGGAACTTACAACCATGGCAGAAGGCGAAGGGGAAGCAGGCACCTTCTCCACAAGGCAGCAGGAGGGAGTGAGTGGAGAACCAGGAAGTGCCCCACTTTCAAACCATCAGCTCTCCTGAGAACTCCCTCACCATCCGGGGAGCAGCAGGGGGGAAACTGTCCCCACATCCCATCCCCTCCCACCAGGTTCCTCCCTTGACACAGGAGGATTACAATTCCACATGAGATTTGGGTGGGGACACAGAGCCAAACCCGTGAGGGTCTCAGTGTATCTTGCAGCTCCCCTGGGGCTGAGGCTGAGTACAGATCTGCTGGCCCTGCTCTACAGCACGCGGGGACTCTGCCTGTGTGCCCCCATCTGCTCTTCCTGGGGATGGTGGCTGCTTCCTCAAGAGAAAGGTGGGTCTGCTCTTCTGCCCACCCCTCTCCAGGGCCTTTTGGAGCCCTGGCCACGACCTCTAGCTGGAGGAAGTCAGGAGCTCAAAGACTAGCTGGGGAGCCAGGGACACACACATGGATTATAATTAGCAGCTCTGCAAGGCTGCAAGTGATCAAGGGCAGACTGTGGGGTAGAGGAAGGAGAGAAGACTCTGGGCTTTGTTAGGTGGAAGGGCTTTCTGCAGGAGGCCAGGGCAGAGAAGCCAGCCTTATGAGGCTTTGGGAGGACCTGAAGCTGGAGATGGGATTTAATGGCTAGAGAGAAAGAGGCAGCAGGCTTGTCATGTGGGCAAATCCATGCAAGCTTGTAGAGTAATTCACCAGGCGGAGAGCTGAGGAGAGCACCCTGTTATGTTCCCTTAGCCCTGGCCTCGCTGATCGAGAAGTGTGCCAAAGACAACAAGGACTGCAGCTCCTACGGCAGCTTCAGCGACGCAGTGCTGGAACTCTTCAAGCTCACCATAGGCCTGGGTGACCTGAACATCCAGCAGAACTCCAAG
Source organism: Symphalangus syndactylus (assembly GCF_028878055.3). Classification (NCBI taxonomy): domain Eukaryota; kingdom Metazoa; phylum Chordata; class Mammalia; order Primates; family Hylobatidae; genus Symphalangus; species Symphalangus syndactylus. The sequence continues at coordinate 67,337,051 of NC_072442.2, read as the reverse complement.
TATCCCATTCTCTTTCTGTTCCTGCTCATCACCTACGTCATCCTCACCTTCGTTCTGCTCCTCAACATGCTCATTGCTCTAATGGGCGAGACTGTGGAGAACGTCTCCAAGGAGAGTGAGCGTATCTGGCGCCTGCAGGTGAGTCTAGGTGGAGACCCCAGTGTGGGGGCCTCCATGCGACTCAGTTCAGCACATGGTCATTGACTACTGTCAGCACCAGTGAGTCTAAGGTGAGGCCTGAGAATCTGCACAGGCTCCTCAGTGTGTGGCCAGGTTTGAGGAGGCCTTAGCCCAGGTTCTTTGAGCGTAGAGTCTAGGAAGTGTGGCTGTGCAACAGCATGCATAGAAAACCTCAGGCTTCTGGGGGTGCTCTGCTCAGGGTTGACAGTGTGATGTGTGGATGTTGAAGTTTGACCTTAGGTTGCATTAAGAGGAGTACAGTGTCTAGGACAATGGAGGTGACAGCTCTGCTGTATTCCATCCTGGCCTGAACACTTCTTACGTGCTGAGGAAACCAATGCATAGGATGGGTCCAGAGGTGGTAACCAGGTTTGGGAGAGGACTGGAGACTGCCTCTTATGAAATGGTTGTTGGTGGCCGGGCATGGTGGCTCACCCCTGTATTCTTAGCACTTTGGAAGGCCGAAGTGGGTGGATCACCTGAGGTCAAGAGTTCGACACCAGCTTGGCCAACATGGTGAAACCTCATCTCTACTAAAAATACAAAAACTAGCCCGGTGTGGTAGTACGTGCCTGTAATCCCAGCTACTGGGGAGGCTGAGGCAGGAGAATCGCTTGAACCCCGGGGGTGGAGGTTGCAGTGAGACGAGATCGTGCCATTGCACTCCAGCCTGGGTGACAGAGCAAAAACTCTGTCTCAAAAAAAAGAAAAAAAAAAAGAAATGCTTATTGAAAAAGGTGAGCGTGCTTTGGATATCTGCAGAAGAACCTGTGAAAGAGGGAGCAGATCCCTTCTGTGGTCCGGAAGGTAGATGTACATGGGAATACTACAGGGAGAAAAGCTTTGATGTCACACATGGAAGTTTCTCACTATTAAGGCCCTCCTTTTTTTTTTTTTTTTTTTTTTTTTTGAGACAGGGTCTTGCTCTGTTGCCTAGGCTGGAGTGCAGTGGCACGATATCAGCTGACTGCAACCTCTGCCTCCCAGGCTCAAGCGATTCTCCCACCTCAGCCTCCCTAGTAGCTGGGATTACAGGCATGTGCCACCACTCCTGGGTCATTTTTGTATTTTTTGTAGAGATGCGGTTTCACCACGTTGCCCAGGCTGGTCTCTTACTCCTGAGCTCAAAGCGATTCTCCCGCCTCAGCCTCCCAAAGTGCTGGGATTACAGGAGTGAGCCACTGCGCCTGGCCAAGGCCCTCTTAATTGGTTTGTTGACACTGTTCAAGAGAGACTGGAAAAATTATGGCCAGGAAACTGCAGAGATTCCAAGCTGGGGAGGGGGTGGGACTAAATGATGTTTGAACAGTCTTCTGCCATGGGATTCCAGGACCCCAGCACTGTCAGATAGGAAGCTCCTGGGCTTTCAGAAATATTATTTATATCATGGAGTTTCGCTCTGTCACCCAGGCTGGAGTGCAATGATGGGATCTTGACTCACTGCAACCTCCAACCTCCAGGTTCAAGTGATTCTCCTGCCTCAGCCTCTTGAGTAGCTGGGATTATAGGCACCTGACACACGCCTAGCTAATTTTTGTGTTTTTAGTAGAGATGGGGTTTCGCCATGTTGGCCAGGCTGGTCTCGAACTCCTGACCTCAGGTGATCCACCCGCCTTGGCCTCCCAAAGTGCTGGGATTACAGGCAAGAGCCGTCACGCTTAGCCCTAATTTTTGTGTTTTTAGTAGAAATGGGGTTTCGCCATGTTGGCCAGGCTGGTCTCGAACTCCTGACCTCAGGTGATCCACCCACCTTGGCCTCCCAAAGTGCTGGGATTATAGGCGTGAGCCACTGTGCCCGGCCTGCTTTTTTGTCTTTGAATTCTGTAGATTAGCCAAACCCTTGCGATCTATGCATTAAGCATGAGGTGAGGGTGGAGTGGGCTCTCTGACAGTGTGTGTGCATTTGTGTGTGCTTGTGAGTGTGGATGCCTACTCCTTAGACTTGCTTATGTCCCCAGAGAGCCAGGACCATCTTGGAGTTTGAGAAAATGTTACCAGAATGGCTGAGGAGCAGATTCCGGATGGGAGAGCTGTGCAAAGTGGCCGAGGGAGATTTCCGACTGTGTTTGCGGTAACAAAGGGAGAAGGGCCCTGGGGCGGTGGTCTTTGGGGTGGGTAGAGAGGAGCAGGTCAGTGACAAGATGTTAGAGAAACAGTGCTGCCCCTTGCTCACCATAACCACAGCTACTGTCTCTTACAGTGGCCTCCTCGGAAGAAGGAATTTGCTTATGGGGTTGCAGGCCCTGGGATGGGGGTTCCCGAGCTTCAGAAGAGAAAGAGAAGGAGACTGCCAACAGTGGCTCCCCTCTCTGCATTTTTCTTTCTTTCTTTTTTTTTTGAGACGGAGTTTTGCTCTTGTTGCCCGGGCGGGAGTGCAGTGGTGCGATCTTGGCTCATTGCAACCTCTGCTTCCCGGGTTCAAGTGATTCTCCTGCCTCAGTTTCCCAAGTAGCTGGGATTACAGGCATGCGCCACCACACCTGGCTAATTTTGTATTTTTAGTAGAGGCAGAGTCCCACTATATTGGTCAATCTGGTCTTGAACTCCTGACCTCAGGTGATCCACCCACCTCAGCCTCCCAAAGTGCTGGGATTACAGGCGTGAGCCGCCGCACCCAGCCCCTGTCTCTGCCTTTTTGGAGGTGCCTCCACGGTCTCTCTCTGTTCGCTATCTGGTTTAGGGAAGATCTGCCTGCTGGGTACTCCTTTTCCTGCTGTTTACCCTGTGTGAGTTCCTGTGACCCCGGGTGACTTGAGGCCCCTTTTGCCCCTGGCAGATGGAAAGTGACACGGCTACTTTGACAGATCTCTGGCTTTTGGATTTTTTTTTTAAGTCCTTACATATCCTATGACCACCTTTTCGTTTTTTTTTTTTAAACGGAGTTCCAGGCTGGAGTGCAGTGGTGTGATCTCTGCTCACTGCAACCTCCACCTCCCTGGTTAAAGTGATTCTCATGCCTCAGCCTCCCCAGTAGCTGGGACTACAGGCACACGCCAGCACGCCTGGATAATTTTTGTATTTTTAGTAGAGACAGGGTTTCATCACCTTGGCCAGGCTGGTCTTGAACTCCTGGCCTCAAGTGATCCACCAACCCCCCGGCCTCCCAAAGTGCTCGGATTACAGGCGTAAGCCACGGTGCCCGGCCCCATGAACACCTTTTCTGGTAAGCCCACCTCCTCCTACCCTGACCCAACTGCCTGAGCCTACAGACCACCTTCTTTGAGTATGACCATACCTTAACCCACTTCTCTGACTGAAACCTCACCCCATGGAAAGCATCATTTCTGACTGCAATCATTACCCTAACAGACAGTTCTGATGTTGCCACCCTCACTCTAGAGATGTTCTCTGGATGTGAATTTAAGTCACATCAATGCCTATGGTTCTATTCTAACAACTCAGACGCCACCCACTCTTCTTGGGGCATAGACCCTGACCACAGGCTCTTTGTGCCTCCTCAACCCCTGTTACACTTGGAGTTTAATCTTCACACCCTTGTGGCCTGGGCCCTCCCTCTGTCTGTCCCCGCTTCCCCCGGGCTGTCACTAGTCAGGCGCAGCAGCTGGTGTCTGAAGTTGGACCCTTTACGCCTGTCTGGGCAACTTGAAGGATTTCCGAGTTCCCTACAGTGGAAGGAGAACTGATTCTCTGAGGCCTGGGGACATGGAGATGGGGATAGAGTTCGAACTCCAACAACTCTGGTGTGACCCCTCGGGTCAGGGGTGCTCCTGATCTCTAGGACAGACAGATGGGGAGCTGTGTAGACACCAGGACGTCCCAAACGCAGGGCTATTTGTTTGTACTCAGTGAGGCACTGGTGAAATAGTAAGAATGATGATCACACTTGCAGGATCAATGAAGTGAAGTGGACTGAATGGAAGACGCACGTCTCCTTCCTTAACGAAGACCCGGGGCCTGTAAGACGAACAGGTACTGTCGCTGTGAGGTGACATGGTGTCCGCTCCTGTCTCAGACCATGTAACCTTGGGCAGATCAAGCCTAAGGGTCCTGACTTTCGCCATCTGTCAAATGGGAGGGTTGAATGGAAATGCTTCTTAGGTCTCTTCCACCTCTGACTTTTAGAACCCTAGTTGGCACAACTTTTAAAATGGTGTAGCCCTAAGCCATAGAAACACATCATGCAGGCCGGGCGTGGTGGCTCACGCCTGTAATCCCAGCACTTTGGGAGGCTGAGTCGGGTGAATCACCTGAGGTCAGGAGTTTGAGACCAGCCTGGCCAACATGGTGAAACCCTGTCTCTACTAAAGATACAAAAATTAGCTGAACGTGGTGGCAGGTGCCTATAATCCCAGCTACTCGGGAGGCTGAGTCAGGAGAATTGCTTGAACCTGGGAGGTGGGGGTTGCAGTGAGCTGAGATCGCACCACTGCACTCCAGCCTGGGTGACAAAAGTGAAGCTCCATCTCAAAAAAAAAAAAAAACGACAAGAAAAAAAAAGAAACACATTATGCAGAGTGATATATTTCTAAAATATATATTTTTTAAAAAGCAGATTTCAACAAAATCCAAGATTCTTCCAGGAACAACAGCAAAACCACTCTCAATGCATTTGAAGAAATAGAGGAGTTCCCAGAAACGTCGGTGTAGAAGCGGAACCCGGAGCTGGTGTGCGCGTGCGCTGTCTGGCGCTGCAGGCGGAGTCACCGACTCTGTGCAGAGAGGATTCCAGGGATGATGGAGTCCCGCTGTGCTGGCCTAGAAGCAGAGTGCACCCTCATGCTCAGTGCTCAGTGGGTGTCTGAACTGAGGGGCAGTTGTCAGTTTGTCTGAGTGGGAAACATCCTGGATTTTGTTACTTGGCAAAGAGTTGGTGTAAACCTACAGCCCGCAGCAGTCTGGAGCCTGGGAGCCTCCTGAAGTCCTGGGTGAAGCCTCTGGTTTTACCAATTGCAGGTCAGCTTGGCTGGGAGAGATGGGTGGCGGGGAAGGGGCAGGAGCCTTGAGGAGGAGGGAGAGGAGTCTTTCCTCCTCCAGCTTCCCCCTGTCAGCCCCAGCCCCAGCCCACACATTGTACCATCTCTCCTGCTGTAACTGGGTTGCCTGAATTTGTGGGAGACCCTTGATTCCATCCCAGAGTGTGCGGGGGACGGAGGTAAGGCGGATATCCTGGGGGAGGAGGGGAATGCGCTCTGGAAATGCCCTTCTGGAACCCTTCAGGGAAAAGGAGACCATCCTTGGAGTGAACGTTTCCTGACACCCCAAGGTTCAAACTTTCTCAAGCTGAGAGATGTTTTTGGTAGCATAATTAACACAGGGTTTTAATTTTCAATATGGAAAAGACATTTCAGTTGAGAATGAAAATTACTACAATGAAGTATGTGATTTTAAAAGTGGAGACAGACTGGGGGCTTTGGGGCTGGATGTAAGTATTATATATTTGGCCTCAGGGTGCCCAGAGCAAGACAAAAAGCTTTTCTTCACACACACAAAAGTCTGCATGAGACAGCAAGTCCTGCTGGGCCGCTGCGATCTGGGTGAAAGGGCCTGGCTCTTTTCCTTGTCCTGGCCTCGCAGTAGCCTCTGTGCTGGGATCGTGGCTTCAGCTTAAGCAGAAATAGCAGGTGCTCGATCGATACCATCTTAGCACTCAGCAGTTAGTCGCATACCTCAGTATGTCTCGGTGGGGGAATTTAACAAAATGCCTCAACTGCTTTGGTACGAAGTTTTTTTTTTTCTTTTAACTGTGAATTTTGAAGCTGAAGGGGAAGCTTGTGAGAGAGAAGCATCTGCCAAGACTTCGAGCTTATTTTTATGTCCTCATCCTCTGATGTTCTCCTTCTGAAATGACACGGAGTCAGTCTGGGGGGCAGAGGTGAAGTGGAGACGGAAGGATTTTCCAGGTGACCGGGGCCAAAACCACCAGAACATCCACTCTGCCGCCACTGTCTGGTGAAAGGATTCATGTAAAAATGTTCGAGGTGGAATTATAAAAATAGTAACCATAAGTGTTAATCTTAAATAGCAGAAATAGAAACTTGGCCTTCAGATAACATGGCGATTGATTAGTTCATCTGGCTTGAGGCAAACTGAGGAGTCCGGGCCTAGCAGTGCCCTCTGGGCCGGTTTCTCTGCCCTGGGCCACTCTGTGTGCCAGACTAGCTGGACAGATAGAGACTCTGTGCCCCTGATGGGGCTGGCTGGGGAGAGGTGGGCTGGGGTGTGTGAGGCTTCACCATCCACAGCAGCCCCTGCCCTCCCAGCTGACCCAGGGAGTAACCGCACGCTCTAAGCCACAGTGGTCGGGGCTGGGCGTGGACCGCTGGAGAAGAGAAGATTTGAGGGGGACTGTCCTAGAGGCAGGAGGAGCGGATGTGTTCCAGAATGGGCAGAACTAGGAAACTGAGAAAGATTTTGGCTCAATAGAATCCAGCAACTGCTCCACATGTTGGAGATGTGTAAGCAGAAGCTGGTCGAGCACTTAATGAGGAATGTTGTTGAAAATGGTCATTGGAAGAAGTTTAAGGTCCCTTTTAGCCTGGAGATTGTACAAATCAGCATTCCACATCTGGAGTTAGTGACCCGCATTAAGCCTGAACAGACATCTTGGTCTGAAAGGAAGTGGTTTGGATTCATGACGCCACGCTCTACACTATGGAGCTGGGAATTCCAGAATTGCTTTGACTCAGATATTAATGGAGAAAGTTATATCCATTAGTGGATAAAGCCATATCTGTTATGGATAAAGCCATATCCAGAATTGCTTTGACTCAGATGTGAATGGATAAAGCCAATTATTGATTTCTATTTGCCTAACCTGCCAGCTTTTGTCCCAGCGGCGAATGGAGAGCCACACGGATGTTTGTCGTCTCCCACGTTTTGGTGATCTGCTGTCTGTGGGTCTCGATGGAATTTGTTGGCAAGACCGTTTTCTGTATTGGATATTCTTCCCAACAGTGTCCACCCCAAAAGGCTTTCAGCCGAAAGGTCTGAGCCTAGGTAGGTTTACCAAGGGAAGCCATGAGTCAAGAAGCATCAGAGTGAAAAGGATCACTTCCTTTATTTTACCCGCAGGGGCTAATGCTCCGAGAGGAATGTGTACTTGGGCAAGGTCATACAGGAAGGTCATATCAGAGCTGTGCAGGCTGGAGTGTCCTGATTCTTGGACCACAGATGTCTCCCTGAGCCATTATTTATTTATTTTTGAAAAGCACAGTTATTCCATCATTTTGAGTCTTTCTTTGTAGTTGGCTTACATTGGGGGGCAGGACTGTTTTCTCAGGTGTCTCATTTGGCAGTCAGCATTGTCCCCTATGTTCCCTATGACTAGCTGAAAATTCCAGTGTGCCCATAGGGGTGCACAAAACCACACCCACACCCACACCCCCACACACATACCCACACCCCATTAAACCCATGGGTCTATCAGGACATCTTAAAACTCCGTGATTGGCCGGGCGCGGTGGCTCACGCTTGTAATCCCAGCACTTTGGGAGGCCGAGGCAGGCAGATCACGAGGTCAGGAGATCGAGACCACGGTGAAACCCTGTCTCTACTAAAAAAAAAAAAATACAAAAAAATTAGCCGGGCGTGGTGGCGGGCGCCTGTAGTCCCAGCTACTCGGAGAGGCTGAGGCAGGGGAATGGCGTGAACCTGGGAGGCGGAGCTTGCAGTGAGCCGAGATTGCGCTACTGCACTCCAGCCTGGGCGACAGAGCGAGACTCTGTCTCAAAAAAAAAAGAAAAAAAAGAAAAAAACAGACAACCCCATCAAAAAGCAGGCAAAGGATATGAACAGACACTTCTCAAAAGAAGACATTTATGTGGCCAACAAACGTGAAAAAAAGCTCATCATCACTGGTCATTAGAGAAATGCAAATCAAAACCACAGTGAGATACCATCTCACGCCAGTCAGAATGGTGATTATTAAAAAGTCAGGAAACAACAGATGCTGGCGAGGCTGTGGAGAAATAGGAACACTTTTACACTGTTGGTGGGAATGCAAACTAGTTCAACCATTGCGGAAGACAGTATGGCGATTCCTCAAAGATCCAGAAGCAGAAATACCATTTGACCCAGCAATCCCATTACTGAGTATACACCCAAAGGAATGTAAATCATTCTACTATAAAGACACATGCACACATGTTTATTGCAGCACTGTTTACAATAGCAAAGACATGGAACCAACCCAAATGCCCATCAATGAAAGACTGGATAAAGAAAATATGGTATATCTACACCATGGACTACTACATAGCCATAAAAAGGAAAGAGATCATGCCCTTTGCAGGAACATGGATGAAGCTGGAAGCCATCATCCTCAGCAAACTAACACAGGAACAGAAAACCAAACACCACATGTTCTCACTCATAAGTGGAGTTGAACATTGAGAACATATGGACACAGAGAGGGGAACAACAAACACCAGGGCCTGTTGGGGGGTAGGGGGTGAGGGGAGGGAACTTAGAGGATGGATCAATAGGTGCAGCAAAACACCATGGCACACGTATACCTATGTAACAAACCTGCATGTTCTGTACCCGTATCCCCCCCCTTTTCTTGGAAGAAATAAAAAAATAAGAGGGCTCTATCCATCATGGCTGTTGGCTGTCAAATTATTTTGAGTGAATAGAAACCCATGGTTCCACCTGGAGAACAGAGGGTATAAATCCCTCCTGTCCACCACACAGGATTTTCAGGAGGAGGCACTGACAGAATGGATAGGAAAGAGCTGACGTTGTTACTATCATTATTACCGATCAGCCTAACTCATAGGTATATGCAGTTCTTCATTCCTTTGAGTTATTTCATAAGGATGGCTGTTCTCAACTTGAACGCCAAGTCTTGAATGCTTGTCTTGATGGGTTGTGGAACTTGCAACCGATTTGTTAATAAGTGAAATACTGCATTTGGTGAATTATTTACTTAATTCAGATGATTCCCAGAATAACTTCCTTCACTGGGATGTATCTTGTTGAGTGGCAACAAAACAGGGATTGTACGTGATTCCCATCCTAGCTTAATAGGCGTTAGTCCAAAACCCAGGAATGTGCCATCCGTGGGGATGTTTTGGGTGGATGGGTAGAAAAAGGGTGGAAACCCTTGTCATAGGATATATTTCTGGGAAGGAGATGCCTAGGTCAATAGGTTTCAACATTTTTATGGTTCTTGATACTGTGAAAAATTACCTCCCCAAAGGATTCCATCAATGTGTTCAGCCTTTGAGATTGTATGCTACACCGTTTACAGAGCTCTTTCGGTCATGTTGGTTATTGTTTTGTAGGTTTGGTGAGTGTCGTACCCCAGTTTAACAGGTAGGGAGATCGAGACTTGGAGACAGACGGAATGACATGTGAAGTTCACAATCCTTTTTCCTGGCCGGAGGATCCAGGTTCTCTGAAGCTTAGTTAGTCTAGTATCAAGAACGACCATTTTTCTCACTGCACCAGCACCCCCTCTGACAGTAACAGCAAAGTTCTGCAGAAAGGATTCAGTCCAACTCAAAAAATGTATCTCACCTGCTATGTGTGAAGATTTAGAACCAATTCAACGACAATTGAACATGAAGTACGGGCAATGACAGATGATACAAATATAAGAATTTCTTCCACTTAAGATGGTGGTAGGAGGGGAGAGGGACGTGAATATTTATAAAGTTCCGTGCACTGTACATACATGTCTGATTTAATGTTTATAGCAACCCTTGTTACTGTCCAGCTGTTCTCTTTCATTGGTTTTGTTTTATTTTTTAAAACCATCATATTTTGTTATTTCAAAACCATCATACTTCTTAAACCTGTGACCCCACCGCTTCCGTATCAATAGCTGTTGTTGGTTTTATCCCATTTTACAGTGAAAATGGAAGCCGTAGGTTGGAAACACCTTCAACTTCTGACCACCAAACCAGTGAAATTATTTGCACCCACATTCCTAAGTTTGGTTGCCTTCCCCTTCCTCCCTCCCTCCCTCCGTCCCTCCCTCCCCTCCCTCCCTCCCTCCCTCCCCTCCCTCCCTCCCTCCCTCCCCTCCCTTCCTCCTTCCCTCCAGGGTTGCCTGTTGAATGTTGTTAGGAATCTAAGTACTGAAGGGAAACTGCCTGGGTTTGAATTTTGTTCTGTCCCTTGCACCCTGCCTGGCTTCAAATCCAAGCTCTGCTTATTCAGTTCTTTTAAGGGGATGATCTTTGAGCAAATGTCTTAGCTTCTGTTTTCCCAAGTAAATGGACACAATAGTTGCTACCTTGTGAAAGTGTCATGTAATTGACCAGCATTTACCAAGTAGCATCAGTGTTCAGTTTCAGTCATTGGTGATTCTGCAGTTGGACTGTGAGGGGGTGTTGGGGTGGGGGGTGGTGTGTGTGTGTAGCACTTCATTGCGTGGAGAAAGGAAAAGATACTTTTGATAACTGACAGGCAGCTTTTCTCTGCTTTCGTGTCAAAAGGGAAGAAGGGAGTTTGGAGAGGGAAAGGAATTCTCTGTAACACTAAGCTCTCTTCCACAAAAACAGAGGTACAGAATGTGTAATAATTTACAGAATTTCTAGACTTCAAGGATCTGATTTTTTTAAATTTACTTTTATTTTTTCAGGTTGAGACTGAGCTAAAGTTAATCTGTGGCGACGTTCTGGATGTACTGGACAAACACCTCATTCCAGCAGCTACCACTGGCAAGTCCAAGGTTTTCTATTACGAAATATAGGTTCTATACTAACAATTAACAAGTGTACTTCAATACATTTAAACATTCTCAGGAATAATTGGCTTTGTTTCTTTTTTTTCTTAGGCATTTAATATTATTTTCCTTATTAAATGTAACCAAAAATCCCACAGAAATTAACAAGAGGAGGAGCCTCTAAATATCAACAAAATTATCACTTGATAGACTAGAATTAAACAAGCAAATGATTCTAAGAAATGGCACAAGTGTATTCATCATAAAATAAAATTTCTACATGAAACATTTAGCCATTCCAGACCATTTCCGTCTGTGCAGACTCATCTTTTCCTGTGTTTTGCAAAGCCCAGCTAGAGCAAGCAAGTTCTTCCCAATGGGTTTTTCCCATCTCTGGTTGCTTGGCTGGCTGGGCTTCCCCTACAAACCCCCTTCCTTTCCCCTAGGCAGGGCCCGGTGTCCCCATCCTGAGGAGTTGAGCTCATGAGGGCATCTGACCAGGAGTAGCTATTCCTGGTGCTATTGTCATTGTCCTGTTTGATGTGTGAACATGGCTGCTGGCTCTACAGAGATTTGGCAGGTAGCAAGGAGGTTTCTTTTCAAACTTTCCTTTGGAAGTCAGACTTGGTGAGGATCTTATGCCCACTTTTTCCTAGCTCTGTGGTGTCAGGCAAAGTCTCAGTTTCTGCAAATTGGGGTTAAGAATTCATACCTCACAGCAGTCTTTTGATAAATAAATAAGATCTTTTTTTTTTTTTTTTTTGAGACGGAGTCTCGCTCTGTCGCCCAGACTGGAGTGCAGTGGCGCGATCTCGGCTCACTGCAAGCTCCGCCTCCCGGGTTCACGCCATTCTCCTGCCTCAGCCTCTCCGAGCAGCTGGGACTACAGGCGCCCGCCACCACGCCCGGCTAATTTTCTTTTGTATTTTTAGTAGAGACGGGGTTTCACCGTGGTCTCGATCTCCTGACCTCGTGATCCACCCGCCTCGGCCTCCCAAAGTGCTGGGATTACAAGCGTGAGCCACCACGCCCGGCCTTCTTAATTTTTTTTTAAGAGATAAAGTCTCACTCTGTCACCCAGGCTGGAGTGCAGTGGTGCAATCATGGCTCACTGCTTCCTGGAACTCATGGGCTCCAGCAATCCTCCTGCCTCAGCCTCCTGACTAGGTGGGACTATAGGCACACGCCACCGTGCCTGGCTAATTTCTTGGACTTTTCTCTAGAGACAGGGTCCACCCATGTTTCCCAGGCTGGTCTGACTTCTAGACTCAAGTGAACCTGAACCTCCCGCCTCGACCTCTCAAATTGCTGGGATTACAGGTGTGAGCCACCACACCCAGCCTTAATTTCTTATGTGCCATGCTACTACAAAACATCATTATTAGGGGCAGCAGGATGGAAGGTGTAGGAGGACGCTGTAGTGCCTTTACAATATTTCTTTTTTTTTTTTTTTTTGAGACAGAGTCTCGCTCTGTCGCCCAGGCTGGAGTGCAGTGGCGCAATCTCGTCTCACTGCAAGCTCCGCCTCCCGGGTTCACGCCATTCTCCTGCCTCAGCCTCTCTGAGTAGCTGGGACTACAGGCGCCCGCCACCACGCCCGGCTAATTTTTTTGTATTTTTAGTAGAGACGGGGTTTCACCGTGGTCTTGATCTCTTGACCTCGTGATCCGCCCGCCTCAGCCTCCCAAAGTGCTGGGATTACAAGCGTGAGCCACCGCGCCCGGCACACCCGGCTAATTTTTTGTATTTTTAGTAGAGACGGGGTTTCACCGTGGCCTCGATCTCCTGACCTCGTGATCCGCCCGCCTCAGCCTCCCAAAGTGCTGGGATTACAAGCGTGAGCCACCGCGCCCGGCACACCCGGCTAATTTTTTGTATTTTTAGTAGAGACGGGGTTTCACCGTGGCCTCGATCTCCTGACCTCGTGATCCGCCCGCCTCAGCCTCCCAAAGTGCTGGGATTACAAGCGCGAGCCACCGCGCCCGGCACACCCGGCTAATTTTTTGTATTTTTAGTAGAGACGGGGTTTCACTGAGGTCTCGATCTCCTGACCTCGTGATCCACCCGCCTCGGCCTCCCAAAGTGCTGGGATTACAAGCATGAGCCACCACGCCCGGCCTGCCTTTACAATATTTCTGTATATCTAAAATCATTTCAACAGGAAACATTGATTTCCAGACGTGAAGGTGGTTCTCCTTCCATGAGTTTAAAGTACAAAGGCAGGCTCATGGTGTCATCAAAACCTTCACGTTTTGAAATAAATGTTTCCTGTTGAAATGATTTTAGATATACAGAAATATTGTAAAGGCACTACAGCGTCGTCCTGCACCTTCCACCCAACTTCCCCTCATAATGACTTTTTTAAATTTTATTTTTATATTATTTATTTATTTATTATTTTTGCACACAAAACAATAAACATTTTCTAAAACTACATACTAACAAAAAGATGCATATCAAACATATTAGGAAGGTTGCACATGGAAAGACGGGGAATAGAAATGGGGGGTGGGAATTAAAGAAAATAAATGAGAGAGGGACTTTGTATGGATCAATGATAATAACTCAATCCTCTATTTGACAAAGAAGAAGGAGAAGGAAGAGGAAGAAAAAGAAAGTGGGATAAAGGATTAGAAAGGGAGGAAAATAGAAAAAATTAGAGTATGACTCCAGGGTAGACCTGTTTTGTTGTCGCTTGGTTCGTTGGTTGGTTTGACAGTTGTGTTTTTCATATGTTTCGCCATGTTGGCCAGGCTGGTCTCGAGCTCCTAGCCTCAAGTGATCAACCCGCCTCAGCCTCCCAGAGTACTGGGACTACAGGCGTGAGCCACCACATCCAGCCCCCACATTGCTTCTGGCCTCTGTGGTAGACCTCCCAGACGGGGAGGCTGGGCAGAGGCGCTCCCCACATCCCAGACGGGGCGGCCAGGCAGAGGTGTTCCTCACTTCCCAGACGGGGCGGCCGGGCAGAGGCGCTCCTCACTTCCCAGATGGGGCGGCTGCGCAGAGGCGCTCCTCACTTCCCAGACGGGGCGGCCGGGCAGAGGTGCTCCTCACTTCTTCACAGACGGGGCGGCCGGGCATAGACGCTCCTCACTTCCTAGATGGGGTGGCGGCCGGGCAGAGGGGCTCCTCACTTCCCAGACGGGGCGGCCGGGCAGAGACGCTCCTCACTTCCTAGACGGGGTGGCGGCCCGGCAGAGGGGCTCCTCACTTCCTAGACGGGGTGGTGGCCCGGCAGAGACGCTCCTCACTTCCTAGACGGGGTGGCGGCCCGGCAGAGGCGCTCCTCACTTCTTCACAGACGGGGCGGCCGGGCATAGACGCTCCTCACTTCCTAGATGGGGTGGCGGCCCAGCAGAGGGGCTCTTCACTTCCCAGACGGGGCGGCCGGGCAGAGGTGCTCCTCACTTCCCAGATAGGGCGGCCGGGCAGAGGTGCTCCTCACTTCCTAGACGGGGGGGCGGCCGGACAGAGGTGCTCCTCACTTCCCAGATGGGGCGGCCGGGCAGAGGTGCTCCTCACTTCCTAGACGGGGGGGCGGCCGGGCAGAGGGGCTCCTCACTTACCAGACGGGGTGGCGGCCGGGCAGATGCTGCAATCCCAGCACCCTGGGAGGCCAAGGCAGGCGGCTGGGAGGCGGAGGCTGCAGCGAGCCAAGACCACGTCACCGCACTCCAGCCCGGGCCACACCGAGCCTCCTTCTGCAGTCCCAGCACCTCGGGAGGCCGAGGCGGGCAGAGCAGTGGAGGTCAGGAGCTGGAGACCAGCCTGGCCGACATGGCGAAACGGCGCCTCCAGCCAAAGGAGAAAAAGCAGGGAGGGGTGGTGGCGCGCGGCGGCAATCCCAGGCAGCGCGCAGGCCAGGGCAGGAGAATCACGGGAGCCGGACGCAGGGAGTCTGCAGCGAGCCCAGTTTACTCCAGCCGGGGCCACAGAGGGAGGGAGGGAGGGAGGGAAGGAAGGACGGAAGGGAGGGAGGAAGGAAAGGAGGGAAGGAGGGAGGGGAAGGAAGCCCTAATGACGTTTTGTAGTAGCATGGCACATAAGAAATTCAGGCCGGGTGTGGTGGCTCACACCTGTAATCCCAGCAATTTGAGAGGTCGAGGCGGGAGGTTCAGGTTCACTTGAGTCTAGAAGTATGAGACCAGCCTGGGAAACACGGGTGGACCCTGTCTCTAGAGAAAAGTCCAAGAAATTAGCCAGGCACGGTGGCGTGTGCCTATAGTCCCACCTAGTCAGGAGGCTGAGGCAGGAGGATTGCTGGAGCCCATGAGTTCCAGGAAGCAGTGAGCCATGATTGCACCACTGCACTCCAGCCTGGGTGACAGAGTGAGACTTTATCTCTTAAAAAAAAATTGAGAGATGTAACATGAGTACAATCCTATTAACTAAATAATAAGGCCCTGAGGTGGGAGTGCACTGCTCCTCGTCCCTAGCTGCGAAGGAGGTGTCCTGGTCGGAATCAGTGCTGGGTGCACTGCAGGGCCCGGAAGTCCATGCCCACATTGTTCAGTTCGGCGAGAGCCAATCTCACTCCCTCGGCAGAGTGTTCAGCCTGCCAGCAGGTGGCCAGCTGGTCCTCCTGGGATATGGCACGGACCCAGCAGCTCTGTTCGAAATCATAATGGGGGAACCAAGGGCCCCCTACATCCAGGTCCATCGGGAGACGGGGCATGGAGTTCCACTGCAGGAATCTCCAGGAACCCTGAGGTCCTCCCTGAGCCAGGGCCGGGCTGGGCACACCCTGAGTGCCCACAGGGTAGCTGTCTTCCCGGACAGCCCCACCAGGACAGGGTGTGGAAGAATGAGGTGCCCGTGGCGGGAAAGCTGACCAAATGGGCCGCTGGAACCGGGCTGGTGGGCCTGGAGGGGCCTGCCTGTCCCCCTTGCAGAAGGTCTTCCCGCCACGTGAAGCCAGCACAGGCCCGGGTGCCGAGGACCCTTGCTCGGCTTTGGCTGAAAGGAAAGCAGATGTGGTCAGCGTCTCCAGGGAGCCCATGCAGGCCTTTCCGGGCTGGGCCCCACCTGCCTGCGTCTCTGTAGTCCTCGGGGTCTCCGTGTGGCCCCCGTGGCCTGACACTGAGGACAAGCCTGTAGTCTGCTGATCCCAGAGGGAGGGGTATGCGCTCCCTGGCATGGGGAAGCTGTCGTGGCATGGCGGGTGGCTCCTGGGACTGCCCCCAGGGTTGGGACTGGCTGTGGGTTTCCTTCCACACACATTCGTCCCAGGGCTGTTGGGCCTGGGATACGGCCCCCAGTCAGAACTCAGGTGGGAGGGTCCTTGGATGTCACCCAGCCCCTTGCCACCTCACATGGGGAGCCGTCTCTGCAGTGGGTTTTTGGGCCCGGACGTGGGTCACCCTCTGCCCTCCTGGGCTGCCCAGTCCATGCCAGGACTGACTGTTCCCACATCGGGCTGAATTCTTGGCTCTGGCTCTGGGCCCGGAGTCCCGCCTGTGCCCTCTCCCTGAATGCTCTGGGGGTCAGGGACCCCCAATTCCCTTGTCTCCCTGGCTCAAGGCTTGTTGTCCTGGCAACCTTGGAGGAGCGTGCAGGAGTGAGGGGCCTCTGCTGCTCTCTGAGGCTGTGGGTGCTGGCAGGGAGAGGCGGGGTCTCCCACAAATGGGTCTGGCTCCTCTAGTAACTTTGAGGGCCCTGTGAGGGGGAGAGCCAGACACCGTGGAAAGTGGGGGGGGCTCGAGGGAGGGTCTTGCCCACATCCCCCTCCTGCGTGCACAACACGTCCAGTACACAGGCACTGAGTGCCTGCCCTGAGGACCGGTGGGCCTCCTGTACTTTCTTAGAGTCCAGGAGGAAGAGGAGGAAGAAAAGGTGAAGAGGAAGGCCCAGGTAGTAGGGTTGCAGGTCCCGGGCCCTCCCCCACTGTTGACTGCCCCAGAGGGTGACATGGGAGGGGACACGGCACTGGAGCCCACCTGAGGGTGGCAGGTCCGCTTGCTTCCTCCCTCGTTTGTTCACAGAGGCCCTGACGTGCTTGAGCACCGTGTCATCATCCCTGGCCCAGTGACGGCAGAACTGGCTCCGAAAGCACGCCCACAGGCCAGAACTGGATGTCTCCTTGAGGCGCTCTAGGGACAGGGTGGACATCAGGCCAGAAGAGTTCCCTGGGAGGGGGCCAGCCCATACCCCGTGGCCACTTCCGCCTCTCACTGGGTGGTGCTGGATCCTTTTGTGGCCACCCCCGGGGTCCAGATGTGCACAGGAGGCTGTGACTGGGGGGCGATCTGGACAGGGAAGTGCCCGCCACACTCCTGACTTTCATCTGGGTCATGTGGCGGATGGGCTCGCTGTCACAGTGCCCTTCCCGGCCCACCTGGCCAGTCCTCCCTCTGAGCCAGAACAGGGGATCGTGAGGACAGTGTGAGGAAGCTGCCTTCGGGCCAGTCGGGGTCTGACCCCGGGGCTCCCCAGGCCCCATTGGGCACACGTAGACTTACTCTTCTGCACCTCGAACGCAATGGTGGTCATGGGCATCCGTGCTTGTTTTCCTTGTAGCAGGTGCACGTCCCACAGGCGCAGGGTCAGCCCGAGAGAGATCTGTGGAGACAGCAGGCGTGGGAGAACCTGGCCCTTCCAGGCTGGGACTGGTGGCTCGAGCTGTGCCCATTGGGGTTTCAGTCCCCAGAGTCAGTGGCCTTCCCCATGAGCGTCGCCTGGGCCCTCCAGGACGCTGGGTCAGGCAAGGTCTTGCAGCTCCTCATGGGGGGCACTCATGTGAGTGGAGATGTGGCTCCTGGAGAGAGGGGCCTGCCCAGCGCTTGAGGCTTCCCTGAGCCCTCTCGAGTCGGGTCCTGGCGCAGTCTGCCCATGAGGCTGGGCCTGAGCCCCAGCCATTGCCCTGGGATGACCCCTCTTAGGCAGAGGGTTTTGCTTGCGTGTCCTTCAGGGACCCGCCGGAGCCTCCTGTGGGCTGGGGTGAACCAGACTGCCGGACTGAGGAAGCAGGGCACTGCAGGGCAACGAGGGTCCCTGAGCCAGGGTCTCCCTATGCCACCTTACCTTCATTAACATCCGGAGAAGCCAGCCTGACGAGAAACACTGCCCGCATAGACCAGCGTCTATGTCCTGGTCCTGATGGGAGCAACAGAGGTGCTCAGGCCACTGGGCTGCCCTAAAAACCTCCCTCTTCCAGGGCCTCTGAAGAACCTATGCCTAGTGCAGAACACTGGGCAGTGTCCAGGGCTCCCCGCCACACCGTCCCCTTCCCGCACTCTCGGTGGACACACTGCCCTTTGCCCTGCTCTGCGGGAGCTGGGGCCCCATCCCTGTGCCTCTGTCTCCTCCAGGGCAGGAAAGGAAACCAACTCCCAGCCCATGCAGAACCCGGCATCCCAGGTCAGGCCCTGGCTGGGACTCAGCCAGTCACCAGCCCCACGAGGGGCTCCAGCCCCCCTGCTCCTCCAGCCCCACGGGATGCAGGGCCTCTGGGGAAGAGCCGAGGGGACCATAAACTCACCAGATGCCACATGGTCTTGGGTTGTGACGTGGGTACCACATGCTCCTGATGGTCTTGGAGCCCCTGGACTGTCCCGCCATTTGGGCTGTGGAATCCTGAGAAGCCCCCAGCCCATCATGAAATCAGAGCCTTCTCCCAAGATGTGGAGCCATCAGCTGCAAGAGCTGGACAGCTTGAGAGGCTCCCAAACCTGAAGACCTCCCACCCTCCCATCTGGTGACCCCACCATGCGGCCTTTACCCTGGGGAGGTGGGGCGGGAACATCCCCTGGAGCCTGGCTGGAGGTTCCCCTGGAGGCCTCCTGGGCCAGGGTGCAAAAAGGGCAAGGCTGACTGTGAGGTCACAATAGGGTGGCCAGAACAGCGTGGGTACTGGGCTTCCTGGTCATCTCCTGGAAGTGGGGTCGGGCCAGGGGACACGGGATGGGGAGATGCTGCCACCTGGGCTTGCTCGGCCCATTCGTGTGCACCAAGGGCAGCGGGAGCCCTGGCAGTTGGAGGGCAGGAGGACTCTCAGGGAGGGGAGAGTCAGCTGCACAGAATCAGAGCCGGAGGGCGTGGCTCCGGGACACAGAGGGTGGCCACGGGGAGGATGAGATGCCCTCTGCTGATGGGGTTGAAAGGTGTCTGACTTGGGCTGTGGGGGGTCGGCTGCGGACTCCTGTGGGACCCTCAGCAGAGACGTCCTAAAGGCTCCCAACGAGCCGGCGACACAAGGAGAGTGCCTTGGCTGAAAGCCGAGATCACATGGCCACGGTGGCCGTCCCCGGGTCTGGCTGCGTGAGGCCCCAGGGGCAGCTGTTCACCTACCCTGCAGGGAGTGCCTCTCACTGGCCAGCAGCTGCACCAGTGCCCAGAATGCGTCCTCCTCAGGCAGATACAGGAGGAACAAGGGGGCGATGTGGCTCAGGTTCCTGTGGTAGCCCACCTCCTGCAAGAGCCAGAGTCACCATGGAAGGACATCAGCTGGGAGGGCTGAGGTCACCTGGGAGGACTCATGTCATTGGAGAGGGCAGAGGTGACTGGACAGGCTTCCTCTGATGAAGAGGCTTCCTCAGGATGCAAATTCATTTCATGACAAGAGCCAAGTCCATCAGGCACTTCAGCACCTTGTCCAAAATGTCTCCTGAGACCACCATCCTGCGTGTGACGCTGCCAAGCTCCCAGGCTTTGGGGCAGCCCCAGGAGGAGGGCGTCATTTCTTGTTCTGAGAAGTGGTGGTCAGGCCCAGGTGACACCAGGAGTCCAGGCCCCAACTCCTTTGTGTCTCAGCTTGACCCCTTGAGACCACCCCCTTGCTTGGAGGTTTATGCCAGCGGGGAGCTGGAATCCTACCTCCTATAACCTGGTGGGTCACAAATACTAACTTTAAAAGAAGCAATGACACCCCCACCAGACACCCACTCCTGTGAATGTGGAAATACGGCCCGGGAACCTCACTGCCGGGAATACTCACCGGGTTATACTCCGCAGATGCCAGGAGGATGTAGAAGAGTTCCCGCTGCCTAGGAAACAGAGAAAGGGGGCTATGGTTTGGTTTGTGCAGACGCTGTTACTTTCACTTTGTCTACAAATCCTAACGACAAATCCCATTTCAGGTTCAGATGATTCACCAGATAAGCAGTGAGCTCTTCAGGGCCTGAGACTGTTGAAGAAATGTTTCAGTAAAATCCACATCCGTGACATGCAAATAGCCCAGTTGTAGTGAGTTGACCGATCCTTTTCACTCTGAATGATTTTTTTTTTTTTTTTTTTTTCAGTTTGCGCACATGCCAGTTCAGTCTCTGGGTGTACAGTTTCTCCACAGTTCCAAACCAATGTGCAGAGTCTCCTGGCCACCGCTCCAGCCCCTCCTGGAGTGACTCCTTCATCCTCCAAGTCTCCAGAGTGGCCCCTATGCACCCAGCCTCTCCCCGATTCGTCAGCCCCTGGCCACCCAGACTGCTTTTCAGTCCCTGTGGTTTGGCCTTTTCCAGAATGGCCTAGGAATGGGAATGCTACTGTGGTAGCTTATTGGGTCTGGCTTCTTTCCCTTAGCAAAATGCATCTAGGATCCACCCACGTTCTTGTGGGCATCACTGGCTCGTTCCCTTTTCTCACTGGGTCTTCTGTTTGAAGGGAGGACCAGCCTTGCTCTCCCCACGACGTGTTGAAGGCCGTCCCCGAAGGCTCGCTGTGTGAGTGACGGTGAATCAAGCAGTGAACCTGGCATGCAGGTTTCATGTGGATGTCAGTTTCCAAATCAGTGGGTTCCATATCTGTGACACCTTGGGGACACGTGGTTCAAGTCCATTGAGCTTTGTGAGCCACTGCCCAACTGGCTGCCAACGTGGCTGTGCGGTGTCATGTTCCCAGCAGACGTGGATGAGAGTTTCCAGGGCCCATAATTCTCCCAGCGTTTGGTGCTGTCAGTGTTGTCTGGGTAGGCTCATGGGCCCTCCATCCTGCCACCCTCCCGTGGGTCCTACCACGGGCCTCCGTGGGTCAGGGAGAGCACCTTTCACCATTGTGCATGATTTTCTTTGCTGTCTTCTGTCTCCTCAGGATCCTCCTGGACTCCGGCCCCACATGTTCCAGCCTGGCCCAGGGCTTGGAAACAGGGAGGTGCTCGGTTCATGGTGCCGGCTGCTCCCTGGGCCAGGAGAGCTCTTGGCAGCTCTGTCATCCCTCCTGGGTGACCCTGGCTTCTGCTCCGGGGAAGTCCCCATCCCTCTCGTTCACCCCATCTCCACTGGGACCCTGTGGCTCCCGTAGGCTTACCTGGCTCCATATCGATGCCTGAAGAAGACATGGTTCTGGAGAGTCCTGCTAACATCCCGGTCGATCTGGTGGATGTGTTCAGATGACCTCTTGCCCTTCTGCTTCACGAGCTGTAGGGCAGGGCCAAGAGAAGGAAGCAGCCTCAGAACAGATGGAAGACTCCCTGCCCCAAATGGCAGTCGGCCCACAGTCAGCACTTTGGGAAAGAAGGCTTCCTTCTGCAGAAAGCTGCTTTTTGGCTTGTTACTGAAGCCAGGGAGGGTCACCAGAGCCGAGTTTTTCTGTCTGTGGTGACTGTATCACCATCTGTGCCCAGGGTGTTCATCTGACCTTCCCCCTCACCCCACCCCCCAGGGTGGGCTTGGCGTTCCCTCCAGCTGGAGACCTGGACCCCTGACACGGCTTGTCCTGTTTGTTGTGCTCTGGCTGAGCGTACCTTGTATTTGCTGGGGTTTTTTAACTTGATTTCCTGAATGTTCAGGAGGACTGACCACGCCGGGCCCCGGATGTTCGTGGGAATTCCCTCGTATATGCGATCTACGAGCTGTGGGCAGAAAACAGTCTGGTGTCACAGGCCACGGGGTGACCCCAGTGAGGACCAGAGCCCGGGGATTCTGGGAATTGTCGGTTTTGGCCCCATGATTCTTCAGTAGAGGTGAGATCGAGCTGGGACACGGTCTCCCTTCCCAGGACTGAAAGAGTGGATGGACACTCAGAGTTGAAACTCTGATCTGAACCTTTTTCTTCCTTGGGGTCACCAGGACATCCCTAGCCTTGAACTCCAGGTGGTCCGAGCCCTAGATTCAGATTCCCTCCCAGCAAGGTGACGCTTGCATGAATAGGCAGGCAATCTGGCGACCAGGCCTGCAGTCCTCTGGGCGAGGACAGTGTGCCACCCGCCCTCTGAGAGGCTGACGGTGCCAGGCCACAGCCATGGGTGCCTGTCCCCTGTCTCTGCAGAGAGTGCTTCCGGGGGGCCTCTCCCTCCGCACATTACCTTTTCACTGTTCTTGTACGTCTCCCATTCGCCCAGCATCTCCAGCCACTTGCTGTTTCTCCTTGTCTCCCGCCGAATTCGCTGTCAAATGAGGAATGTTGGAGTTAGTGGAGCTGCCGGGCTTCCCAGAGCTGCCCGTGGATGCTGGGTCTTGGGCTCTGGAGCCCTGGTGGGACCCAGCTGGAAGGAGCCAGGGAAGGGCAGACCCTAAGGGCTGAGAGCCTTTGAGCAAATGAGCACCAGTGGGCTGGCTTTGGGACCCCGGGATGTGCCATCCTCGGGCCACAGACACACCAGTCTTAGGTCCCAGCCTCTCGGTGGGGTCCTGACCCAAGCGGGCAGCCACCCTCAAGCCAGGACTGTGGTTCTCACTTTGGAATTGTATCAAACTGCCAAAGTTAAATCAACCTGGGGTCAGGTCTCTGCTGCCCCTCCCAGTGACAGAGTGTTGCCCTCACCCGCCACCGCCCAGGCCAGCTGCTTCCTCTGCCTCACTGACCACCCGCCCAGTCCCTACGTCCCTGGACCAGCCCCTCCATGCATCAGGCTCTTACCTTTGCCTCCCGCGCAGTCAGAGGAGGCAGCTCCATCTCACTGTAAGGCAACCCAGGCAGCGCTGAGGACCTGCACAGGGCCTGGAGCCACCCCAGCCTGGGAGCCGACCCCCAGAAAGGACTGGCTCTGTCCCTACCCAGCTCAGGGCTCAGCCCGGGAGAAGGCACAGGGAAGGGAGGACAAGGGCCTTCCTGTGGGGCTGACTCCCAGGAGGGGCAGGACCTGGGAGAAGAAGGAGTGCGGGGACAGCCTGGCCGGGGTTACCGGGGCCCCTGGCGTGGGGGCTGGTCGGGCTGCACAATGGGGCTGCCCATCCTGGACTCGAGGTGGTGCTTACTGCTGGAGCTGAGAAAGGTCAGCCTTGAGATGGGATGGGGGCCGCCCAAGGTGGGCGACCGGGCCCTGACAGGAATCCCTCAGGGATTGACCACATCACCCCGCCAGGGTCAAGGGAGGCTGCCCTGAGACCTGCCCGGTGTACTCTGGGTGCACCAGGGGCCCATCCCACTTGACAGCCCCAAGGCTCTTGCAGGCTCTGACCTCCCAGCATCCACCTGCCTCTCCCTGCATCTGAGCCACACACCCTGCATTTCAGAAGTGGCACGGCTCATCGGCTCCCTCCCACCCTACTTCCCCCGGGATCCGCTGTCTCTCCATCCTCTGATCCCTGAGGGATGGGCCCCAGGCTGGGCTCCTCTTACCTGGCCCCAGATCCCTTCCCAGCACCAGACCCAGGGTCTTTAGTCACAAGCCCTGCTGCCTCCCCGGCCTCACCCTGAGATGCCTAGAGCGGGGCCCTGCCCGTCTTCTCCCCCATTCTCTTAGGGCCAAGGCCCCCACTGTCCCCACACCTTTCTCCCTTCCCCATGGGGACAGTGAGGGCTGTAGCTCTAGGGAAATGGGGGAGGACTGGGGGAGGACAGGGGCAGGTGGGCTCTGAGAGACCTGCTGGACAACAGCCCCGAGGCTGGGCCAGGTGTCTCCTCACTCTGTGGCCACAACCCTTGGATCTCACTGGGGTTGTCTCCTGGTAGACAGGGCCAGACCCTCAGGCTGCCCCGCTCCTCTTGTGCTGACTTGCCGACAGAACTGCTGAGAGCCTGGGGGCCTGACCTAGCCCAGTCTCCATTCCCACCAGCTCCCTAGATGGGCCTTGCACCTCTGGCCTAACAACAACCTCGGGCTGGACCTGCAGGGGAGCCAGGGGGGAGTTCTGACCCTGGAAAGGAGGTTGACCCGAGCTGGCGAGACATGTCCTGTGTCAGAAAGGCCTTTCTAAAAGCAAACCCATCCCTGAGCTGAGACAGATGCTTTAGGGGTGAGGGGAGCACAG
This sequence comes from Symphalangus syndactylus, assembly GCF_028878055.3. Taxonomy (NCBI): domain Eukaryota; kingdom Metazoa; phylum Chordata; class Mammalia; order Primates; family Hylobatidae; genus Symphalangus; species Symphalangus syndactylus. The sequence continues at coordinate 67,313,114 of NC_072442.2, read as the reverse complement.
AGGACTCACTGCACAATCCCAAACGGATCCATGTGTTCGAACATTCCGATGAGCACAGGCCCCTTGTCCTCTGGCAGCCCAGCTTGGTGCCCCTGTAACCCAGAGGGAGCCTTGGTGAGGGGTCCAAGGTAAAGGGTGCAAGGGCCTGGGGGTATTGGCCACCCGTCCCTGCCCTGTGCTCCTAGGGAACCCAGGACCCTTTGACCAGGGCGCACTGGAAGAGGCCTCCCTCCAAGAAGCAGACCGAACTGTACCTGTTCATATTTCCTGATGACGTCCTCTCGCTCCTGCGCCCGCCAACTATCTACATCCTCCACCACGTTCATCCTGTGAGACAAAATTGGCTAAAGGTTACACTGTACCCGACAGCTTCGGAGAACACCTGAACCGCTCCCACCGGGCTCCCAGATGCTGGTTGGTTGTGTAACCTTCATTCCACCATTGCACTCTGGTAAAAAGGGGCCAAACCCCATGGCCCACACCTCCATGGGTCTCTGCAGTCTGAAGCCGCAAGCAGGGGTGAGCATCTTCCCAAGGACTCGAGAAGAGTGGGACCTGGACAGAGAATCCCGTTTTCCCCTTATGCCATGAAACGGGCACATACCTGCCCCAGCAGGTTGAACGGTGTCCACCTGCCAAGGGTGAAGGGCCTGTGATGGGCTATTCCAGGGTTGTGGATGCGAACTGGGGTCAGGCACCAGAGGTCTCTGTACGATCAGCCTCCTGGGATACTCAGGGCCACAGAGATGCCCAGTTTCCTATGGGGAACAAGGTCTCTCCTGACTGCTCCGTTCTACCTCGCTCATCACTTGGGCTACCGTGGCCCTTCGGTCTAACCAGTGAAGCTGCTTTAGGAATAACGCCATTTGAGCGGGAGTGTGTTTGGTTTTGGGGATGAGGGATGAAAATGATCTACTGTCTCCAAAGCAGCCACTGCGCTCATGGAAACCACATCTCTCGGGGAGGGACTGTGGACTCCACCATTCTGAGCTGTCCCTATAGGAGGGGGCTTCATTTTCCTGGGTCAATGATGAAGAACAGTGGGTCCTTGCTCCTGGAGAACATCTAGATGGACCGTCCCTCCTGAGAATACTCAGGGCAAAAGGAAAGCGAGGCCAGACAGAATAAGAAATACTTGGGGAGAAGCCCAGTGCCTGGACCCCTTCGAACACAAGGGAAGATGGTCTCCCCACAGCCAGCCCTCCAGGGCTCCTTCACTTTCCACAACTGCCCAAGGGCAGAAGGCTCCCCATGCCACTCCCAGACAAGGGACCGTGTGTGTCCGGTGGGTCCCACAGTGACCATCAGGACCCAGCTTAGGCCCCAGGTGTGTTCTGAGGACCCTTCCCTCCTCCCCACCCACCGTGGCATTCTGAGGTCATGGCACGCATCACAACGGGGCCTTGCCCGGGTCAGCAGGGCCCAGAGTCAGGGTCCTCCGCTGCCTGGGGCGTCAACATGCCTGCCTGCAATGTGTGCACGTGCGTGCACACGCGTACGTGGGTAAACACGTCTGTGCACGTGTGTGTTGCTTCTCTGGCCAGGCCCGGCTGCCCCACTCATGTGTGCACCCAGTTCCTCATCACTGTCACCCCCGAGGCCCAGGGCCAGCATCAGAGCATCCATGGGTGCTCCCTAACCTCAGTGTCTCTGCCAGGGCCAGGCTCTGCCCCATCGGGATCGGAAATCTGGGCAGATTTGGGATCTCGAGCAGGGAGGTCACAGGGTTGAGGCCTGAAGTCTAGCACGGCACACAGCAGGGCTGAGAGCAAAACCCAGGGTCATGTCTGGATTTTCGGGCCGGTTACCGCCTCTCTGACCCCAGACGTCTCACCTGTCGAATGGGTACATTCGGGAACAGCACCCACTCTACGAAGCCACCGTGAGGACAAAAGAGAAAATCATCTACACAGGCAGTGTAGAACGGGCTCCCTGTGAGTGCTCAGGGATGACCCTCCTCCTCAGTAGCTGCCCAGAGGCCAACACCGCCCATACCATAGCCACTGTCCCCAAATCAGCCTGGAGGGAAGAGAGCAGGTCACACTCACCTGATTCTGATCAGCTGGCCTGGGTTACGTATGCCTCTCAGGGAGGAAACCTCAGGGAGAAACCAGAAAACTGGTGCTCACAAACCCCACTGCCTGTGTGTAACTGCCGGAGAACACAGAAGGCAGGCCGGAGAGCGGATAGATGCTAAGCACCAGTGGCATTCTGAGGTCATGGCACGCATCACAACGGGGCCTTGCCCGGGTCAGCAGGGCCCAGAGTCAGGGTCCTCCGCTGCCTGGGGCGTCAACATGTCTGCCCGCAATGTGTTTGTGCACGTGCGTGCACACGCGTACGTGGGTAAACACGTCTGTGCACGTGTGTGTTGCTTCTCTGGCCAGGCCCGGCTGCCCCACTCGTGTGTGCACCCAGTTCCTCATCACTGTCACCCCCGAGGCCCAGGGCCGGCATCAGAGCATCCGTGGGTGCTCCCTAACCTCAGCCCTCCCCACCCAGGGTGGTCCTGGGATACACATAGGGGTGGAGGGAAGTGACTGCTGCTGTTGGATCTCAGAATACAAATGCTAATACTATTACCCAATGGTCTTTTGAGCGTCTCTAATGGTATCGCTTTTTCATTCCTGACGTTTTAACTGCGTATTTCTCTCCATGACCCTTGGCTATTCTAGCTACAGGATCCTGTGGGGAAAGTGCTGGGCACACAGTAGGGGCTCACTCTTCTAGACATGTTATCTAAAACCTGGCTCATCTGTCCTTCCACCCAGGGCCTAGGGCATGCCAAATTCCAGGGGCCAGAAAGAGCTCGGGATAAAATGAACCTTCAAGGGGAGGGCTTTGACCTGGGCTGAGTCTGCCTGTGCCATCCAAACGGAGTCTCAAGTCCTGAGGCAGGACGTCCAGATGCCCCAGTGCAGGGCCCTCCTGATCAACACCTGCTCCCCTGTACTCATTAGCAACCTCACCCACCCGACTCTCAAAGCACACTTGGCTCTCGTAACCAGGAGCTCTGCATCTGTAGATTCAGCAACAGCAGATGGAAAATATTCAGAAAATAAATTGGATGGTTATGTTTCTATTGAACATGTGCAGACTTTGTTCTTGTCATCAGTCCCTAAAGAATACAGTATCACAACCATTTATGTAGCATCTGCATCGTATTACATATCATAAATAATCTAGTAATGGTCTAATGTCTACGGGAGGATGTGCATAGCTTATACGTAAGTACTACGCCATGTTATATCAGAGACTTGAGCATCCATGGATTTTGGCATTTCCGGGGACCCTAGAACTAATCCTCCATGGATACCAAGGGATGACAGTATACTCACTCAGGAAGGCTTCTCATTGGAGGAAGGGCCCGGTTCAGGACAGACAGGGACATCATCCCTGGACTACTGTCCATCCATCCACTCATCCATTGGCACGACCCTCTAGGACTGTCCCAATGACAGCTCTAGCAAGTGGATACAAGAAAAAAGATTGGCTCAAATGGTACAGCTTTTTGAGGTCTTGGAAGATGTTGCTCCAGTATGAGAATAGTGGGTCAGTTTTCTCCAGGATCCAGAAAGCATATCAGGCAGGCTTGGGGAGAGGAAAGGAGCACAGCCTTTCCAGCAGCCACACAGGCCTGCGGTAGGCTGGGGCTGGGGCTGGCCCTGTTTATCACTTGGGCCTCATGAGGGGAAAAGAAAGAACAGGGGGCAGAGAGGAGCATGGGGGCAGCTGGTTGCCTAAGGAGAAGGGTCTCAGGGAAGGGGTATTCGTTCGTTTTCACACTGCTATAAAGAAATACTTGAGACTAGGTAATTGATAAAGGAAAGAGGTTTAATTGACTCCCAGTTCAGGGAACTTACAACCATGGCAGAAGGCGAAGGGGAAGCAGGCACCTTCTCCACAAGGCAGCAGGAGGGAGTGAGTGGAGAACCAGGAAGTGCCCCACTTTCAAACCATCAGCTCTCCTGAGAACTCCCTCACCATCCGGGGAGCAGCAGGGGGGAAACTGTCCCCACATCCCATCCCCTCCCACCAGGTTCCTCCCTTGACACAGGAGGATTACAATTCCACATGAGATTTGGGTGGGGACACAGAGCCAAACCCGTGAGGGTCTCAGTGTATCTTGCAGCTCCCCTGGGGCTGAGGCTGAGTACAGATCTGCTGGCCCTGCTCTACAGCACGCGGGGAATCTGCCTGTGTGCCCCCATCTGCTCTTCCTGGGGATGGTGGCTGCTTCCTCAAGAGAAAGGTGGGTCTGCTCTTCTGCCCACCCCTCTCCAGGGCCTTTTGGAGCCCTGGCCACGACCTCTAGCTAGAGGAAGTCAGGAGCTCAAAGACTAGCTGGGGAGCCAGGGAAACACACATGGATTATAATTAGCAGCTCTGCAAGGCTGCAAGTGATCAAGGGCAGACTGTGGGGTAGAGGAAGGAGAGAAGACTCTGGGCTTTGTTAGGTGGAAGGGCTTTCTGCAGGAGGCCAGGGCAGAGAAGCCAGCCTTATGAGGCTTTGGGAGGACCTGAAGCTGGAGATGGGATTTAATGGCTAGAGAGAAAGAGGCAGCAGGCTTGTCATGTGGGCAAATCCATGCAAGCTTGTAGAGTAATTCACCAGGCGGAGAGCTGAGGAGAGCACCCTGTTATGTTCCCTTAGCCCTGGCCTCGCTGATCGAGAAGTGTGCCAAAGACAACAAGGACTGCAGCTCCTACGGCAGCTTCAGCGACGCAGTGCTGGAACTCTTCAAGCTCACCATAGGCCTGGGTGACCTGAACATCCAGCAGAACTCCAAGTATCCCATTCTCTTTCTGTTCCTGCTCATCACCTACGTCATCCTCACCTTCGTTCTGCTCCTCAACATGCTCATTGCTCTGATGGGCGAGACTGTGGAGAACGTCTCCAAGGAGAGTGAGCGTATCTGGCGCCTGCAGGTGAGTCTAGGTGGAGACCCCAGTGTGGGGGCCTCCATGCGACTCAGTTCAGCACATGGTCATTGACTACTGTCAGCACCAGTGAGTCTAAGGTGAGGCCTGAGAATCTGCACAGGCTCCTCAGTGTGTGGCCAGGTTTGAGGAGGCCTTAGCCCAGGTTCTTTGAGCGTAGAGTCTAGGAAGTGTGGCTGTGCAACAGCATGCATAGAAAACCTCAGGCTTCTGGGGGTGCTCTGCTCAGGGTTGACAGTGTGATGTGTGGATGTTGAAGTTTGGCCTTAGGTTGCATTAAGAGGAGTACAGTGTCTACGACAATGGAGGTGACAGCTCTGCTGTATTCCATCCTGGCCTGAACACTTCTTACGTGCTGAGGAAACCAATGCATAGGATGGGTCCAGAGGTGGTAACCAGGTTTGGGAGAGGACTGGAGACTGCCTCTTATGAAATGGTTGTTGGTGGCCGGGCATGGTGGCTCACCCCTGTATTCTTAGCACTTTGGAAGGCCGAAGTGGGTGGATCACCTGAGGTCAAGAGTTCGACACCAGCTTGGCCAACATGATGAAACCTCATCTCTACTAAAAATACAAAAACTAGCCAGGTGTGGTAGTACGTGCCTGTAATCCCAGCTACTGGGGAGGCTGAGGCAGGAGAATCGCTTGAACCCCGGAGGTGGAGGTTGCAGTGAGACGAGATCGTGCCATTGCACTCCAGCCTGGGTGACAGAGCAAAAACTCTGTCTCAAAAAAAAGAAAAAAAAAAGAAATGCTTATTGAAAAAGGTGAGCGTGCTTTGGATATCTGCAGAAGAACCTGTGAAAGAGGGAGCAGATCCCTTCTGTGGTCCGGAAGGTAGATGTACATGGGAATACTACAGGGAGAAAAGCTTTGATGTCACACATGGAAGTTTCTCACTATTAAGGCCCTCCTTTTTTTTTTTTTTTTTTTTTTTTGAGACAGGGTCTTGCTCTGTTGCCTAGGCTGGAGTGCAGTGGCACGATATCAGCTGACTGCAACCTCTGCCTCCCAGGCTCAAGCGATTCTCCCACCTCAGCCTCCCTAGTAGCTGGGATTACAGGCATGTGCCACCACTCCTGGGTCATTTTTGTATTTTTTGTAGAGATGCGGTTTCACCACGTTGCCCAGGCTGGTCTCTTACTCCTGAGCTCAAAGCGATTCTCCCGCCTCAGCCTCCCAAAGTGCTGGGATTACAGGAGTGAGCCACTGCGCCTGGCCAAGGCCCTCTTAATTGGTTTGTTGACACTGTTCAAGAGAGACTGGAAAAATTATGGCCAGGAAACTGCAGAGATTCCAAGCTGGGGAGGGGGTGGGACTAAATGATGTTTGAACAGTCTTCTGCCATGGGATTCCAGGACCCCAGCACTGTCAGATAGGAAGCTCCTGGGCTTTCAGAAATATTATTTATATCATGGAGTTTCGCTCTGTCACCCAGGCTGGAGTGCAATGATGGGATCTTGACTCACTGCAACCTCCAACCTCCAGGTTCAAGTGATTCTCCTGCCTCAGCCTCTTGAGTAGCTGGGATTATAGGCACCTGACACACGCCTAGCTAATTTTTGTGTTTTTAGTAGAGATGGGGTTTCGCCATGTTGGCCAGGCTGGTCTCGAACTCCTGACCTCAGGTGATCCACCCGCCTTGGCCTCCCAAAGTGCTGGGATTACAGGCAAGAGCCGTCACGCTTAGCCCTAATTTTTGTGTTTTTAGTAGAAATGGGGTTTCGCCATGTTGGCCAGGCTGGTCTCGAACTCCTGACCTCAGGTGATCCACCCACCTTGGCCTCCCAAAGTGCTAGGATTATAGGCGTGAGCCACTGTGCCCGGCCTGCTTTTTTGTCTTTGAATTCTGTAGATTAGCCAAACCCTTGCGATCTATGCATTAAGCATGAGGTGAGGGTGGAGTGGGCTCTCTGACAGTGTGTGTGCATTTGTGTGTGCTTGTGAGTGTGGATGCCTACTCCTTAGACTTGCTTATGTCCCCAGAGAGCCAGGACCATCTTGGAGTTTGAGAAAATGTTACCAGAATGGCTGAGGAGCAGATTCCGGATGGGAGAGCTGTGCAAAGTGGCCGAGGGAGATTTCCGACTGTGTTTGCGGTAACAAAGGGAGAAGGGCCCTGGGGCGGTGGTCTTTGGGGTGGGTAGAGAGGAGCAGGTCAGTGACAAGATGTTAGAGAAACAGTGCTGCCCCTTGCTCACCATAACCACAGCTACTGTCTCTTACAGTGGCCTCCTCAGAAGAAGGAATTTGCTTATGGGGTTGCAGGCCCTGGGATGGGGGTTCCTGAGCTTCAGAAGAGAAAGAGAAGGAGACTGCCAACAGTGGCTCCCCTCTCTGCATTTTTCTTTTTCTTTTTTTTTTTTTTTTTGAGACGGAGTTTTGCTCTTGTTGCCCGGGCGGGAGTGCAGTGGTGCGATCTTGGCTCATTGCAACCTCTGCTTCCCGGGTTCAAGTGATTCTCCTGCCTCAGCTTCCCAAGTAGCTGGGATTACAGGCATGCGCCACCACACCTGGCTAATTTTGTATTTTTAGTAGAGGCAGAATCTCACTATGTTGGTCAATCTGGTCTTGAACTCCTGACCTCAGGTGATCCACCCACCTCAGCCTCCCAAAGTGCTGGGATTACAGGCGTGAGCCGCCGCACCCAGCCCCTGTCTCTGCCTTTTTGGAGGTGCCTCCACGGTCTCTCTCTGTTCGCTATCTGGTTTAGGGAAGATCTGCCTGCTGGGTACTCCTTTTCCTGCTGTTTACCCTGTGTGAGTTCCTGTGACCCCGGGTGACTTGAGGCCCCTTTTGCCCCTGGCAGATGGAAAGTGACACGGCTACTTTGACAGATCTCTGGCTTTTGGATTTTTTTTTTTAAGTCCTTACATATCCTATGACCACCTTTTCGTTTTGTTTTTTTTTTTTTAAACGGAGTTCCAGGCTGGAGTGCAGTGGTGTGATCTCTGCTCACTGCAACCTCCACCTCCCTGGTTAAAGTGATTCTCATGCCTCAGCCTCCCCAGTAGCTGGGACTACAGGCACACGCCAGCACGCCTGGATAATTTTTGTATTTTTAGTAGAGACAGGGTTTCATCACCTTGGCCAGGCTGGTCTTGAACTCCTGGCCTCAAGTGATCCACCAACCCCCCGGCCTCCCAAAGTGCTCGGATTACAGGCGTAAGCCACGGTGCCCGGCCCCATGAACACCTTTTCTGGTAAGCCCACCTCCTCCTACCCTGACCCAACTGCCTGAGCCTACAGACCACCTTCTTTGAGTATGACCATACCTTAACCCACTTCTCTGACTGAAACCTCACCCCATGGAAAGCATCATTTCTGACTGCAATCATTACCCTAACAGACAGTTCTGATGTTGCCACCCTCACTCTAGAGATGTTCTCTGGATGTGAATTTAAGTCACATCAATGCCTATGGTTCTATTCTAACAACTCAGACGCCACCCACTCTTCTTGGGGCATAGACCCTGACCACAGGCTCTTTGTGCCTCCTCAACCCCTGTTACACTTGGAGTTTAATCTTCACACCCTTGTGGCCTGGGCCCTCCCTCTGTCTGTCCCCGCTTCCCCCGGGCTGTCACTAGTCAGGCGCAGCAGCTGGTGTCTGAAGTTGGACCCTTTACGCCTGTCTGGGCAACTTGAAGGATTTCCGAGTTCCCTACAGTGGAAGGAGAACTGATTCTCTGAGGCCTGGGGACATGGAGATGGGGATAGAGTTCGAACTCCAACAACTCTGGTCTGACCCCTCGGGTCAGGGGTGCTCCTAATCTCTAGGACAGACAGATGGGGAGCTGTGTAGACACCAGGACGTCCCAAACGCAGGGCTATTTGTTTGTACTCAGTGAGGCACTGGTGAAATAGTAAGAATGATGATCACACTTGCAGGATCAATGAAGTGAAGTGGACTGAATGGAAGACGCACGTCTCCTTCCTTAACGAAGACCCGGGGCCTGTAAGACGAACAGGTACTGTCGCTGTGAGGTGACATGGTGTCCGCTCCTGTCTCAGACCATGTAACCTTGGGCAGATCAAGCCTAAGGGTCCTGACTTTCACCATCTGTCAAATGGGAGGGTTGAATGGAAATGCTTCTTAGGTCTCTTCCAGCTCTGACTTTTAGAACCCTAGTTGGCACAACTTTTAAAATGGTGTAGCCCTAAGCCATAGAAACACATCATGCAGGCCGGGCGTGGTGGCTCACGCCTGTAATCCCAGCACTTTGGGAGGCTGAGTCGGGTGAATCACCTGAGGTCAGGAGTTTGAGACCAGCCTGGCCAACATGGTGAAACCCTGTCTCTACTAAAGATACAAAAATTAGCTGAACGTGGTGGCAGGTGCCTATAATCCCAGCTACTCGGGAGGCTGAGTCAGGAGAATTGCTTGAACCTGGGAGGTGGGGGTTGCAGTGAGCTGAGATCGCACCACTGCACTCCAGCCTGGGTGACAAAAGTGAAGCTCCATCTCAAAAAAAAAAAAAAAACGACAAGAAAAAAAAAGAAACACATTATGCAGAGTGATATATTTCTAAAATATATATTTTTTAAAAAGCAGATTTCAACAAAATCCAAGATTCTTCCAGGAACAACAGCAAAACCACTCTCAATGCATTTGAAGAAATAGAGGAGTTCCCAGAAACGTCGGTGTAGAAGCGGAACCCGGAGCTGGTGTGCGCGTGCGCTGTCTGGCGCTGCAGGCGGAGTCACCGACTCTGTGCAGAGAGGATTCCAGGGATGATGGAGTCCCGCTGTGCTGGCCTAGAAGCAGAGTGCACCCTCATGCTCAGTGCTCAGTGGGTGTCTGAACTGAGGGGCAGTTGTCAGTTTGTCTGAGTGGGAAACATCCTGGATTTTGTTACTTGGCAAAGAGTTGGTGTAAACCTACAGCCCGCAGCAGTCTGGAGCCTGGGAGCCTCCTGAAGTCCTGGGTGAAGCCTCTGGTTTTACCAATTGCAGGTCAGCTTGGCTGGGAGAGATGGGTGGCGGGGAAGGGGCAGGAGCCTTGAGGAGGAGGGAGAGGAGTCTTTCCTCCTCCAGCTTCCCCCTGTCAGCCCCAACCCCAGCCCACACATTGTACCATCTCTCCTGCTGTGACTGGGTTGCCTGAATTTGTGGGAGACCCTTGATTCCATCCCAGAGTGTGCGGGGGACGGAGGTAAGGCGGATATACTGGGGGAGGAGGGGAATGCGCTCTGGAGACACCCTTTTGGAACCCTTCAGGGAAAAGGAGACCATCCTTGGAGTGAACGTTTCCTGACACCCCAAGGTTCAAACTTTCTCAAGCTGAGAGATGTTTTTGGTAGCATAATTAACACAGGGTTTTAATTTTCAATATGGAAAAGACATTTCAGTTGAGAATGAAAATTACTACAATGAAGTATGTGATTTTAAAAGTGGAGACAGACTGGGGGCTTTGGGGCTGGATGTAAGTATTATATATTTGGCCTCAGGGTGCCCAGAGCAAGACAAAAAGCTTTTCTTCACACACACAAAAGTCTGCATGAGACAGCAAGTCCTGCTGGGCCGCTGCGATCTGGGTGAAAGGGCCTGGCTCTTTTGTTTGTCCTGGCCTCACAGTAGCCTCTGTGCTGGGATCGTGGCTTCAGCTGAAGCAGAAATAGCAGGTGCTCGATCGATACCATCTTAGCACTCAGCAGTTAGTTGCATACCTCAGTATGTCTTGGTGGGGGAATTTAACAAAATGCCTCAACTGCTTTGGTACGAAGTTTTTTTTTCTTTTAACTGTGAATTTTGAAGCTGAAGGGGAAGCTTGTGAGAGAGAAGCATCTGCCAAGACTTCGAGCTTATTTTTATGTCCTCATCCTCTGATGTTCTCCTTCTGAAATGACACGGAGTCAGTCTGGGGGGCAGAGGTGAAGTGGAGACGGAAGGATTTTCCAGGTGACCGGGGCCAAAACCACCAGAACATCCACTCTGCCGCCACTGTCTGGTGAAAGGATTCATGTAAAAATGTTCGAGGTGGAATTATAAAAATAGTAACCATAAGTGTTAATCTTAAATAGCAGAAATAGAAACTTGGCCTTCAGATAACATGGCGATTGATTAGTTCATCTGGCTTGAGGCAAACTGAGGAGTCCGGGCCTAGCAGTGCCCTCTGGGCCGGTTTCTCTGCCCTGGGCCACTCTGTGTGCCAGACTAGCTGGACAGATAGAGACTCTGTGCCCCTGATGGGGCTGGCTGGGGAGAGGTGGGCTGGGGTGTGTGAGGCTTCACCATCCACAGCAGCCCCTGCCCTCCCAGCTGACCCAGGGAGTAACCGCACGCTCTAAGCCACAGTGGTCGGGGCTGGGCGTGGACCGCTGGAGAAGAGAAGATTTGAGGGGGACTGTCCTAGAGGCAGGAGGAGCGGATGTGTTCCAGAATGGGCAGAACTAGGAAACTGAGAAAGATTTTGGCTCAATAGAATCCAGCAACTGCTCCACATGTTGGAGATGTGTAAGCAGAAGCTGGTCGAGCACTTAATGAGGAATGTTGTTGAAAATGGTCATTGGAAGAAGTTTAAGGTCTCTTTTAGCCTGGAGATTGTACAAATCAGCATTCCACATCTGGAGTTAGCGACCCGCATTAAGCCTGAACAGACATCTTGGTCTGAAAGGAAGTGGTTTGGATTCATGACGCCACGCTCTACACTATGGAGCTGGGAATTCCAGAATTGCTTTGACTTAGATATTAATGGAGAAAGTTATATCCATTCATGGATAAAGCCATATCTGTTACGGATAAAGCCATATCCAGAATTGCTTTGACTCAGATGTTAATGGATAAAGCCAATTATTGATTTCTATTTGCCTAACCTGCCAGCTTTTGTCCCAGTGGCGAATGGAGAGCCACATGGATGTTTGTCGTCTCCCACGTTTTGGTGATCTGCTGTCTGTGGGTCTGGATGGAATTTGTTGGCAAGACCGTTTTCTGTATTGGATAGTCTTCCCAACAGTGTCCACCCCAAAAGGCTTTCAGCCAAAAGGTCTGAGCCTAGGTAGGTTTACCAAGGGAAGCCATGAGTCAAGAAGCATCAGAGTGAAAAGGATCACTTCCTTTATTTTACCCGCAGGGGCTAATGCTCCGAGAGGAATGTGTACTTGGGCAAAGTCATGCAGGAAGGTCATATCAGAGCTGTGCAGGCTGGAGTGTCCTGATTCTTGGACCACAGATGTCTCCCTGAGCCATTATTTATTTATTTTTGAAAAGCACAGTTATTCCATCATTTTGAGTCTTTCTTTGTAGTTGGCTTATATTGGGGGGCAGGACTGTTTTCTCAGGTGTCTCATTTGGCAGTCAACATTGTCCCCTATGTTCCCTATGACTAGTTGAAAATTCAAGTGTGCCCATAGGGATGCACAAAACCACACCCACACCCCCCCCCCCACACACACACATACCCACACCCCATTGAACCCATGGGTCTATCAGGACATCTTAAAACTCCGTGTTGACATTTCAGTAATTTCAGGGGAAGGCGTTTTCCAGGGATGGGGTCTCCCAGGCTCAGATAGTGCCTTTGGCTGCAAATGCTCCTTTAGCTAAACTTTTCCTCAGGAAGAATTCATTATTCTAGACATGATGTGATATATCTGTTTGGAATAAAAGGTGCTTAACCTTCCTCCCTGGGATGTGGGAGAAGGTGCTGGAGGTTGTACTGTGAAGTCTTTAAGCTCTTAGAAGGCTCCAGCCTGAGAGAGCCCAGTATTATTGACATTCCTTTCCTTCCTCAAGGCCTGGTGACCTGTGACCTTTCGCTCTGGGCAGGGCCCAGGTAGATGGGCCGTCATCCGGGCCTGTAAGCCGTACTTGATTTCTGCATTGATTTACATTTTTTTACTGTGATCTTGGTTCTAAACACAGAATTGTCACTCCATTCTCCTTGAATGTGCCGGATCCTTGTAAATTCTCATTTACCTACTTGTTCTTAGTGTTGTGTGTGTGTGTGCGAAACTCTATGTTCAAGAAAGAAATCATACAAAGAGTAAGAACATGTTTGTGCCATTGAAGAAATGGTTTTTTGATTTCTAATAAATATTTATTTTGCCGTGTTATGGCCACGTTTTATCCTTGCCTTAGGTGTGCCAATGTGCAGACTGACTAGAAACCCTAGAGTGTTGTTAACAGGAGTGGGTAAAGGGAAGGCCAGTTTTTGGACCTGAAGCATTATCATTGGTTCCGGCTTAGGAACAGAGCCAGCAAGCCGTAAGACATGTCACCTTTGTACGTATTTGCATCTCAAAGCGCATTCACATCAGGTAGCCAGTTTGAGCCACTCAGCAGCTTTGGAAGCAGTTTGAGTAAAAGGAGACTCGGGGGTTGAAGCGATGTGCCCAGGGATTCACAGTCAGATAATGCCAGTGGTTCAGGCCATGAAAGCCCTCAAAGAGTGCTCTATCCGCTTCTGCACAGCAAAACAAACCACCATCAGAGTGAACAGGCAACCTACAGAATAGGAGAACATTTTTGCAATCTACCCATCTGACAAAGGTCTAATATCTAGAATTTACAAGTAACTTAAACATATTTATAAGAAAAAAACAACCCCATCAAAAAGTGGGCAAAGGATATGAACAGACACTTCTCAAAAGAAGACATTTACGTGGCCAACAAACATATGAAAAAAGCGCATCATCACTGGTCATTAGAGAAATGCAAATCAAAACCACAGTGAGATACCATCTCACGCCAGTCAGAATGGTGATTATTAAAAAGTCAGGAAACGATAGATGCTGGAGAGGCTGTGGAGAAACAGAAACACTTTTACACCGTTGGTGGGAATGCAAATTAGTTCAACCATTGCAGAAAACAATATGGTGATTCCTCAAAGATCCAGAAGCAGAAATACCATTTGACCCAGCAATCCCATTACTGAGTATGCACGCAAAGGAATGTAAATCATTCTCCTATAAAGACACATGCACACATGTTTATTGCAGCACTGTTTACAATAGCAAAGACATGGAACCAACCCAAATGCCCATCAATGAAAGACTGGATAAAGAAAATATGGTATATCTATACCATGGAATACTGCATAGCCATAAAAAGGAATGAGATCATGCCCTTTGCAGGAACATGGATGAAGCTGGAAGCCATCATCCTCAGCAACTAACACAGGAACAGAAAACCAAACACCACATGTTGTCACTCATAAGCGGAGTTGAACATTGAGAACATATGGACACAGAGAGGGGAACAACACACACCAGGGCCTGTTGGGGGGTAGGGGGTGAGGGGAGGGAACTTAGAGGATGGATCAATAGATGCAGCAAAGCACCATGGCACACGTATACCTATGTAACAAACCTGCATGTTCTGCACCCGTATCCCCCGCCTTTTCTTGGAAGAAATAAAAAAATAAGAGGGCTCTATCCATCATGGCTGTTGGCTGTCAAATTATTTTGAGTGAATAGAAACCCATGGTTCCACCTGGAGAACAGAAGGTATAAATCCCTCCTGTCCACCACACAGGATTTTCACGAGGAGGCACTGAGAGAATGGAAAGGAAAGAGCTGACGTTGTTACTATCATTATTACCGATAAGCCTAACTCATAGGTATATGCAGTTCTTCATTCCTTTGAGTTATTTCATAAGGATGGCTGTTCTCAACTTGAACAGCCAAGTCTTGAATGCTTGTCTTGATGGGTTGTGGAACTTGCAACCGATTTGTTAATAAGTGAAATACTGCATTTGGTGAATTATTTACTTAATTCAGATGATTCCCAGAATAACTTCCTTCACTGGGATGTATCTTGTTGAGTGGCAACAAAACAGGGATTGTACGTGATTCCCATCCTAGCTTAATAGGCGTTAGTCCAAAACCTAGGAATGTGCCATCCGTGGGGATGTTTTGGGTGGATGGGTAGAAAAAGGGTGGAAACCCTTGTCATAGGATATATTTCTGGGAAGGAGATGCCTAGGTCAATAGGTTTCAACATTTTTATGGTTCTTGATACTGTGAAAAATTACCTCCCCAAAGGATTCCATCAATGTGTTCAGCCTTTGAGATTGTATGCTACACTGTTTACAAAGCTCTTTTGGTCATGTTGGTTATTGTTTTGCAGGTTTGGTGAGTGTTGTATCCCAGTTTAACAGATAGGGAGATGGAGACTTGGAGACAGACGGAATGACATGTGAAGTTCACAATCCTTTTTCCTGGCTGGAGGATCCAGGTTCTCTGAAGCTTAGTTAGTCTAGTATCAAGAACTACCATTTTTCTCACTGCACCAGCACCCCCTCTGACAGTAACAGCAAAGTTCTGCAGAAAGGATTCAGTCCAACTCAAAAAATGTATCTCACCTGCTATGTGTGAAGATTTAGAACCAATTCAACAACAATTGAACATGAAGTACGGGCAATGACAGATGATACAAATATAAGTAAGACAGTTTCATCCATTTAAGATGGTGGTAGGAGGGGAGAGGGACGTGAATATTTATAAAGTTCCGTGCACTTTACATACATGTCTGATTTAATGTTTATAGCAACCCTTGTTACTGTCCAGCTGTTCTCTTTCTTTCATCGGTTTTCTGTTTTATTTTTTAAAACCATCATATTTTGTCATTTCAAAACCATCATACTTCTTAAACCTGTGACCCCACAACTTCCGTATCAATAGCTGTAGTTGGTTTTATCCCCTTTTTTACAGTGAAAATGGAAGCTGTAGGTTGGAAACACCTTCAACTTCGGACCACCAAACCTGTGAATTTATTTGCACCCACATTCCTAAGCTTTGGTTTCCTCCCCCTTCTCCCTCCTTTCCTCCTCCCTCCCTCCTCCCCTCTGTTCCTCCCTCTCTCCCTTCCTCCCTTCTCTCTCTCTCTCTCTCTTTCTCTCTTTCTGTCTTTCTGACAGAGTCTTGCCCTGTCGCTCAGGCTGGAGTGCAATGGCATGATCTCGGCTCACTGCAGCCTCCACCTCCCGGCTTCAAGCAATTCTCCTGCCTCAGCTTCATAAGTAGCTGGGACTACAGGCACCCGCCAGCACGCCTGGCTCATTTTTTGTATTTTTAGTAGAGATGGGGTTTCACCATGTTGGCCAGGCTGGTCTCAAACTCCTGACCTCAGGTGATCCACCTGCCTCGGCCTCCTGAAGTGCTGAGATTACAGGCGTGAGTCCCTGCGTGCAGCCCTGCCTTTCACTCAGAGCAAGAAAACTCCTGTCTAGGGACCTCTCTTTATGCCCTTGAGCTTTCTTATGTTTCAAGACTGTTAAAGTTATTCTTTCCCTTAATATGTAGTTTCTAAAAGTGAACTTTTTCTGTTAAACATTTAGTCTAACTGTAGGTAATGGGGCTTTAGTATTTTTTCCTCTTAATTATACTACATGAATCCCCTACAGACCTCAGTTTTTTGGTTGACTTTGTTTGCTAGTCAAGTTCCTGTTCTTTTTCTTGGCAGAATGGAGGAAACTTTAGTGCTGTTTTTGCTTTGATGGGATGTAAGCTTCTGGGCTGTGCCATTGACTTTGTGGTGTGTGTAGGGACCTTCCTGGAGTTTCACATTGTGCAACCCAAGCCTGATGGGGCAGCCCTGGGCGAAGTCCTCTCTGAGTGAGCCTGTCAATCACTGGCTTGGTAGGTGTTCAGGAACTGTCTGCCAAGTACTAGACTGGGGTTTTTGGTGTGTCTGCTTTGGGAACAGACATACAAAGGTCTCTACAGGTAGATTACAAGCCCCTTGAAGGCAGTATGTGTGGGAAGTATAGAGATATTAGAAAAGCAGCCAGGCACGGTGGCTCACGCCTGCAATCCCAGCACTTTGGGAGGCCGAGGTGGGCGGATCACCTGAGGCCAGGAGTTCGAGACCAGCCTGACCAATATGATGAAACCCTATCTCTACTAAAAATACAAAAATTAGCCAGCCTTGCTGGCGCATGCCTGTAATCTCAACTACCCAGGAAGCTGAGGCAGGAGAATCGCTGGAACCCGGGAGGCAGAGGCTGCAGTGAGCCGAGATCATACCACTGTACTGCAGCCTGGGTGACAGAGTAAGACTCCGTCTCAAAAAAAAAAAAAAAAAAAATCAAAAAACCCAAAAAACAAACAAAAACTCTAAGCAGCTATTTACCTTCAGACTCTGTTTTTGTCAGATATGCAAATACAGACCTTTCAGACGCTCCTTGGTCCTGCTGCCCTGGAACATCCGTGACCTGTATAGGCTTCTCTCCCAGCGTCGGCCCTGGTCACCCCCATGGGACTCTCAGGCTTCAGGGTTTCCCCAGCTGCCACTTTTCATTTGCTCCTCCTATCAGAGCATTGACTGTACGTGGTTCACCATTCCCACCCTCTGTGGTCTCCAGTGGCTATCTTGGGGTCACCCTTGTGAGGGAAGTGACAACTTATGCTTCCACAGAAGCCCTTCCAGATAGCTTTACACTCAGCAGAGCAACTCTCATTTATCCAGCAAAATGCATGGAGCTCCTTCTATGCGTTAAGTGCTGTGGGTACGACAAAGAATAAGACAAATGCTATCCCTGCTCTCCTGGAGCTTTTGCAGTTTAATCAAAGAGACCGACAATGACTTCCCCTGCCCCAGTGTCATAAAGCATTATGGTTGCAATTTGGGTAAATGCCAGTCTAGTACTGTCAATGAGCTTGTATAACAGAGTGGCCTAACCTAGCCTGAGTCATGTTTAACGGTAAGTATCATTTAGCTAATAGAAGTGTGGAGATGGGGAAGGGTTTCAGTAAGTGGGAAAAATGTGGGTAAAGGTGGTAGGGAACTTTGTGCATTTGAGGACTGGAGAAGTCTTATGTGGCCAAATTGCTGGGAGCAAGGGCCCAAGTGACATGAAATAAGGCTAGAGGAGTGGGCAGAGGCCAGTGCATGTAGGACTTGGACAGCCGTGGTGAGGCTTTGAGATCTCATAGCAAGGATAAGAAGCCACCAAAGGATTTTAAACAGGGGAATTGTTGAGTGTGAACATTTCCTTGTTTTAGCCTGCTGTGGTGGCTCACGCCTGTAATCCCAGCACTCTGGGAGGCCGAGGCAGGCGGATTATCTGAGGTCGGGGGTTCGAGACCAGCCTGATCAACATGGAGAAACCCCATCTCTACTAAAAAAAATACAAAATTAGCTGGGTGAGGTGGTGCATGTCTATAATCCCAGCTACTCAAGAGGCTGAGGTAGGAGAATCACCGGAACCCAGGAGGCAGAGGTTGCGGTGAGCCGAGATCATGCCATTGCATTCCAGCCTGGGCAACAAGAGCGAAACTCCATCTCAAAAAAAAAAAAAAAAAGAAAGAAAATTTCCCTTTTTTTTTTCCCGTGGATTTGCAGACTTAAATGTGTGTTTTTTCCTTCCACTGTCCTTTGGGACATAGTAACAGTCTGGAGGGTGTAGAATGAAGTGTTTCACTTGGAAGTGATGGGGACAATTCTCAGGAGGTGCAGGAGGTGACTGGGAAGGAAGATAAAAAGAAGGCAGGCCCATTGGTGGAAGATGAAGATGTTTCAATAGAGAAGGGATGTTTGAGCATGCTCGTTTATTCAACCATTGGTCACTTTCTAGATTGTAGACATCAAAAAAGACACTGCTAATGCCCTCAAGATGGGATAGAAAGAGGGGCAAAGTGGCAACGAAGTCAGGTAGACGAAGACCATGTTGGCTATGAAATGAAAGTTGGGTTGCAGTTTGAAGGAGAAACAGGCATTATTAGCAGTCTGAGGTGGGGTGGGAGGTGGAGGACAGTGGGGGAGAATTCTGGTTACCGGAGTCAGTCTAGGTGAAGGCCTAGAGGAATAAACGGCGGGAAGGACACCCGAGCGGAGACGTCCCAAAGGGAGATGAGTGCAGGGAGGCGTCGGGGAGGGAGGGCAGATCAGGAAGGGCCTTCCGTGCTAGGAATTTGAACTTCAATGATTTATTAAGTGTATATTCTGTGCTAGGCACTGAGCTAAGTGCTTATATGTCTTAGCCCACTTGATCCTCACAGTAACCCCATGAAAGGGGCACTATTATTATGATCATTCCCATTTTATAAATGAGAAAAAATGCAAATGTAGATTGTTAGAAATAATCAAAATAAAACTCAAAGTGGCAAAAACCACACAGCAATGTTATAGATTAAAAAAAAAAAAAAAAAACATGCATCTAATTAGAAACTCTAAAGACTGTAAAAGGGAAAATTAGACTTGATAGGAATAATCAACCCCGAAACCAACTGAAGCCACAGTGAGATAAATTGTACGTTGTAAATTTTACAAATAACTAAAATTTGAGGGAAGAATAAAGTATTCTTGCCAAAATTTACACCTGGAAAAAGCTGACCTAGAAAAATTGGACTCAGAAATAAAACACAATGGAACATTCACAGCGGGAGAAGGAAGCTTGGCAAAACTTAGGTACAAAAGCTGATAAATCACATTTTTACTACAGAATTCAGAAGGAAGAGAGTTTATTCTAATGCAAATAATTTTGGTGAAGTACAAAAATAGAAAAAAATGCTGAAAAATTTAGAAAGAATATGTGCTTTCCAGAACAGTGAATATGAAGTAAAATTGGCTTAGTGGGGTTCAATTTGGAAGAATGAAAATGTATAAATATATAATATTTATTTATTTATTCATTCCAGATAATGTTAGTGTTTTTGGTAAATACATTTGAAACTATGATTATGGATTCATTGGGGGTACAGATCATGGAATAAAAACACTATTGGCTGCTGTGGCCTAAGAGGATGGCAGGGAGGGCCCTGGTAGGGCTGGAGAGGGAGGGGGTGGCATCCAGCAGAAGGTCCTTTGAGGAGAAGAATCATGGGAGGCAAGGGATTTGGGCATTTAGGACGTGGCAGGACTTCTTGAAAGACTGTATTTGCAAACTATAGCTGTGGGTCACATTTCTATGTGTGTCCAGTGCCCTGTTGTTGACTTTCACCACCTCTGCTGGCAACAGCTGGAGCCCAAAGACCTCCTCACACCTTGCCTGGGAATAAGGGTGGGCATATTCTTTCAAAATGAGAAGTGACAGCTGTGAAGAATAGGCCTCTTCCAAATTTTCCATGTTGGGAAGAAACATTAGCTCCTCAGGGGGTGCATGAGGTGTCTGAAGGAGGCTCTCTGCTCCATGAGGTCAGTGCAGAGCAGTGGGCATGCCACAGTAGCAATGCTGTGTGGGTTACTGTCTGTTTGTGGACAAAGGGCCGCTCAGTTTCTTAATATAGTCATATGTCATCTTTACCATTAAGCCCTCATTTCTCTTTCATATTTCATCTACAAAACAGCACTTAAAAGTCTCCTCTGGATTTCGCAACGAATGCTGAAGTTTATAGACTGTACACTTAGTATATTGCTATTAACCCAAATATAAAAATTGGAAAAATAGCAAGCCTGCACAACTTGTTTCTACTAGCACTTATACATTACAGGCATACCTCAGAGATATTTCAGCCTTGGCTCCAGACCACCACAATAAAACAAATATTATGACAGATGAGCCACACACATTTTTTGATTTTCCAGTACATGTAAGTTATGCTCACACTATACGTAGTATGTTAAATGTGTAATAGCATTATGTCTAAAACATGTACATTCCTTCATTAAAAATGCTTTATTGCTAAAAAAGCTAACCATCATTTGAACTTTAAGCAATTCATGATCTTTTTGCTGGTGGAGGGTCTTGCCTTGATGACGGCTGCCTGATCAGGGTGGTGGGCACTGAGGGTTGGGATGGCTGTGACAATTTCTTAAAATAAAACAATGAAGTTCGCTGCATTGATTGACCCTTTCATGAACCATTTCTCTGTAGCATGAAATGCTGTTTAATAACATTTTACTCACAGTAGAACTCATTTTTTTTTTTTTTTTTGAGATGGAGGCTCGCTCTGTCCACCAGGCTGGAGTGCAGTGGCGCAGTCTTGGCTCACTGCAACCTCTGCCTCCTGGGTTCAAGTGATTCTCCTGCCTCAGCCTCACAAGTAGCTGGGACTACAGGCACGTGCCACCATGCTCGGCTAATATGTTTGTATTGTTATTAGAGAGGGGGTTTCACCATGTTGGCCAGGTTGGTCTCGAACCCCTGGCCTCAGGTGATCTGTCTGCCTTGGCCTCCCAAAGTGCTGGGATGACAGGCATGAGTCACTTCGCCCAGCCGAACTCATTTCAAAATAGGAGTCAATCCTCTCAAACCCTGCTGCTGCTTTATCAACTACGTTTATGTAATATTCTAAATCCTTTGTCATTTCAACAATGTTCACAGCATCTGCAACAAGAGTAGATTCCATCCAAGTAACTACTTTTTTGCTCATTTATAAGAAGCAACTCCTCATCCATTCAAGTGTGATCATGAGATTGCAGCAATTCAGTTACATCTTCAGGCTCCACTTCTCATTCTCTTGCTGTCATATCTGTATGACTTCCTTTACTCAAGTCTCGAACTCCTCAGAGTCATCCAAGAGGGTTGGAATTCACTTTTTCCAAACTCCTGTTAATGTTGACATTTTGATCTCCCCCCACGGATCCTGAATGTTCCTAATGGCATCTAGAATGCTGAATCCTTTCCAGAAGGTTTTCTGTTTACTTTGCCCAGCTCCATCAGAGGAATCACTGTCTATGGCAGCTATAGCCTTATGAAATGTTTTTTTCTTCCTTTCTTTTTTTTCTTTTTTCTCCCCTCCCCCAGCCTGGAATGTATTTCTTAAATAGTTAGATTTGAAAGTCACAATGATGCCTTGATCCGTGGGCTTCGGCTGGATGTCATGTTAGCAGGCACGAAAACAACGCTAATCTCTTTGCACATCTCCAGCAGAGCTCTTGGGTAACATGGTGTATTGTCAGTCAGCAGTAATATTTTGAAAGGAATTTTTTTTTTCCCCAAGCAGTAGGTCTCAACAGTGGGCTTAAAATATACAGTAAACCATGCCGCAAACAGATGTGCTGCCAGCGAGGCTTTGTTGTTCCATTTATAGAGCTCAGACAGAGCAGGTTTAGCATCAGTCTTCAGAATCCTAGGATTTTTGGGCTGGGCACAGTGGCTCACGCCTGTAATCCCAGCACTTTGGGAGGCCGAGGCAGGCAGATCACGAAGTCAGGAGATTGAGACCATCCTGGCTAACACAGTGAAACCCATCTCTACTAAAAAAAAATACAAAAAATTAGCCGGGCGTGGTGGCAGGCGCCTGTAGTCCCAGCTAGTTGGGAGGTTGAGGCAGGAGAATGGCGTGAACCCGGGAGGTGGAGCTTGCAGTGAGCCGAGATCGTGCCACTGCACTCCAGCCTGGATGACAGAGCGAGACTCCATCTCAAAAATAAAAAAAAAAAAAAGTAACCAGAGTTCTAGGATTTTTGAAACAGTTAATGAGCTTTGGCTTTAACTGAAAGTCACCAGCTATATTAGCTCTTAAGAGAGTCAGCCTGTCCTTCGAAGCTTTGAAGCTAGGCATTCATTTCTCCTCTCTAGCTAGGAAAGTCCAAGATAGCATCTTCTTCCGATAGAAGGCTGTTTCAACTACACTGAAGATCTGTTGTTTAGTGTATCTGTATTCGTCAATGATTTTAGCTACATCTTCTGGATAACTTGCTACAGCTTCCACATCAGCAACTTGCTGGTTCACTTTCCACTTGTAGGTTTTGGAGCTGTCTTCTTTCCTTAAACCTTGTGAACCAACCTCTGCCAGCTTCCTGCTGCTTCCTCACCTCTCTTAGCCTTCACAGAATTGAAGAGTTAGGGCCTTGCTCTGGGTCATGCTTTGGTTTAATGTTGTGGCTGGTTTGATCTTCTATCCAGACCACTAAAACTATCTCCATATCAGCAATAAGGTTGTTTTGCTTTCATATCATTTGTGTGTGTGCACTGAAGTAGAATTTTTAATTTTCTTCAAGATCCTTTTCTTTGAATTCACAACTTGGCTAACTGGTGCAAGAGGCCTAGCTTTCAGCCTGTCTCAGCTTTTGACATGCCTTCCTTACTAAGCTTAATTTCTAGAATTATGACCCTTTCTTTCACTTGAACACATAGAGGCTGCTGTAGACTTATTAATTATTCTGTCTCAAGGAATAGGGAGGCCAGAGGACAGGGAGAGAGACAGGGAAATGGCCGGTCAGTAGAGCAGTTAGAACACACACAACATTCACGAAGTTCACAGTCTCACATGGGCACGATTCATGGTGCCCCCAAAACACTTAACAACAGTAACATCAAAGGCCACTGATCACAGATCACCATAGCAGATATAATACATCATAAAAAAGCTTGAAATATTATCAAAGAGTGACACAGAGACAAGGAGTGAGCACGTGCTGTTGGAAACATGGCACTTAGACTTTCTAGACACAGGGTTGCCAAAAACCTTCAATTTGTAAAAAAAAATACAGTATCTGTGAAGTGCAATAAAGCAAAGCACAATAAAACAAATAACTTTATATATATCTATTTCAATTTTATATTCTGAATACAAAGGCTGTTTATTAAGAATGTTGAGCTACCCAAGTATAATGTATAATAAGCTATACAGAAATAGCAAACACTTCTTTGAATAAGCTACCTACATAAAATATGATATCTTTAAGATATATTAATTAATTTAAGAAATTTGCTTAGATGCCTACCGAGTAAGGCACTGTGCTAGGAGCTATGTATGCAGTTGAATAAGGCACAACCCTGCTCTTAAGGAGCTTACAACTAGCAGAATTTGTAAGACACTGTATAAGATGTGAGCTACAAGTGATTTCTAATGTGAAGAGCAGCGAATACTTTTTGCATTGAGCGTCAGTTTAGTTGTCTTTGCAAAAGCTTCTTTCTTTTCGTAATACGCGGCCTCATTCACAAACACGGGGTACACAGTACAGTCTCCGCCCAGGGGGATCGTCTTCCCATCAAGAGTTAAAAACACGGGATCCCCAGGATGCAGTGGTTTCCAGTCTTGATCCTCTCAGGAACAATCAAAATAAATATATTATATTTGGTTTTTCTCCTCTAAAAATGTATGTGAGACTCTAGACAACTAACAAATTACAGTATTCTGTTGTTTTAAAAGAGATACTTGAGCGAGGCATCGAGATGCAGGCAAGTGATCTGACTGCACTGAAATTGGGTCATGAATTTTGGCAGTAGTTTTAAGAGTTCCCCTTTGCATTTGTATAATTGAAACATGTAATTAACATTTGCTTCAGCCAGGTGCAGTGGCTCCTTGCCTATAATCCCAGCACTTGGGGAGGCCGACGTGGGCGAATTGCTTGAGCCTAGGAGTTCCAGACCAGCCTAGGCAACACAGAGATCCTATCTCTAGAAAAAATACGAAAAATTAGCTGGGTGTGGTGGTGCATGCCTGTAGTCCCAGATACTCAGGAGGCTGAGGTGGGAGGATTGCTCAAGCCCCCAGAGGTTGAGGCTACAGTGAGCTGTGTTCACACCACTGCACTCCAGCCTGGGTGACAGAGCAAAACCCTGTCTCTAAAAAAAAAAAAAAAAAAGAGTTTGCTTCAATACCAGGTTTACCTTGAATGTAGCCAAAGAAATTTATAATATTAAAAGGCAAAACTAAATGCATGTCTACCTAAGTGCATAGTCTGCCTGTTGCCAGCTCAAGTTAAATTCTGTTCAGCAAAATTTAGGAAATATCCATTAGGAGTCTTCTGTGTGCAAGACATTCTACTGCTGGGAAACATAAAAATGAGCCATGTTGTACCTGCATACAAGGAGATTCTATTCTGACGGGGATTGGTGAGAGAAGGTGGTGCTGGGCTGGGGAGAGTCTGGGACAAGGTGAGTGTATTCCAAATGTGCTCCTACATTAGGGTAACAACTGAGTTATCTGAAGGGTCCTGCACCAGGGGTTTGGACCTTTGAGCCCTCAAGCACCATAGCTGTCACACCACAGGAATCCCAGAACAGTTCTTCTCAAACTTTGAGGTGCTTGTAAATCATCTGGGGATTTTGTTAAGATGAAGATTCTGATTCTGTAGGTTGGAGGTGGGGGCCTGGGATTCTGCATTTCTAACATTTCCCAGCAGCATCTGTATCACCCAGGAGCTTGTCAGAAAAGCAGGATTTCATTATGCGCAATAGACCTACCAAATCAAAATCTTCATGTTAACAGGTCCCGACGTTCACATGCGCAACATTAATGTTTGAGAAGTGCCGCATCACAGCAGTTTTCTCCATCCTGGTGGCGCATTATGATCACTTGGGATGTTAAATACATATATACAGGTAGAGGGGCTGGCCCATTTCAGATATCAAATCAGAATCTGAGAGGAGGGCCTAGGCATCATTATTTTTAAATTTTATTTTAAAATTTACAAACAGTGAAATTCACTCATGTTTGTGTACAGTTCTATGAGTTCTGACTTGCAGAGCATAGAGTCATATAACCTGCAACCATGCGATCAGGATACGTACTTCTTTCACCCATCTCCTCGAATCCCTCATGCTACCCATTTATAGTTCACTGTTTTCTGTGTTTATTGTATTTAGGCCCCAGATGATTTACAGGGTGGCTCGGCTGAGAACTATTTCTCTGAACCGGTGGTTTTCAGGCAGAGACTTGCCCCAGAATCACTAAAGGAACCTCTTCAACACACGTCTGGCTAGCCCCACCTGCGGAGATTCCGATGTCGTGCAGTGCTATCCAGAC
Organism: Symphalangus syndactylus; assembly: GCF_028878055.3. Classification (NCBI taxonomy): domain Eukaryota; kingdom Metazoa; phylum Chordata; class Mammalia; order Primates; family Hylobatidae; genus Symphalangus; species Symphalangus syndactylus. Next base: position 67,287,596 of record NC_072442.2, on the reverse strand, counting down.
CTGAGCCACATAAAAATCACCTGGTGAACTCAATTGATTCCCTGTCTACACCCTGATGAATTAGATCAGAGCCTCTGGGAATAGGACTCAGGAATCAGCATTTTTTTTTTTTTAGACTTCTCAGCGCTGTCCCGGCTGGAGTGCAGTGGCACAATCTCGGCTCAGCGCAACCTTTGCCTCCCAAGTTCAAGTGATTTTCCTGCCTCAGGCTCCCGAGTAGCTGGGTCTACAGGCACCCACCACCACGCCTGGCTAATTTTTTGTATTTTTGATAGGGACAGGGTTTCACCATGTTAGCCAGGATGGTCTCGATCTCCTGACCTCATGATCCGCCTGCCTCGGCCTCCCAAAGTGCTGGGATTACAGGCATGAGCCACCGCTCCTGGCCAGTAATCAGCATTTTTAAAAAGCTCCCCATAATTGTCACGTGGCTCAAGTTTGAGAAGCGCTACTTTAGTAGTTTGTGGTGGGTTCTAGGCACTGGGAGGGGGTCCCTTACGTGATTCCAATTAGCATCCCTTAGTAAGAACTATCACTCTTAGGACAAAATCTAGACTCATAACTGGGTCCCGGACTGTGTGTTTTCTCCAGGCTCTACTGTCCTCTGCTCACTGCTCCTCTCCAGGGACATGGGTCTTCTTGCTGTTCCTCAAATGCTCCAAGTTTGTTCCAGCCTCAGGACCTTTCACTTGCCTTCCACATGGCTGGCTTCTCATCTCCTAGGTTCCAATTTCAGTGCCACCATCTCTGAGATGGCACTTTGTGACCACTCCATCTAATTGGAACCCTTTGTTATACCCTCTGCTATATTATTTTGTGTATTTCTTTTACAGCACTTATTACAGTTTGAAATGATTTGGTTTACATATTGTTTACTTATTCATGGTCAGTTCTCCTCACCCATTGGGATGGAAGCTCCATGAGGAACATTCCCTATCTTGAATCTCAGGGCCCAGAATGAGCTTAGTTGTCATTCAAAAATATTTGTTGGAAGAATTAACCAATCAATCCCTCCTGTAGAATACTGAACCATTCCTTATTGTCTGTCAAATCAAAACCATCCTTCCTAACTTTCAAGACCTACCACTAGCCCAGTTTGCTACTGACCTCATCCATCTCACTTCTCCGCCTGTCTGGGATTATTTTTGTACTCCTCAAGAGCATCCTAAAACCTGAAAAATCCTGTTTTAGCCTGCCATGACATCATCACCTTGGCCTCTGTTTCTTGTACTTGATATTTTTGTCACCAATAGTGCTTTCTTCCTTTCTCTCCCCCAGTCTTTACCTTTCCTTTAAAACATTGCCTAAGGCCGGGTGTGGTGGCTCACGCCTGTAATCCCAGCACTTTGGGAGGCCAAGGTGGGCGGATCACGAGGTCAGGAGATAGAGACCATCCTGGTCAACATGGTGAAACCCTGTCTCCACTAAAAATACAAAAATTAGCTGGGCGTGGTGACGTGAGCCTGTAATCCCAGCTACTCGGGAGGCTGAGGCAGGAGAATTGCTTGAACCTGGGAGGCAGAGCTTGCAGCGAGCCGAGATGGTGCCACTGCACTCCAGCCTGGGCGACAGAGCGAGACTCCGTCTCAAAAAAAACAAAAACAAAAACAAAAACCAACACTGCCTAAGGCTCCTTCTTCAGGTTTCCACCTGGGTCCCATTAAGCCACAAAGCAGGATTTGCTTCACTCCTCTGTATTACTGGGCAGGCCACTTCATTCCGTTGCAAGTCTGAATGACTATTAGAGTCACTAAACAGGGATAGGAACTGGATCAATCAGTGTTTTTCGATCCTGATTATCCAAGCCAAAAAGATCAGAGTATCTCAGAGTGGAGTCCTGCCATTGCTATTATTATGTTTTTTAAAAGCTCTCTAGGTAAAGGTTAGTCGGGGTTGAAAGCCCCGGACTAGATAATCCACCAGTTCTCTTCCATCTCTGAGGTCTGAGAGTATGCAGGCCATTCGCGCTGGGGAATGGATACTTTGGCTTTGGAAATCTGTTCTTCTCTCCTTTTCCCTTTGCCTTTTCCAGATTTAAACCTCCTACATTCTCTCAAGAGCCTTTTTTCTTTTCCTTCTTCACTATGTCATTATTGATAAAACTAGGCGAGGAGTAGATTCTGGGTGTTCTGAGGAGAGTCAGGGACTAGTGGCAGAAGAAAGAGGTTCCAACTGTTTTTCTCTAACTTATTCTGTCACAGGGAGGTAGCAAGCAATGTGGCCAATTTGAAAGAGCACTAACTCTGGATCTGTCATTGATAGCTACATGGCTATGGGAAGGATCTAACTTCCGGCCCTGTATTTCCTTATGTTAAAATAGACATCATAATTCCCACCTGCTGAATGTGGGTAGGAATTTCACTTTCTCTAAGCAGCCTTGGCTGACCACTCCTCTCCCACCTCATTATTCTGTCATCACATCTGGCTATCTTCATTTCTAGACTAAAGTTAGACTTTTGTGTACCTACACTATAAATTCCATTGAGCGTGTAGGCCATACTTACTGATGTGTCTACACAGCCAGCACAGGTTACACTGAATAAGTATTGAGCGACTGTCCGAACATCTTCCCTATCTACACTCAGTGTCTTTTGAGAGCATCAAATGGGCGAATGTACGCAAAGTGCTGTATGAGCTGTAAACTTCTATTCAAAGGTACAGCATTATTATCTTCAACACTTTAAAGAAAGAACAAATGTTACCTGCAGATTAGGATGGATGATAGCAGCAATTTCTCCATTTTCATCCCTGGGATAATCAACTTTCTCTATAATTTTATAGACCTCGATGGCACAGGGAGGAAATTCTTTTCCTATGACAAAAACAATATGTATCAATGGCAACTAAAAACATCTCTGGGCCGGGCGTGGTGGCTCATGCCTGTCATCCCAGCACTTTGGGAGGCCAAGTTGGGTGGATCACCTAAGGTCAGGAGTTCGAGACCAGCCTGGCCAACATGGTGAAACCCCATCTCCACTAAAAATACCCAGGTTGGGATTATCCTAGCTACTTGGGAGGCTGAGGCAGGAGAATCTCTTGAACCTGGGAGGTGGAGGTTGCAGTGAGCCATTGCACTCCAACCTGGGCAACAAGAGTGAAACTCTGTCTCAAAAAAAAAAAAAAAAAATCTAGAAAAAGGGAAGTTGACAATGTAAGAAAGAAACAATAATAACAACAACAACAATAACAAAATGAAGAGCGATGGGGAGAACAGATAACGTTTAGTTAAGGATGTTCATAAACAGCACGAGGCCAAAAGATGTCCTTGAATGATTCCTATCAGCACTCTGTCCACAAACATGCCAACGGACAGAGGTAGAAAACAGAACTGAAAAAGCCAGTTTGGGAGAAAAAGAATCTAGGTTTGGGGGTCAGGAGACCTGGGCTCTAATCCCGTGGCTATGCGGCCTTGAACAAGATGCTGAACTTCTTTTTTTTTTTTGAGACAGAATCTCGCTGTTGCCCAGGCTGGAGTGCAGTGGCGCAATCTCGGATCACTGCAAGCTCCGCCTCCCGGGTTCACGCCATTCTCCTGCCTCAGCCTCCCGAGTAGCTGGGACTACAGGTGCCCGCCACCGCGCCCAGCTAATTTTTTGTATTTTTAGTAGAGACGGGGTTTCACCGTGGTCTCGATCTCCTGACCTCGTGATCCACCCGCCTCGGCCTCCCAAAGTGCTGGGATTACAGGCGTGAGCCACTGCGCCCGGCCAATGCTGAACTTCTTGAGGCTCGCTTTCTTGACCTGTCAAATGAAGGTATTGGATTAGCTTATCTTGGAGGACCCTTCCAGCTATGATGTTTTATGACTGAATATTTTCAGGAGGAGTTCCAGCAACTTAGGTGACTTCAGTATCGTGCTCTTTTTCTTTTCTTTTTTTTGAGATGGAACCTCGCTCTTTCACCCAGGCTGGAGTGCAGTGGCACGATCTCGGCTCACTGCAACCTCCACCTCCTGGGTTCAAGCGATTCTCCTGCCTCAGCCTCCTGAGTAGCTGGGACTATGGGCATGCACCACCATGCCTGGCTAATTTTTGTATTTTTAGAAGAGATGGGGTTTCATCATGTTGGCCAGGATGGTCGCGATTTCTTGACCTTATGATCCGCCCACCTCGGCATCCCCAAGTGCTGGGATTACAGGCATGAGCCACCATGCCCGGGCCTCTTTTTTTAACTAACTACATTAGACACTTGGACAGCTCCTGAGTAATGAGATCTTGCGATGCAGGCAGCCTGCCAGTGGTGGAGACCAACTTCCAAAGATGCAGCAACCTCAACCCAGTTCCCAGAAACTTGGAAAAGGAGTAGTTTATGTATATACCAGGCTATCTCTGAGCAGACAGGATGAACTTTTGGTCCAACGTAGGGCCCACGGTGTGTTATGGTCACAACTCAAAGGAAAGCCTTCCTTTGCTTTTAGAGCAGAGTTAGAATGGGTATACCCAGTGATCACTTCTGTGTCAGTTAGCTTCTGCTGCATAACATACTACCCCAGAATTTAGTGGCTTCAAACAACCACCTCCTAATTTAGTTCATGATTCTGTGGGTTGGTTGAAAAGTTTCTTCCGTCTACACTGGCTTTGTGGATTCTTGATTGTTTTGCTCCTGCCTTTGTGGTAAGCTGACAGCTCACCTAGAGGCTGGATCCTATGGGATAGCCTCACTCTTATGTCTGTCAGCTGGAGTTGCATGACTGTCTGTTAGGGTGCCTGAGTTTTCCACCTCAAAGTCTTTCATTATCCAGCAGGCCAATGTGGGCTGTTGCACATAATGGTACATGTACAGGGTTTGCAAGAGCAGGAAGAGAGCAAGCTCCAATGTGTAAGTGCTTTTCAAGCCTCTTCTATGGCACAAAACAAGTCACATGGGCAATCCAGCTATTCCAGAAGTGGAAAAATAGACTCTATCTCTGAACAGAAGGATATGAAACATCCACTGCCAGGATGTGGACACGGGAAAGGGAAGAATTAAAATCTATCACACCTTCCAAGATGAAGATGGGAACTTAACCAGATCTCATTTCTTTAAACCAAAAAGTTGGATAGGAATAAAGTAAAAACTGATAGAACACAAAGGAGTATGTTTTTGCTATTTACAGTTGGAAGGAGTCTTGAAAACCTAACTTCCATCTCTGTTTGAGTATTCTCCGTATTGTTCTGGCCATCTTACAGATGCAGAAGATGACTTCTTACAGCCTCACAAAGTGCGGCCCGTTTCATTGCTGCTCAGCTTTGTTAATAAGAAATTTCTGTCTCGCCAGGTGCAATGGCACAGGCCTGTAACCCCAATGCTTTGGGAAGCCGAGGCAGGTAGATTGTTTGAGCTCAGAAGTTCAAGACCAGCCTGGGCAACGTGGCAAAACCCTGTCTCTACAAAAACCACAAAAATTAGCCGGGTGTGGTGGTGCACACCTGTGGTCCCAGCAACTCAGGAAGCTGGGTGGGAGGATTGCTTGAGCCCAACCAGTGAGCTGTGACTGCACCACTGCACTCCAGCCTGGGCAACAGAGTGAGACCCTGTCTCAAAAAAAAAAAAAAAAAAAAAAGAAAAGAAAAGAAAAAAAATTCTGTCTCTAGGTAACTTTATCTCATTGATTCTGTTCTGCCCTCTGGGTCACAGAAAATATGTCGAATTTCTTTCCAATGTAGACTTCTTTCTTTCTTTTCTTTTCTTTTTTTTTTTTTTTTTTTTTGAGACAGTCTCACTCTGTCACCAAGGCTGGAGTGCAGTGGCGTGAACTCGGCTCACTGCAACCTCCGCCTCCTTGGTTCAAGTGATTCTCATGCCTCAGCCTTCGGAGTACCTGGAATTATGGGCGCATGCCACCATACCCAGCTAATTTTTGCATTTTTAGTAGAGACGTGGTTTCCCCATGTTGCCCAGACTGGTCTTGAACTCCTGACCTCAAGTGATCTGCCTGCCTTGGCCTCCCAAAGTGCAAGGATTACAGGCATGAGCCACCACACCTGGCCAGGAATTATTCTCACTATGATTTTCAAGCTCTTCAACATTCTCAATGCTCTCCTTGGCTAAATTCCTCTTTATAGATGTTTCTCCTGGATTACAGACTCAGAATTTATTTACACTTCTCAAGTGTTGTTTATTCAAGGCAGAAAAAAAAGACCATTACCTCCCTTATTCTGGGATTTTTTTTAAACATAAGAACAAAACTTTGTCCCTGATGTTGTTAACCTTAAACATTTGGTTTAAACAGTTGTTAAAGATGGTCAGGACTTCTTGGCTCTGCCTTCTCAGCCAGGATGTTTTCCTGCTATCTTCCTGCAACCTGTCACTTAGGTGAGCATGTGGCATATGTCTCTATCCAGTTCGCTAACTACAATTCTGAGTAGTACAGAGTCAAGAGCAAAGCCCTTCAACACACTTCTTGAGACTTTTCACATGGCGGCTATGATTCATTTGTCAGCATTCTTTGGATACAAGTGCTCCGTTGAAAATCCACCAAGCTAGATAGTCTAAATTAATCGTGGTTGACAATTTTTGAATTGCCAAATCCTTTGCTTAAATGAAATGTTACACAGAAGAGCTCTAACATACAGAAGAGCTCTGGTTGAAGCAGAGATAAGGGGTTAAGGGGTGGGGTGTTGCAGGAACTGCTTTTCTCTACCCTTGTGATAGGATTCTATAGACCATGATCTGAAAACCCTGTTTTCCACCCAGATTTGTGGTCTTCTATCTGAAGGTATCACTTCTTAACATACTGTAGTCCCACACTATTTAAAGGATTTACTGTAAATATGTTGTGGTCTTCTCAAAACCAGTTCCATTAGACACTATAGAACCTGCCCTCAGACAAAGATGGTAAAAAGCACATTTTCAGTTTTCATGATTTTGGAGTCGAAGGATTTCCAAGCACAAAAGGAAAGTCTGTGATTGCAGTAGGGTGCACAATCTGAGGTTGAGGAATTTACTCCCCACAGACGCTGAAGTACACACCAGCTCTGTTATTGTAATTGCCCATTCCTCAACAACAATTTCAACTCAGTCTGTTGGAATAATTGTTTACATAGAATGCCTCTTTGATTTTAAGCAATTATTTTCCATTTTAAAGTAAAATTCTTTTATAATTAATAGACTTTTTAGTGCAGTTTTAGATTTACCAAATAAATGTGCAGATAGTACATAGAGCTCTATATACCCACCTTGTCCATCAGTCCCCATTTAATTAATTTTTAATTACAGAAATAATACATAAATACATTATTCTTATTGAATATAATTAAGACAAAATTAGCCTGGGTTTTGCCTGCCCTCCCCAGTAACTACTGTTATCAGTTTGGTGTGTTTTCTTCTAGGACTTTTCCTGTGATATGTTAACATATATATGTATCCTAGAAAGTGATGACTATTAGTGTTATTTTAAAGCCAATTGGTGTACTGAATGTCTTGGGCTGCAACTTGCTTTCTGCTAATTACCAACATGTTTTGAAGATTCTTCCATGTTAGTTTATTTAACTGTTCACCAACAGGTGGACATTCATGCTGTTTCCATTCTTTTGCTGTTATAAATGATGCACGATAACTATCTTTGTAAACAACATGTTGCTTGTGCTTGTGTTTCTTTGAGATGTGGAATTGCTGGGTAATAAGATTGGTGTGTTTTAAGAAGTGGATGATGTAAAATTATCCTCTAAAATGTCTTTACCAACTTATATGTTCACTTATATGTTCACCAGCAGGTAATGAGAGTTTCCCCTTTTCCTACACATTTACCAATGCTTGATATTTGCAGACTTTAATATTTTCCCAACTTAATGGGGGAAAATGATTACTTATTTTAATTTGCATTTCTCTAATTACTAGTGATGTTGAACATCTTTTCATATGTTTACTGGGCATTTGTATTTTCTCGTCTTTTTTTCTTTTTAAAATGGAGATTAACAGGAAGTGAGGATTTAATGTGGAGTCTTTATTTGGCAGCTGCTTTTCTTGGATGTGTCTATCCTGGCCATTGCGGAATAGCTGAAGTAGATAAAAATTTTAAAAAGCACTTCATATCATTAGCATGGCAAATTTGACCCAGGTTCCAATTGTTTTTTTGTTTTTTGTTTTTTGTTTTTTTTTGAGATGGAGTCTTGCCCTGTCGCCCAGGCTGGAGTGCAGTGGCGCGATCTCGGCTCACTGCAAGCTCCGCCCGCTGGGTTCACGCCATTCTCCTGCCTCAGCCTCCCGAGTAGCTGGGAATACAGGCGCCCGCCACTACGCCCGGCTAATTTTTTGTATATTTAGTAGAGACGGGGTTTCACCGTGTTAGCCAGGATGGTCTCAATCTCCTGACCTCGTGATCCACCCACCTTGGCCTCCCAAAGTGCTGGGATTACAGGCATGAGCCACCACGCCCGGCCACCAATTGTTATTTAAATGTTTGGTGGTTAAGTTTGATAACGTCACCTTCATTATTACTTACCTTCATTGAAGTGATGTATAAAATCAAGAGCATGTTTAATCATTTTTCTCATTTGATCCAAGATATCAGCTCTCAGAACCCCTTGAGGCTGAGGACCAACTTCTATACCTAGGTACAGAAGGAGAGATAGTCACATTTATATAAGTATGAAAATATATTATAAAACGAAGCATTTTAATGTATCAAGATTTAGAATTATGTTATTAAAAATTATTAAAAAGGTAAACCATGTAGCATCATGGAAAATATTTGAGACATAATGTTTGGCAAAACATAAAGCAGAACATTTACATGTTTAAGTTAGATGCATAGTGAATAAAGACTGGGAAAGAACATGGAAAAAATCAGTGGTATTAGAAATAGGAAACTCTTGTGGTCTTTTTTATTTAGATTTCCTTCAATATTGCTAAAATATTTAAAAGTCATAACATAGTAAAAGAGGTGGATAAGTTTATGCTGACAAAATAATAGGTAGACCTGAAGAGAAACTGTTAAGATCTAACACTTAGCCGTGACGGGAGGAAGGACATCTATTTTTATAGATTTCACAGAAATCCAGACTAGATGAATCATGGATTTCAGTCAATATGACAACCTACGTGACCCTTGAGCAATTATTTTGTGCTTAACATAACAATCCATCCTAACACAATAGTGCAATGGTTTTAATTTTTTTTTTTTTTTTCGAGACAGAGTCTCACTCTGTCACCCAGGCTGGAGTGCAGAGGTGTGATTTCTGCTCATTGCAACCTCTGCCTCCCAGGTTCAAGCGATTCTCCTGCCTCAGCTTCCCAAGTAGCTGGAATTACAGGCACGGGCCACCACTCCCGGCTTATTTTTGTATTTTTAGTAGAGGCAGGGTTTCACCATGTTGGTCAGGCTGGTCTCAAACTCCTGACCGCAGGTAATCTGCCCTTCTCGGCTTCCCCAAGTGCTGGGATTACAGGCATGAGCCATTGTGCTTGGCCTGGTTTTAATTTTATGCAGGAAAAACTTGTGTTCATTTCTTCTAACTCATATGAAATGATGCCTGTACTATTAGGTCTACTTTGTGTGGCTGTGAAGCATCCATCCTTACAACTACAAAACACTCTTTCTTTAAACTATTTTTGTAGACCCTTCCTTCCTGTTCAAGTCTCCCACAGTCATCTCCCCAGTCATCACCTTCTCCATTTGTCAAACCATTTACCAACTGCACTACCCTCATTCTCTTCCATCCCATTAACATACTGCATTCTTTTATACTTACCTTGTTTTCACCCGCTTCTGTTATTTCCCAATACACAAAATCTTATCATATTCTCTTGCATCATTTTTTATTTGTTGTGCTTAGGTTTCTTGCATCTACGTGTGAACATATATTTAAGTATATGTTGTTGTAAATGTGGCTAAGGTATGCATCTGTGCATAAATGACTTACACAAATACGTGAAAAAGTGTGTTTGTAGATATGTCTGTAGGAATACTATAGAATACATTGTTGTTTGCCTACCCCAAATCCATTTCACCTTCCTCCTTTTTCTAATAGAATCCTGATTTTAGTTGGGCTTCCAATCTTCAAGGTAGGTAAATTTTTCTCCAGTTCAAGAGTAAATGTTGAATAGTTTAAGTCAATCATAGTAATCTCCTAGTCAATGATTTAAGAATAAAGGAATCTTTATTATGCACAAAAGTATCAATACTTGAAGTAAGGGATTGGAGTAAGCTAAATATCAAAATATAGGCAATTAGCTGAAACAAATCAAAGGTTTAGCAATAAGAGATACAGATCCTGTTTCTCTGTGACACCAAATAAAAGCTTAAAATTTCCAAACTTTCAAATATCAATCTTGGGCTATGATATTTGTGGGCAATGCTACTCTTAGCCAGAACAAACATCTGCTGATATGTTTGGCCCTTACAAGTTCAGCCAAATCTTTAAAATATTTCAATATGAGGGAATATTAAGTTCATTGTAAATAATTAGAAATGTTATATGTTCTCCTTCCAACTTTGCTGTTTTATTTGGAATATTTTTATATCATGCACTCATTGGAAAAAAAGCATGTTTAACATTAGAGAGAATCTTTCTGAGTCAACATTTTATAATGCACTAAGAATATTACTGCATACAAATTTTGCTTTAACTTCTAGTAGGCACCTACAAAGACCACCTTTGTACTCTGTTCCCAAGGCAGAAGAAATGTGACAGGATCATTCTAGGTAAACCTTATCCTAGAAAGAAGCAGTTTGCTGCAGCCACTCTTATGATCATACACACACACACACACACACACACACACACAAACACACACACACACACAAATATGGGAAAGCAACTGGACACAGCCCTCTCCTAACTTTCTCAGATTAACCGTGGTCTCATTTGAGACTTAGAAAAGTTATTTGTATAATTATTGTTCATTCAGTGCCACTCCTGACTCTGCCATAGCCATGTCCTACAATCTAAATATTCTGCTCTGATATGAGATCTTGTATTGAAAAGTTAATTTTTGGTTTGGACAATAGGGCCACCAAAGATGGCCACATAAAGATCCCTGTATTATGCACAAAAGTATCAACGCTTGAATATCCAGAATAATTTTAGATTTTTATTTATTTATATTGTTTGCCAACCTGCTTTTAAATTAAATTACTCCTGGCTAAACCATCTGAGATTTAACAAAAAATATTTTAAGTTGTAATTTTAATTGTAGTGTAGTCTGCAGATAATTAATTATGCTAATGGGGCGCTCAGGAAAGAGAATAGAATAGAGAAGAAAGAGGGTGTTTGAGAGGGTGTATGAGAGTGTGGGGCTGCATCTTGGAAGTTACCAGAAGGTAAAGATGAAGTCACAGCCTAGTAACTGGCAGGATAAACAAGTGAATAGATGACAAACAGCTCGTGAAATGCCTATTGCAAAGCAGGTGGTAAGAGGAATGTGGAGAGAGGATTCTTCACGGATCTTCTGCATATGTGCAAGTCTCGTGAGCAAGACACGGACTATTTTTGTTCCAGATGATCTTTTCAAGGATGTCTGTATAGTGAACAGCCTTGGAAGTTAGGAATGAGGTCTTCCTTGGGGCAAGGGGCACTCGTGCCTACTGCCCATTATAAAAATGAAGGTTCACAGCTGGGCGCGGTGGCTCACGCCGATAATCCCAGCACTTTGGGAGGCCGAGGTGGGTGGATCACCTGAGGTCAGAAGTTCGAGACCAGCCTGGCCAACATGGTGAAACCCCGTCTCTACTAAAAGTGCAAAAAATTTGCTGGGTATGGTGGTGGGCATCTGTAATCCCAGCTACTCGGGAGGCTGAGGCAGGAGAATCACTTAAACCAGGAGGTGGAGGTTGCAGTGAGCCGAGATCGTGCCACTGCACTCCAGCCTGGGCAAAAAGAGCGAAACTCCGTCTCTAAATAAATAAATATATAAATAAATAAATAAATAAAATTAAAGTTCCCTCAGCTCAGGGTTTCTCTCCTAGAATGCAACCACTGGCATGGATAGCTGCCATCTGGCTCTCTCCATGTCACCCTGTGGGAACTGGAGCTTGGGGAATGGTGCAGAAATGCTAACACTCTGCTATTACTACTGTCAATAATCTATTCTTTGTCTCTGTTTCAGGAGTCTTGTGTCTTCTACTGGCATCCACTCAGAGGTGCTAGGCTAATGGTTAGCTTGAAAGTCGGGTACAATTTCTCAGATCTTTGACAGGTCTTGATAAGGAGAGGGTCAGAAAACCACCTGGAGTAGGTCACTGGTAGCACAAGCACTTTGGAGAAACAGATCCCTTGCCTTTCTGATCCAGTCAGATCTGATCGGACAAGCTCATGAATGTATGTATTTCCGGTGTTAGATGGCTACTATTTTTTGTTTGTTTGTTTTTTTGAGACAGTTTCACTTTTGTTGCCCCGGCTGGAGTGCAATGGCATAATCTCAGCTCACTGCAACCTCCACCTCCGGGGTTCAAGCAATTCTTCTGGTTGGCTAGTATTTTATATATGGTTATAGTTATAGAACCCGCGTGGGAAGGAATGGATAAGTTTGTATGAGTCTGTGTGGGATATGTGTGATTAAAACTGTGAATGAGGTACAGGCATGGTGGCTTATGCTTGTAATCCCAGCACTTTGGGAGGCCAAGGTGGGAGGATCTCTTGAGTCAGGAGTTTGAGACCAGCCTGGGCATCATACCGAGATCCTGTCTCTACAAAAAATAAAGAATTAGCCGAATGTGGTGGCACGTGCCTGTAGTTCAAGCTACTCGGGAGGCTGAGATGGGAGGATTGCCTGAGCCCAGGAGGTCAAGGCTGCAGTGAACTGTGATCGTGCCACTGCACTCAGCCTGGGCAACAGAGTGAGACCCTTTCCCAGAAAAAAAAAAAACCCAACTGTGAATGATGATCATTTATAAGTTGGAATTGTGTACTTACTGGTAATTTGAGCTAATATTTAGTAAGCATATATTAGCAGCCTGCAGAAGTGGGTAGGGAACAGAGAATGCTAAGATAAATGGAGAACACAGTGTATCAAGTATGGCATGTCATCAATTAGGGGTTTGGGGCCTTTGTATATGATATTCCTTTTTCCTCAAAGTGTTGTCTGAGGACAGGGACTGGTCCACCAATTGTCTGCTGCTAGTCCCAGGCAAGATAAGTACAGAAATTAAAGTAAGTGTTTGGAAACTTTTATAGCAATTTGACATTGCTGCAACATTCAAGTATGTGATTGTTTTTCTAGGAATTCATTTTAAAATTATATTTTACAAAAGTATTGCTCTACAGCAGATTGGAAATCAACAATGGCCTTTCGTCACAGATATTTCAAGACACTTGTCTAGAATCCTGTTGACTGCTCTCAATTTTTTTCCTTTCCTCCCCCAAACACATACACATACACAACCTCAAGATGGATCCCACTTCTTTGGGCCTTCTGTGATCCATCAAGCCTGGGTTAGGTCTTTCCTGCTCTTCCAGTCTCCTGTAATTGCCCCTATTTAGCATTTATCACTCTGTGCAGTGATTACCTGGTTACCTGTCTGTCTTCTCATCAGATACGAAGCTGTCTGAGGGAAGATGGTATGTCTTGCTCATTGTTCTGTCCCCCGTACCTAGCACAGGGTTGGTCTCTGGTAGGCAACTATAAATATTAGTCAAATGTACACATTTCTGGAGTAATTAATGCTGTAGAGGGGGGTCAGGGAAAGTTCTATAGGAGGTGACAGGTGAACTGAATCTTGAGAATGAGAAGAGTTGTGCCAGACTCAATAGAAGGGCCAAGCATTACAGCAAAGGGAACATGAACAAAACCAGAAAGCTGCTCAGTGAAATTGGGGCAATTCGATACAGTTAGAGCCTGCCTGGAGCTACGCTGCTTGTTACTTGACAGTTATAAGCCCAAGGATATGGAAGGTAGCTGTAAATGTTTTTTTAAAAATAATTTTCTCGACCAGGCACAGTGGCTCTTGCCTGTAACCCCAGCACTTTGGGAGGCTGAGGCAGGTGCATCACCTGAGGTCAGGAGTTTGAGGCCAGCCCTGGCTAACATGGTGAAACCCCGTCTGTACTAAAAATATAAAAATTACAGGGTGGCACATGCCTGTAATTCCAGCTACTAGGGAGCTTGAGGCAGGAGAATCACTTGAACCGGGGAGTTAGAGGTTGCGGTGAGCTGAGATCACACCATTGGACTCCAGCCTGAGTGACAGAGCAAGACTCTGTCTGAAAAATAAAATAAAAAGTAAATTTCTCTGAGTTTCAGCTAGGACATATTTTATTGAGTTATGACAATGGGAACTATGACTTACCCACAGGATACTTGGCTATAGAACGAGTGGTCGCATATTTGAGGGAAGGATGCTCAATAAGATAAACATAGCAGGGTAGTGGAGCCAAAGAAGTCTGAAAAAAATCGAAAACATCTTTCTTATTATATAAAAACCGTATGTTTTGTTCTCTTTGCTTCAACAGAGTCAATAATACCTTCAATACGTTTTACTTCATCAACTAAGATTGGTAAGACAGCTTTATGAAATACTTTAAAACCCAATGGTATTATAGCTTTGAAAACATACAAATAAATTATACAATATGAAATTCATATACAATTGAATTATACAATGTCTTTCCAGGTAAAATGTACATTAAATAGTTCTCCAGAACCATGATCAAAAAACATGAAATAAATGTTCTTTCTTAATGGATGTGGTGATTTTTGTTTCATCACTGGTTACACTAACTATTTATCTTGGTATTGGTCTCTTAAACAATTCTGTTTCTATTCCTGTGGTCCAGCTCTCTACAGATGTTGGGTGATTCCCCCTCCTCTTGCTTATCTGCATGAAAATTGAAGACAGGCCTCTTGGTTTGGATAACAAAGTGTCAGCAATACTGCTTCCATATCTGGCAACCAAAGCATTCAGCTCTCTCTTCAATAGGCAATGAAGAATCGCTACATTGTGGTCTCCTACCGGGACCACTACCCAGTTACTGTCCAAAACTGAAGGGAAACAAAAATAATAATCTTTACTATAGGCCAGGTATTAGGCTAAATGCTTTAAATACTTTTATGTCACTTAAGGCTTTGAGTACCCTTATGGGTAAGTGTTGTTATGACACCAATTTTATAAAATGAAGGAGGCAAGGTTTTGGGAATGGTGTGTTTTGTCTAAGGTTAGCGAAGGAGAAAGTGAGGATCTGAGCACAGGCCACGCTCTTTCCTCTCAATCATCCTCGCTCTCAGGAAGGAAGGCTATCTAGTACACAGAAATAAGCACACAGTTCCTTATGTGTGTTTCTGGCTATTTTCTAGCAAATCTTCTCCGAGATTTCTGAGCCTTAAAATGATTAACTATATGAAGTACTGAAAGATTAGACGTGTTCTGCGGTGTCTAAATCAAATGGGGACGAGGGCAGGACTAAAGGGAGGCAATCTTTTTTATCACTCGGCTTTAGTCTACTTTAAAGGGCTATTTCTTAAGTTTCCTAAAACCTTGTAATTGAGATCCCATACCATTTAAACTTTTAATATTAATTTTACTTGGTTTTAACAAATTGACCATACCATTTAAACTTTTAATATTAATTTTACTTGGTTTTAACAAATTGACCATACCATTTAAACTTTTAATATTAATTTTACTTGGTTTTAACAAATTGACCATACCATTTAAACTTTTAATATTAATTTTACTTGGTTTTAACAAATACCCCACCATCTGGTGGCTGTCTGGATAAAACATGTAATTTTATAGACACAAGAATCCACAAGTGTTTTATTACTTTATTAATTGTGTTTATTATTTTACTTGTTTCCTCTCTTTTTCTCCTTCCTCTCACCACTGCCTCTATGTTCTGGTAGCACCCTTTCCCCCAACCACCAAGCCTGGCTGTGGAATAAATCCCATTTCTCTTGCACCTTCCCTCGTAACCGTTTTCTGATTGTCTCACATCCATAATTGACTTAAAAGTACAAGTCCTTTGCTAACTTATGAATTAATAACATTAACATTACCTTAATATAATGAAACATCTGAATTAAAAAGTTATTCCTGGAATCCTCAAGAATAAGAGTGCACCCCATGTTAGAAGTGGTGTTGTGAAGGTCAAAAATAATGTCATAGGAATCTTCACTATCTTTTGGACCAAATAAATGATTTATTTCTTGAGCCCTTCTCACTTCATATGGCAAATCTTCTGACATTTTTTTGCTGTTATAAGCAGAAAGAAAAAGATTAACAACATCTGTGCCTGAGGTAATATAAACATATAATAAGAACACAGTGTAAAAAGAAACAGCCGCCAAATCTTTAATATGAAAAATCTGTGTGGTAAGTAAAAACTTACCTGAAATGTTTATACATGAAAACTTACATTCTTTTTCTTCATTTGATTCCATATAACTAATGTTGCATTGGCATGCTTGCAAAGTAATACGTTCATTTATGTGGCTAGTCATGAATAGGACATATCAAACAGAATTTATCATTTGATTTCTATCTTGAACACAACATATCCATTAATTTAATGAACAGTTTCCTAGTAGTTATGGTACACTGGGTTATTTATTATGGGACTAGACCATCAAATGCATCTTTTTTTCCCCCACTTTAGCTAATTCTAGTGCACAAATAAAGTCACTTAGGGGCTCACATAATCTAATTAGAGATCATTTTAATTTTTTGAGACAGGATCTTGCTCTTTTGCCCAGGCTGGAGTGCAGTGGCCCAATTGTGGCTCACTGTACCCTCAAACTCCTGGGCTCAAGCAATCCTCCCATCTCAGCCTCCCGAGTAGCTGAAACCGTGGTGCGCGCCACCATGCACAGCTAATCTTCTTATCTTTTGTGGAGATACAGTCTTGCTATGTTGCCCGGGCTGGTCTTGAACTAAAACTGCCTTTGCAAAAATTATAACTGAGACAATTATTACAATGAAAGAGATCTAACCTGACTCCATCTTGCTTCTAATCTCCAAGCTATTCTTGTTCATGCCTGGGTGTAAACTGAACTAACTTTGGGAGGAACTTATAGTTTAACTTTGAAACAAAGATGATAACAGCCCTTTCCCAAAACAAGCCCCCTTCCTACCTGGGGACTAGACTGCCTTTGCAGGACTAACAAATTAGCCACAAGATTAGAAATTATGATTTAGGAGTCATGCAGCCGGAGGGCCGAATGATTCTGAACCTCCTGAAATTGCTCCTGGGGATAACACCACTATTGTAAAACCTAAGATCAGGGCTTGAGATATTTTGTAAACCCTGAGTTGACAGATCAGCTGGCACCACCCAGATGGATAAACTGGCTTATCTGGTCCGTGGTCCCCAGTCAGGAACTGATTCAGCGCAAGAGGACAGCTCCAACTCCCTATGATTTTACCTCTGATCTGACCAATCAGCACTGCCAACTCACTGGCCCCCTACCCACAAAATTATCCTTAAAAATGCCAGTCTCTGAGTTTTCGGGGAGACTGATTTGAGTAATAATAAAATTCTGGCCTTCTGTACAGCCAGCTCTGCGTGAATTAAACTCTTTATTGCAATTCCCTTGTCTTGATAATTCAGCTCTGTCTGGGCAGCGGATGAGGAGAACTTGCTGGCTGGTTACAGAAGTTTTGGCCTCAGGCAATCCTCCTGCCTTGGCCTCCCAAAGTGCTGGAATTACAAGCATGAGCAGCCACACCTTGCCTAATTAGAGATTCTTAATTGAGGTCCAGGAACCACTAGAGGTCCAGGGACAACGTTTTCAAAGAGTCTGTAACCTCTCCAAAAAGGCCACAAGTTTGCAGGTACAGATATATGTATTTTTTTTCTGGCACAAGGGCCAATAGTTTTTCTTCCATTCTCAAATGGGCCTCTATCCTCTCCCCACTTCCCACAATGGTTAGGATACATTTTTTTTTTTTTTTTTTTTTTTTTTTTTGAGACGGAGTCTCGCTCTGTCACCCAGGCTGGAGTGCAGTGGCGCGATCTCGGCTCACTGCAAGCTCCGCCTCCCGGGTTCACGCCATTCTCCTGCCTCAGCCTCTCTGAGTAGCTGGGACTACAGGCGCCCGCCACCACGCCCGGCTAATTTTTTGTATTTTTAGTAGAGACGGGGTTTCACCATGGTCTCGATCTCCTGACCTCCTGATCCGCCCGCCTCGGCCTCCCAAAGTGCTGGGATTACAAGCGTAAGCCACCGCGCCCGGCCAGGATACATTTTTTTTCTAGATACAATAATGTTTTTCATTTACTTTTCCTCATTAAACCGTTCGACCACATTTTCTTAAAATTCCATCTATTTGTATTCCTTGGTTATTTTTGCTAGTATCTTCAAGAGACCTACTGTGCAATGGGCTAATTCCTGCCTGGAATGCGATCAGGAAGGTGGAGTAGTTATTTTGTGACTTTGAAGCAAAAACCATGAGGACAAAGCCAGCATCTTGAGACAGGGCAGTGGGAAGGTAGAAGGGACCATGTCGAGATGGTGCAGTGGTAAGGTGGAAGGGGCAACGTCGAGACGGTGCAGTGGTAAGGTGGAAGGGGCCACGTCGAGACGGTGCAGTGGTAAGGTGGAAGGGGCCACATCGAGACGGTGCAGTGGTAAGGTGGAAGGGGCCACGTCGAGACGGTGCAGTGGAAAGGTGGAAGGGGCCACGTCGAGACGGTGCAGTGGAAAGGTGGAAGGGGCCACGTCGAGATGGTGCAGTGGAAAGGTGGAAGGGGCCACGTCGAGATGGTGCAGTGGAAAGGTGGAAGGGGCCACGTCGAGATGGTGCAGTGGAAAGGTGGAAGGGGCCACGTCGAGATGGTGCAGTGGAAAGGTGGAAGGGGCCACGTCGAGATGGTGCAGTGGAAAGGTGGAAGGGGCCACGTTGAGATGGTGCAGTGGAAAGGTGGAAGGGGCCACGTCGAGATGGTGCAGTGGAAAGGTGGAAGGGGCCACGTTGAGATGGTGCAGTGGAAAGGTGGAAGGGGCCATGTCGAGATGGTGCAATGGAAAGGTGGAAGGGGCCACGTCGAGATGGTGCTGTGGGAAGGTAGAAGGAGCCTATGCATTGATGATATCATGTGGCCACTGCGCCAGCCCTGGACAGCCTACTTCTGGACTTATTATTTGTGAACAAGAAACCCTTATTTGTTTAAACCACTATTCTTAGGTTCCTATTATATGCAAACCAAGCCTAATGGATATTTATACATTTTAAAAGTTAATTCATGAAATAACCCCCTGAGGTCACCTCCAACAATTTTAGTTCTATATCATTCTTCCGCATTTGAGTAAATGGTGCTAGTATCTACCCAGTTGCTCAGAGTCAAGTCTTGAAGTTTTGAAAAATGATGGACACTTTTGAGTTCTCATGCCTGCAGTTGAGCTCCCATTGGAAGAGTCCCAAGGGATGAAGAATAGGGAAGAGTGAGATTCTGAAGGGCATTAGCCATACTAGGTTGATTAAATCTATTCTGGATACATTTTTAAAGAATTTTCAGCAGGGGAGAGACATGATAAGATTTGCATATTAGGATGATTCCTAGAGGTATCAGATGGAAAATAGATGGCAAGAAGGGTCAGAGCAAGTCTGGATGCAGAGACCCTTTAGGAGGCTATTCTAACTGTCCACAGAGGAAATCAACTAAGGTAGTAAAACTGGGGAGGAAGGCTGGATTTGTGAAGTACTTGCAAGGAATAATTGGGAGGACTTACTGACCCACTAGACGTGGGAGACGAAGCACTGGGAAGGTTCTAGGGTGATTTTCATATGGGAGTTGGTGGATAATGATGCTACCACTGAGATGAGGAATACAGGAAAATGAATAAATCTGGGAGTGGTAGGATGGGAGAAGTTAATTAGTTTATCTATTTTATAATTTTTCAGCCACACTGGGAACAGTCTAGTCTCTGAATAGTGTTAACAGTAAGGAGCAGAAAGTGAATTTAAGTGAAAAGACTGTGCTCACTGAAATGCATACTTCTGGGTGTTCATAAACTCACCCTAGTCCATTTCACACCTATCTGGGAAGTTAATATGCCAACTAAAAGTTATTCTTCAACAAATTCTTACTTGTAATATAGAAGTTAGTTAACAGCTATCTTAGGTCAATAGATAAGCATGAATTGTGTTGACATAACCTCAGTCATGAAGATAAAGCATTTCTCAAATTAAAATTTATGCTAGTAAAAATATGATTTGATACAAACAGGATGACTGCCGTATAATTGCCCTGAAAAACATCTATTCCATAAAGTGAGGCATGTTTCTATTAAGAGTAGTGTCCATTTTTTGATCTGTGGTGAGACTAAACCTAAGGAGTGATCTAACTCAAATTAGAGTTGATCAGAAAACAGGCACATAGAACAGCGGCTAGTTGTGCCTGTGCGTATCTTATATCTTTTTTTTTTTTTTTTTTGAGATGGAGTCTCGCTCTGTTGCCCAGGCTGGAGTGCAGTGGTGCCATCTCTGCTCACTGAAAGCTCCGCCTCCCAGGTTCACGCCATTCTCCTGCCTCAGTCTCCCGAATAGCTGGGACTACAGGTGCCCGCCACCACGCCCGGCTAATTTTTTGTATTTTTTTTAGTAGAGACGGAGTTTTACCGTGTTAGCCAGGATGGTCTGGATCTCCTGACCTCATGATCCGCCCGCCTCGGCCTCCCAAAGTGTTGGGATTACAGGTGTGAGCCACTGCGCCCGGCCATGTATCTTATATCTTAGCTAGTAGTCTACCAACTCCTTGAGGGGTAGAAACCAAGTGTATAGAGCTGTGTACTCCCCCAGCACCTGGCGCAGTTTCCTGAGAAAAACAGATGTTTCAAAATATTTTTTAGTAAAAGAAAAAAAGTGGCCCAGCGTGGTGGCTCACACCTAAAATCCCAGCACTTTGGGAGGCTGAGGCAGGCAGATCACCTGAGGCCAGGAGTTTGAGACCAGCCTGGCCAACATGGCGAAACCCCATTTCTACTAAAAATAAAAAAAATTACCCGGACATGGTGGCGGGTGCCTGTAATCCCAGCTACTCAGGAGGCTGAGGCAGGAGAATCACTTTAACCCGGAGGTGGAGGCTGCAGTGAGCCGAGATTGCACCATTGCACTCCAGACTGGGCAACAAGAGCGAAACTCTGTCTCAAAAAGAGAAACAAAGAAAGAAGAGCTAAAAAGCAAATATGTGGAGTCATATTATATCTACAGTGATAGCTATTATGATGTAAACAAAGGCAAAAATAATTAATAAGGACCTAACCTAGCATGTTATGACTGCATACTTGTATGCAATATATTATAAATCAGCAAAATTTAAGCTCTGAAAATTCAGATGGTGTCTTTAGTTCTCATCTCTGGCATCCCATCTACGATAATCTACCACGGAAGTTAAGTACGTCTGCTACTTCGGATCACAGGCAGATCTGATGTCTTCTGTTTTTTTTTTTTGAAACGGAGTCTCGCTGTGTCACCCAGGCTGGAGTGCAGTGGCGCAATCTCGGCTCACTGCATGCTCCGCCTCCTGGGTTCACGCCATTCTCCTGCCTCGGCCTCCCAAGTAGCTGGGACTACAGGCGCCCGCCACTACACCCGGCTAATTTTTTGTATTTTTAGTAGAGACGGGGTTTCACCGTGTTAGCCAGGATGGTCTCGATCTCCTGACCTTGTGATCCTCCTGCCTCGGCCTCCCAAAGTGTCTGATGTCTTCTGGCAAAAGATTTAATAACGCTTTCATTCAACAAATATTACTTGAAACATTACATTTTTTTGAACTAGAACTTTATGCATTACCGTAAAGACAGTTGCTTGAAAACATAGTAGTGAATTTCCTAAAAAGCTAACAATTATGTATTCAAGCATAGTGGCCAAACACTAACTCAATGCAAAGGAGTATTAAATCTGTTTCTTTAAAGGTATGATTTTAAAACAAAACCCTGTTCTATTTATTGTCTCAGTCTGTATACATTTGAAAAGAAAACTTAATAATCCAATGCTTAAGAAAGTTTATAAAAGAGCACGTGAATGCCCAGTTTAGATAACTGTGCAATTCACAATGCAGTATAATTAAAAGTGAAAGTAATCTTATTCAACATACGACTGCATGTACGGACATCAATTATCATCTGCATATACATATATGTGTTCTCTTTCACACGCCTACCACTTTTCACACAACATACATACATATACAATACAAAGCATAGTCTTACCCAAGATTTTCAAGGTCAAAAATGCGATTCAGGTCACAGTCAATGTATCTGGTACACTTCTTCACTGCTCTGGGGTTAGTAATAAATGGTTTTACCTCCAGCCCTGTTCTCCGAATCTCAGCTCCATTCTCTAGCCAATACTTAACCAGAAATACTCCGGTTAGCTCATTGCCATGGGTTCCTCCAAAGATAGCAACCTTTTGTATATGTTCTTCAGCAATGTGACTAGAAGTCATTTCACCAAGTAGTTTTTTATCTGATTTCTGCAATTCAGAAGAGAGATCAAAGGAAATTTTATTTTCTTAAGAAAGGTTTAGAAATTTAAATGAGACTTTACCCAAAGGGCAAAGTATAGAATTCCCTTGAGTGGAGTATATTTTAATTTTCTGTTACAAGTTCTGAGCCCCGTTTATGGACACTCCCTTATTTAGCCCTGCCCTTTACCATATTTGGATTAAAATATGCAAAGATCAACTAGAGATACAGCTGTTTACTTTAACTTCTAACTCCCTCAGATGGTCAGTAGATCTAAATACAGTAATAAATTAGCATTTCATACTAATACAAAAATTCTGTTCTTTTCCTCAGCTAGGATGTTGTCCAGTGAGGCTTTCACAATTATTTCTAATAATAAAAATTGTTTATACATTTCTAATCTCAAAAAATAAAAAAGTGGCCCACTCAGTATTTCCACGGGCATTTCAAAACATTTCTTCTCTGAAATAAGTTCAAGCACTTTTCACGATCTGGGGGCATTTGAATCTCACCTCTATAAACAGCCAAAGGCTGACCCTCAGAGACCTCCTCTTGAACTGGCGCCCATTCTTTCAGAATGCTTTTTCACAATCAGAAACAGAAGGGCCAAATCAATGATCACTTGGGACTCGAAAAGCTACCCTGAAACATCCCTTCATTTCTTTCCCATGAAGTTTTTGGTAATTCTGTGTTAACTTACTTATGAATCTTCCTCATTTTTTGCCTAAATACCAAAGGAAAGACAACTGTTAGTAATTTTCAAGTCTTTGTGATGCCTGAAAATGTCTTGGGACATACTGCATGTGCTAACCACGTCATGTGAACTTATATAAACACAGCCTTATTCACTGTCAGCAGGGACTCTCCACTGGACTGTGTTACTCCAAAAGGGGTCTTATTAGGGGAAATTATCCAGAATACTAAGATGATTACATCCCTTTGGAGAAATGACTCTGGGCCAAATCTGATTTGATTTCATGCTCAATCACCCAGAAAGTCAAATATGTTCAAGTACTGGAAATACCATGTGCTAGTAATGCCAGGTTGTTTGATAGAGGGTATGATAAGAGTAATTTATTATAATTGCACAGTTTAATTTATAACGTTCTTCCACTCAGTTTATTCATACATTAATTTTATATGATAGGGTGGGTTAGGTGTTGACATCCCCACTGTAGGGGTAAACGAAAGAGAGGTTAAGTAACTCAGTTAAGGTTCTGCAGGGATGTAGGAGAACCTAGGCCTGAGATCCATGTTTCTCATTCCAAGTCTGGTGTTTTTCACAGGACAATAGGGTGCCTGTCTATTATTTTTGGTCTTCTTCACAGTTCCAGTTTTGCTCTTTCAGAATTCACATAAACAGCCATTACAGTGTGCTCAGGAAACAAACATACATACAAAGAAAAGACATGGTGGAAAAATAAAATATGAAAGCTTCCTAATATTTAATAAACCCAATGAATGTTCTTCCTTTAAGAGCTTATAATGCAGAGACAGAGAAAGCAAAATAACCACATCAAATCTACATATTAAAATGACTGTTCTAATAGAAAAAAAAGCTCCTGTAGCCTTTGACTGTCTGTCCACATCCATGTACACTGAACACTTCGGACGGTGTAGAGATGATGAAAACACACGTAAAAGTAAACAGATGACAGTTGTTTAGTTGCTTTGGTTTTAAGAGCAGTAACTGTGGTGAATTATTAACACTCTACTATGCTTGGTTTCTTTTCTGCTGATTTGTAGTTTGTTCTGTCCTTTGCCCTACTCTCTCTGGAAATGCTGCTTCAGTTATTTACTCGTAGCTGGCACAAATGACTTGCATTTTGAAGCTTGTTTTATGGAATTTTAACAGATCAGCACTTCGAAGCACATTTCACATTCATAAATAAAGTTTCTCTTACATGTCAAAATGAATAACTTTTTTGAGAGTTAATGAATTGCAGCAATTATTTCCCATACTTACCTTGTTTTTTGTGTACAGAGTTTGTCTTCTGTGGAAAGCTTTATTAGGAAAAAGGAGAGCATTTCCTCAGAACTAGAGCAACAGAGGCTTTTCATACTCTTATACCAAGTTAACTTCCGAAAGATTTTTAACTCCCTGTTTCCCAAAGTGTACTTGATTTTTGGGATGACCCACAAAAACCACACTTTTTTATTAGTTCTCAGCGAACTGATAGTATATGAAGTGAAACCCTTTCAAATTGTCACTATCTCATTATTAAGTTGAATATATAATATTCTGAAGTACTTAAAAGAGTAAGCATAACTTACAGCATTATAGATGTTTTGTGAGATAGAGTTGCCTGATGTATTAATAAAATAATGTAGTTTAAAACAAAAGGAGGCCAGGCGTGGTCTCACGCTTATAATCCCAGCACTTTGGGAGGCCGAGGTGGGCGGATCACCTAAGGTCAGGAGTTCGAGACCATCCTGGCCAACATGGTGAAACCCCATCTCTACTAAAAATACAAAATTACCTGGGTGTGGTGGCAGGTGCCTGTAATCCTGGCTACTTAGGAGGCTGAGGCAGGAGAATCACTTGAACCTGGAAGGCGGAGGTTGCAGTGAGCTGAGATCGTGCCATTGCACTCCCACCTGGGGAACAAGAGCGAAACTCTGTCTCAAAAACAAAACAAAACAAAAGGAGAGCAAAGTTTTACTTCACAGTCATGGCTGTCCAGTAGATCATTGCCAGAAATTTTGTAGGAGACAAATTTAAGGTGGGTTGTTTCCTAAATGGTATGATAGGGGGATAAGAAGGGTTTTTTGTTAAATATTATACATAAGATGTCTCATACATAATGTGATGTTCAGTAGTTACGTAATCAAACTACTTTTACTACTTTTTCTCCTTCCCTGTGACCCATTCTGACCAGCTTTCCAGGTGGAAATAACCAGAACAAGACAAGTATAAAACAGATTAAGTTTATAAACTGCTAGCAAAGATTCTACATTGCTCATGTCTGCAGTCCTTACAGAAGTAATTGGCTTAAGGTGTTTTTTTTTTAATGAAAAATCTATTTTTGGGGTGGGTAGGTGAGTGTTGTAAATGTATGCACATCCGTATGTAGATATCAAGTCAAAATCTGCCTCCCTGAAGCTTCTATTCATGTTTTGGGTAACTCCTCTCCGGAACCATGATAAATAACAAGTTTTATTTTTATTGTTCAAGTCTTCTTCTTCCCAAAATAAAAGATGGCCCTATTCCTTGAAAGCTATTCCTTACTATGGCATTCAAGGTCTGCTATTATCTGGTCTCAGTCTACACCTAATATTATTTTCTAACACTCTTCTTTACTTGAGATAGTTTTAAAGCAACTACTAAAATGTCTGTGGTCTTATAGGCCTAGGCCTTTACCAACAATCTTCCTTTCATCTCTGAGCCCTTCCCTATCCCATTCTTCAAATGGTTAGAAGACACAGTAACAACAAAACATGGTCTTTGAACTCAGACAGAACTAGAATCCACTACCTGGCCCATAGTAAGTTCTGGATAAATGGCAGCTACTGTTATTCATATTAAATAAGGGCTAACGTTTACTGGGCATTTACTGTGTGCCAGGATTATTTCATCTTCTAGTATTTTTAGGGCAATTGTTGTTATTGTTCTTTTACTGGTAGGTCCAGAGGGTGTTCAGTAAGTAACTTGCCCAAGGTCACAGGGCCAGGAATCCACAGTCCTCTTTGCCAGGAAGCCTGGAGCTCAACGCTCAGGGTCACACACCACGCGGCTTCCCCTATAGAGCGTCTCTGCGGCTCACGGGCGCTTCCCTCCCGCAAGCTCCCGCAGCCCCGGCCCTGCCTCGCTGACGGCTCTCCGCCTTCCATGGCCGCCATCTGAACCCGGGCTTCAGCTCTGTCCCCAGCCTCCTGGGGACTCAGATTCCCTGACCCTGATCCGACCCAGAAATTGAGCCAGACACCTCGGGTGGCCTTCGAGTCAACGTCTGAGCACACCCTGGCTGGCCACCAGCATCTAACAAACGGATGTCTGCACCCTAAGAAAGGGCCAGGGGGTACGGGGAAGCGGGGCACACTTTTTGACGACGCTGGGGCTGACGCCGGTTGGGCAGGAGATCTGCCCCTGTCTCTCCAGTCACAGGACAGTCTCCTTTCCTTTTTGGGCAAAACTCTAAGGAGTTGGAGCCATCCCTGTGCCCACACTGTGAGAACGCCAAGGAAGCGCGTTAACGTCATCGCCACGCAGGCCGCGACAACGCCATCGCGCCGAGGAGGCGGCCACTGCGCCTGCGCGGTCCGCGGCGCCTGCGCACAGCCTGATTCCCGCGCTTTCTTCGCAGGCGGGAAGGGCGGCGGTTGCTGACGGGGCTGCCTGGACGACGGTTGAGGCGGCGAGGGAAACCGAGGGCGAAAGTTGTGCGTCGTGTTGGCAGGGGGGCCTAGAAGGGAAAGACTGTGCGTTGATACCAAAGTGCCCCCACTCCGTGGGCGGGTCAGGAGAGGCCTTTGGAAGAGCGTCTCAACTCTGACTGGAACCTCTTCTCTCCCGCCCCGGTCAGGAGCCAAAACAGGCCGCCATTTGAGGCCGTGGCTTTTGTGGGTGTGTGTGGGTGGTGGTGTGTGTGCGTGTGGTGGTGTGTGTGTGTGTGTGGTGGTGTGTGTGTATGCAGATGGAGCACACTTTTTGCACACCAATGCCACCAACCCCATTACTAACGCCACTTAGGTTCATTCGGGAGCTGGGATTGGGGGTAAATGAGGGTCCCCGCCCTCAGGGTCAATGGTCCCGCGGGTAGAATGTTACACTTAAAAATTTTGTTGTTGTTGTTGTTTATTCTGTTTGTTTGATCCTAAGAAACATAATAGCCCTCGTAAGCCCCTCTAAATACAGGATGTGAGTTGCGCTGGTAGAGAAGGTGGCAGAATCCCTGTTGTGGCTCCTAGGATGGCACCAAGAATATTTTTCTTTCCTTTCCCTTCCTTCCTCCCTCTCCCTCCCTCCCTTCCTCCCTCTCTCCATTTTTTTTTTCCTAGAGTCTCGCTCTGTCGCCCAGGCTGGAGTGCAATGGCGTGATCTCAGCTCACTGCAACCTCTGCCTCCTGGGTTCAAGTGATCCTCTTGTCTCAGCCTCCAGGGTAGCTGGGATTACAGGCATGCACCACCATGCCCGGCTAATTTTTGTATTTTTAGTAGAGACGGGGTTTCACCTTGTTGGTCAGGCTGGTCTTGAACTCCCGACCTCAGGTGACCCACTTGCCTTGGCCTCCCAAAGTGCTGGGATCACAGGCGTGAGCCACTGCACTTGGCCACCAGGAATATTTTCTAAAGGGTCTGTCTCTTCTACCCAGCTTCACGCCTAAAATGTGGAAACAAAGGAGAGGCAGCACCTGACCTCGTGTTTCCCAAGTTTGTTTGTTTGTTTGTTTTTTTGAGACGGAGTCTCACTGTCGCCCAGGCTGGAGTGCTGTGGTGTGGTCTCGGCTCATTACAACCTCTGCCTCCCGAGTTCATGCCATTCTACTGCCTCAGCCTCCCGAGTAGCTGGGACCACAGGGGCCTGCCATTGCCCCCGGCTATTTTTTTGTATTTTTAGTAGAGACGAGGTTTCCCCGTGTTAGCCAGGATGGTCTCAATCTCCTGACCTCGTGATCCGCCCGCCTCGGCCTCCCAAAGTGCTGGGATTACAGGCATGAGCCACTGTGCCCGGCCTGTTTTCCAAGTTGTATTTTCACAAACGATATTTGAAAATTAACACCTCGGCCTGACTTGCATTATTGCTTAGTTGTGTATGTGTCGGTCTGTCTGTCTCATTGGGTTGTGAATTTGGAACAGAAGTTACCTGGTTTGGGTTTGTATCTTGCCTCTTCATGCAGTGGGCAAGTGTTCGTTGAATTAGATTGGGATTGAAATGTGTTAAGGGGCTAAACATGCGAAATTACAGGAGAAATTCTATTGTAAAAGAAGAAACTAAGGAAAAACTTATTTCACTTGTTGAAGTTGTGGAAATGGAGTAGAAACTTGTCATTACAATTATTCTAGATATGAAGGGAGGACTTAGTCTTTCTTTTTTTTTGAGATGGATCCTGGGTCTTGTTGCCCAGGCTAGAGTGCAGTGGCACGATCTTGGCTCACTGCAACCTCGGCCTCTCGGGCTCAAGCAATTCTCCTGCCTCAGCCTCCCGAGTAGGTGGGGTTACAGGTGCCCGCCACCACTCCCGGCTAATTTTGTATTTTTAGTAGAGATGGGCTTTTGCCATGTTGGCCAGGCTAGTCTTGAACTCCTGACCTCAGGAAAACTTAGTCTTTGATATTATATAATCCAGGCATTTCAAACTGATGCAAAGGCAGATGACCTGCACAATGCCTTAAAGTGGGGCATAGAGGAAGTTCCCGGTGGCTAAATACCGTGTTTCCTGCTTGGCCTTGGAAGCATGTATGTTTGCCAACGCTGTGGTCCGTTTTCCTCTTTGTAGGTGTGGTTCAGAATTCTCTTTGTGGGTGCTGGATTCTGAAATAAATTACATATACTGTGTGAAAAAATGCACATATGTTTACGAAGCAAGGTTACAGTTGCCCTAGTCATAACTTAATTTGAACAGGGTTGGAAAAGTGGATTATGGTGTAAACTCTTAGAAAGCAAAGGACTCCCTAAAGTGTTTAAATGATCAGGTTTGAAAGTAGTTTAAAACCATAATTTCATTAATCACTGAGCTGATGATTGGGCTTTGTAGTTGAGACAATATGAGTTATAAGTTTCTTTCTTTGCAGGTCTAGTGGGACAATGTCATAAATTTGGAATGCTGAAGAGAAAATTATAGATTTTGATATTGAAGGAAATGAAGCGAAGCCTAAATGAAAATTCAGCTCGAAGTACAGCAGGTATTGAACAACTTTTTATTTTTAAATTTTCTATATAGCATATAAAGCTTGTATAGTTTATAGATATAACATTGGAAATAAATTTAAAATAGATTGAACAGTTAATCTAGCCTCTTTACTTTTTTAGGTCCAAGGAAGTAAAATAACTTACTCAAGACAAAACATTTAGTGGTAGAGGTGGGAGTAAGATCAAAGTTTCTTAGATTTATTTTGATATTCTTTCTACAAATTCGATGTGCTTGAGTTATTCTATGCCTTAAAACTGAAAACAAAGAAATAGATCTATTTTTGTTTGTATTTGTGACTTACTTGTTAAAAACATTTCCAGAAGCACTTCTGTCTTTCTAATAGCTTCTCCTATCATTTTTGCTTTCCCAATTTATTAATATAATGACAGAGGGCAAGGATGATAAGAACCAGGGGAATGATTATGCATAATGAAGATAATAATAACTATTATTTATGGTGGATTAACTGTATTCAAGACATTAATTATATATATTAATTTATTTAATCTTTACACCAATACTCCGAGATAGGTTATTATGATCATTTATATTCTTCAGATGAGAAAACCAAGGCTAAAAGAGGTTAAATAAGTAATCCATGAAGTAGCAGAATCAGAATTTGAACCTAGGAATCTGGCTTTTAGTCCATGCTCTTAATCATTATGCTATCACTATATGTCATATTGGCACAAAGAGTTTAGGGAAATTGCCCAAGATCATACTCTGAAGTTGTAATTCAAACCTACTTTGAAGTCATAATTCAAGACCCAGGTGGTCTGATTCCAAAGTCCATATAATTCTCCCAGACTTTCATCAGAGACTGTTCACAGAGTCTGTATTTGCCTGTAGAACAATTGATGATGACCAGTTAGAGAATGGTACAGTGGCAAGAGATCTGAACTGATATTTAGGAATCTTGCGTCCTATCTAGATTCTTCCACTGACTTGCTCTATAGCAATGCATAAGCTTTTTGAACTTCTTTTCCCTTCGAGTTCCCTAAGTTTTAAAGTTTATATTTTGTGACTTTTGGCCTGAATTGAGATCCTAGATCTGCCATCTGGAGGAATTGGTATTAGTATTTATTCTCATTTGGACTGGATATTATTACTCTCTAAGGCATTCTCAAAATGATCCACAAAATACATAATTACAGATACCTGAGGTGCTTGTTAAAATTGCAGAGTTTTGAGTTCCAGGCTAAATCTGTTGAAATAAAATCTATGAGAGTGGAGTCTAGGAACCTGCACGTTAAGCAGAATTCCAGATAAATCTTAGTCCAGTGAAACTTTGAGAACCAAGGCCCAAAACGGTGTGCCACTATTGTCCAAAGCATGGTTCAGAGTTTGGTTCTTCCTCACCTCTGTTGTACTTCAAAGGTCCCCTGCAGTTGATATGGTAACGGGCAAGCACAGGAGGGGGATAAGGAAAACAAAAAGTGGATTTGGAAAGGTTGGGGGATGAGGGGGGAGATGGGAATTACTTCCATATGAGAGGAATTAAAACTGTTAGGGTAGAATGAGAAAAGGTTTTTGAAGGAACAAATTAGGCGATTCAAGATCTTAAAAAGAATGTAAAAATCAGTCTAAGGTTATAGAAATCTGTAAGTATATTAGCATATAGAAGTAGATAAATTTAAAGTGTGTATTATTATATACTAGTAATTGTTTTACAACTAGATCTGCTTATTTGTCTATTATGTACTAATTTATTGGTACATTCAATTTAGGCTGTTTGCCTGTTCCATTGTTCAATCAGAAAAAGAGGAACAGACAGCCATTAACTTCTAATCCACTTAAAGATGATCCAGGTATCAGTACCCCTTCTGACAATTATGATTTTCCTCCTCTACCTACAGGTAAGAAAATTAATAAGGTAAAGATTTTCAGGAAATACAAACTAGGATTATAGAAAATTGTAATTTATATTATGAAAATAGAAAGTTTATTTTTTCTTCTTTCCATTATCCACTTACAGAAATTACATGGCACTTTCTGAACATTCCAGGTCAGGAGTTTAAGTTTCCTTATCTACAAGGGTGGCTTAGCATTTAAATGGAGTATCTTAGATTTGGAGTCTTTGTTCTAATAAAGTAGTAACATATATTGCAAAAAATATTTTTTCTTTCTCAAAATACACATGGATATTGTATTATAGCCTATACATTTGGTGGTAAAGAATGGAAACACTTGAATTGCCTCAGGAGTGGGGATAAGTGTGCATGGGAACACAGGAAAAATGGGAAAAAAAAGATAGATTTTAGGAAGTGCAGATGCCTGGAAATATCTGGTGCCTGGCCGTAGTCTTTTTCTCTTTTTATGGCATTTTTGCCTTCATTCATTTGTTAGCTGTTTATGGTCCAAATGTGATCCCCCCCCAAATTTATATGTTGAAACTTAATTGCTGGTGTGATAGTATTAAGATGTGGGGGCCTTCAGGAGGTAATTAAGTCATGGGGGCAGAGCCCTCATGAATGAGATTAGTGACTTTACAGAAGGTATGAGGGAGCTTTTCCATCCTTCTGTCATGTGAAGACACAGTAAGAAGCCTTGACTTCCCAGCCTCCAAAACTGAGAAATACATTTATCATATTTATAAATAACCCATTCTAAAGTATTTTGTTGTAGTAGTCCAAACAGACTAAGACCCACCTTCATCCAGTTGGCTTCTTTATAGCTTCAACTGGCACATGAACTAAGTTGCCCTTCCTGTGAGTTTGCATAACCTTTTAGTTCTTGTTCTCAGAGGTCACCGGTAGACTGCCCTCTGTATCTCTTAATTCAAATCCTAGAGACAGCCTGTGATTCAGCTCATCTTTTAAGTAAGGCCACTGAAATCCTGGCTTAGGTTTAGGTTAGGCCTCTTAACTCTGAACCAGTTAGCTGAGGTTTGGTGGGTGCTGGGAGGTCTTAATGGTTGTTGTTGACTTTTTGCTTTCCTCTGGAAGAGGTATGGGCAGGCAGACGTTCTGAAATATACGTGGTACATGCTGGTTATATACATTTACATTTTGGGGGCACATTTTAAAAATCATTAATAGGATTTTATATAGCTAGAATTTAAAAATATCTCTGATATAGCAATACTTGTATTGTTAATTTCATCCAGTGTGCTCCCATAGACTTTAATATACTTCTAAATCTGTAATTGTTTTGTTTAAAGAAAACAAAATATATAAAAGATGTATTTGAAGAATTTTAGGTATGAAGTTCATATGTTTCCAGTTTTTGTGTATAAAAATCATAAATTCACATGGATATGCACAACTGGGCATTTGTCTGGTCATACTCCACCATTTAAAAAACATTCCATCATTTAAAATATTTTTATAAGTAGCATGAATGTTGACCTTGAAAACTTGAGCTACTCCATAAGGAAATGTGTATCCTCCTGAAGTACTTCAAGCTTGGACCAGGGTTACTACTTGTTAGAAATAGTAGTTTTCCTGTATTGGGTAAGAGATAGGACTACATCAGTGTTTTTTAAAAATTTTTGTCTTGATCCATTAGTCAGTCTGAGGTATAATCGATCTTTGAAAAAAGAAATAGAAGAGAATAGAGTAGAATAGAAAATACAGCCATGCACTGCATAACCATGTTTTGGTCAGTCGCACCACCTGTGTGATGGTGGTGCCATTACAAATATAATGGAGCTGAAACATTTCTATCTCCTAGTGACATAACGTAGTAGCTGTCATAATGTCATAGCACAGTTCATTTTTTTTTATAAATGTAGCCTAAATGTATGGTGTGTTTAGTGTACAGTAGTGTATACAATAATGTCCTAGGCCTTCATATTCACTCACCACTTAATCACTAACTCACTCAGAGCAACTTTCAGTCCTGCAAGCTCCATTTATGGTAAGTGCCCTCTTAGGTGTATTGGTTTTTATCTTTTATATTATATTTTTACTGTACCTTTTCTATGTTTAGATATGTTTAGATACACAAATACTGTTATGCTACAATTGCCTATGGTATTGGGTACAGTAACATGTTGCACAAGTTTGTAGCCTAGGAACAATAGGCTGTTACATACAGCCTAGGTGTGTAGCAAGCTGTACTCTCCAGCTTTGTGTAAGTACACTCTATGTTGTTTGCACAACTCACCTAACAATGCATTTCTTAGAATGTATCCCTGTCATTAAGTAACACAAGACTGTGTCAGAGTGTGTCATACATATTAAGGATAAGATTTGATGGTGAAGTTTTATATTCTTTTTTCTCCTTTCTCTCTCTGTTTGTCCCTGTCTCACACATATACCATGCATATATATGTTCTGAGTTATGATGTATTTCTTTCTGTGGGCGAGATTTTAAAAGTTCAGTAAACATTGGATTAGGTGAAATTCATGTTACAAAGTTAAAGATACTATACTAGAACCGATTGTAGAAAAGATACAGATTAAATTAGCTTTGCTTAAAATACAATGTATAAGAAAGACATCTATAAAAATTAATAAATCAGGCTGTGCAGGTTTTCCAACAAAGTATTGTTGAAGAAATCCATATATTCAAGTTTTTTCTTCTTCAAGTTTTTAAACCCCCCAAATTAAATAAGTATGAAGTTATCATTTTGAAAAATACTACCTATCTTACTTTTATCTATGTTACTTATATCTTTTGAGATTGGGCCTGGGAAGCTATGAATCCAGAGTTGGCTCCTGTAATGCAAACAGTGGACACCGGGTATGTGGAGAAATATAAACCATTGGATGTGTGTCTGTTACTGACTGATGTTATTCTTCTATGTATATCTTAATTTCTCAATTTGAAAGCAAACTATTAATATTTAACAAGACATATTCCCTTGAAAGGCAAATACCACATTCAGTTTCTCGTCCTCTGAGAAGTCAAGATTCTATCTTTAACTCTATTCAATCAAATACTGGAAGAAGCCAGGGTGGTTGGAGGTGAGTCTACTTAAAATTTCTTTCTTCTTCTATTCCTTCTCATTTTCTTGTCTTCCTCTTCATTCTTCCCTCCTCCTTCACTTGTTTGTTTCTCAGACAGAATTACATTTAGGAAATTTCTATAAATAACAACTATGGCAGTATTAATTATGTTTTATGAAAAAACTTAAGAGAACATGCATGTAAAACTTTAAAAAAATGTAAATTTCACAGTGATTATGCTTCAAAAGATTCTTAATGTGACAATGAAATTTCTGCCAATATTCATTGCTATGAATTTATGATTTTGCTTATGGGTTATTAATGATTTAATTGACAATAGACAGGAATCGTATCTTAGTATTGATTATATTTAGGAATTGAGAATCAATTAGAGTGCTCAGTCTTATCCTGTAAGACAGTCGGCTTCAAGGTAAACAGAATGGAAAAAGAAAGAAAAATGGAGGCTGAGATGCATATGCATCTGCAATAGTAGGGGCTCAAGAAGTGAAGGAAATGGTCAAAAAGATGGTGAGGGTTCTTGCCATAAGGACCAAAGTTTAATGCTTAAATAGTATGAAAAAATTGATAGAAAAAGAACATGGATTTTTCTTGGTTGGATTTTAGTAGCCTTGGATAAATGGCAATATTGAAGGAAATAATTTTGGAAACGAAGTGCTGGGAAAACAACACCAAATCAGTCACTGTTAAGTGCTTTGATATGTTATTTCAGTAATCCTTACAACAACCATATGAAGTTAATACTATTCTCATTTTTATTATATAAAGATAGCATATTTTTTTAAAAGGGGGAACTTTTTATATAGTTGTTAATAAATACATTGCAATAATATCTTTATTTAAAAATTAGTTTTGATTTTATTATTCATGCTAGTTTCCCCAGGACAAGTCCATTAGTTTCTTCATAACAAGGCCTTAAAACTAGGCCTGTTCAGTGGTTTGGGATGGTTCTCAGAGACATTGTTCCAACTGCAGGTGCTAGAAGAAAATCCATTCTGACAAGCATTAGGCAGATAATTAGGTAAACAGGTTGTAATTTGGACAGGCAGCCAGCATAGGATATTACAATTTGAATTAATACATGATCTGTCAGACTGTTGGAATACAACAGGAAATCCAGGAGTAGAGAACATTTAAAAATCTATGCAGGTAGTTGGTAGTCTGCTGAAGATCTTTTGAACCAGTTAAAGGACTAATCTTCAGATATAGAGTCCAGGCTACAGTTGCCAGATTTAGCAAATAAAAATAAAGGATGCCCGGTTAAATTTGAATTTCGGGTAATGAGGAATTTTTTAGTATGTGTCACAGCCAATATTTGGGACATACTTATACCAAAAATTTGTTACTTATTTGAAATGCAAATTTAACTGGCCATCCTGTATTGTTTCTGGCAGCCTAGTCTAGACTTTCTTGGGACATGGAGTTTTCAAGAGCAAAGTACACTCCTATTCTTATAGATACTGTGTTATTAGACACATTGATCAATATAGATTTCATTTACCAGAATTAGGATATGGGCAATTAGTAACATTAGTAAGGATGAGCTTCTTTGCCAAAGCTCCTGCAATTGGCTTTAGAGTCTGAGGAGACATTGAGCTTGTACTTACTTAGTAGTTAAGACTTCTCAGTTGAGGAGTTGAGGTGATATGAGGACTTTTAACATTTTTAATCTTTTTTTTTGAGACTGGATCTTGCCACGTTGCCCAGGCTGGAGTGCAGTGGCATGATCATAGCTCATTGCAACCTTGAGCTCCTGGGCTTAAACAATCCTCCTACTTCAGCCTCCTGAGTAGGTGGGACTGACTATAGGTTTGCACCACCATGCCTGGCTAATTTTTACATTTTTAGTAGAGACGAGGCCTTGCTGTGTTGCCCAGGCTGGTCTTGAACTCCTGGGCTCAAGTGATTCCCTCACCTCAGCCTCCCAAAGTGCTGGGATTACAGGCATACACTGTTGTGCTCGGTGAGACGAAGGCTTTAGAAGCTGAGAACTGAACACAGCCTGGCAAACGGGGTCAGGTAAATGCATACATTTTAAGGGAACATAAGGATATTATTTTTTTCTAAAATAACTTACTCTTCTCATTATGAAAATAGGAATAATTCTAGAAAAAAGGTAAAAAGAAAATTACTCATAGTTGCACTGATCTAGAGTTAATCATTAATTTATTTTTGAACAGAAAAAAGCCATTTCACCTTTTTTGAGTCTTACGTCTTTATCCATGGGAAAAAAATTGAACTAGATGATATCTAAGGTTCCTTCAGTACTCAATATATATTGTGGATAAAACATACAGTTCTGATGTATTTATATAACTTTGTGCTGTCTTGTCTATCACTACCAAGAAAACCCTTGATTAAGGATTTTACAAATACATGAATTTATCTAACGTGCTTGTATGTGGAATACTTAGAATGCCTATTGCTCTGATTCACCCAGAATTGTTTTCTTATTACACATCGTGTCTTTCAACCATTCTTGTTACACAGATCTATTATAAAAGTTTAATAATATAAAATAGTATATAACTTAAGTCAGTAATTCATAAAAGGAGGTGGCAGGCCCCCAATATCCATACTAAATTTTTAAACTTTTAGATCTCCTTCAACTTGCTCAGGATGGCCAAAGATATGAGGAATATTTTCTTTTGGACTCTATTTGCCTCTGGAACACTCTCTTGACAATCTCATCCTTGTTAACAGTTCTGACTGCAGTTGAATATTGTATTTCTATTGTTATCTTAAAAAATTTTTAATTAGGGCCAGATGCAGTGGCTCACACCTGTAATCCTGGCACTTTGGGAGGCGGAAGCGGGCGGATCACTTGAGGTCAGGATTTTGAGACCAGCCTGGCCAACATGGTGAAACCCCGCCTCTACCAAAAAAATACAAAAATTAGCCAGGCATGGTGGTGCATGCCTGTAATCCCAGCTACTTGGGAGGCTGAGGCAGGAGTATCACTGGAACCTGGGAGACGGAGGTTACAGTGAGCTGAGATCCTGCCACTGCACTCCAGCCTGGGTGGCAAAGTGAGATCCTGTTTCAAAAAAAGTATTTTTTTAAAAAAATTATATATATTTAAGGTGTACAACCTGATATTTTAATATGCATATACATAGTGACCTGATTTCAGTCAAGCTAATTAACATATCCATCTCTTCACATAATTACCATTTTTTTCTTGTAGTGAGAACACTTAAGATGTACCTTCTAAGTGATTTTCATCTGTGTAACACAGTATTATTAACTATAGTCCTCATGCTCTACATTAGATCTCTAGAATTTACTCATTCTATGTAACTGAAACTTTGTACCCTTTGACTGACATCACCTTATTTCTCCCACCTCTTCATCCCTGGTAACCACTTTTCTACTCTCTGCTTCTATGAGTTTGATTTGTAAAGATCCCACATATAAGTAAGCACATATAGTATTTTTCTTTCTGTGTCTGACTTATTTCACTTAGCATAACATCCTCTAGGTTCATCCATGTTGTCAAAAATGGCAGGATTTACTTCTTTTTAATGTCTGAATAGTATTCCGTTATCTCTTTATGATACATTTGTTAGTCCATTTATCTGTCACTTACATTGTTTACATATCTTGGATGTTTTTTTTTTTTTTTTTTTTTGCGAAGTGTCGCTCTTGTTGCCCAGGCAATGGCAACAAGACAATGTGAGTGCAATGGTGTGGTCTTGGCTCACTGCAACCTCTGCCTCCTGGAATCAAGTGATTCTCCTGCCTCAGCCTCTCGAGTAGCTGAGATTATAGGTATGCGCCACTATGCCTGGCTAATTTCATATTTTAGTAGAGACAGGCTTTCACCATGTTGGCCAGGCTGGTCTCGAACTCCTGACCTCATGTGATCCACCTACCTCAGCCTCCCAAAGTGCTGGGATTACAGGTGTGAGCTACCGTGCCTGGCCCTCTTGCCTATTGTGAATAATACTGCAATGAATCTGGAAATGCAGATATCTCTTTGAGACACTAATTTCATTTCCTTTGGATATATATCCAGAAGTGGAATTGTTAGATTATATAGTAGTTCTGTTTTTAATTTTTTGAGGAACTTCCATACTGTTTTTCATAATGGCTGTACCAAGTTACATTTCCACCAAGAGTGTACAAGGATTGCCTTTTTTCTGCACCCTCGCCAACACTTGTTATCTTTTGAATTTTTGATGACAGCTATCCTAACAAGTGTGAATTGATAAAATATCATTGTAGTTTTGATTTGCATTTTCCTGATGATTAGTGATGTTGAGCACCTTTTTATATACCTATTGGCCATCTGTGTGTCTTCTTTAGAAAAATGTCTGTTTAGTTTCTTTGCCCATCTTTAAATTGTGTTGTTTTTTGTTACTGAGTTCTGTGAATTCCTTAAATATTTTGGATATTAACTACTTATCAGTTATATAGTTTGCCAAAATTTTCTCCCATGCTATAGATTGTCTTTTCACTCTGTTGATTATTTCCTTTACTGTGCAGAAGCTTTTTAGTTTGATGTAGTTCTCAAATATTTACTTTTGCTTTTGTTGACTGTGCTTTTGGTGTCATATTAAAAAAAGTCATTTGCAAGACCAATGTCAAGGAGCTTGTTCTCTACGTTTTTTCCTAAGAGTTTTCTGGTTTCGGTTCTTACATTTAAGTCTTTAATCCATGTTGAGTTGATTTTTGTATATGGTATAAGGTAAGGGTCCAACTCCATTATTCTGCATCTGGATATCCAGTTTTTCCAACACTATTTATGGCAGAGACTTTTTTCCCATGTGTGTTCCTCTCACTTTTGTTGAAAATCAATTAAATTTAAATGTAAATGTATGGGTTTATTTCTGGGCTCTCTACTCTGTTCTGTTGATGTATGTGCCTGTTTTAATACCAGTACCATACTGTTTTGATTACTATAGCTTTTAGGTATAACTTGAAATCAGGAAGTGTGATGGCTGCAGCTTTGTTCTTTCTCAAGATTGTTTTGGCTGTTCAGAGTCTTTTGTGGTTCCTTATGAATTTTAGGATTTTTTTTTCTGTTTCTGTGAAAAATATCATTGAAATTTTTATAGGGATTGCATTGAGTCTGTAGATCACTTTGGGTAGTTTGGAAATTTAACAATATCAATTCTTCAAATCCATGACACAGGATTTTTCATTTATTTTGTCTTCAGTGTTTTTTTTTTTTTTATCAGTGTTTTATACTTTCTAGTATATAGACCTTTCTCCATCTTGGTCATTTATTCCTAAGTATTTTATTCTTTTTGGTGTTATTGTAAATGGGATCATTCTCTTGGTTTCTTTTTGGGATATCTGTTGTTGGTGTAAAGAAATGCTCCTGATTTTTGTATGTTGATTTTGTATCCTGCAACTTTACTGAATTCATTTTTCAGTTCTAACAGTTTCTTAATGGAGTTTTTAGGGTTTTCTACATACAAGATCATGTCATCTGCAAACAGAGACATTTACTTCATCCTTTCCAATTTGCACTCCTTTTATTTCCTTTTCTTGGCTAATTGATTGGCTAGGACTTCCAAGACTAGCTGAGTATTCCTTATCTGAAATATTTGGGATCAAAAATGTTTCAGATTTTTTTGGAGTTTGGAATATTTGCAGAATACCTACCAGTTGAGTATCCTAAATTTGAAAAGTCAAAATCTGAAATGCTTCAGTGAGCATTTCCATTGAGCATCATGTTGTTGCTCAAAAAGTTTCAAATTCTGGAGCATTTCGAGTTTTGGATTTTCGGATTTAGAATGCCCAGCCTGTAACTATGTTTGAATAGAAGTGGTAAGAGTGGGCATCCTTGCCTCGTACTGGATCTTTGAAAAAAAACTTTCATGGTTTTAGGTCTAACATTTAAGTCTTTAATCCATCTTGAATTAATTTTTGTATAAGGTGTAAGGAAGGGATCCAGTTTCAGCTTTCTACTTATGGCTAGCCAGTTTTCCCAGCACCATTTATTAAATAGGGAATCCTTTCCCCATTGCTTGTTTTTGTCAGGTTTGTCAAAGATCAGATAGTTGTAGATATGCGGCATTATTCATTCAAATAAGATAGCAATACCACCTGCAAAATAAATGGGGTCATCATTTCTTCTAAAAAAAAAAAAAGAAGAAAAAAAACTTTCAGTTTTCCCCCATTATGATGTTAGCTGTGGGAATTTTGCAAATGACCTTTATTGTGTTGGAGTATGTTCCTTGTGTACTTATTCTTTTTAGAGTAAACTGAATGGATGTTGAACTTTGTCAGATGCTTTTTCTGAATCTATTTTTATCTTTAATTCTGCTACTGTGGTGTATAACATTGATTGATTTGCATATGTTAAACCAACCTTGCATCCCAGAAATAAATCCCAGTTAATCATGGTGTATAATTTTTTTAAAAAAGATTTCAACTTTCACTTTAAATATAGGGGGTACATGTGCAGATTTGTTTACATGGGAATATTGTGTGATGCTAAGGTTTGAAGTATGGATCCTGTCGCCTCACCCATGAAGTGTGCAGAGTACTCGACGGGTGATTTTTTTGATGCGCTGTTGAATTTGCCTTGCTAGTATTTTATTGAGGATTTTTGCACCTGTGTTCTTTAGTGATATTTGCCTGTAGTTTTCTAGCAGTGTCTTTGTTTGATTTTGATATCAGAGTGATGCGTCTCATAAAATGAATTTGGAAGTGGAATTCCCTCTTGTTTTACGAAAGAATTTAAGAAAGATTGGTATTAATTTGTCTTTGGATGTTTGATAGAATTCACTGTGAAGTCATCTGGTCCTGGGCTTTTCTTTGTTGAGAGGTTTTTGATTACTTCTTTGATCTCCTTATTGGTCTGTTTAGGCTTTCTACCTCTTCTTGATTCAATCTTGGTAAGTTGCTTGTTTCTAGGTATTTATCCATTTCTTCTGCGTTACCCAATTTGTTGTCATAACGTTCATAATAGTTCCTTATGATCTTTTTTATTTCTGAGAAATCCATTGTATGTCTCCTCTTTCATTTATTTAAATCTTCTTTTTTCTTTTTCTTAGTCTATGTAAGGGGCTGTCAACTTTATCTTTTCAAAAAAATAAGTTCTTAGTTTTTCTTTTTTTTTCTTTTTCTTTCTTTCTTTTTTTTTTTTTCTTTTTGAGATGGAGTCTCACTCTGTTGACAGGCTGGAGTGCAGTGGTACGATCTCGGCTCACTGCAACCTCTGCCTCTCGGGTTCAAGCAATTCTCCTGTCTCAGCCTCCCAAGTAGCTGGGACTACAGGCCTGCTCCACCATGCCCGGCTAATTTTTATATTTTTAGTAGAGACGGGGTTTCACCATGTTGGCCAGGATGGTCTCGATCTCTTGGCCTTGTGATCTGCCTGCCTCGGCCTCCCAAAGTGCTGGGATTACAGGTGTGAGCCACCTCGCCCGGTCCCAGTTTTGCTTTTTTTTTTTTTTTTTTATTCTCTATTTTATTTATTTCTACTCTAGTCTTATTATTTCCTTTATATGCTTATTTTGGGCTTAGTTTGTTATTCTTTTTCTAATTCCTTTAAGTGTGAAGTTAGGATGCTTATTTGACATCTTTTTATTTCCACTTAGGCATTCATTGTGATAAACTTCCCTTAGTACTGCTTTTGCTTTCCCATAAGTTTTGGTATGTTATGTTTTGTTTCTATCTCAAGATAATTTAAAAATTTTCTTTTTTAATTCCCTCTTTGATCAATGATTGTTCAAGAGTGTGTTGTTGTATTTGTGAATTTTTTCATTTTCTTTTCTTTTTTTCTTTTTTTTTTTTTTAATTGAGACGGAGTCTCGCTCGCTGCAACCTCCGCCTCCCACGTTCAAGTGATTCTTCTGCCTCAGCCTCCCAAGTAGCTGGGACTACAGGTGCATGCCACCACACCCAGCTAATTTTTGTATTTTTAGTAGAGACGGTGTTTCACCATGTTAGCCAGGACGGTCTCGATCTCTTGGCCTTGTGATCCGCCCACCTTGGCCTCCCAAAGTGCTGGGATTACCGATGTAAGCCACCATGCCTGGTGAATTTTTCCGTTTTCTAGCTGTTACTGATTTTTAGTTTTATACCATTATGGTCAGAAAAGATACTTGGTATGATTTTGATCTTCTTAAATTTGTTAAGTCTGATTTTGTGACTTAACATGTGAGTTATCCTTGAGAAAGTTCTATCTGTGCTTGAGAAGAATGTGTAGTCTTCTGCTGTTGGTTGGCAAATTCTGTATATGTCTTTTGGGTCCATTTGATCCATAGTGTTGTTCAAGTTCACTGTTTATTGATTTTTCTGTCTGGATGATTTATCTATTATTAAAAGTGGAGTATTGAACTTTTTTTTATTATGTTGCTGTCAATTCTTCCTTTTAGATTTGTCAATATTTGCTTTATATATTTAGGTGCTCTAATATTGGATGTATATATATTCACAATTTTTATATCTTCCTATTGAATTTACCTATTTATCATTATATAATGACCTTCTTTGTCTTTAGAGACAACTTTTAACTTAAAGTCTATTTTATCTGACATAAACTTAGCCACCCCTGTTTTCTTTTGGTTGCTGTTTGCATGGAATATCTTTTTCCATCCCTTTATTCTCAGCTTTTTTGTGTCTTTGAATCTAAACTGAGTTCATTGTAGACAGCATACAGTTGGATCTTTAATCCACTCAGCCACTCCTCATATAGGCATACCTTATTATATTGCACTTTGCTTTATTGCACTTCACAGATACTGCATTCTTTACAAGTGGAAGGTTTGTGGTAACGCTGCATTGAGCAAGTCGATTGGTGCCATTTTTCCAACAGTATGTGCCCACTCCACGTTTCTATGTCACATTTTGGTACTTCTTGCAATATTTCAAACTTTTTCATTATTATTATATCTGTTATGATGATCTGTAATCAGTGATCTTTGGCATTACTACAAATGTGCTGTTACCAATAGAGAGTTGTAAAGCTGAAATAAATTTTTCTAGACTATGAATAATAAAAGTAATTTCTATAACCATGAGAGAAAGACAAAATTGTGTTTCCGTTCTCTTTATTGAAAATAAAATTACAAAATTGTTGCATGTGATGGTACATACCTGTAGTGCCAGCTACTCTGGAGGTTGAGGCAGGAGAATCACTTGTGCCCATGGGTTTGAGACTGGCCTGAGTCCAAAAAAATTACAAAATTATTGTCGTATGAAGAAGTGATCAGTGTAGGAAAACATTTCTATAAAGGAGTATCAGGCAGTTAATTTATAATAATTCTAATATTTTTTTTCTGGGTATCGTGATGTTTGTGGTGTTTATAACTTAAATTGTTGTAATTGTGCTTTCTTTTCTCATTATTTTGTACTAACTTTGTACCCAATTAACAGTGTTCCCCAAATTATACAAGCTTCAGGCCTCATAAAACTTGGATTTGTTCCTGGTCAGTAGTGTACCTAGACCTCTTTTTGAATTATTTACCTAAGTAAGGGATGGGTTGTATTGGTTGCCCTCTTGTGATACTTGTGGTATTTCCAGGAAAATTACTGAGAATTAAGAATTTGTGGGCTGGGAATGGTGGCTTATGCCCCT
The DNA here is from genome assembly GCF_028878055.3 of Symphalangus syndactylus. Classification (NCBI taxonomy): domain Eukaryota; kingdom Metazoa; phylum Chordata; class Mammalia; order Primates; family Hylobatidae; genus Symphalangus; species Symphalangus syndactylus. The sequence goes on along the minus strand of NC_072442.2, from coordinate 67,243,976 downwards.
AGTCCCAGCACTTTGGGAGGCCAAGGAGGTGGATCACTTGAGCCCAGGAGTTTGTGGCCAGCTTGGGCAACATGGTGAAACCCTGTCTCTACAAAAAATAACAAAAATTAGCTGGGCATAGTGGCACTCACTTGTAGTTCCAGCTACTCAGGAGGCTGAGGTGGGAGGATCGCTTGAGCCTGGGAGATTGATGCTAGAGTGAGCTGTGTTCTTGCCATTACATTCCGGCTTGGGTGACAGAGCGAGACCCTGTCTCCGAGAAAAAAAAAAAAAATTTGTGACTTGGACTAGTTTTGTTTCCTTTGGAACTCCTAACTAGGCTGCTCAGAAATTATGCTTTTGATTTTGGCCTCATTAGCAACTAGCATAATGTTCTGGTCAGCTGATATAACACACTTAATGTTGCTTACAAATGCTGTACCAAATACATTATAGGGCTTTTAAACTATGCAGTAAAACCACAAAATTTCTAATCAAATATTAATAGCTATCTATCCTGCTTATATGTATTCTCTTTGTGATTTAAAATCATTGATAAGCCACAGTTTAACTTCTTAAACTTTTACTTTGTAGAAAATTTTAAAATTGAATATATAAAGAAGCATGCAAATGCCCTCAAAGTCTTACCACTTGGATACAACTACTATCATATGAAGAATGCTATCATTTAGAAATATACTTTGTAGTACTAGACTCTGAGTTGGGAGATCTTGTATTTCCTGGGTTCTAGACTTATGAGTAATTTCCTGTATGACTTTGGACAAGTTAATTCCTCATTAAGGATCAGTCTTCTCATCTGGAAAGAGAGGTAATACAACATTGTAGGGTTGTTGTGATGTGTTTGGAATTTCTCAGTAGTTAGTTATAAAGTGCTTTCTAAATCATAAATTGCCATATAAATGAATTTTTCATTATTAAATTTTTGTAATTAAGAAACCATATAGAAACAAATGCTTTTTTTTGCACTATTACAGCTACAGAGATGGTAACAAAAAAACCAGCTTGAAAACTTGGAATGAAAATGATTTTAAGCCTCAGTGTAAACGAACAAACTTAGTGGCAAATGATGGAAAAAATTCTTGTCCAATGAGTTCGGGAGCTCAACAACAAAAACAATTAAGAATACCTGAACCTCCTAACTTATCTCGCAACAAAGAAACCGAGCTACTCAGACAAACACATTCATCAAAAATATCTGGCTCCACAATGAGAGGGCTAGACAAAAACAGTGCACTACAGACACTTAAGCCCAATTTTCAACAAAATCAATATAAGAAACAAATGTTGGATGATATTCCAGAAGACAACACTCTGAAGGTAAATGTTTAAATATCAATTAATGACTTATTTACGTTTTTAAAAATATAAGGTAAATATTTAGAAAACTACAGAGATAAGAGCACCTGAAATAAATTCCATGACATACATTACTTGATTAGCATAAATATTCAGTTCCATTGAAGTGGATGAATGTTAGTTTCCAAAATATTTTCTTAGAGGGTATGAATGGCTGCTCCTTTTCAAACTTTAGAGTTTTCTACTGGATTCTGACTTTCACTTTACACTCACTTTAAAGATAATGACAGTTTATCCATTGTTTATGAAGTTACCCAGGCTCTTCATATGTCATTCTAAGTATTTTTCAACAGAGGTCAGCAAACATTTTCCTTAAAGGGCCAGACAGTATTTTTGGCTTTATGGGCCATACTGTCTCTGTTGCAGCTACTCAACAATACTACTTAACTCTGCCACTGTAGCTTGGAAGCAGCCATAGGCAACACATAAATGAATGGGCATGGCTCTCCTCCAACAAATGTTTACACAAACAGATAGCAGGTTAGATTTGCACTGCAGGCCATAGTTTTCTTTATGATCAACTTATTATGACCTTTGCTTTGTGATCTTGTCCTAGTCTACCTTTGTAGCCTCATATTTCATAGTCTACTAATTGTCTAATGCTCTAGCCACTTCAGACTCGTCACAATTCTCTAAACATAGCATACACTCTGTGCTTTGGTTTATATTCTTCCCTATACCTGTATCTCAACTGTACTTCCTCTCTACGCTCAGTGCTCTAATTGTTCTTTGTAAATATTATTTATATATTATGTGTGGTGGTTATTCCTCATCTCTGCTCCCTGGCCCCTTGGCCCACTTGATTCTTCACCTGTCCTTCTCTGTGTTCTGGAAGGCTGAACTGTCCTATGTAGTGCATCATCCTGAGATTGTTTACTTGCTGGCTTTTGCTAGAGGTCAGCCAGTAGGAGTCACTGGTACAACATCACAGGGTGGGAGGAAAGGTTGAGTTTTCTCACTTTCTCCTGTCTTAAATGTTACATCACCAGCAGTAGCTGTGTCACTGCGTGATGTAGCCCCTTCATGAGTATAGCTTTCCTGGGCTTGATACTTTTACTTTCTCCTCTTGTCCTTTCAGCCTAGGAATGGTAACAACTTACAGTTGTTAGTTTTTGTTCTGCCGATATGTCTGAAAAAGCAATCTTTTCAAAAAGCCATCGGGGCAAAATTTGTTTTTGCATGTTTTGTTTTTTGTTGGAAATAAGATTAATAAAGCATGTTTCACAGTGGTTCTCAATCTTACGTTTCCTTGTACTCAAGAATTATATGACATAATCACCTTAGTAACAGCGGTTTACTGTGGCCATAATCATCAACAGGAGGTGTGTTAGAATCTTGGTTAAGAGGAGGAAGAGGGAAGAAACTACCTGTATTTTGAAAAAAAGTCCCATCATATGTTCTTCACAACCCTCACCCTCACAAAGGAAAGTGTCCCCCTGCCTTTGAAAATTAGTGTTTTAACACACTGTATTCTTAGTTGATCTTCAAAAATGCTAAGAACATTTCCATCTCAGGGCTTTTATACTTGCTGTTCCCACTGTCCTCATTCAACAACCCACTTAAAATAATAACCCCCATCTCTCTCTATTTCCATTTACCTTGTGTGTTTTTTTCTAAAAAAAAGTACATTTCCTGACATTCTGTTATATGTTTATTTTATAAATCCTCCACTAGACTATAAAATCTTTGAGAACAGATACCTTGACTGTTTTGTCCATGAATGTTTCCTTAATAGCTATGTTTGGCATGTAGTAGGTGCCCAGTAAACACTTTTGAAACGAATGAATGAGTGAATGTGTCTGGCTCCTTCCCTAGAGTCCCCTAGAGTGTGAGTGCACTAGGGAAAGGAATGGCCTTACCTATATTTGTCACGGGATCTGGCATATGATGCTTTAAAATATTCAATGAATGAATGAGTGAACGAATACCTATATAAATAATTCTCCTCTTGATTAATTGTCTCTAAGTGCACGCTGGTTTCTCCATCTGTAATATAGTATTGATGGCCTTATTTTAGGGAAGTAACTATATTAAAATTTTCAGTAGTTCTTTTTACACACTTGTCCATTGTAAGGACTTAGAATTTTTACATAGAAGGTAAATGAGTATGATTTAAAAAACAAATATTTTTCTAATACTATGTTTCTTATTTTTTCAAAAGGAAACCTCATTGTATCAGTTACAGTTTAAGGAAAAAGCTAGTTCTTTAAGAATTATTTCTGCAGTTATTGAAAGCATGAAATATTGGCGTGAACATGCACAGAAAACTGTACTTCTTTTTGAAGTATTAGGTAGGTAAAATACTTCAAAAATACTTCAGTAATACTCTTTGGAGAACAGGTTTTAATGTCTGATTAGTCCTTTTTCTTCCAAATAAAACAGTCTGATTTTTGCTACTCCCTAAAGTATATTCAAAGAACTGAAGTTTTAATAATAGTCCGTGTGGTAGATAGAATAATGCTCCCTAAAAATGTCTACATTCTAATTACCAGAATAATGCACCCTAAAATGTCTACATTCTAATTACCAAAACCTGTGAATGCTACCTTATATGGCAAAAGAGACTTTGCAGATGTAATTAAGTTACGGATCTTGAAATGGGAAGATTATTTTGTATTATTTGGGTGGGTTTAATGTAATCACAAAGGTCCCTTATACAAGGAAAGCATTGAAAGATGCTACCTTGCTGGCTTTGAAGATGGAGGAAGGGGCCATGAGCCAAAGAGTGCAGGCATCTTTGAGAAGCTGGAAAAAGTAAGGAAATAGATTCTACTCTAGAGCCTCCAAAAGGAACACAGCTTTGATGACTCATTATAAGAATTCTGACCTCCGTAACTATTAAGATAATGCTTTTGTGTTGTTTTAAGCCAACCACTAAGTTTGTGGTAATTTGTAAGCGGCAATAGGAAACTGATACAACCTCCTCCTTTTCCTTTTGTCCTGTTTATATATATATATATATATAAATGTGTGTGTATATATATATATATATATATATAAATATATATATATATATATAAATGTGTGTATATATAGATGTAGATTTCTATCAGTGCACTCATTTCACATGTTTAAGTTTCACCTAAAAATGATTCCAGTTTCTCTCTTGTTACCATTAAGGAAAAAGCTTTATTATATAAAGTGACATTGGATTCAATAGAGACTCAGACTTTGAGTAAAGCACACTGTATTCATTTTCAATTGCTGCGTAACAAAGTAATGGAAACTTAGCAGCTAAAAACCACACCCACTTCTTAACTCAAGTTTTGTAGATCAGAAGTCCATGTGGGCTTGACTGCGTTCTATACTCAGGGTATCACAGTACTGAAATCAAGGTGTTGGCTGGGCTGGTTTTGTTCAGTTTTCATTTTTGGCTTTTTGGAGGTTGCCATGTCTCTGGCCTCTGAAACTCCCATATACTTAAGGGATTCTTTATCAAGTCCTACTCATGTTGCTTGAAGCATATCTCTTAACTGGTTGGCATGGCTGTTACTACTCTATGTTGAAGCTTGACTTAGCTCCTATTTTGTTCAGTTCTTACCAGTAGCCACATAACTGCAATAGCAGATGGTATTGTATTTCATGTCAGTTTTCTGTCAGAGCTAGAATACTGTCAGAGGTAGAGCATCTTATTTCAAAGATCTTAACCTCTGTTGGACTTCCCACTAAATTGCTTTTTCCTGTGTGAAGGATGCCTTTGGCTCTCACCTCATTTACAGAATATAAATATTAAAAATAACCTGAGCCTATTAAAAGGACATGCTAATTCCACTCATTTCCCCAGGTTCTCTTTGGTGAATTGTTCAGGTTCACTCCAGAATAATCCTTTTAAGAATATCACAATACTCATTATAAACACCAATAGACATTCTTATCAAGAAATGAAGGGGGTCCATGCTTTTATATGTGATGGTTAGCTTTCATAGTGCTATAATAATCTTGAGTTCCTAGGCTAGACTCTAAACTTATCAAAGGTAGATACTTCATTTTACTGCACTTTAGTGTCTAGCACACTGCACAGTATATAGGAAGTACCTTTCAGTTGCAAGCATCCCCCCCAAAAAAAACAACTTTAGTGGATTTTAAATACTCATTTATATTGCTATGTATAATATTGTGTTGCATAGAGAATTATTCACGCAACTGAAAAGTGGCTAGGTTTCTGACTTCAGGCAAAGCTTGATCTAGCTGCTCAAGAGATGGCACAGTGATTTCTCTCCATCCTTCTGGCCAGTCATAATGTTGGCTTCACCTTAAGGCTCCACACTATAGTCTCTCCAGAAGCTTCTGACTCTCTCCTTATGGTAGCAAGTTGATTATTAAATTTCTGTAGACTATACATTCTTATACCACACCGTCATATTCTTAGATTTTTCTTCTGATTGCTCTTTCCTAGAAACTAACAAGTGAGTCTTTGCATATAACCATTTCTGACTTGGTAACATGCCCATTGCAGAAACCCTGAACTACATAGTTGAGTAATAAAATATGCTGATTGGATTAAGTCAGTCACAGTTCGCTTCTGGATCTGGGGGTGGGGACAGATCCTATCCAAATAATATGGCTAAAAATGGAATTTTCCTGAAGGATAATCTGGGTCTTTTTAGCAGAAATGGCGGCCAGCCTCAAAATAACAAATGCCCACTACCGGTACTCAGTAGATGGTTATTAAATAAATGAATAATGCTGTCACTTCATAATAGTTTCTTGAGATAAACATGAATTACAATTTTCATTTTATAGGTGAAGAAACAGATTTGAAAGTGGTTAAACAATTTACTCGAGGAGGGAATAGGGAGATGTAGGTCAAAGGGTACAAACTTGCAATTATGTAGGATGAATAAGTCTAGAGACTTAATGCACAGAGGAGGTCTATAGTTAATATTATTGTATTGTATATTAAAATTTTGGTAAGAGTAGATTGTAGGTGCTCTTACCACACACAAAAGGGGTAACTATGGAAGGTGATGGGTATGTTAACTTGCTCACTGTAGAAATGATTTCACTATATATATGTATATGAAAATATGTTGTATGTATATGAAAATATGTTGTATACCTTAAATGTATATAATAAAAATAAATTTAAAACCCAGTTTGCTCAAAGTCACAAAATATTAGTAAGTTGAAGTACCTGGGACTTGAATGCATGACTCCTGATTATAATTCAATGTTTCTTTTTTCACTAAATTATGATGCTTATTTGTTACACATGTGCATTTTATTATTATAATGTTGTAGACTGTTCTGGGGATTTAACCACTCTACAAGGAAAAAGTTTCAGATGGCCATTTATTGTCAATTATATGAGCTTGGCATATAATCTGTTCCTAAGTTGGAGAGAGTCAGAAGTTTTGTTTTCCTACCCATGAAACTGCCTGATAAATATCTTCTCTTCTTAAAATATCTTCTTTATTACTGTATAAATAGAACTATGAGAGGTTGATATGGATAGTTATTTAAACATCAGCTTCTCCTTGTTAAATTTTATTTGCAGTTTACCAACATTTATTTTTCCCCCATTTCAATATTACTTAGCTGTTCTTGATTCAGCTGTTACACCTGGCCCATATTATTCGAAGACTTTTCTTATGAGGGATGGGAAAAATACTCTACCTTGTGTCTTTTATGAAATCGTGAGTATTTTTAAAGAATTATTCGCAAAGCCTATGTCAACAGAGTATAAACATGCAGGCTATAATTCCAGTTGAAATATAAATTCTGTTAACAATTTAGTACTTCTAACACTTTGGTTTTAGTTCTGATATGAAAGTTGTTTATTTGTATAATATAGGGAGCCTACTATGTGCCAGGTACTGTGCTGGGTGTGAGGGATATAAAGTGGCATATAAATGGCAAACGACTCTTTCTCTCAAAGAGTTTGTAATCCCAGGTAGAATGGTACAGAAATGTTACACTGTGGTATGGTGAATGGCATGGTGGATCTAGGTATGTGCAGGGTGCTAGAGAAGTAGGTAAGAAGGAAGGGGCAGATCAGGGAAAGATTTTCAAAGAAGCTGGTAACTTATCCTTGATCTTTAAGGACTAATAAGAATCAACTAAGCCAAAATGTGTTGGGGAGGGAAAGAAGGATATAGTCTAAGGTGAGGGAGCAGCATATGCAAAGACTTGAAGCTAAGAGAGAGCTTCAGTTGTTCAGGGAACTGAAAGTAGTTATAATTACCAAAGTGAAGAGTTAGGAACTGATAGGGGTAAGGGTAGTGGTTCTGAAATTGGGGGAAAGCATAGTGGGCTGGGATATAAGGAAGAGGCTTGGTGACAAGTCTGGAGATTGCAAAGCAGGCTATAGACCTACACACATTGAGGCTGTGTAAGAGCTACATAAACTTTGTAAGTTTGACCTTAATTCTGACATTGGTCTCAATTCTGAAATCAGACTTGGATTCCAGCATTTACCCCAACATTTTCTAGTTTTATGACTTAAGAATGCCGCTTAAATTACTTGAACTTCAGATTTTTAAAAAAATCTATAAAATGGGGAGACAAATTCCTACTTCGGAAGGTTGTTAAGGGGATTAAATGATGAAACATGAATATACGGTGCATGACACCTAGTAGGTGATCAATAAATAATTGTCAATTCCTATAATATCTTGAATGTGTATTATTTTTATTTAGTCTGAAGTTTTTTAAAAAAACTTTGTTATTGAAGTATAACATGTACAGAAAAGTGTAAAAATCATAACTGTACAGTTCTATGAAGTATCACAAAGTGAATGCCACCTAGGTTAAGAAATAGAACATTACCATCACCCCCCAAATCCCTTTGTACTTCTTCCCATTCACTACCTCCTGTCTTCTACTTACAGGTAACCACTAGCCTGACTTTTAATGTCATCAATTAATTCTGCCTGTTTTTGAACTTTATAAAAATAGTATCATACATTATGTCTTTTTAAATATGTGAGTTCCTTTATTTGACAAAATGTTTGTAAGATTCATCTATGTTGTTGTGTGTAGCTGTAGCTCACTCATTTATATTACTATGTATAATATTGTGTTGCATCAATATGCTACAGTTTTCTATTTCACTGGTGGTGGGCATTTGGGTTTCTGGATTTTTTGCTGTTATGCATAATGTTCTATGAACATTCTTATCTATGTCTGTTATGCATTTGCATGTATTTCTGTTTGATATATACTCAGAAGTAAAATTGCTGGGTCATAGAGCACGTGTATATTCAAATACAGTAGTTATTGCCAAAGAATTTTTCAAAGGATTGTGTCAATTTAAGTACTCACAGGCAATGTAGGAGAGTTGTGGTTGCTCTGCATTCTTACCAACACTTAGTATTGTCAGTCTTTTTTATTATAACCATTCTGGTGAGTAAATTTAGTGTTATCTCATTTCTTTACAATTCCCTGGTAAGTAATTAGGTTGAGTACCTTTTCATATGCTATTTAAATATCTTTTTTGTAAAGTCTGTTCAGGCATCTTGCTGTTTTCTTCTCTTATTTGTCTTTTTCTTACTGATTCTAGGAATTAAAAAAAAAAACTATTCTGGGAATCAGTTTTCTGTCCATTATGTGCATTGCAAATATTTTCTCATATCCATGGTTTGCTTTTTCCCACTTGATGGCTTTTGATAAACAGAAGTTTTTCATTTTCATATAATCCTTTTATCAATCATTAGTCTTTCCCATTATAATTAGTGCTTTTTGTGACTATTTAATGAAAGCAATTTCAGAATGCTTTAATTTTATTCATAATTGAGAGGATTTGGAGATTGCTAATCTTTTTCTGATTTACTTGTCTCTAAAGGCATCACACTTTTGGGTCCCAACCTTAAGCTTCAGGTCTGAGTGGGGGTTGTTACTAGAATCTCTTTTCCTTGGACGCCTAAGATTCCATCTTTTGTTTCCCACCTATACAAGTCTGTGAAATCTCTGCTCAGTTTCTTAGACTTTCAAATGCCTTTCTGTAATTTGCAGACATCTCAGGCAGAAAGCACCCCCCAAATCAGGTTTCGTCTGAGACTCCCATACTATCCTAGATGGGGGGTGGGGGGTCTCTGTTAATTCCTCACTGTCTTGATATCTCTCTGATGCTTACGAGGAGGTTTTTAACAAAACATTTCATCCAGCTATCCTAATTGTCATCTGATGAGCTGTTTTGAATCACCCAGCCTGCTGCCTACTGAAAGTGGAACTCTGGGAATCTGATAAAAGAGTGGGTAATTTCATGTGTCATTACACTGGGAATTACTCAGTCTTTGAAGAAGCAACAACTTGCTAGCTTGTAAAAGCCCTACCAAGTGAGGGTCTTTCCTCTGTTACAGGGCACCAATATGTGAGTAACTATCATTGTCTTGTTAGCAGTGGGGCCCTGACTCACGTGAAGGAATTATAGCATTTTGAGGTGACACATGTTTAGCTGATCACATAAATATTTAAAAAAATTGAAATTCAGATGAAGTAATAACTATTTTTTTGACATTTATTTTTTGAAAAACAGGATCGTGAACTTCCGAGACTGATTAGAGGCCGAGTTCATAGATGTGTTGGCAACTATGACCAGAAAAAGAACATTTTCAAATGTGTTTCTGTCAGACCGGCGTCTGTTTCTGAACAAAAAACTTTCCAGGCGTTTGTCAAAATTGCAGATGTTGAGATGCAGTATTATATTAATGTGATGAATGAAACTTAAGTAGTGATAAAAGGAAGTTTAAATAGCATAAATTATAGCAGTTTTCTGTTATTGCTTAATTTACCATCTCCATAGTTTTATAGCTACTATTTTCTTGTATTTCACGTGTTGAATTAAAGTATTTGAATTCTTTTAAATGTGAGAAGAGTTTTTGAAGTATAATTTTAATGTTTTTATTAAAATGATATATTTGCTAAAATTCCACAACCATCCTAGATAAAAATGATCACTATAACAGGAATAGATGATGCTTATTTAATACGGGATAATAATACATCTGAGTTAGCTCAAAAGCCAGCATTGGGCTTAAGGGGGAAATACTAGAAGTATTTGCACTATCAGGAAAAAGACAAGTGTGCCCACTGTCATTACTGTTATTAAGCATTGTTCTGGAACTGCTAGTCTGTGCGGTTCATTTAATTACTTCAAATATTTAATGAAAATCTGCTTTGTGCCAGGCATTGTTGCAAATGCTAGAGACAAAGCAGTTCACAAAGTAACAAAAATTAGGGGTACCAGAAAGGTTGGTGTGCTTTGAACCAGGAGCTCATGTATCATCATGTTTCTCCCATAGCCATGATTCACAAGTCTGGAAATCAAGGAGTGGTAGCAGGGCTGACTTCCTCATTATTACACCAACTAACATACCCACAGAACTTTTGCTCCCTACCGCCACAATTTTGGGCTCTGTTGATTAACAGATCTTACTTTTTGTCATAGCCTAGGTTACCCAAAAAGTGGAGACTGAGAAAAAGTCTTATTTGTAAGTAGTTTATTTGAGAATTTTACGTCATGTGAAGAAGTAAGGAATAGAGAGTGTTAAATAGGGAAGAAAGGAGACCAGTTACTAGGATGGCTTATTGAGTTGGCAACCACTAGGAGGGACTAAGGCATATATATGCATAAGCTCCCAGTACCTGTATTTAATGGTTGACCAACACGGCAACAACTCCCTTGCACTTTCTGGTTGTGTATGTATGAGCATGGGGCTGGTTTTCCATGGTATTCCACTCCATGGAATCAGAGGAACCATATGGCAGGACACAAGAAGCAGATGGAATAGGCCTGAGGTAATACTGTCAGACCAAATCTATGTGAAGCTGGTCAAAGTCTGCGCAGAATTGGTTATTGCAGCCATGGCTGGAATAAGAGAAGATGGCTGAGAGAATTTGAAGTGGTGGACAAGAAGTGTCTGATACAATTCTTGAAGAAGTGTCTGATACAATTCTTAATGTTTTACCAGAAGTGCTTCCATGGTTCCATTCTACTGAAAGTTGAGACTGCCATTTGGCAATTTTGGTTCTTTATGTTTTCGAATCAGTAGGCAAAAAAGGGGTTTACTGTGCTGCCTGTGGTACTTCAATCCCAGTTAACAATGGAAAATTGTGTTTCTCTGCATAATGAGGGAAGAGAAGACCATATCTGATATGCAGGGGATTCTTTTGGATGTCACTTAGTAAAAGTTAATGGAACACTATTATAGCAACCCAAGAAAAACAATAACACTGAGGATTCAGACTCACAAGGAATGTGGGTTGAATCTAGCTGAATTTGTGTAAAAGAGAACATGGAATGGGTGTGGAAGAAGGAGTTGTAAATGTCAGTTGTGGTCTTGTGATCAGTTGTAGGGTAAGGAAAACCTAGTATGAAGAGGTAATATGACACATGAAGAGTGGTTGAGATAATGATGGTGTCTGGTTATTAAGGTTTTCCTAGAGAGGTAAGGAGCTAGAAGTAACTCAAAGGGCTGCAAATATGTATTTACTTTTCCATATTTGCCTGAGGAAGAATTGAATGTGATCCAGGAGAGTTCATCTTTTCTCTTATTCCTGTCCTTTATATCTGTATATGGTTGGGTAATGGAAGTCTGATCCTTGTTGGTTACCATTTTTCTCTCTCCTAGGGCCTATTTACAGGGAGTTGGGTTATAGTGAGAGATTCTGCCACCTGGAAATATTTCCAAAGTATACGTCTTTCCATGGTGGTCCTCTATTCAAATATCACTGATGTCTTGTTGTTGTCTACAGGATAAAGCCTAAACTCTTAGACTCTTAAGATATTTTAGGACATTTACAGTCTGGTCCATGCTTGCTTCTATGACTTCTCCAACCAGTTTTCTTCACGTCTCAAGATGTAGGCCCCAACCTCACAGGCATGTTCTCCAGTCCCTAAGCAGGCAATGATTAAACACCCATCCCTGAACTTCTCTCCATTCTCATGATCCCCCTAAGTATAGTAAGGTGTGATCAGCAGCTGTAATCAGTCACTGTTGCAGGACTCTAAGATAATTTGTTCTAGAGAGGTCCTGTGTAATTACTTTGTTTTTAATGAGTTCCTCCAGGATCTAGGCTCCTCTGGGATGCACAGTCCCCTAGGGCCAGGGATAGGTAGAAAGAGAGATGTCAGAAGGGTGGGTACAGACACAGGTGATGACTACAAAGGCTGTTGCAACCAATAAAGGGGAGGAGGATTTTGGATCGGGGCCCTGGAGTTAACCTCAGACGCAGAATAAGTTGGGCAGGAGGGTACCAGGGATACTGGTACCTTAGTATCCCTACAACCTGAGGGTCTTGATTTCCCTGGTTGTATGATGTTCTATAGGATAGTTTTTCAGATATAACTCCTTTTCTCCACCTCTCTGCTTTTCAAGACTTTTCTACGTTCCAGAAATATTTTGATTTAATGTTCACAACTTAATATCTTTATTAATGGCAGTGTCCATTAATACTGTGCAGTGTCCTCTCTCATGATTGTATCATTTCAACATAATGACATCTCTATGAGATAGGCATTTAATACAGAGATTTCAAGCCCTCGGCATGTATTTGAATTACTTAAGGAGCTTACTTAAGGCCTCCTCCGGAGATTCTAATTACATTTATTGGGGGATGGTGCCGTAATCTGTATTTTTAAAATGTATTATATGTCCTTACTACTCAGTGTGGTCCACAGAACAGCAGAATTGGCATCACCAAATGTAAAATTTTAACTTTCGAAATGTAGACTATTAGGCCCTACACCAGACCTATTGAATCAAAATCAGCATTTAACACGACCACCAGATGGTTTGTATGTAAATTAAAGTTTTAGAAGCAGTGACCTTTGTGATTCTTATATTCAGTCCAGACTGAGAACTGTAGATTTACCAGGTGAAGAAGATGAGAGGCATTATTGAGGGAGCAGCTGAAATTTATATTCCCCATCAGTGGCAGCATTCACAAGTGATGTCTCCCTGGTTTGGAATTTCTAATAAGACCCTTGACACCAGAGATTTGTCCCACTCATTTCCCAAGCAGGCAAACTTCTGAGAGAACAGGCATGTGAAACTTCACTTGATGCCATTTCCCTACTACAATACTAGCACATTATGTCCAAATGTGAAAAACTGTTAACGTGGCCAGACTAAACATCATTAGCAGGGTGAAGATCTCGGCAGTTAGACTCAGCTGCATCCCTCTATGGAAGGAACTTCTCATATACCCTAACACCCTTCAGCTTTCTTAGCTCAGAGGCGTTTTGAGGTGTGGATATCTGGAGAGGAAGCACAGCGAGGTCTCAAGGGTGGATATCCTCATTCCCTTTCTCCCCAAATTATACAAACTTTCAGATACATTTCTTCATGTCAACATAACAACCATGTAGACATCAACACCAAAACCAAAATGACAGTGTCAACACGCATAATGGGCTGTCTTTTTAAAATAAAGAGTAATGTGGTTGGATGGTCTAACATTTTCCATAGGTCTGAAGTTTATCTCAGAATTGTGTAATAAAGTGTCAAAACTAGCACTAAATGGTTAAGGCTAGTGAATTCTTATTCTGGGAGGATTTAATAGGAGTAGTTATTCTAACTACAATGGGAGTTGCCTGCTTTAAAGTTGGAGGGGCTGGGCGCTGTGGCTAATGCCTGTAACCCCAGCACTTTGGGAGGCCGAGGCGGGTGGATCACCTGAGGTCGGGAGTCCGAGACCAGCCTGACCAATATAGAGAAACCCCATCTCTACTAAAAATACAAAAATTAGCTGGGTGTGGTGGTGTATGCCTGCGATCCCAGCTATTCATGAGGCTGAGGCAGGAGAATTGCTTGAACCTGGGAGGCGGAGGTTGCGGTGAGCCGAGATCGTGCCATTGCACTCCAGCCTGGCCAACAAGGGTGAAACTCTGTCTCAAAATAAATAAAATAAAAAATAAAGTTGGAGGAGTGTATGTCTCAGCCTGAAGGACAGCCAACAAATACTAATGAAACATTGGCCATATCCAGGCACCATCCCAGGTGCTGGCCTTGCTGCAGTCACAAAGGCAGTCATGGCCTTATCTGTATGGAGTTTACAATTTGGTAGGAAACTCAGCTATAAACAAGAAATCAAGGTCATTGAATGCTGCTGGATGAGTACAGGATGCTGTGGAAACATAGAAGCAGGTCTTAGAAGCAGGTCTCACCTGGTCTAGGTGATTGAGCTGAGCCAGTGACATGTAATAAACCTGCAGGAGAAGCAGGGGTATGCCAAGTAAGGAGGCAGAGGGGCCGGGCGTGGTGGCTCACGCCTGTAATCCCAGCACTTTGGGAGGCCGAGGCAGGTGGATCACTTGAGGTCAGGAGTTCAAGACTATCCTGGCTAACACGGTGAAACCCCATCTCTACTAAAAATACAAAAAAATTAGCTGGGTGTAGTGGCGGGTGCCTGTAGTCCCAGCTACTCGGGAGGCTGAGGCAGGAGAATGGCATGAAGCCGGGAGGCAGAGCTTGCAGTGAGCCAAGATCGTGCCACTGCACTCCAGCCTGGACAACTGAGCGAGAATCCTTCTCAAAAAAAAAAAAAAAAAAAGGAGGCAGAGGGAGGATGTTACACAGGAACAGCAAGTGTGAACGTCTGGAGGCAAGAAATTATGACTTCTAAGTCTAGCATTGCTGGAGAATGCTGGAGAATGCTGATGCTGGAGAATGCTGATGCAAGAGTCATTGTGGGACCAGATGAGGCTGTGGAGGTAGGCATGGGTCAGATAATGAAATACCATTTGCATCCTTGAAAGGAATTTTGCCTATATATTAAGAATAATGAGAATCCATAAGGACTCTGAGCAGGAGAATGATGATCAGATTTTTATCTTAGAATGCCACAGTATGTGGCCGGGCGCGGTTGTTCACGTTTGTAATCCCAGCACTTTGGGAGGCTGAGGCGGGCGGATCACGACCTCAGGAGATCAAGACCACGGTGAAACCCCGTCTCTACTAAAAATACAAAAAATTAGCCGGGCGCGATGGCGGGTGCCTGTAGTCCCAGTTACTCGGGAGGCTGAGGCAGGAGAATGGCGTGAAACCGGCAGGCGGAGCTTACAGTGAGCTGAGATCGCGCCACTGCACTCCAGCCTGGGTGGCAGAGCGAGACTCTGTCTCAAAAAAAAAAAAAAGAATGCCACAGTGTGAATGGATTGAAGGCTAGTAAGCATAGCAGCAGGGAGGTGAAGTAAGAGACTATTCCAACAGTCCAGACAAGAAAAGACGTCAGCCTGTTCCAGATTGTGGCAATTGGGATAAGCAGTGGGTGAATTAGAAATGGAATGAAGTACAGAATCTATATAACTTGCTAGGATTAGATGTTGATCTTGAGAGAAATAAATGAATGAAAGAAAACTCCCAGGTTTCTGACTTGAGGCTGGATTCCTTTTGCTGAGATATGAGAGACTGGAGGAGCAGATTGGAAGAGCGGCAGGGTGAGATAACGAGTTTCATCTGGGATCTGTGAAGCTGAGGATGGTCATGATCCATGGGGAGATAATCAGGAACTGGTAATGCAGCACTAATGATGATAGGTTTACCCAGGAAGTTCAGATGGTAATCAGTGTCACGAGGACAGGTGAACTCTTTCAGGGCTTGATCTGTAGAATTAGAACAGAATTTAGGAAAAATTCCCAGAAAACACCAATATATAAGATACTGTTAGAGAAGAAACCATTTACAGTTGTTAAGAAGGAATGGCCAGTATGTGTCAGGAAACCAGTGTGATTGCACGGAAGCTAATAGATAAGAGTGTTTTAGAAAGAAAGGAGGAGTCAATCTCATTACATGTTATGAAAAGTGAGATGGATCAGTGTGAAAAGTAGCGTGGGTTTTGTGATGTGGCACATTTCTGATTATAGAAATCATTATAGAAATCTCAGAATATAGAGCTTGTTGTTAGGAAAAATGACGGTGAAATCAATGATTGAAGAACACCTATTGACCATGTATCATAGGAATATATTTATTTTTATTCATGGTTTTAAGGGACCCTATTATATTCTCTTAAAGATACTGGAGACAGAGCATGATGGGACAAAATCAAACCAGCATCTCAGAGTTCCTGCTCCTGGGCCTGCCCATCCAGCCAGAGCAGCAAAACCTGTTCTATGGCCTGTTCTTGGCCATGTATCTTACCACCCTCCTGGGGAACCTCCTCATCATTGTCCTCATTCGACTGGACTCCCATCTCCACACGCCTATGTATTTGTTTCTCAGCAACTTGTCCTTCTCTGACCTCTGCTTTTCCTCAGTTACAATGCCCGAATTGCTGCAGAACATGCAGAACCAAGACCCATCCATCCCCTATGCAGACTACCTGACCCAAATGTACTTCTTCTTGTACATCTCTCTCTAGAGAGCTTCCTCCTTGTGGCCATGGCCTATGACCGCTATGTGGCCATCTGCTTCCCCCTGCACTACACCGCCATCATGAGCCCCATGCTCCGTCTCTCCCTGGTGGTGCTGTCCTGGGTGCTGACCACCTTCCATGCCATGTTACACACTTTACTCATGGCCAGGTTGTGTTTTTGTGCAATGTGATCCCCCACTTTTTCTGTGATATGTCTGCTCTGATGAAGCTGGCCTGCTCTGACACTCAAGTTAATGAATTTGTGATATTTATCATGGGAGGGCTCATTCTTGTCATCCCATTCCTACTCATCCTTGGGTCCTATGCACGAATTGTCTCTTCCATCCTCAAGGTCCCTTCTTCTAAGGGTATCTTCAAGGCCTTCTCTACTTGTGGCTCCCACCTCTCTGTGGTGTCACTGTTCTATGGGACCGTTATTGGTCTCTACTTATGCCCATCAGCTAATAGTTCTACTCTAAAGGAGACTGTCATGGCTATGATGTACACTGTGGTGACCCCCATGCTGAACCCCTTCATCTACAGCCTGAGGAACAGAGACATGAAGGGAGCCCTGGAAAGGGTCATTTGTAAAAGGAAAAATCCCTTCCTTCTATGACAGTAATACTTGGGAGTCTTACATAATTTTATCCAATAGATACATGGACATTAATATTTCAATATTATTTCAGATCTCTTTTTTCTGCACATGAAACCTTTTGTTTAAATGTAATATTACATAATTTCTGAGATGTAGGGGGATATGTAGTTGAAGTAAGGTGTTCTCAGTAAACTGCTAGGAAGATTTTCCTTTTTTCTAATCCCAGGTGAAGAAAATCTTTAAATTAAAGATTTAAAATATTTAAATTAAAATTTCTGTCTTCATTGTTAAACCACCAGTTTATCATGTGTACTTAAAAAAAAACCTGTAGGTCTGCTTTAAATGATATTCTGTCCTCTCATGTCAATAATAAGACCTAAACATCTCAGTCCCCTTCTTTGCTAAACAAAACTACAAATTTTGAATAAAATTTTTTTACTCAATTTCCTGAGCAAGTGTTCACATCAGCCTGTCTCCTAACCTGGTTTTCTTCTTAATTTTTATGTCTGCACGTCTCTTTACCTGACCCAAACCTAAAATGAACTTTCTATTTGCTTAGATACCATAGTTTAGTTTATCTATATCTAAGAACTAAGTCATACCTGAGGCCCTAAAAGGACTTCTCAAGCATGAGGAAGGGAATCAAAGTCTGCTTAAGAACCTCAGTCATTTGTTCAGTCATTCATTTATATTAGTTATTTTAAAATTGTCTAAAAAATTGACACATAATAATTGTACATATTTATTGGGTACAGTGTGATATTTTGATACATGTATACAATGTACAATGATCAAATCAGGAAAATTAGCATTTCTATCACCTCAAAATTTATCATTTCTTAATATTGAGGACATTCAAAATTCTCTCTTCTAGTTATTTGAAAAATGCAATAAATTGTTTACCAGAGTCATCCTACAGTGCTATAGAACACTAGAACTTATTCCTCCTATCCTATAATTTTTTATCTATTAACTAACCTCTATAACCCCACTTCTTCCCCTTCTCAGCCTCTAGTGGCCAATATTCTACTCTATACTTCTATACTGCCAACTTTTTAAGCTTCCACACATGAATGAGAATATGTGGTATTTATTTTTCTGTGCCTGACTTATTTAACAAAATATCCTTCAGGTTCATCCATGTTGCCATGAATGACAAGATTTTATACTTTTTAATGACTGACTAGTATTCCATTGTGTATATATACACCATATTTTCATTATTTATCTGTTGATGGCCACTTAGGTTGATTCCATATCTTGGCTAACATAAATAGTGCTAGAAGTGAAGATGTCTCTTGGACATACCTATTTTCTTTCTTTTGCATACACACCTAGTAATGGGATTGCTGGATCATTTGGTAGTTCTAGTTTTAGCTCTTATGAGAACTTCCATACCATGTTCCATAATGGCTGTACTAATTTACATTCCCACCAACAACAATATATAAGAATTATCCTTCTCCACATCTTTGCCAGCATTTGTTATTTTTAGTTTTCTTGATAATACTCACATTAATTGGGGTGAGATGAGGTATCATTTTGGTTTTGATTTGAATTTCCCTGATAATTAGTGATGTTGGGCATGTTTTCATACACGTTGTCCATTTGTATGTCTTCTTTTGAGAAATGTTTATTCAGATCCTTTGCCCATTTTTTACTTAGATTATTATTATTATTATTTGCTGTTGAGTTGAATTCCTTGTACATTTTGGATATTAAAACCTTACCAAATGAATAGCTTGCAAAGATTTTCTCCCATTCTGCAGGTTTTCTGTTCATTCTGTTGATGGTTTTCTTGCTGTGTAGAAGCTTTTTAGTTTGATGTAATCCAATTTGTCTATTTTTTCTTTTGTTGTCTGTGCTTTTGAGGTATTATCCATAAAATCTTTGCACAGAGTAAGATGCTGAAACATTTTCCCTATGTTGTCTTCTAGTAGTTGCATAGTGTTGGGTCTTACATTTAAGTCTTTAATCAATTTTGAGTTAATATTTGTATATGATGAGAGATAGGGGCCTAGTTTTATTCTTCTGCATGTAGATGTGCAGTTTTCACAGCACAATTTATTGAAGAGACTGACTTTCCCAGTATATGTTCTTGGTGTTTTTGTTGAAAATCAGTTGGCTGTAAATACATGGATTTATTTCTGGATTCTCTGTTGTGTTCCATTGGTCTATCTGTCTGTTATTATACCTGTACCATGCTGTTTTGGTTACTATAGTTGTGTAGTGTAGTTTGAAGCCAGGTAGTGTGATACAGTGAGTTTTGTTCTTTTTGCTCAGGATTGGTTTGGCTTTATGGGGTGTTTTGTGGTTCCATATAAATTTCAGGATTTTTTTTCTATTTCATGAAAGAATATCATTTCTATTTGATAGGAATTAATGGAATTGGTAGATCGCTTTGGGTAGTATGGTCATTTTAACAATATTTAACAATATTATTTCTTCCAATCCATGAACATAGAATGTTTTTCCATTTTTTTTACCCTCTTCATTTTCTTTCATGTAATTTGCCTTATATTGGTTAGATTTTTTTCCTAGGTAGTGGGATTGCTTTCTTGATTTATTTTCAGCTACTTTGTTTTTGGTATATAGGAATGCTACTGATTTTTGTATGTTGATTTTGTATTCTGCAACTTTACTGAATTCACTTAATTTAAGTTAAATCTAAGACATTTTTGGTGGGATTCTTAGGCTTTTCTATAGATAGGATTATGTCATCTGCAAAGGACAATTTGGCTTCCTTCTTTCTGGTTTAGATGCTATTTTTTCTCTTGTCTAATTGCTCTTGATAGGATTTCCAGTAGCATATTTAATAAGATTAGCAAGAGTACACATCCTTGTCTTATTCCAGTTCTTAGAGAAAAAGCTTTCAGCTTTTCTCCATTCAACATGATGTTAGCTGTGGGTTTGCCGTATTTGGTCTTTATTGTATTTAGGTACATTTCTTCTATACCTAATTTATTGAGAATTTTTTTCATAAAGTGATGTTGAATTTTATCAAATGCTTTTTCTGTGTCTATTGAGATGATCATATGGGTTTTGTCCTTCATTCTGTTAATGTGATGTATCTCATATGTTCATTTCCATATGTTGAGCCATCTTTGCATTCTTGAGATAAATCCACTTGAACATAGTGCACAATCTTTTTGATGTGCTGTTGGATTTTGTTTGCTAGTATTTTGTGAAGAATTTTTGCATCTATGTTCATCAGGGATATTGGCCTGTAGTTTTCTATTTTTGTTTTCTTGTCTTGTTTTAGTATCAAGGTAATGCTATCCTTATAGAATGTGTTTGGAAGAGTTTCCTCCTCTTCTGTTTTTTGAAACAGCTTGAAAAGAAATGGTATTAAGGTTTTTTTTTTCTCTAAAATTTTGAACAATTCAGTGGTGAAACCATTTGATCCCGGACTTTTTTGTTGTTGTTGTTGGCAGATGTTTACTTACAGATTCAATCTTATTACTCATTATTGGTCTGTTCAGGTTTGTTTTTTCTTCTTGGTTCAATCTTTATAGGCTGTTTGTCTTCAGGAATTTATCTATTTCCTCTAGGTTTTCTAATTTGTTGGTGTATGGTTGTTCATAATATTTTCTAATGATCCTTTGTATTTCTGTGGTATCACTTACAATGTCTCCTTTTTCATTTCTGATTTTATTTATTTGGGTTTTCTCCCTTCTTAATTAGTTTAGCTAATGGTTTGCCAATTTTGTTAAACTTTTCAGAAAAATCAACTTTTCATCTTATTAATATTTCACATTTTTAGTCTCAATTTTATTTCTTTCTGCTTTGATCTTTATTATTATTTCTTTCCTTCTACTACTTTTGGGTTTGATTTGTTCTCACTTTTCTAGTTCCTTGAGGTATATTGCTAGGTTGTTTATTTGAAATTTTTTTTTTTATGTAGGAGTTTGTTACCATAAATTTCCCTCTTAGTACTGCTTTTGCTGTATTCTATAGGTTTTGGAATGTTGTGTTTCTATTTTTATTTTATTTTAAGTTACAGGGCAAATGTGCAGGATATACAGGTTTGTTACACAGGTAAATGTGTGCCATAGTAATTTGCTGCACCTATCAACCCATCACCTAGGTATTAAGCCCAGCATGCATTAGCTATTTTTCCTGATGCTCTCCCTCCTACTGCCCCCCACCCCAACAGGCCCCAGTATGTTGTATCCCTCTCTGTGTCTATGTGTTCACATTGTTCAGCTCTCACTTCTAAGTGAGAACATACGGTGTTTTGTTTTCTATTCCTGCATTAGTTTTCTGAGGATAATGGCTTCTGGCCTCATCCATGTCCCTGCAAAGGACATGATCACCAGTGGCTCACGCCTGTAATTCCTGCTTTGGGAGGCCAAGGTGGGCAGATCACCTGAGGTCAGGAGTTCGAGACCAGCCTGGCCAACATGTTGAAACCCCATCTCTACAAAACTACAAAAATTAGCCAGGCATGATGGCGGGTGCCTGTAATCCCAGCTACTGTGGAGGCTGAGGCAGGAGAATAACTTGAACCCAGGAGGTGGAGGTTGCAGTGAGCTGAGATCATGCCATTGCACTCCAGCCTGGGTGACAGAGTGAGACACTGTCTCAAAAAAAAAAAATAAATTAAATAAAGATATCATTCCTTTTTATGGCTGCATAGTATTCCATGGTGTACATGTACCATATTTTTTTAATCCAGTGTATTATTGATGGGCATTGGGGTTGATTCCATGTCTTTGCTATTGTGAATAGTGTTGCAGTGGACATATATGTGCACGTACCTTTATAACAGAATGATTTATATTATTTTGGGCATATACCCAGTAGTGAGATTGCTGGGGCAAATGGCATTTCTGGTTCTAGGTCTTTGAGGAATTGCTACACTGTCTTCTACAATGATTGAACTAATTTACATTCCCACCAACAGTGTAAAAGTGTTCCTATTTCTCTACAGCTTCACCAGCATCATTGTTTCTTGACTTTTTAATAATCGCCATTGACTTTGGGAGGCCGAGGCGGGCGGATCACGGGGTCAGGAGATCGAGACCACAGTGAAACCCCGTCTTTACTAAAAATACAAAAAATTAGCCGGGCGTGCTGGCGGGTGCCTGTAGTCCCAGCTACTCGGAGAGGCTGAGGCAGGAGAATGGTGTGAACCCGGGAGGTGGAGCTTGCAGTGAGCCGAGATTGCGCCACTGCACTCCAGCCTGGGCGACAGAGCGAGACTCCGTCTCAAAAAAAAAAAAAATAATAATAATAATAATAATAATCGCCATTGTGACTGTCATGAGATGGTATCTTATTGTGGTTTTGATTTGCGTTTCTCTAGTGATCAGTGATGTTGAGTTTTTTTATATGTTTGCTGACTGCATGTGTGGAGATTGAGGAGAATAACCCTGCACTGCCCAAGGTAACAGCAATAGCCTTCTCCGAGGCAGTTGCCATGCAATGTTTATTCTCCTCAGGACCCACCCCCAACACCCCTGTTTGCTTCTAGACCTATAACTAGACTAAAGTCCTGGCAGGCCCCTAGATGTGAGGTTCAGATTGTGACCCATGAAGAAGTGTGCTACACTCCAAAAGAACTGCTTGAGTTTCCTAATTTAAATGAGCAGAAATCTAAAGAACAGGCATGGGAATGGATATTAAGGGTGTGGGATAATGGTGGAAGGAACATAAAGTTGTATCTGCTGAATTTATTGCTTTGGGCCCACTAAGCAGGGATTCTGCATTTAATGTTGCTGCTTGGGGAGTTAAAAAAGGTTCCACTAGCTTATTTGCTTGGTTAGCTGAAATGTGGATTAAAAGATGGCCCACTGTGAGCGGGCTGGAAATGCCTGATCTCCTTTGGTTTAATGTAGAGTAAGGAATCCAAAGGCTTAGGGAGATAGGGATGCTGGAGTGGATTAGTCATTTTAGACCTACTCATCCCAGCTGGGAGGGTCCAGAAGATATACCCTTGATCAATACTTTGTGAAATAGATTTGTGAGGGCAGCACCTGCATCCTTGAAGAGCTCTGTGATTGCTCCTCTCTGTGTGTCAGATCTTACATTGGGAACTGCAGTCACTCAACTATAAAATTTAAATGCAGTGGGAATAATTGGATCCCAAGGTGGCAGGGGCCAAGTGGCAGCACTCAACCATCAAAGACAAGGTGGCTGTAGCCACCATAATGGACAGCAGAGGCAAAACAGCAATCAGAATAGTCTGACTCATGTAGAGCTCTGGCATTGGCTAATTAATCGTGGTGTTCCTAGAAGTGAAATTGACAGGAAGCCTACTGCATTCTTACTTGATTTATATAAGCAAAAAACTTCCAGGTCCAGTGGACGAAATACCAATTTGATATATAAAAACAGAGAATCATGGCCCCTCAATCAATTTCCAGACTCGAACCAGTTTACAGACCCAGAACCCTTTGAATGAAGGGGAGGTGGGGTCCCCTTGAGGAAGGACCCCATTACACTACTGACAATTTATGCTGTTAATTTTCTCCCATTCTTCCCCAAGGAGACCTCTAGCCTTTTACCAGGGTAACTGTGCATTGGGGAAAGGGGAATAATCAGATCTTTCAGGGACTACTAGACACTGGTTCTGAGCTGACATTGATTCCAGGGGATCCAAAACGTCATTGTGGTCCTCCAGTTAAAGTAGGGGCTTATGGAGGTCAGGTAATTAATGGAGTTTTAGCTCAGGTCCAACTTACAGTGGGTCCCCGTCCTCATCCTGTGGTTGTTTCCCCAGTGCCAGAATGCATAATTGGCATAGACATATGTAGCAGTGTCAGGACCCTCACATTGGCTCCTTGACTGGTAGGGTGAGGGCTATTATGGTGGGAAAGGCCAAATGGAAGCCATTAGAGCTGCCTCTACCTAGAAAAATGGTAAATAGAAAACAATATCGCATCCCTGAAGGGATTGCAGAGATTAGTGCAACTATCAAGGATTTGAAGATACAATGAGATACTCTCACTCCAGTCAGAATGGCTATCATTAAAAAGTAAAAAAATAACAGATAAAAAGTAAAAAAATAACAGATGCTGGTGATGTTGTGGAGTAAAAGGAATGCTTATACACTGTTGATGGGAGCATAAATTAGTTCCACCATTGTGGAAGACAGTGTGGCAATTCCTTAAAGACCTAAAAACAGAAATATCACTCAACTCAGCAGTTCCATTACAGGGTATATACTCAATGTAATATAAACAGTTCTATCATAAAGACACATGCATGCTTATGTTCACTGCAACACTCTTCACAAAAACAAAGACATGGTATCAGCCTAAGTGCTCATCAATGGTAAAATGGATAAAGAAAATATGTTACATATACACTGTGAAATACTATGCGGCCATAAAAAAGAATGAGATCATGTCCTTTGCAGGAACATGGATGGAGCTTGGAGGCTGTTATCCTTAGCAAACTAACTCGGAACAGAAAACCAAATACTGCATGTTCTCGCTTACAAGTGGGAGCTAAATGATGAGAACACAGGGACACACTGGGGCCTGTCAGAGAGTGAAGGTTGGGAGGAGGGGGAGGATCAGGAAAAATAACTAATGGGTACTAGGCTTAATATATGAGCAGCAAAATAATCTGTACAACAAACTCTCATGACACAAGTTTACCTATATAACCTATATTACCTATATACACCAATATAGGTATATATAACCTATATTATCTATATACACCTATATAGATATATATAACCTATATTACCTATACATAACAAATGTGCACATGTACTCCTGAACTTAAAAGTTAAAAAAAGAATGCCCCATAAGATAAAGGAAATACCAAATATTGAATATGTTGATTATAATTTGTTAATCAGCTCTGATCAGCAATTATTGAGATATTTGGTTGATACAAAATTTTATCCCTCAATTTGTTGGTAAAATAGGGATGATAGCTCAAAGAGTGACTTTAAGGATTAAATGAATTCTCTTATGTAATGTGGATAGAGCATTTACTAGTACCTAGTAACTACTCAGTACATGGCACCTACTTAAATAAATAAAAGTAAAATTAATGAAAAAAGAAATTAAAAATTCAAATTAAAATACTGCAATTTCTCAACCTTCAGGTTATAAAAATCGAGAAAAATTTTTTTAATAACAACCATTGATGGGAGAGATGTGGGTAAACAAACACTATCATAACAGCAAATCCATAAATTGGCCCAAAAGTTTTAGAAATTAAGATGTGTATATGTTTGTGCACGTGTATCTTAAAATTTATATTTGTTATTTATATTTTATAATCTGATAAAGTTATTTGCATGAATTAATCCTGGGAAAATAATTACATAAATTTAGAAAAATGCCCTGTAAGGATATTCATCACAATATTATTTGTTATTGCAAAACAATTAGAAACAACCCAAGTTATATCAGTGGAGTTTTGATTAAATAAATTATAGTTTATATGTTTAATGATATACTCATTATTATTATTTTTAATGATATCTCATCATTAAAAGAGATAAAGCAGAATTTTAGTCTTTGTTATGTAAAAGATTACATTGTATAACATGTAGAAAAACATAAAGCAGATCACAGAACAGTATGTTTCTGCGGATGTGAAATAGGCATATCATATATATAGGAAATCTTTGGGGGATTAAACACCAAGTTCTTTTTTTTTTTTCTTTTTTTGAGACAGCATTTCGCTCTTGTTGCCCAGGCTGGAGTGTAGGCTGGAGTGCAGTGGCGCCATCTCAGCTCACTGCAACTTCTGCCTCCCGGGTTCAGGCGATTCTCCTGCCTCAGCCTCCCAACTAGCTGGGATTACAGGTGCCTGCCACCACGCCCGGCTAATTTTTGTATTTTTAGTAGAGATGGGGTTTCACCATGTTGGCCAGCGTGGTCTCGAACTCCTGACCTCGGGTGATCTACCCGCCTTGGCCTCCCAAAGCGCTGGGATCACAGGTGTGAGCCACCATGCCTGGTCACCAAATTCTTAAGAGGAGTTAACTCTGATGAGATTTTTGGCGAGGTGAAGGAATAATTGGATTTTTATTTCCCACTTAAAAGAATAATATTTTCTGAATGTTTCCACTATCAGATATAATATTTCTGAAACATTTAAAAATAGGTATATTTACATTTGAGAGCACAAAGAGAGAAACTCCCAAGGAAATACATCTTTCTCACTTGTTCAGGAAACCCCTCGGTGTTGGAGGACAGGTGGAACACAGGAAAGGAGGTGGCAATGCCACACAGGAGGCAGTGCCAGGGCCTGGGATCTTTGGGGGTCATAGACAAGTGTTAGATGCTCACAGCGTAGATGGAGCGGTGGAAATGGTGGTAGTAATGCTCTCAAAATGTTCTGTGATGTGTTCAGACCCAGGGAAAAGCTCATTCAGACTATTATGATCAGAGGTCATTAAATGTGAGGAACCATGGATAGGAAATCTTGTCCCAGTCCCTTACGGTACAGTTGGACACAAGCCCAACCATGGTAAGGAACTTTCTAAGATCACAGAGCAGTGGACGAATAGGAATGATGTGATTACAACCCGTGTCCCTGATTTTCGTTCACAAGAACTTTGCCCTTAGGGAAGCTCAAGTTCTTTCATGTTAAAGTGTCTGGACACCTAAGAGCATCAGGTAAGAGACATACTTCTCTCTTCCCATTCTCTCATTGCGTCATTTCCTTCATTACTTCCATCCTTCCTTCTCACCACTTTTGCTCATCATCCTGTTCCATCCCTCTCGATATATTCGTTTCATCTTCATTGCTCCTCTCCAATCCTTTCCTACCTCCCACTCTCATATCTTTTCTTCACATCCTTATCTCAGCCCATCCTTCCAGTCAACACCAAGAGGAAATCGCAGAGAAGCCAAGGTTCAGGTGCACCCACGGACAGTTCTAGGGATGACACAGCAGAGGGACAGTAGGGTTGCTAGGACGCGGTAAACAGTCTTCCTAGAGGGGCTGGAGAGAATCAGGAATTAATGGGCTGAAACCTGGATAGACGTCAAGATGAGGCAATGCTCTGGGTTGCAGCGGTATTGATGTATTAATAAAGTTAGGAGGAGGTATCACTCCCGGGGACTGCATTTATGGATGTGTATTTTCAGGCTAGAAGGTTTGGGATAGAAAAGTAAGACTTTGGAGGAGAATGTTGTATTGGGTATTCTACAGCATAAACACTTACTCTTTCAAAAAGTATCATATGTGTCAGGAAGATGACTTATCAAATAAGACAGAAAGATACCACAGGGGATGGAAATAGAACATTCCCTTTTTGATCTTAAGGTATATCATGTACGTATTAACATAGTTTTTATTTAGTAGCTCTTTCCTTCTCTAGACCCCACCTGTTGCCTGATCATCCTATGGGATTCTCGTGTGGTATTAAAGAGAGGGAACTGATTTTATGGGAGGTGAAAGGTGAACAGTAGAATGAAATGATTCCTGGCACTGGGCCCACGGTTCAAAATAGCTTTCCACACTCTGATCTGGAGGGAGTCTCACATCCCTCTGGAAGAAAACTTTGCAGTGATATTCTTGGTTACCTAGGCTGGGATGAAGTGGCCCTTTCCTGTAGGACATTGCTGCCCAGGCATAAAGTGCTGCCAAGATTTCAACTCTACCGAGAAAGTGGGCACAGCCCAAAGCAAGGTAGCAACTTGCCCAGGAGGCTTGGTTGGCCAAAGTTAACTTCATGTCTTCCTGTCTTACTACCTTTTTTCTATAGAATGTATCACCATGTGATATACTATATATGATGCTTATTTATTTATTTAGCCTGCCTTTATAGCATGTGATTTGCTTGAGTGCAGAGACTTTTGTCCATTTTGCTCACCAATGCCCTAGAAGATTGTCTGGATCATAGAAGTAATTTAATAAATATTTGTCGAATGAATAAATGAATGAATTATATAAGGTTTCCTTGTAGGCCAAACACATAACACCACTCCTCAGGCATCAGGAGATAGAAATAATGGTGATAAACAAGGTTTGTTGGTTACTGTCTTCTCGGGAAATTTTCCTCAGTCCAGAAAAGGCAGGAAAGCAGGTCATCTCTCAGGTCAGTGATCACTTCCCCACAAGTAACTGACACAGAGCGCCCTGAACATCAGTATTTCTGAGGCTGTAGATAAGTGGGTTCAGCATGGGGTTGATCACAGTCATGAAAACTCCAATCCCCTTATCCTTGTCTGAAGATTCCACTGAACCCAGCCTCATGTAGCTGAAGACACCTGTCCCATAGAAGATGCCCACCACAGTGAGGTGGGAGCCACATGCGGAGAAGGCCTTCTTTCTGCCCTCAGCAGAGCGGATTTGCAGCACAGCAGCTACCACATGGGCATAGGACATGCTGATGAGGACCAAGGGCGCCACAGCCATGAAGGCTGCTGCTACAAAAAGCAGCAGCTCATTGAGTTGGGTGCTGGAGCAGGAGAGCTGGAAGAGCTGTGGGAGGTCACAGTAGAAGTGATTGATCACACTGGGGCCACAGAAGTTGAGGGTAGTTAAGGCAATAGGGTGGGTCAGTGCATTGGTGAAGGCACGAGTCCAGGACACAGCCACCAACATCCTCTGGACTGTCTGACTCATGCGGGTGCTGTAGGTGAGGGGCCAGCAGATGGCCAGGAATTGGTCATAGGCCATGGCGGTCAGCAGGAAGCAGTCCATTCCAGCCAAAAGGTGGAAGAAGAAGAGCTGGGAGAGGCAGGCATCATAGGAAATTGTGCACTTGTGGGTCAAGAGACGACCCAACATTGCAGGAACAGTGACAGTGATACATCCGACATCCAGCACTGATAGGTTCCCCAGGAAGAAGTACATGGGGGTGTGGAGTTTGGGCTCCACCAAGACAGCTGCCAGGATGCTGAGGTTGCCCCCAATTGTGACCAGACAGACAAAGAGGAGGAGCACAAAGACCACAGACTGCATCTCTTCTGTTTGCACTAGGCCCAGTAGAATGAACTCAGCAACGGCTATCCTGTTGGTCCCAGCTTCTGGCTCCATGAGTTCCTATAAGGACATGTCCCAGCAGGGGAGGTATCAGTTCACTCAGTTCACATTAACATTTTAAACCATTTATGTTCAAAGCCCCATGGTGAGTCCCCAGGCCGTCCCTCACTCCTCCAACACCTCAATGCCTTTACCTTGCTCTTGGTTGAGATGCCCAGTGCCACCACCACCTTGTCCCTCTCATCGTCTGCTAGCTGAAAAGGTCAGAATACTTGGGAAAATAAGCTAAGATAAAAGATCTAATTTATAACATGAGGATTATAGTTAATAAAGTGTATTGTATTCAAGATTTTTGCTAAATGAGTAGATTATAATTGCTCTTGCCAGAGGGGGGGAAAATGGGTAACTGTGTGAGATGATGGATATGTTAATTTGTTTCACTATGCTAATCATTTTACTGTCTACATGTATCTCATAACTTCATGTGGTGAACCTTAAATATACGCAATGAAATTTGTTTAAAAAAAGGCAAAATACTTCCTTTTTGAATATAGTGAGATTAAGATAGGATTTTCCCCAGGCTCAGTGGCTCACGCCTGTAATCCCAGCACTTTGGGAGGCCGAGGCGGGCGGATCACGAGATCAGGAGATTGAGACCATCCTGGCTAACACGGTGAAACCCCGTCTCTTCTAAAAATACAAAAACAAAATCAGCCGGGCGAGGTGGCGGGCCCCTGTAGTCCCAGCTACTCGGGAGGCTGAGGCAGGAGAATGGCGTGAACCCAGGAGGTGGAGCTTGCAGTGAGCCGAGAATTCGCCACTGCACTCCAGCCTGGGCGACAGAGTGAGACTCCGTCTCAAAAAAAAAAAAAAGAATTTTCCCATTTTTCTCTGAGGGATCAACCCAAACTAATAAGCAGATTACACTTTAATAATTAATTTTTAATTGATGAATAATAATTGTGTATATTTATGGGGTACAGTGTGATATTGATCGGTAATTAACATAGCCATCCCTTCACCAACTCATTTTTGTGGTGAGAATGTTAAAATATATCCTTTTATACAAACTGGAAGACATTATGCTAAGTGAAATAAACTAGACACAGAAAGATAAATACTTTACAATTTCACTTACATGTGGAATCTAAAAAGTCAATGTCATAGAATCAGAGACCAATAAGCAGACTTCAAAATAGAAAAATTCATGAGATTTTCAGAGAAACTAGAAAATATTGAAACTGTTGCCTAGGTTTCAAGGCTTCTGGAAATAGCGAAGATCAAGCGAAGGTATGGCAAGAATCAGAGACAAGATACTCATGATTCTGAATTTTTTTTATTTTTTTGAAGAACCTCCAAACTGTTCTCCGTAGTGCTTGTATTAATGTACACGCGCATCAGCAGTGGATGAGGGTCCCTTTTCTTCTCATGTTCACCAACATTTGTTACTGCCTGTCTCTTGGATAAGAGCCATTTTAACTGGGATGAGATGGTATCTCATTGCAGTTTTGATTTGCATTTCTCTGACAATCAATGATATTGAGCACCTTTTCATATGTCTGTTTGCCATTTGTCTATCTCCTTTTGAGAAATGTCTATTCAAATATTTTGCCAGTTTTTAAGTTGGATTATTAGATGTTTTCCTGTAGGGATGTTTGAGCTCCTTATATATTCTGATTATTAATCCCTTGTCAGATGGGTAGTTTGCGAATATTTCCTCCCATTCTGTGGGTTTTCTCTTCACTTTGTTGACTATTCCTTTGCACAGAAGCTTTTTAACTTGATGTGATCCCATTTGTCCATGTTTGCTTTGGTTGCCTCTGCTTGTGGGATATTACTCAAGAAATTGTTGCCCAGACCAACGTCCTTGAGAGTTTCTCCAATGTTTCCCCGTAGTAGTTTTTCAACTCTAGAATTTCTGCTTGATTCTTTTTAATAATTTCAATCTGTTTGTGAAATTTACCTGATAGAATTCTGAATTTCTTCACTGTGTTATCTTGAATTTCTTTTCATTTCCTTAACACAGCTATTTTGAATTATCTGTAAGAAAGATCAACTATCTCTATTTCTTCAGGATTGGTCCCTGGTGCCTTCAGTTCATTTGGTGAGCTCATGTTTTCCTGGATGGTCTCAATGTTTTTGGGTGTTCATTGGTGTCTGGGCATTGAAGAACTAGGCATTTATTGTAGTTTTTGCGGTCTGGTCTTGTTTATCCTTCTTGTCCCTTCCAGTCCCTGTTCCCATTTCCAGGGGGAGCTTCTAAGTGTCTTGAGCGTCCTTCACAACATAGCCCATACAAATAGTCACTTACGGATATGCTTCTTACTTTTGACTCTCTGCATATTTGCTTTGTTTTTGCAGGCAAGCCAATTAGAAAGCCAACTAAAAAAACGTATCAATGAGTACTTAATAATAATATGGGTTAAGTAGGATGGGGTTTTGAATTTTTTTTTTCAGTCAAATGGCATCTTAGGTACCACTGCTGGGGGTCCTCAAAATATGCACTTCTAGTGATTCTCTTAAGAGCTGAGATCTGGATTGTGTGTGTGTGTGTGTGTGTGTGTGTGTGTGAGAGATTGAGATTCTTAGGCTAAGAAGATGTTTTTGGCCCATAGCTAAGTGGGTTGCTTGCCTGGTGGTGGAGGAATTGCAGGCCAGACAGTGTGTCCTATGGCTTTGGAATGGACGAGAAAGGCCTGGGCTCCACTGAAAATGACAAGTTGTTTCACTCCACGGGCTCTGCTGCACGAGAGGGTGCGTGTGCCTTCATTCTTCAGCTGCTGTTAAAGCAAAGCTAGGCTGTGCGGCCGTGGCAGCCCTTTCCTTGTATTGCATTTCACCTTGCGTGTTTGTGTGAGTGTAGAGACTACAATTCGATATGGCTCCTGAAGGCTTACAATCAAGAAGTAGCCACATCTTGTGTCAGTTGACTGTGGCCTCGGTCCTCTTACTCATCCATCTGTTCATTCAACAAGTATTTATCAAGCATTTACTACGTATGAAACAATTGACTCAGATACTGGGAAAACTGGTGAACGAAACCAGAATGTCTAATCAGGTGCATGCTAGCTGGGAAGGACGAGGGTAGATGCTGAGAGGTTTTGCTTTTGAATGTTTGATACTGTGATTTACCCTCCAAAAATACACAGTCCCGGCTTGCCTCCCTGCAGATTTTACCTCCGAAATTCCTCTCTGATCCCTCCTCTCCTTTATGCTTCTGTTACTGCCTCTTCAGGTGCTTCCCCTCACTTTGGCCAATCTGGCAGTCTCCTAACTGATCTCCCTGACTTCACCCTTCAGCCCTGTTCCACATCCATTGTTGACAATGCCACTTAACACAAAGCTGGGTGTGTCATTTCCATGCCTGAGACTTTTCATGGGCTCTCTATTGTCTATTGCATAAAATCCAAGCTCCTTAACTAGCCGTAGGGGGCCCTCAATGACATTGCTCACACGTGTCTGTGGACACATGGAGATGATCTTCAAGGACAGTTCTTCCTTCAAGGACAGACTTGCTGCCCAGCTGTGAGGAGCGTGGTCGGCAGACAGCCTTCAGCTGTCAGCTCCTTTAGGGTTTACCGTAGCTACAGAGAGCCTCCTTCCCCAAGGCAGTCCCTTTTCCTGGATAGCCCACACCTGGTGATTGAGGCAGGGGTATAAAGACTGTCCATTTTAACCTGGTATGGGACAGCTCCGATGGCCAACAGTCATTCCAAATCTCCCTGCTGGGTCGGGGCTATGGTGTGAAAGTGTCCATTCTGAAAGTCATGTGTTGAAACTTCATAGCCAGTGCGATAGTATTATGAGGTGGGGCCTTTAAGAGGTGATTAGGCCACGAGGCTCCTCCCACGTGAATGGGATTAAGACCCTTTATAAAAGAGGCTTCAGGCAGTGTGTGGCTTTCTTGTTCTTTCGCCTTCCCCCGTGTGAAGATGCGGTGCTCTTGCCCCCGGAGAGGATGCAGACACAAGATGCCATGTCGGAAGCAGGGACCAGGTCCTCACTAGCTGGCAGCTTCGTTTGGATTTCCCAGCCTCCGGAACTGTGAGAAATAATTTTCTGTTTTTTATAAATTACCAGGTTCAGGTATCTTTTTTATAGAAGCAGAAAATGTGCTGAGACAATTGGCTTTCTGGGAGGCCAGCCTGCAATTTGACTTCCTCCTCTGCCCAATCAAGGTTCCTCCCTTGTTCCTTCACAGTTGTTGTTCCCTAGTAAACACCTTTTACTCCAAACTCTTTCTCATACTTGCTTCTGGAGCCCCCTGGCCTGTGACACTGCCTGGATAGCGTCATTGCTGCCGCTCTGTTTATACCAGACTCCCTGTCACTCCCCGCACACACCGTGTTTCAAATCCCCGTGCTTTCATGTGTGCTATTCCCTTTGCCTCAACTTTTCAGTTTTTTTTTCTGGTCAACAAAA
The DNA here is from genome assembly GCF_028878055.3 of Symphalangus syndactylus. Classification (NCBI taxonomy): domain Eukaryota; kingdom Metazoa; phylum Chordata; class Mammalia; order Primates; family Hylobatidae; genus Symphalangus; species Symphalangus syndactylus. Next base: position 67,210,393 of record NC_072442.2, on the reverse strand, counting down.
CTTCTATTTTTCCTGTCCTTTCAAACCCAGCTCAGGGAATATCTCCTACCTGGCTCCCTGTAGCTGGGCTTGGCTTGCTTCTTTGTTCTCTCCCACCTCCCACCTCCCTTTGCTTACAGAGTACTGCTGTAGTTGGTGGGTACAGTATTGTATACAGAAGTGTGTTTGGTACCCAGAAGTGATGGATTCCGGAGCAGAAAGGGACCCAGGACTACCTGACACGGTGGTTAATTGTGATTCTGGAGCAGGAGCTGTGATGGACACGGGAGAGCACATATGCCTTCAACATGCTGACTTCATTTCGGGTACATACCTACCTTCGGGTACATACCTAGAATTGGGATTACTGAAACATATGGTAGTTCCATTAAAAAGGAAAGTAATTTTTTTTAGAGGCAAGGCCTCACTCATTTGCCCAAGCTGGAGTGCAGTGGCACAATCATAGCTCCCTGCAGCCTTGCCCTCCTGGGCTCAAGAGATCCTCTTGCCTTAACCTCCCCAGGAGCTAGGACTACAGGTGTGTGCCACTATGCCCAGCTAGCTTTTTAAATTTTGTGTTTGTAGAGACGGGTATTGCCATGTTGCCCAGGCTGGTGTCAAGCTCCAGGCTGTAAGTGATCCTCCTGCCTCAGCCTCCTAAAGTGTTGGGAGTACAGGCACGAGCGACTGTGCCCAGCAGTGGTTCTATTTTTAGTTTTTAAAGAAACTCCATACCATTTTCCATAATCGCCATGGTAATTTACATTCCCCACCAACAATGCTTAAAAGTTACCTTTTTCTTCACATCCTCCAATACTCACCATTCATCTTGATGGTGAAGGCTGTTCTAACAAGCATGAGATGATGCCTCATGGTGATTTTGATGTACATTTTTCTAATGATTAGTGACGCTGAGCATATTTTCATGTACCTGTTGGCCATTTGTATGTCATCTAAAGAAACATCGATTCATATATCTATAAAGAATATCATTGCTATTTTGATATGGATTTTTTTGCATTTCTAGATTGCTTTGAGTAACATGGACATTTTAGTAATGGTAATTCTTTCAGTCCATGAACAGGGAGTATTTTCTCATTTACTATTCTCTTTTCAATTTTTTCTTCAATGTTTTATGTTTTTATTTTAGAGATCTTTCATCTCTTTGGTTAGATGTACTCCAAGGGATCTTTGGTTTTGGTAGCTATTGTAAATGGTACGGTTTCTCCTTTTTTTTTTTTTTTTTTTTTTCAGATAGTTCACTATTCATGTATAGGTGTTTCTTTTCTTTATGCCAGTACCATAGTATTTTGATTAAAATTGTTTTGTAATATGTTAATATGTTTTGAAATTGGAGAGTGTGATGCCTTCAGCTCTGTTCTTTTTGCTGAAGTTTATTTTTGGCTATTGGGGTCTTTTGTGGTTTTATACGAATTGGTTTGTTTTTGTTTATTAAAAATTTTATTTAAAAAATTTTCAATATGGGGGTACATATGCAGGTTTGTTGCATGTGTATATTGCACCCAGCCAGAGAGCATAGTACCAAATAGGTAGTTTTTCAACCCATGCCTCCCTCCCCTCCTCCCCGCCATTAGTCTGCAGTTTCTATTGTTCTCGTGTTTATGTCCACGTGTGTTCCATGTTTAGCTCCCACTTACAAGTGAAAACATGTGTGTAGTTTTCTGTTCCTGAGTTAGTTTGCTTAGGATTGTGGCCTCCAGCTCCATCCATGTTGTTGGAAAGGACGTGACTTCATTCTTTTTTATGACTGCATAATATTCCATGGCGTATATAAGCATTTTCTTTAGTCAACCACTGATGGGCACCAAAGTTGAATCCGTGTCTTTGCTATTGTGAATAGCATTGTGATGGACATATGCATACATATGTCCTTATGGTAGAATGATTTATATACCCCATAATGGAAATGCTGGGTCGAATGGTAGTTTTGTTTTAAGTTCTTTGAGAAATCTCCAAACTGCTCTTCACAGTTGCTGAACTAATTTACATTCCCACCATCAGCATATAAGCATTCCCTCCCTTTTCTCCACAGCCCTGCCAGCATCTGCTTTTTTGGGGCTTTTTATTAATAGCCATTTTGACAGTGTGAGATGGTGTCTCATTGTGGTTTTGATTTGCATTTCTCTGATGATTAGTGACGTTGAGCATTTTTTTCATATGTTTGTTGGCCAATCGTGTCTCTTCCCTTGAGAAGTGTCTTTTCCTTTGCCCATTTTTTTTAAATGGGGTTATTTTTTGCTTGTTGATTTAAGTTCCTTACAAATACTGGACATTAGACCTTTGTCAGATGCATAGTTTGCAAATATTTTCTTCCATTCTGCAGGTTGTCTGTTTACTCTTTTGATAGTTTCTTTTGCTGTGCAGATGCTCTTTAGGTACTTAGGTCCCCCTTTTCAATAGTTTGACTTATTCTTTTCTTATTTGGACGCCTTTTATTTCTCTTGCCTGATCGCTCTGTCTAGGCCTTCCAATACTACATTGAATAGGAGTGGTGAGAGTGGGCATCCCTGTTTTGTTCCAGGTCTCAAGGGGAATGGCTCCAGCTTTTGTCCATTCAGTATGATGTTGGCTGTGGGTTTGTTATAGATGGCTCTTATTATTTTGAGGTATGTTCCCTGGATGCCTACTCTGTTGAGGAGTTTTATCATTAAGGGATGCTGGATTTTACCAAACCCTTTTTCTGTTTCTATTGAGATGATCATATGGTTTTTGCTTTTAATTCTGTTTATGTGATAAATCACATTGATTGATTTGTGTATGTTGAACCAGGCTTGCATCCCAGGAACTAAGGCTGGGCAAGTCCAGATGGTCATTTTACAGGTACTTGCTGACATGCAGTTGCCTCTCAACCTGGGGAAGACTAGTGAAAGCAACTGGGTTGTATGGGGAAGGTGGCTCAGGATTTGAGCCTGAAAGGCCTGTGGACAGTGTTGCCTGCAGCACGATGTTGTCGACTAGTTTCTTCTGGTGTGGCACCTCTTTTGGCCAGAATACAGAGCAATTCCCAAGATCTGTGTGCTGGCTACTTTAAGTCCTACCTTCATTGTTTGTTTCTAACTGACCTCAGGTGGTCTAACTGCTGGCACTCTCTCTCTGTTTCCCCTGGGATGAGACAAGAGTGAGCTTGCCTCCTCCTGCAAAGGATCCCAGAATGGTGGGGAAATTGAGTATTGGCCTCCAATTCACTTTTCTTATTGTAGAAACTGTGAGTCTAGGAACATTCTCTGTGTGTGGTGCGGTGCTGACTTTGGGGAGGGTGAAATGGTCAGAGAACAATTTCTATTACTCTTTGGTCATGGCTTTTCTCAATTGTGTGCCCAGGGTGGTGTCTCAGCCTCAGTCCCAATTCCTGGAATATTCAAGATGTTTTTCTAAAAATTTTAAGTTCCGGGATACATGTGCAGGATGTGCAGATTTGTTACGTAGGTAAACGTGTGCCATGGTGTTTTGCTGCACCTGTCAACCCATCACCGAGGTACCAAGCCCTGCATGCATTAGCTCTTTATCCCGATTCTCTCCCTCCACCGCCCCCACTCCCCCAACAGAACCCAGTGTGTGTCGTTCCCCTCCCGGTGTCCTTGAGTTAGGATGGTATTCTTGACTGTGGGTGCTTCTAGTTGGATTTCTGTGTGGGGAGTGAACCTGGAGAACTCCTATTCTGCCATCTTGCTTATGTTGTTCTCTTCTTGACCAATTTTTAATAAAAAATATATGATTCAGATTTTGTATGTATTTGGAGGGGAAGGAAGTATTGTTATGGACTCAATGTTTGTGTCCCTGCCAAATCCATTTGTTGAAGCTCTAATGCCCCATGTGACTGTACCTTTGGGAGGTAATTGGGTTTAGAGGAGCTCATGATGGTGAGCCCCATAATGGGATTAGTGCTCTTATAAGAGGAGGGGCCAGTGCTTTTCCTTCCTCTCCTTGCATACACAAAGAAGAGGTCATGTGAGCACACAGCAAGGTGGTGGCTGCCTACAAGCTAGGAAGAAGTCCTACCAGAACCCAACCATGCTGGCATCCTGATAGTAACTCCTAGCTTCCACAAGTGTGAGAAAATAGATCTGTTGTTTAAGCCACCCAATGTATGGTATTTTGTTATAACATCCCTAATTGACTAACACAAATGTGTTTTCCACATCTAATGATTCATCCATTTTATAAGTCAAACTCAGTGGCAAACCAAACCTTCAGATCCTTTAAAAACTAAAAAAGTAATTATGAATAATTTCTTTTTTTTTTTTGCTTGGTAAATCAACTATTTTTATTTTATTTTTCATAAGTCATTGGGGTACGGGTGTATTTGGTTACATGAGTAAGTTCTTTAGTGGAGATTTATGAGATCCTTGTGCATGCATCATCCAGGCAGTATACACCGCATCATAGTTGTTGTCTTTTATCCCTCGCCCCCCTCCCACTCTTCCCCCCAAGTCTCCAAAGTCCATTATATCATTTTTATGGCTTTGTGTCCTCATAGCTTAGCTCCCACATATCATTGAGAACATATGATCTTTTGTTTTCCATTCTTGAGTTACTTCACTTAGAATAATAGTCTCCAGTCTCATCCAGGTCATTGCAAATGCTATTAATTCATTCTTTTTTATGGCTGAGTAGTATTCCATTGTATATATGCCACGGTTTCTTTACCTATTCGTTGATCAATGGGCATTTGGGTTGGTTCCACGATTTTGCATTTGTGAATTGTGTTGCTATAAACATAAGTGTGCAAGTATATTTTTCAAATAATGACTTCTTTTCCTCTGGATAGATACCCAGTAGTGGGATTGCTGGATCAAATGGTAGTTCTATTTTTAGTTCTTTGAGGAATCTCCACACTGTTTTCCATGGTGGCTGTACTAGCTTACAATCCCACCAGCGTAGAAGTGTTCCCTGATCACTGCATCCATGCCAACATCTCTTGTTTTTCTATTTTTTGATTATGGACATTCTTGCAGGAGTACGATAATTTTTTGATTATGGCTGTTTTTTTGCAGGAGTACAGTGGTATCACATTGTGGTTTTGATTTGCATCTCCCTGATCATTAGTGAAGTTGAGCATTTTTTCAAATGTTTGCTGACAATTAGTTTATCTTCTTTTGAGAATTGTCTATTCATGTCCTTAGCCCACTTTTTGATGGGATTGTTTGTTTTATTCCTATTTGAGTTTGTTGTAAATTCTGGATATTAGTCCTTTATCAGATGTATAGATTATGAAGAGTAAATCAACTATTTACCCTTATTCAGGCAGTGTGGTTTATATTCTGAAAATGACTCACAGATTTTGAAAAAAATACATAAAAATCTTATAATTTTATAATTTTCTTTCCATCACACTTTCTCAGCATTTTTGCCATAACATTTTCTTAAACTAAATGAATTTGAATAACTGCCCTGTGATTTACTTAGGAAAATTGCTTATGTATCTGTTTCCTCATTTGTAAAATAAAAATAACAAAACCTTCTTCGTAAGATTGTTTAAAGGACTCAATGAGAAAGTCCCTGTAATCTGGCAGATGTGAGAAATACGAGTTTCCTTCCTTTCTTGACACCAGTGAGCGTAATAGAAAAGTAATAGAAATAATGCTTTAGCTAATTTTGGTTAGAAATAACCATGACTTTTGTCTCTATAGATCCATGAATAGATGAGTTTTAAAGTCTGATTCATTCTTTAAAGTCTTTATTAAGTCAATGGCATAATAAAAACCTCACAGATATAAGCCATCTTTTTATATCTCACATTTTGACACCATATCAAACCCTTTTCCAGGTACCATTTAACTCACTCAGTTGAGAAAGATTGCATGCCTAGATTGCTGAAGACTTTTATTCCTTTCACATACAGTTAAAATTGGGAGTAAATGCTTCGCAATAGTATAGATGATGTAGTGTAAGGTAGAATAGCACTTAACCATGGCATAAATTCAATTATACTTGTGTCTTATAAGGTATAATTAGGCAAAAATTAGATTCTAATTTTAGTTTATATAATTACTGTGGTAAAAGATGTATTCTAATGTTTAAGTACTGGCATTTTTTTTCTGGGTTTTTGCATTCTGATTCTCTGTTATAGTTTTTTCTTCCCATAGTGGTTTTCTGTCCTATCCTCCCTTTATAAATTTGCAATATACATTTTTAAATGCAATTTCTGCATAGTTCCATTTTCTATGAAAGAGCAAACAGTTCAGCTAGGAAAAGGGAACAATATCAGCCTTTAGATAGTGTGGGTGAAACAGAGTCACTTCCCTTTCAGCTCAGCTTTGATTTCAAGTTACTTAAACTACCTGAAAATGATTTTATGTCATATACTTGTATGATGTAAACATCATCCAAATTAAAAATGTTAAAGCCTCAATGTCTTCCCTAAGTATTTATGAAAATAAGAAACTATTTCTATTATCAATATTGAGAAGGAATGGTCAGTAAGTATATGACATTTTATAGTCTTTGATCATGAAAAGAGGAAGGTAATTTGAAAGTGTTTGTGTTCTATTTGTAACCTTATCTGCTGGAATTTATGTGTTATCTGTTGGAATTGCCAGCCCATATAAGGCTATATGTTTTAAATAGCTAATTTGTTAAAGAGTCATTAAAAATATGAGTTTGAAAATAAAGGCATTTAATACTACTTAATATTTTAGGGTTAAAAATAAGTGTTACATTTTCTTTAGTGGCAATTTCAAGCATATAATAAGAAAATAATTTTAGACACATATATACCATCCACAAAATTAAAAATATTGTTACCTGATCATGTCACTTATTTCTATAAAAAAGATTTAAAATATTATAGATAACACTAAAGCATTATCCCTATTTCTTTCCCTCATTTTGTTCTCCTTTTCAAAGGATTTCCTGAATTTGAGAACAATTTTCAAGTATGTTTGTACTTTAGGAGAACAGTTCTCAAACTTTTTGTTTCAGGATGCATTTACCTGCTTAAAATTTTTGAGACCAAAAGAGCCATAAGCTGTGTTTATATGGGTTTTATCTACTGATATTCTCGTATTAGAAAGACATTTAAAGTATTTATTTACTAATTCCATCATAAAACAATATTACCATGACATGTTTTTATAGTAGGATTTTAAATAGAAATAACTATATTTAAAAAAAATTATTGAAGAATAGTATGGTTTTACTTTTTTCCAATCTTTTTAATGTCTGACTTAATAGAAGAGAGCTAGATTCCTGTATCAGCTTCTGCATTTATTTGTAGTGGTATGTTATTTTGATTGACATGTATGAAGAAAATCCAGCCTTATACAGATATGTAATTGCAAAAGGGAGGATGTTAATAACCTTCTCAATTAATATTATTTGATACTACATCAAAACGTGATAAGTGGTAGTTTCTTAAAGGTTAGTAGCAATGCAGAATCTGATAACACATGAATAGACATTTTATCCCCTATGTCATTAAAATCCATTGGCTTCTTTTGCATTTTAAGTTGATCTTTTATTTATGTGTAACTTTTTCACATAATGCATTGGTAATTTGAAAAATACTGGCTCACTGAGTTATGCAGATCTTCCAAATGTTGACACATTTCATGTATATATGAAATATATATCCATCACCATGATGGACGAATTTTCCAAAGGGGTGATATTGCTTGATAGACCAAATATTTATTACTGGCAACAAATACTGTCAGTTTTTCTTACAGTGACAGGCTCACTTCATTTATTTGGTGGCAACATCTGCCAAATACCAATTCTGAATAACTATAGTTTATCAGTAATCCTAACAACTAAAAATGTTCCATGAAATGGCTGGTTGAGCCCAAATTCAATCATTCAAGTACTTCCTCACAAGACAATCATTGTACTTTGAGATGCAGAAATGCTCTCTGGTACTAGCCATTATATTATACAAAATATTAAGAAGACATACATGAAAAGATGTGATTTGATAAAAATTTACTGCTTTATCAAGGACAACATTAGTTTAGAATTTTATCTTTCTCTGCATCTATTGACATTTTTTTCTTTTGTCAATATAATAAACACTTATGGATTAAAAAGTATCAAATTATCTTTATATACCTTTGATATATCCTAATGGGTACTTATGCAATATTATTATTTTTAAATTGTTGGGTTCAATTTACTAGTTTTTTTTTGGGATACCTGTATTTATATTTTTAAGTGAAATTAGCTCTTGCACTTTTTCTTGTCCTCTCTTTCTGCTTTGATATCAGGTGATAATTATGACATAAAACTATTTGGGAAGTTTTATTTTTCTATTCTCTGCAAATTTTTTTTTAAAACAACTGGATGATCCATAACTTGCTAAAAGTTTTATAAATAGATTTATGTGATATGTGTACATATTCATATATATGAATATTTAAAATGATTGATTATAGTTATAGGACTATTTAATTTTCCCATTTCTTCTTGAGTCATCTTTGACAAGTCACATTTTTTTCAAGGATTTGTTATTTTGTCAAAATGTTCAAAATTATTGGCATGTAGATGTTGATGATATTCCCTCTTCATCATCCTAATCTTGATGTTTAGTTTTTATCCCCATTCTTCCCACTGTAGTCTTTGCTAGTGTCTTTTCTTTCTTTGCTCAATATCCCAGGGGTTTATTCACTTCATTTTATTTTAAAAGAACCTATCTATCTTTGGCTTTTAAAATCCTCTTCGTTGTATTTTTGTATTTTATTGAGTTCAATTCCCAATTTATTTATTAAAATATCTCCTTTCCTCTGTTCTCTGGGATCACTAAATTGTTCATTTGTTCCAGAATCCTCCCCTTCTACTGGCCCTACTACCACTGCTATTTATGAATATGTATTGATGTTTGAGAGTTTTGTTTTGAGGGGTGGATGGAATTCTTGCATGAAGAAGAGAAGGAAGGTGAGGAACTACAGAAATAAAAGATAGGATGGTCTTTCCAAAGGCAAGGTCTGACTTCCTACAGAGAAAAGGAATGCAGGGAAAAGGCAAGAGAGTGTTGCTTTGAGGCCCCAAAGATAAAATCAACCCAGAGCACAAGAGGAATCTTGTTGGCATTTCTGCATGAACCATATGGGCTGTGTCCAGAGTGACGATATGTCAACATTGAAGTGGTGTATGTTGTACCTGTTGGAGCATCAAGAAAGGGGAAGCCTCACCCAGGGCATCTGTGGCAGGGGTAGTGCAAAGTGTCTTCTCCACAGAGCATGAAGGTAGCAGCTCCTTAGAGAAGCCAAACCTCTGGGTCATAAGTGAATGGGTGCTAGAAAACATGAGAGCCCTCCCTAAGCTATGACTGGTTATATATAGATAAGCCTAGGACTGTGGGCCTATGATCAAGCAGGTTTCAATATTTGACCCTGTAAAATCCTGGTAGTAGTGTTAGCATGACATTATTTATTGCCAAGGCTGGTGAGGTCTGGGAGGCACTGGGATACACATTGTCTTTTCTTTACCACAGATAGATATGCTCACCTCATTCTGAGCTGTACTCTAATGACTGTTGCATATCCCACAGCATAATGCCTTATGTGGGTGAAGGATATTTCCGGTCTCCACTTCAATCCCCTTTCCAAAATTACCTTCATTTAGGCCTCTGAAAGGGTCTCCCTAGGAGTCTTCCCAGAGCCCCATGCATGTCCTTGTTCCTCGGGCTGTAGATGAAAGTGTTCATCATAGGTGTCACCACAGCATCACTGTGGCTACTGAGTCCTTCATGGAGTAGGTGTGGAGGGGCTGCAGGTACACCATAGCAAGCGTCCCATAAAAGAGGGAGACCACACCCAAATGTGAGGCACAGGTAGAGAAGGTTTTGTATTTCTTAGAGGTTGAGGGTATTTGAAGGATGGTTCTGACAATATGTACATAGGATGTGGTCATGAACCCTAAGGGGGGGTGATGAAGATGAAGCAGCCAGTGGCAATCAGCACTGTGTGAATGATGTGGGTGTTGGAACATGCCAGCTGCAGCAGGATGTACATCTCACAGAAGAGGTAGTGGATCTCTCGAGGCCCACAGAAGGTCACCCTGGTCATGAGGAGGATGAGGAGGAGGCCATAGAGAACAGACAGCCCCCAACACAGGGAGAGGAGCAAGACACAGAGCCCAGGGCTCATGGCTGTGACATAGTGGAGGGGGCAGCAGATGGCCACATAGCAGTCATATGCCATCACAGCCAGGATGAGGTTGTCCAGGGTCACCAAGGAGACCAGGAAGTAGAGCTGCGTCAGACACCCCGCATAGGAGATGGCTTTGTTCTGGGACTGGAGGTTCACCAGCATCTTGGGGATTGTGTTGGTGACAAAGAAGAGGTCAGTGAAGGAGAGGTTGGCCAGGAAGAAGTACATGGGGGTGTGCAGGCGGGAATCAGAGTTGATGGCCAGGATGATGAGCACATTTCCCACCACCATGACCAGGTACATGGACAGGAACATCCAAAACAGCATCCGCTGCTGCTCAGGACTCTCTGACATCTGTAGGAGAAGGAACTGTGAGTTCTCACTCTGGTTGCCTCCATCCATTTCCCCAACTCTCTGCAACATTAACACCAACAAATGTTTATTAAGTGCCCTCATTTGAATAAGGACACGAAGATAAGCAAAATCAACTCTTAACATTAAAATATCTTGGACTAAATTTTAAAAATAATAAAAGCAACAGGTCATCATAGGCATAAAAACAGAATATAGAAGGTATGCAATTATTCCAGCAACTTCTAACCTGACATGCTGAATATTATAAAAATAATGTCTAAGCCTTATTTTTAATCCTGCCATCTTCCAATAGTCTTGAAGTGTTTGAAGTTTAGTGTGTTATGTTATGATTTTATACAGGGTTTTAAGTGGTATTTAATACAGGTATATGCATTACAAGAAATGATTATTGTCCAGTTGGAGGAAGTGGAGAAATAAAATATTGGAAAGGAGACAGAAGAATGATTATTACTTGTTGATATAATGATCACTCTGTGAAATCTAAGAAAATCAGTGGAAACATTAGAAAAAAAAAGATGTTTGTGATTAGTCAGTGAAGTGACCCATGACAAAATGAACCAGACCCTCAGCTTTCATGGTCCCCGTAAGCCGTGTAGTGAAGCGCTAAAGACCGTCCTGTGGTAACTCTTAAATTCAAGTCGAAGCACTGCCTCTTCCTGGCTGTAATGCCTCAGGCAGGTCACTTGTGTTCTTTAAGACTCAGTTTTTTTTTAACGTGAAGAATGGGTTGGGGTGAGGAGAAAATTAAGGAATAAAGTACTTAACACAAAGAGCTGACATATGGAGAGCACTCAATAAATAGTACCTGTTATTATATATGAATGATGATCAAAAATACTAAGATTAAAATATAATATGAAACACATTATCAGCAAACAATCTATGCATTAAGATATTAAGAATCAGCTATGGTCTTCAAATTCTCTACTGAGGCATAAAGTAAACATTTGTTAAATGGACAGATATAAACAAGATTCTAGATAACAAGATGAGATGGGCAAAGGTGCATATTCTAAGTTATTGTAAAATTTAACCTATTTCAGAGTCAAAATTGTAACAGGGTTTTAAAGAAACGAAAGCTAGTTTAAATTTCCTCTAAAAATAAGAATGAAAATAAGCTAGGAAAATGTTGAAGACAAGGAGACACTTGCTCTGTCAAATATTAAGAACTCTACAATAGTGGGGGTACTGGTGCTGGAATGAACAGATCAGTAGAACTGCCTAGAAACATAAGAAACAGCCAAGTTCATGTGGAATGTGGCGAATTGTTATGGTGACACTTTAATTCAGCAGGGAAAGTTGCATTATGTAATAAATGGCATTACGACAACTGTCTACTTATTTTTTTTGGGAAAAGTTATATCAATGTTTTGTATTTTATCCAACATACTAAAACATACCAAACATACTAGTATATTTTATCAAAATAGACTAAAGATAAAACAATTATTTTTTTTCCTTTTGAAAACCTAATGTATATGGAATAAAACATTAAAAAATCTGAAAACTTATCAAAGAAATAATATAAATTCTATCAAATTCCAGCATGTAGAGATAGACAACCATGGCTAATGTCTTTTTAGTCAAGACGTGAAGGACCACAAAACGCCAGCTTTGTAACATGATGGGCAGAGAGCTTTGCAGAAAAGCAGGTGCATGTACAGATGCCCTGAGGGGGGAAAGGTCTTTCTTGTGTTTAAGGAAGTAAATATAGGCCAGCATGTCTTGGGGTGAAGAAGATATTGGTGAGACAGGACGTTGTGCCATGGCCAGTAATGAACTGTAAAGCAGAAGTGGCTGTGTACATTTAGCAACTATTTTTTTGTTTGTATTTTATCAACCATATTTTAAAAATCAGGTATGGCTGCTGCATTTTTAATCAAATGCTTTTTCAGTGTCACTCAAGATATATTTTGTAAATAGCCTTCTCAATATTGAAGCATACTTGCATGCCCAGTATGAAGTACTGAATCAATTTGCTAATGTTTTATTTAGACATTTGTAGTCACAATTATTAATGAGGTCTGTCTACGGTCTTTCTTGGTTTGTGTCTTTTTAGTACGATTTGGCTTCCATCAGAGTCCATAGTAAACTTGTATTCACTTATTTTCAAGTCTAACATTTGAAATTTGTTGCAGTTTCCTTAATAACTTAGAAATTTTAAAAATATTTTGTAGAATTCTTTTTGTATACATTTATTTATTTAGAGATTGGGTCTCACTCTGTTGCCCAGCCTGGAGTACAGCAGTGTCATCACAGCTCACTGTAGCCTGGAACTCCTGGGCTCAAGCCCAACTCCCAGCCCCCAGCGATCCTTCTGCCTTGTCTTCCCAAAGTGGTTTGATTACAGTCATGAGCCATTGCACCTGGCCCTGGAATTCTTTCTCTAAATAAAAATAGCTTCAGCAGGGTGCAGTGGCCCACGCCTATAATCCCAGCACTTTGGGAGGCAAGAGGTGTGCATATCGTTTGGGTCCAGGAATTCCAGACCCAGCCTGGGCAACATGGTGAAACCCATCTCTACTAAAAATACAAAATTAACTGAGTGGGGCGGCAGATGCCTGTAGTCCCAGCTACTTGGGAGGCTGAGGTGGGAGGATCACCTGAGCCCGGGAGGCCGAGGCTGCAGTGAGCCATGATTGTGCCACTGCCCTCCAGCCTGGGCAACAGAGCAAGACCCTGTCTCAAAAAAATGGCTTTAAAAAACTATATTGTAATCTATTGATTATAAACAAAAAATGTCCAATGTGAACAATTAAAGCAATACCAAAAATTTATACGGAAAGTAAAAGTCATCCCAAATTCTGTCAGAGCAGCCACTGTTTACACTTTAGTGACGATACTTTTCCACTTGATTTATTCAGTCGTCTTTATTCACTCAGCAATGTGATGGGGAACTTCCTCCAAGTCAATATTGTCATTTATTAGCTATTGTTGTTGTTGTTGTTTTGTTCGGGGACCTTATTTTTCAGCCTGCGTGATAGTTGTTTTTTTTTCGAGACGGAGTCTCTTGCTGTCGCCCAGGCAGGACTGCAGTGGCACAATCTCGGCTCATTGCAACCTCTGCCTCCCAGCTTTAAGTGATTCTCCAGCCTCAGCCTCCCGAGTAGCTGGGACTATAGGCGCCCGCCATTATGCCCAGCTAATTTTTGTACTTTTAGTGGAGAAGGGGTTTCACCATGTTGGCCAGGCTGGTCTTGAACTCCTGACCTCAAGTGATCTGCCTGCCTCGGCCTCCCAAAGTGCTGGGATTACAGGCGTGAGCTGCATGATAGTTTTTAAATCTTAATATTTAAAAAAAAAACACAACCCAGCTACAGGCGTACCTTGGAGATATTGTGAGTTTGATTCCAGATCACCTCAATAGAGCAAATATCGCAATAAAGTGCATCACACAATGTTGTGGTTTCCCAGTGTGTACATGTGACGTTGACACTGTACTGTAGTCTGTTAAGTGTGCAGGAGCGTTATGTCTAGAAATGTACATTCCTTAATTTAAAATACCTTATTGCTAAGAAATGATAGCAATCACCTGACCCTTCAGCAAGTTATAATCCTTTTGCTGGTGGAAGGTCTCACCTTGATGCTGACGGCTGCTGACTTACCAGTGTGGTGGTTGCTGAAGTCTGGGGTGGCTTTGGCAATTTCTTCAATAAGGACAATAAAGTTGGCCACATCAGTTGACTCTTCCCTTTAGGAAACATTTCTCTGTAGCATGTGATGCTGCCTGACAGCATTTTACCTACAGTAGAACTTCTTTCAGAATTGGAGGCCATCCTCTCAAACTCTGCCACTGCCTTATCAAGTAAGTTCGTGTCGTATGCTGTGTTCTTTGTTGTAATTTCAACCATGTTCGTGGCATCTTCACCAGCAGTGGTGGTCATTTCGAGAAACTGCTTTCTTTGCTCATCCGTAAGAAGCAACTACACATCTGTCCAAGTTTTATTATGAGATTGTAGCTCTTCAGTCACATCTTCAGGCTCCACTTCTAAAATTTTCTCTGCTCTTTCCACCACACCTGCAGTTACGGAACTCTTCCTCCCAGCGAAGTCTCGAACTCCTCAAATTCATCCATGAGCATTGGAATCAACTTCTTCCCAGCTCCTATTAGTGTTGATATTTTGACCTCCTCCCATGAATCATGAATTTCTTAATGGCATCTAGAATGGTGAATCCTTTCCAAGTTTTCCCTTCCCTTTGCCCAGATCCATCAGAGGAATCACTATGGCAGCTGTAGCCTTACAAAATGTTTCTTATATAATCATAAGTCTTGAAAGTAAAAATTACTCCTTGATCCCTGGGCTGCAGATTGGATATTGTGCTAGAAGCATGAAAACAGCATCAACCTTCTTGCACATCTCCATCGGAGCACTTAGGTGACCATGAAGAGTCATATTTTGAAAGGAATATTATTTTCTGAGTAGTAAGTGTCAACAGTGGCTTAAGATATTCAGTAAACCATGTTATAAACAGATGTGCTGTCATTCAGGCTTTGTTGTTGCATTTATAGAGCACAAGCAGAATAGATTTAGCCAAATTCATAAGGGCCCTAAGAGTTTTGAAATGGTCAATGAGCGTTGGCTTCAACTTAGTCACCAGGTGTATTCGCTCATAACAGGAGAATCAGCCTGTCTTTGAAACTTTGAAGCCAGGCATTGACTTCTTGTCTCTAGCTATGAAAGTCCTAGATGGCATCTTTTTCCAGGAGAAGGCAGATTTGTTTACATTGAAAATCTGTTGTTTAATGTACTCACCATCATCAGTTATCTCATCTCAATCTTCTGGATAAGTCGTTGCAGCTTCTACATCATCACTTTCTGCTTCACCTTGAACGTTTATGTTATGGAGAGGGCTGCTTTCCTTTAACCTTATGAACCAACTTTTGCTAGCGTCACATTTTCTTCTGCTGCTTCCTTAGTTGTCTCAGCCTCTGCAGAACTGAAGAGAATTAGGAACTTGCTCTGTATTAGGCCTTGGCCTAAGGGAATGTTATTGCGGGTTTGAGCTTCTATCCAGACCACTAAAACTTTCTCCATATCAGCTAGAAGGCTGTTTCACTCCTGTCATTTCTGTGTTCTGTAGAGTAGCACTGTTTAATTTCCTTTGAGAACTTTTCCTTTGCATTGACAATTTGGCTAACTGTTTTGTGCAAGAGGTCTAGCGTTTGGCCTATCTCTGCTTTTGCATGTCTTTCTCAACCAGCTTAATCATTTCTGGCTTTTGATTTAAAGTGAGAGACGTGTGACTCTCCTTTCACTTGTACACCTAGAGGCCTTTGTAGGGTTACTAACTGGCCTGATTTCAATATTGATATGTCTGAGAATAAGGAGGCCTGAGGAAAGGGAGAGAGACGGAGGAATGGCTGATCAGCGGAGCAGTCAGGACACAAGACATTTATTGATTCTGTCCTACTTCTTATGTGGGTGTGGTCCATGGCACCCCCAAATAATGACAGTGGTTATGTCAAAGATCACTGGCCACAGATGAGCATAACAGATGTAATCATAATGACAAAGTTTGAAATGTTGTGAGAATTACCAAAATGTGACACAGAGACATCAAATGAGCACGTGCTGTTAGAAAAATCGTACTGACTGGCTGGCTTCATGCAGGGTTGTTGCAAACATTCAAATAAAAAAAAAAGACACAGTATCTGCAAAGTGCAGTAAAGCCAAGTGTGACATAACATAGTATGCCTGTACATGCTGTCTACAGGAGACACACTTTTTTTTGTTTTTGTTTTTTTTTGCGACAGAGTCTTGCTCTGTCGCCCAGGCTGGAGTGCAGTAGTGCAATCTCGGCTCACTGCAACCTCTGCTTTCCAGGTTCAAGCAATTCTCCTGCCTCATCCTCTGGAGTAGCTGGGATTAAAGGCTTGCGCCAAGACGCCCGGCTAATTTTTGTATTTTTAGTAGAGATGACATTTCGTTATGTTGGCCAGGCTGGTCTCAAATTCCTGACCTCAGGTGATCCACCCGCCTTGGTCTCCCAAAGTGCTGGGATTACAGGCATGAGGCACCATGCCTGGCCCAGGAGACAAACTTTAGATTCAAAGGTACAAATAGGTTGACTGTAAAAAATGGGAATATATATATCACGTAAACATCTACTACTAGAAGGTGGAGTGGTTATACATTAGCCTTTAAATATACCAATAAATAGAAAAAATAGACCTTAAATAAGTTACTAGAGAGAAAAAGATCCATTCCATAATAAGAGATTGAATTCATCAGAAATATGTAATAATTGTAGACACATAGATACCAAAACGCTTGAAGCAAAAGCTGACAGAAACGAGGGGAGAAATAGATA
The DNA here is from genome assembly GCF_028878055.3 of Symphalangus syndactylus. Classification (NCBI taxonomy): domain Eukaryota; kingdom Metazoa; phylum Chordata; class Mammalia; order Primates; family Hylobatidae; genus Symphalangus; species Symphalangus syndactylus. The sequence continues at coordinate 67,193,621 of NC_072442.2, read as the reverse complement.
ATTCAACAATAGTAGCTGAATAACCAAATATCCCGCTGTCAATAATGAATGGAAAAACTAGGTAAAAGATCAGCAAGGAAATAGAGGACTTGAATATTACAAATGAAGTATCCCTAACCCATATCTCTAGAAAACTCCACCCCAAAATAGAACAAGATTCTTTTCAGCCGTCCTTGGAACATTCCCCCCAGACAGACCATATGCAAGGCCATAAAACAAACCTCAATGATATTCAACAGATAGAAATAACACAAAGTATGTAATTCAATTACAAAGGAATGAAATTTGCAATGGAAAGAAGAAAAAATGGAGAAAACTCACATATTTGTGGTAATGAAACAGCATCCTCCAAAATAACCAATGAATCAAAGAAGCAACAGAAACAAAAGACAGATGAAAGTGAAGATGCAACTTTGCAAAACTTATGGGATTCGGGGAGTGTAGGAGAAACGGTGGATAGGAGGCAGGACTAACTGGCAGCTCCCACTTGGACGGACAGAGCAGCCTGTGGAGACTCCCACTGTGAGCTTGTGCTCCAAGAACGACCGCAGGAACACACCAGGAAAGCCGAGGTAAGGTGTCTACCTCTGCCTGAGCACGAAGCATGCTTTCTGATAAATGTATCGTGTATTTTCCCTACGGTAGCTGAGGCTCCACATTTCCCCCAGAATAGCTCAAGTTTATGGCCAGGCGGTCAAGGCCCAGGATGCTTCAGCCCCAGTGGACTCTCAGGCTTGCCTGACCTCCACTCTCTACTCTAGCAGTGCCCTTGCAGTTGGTATGTTTCCAGAATACACAAAAATTTTGTCTCTGTCCTGCATACTGATTGTTCCTTTTCACCAAATATGCTTTCTTCATTCTGCTTTTCTAGACTGAATTTTTTTCCTTCAGTTCTTGTCAGCCTGGTAAGACCTGCTCTAGCACCTGCTTAAGCATCTCCTCCTCCTGACATCTTCCACCCCACAGGTAACCACTGCAGTTTCTGCACTATTTTGGTCTTTGTATTCTTTTTAGGATTGACCCTTTGCACATTTTGCTTAACTATCCATTCTCTGCAAGACTGAGAGAGTCTTGAGGGTAGGGACATTACTCTGTATTCCTGCATCCTCTGGAATTGCACAATGCCAGGCATAATGTAGAGATCAGTAAAAGAAGGTTGAACTAAACTGTATAGAATAGTAGACATTTCATCCATTTGACATAAATGAATGGACAAGAGTCATGAGACCTGGCGCCCATGTATTGATGAAAATGTGGTTGCTTAGGGAACTAGCTGATGCCAGGGCAATGTGGAGTGCGTTCGGCAAATTCAATCTTGAACAGGATAAATTTGAAGTAGCAGCTGGGTAAGCAAATGTGGATGTGGGAACCGTGAGGAACGTAGAAGGTTAAAAGTAAGTTGGAGCTGCAAGCTTTGGTGGAGGTAGGATGGGGCAGGCAAGCATTTAGCAAATGAATGTTTTTTTAAATGTTTATTTTATTTTATTGACAGAGTCTCGCTCTGTCACCCAGGCTGGAGTGCAGTGGCACGATCTTGGCTCACTGCAACCCCTGCCTCCCAGGTTCAAACAATTCTCCTGCCTCAGCCTCCTCAGTAGCTGGGACTACAGGCATGCCCACTACTATGTCCAGCTAATTTTTGATCTCAAAAAAAAAAAAAAAAAACTACACACTAGTTACCATAATATATAAGTTACATTTATTTATATCTTCCCATTACAAATTGTAAATCTTTTTACTAAGAGAACATAGATCACTCCTATATTGCTGAGAGCTTTAATAGCTGCAAATATTTTTGATTCATAACCTTGGGACAATAAGTATTTGTATAATTTCCTATTTTTGTAGGAAAACATACTTGTTCACTTAAAGTTGTAGTCTTTGCCATCTGATATTGACTTTATTGCTAATATTGTTATTAGCCCACTTTCCGTGACCTCATTAAGTTTTAATAAACTAGCATATAAAAGGCTACACAGGCTTTTAGAATTAAAAGCATTGCAAAAGTCACGCCTCCTTGTGAAAAATTATTAACAAGTTAAATGAGCAAATAAGGAGCTCTTAACAGATTAAGCACAAAGCAAAATCTTGACTTTCCTTTATAACACCAAACTTGCAGTGGGCATTCAGGGAGGGGAGTGCTGGTAAGGGATATGTGGGATTCAGAAATTAGACACTTGAGGTAGAAATTTCTGTCAAGCCCCTCACTGGAGGGGATGGAGAACACCTTCAGTTTCTCAGCAGAAGTCGCTGGCCCTGTGAGAAGGAGACTCTACCCTCGAGAAGTCTAACCACCACAGCCTTCATGTCCTTGTTCCGCAGGCTGTAAATAAAGGGGTTCAGCAGGGGAGTCACCACGGTGTACACGACAGCAGCCGCTGTATCCCCCTCTACTGAGTTGGAGGAAGAAGATGAGGGGCACAGATAAGCCCTGATCACCGCCTCGAAGAACACAGCAACAACAATGAGGTGAGAGCCGCAGGTAGAGAAGGCCTTATGCCTTCCCTGGGCAGAGGGGCCCTGAGGATGGCTGAAGTGATGCGGATATAAGAGACCAGGATGAGCATAAAAGGAATTAAAATGACTGCTCCCCCTAGGAAGAGGAGCACAAGCTCACTGACCTGGGTGTCAGAGCAAGACACATTCATCAGCGATCCCAAATCACAGAAGAAGTCAGGAATGATCTTAGAGCAGAAGGAAAGCCAGAATATGAGGAAGGTGTGAGTCATGGCAACAAGACTCGTGAGGGTCCAGCCGGCGGTCACCAGGAGGGCACAGCGGTGGAGGCTCATGATCGTCATATAGTGGAGCGGGTGGCGAATGGCCACATAGCGGTCATGGGCCATTGTAGCCAGGAGAAAGATGTCCATGTCCCCAAAAGTCAAGAAGTAGTAGGTTGCGCTGTGCCAAGCACCCTGTGTAGGAAGCGGACGTGCTCTGGGTGTGGATGTTCACCAGGGCCTTGGGCACGGTGTTGGAGGTGAAAAACATGTCTGCATACAACAAGCTGGCAAGGAAGAAGTACATGGGGGTGTGGAGGTGTGTGTCGGTGCCAGTGGCCAGGACAGTGAGCAGGTTCCCAGCCACAGTGACCACGCACACCCACAGACACAGCAGGAAGAGGATGTGTTGCTGCTGTGGCTGGTCTGAGAGCCCCCAGAGGAGGAACTCCAAGGTGCTAGTCTGATTCCCTCCTTCCGGGAGCTCACAGGTCGGAGGAAAAAACTCTTGAGTAAGCCCCACTAGAATTCTGTAAAAATGTTTTACTTTAGACTGGTGAGCATGCTGTTCTCTGGGCTTGAAGGAAGAAGAAAGAAAGACAGTGTGGTTTTATTGGCCATCTACTACGTGTACTGTAAATTTTTATTGAAATACACTATGCTAGAAAGTGTGGGAGATACAATGTAAGATAATTAAAATACGTTTCTCGTTTGTTTTTCTACACTCTTTTCCATCCCAAATTTCTTTAGTTGTACTCTCAGAGGAGTTAAGACGCTTTCATTCATTAATTTTACAGATATTAATTACTGACTCTGGACCTGGCACAGTGCTAGGTAAATAAGACAGTGGTAACCCTTAACCTCAGGGAATTTTCGATCTAATGGGCTAGACATAACTGCTTCTGTTGAAATCTTATTTTTCCAGCCATTCACCCGCTTTCAAACCCCTCTCAGACCCCAAGACTGTACCCGTTCTGATTAATCAAGCCCAAAACTCAATATTCTCTGAAGATGCAATTTCATATTATTTATTCTTCTGGAAAACAATTCAACAATCAACTATTTAGTAAAGACCCGCTATATACAGGTTACTTTTTGAGGTGTCAGTGAAACTCCAAAGAAAAAATCATATTCTCTAGTCTCCAGAATCTCGAACAGAACAGGACAGAATGTGTCCTGAAAGAGAAGCTGAAGGCCAAAACTCAGCATTCAGGTAACTCAACCCAGGGTTACGACTGGAGAAGCAGCTAGGACTGTTCTGATGGAAGAGGCCTTCATATGGATAGAAAGAAACATCAGCAATAGGCCGGGTATGCTGACTCAGGCCTGAAATACAGCACTTTGGGAGGCCTGGGTGGGCAGATCACTTGAGGTCAGGAGTTAGAGAATAGCCTGGGCAACATGGTGAAACCCTGTCTCTACTAAAAATAAAAAAAAATTAGCCTGGTGTGGTGGCAGACACCTGTAATCGCAGCTACTCGGGAGGCTGAGGCAGGAGAATCGCTTGAACTAGGGAGGCAGAGGTCCGTGGTGAGCCAAGATTGCCCCACTCATGCCAGCCTGGGCCACAAAGTGAGAAAAAGGAAGGAAGAAAGAAATCAGCAACAGGGAGTAAAGGTCCCCTAATGAGTACGGCCACTATGGGGGGGTGACTTTTCTCTCCATCTCTGACTGGTAAAATTCCACACATTTCCACACAAACGCCACCTACTACTTAACAATTCACGGTCCTTCTATAAGAAAAAGGTTGTTCCTGCACCAAGCGTCCACAATATTTTGACTACACATCTCTTTTTTTCATCAGCACTTGAACATTTTTGTGCCCCCGTATTAATGATAGATTCTTTAACATGCTATGTCTTCCACACAGTAGCTGTAGTGGTGTCTTGAATATACAGAAATGAATGTTATTAAATGATTAAAGTTTCTACTTTCTTAGGGCTTATCTTCCTTTCCTGAATTTATTCTTCTAAAGGCTGAGAATTTTAAAACACGGAGTCAAACATGAGTTTGGGTCAATTTAATTAATTCAGTTCAATTCTGCAAACGTTTATCAGTCTTCTCACCCTCTGTACATATACCTTGACTGTCTTTCTTTACCCAGAGAAGGAGTGCATTCTGTATATTTTATCTGCATAAACACCCCTGGGCTGAATGGAGTGAAGTGTTAACTGTTGACCGGGGGTGATGGCTTTGAGGATTCTGTGAAAGGGAGAAGTTCTAAAACATAATTTGATAAAGTCACAGATAAAACTTTCAGAAGCTTTTGGTATCCTTTTTGACAAGTACATATCTGAAGAAAGAATAAAAAGGGTACAAAGGGAACTACATTAAGAAAAGGGTGCATGGAACCATTTATATCTGAATTATGTATTTGGGACTCAACAGTGATTGTCTAGATCCTGATTTTCTTATGTCTCCCCTGAGAACTACGCAAAGTGACGAGGGGCAATATAAGCTTAGATACATATACTTTCATTGAAACTGAGAGTCAGAAACATCTCACATTAAAAAAAAAAGAAACCTTGGAAATGAGTGGAAGAAAACACCATGAATCATCCCCATCAATGCTGAAAGCAAAGGCCAAGTAGCAAAGTAGGTGAGTAGGGCAGGGAGTGATGGGGAGTATCAGAATCTGTAAATCCTTAGCTGACAATCACTCATGCCTAGAATCAGAGGGCGTGACCCTGAGGGATAGTTGTCATGTGTAGAACTGAGGAAACAGGGCAAGAAGTCATGCTGAAGAAAGGTGAAGAGGAAAGGTGAGGCACTTGTACACAGAAGCCTCATGCGATAAAGCAACCTTCATCTTTGTAGCAACGGAAGGAGTCCTTGAATGGAGAATCTGGGCAAGTTACCCTAATCTTGCTAAATCTCTGGTACAGAAAAAAGGCAAATTGTTCAAATGTGAATCATAACTAATGACTAAATTGCTGGACCTATAGAGAAATATAAAAAAAGGAACCCCTGAAAAGTCAAGCTTTTTATCATGAGAGAACTCACTAGGAAATTGTCTCTATTGAGAAAAATTCCAATACAACATGTCTTCAAGAATTTTCAAAGTCATGAAACTAATTGTGAAAGAATACTACAAAGGGGAAATCAGAAAACTCAGAGAAAATATGCCTGACCACAGGAAGGTGTGAAATAGGAACTGAGAGAAGTCTGGAAAGAAAGCAAAAGCTACTTATTCGATGAAGAATAAGTTACAAAGAGTTTTTAAAAATAAACAATACAGAAATCATTATAAAGGACCTAAAGGCTAGAAATCAGAAAAGCAAAAGCAACAAAAATAAAGAACGGGGTTAAAGAGTTAAATAGGTCTAGAAGACTGACCAAGAAGATTCAGTATATTATAAGCAGAATCCCAAAGAAAAAAGTTTCAGAATAGAAGATTAAAATGAACTTCCCAGAAATAAGACTTTAATCTACATATCGAAAAGTCATGTATCTTGGAAAATGGATATAAAATAGTAAATTCCAAAAAATATCTCAGTAAAATTGTTGGACCTTTAAAATAAAGAATCCTTCAGGTAACCAGTTCCTCCTCCCCGACCAAAAAAAAATCAGGTTGACATCAGTCTTGATAGCAACTTTCTATACCAGGAAACAATCAAAGAACACTTATAAGAAACTCAGAAATATAAAGATGAGCCAGGAGTTTTATAGCAACCAGTCTGTACTTCAAGTATAAGGGCTACAAGCGAAGGGTCTGAACATAAAGAAACTCAGGGATTATTGTTCCCATGGCTCTTTCTGTGGTTTCTACTAGAAGATGTGGTTCATATAATCAGGAAAATGTTGGAATAATCTTAGCAAAAATACAAGTGAAAAGCATTGAATATAGATTTACTGCAGAACTAAACTAGGATCAGAATGTGGGGCTAAAGGTGACAGGATAATACCTAAATGCAATATATGCTAATAATATGGAAATAACCAATAAGTGGGAAAAGGAAAGTTAGGAAGTATAAGTTTCTGATTATCTCTTAGGAACATTTAGGAGAAAAGGAATATCATATAAAGCAAATAAGTCAAATAGTAGAAGCTTAAGCTTGTCTAAGAGGATAAAGAATATTCTTGAAAAAATAGTAATATTGAATGGGAAAAAGAGGTAGGAGACGGGAGAATAAAGTTAATTTCATTGTATATAATAAGGAACAAAAGATACTATCTAAAGAAGAGACTAAAGGTATTATATCGGCATATATTATATATTATATAGCATATATATTATATATTATTACATATATTACATGTATTATTACATATATAGCATATATTAGCATATATGAGAGGATGACAGACTACATACTAAACATAGTCATATGGCACACCTAGGCCTAACACATCAGTTATGTTAATAAATGTAAATGAGCTTAACCTTTTAAAAGAAAAATCCTTCAAACTGACTCTCAAAGCAAAACCCAACTCTAAGAGAAATCGCTAAAATAAAGTAATTCAGAATGATTGAAAATGAAATGATGGGCAAAGACATAGGAGGCTAATGTGACCAAAACAGCGTGATCCTTATATTGAAAAAACAGAATTCAGGAGGACAAAACTAAACCTACAATCAAAATAAAATTGTTTTTAAAAATCTATAATATTTATGAAGCTTAGTTTGGCTTAGTTCAACCATTGTGGAAAACAGTGTGGTGATTCCTCAAGGATCTAGAACCAGAAATACCATTTGACCCAGCAATTTCATTACTGGGTATATACCCAAAGGATTATAAATCATTCCACTATAAAGACACATGCACATGTATGTTTACTGCGGCACTATTCACAATAGCAGAGACTTGGAACCAACCCACATGCCCATCAATGATAGACTGGATAAAGAAAATGTGACACATAAACACCATGGAATACTATGCAGCCATAAAAAAGGATGAGTTCATGTCCTTTGCAGGGACATGGATGAAGCTGGAAACCATCATTCTCAGCAAACTAACACAGGAACAGAAAACCAAACACCACATGTTCTCACTCACAAGTAGGAGTTGAACAGTGAGAACACAGGGACACAGGGAGGGGAACATCACACACTAGGGCCTGTTGAGGGGTGGGGGGCCAGGGGAGGGATAGCATTAAGAGAAATACCTAATGTAGATGATGGGTTGATAGGTGCAGCAAACCACCATGGCATGTGTATACCTATGTAACAAACCTGCACATTCTGCACGTGTATCCCACAACTTAAAGTATAATAAATCTATAATATCTTGGTATTACATAAAACAGAAATTTTCCTAATGTAGAAACTATAAAAGATACACGAAGAAACAAACACATTAATAAGAGAAGGTTTTGTCAGTCCAAGGCAGATCAAGTGATTAAAAAGGAAGGATAGAAAATATCAAACAAGGCTGGGAGTGGTGGCTCACGCTTGTAATCCCAGTACTTTGGGAGGCTAAGGTGAGCGGATCACGAAGTCAGGAGATTGAGACCATTCTGGCTAACATGGTGAAACCCCACCTCTACTAAAAATACAAAAAATTAGCCAGGCCTGGTGGCTGGAGCCTGTAGTCCCAGCTACTCGGGAGGCTGAGGCCGGAGAATGGCGTGAACCTGGGAGGCAGAGCTTGCAGTGAGCTGAGATCGCACTACTGCACTCCAGCCTGGGCAACAGAGCAAGACTCCGTCCCAAAAACAAAAAAAGAAAATATCAAAATAATATGTGCATGAGTATGTGTGTGCATTTGTGTGTATCAGTATGTTTTAATAATGGTAGTGAATACACTGTCAAGTTCCTATAGAACATTTTTTAAAGAGTTTATAGAGCTACAACAAACCCTCAAACGAATTCCAAAAAGTAGCAGTAATTCAACTAATGATCGCTGACAAAAGTGCAATAAAAATAGAAATTCATTACAAAACCAAAAAATAAAAATGGTCTTTTAACCTGGAAAAAATGTTTCAATATCTTCGTTAAATAACTCTAGGGTCCAAAAGAGATATAAAGATCTAAATTCCAGAATTGTTAGAAAACGATAGCAATAATAATACCACATATCAGAATCTATAGAATAAAAAGGGTACAAAGGGAACTACATTGAGAAAAGGGTGCATGGAACCATTTATATCTGAATTATGTATTTGGGACTCAACAGTGATTGTCTAGATCCTGATTTTCTTATGTCTCCCCTGAGAACTATGCAAAGAATAAATATTGTTAACACCATAATAAAAAAAATTCACTGCCTTAAATACTTACATGAATGACAATAAAGAATAAAACATATAAATTAAGCATCTCACAAAAATAAATTGAAAGGAAGAAGAAAAAATATTTAAAGCAAAAATTGAGTTAGAAACCAGAACACAAAGTTAAAAAAAACAACAGTTCTTTGGTCTTTTCAATAAATCGTTTTGGGACTGTTGCAAAAGGATGAATTGGGACCCCAAACCTCAGAGAATACACAAACTTAACTCAGAATGGATTAAAGACCTATGTAAGAGCTAGAGTTATAAAAGTCAGAAAAGGAAATACAGGCATAAATCATTGTGACCTTGGATAAGGCAATAGTTTGTTAAATATCACGCCAAAAGCACACAACAAAATGAAAAGCAGACAAATTGCACATCATCAGAATTTAGAACATTTGTGCTTCAAAGCACACTATTAAGAAAGTGAGAAGACAGCTTATGGAATAGCTCACTTCTCACATAACAGGAAATTTTATTTTTTCCTATTCCATAAGCAGATAAGGAATTTCTATCTAGAATATAGAAAAAAACAAATACAACTCAATAATGGAAAAGACAACTAACAATGGTATGATTTAGAAATCAGTTCCGATACGAGTTTTTTCCAAGTAACCTCACAAACCATGTAATAGGATGCATTTTTCTTTGTGAGGGTCTACGTGATCATTTTCTAGAAAGCAGAGGTATCTGTACTTACCTTTTTATATGAATAAAATGGTGTCCTTGTGGTTTTAAAGACAAATATGAAATAAAATTGTTTCACCTGGAAAAAAAAAAACAATAACGAGATACCACTTGCCACCCTCTAGGATGGCTGGAGTCAGTAAGTCAGGTAATAACATGCATTATCAAGGATGTAGAGAAATTGGAACATTCATACACTGCTGGTGGGAATGTAAAAGGGTGCACCTCACTGGAAAACAGTTTGGTAATTATTCACAAGGTTAAACAGAGATTACCGTATGACCCAGCAATTCCACCCCTAGGTATACACAAGAGAAATGAAAACAAACGTCCACACAGACATTTTACACATATGTTCACAGCAGCATTATTCACGATAGACAAAAACCAAAACAACCCAAACACCAACTGGCGAATGGATAAATAAAATGTAAAAAGTGCATAGCTGTAGAGTAGAATAGTAGGGCAACAAGGAATGACGTACTGACACATACTTCCACATGGATGACCCTGGAAAACATGACGCTCAGTGAAAGAAGCCAGTCACAGGGGACTGCATATCGTATGAATCTATTTATATGAAAGACCCAGAATTGGCAAATCCATAGAGGCAGAAAGGAGATGAGTGTCCGCCAGGGGCTGGGAGAGATGGGCAAGTGTGGGTCATTAAGGAGTTGTGGGGGTTTCTTTTTGGAGTGATGAAAATGTTATAAATTTGACTGAAGTGATTGTTGCACAACTCTGAATACAGTAAAAGACAGTGAACTGTAAAAGCCACTGAACTGTACCTTGTGAATGGGTGAATTATATGGTATGTGAGCTATATCTCAATAAAGCTGTTAATTTTTTGTTAAACAATTTCTTTGAAAAAGTCAATAAAAGAGATGAGCCACTTGCTAACCTAAACAAGGGGATGTGGGGAGAGAGAGAGAGAACACAAATAGACAAAGTAAGTAATGAAAAGGAACGTACACACTGAAAAAGAAACTTTTTAAAATCACAAGACTGTTTTGCAAAAGCCCATAAGAATAAATGTGTAACCCTAGATGAACTGCAATGTACCAAAAATAACCCTGGAAGGGATAAAAAGTCTAAGCTGATCATATTCCACAAAGAAAAAAAAATGTATTAATCATTTTTGTCTTGTTAATACTGTGATAGAAACTACCCTCAAATCCCAGTGGCTTAAAAAAGCAAAGATTTATTTGCTCACTGACATGACCTGCAAGTTGTGTGTACTTTTGGTTAGCACTGCTTCATGTGTCTTCGTCTTGGGACATTTCTTTACTTCCTGTATTTAACCAGCCTTGCATTCCTGGGATGTGCTTTTTTGGATGCTCTAAGAATGCCATTCTTAGAGAAAAGGAGAAAAAAGTAGAGAACTTACAGGACCACAATGGCTCTTAAAGCTTTTGCTTGGAACTGGCACACATCATGTCCAGGCAAAGAATGGGAGTGTATAATCCTTTTTCAGAGAAAGTGGAAAACAATTGACAGCAAAAATACAGTCTAGTCTGTCAAGGACCTACCCTCTAAAAAAGTGCCAGGATGACTTAGTGTCACAGGAGATTTGCCTAGGCATTTAAACGGAAATCTCTTTTTCTGTTCCGACTCTAGAAACAGAAGAAAAATCTTCCAAAATACTTTTATAAAGTAGGTATAATATTGATAAGTATTGCACAAAATTAAAACCACAGAAGAATCTCACTTGTGAGTATTGATGCAAAACTCAAAACATAAGCACAAGCTAACAAAACACTAGAAGAACACTACATCTAGGCTGGGCATGGTGGCTCACACCTGGAATCCCAGCATTTTGGGAGGCTGAGGCAGGCAGATCACCTGAGGTCAGGCATTGAAGACCAGCCTGGCCAACATGGTGAAACCCCATGTCTACTAAAAATACAAAAATTAGCCAGGTGCAGTGGCGGGCGCCTGTAATCCCAGCTACTTGGGAGGCTGAGGCAGGAGAATTGCTTGAACCTGGGAAGCAGAGGTTGCAGTGAGCCAAGACGGTGCCACTGCACTCCAGCCTGGGTGACAGAGCTAGACTGTGTTTCAAAACAAAACAAAAAATATTACATCTTCATCACGTGGGATTGATTCCAGGAATGTAAGGCTGGTTAAATACAGGAGAAACATAGTCACCCATGGAAATGCTGAAAAGCCATTGTTATAGACTAAAAGTCTATGAGAGGAATCATAACTAGTTGGACAAGTTCCCTTCCCTCTAACATCCTCCTCCCAGCAAACCCATCCCAGCCTCAGCAGGGAGGTTTTGGCAGGAACACGCTGTGCTCAGTTTTACTGTACTGGGAATGCTCCTTTCCCCGGGGTGGATGAGGGTCTTGCTCTGAGCCTGCATTCTTGGGTCTGGTAGAGCCAGGCATCCATCCCAGTGCCTGAGTCTTTGCTCCAGTGGAGAGGACATGGGCCTTCAGAGATCACTGGCAGCCTGGTGTTTCTGTCCAGCCCATGGGACCCAAGCCTCCCTCTCCCAGCTGTTCACACAATTCCTCATCCCCACTCACCTCTCTCTCCGTCTGTTGCTGGCTGCATGTAGAGCACAGCCGATTCCATCCTCTTCTCTCCCCTGCACTGTATCTAGATGAACCTCACCCATGACTCTGAGCTTCCCTGACTTCCCCACCCGTGAGGGGAGTCTGTCTTTTTCTTATGACAACTTACCTGTAACTCCTCAAGGTATTTTCTTACCTATAATCCCTCATTTCTCCCTTTTGTTAAAAGAATTAGCATTGGAATTAGAGGTGCTGTTTCACAGCTCCTAGTTCATCTTTTCTGTCAATTCAAGAATCCTCTCGCAAGCACCTGAAGAGGCACTTTGCCTGCTTAGGGACTACAACCATGGGGAGCTACCCCTCAGCACAGCGACCTACTGCACCTTGAAGAAGCTTCCATTTTACCCTGTGACACTGGAAGTCCAGGCACTTTTTAACACTAATGTGTTTAATATGTGTTTTTAAATTAGGATGTGTTTTTAAAATCCTTTTCAGTTAATACTATATTTTCCCTGTGTAAAATATATTATTTACACACATTTACAATTACAATGCATTTACCTGTGTTATTAAGCTACCAGTCTTTATTCATTTTTTTCTCATTATTTTTATCTCTTTTTGCTTTCACATGAAACTTTTGACGAAATCTCAAGTTTTTACTCTACAAAATAGATGATCACTTCTGGAGTATTGATATTTATATTATCTGTACCCTATGTAGGTTTTTAAAATTTACATTTTCATGCTGAAATATTTTAAACGCATTGACAATTATAAGGCATTGACAAATATAGTGCATTTACCTGTGTTAAGTGTTTTTCAAAACACGATTCTAACAACGTGTGATTTCCTCTTTCTATCTGTGCAAATGCTGCCTTACCCTCTCCTCCTCTATTCCAGCCACTCTGAGCCACTTAGTGCTCTGAGGGTGCATGCTTTGGCCTCAGCTCTGGTGTAACATCCTCTAGAAAGCCTGTTCTCACCAACAAAACCAAATGAAATACCCCTCCAGTGTCTAGAATACATTAGTGTCCTCTGCTCCTGTGACATGCTATGCATCTCTCTGCTACAACACATTACACTGTGTTTCTAGCTTGCCTCTACTACTGTTTGAGACAATGAAGAAACAGTGATGAACAAGCTGAAAAGGAACCTACTTCCACAGAGGAAAAGATAGTGAACAAGTAAACCTAACCAAGATAATTGCAACATGCCGAGTGCCGTGAAGTTGGCAAGCACAGGATATGCCGAGTGCCATGAAGTTGGCAAGCACAGGATATGACTGAGCCTGACCTGTGTGTGAGGGTGGCTTCTCTACACAAAGAAGTCACGAAAGGACTCTGACTTAAAGGCATGTGAGCTGAGACTTAATAATTAAGACTTGTTAGTAATTTAATCGGAATCGTGTTGTATTTATATTTTGTCTGGGGAGAGTTAGGATTTTTATGATACATTTTTTCCCAGCCTGGAACATTTTCCCATTTTTTACATCTTGCTGATTTTCTTCATAAAATGTTGTAATTTTCTTCCTATAGGTTTTATGTTTTACTTGTTGCATTTATTCTTAAGTGTTTCATAGATTTTGTTGTCATTGTTGCTGCTGTGATTTTTTTTTCAATTTCTATTTTTAGCCTGTGGTTACCAAAGCTGAGAAAAAATATATAGCCTGCACTCATATATGTGTGTGTGTGTGTGTGTACATATACGTATATATATGTGTGTATATATACGTATATGTGTATATATACGTATGTGTGTATATATACACATATATACATATACACACACACATATATACATACACACACACATATATACATACACACACACACATATATACATACACACACACACACACATATACACATACACACACACACACACACATATATACATACACACACACACACACACACATATATATATATATATATCCCTTGTGTCTGTCTGTCTATCTATCCATCCATCCCTTGCATCCAGGCTTTTATGTGCAATCTCTACCCCCAGATACTTACAGGGTTCCTGGCATACAGTTTATACTCAGTTAATATTTGTTGAATGAGTGAATGTCATACTGTTAGTAAAGGAAAGGTCACCTGTTCTTGCCTCTTGCCGGAGATCTGCTTTGAGGGTAGAGAGCTTTGAGTTCACCTAGAAAATGAGAAAGAATCAACTTGCTGTGGTCAAACACAAGAGCCCAAGAGTCCAAGTTTTCAAGTTTGAGAGAATTGGGCTTGAGTCTTGATTCTACCATTTAAAGTTATATGAACTTTAAATAATTTTTGAATGATTATTTTTTACTTTTAGAGATAGGGTCTTGCCCTGTCACCCACGCTAGAGTGCAGTGATGCAACCATAGCTCACTTTAGCCTCAAACGTCTGCGCTCAAGCGATTCTCCTGCCTCAACCTCTTGTGTAGCTGGGACTATAGGAAAAGGCCACTGTGCCCAGCTTATGTGAACATTTTAAGTAATTTCTCTAAACGTCAACTTCCTCACCTGTAAATTGAGATAATAAATAGTTTCTTCCTTTTAGTGTATTGTGAAGGTGAAATAAAACAGCTAAAGAACTTTGAGTTCTGTATCCTGAATAGTAAGCTCTCAGTAAATGCTGATCCGTACTCAATAGAGGTTGGTGAATATTTATCTTTGAAATTTAAAAGTTTCAAGATATGTACATGCATAAGTCATTGTTCTTCAATAATTATTTGCAGAATTCTCAGAGCCATTTAGATTTCCAATTGCAAGTCTCCTTCTATTTTAGTACAAAGGCCTCTAATATTTTCCTTTGGCGTTTCTCAAATATTTGCATTGGATTTTAGTTCTCTATTCCCTGTAACTATCAGGCAGCAGGTGGGGTGATGCAGCCGGGAGCCAAGGATCCCCTGCGGCCACCTGAAGCTTGGAGAGACAGGGAAGGATGCTCCCCTGGAGCCCTGGAGGCAGTGTGGCCCTACTGACACCTTGATTTTGGACTTTGCACCTCCAGAACTGTGAGAGAGTGAATTTCTGTTATTTTAGGCCACCAAGTTTGTGACAATTTGTTGCAGCAGCAGTAGCAGTACACATACCAGGTAAAGTAACACAAGTTCCAGGGATTTGGATATCGACATATTTGAGAAGCCATTATTTAGCCTACCAGTCTTTATTCATTTTTTTCTCATTATTTTTATCTCTTGTTGCTTTCCTGTGAAACTTTTGAGGAAATCTTAAGTGTTTACTCTACAAAATAGATGATCACTTCTGGAGGGTTCATATTAACATTATCTGCACCCTGTGTAGGCTTTTTAAATTTACATTTTTATGTTGCAATATTTTAAATTGTAATTATTGTGGCATTACACCCCTAAATATTCAGCCTACATCTCTTAAAAAAAAAAAAAAACAAACCTTCTTCCACTTGCCCCAAATAGCACTTTCACACCAACTCAATTAATGATGATTTCTTATTATTATTTATTACTGGGCATATTCAAATTTTTCCAGTTTCCCTGAAACTATCGTTTTTGTCTAGTTTGTTAAAATAGGAATCCAGTCCAGAGCCTTGCATTGTATCTAGGAGCCGTGACCCTAGAATGTCCTAAATTCCTCTAGAGTCGCTGGAGCCAGACCTTGCTATCGTCCTGTGTGAAAGGCGCACACTGAGGCTGAGGGAGTAACCCCAAAGTCACACCCTGGTAAGTGGCAGAACCTGGATCTGATCATTACTCTTTTGATCCCAAATGTTATGCCCTGGTGTGGTGTGCTTTGGAAAGAAGACTGGCCATGCACAGCTTATATTTGGACCCAAATAGCTTTTCCTTCTGGCCAGCTGTTGTCCAGCAGGCCCATTAATCAGATGCTGTATCCGCTCTTCCTCCCAAAAAGTGCAAGTGTCAGGAATTTTTTTTTTCTTTTTTTTGAGATGGGGTGTCACTCTGTTGCCCAGGCTGGAGTGCAGTGGCACGATCTCGGCTCACTGCAACCTCCGCCTCCTGGGTTCAAGCAATTCCCTGCCTCAGCCTCCCTAGTAGCTGGGATTGCAGGCACCCGCCACCACACCCAGCTAATTTTTGTATTTTTTGTAGAGGCCGGGTTTCATCATCTTGGCCAGGCTGGTCTTAAACTCCTGACATCATGATCCACCCGCCTCGGCCTCCCAAAGTGCTGCAAGTGTCAAGATTTCATTTGGTGACTCCATAAACTGCCTCGGGAATCTCGTCTTTGGGTTGAAAAGACTTTTAGACTTACATAGTCCTTCCTCCCCAAAAGAGCGAGTGTCAAGATTTCATTATATTTTTGTTATCAGATAATTAGGTCTTTATTCCCTACTTGACTTTGACTCTTGGAGATGGAGAGCATGTCTTAGATACTTTCATATTCTCTCACCACCATTTCTCTGTTGAACAGAGGCTCTCCCGGGACTTGTGTCCCAGCCCAGCCGGGAGGCTTACCTTCCGGCCTGTGTCCGTGTCAGCCACCATCACAATGACCTGTTGCCTCTTCTGTCCTCTACATCATCGGAAATAAACATTAAAAAGCTGCCTGAGAACTCAGAGGCTGTCCCTCTGTGGTGCGATGAACACGGCCAGGTTTCTCTTCCTCTGTGGCAGCAGAACTTTGCTGCACCCCAACTGCAGCAGAACAGCAGATGGGAGATTTCTGTTCATTAACCCCAAGACCTCTAGAATAATCCCAGGTTCTCCAGCCCTCGGCTACAGGGGACTTGTCCTATGTATTTATTTCCCAGGTAGGCTCTGTGTGAGCTCCCTGGGGTGTCCTTGGGAAATGGGAGCTTTGTCATTTCCTGTGCCCTCTGCATGCCCTCAGGAGCAGTTTCTTGGAAGGGGGAAGGATGTGGTCCATCAGTACTGGGATTTCTTCCATGAGAAGTTATTATCTGCCTGTTTCTTGGGTGGAACTAGAGAGCTTACCAATCTATCAAAAAAAAAAATCTCCTTTGATATTTGCAATGATACCCTTCAGTCACAAAAGGCCTCTGCTGAAATTAAGATGTCTTGCCTGAGGGTGTGAAGCCGTGGCCGTTCTCATTTCAGCGTGGGTTTTTTCTTGGAGTCTTTATGAGAAGCTCATTCTAAACTTGGTCAGGAAATGGGGAGATACCAAGAGAAAGACACAGTGCTTCATGAGCCTCCGGCAGGTAGAAGTTTGGGTACAAGCGGCAGCAGATGTTAGAAAACTGTGGGCTCTGGACATACCTCCGGCTCCACCTGCAGATGCCCAGTGAACATGAGCTCCAGGGTGCACGGCCATTGCCTTCCCCAGAGTGGGGATCCAGCACTGGTCCTCTGGGTGCAGCTGCTGCAACTGTGATTAGAGGTCAGATCCAGAACCACGTCCATCCCACCAGCATCTCTGTGGCCACGAACTTTATTGCCCTTCCTTCAGAAAAAGACTGGAAAAGAAAAGCTCAATTTTAGAATATACTTACAGTTGTCTTAGAATCACTAACCTGGCCGGGCACGGTGGCTCACGCCTGTAATCCCAGCACTCTGGGAGGCTGAGGCAGGCAGATCATGAGGTCAGGAGTTCAAGACCAGCCTGGCCAACATGGTGAAACCTCATCTCTTCTAAAAATACAAAAATTAGCCGGGCATGGTGGCAGGTGCCTGTAACCCCAGCTACTCAGGAGGCTGAGGCAGGAGAACTGCTTGAACCTGGGAGGTGGAAGAGATTGCAGTGAGCTGAGATCACGCCATTGCACTCCAGCTCCAAGAGCAAGACTCCGTTTCAAAAAAAAAAAGACCTAGGTTAATTCTCCCTGCCCCCTTTCAGTGGGGTTATGTTACTCATTTGAAAGACAGTGGGAGTGGGAGGGGAATGTGTTATAAAATCATACAACATACCATATAGGCAGATAGATTGAGCTATAGGTATAGATGCTGATACCGCTACAAAAACAGATATGCATATAAAATCAGGTATAGAAGATAACCAAAACATAATACAACTAGAAACAAATCTATTTCAAATTAATAACAAACCACACTGAAGAAGAGGAAGGAGATCTAATCCAAGTGACTCTTGAACATAGTAATTTAACTATGTATGTTCAGGATAAAGAAAACTTTAACTGTAAAAAATATATTCTCTTTTTTTTTTTACAGTAGTATGGAAATACTTTATGTATATTCTAAGATTTAGCAAATAAATAAATATAATATGGATAACATAATAAGAGCCAGGTTGCTTAATGTTGCAGAAGGGAGTTACAAATATGGAAAGGGTTGGCCGGGCATGGTGGCTCACGCCTGTCATCCCAGCACTTTGGGAGGCTGAGGTGGTAGACCATTTGAGGTCAGGAGTTCGAGACCAGCCTGATCAATATGGTGAAACCGCGTCTCTACTAAAAATACAAAAATTAGCCAGGCGTGGTGGTGGCATCTGTAATCCCAGCTACTTGGGAGGCTGAGGCAGGAGAATCACTTGAACCCGGAAGATGGGGACTGCAGTGAGCCGAGATCGTGCCACTGTACTCCAGCCTGGGTGACAGAGTGAGTCTCCACCTCAAAACAAACAAACAAACAAATACAGAAAGGGGAAGGGCTAGAATGAACCCTGGGATATTGCACTGGAATTGAAAGTATGGTTATAAGCGCATGGTTCTGGAGAGAGAGAGAGGAGATGGAGGTGTGTGTATCTGTGTATATGCGTAGGTCTTGGCTCTGTCCATTGAGAGGACCTCGAAGCAATGACAACTCAATAGCAATGAGCACATCTATTAACTTACCCAGACCTCAGCTTTGAAATAGCATTCTCTTCCAAGAGAAATAAAGACTTTTTGGAGAAACATATAATTCCACTTCTAGACAGAGAAAATAAAAGACGAGTCTGGAACATTTGTTCTGCCAGAAAGGAGGAAAGTGTTCCAAAATTGCTGAAAGCCAAAAGACACAGAAGCCAACTCAAAGGGTCCCCAATGACAAAGTGGGAAAATCAAGCAACAATATAAAGATAGGAATGAATTATAACTCATAGATAAAGTCAAAGTTTATCATACTGCTGCAAATGGATTAATGAATGAATGAATAAATGAACAAAGCGATGAATAAACAAATAATAAAAAAATCTTCCTTGGATATAATTTCAACTAATGTATAAGGCATGATTAAATCAGAAAAAAATCATATTTGGCAGACACAATAACAATTGTCCCGGGATAGTTATTCATTACAAAGAAAAAATTGTATCTCTTCAGTAGACAGACTAGTATATGTCACTTTTCCCAAGTGGTCAGCAACAGCATCACCAATATTGGGATAAGTTACGTGCCTTCTCATAGACCGCACTGAGAAGGACACAGCATTTCTGTCATGCTCCTGCCCACAGCTTCATAACCTGAATCTATATGTGAGAAAATATCAGACAAAATTCAAACTAGGCATTGATGCAGTGAAGTCAGCAAAATGGCAACCAGGAAGTCCCGAACATTTAACAACTTCTCAGGGACAAAAATATCTCTGGGAGAGCGCCAGAGTCCATTTAAGAAGCTTCAGCGCACAGTGGAGCACAGAAAAACAGAGTGGCTGCAGCATAGAAAACTACAGGCATACCTGGCGAGGATGGTGAAACCTTCTCTCTACTAAAAATACAAAAATTAGCCGAGAGCAGTGGCAGGTGCCTGTAATCCCAGCTATTAGGGATGCTGAGGCAGGAGAATAGTTTGAACCCTGGAGGCAGAGGTTGCAGTGAGTCGAGATCACACCACTGCTCTCCAGCCTGGGTGACAGAGCAAGACTCCATCTCAAACAAAATAAAAACCAAAACACAAAAACAGAATGGTGAATCCTTTCCAGAAGGTTTTCAGTTTACTTTGCCCAGGTACGTCAGTGGAATCACTATCTATGGCAGCCACAGCCTTACAAAACATGTTTCTTATATAATAGACTTGAAAATAGACATGACTTGGCCAGGTGCAGTGGTTTGCGCCTGTAATCCCAGCACTTTGGGAGGCCAAGGCGGGCAGAGTTCGAGACCAGCCTGACCAACATGGAGAGAGCCTATCTCTACTGAAAATGCAAAGTTAGCCGGGCATGGTGGTGCATGCCTGTGGTCCCAGCTACTAGGGAGTCTGAGGCAGAAGAATCGCTTGACCCCAGGAGGCGGAGGTTGTGGTGGGCTGAGATCGCACCATTGCACTCCAGCCTGGGCAACACGAGTGAAACTCTTGCTTCAAAGGAGGTACAATTGCTTGGGCTCTGCCCCGCTCTGTCAGGTGGAGTCAGCATTGGCAAAGACTGTGGAGGTCCTCAGTGGGGAAAGGTGTCCAAAGTGGAGAGAGCTCCTGAGACTTAAAAAAAAAAAAAAAAAAAAAAAAAACAGTAGACGTGTCTCCCTGATCTACGAGCTGCAGAATGGATGTTGTGTTTGCAAACAACATTCATCTCCTTGTGTGTCTCCATCAGAGCCCTTGGTTGAGCATTGTCAATGAGCAGTCATATTTTGAAAGGAATCTTTTCTTTCTGAGCAGCAGGTCTCAACAGTGGCTTACAATATTCAGTAAACCATGCTGTAAACAGATGTGCGGTCATCCAGACTTTGTTATTCCACTGATAGGGCACAGGCAGAATACATTTAGTGTAATCCTTAAGGGCTGTAGGATCTTTGAAATGGTAAATGAGCATTGGCTTTAACTTCAAGTAACCAGCTGCATTCGCCCCTAACAAGAGTCAGTCGGTTCTTTGAACCTGGGAAGCCAGGCATTGATTTCTCCTCTCTCGCTCAAAAAGTTCTAGATGGCATCTTCTCACACTTTTGTGTTATGGAGATGGTCCCTTCCTTTTCCCTCCTTTCTCTCTCTCTTTCTCCTCCTTCCTCTCCCTTTCTTTCTCTCTCTCTCTCTCTTTCTCATGGAGTCTTGCTCTGTCACCCAGGCTGGAGTACAGTGGCACAATCTCGGCTCACTGCAGCCTCTGCCTCCCGAGTTCAAGCAATTCTCCTGCCTCAGCCTCCCGAGTAGCTGGGACTACAGGCGCCTGCCACCACGCCCAGCTAATTTTTGTATTTTTAGTAGAGACAGGCTTTCACCATATCAGAGATGGCTTATTTTCTTAAACCTCATGAATCAACCTCTGCTAGTTTCCAACTTTTCTTGTTGAAGAGGCATCTTCCTCCTCTCTCTCCGTTTTCATAGAATTGAAGAGAGTTAGCGTATTGCTCTGGATTAGGCTTCGGCTAAAGGGAATGTTTTGGCTGGTTTGATCTTATCCAGACCACTCAACCCCTCTCCACGTCAGTAGTAAGATGGTTTTCACTTCCTTATCTTTCATGCGTTCACTGGAGTAGCACTTTCACTTTCTTCACAAACCTTTTCTTGGCATTCACAACTTGGCTGTTTGACACAAGGCTTAGTTTCCAGTCTATCCCTGCTTTTGACACGCCTTCCTCACTAAGCTTAATCATCTCTGGATTTTGGTTTAAAGTGAGAAAGTTGGATACAGTGGTGCACATCTGTAATCCCGGCTGTTTGTGAGGCTGAGGCAAGAGGGTTTCTCAAGCTCAAGAGTTTGAGACCAGCCTGGGCAATATAGTGAGACCCTGTCTCAAAAATAGTAATAAAGTCAAAGGCATGCAACTCTTCCTTCACTTCAACACTTAGAGGCCACTGTAGGGTTATTGATTGACCTAATTTCAATATTGTGTCTCAGGGAATAGAGAGACCCAAGGAGAGGGACAGAGGCAGTGGAATTGCTGGTTGGTGGGGCAGTCAGAACACATATAACATTTATCAATTAAGTTCACCATCTTACATGGGTGCAGTTCATGGACCCAAAAACCAATTACAAGGATCACATCTAAGGTAAGTGATCACAAGTCACCATAACAGATATAATAACAAAAAAGTTTTAAATATTGAGAGAATTTGACACAGAGACCTGAAGTGACCACTGAGGACCTCCACAGTCTTTGCCAGTGCTGACTGCACCTGACAGAGCCAGGCAGAGCCCAAGCAATTGCAGCCCCATCTCTGGAGACAAAGCAGGAACCGCTGCTACATGCCAATATCCCTGATGAACATAGATACAAAAAATCCCTGACAAAATACTAGCAAACCCAATTTAATGGCACATACACCACGACCCAGTGGGATGTATCCCTGGGGTACAAGAATGATCGACAGATGCAAATCAATCAATGTGATACACCACATTAAGAGAACAAAACAAAAATGTGTTAACAGAATGAATTTTAAAATGAAATAAATAAATGATCACAGAGACACAAGTGTCTCAACAGAAGTAAAAAAAACATTTAACAAAATTCAACATTCTTTCTTGATAAAAACTCTCAACAAAATAGGTATAGAGGATGCAGAGGAAGATGGCTCATTAGAAACCTATACTGATCATCCTCCTTGTAAGAACACCAAATTTACACCTATCTACACACAAAAAGCACCTTCATAAGATCCAAAATCAGGCAAGCAATCACAGGACCTCGTTTGAACTTCGTATTGCTGAAAGAGGCACTGAAAAGGGTAGGAAAGACAGTCTGGAATTACAGACGTCACCCTTCTCCCATCCCCCAGCAGTGGCTACATGGTGCAGAGAGAGACTGAGTGCTTGGGGGAGAGAGAATGCAGTGAGTGTGGGACTTTGTATTGAAACTCAGTGCTGCCAACACTGGGTAAAACTCAGCTAATGTCCATGAAGGGCGCATTTAGACAAACCCTAGCCAGAGGAAAATTGCCCATCCCAGCAGCTGGGTCAGAGCCCAAGTTTCAGCAAGCCTCACTACCACAGGCTAAAGTACTCTGGGGTCCTGCAAAAACGTGAAAGGCAGTCTAGGCCACAAGGACTGAAACTGCTAGGTGAGTCCTGGTGCTGTGCTGGGCTCACAGATAGTGGACTTGGAGGGGCGGGCACGTGACCTAGTGAGACACCAGATGGGGCAGCTAAAGGAGTGCTTGGTGCCACCCGTCACCAACCCCAGGCAGCATAGCTTGCAGCTTTGAAAGAGGCCCTTTCCTTCTGCTTGAGGAGATCAAGACCATCCTGGCTAACACGGTGAAACCCCGTCTCTACTAAAAATACACAAAATTAGCCAGGCGCAGTGGCGGGCACCTGTAGTCCCAGCTACGCGGGAGGCTGAGGCAGGAGAATGGCGTGAACCCGGGAGGTGGAGCTTGCAGTGAGCCGAGATCGCGCCACTGCACTCCAGCCTGGGCCACAGAGCGAGACTCCGTCTCAAAAAAACAAAAAACATCTTGCAAACTACTTAGGTTGTAAGTGCAAAGTGTGGGGTTTGGTCAGACATGTTAGCAGGATGACTGAATATGGAAATATGGGAAAAAGAAATCGAGACCACAGATACAGACATGACAGTTTACTAAAGAATAGTTGAATCCACTGTGGACTTGGATTACTACAAAAAGAAATAAGGAAGACGAGGAAGAGAAGACTGCTATGGATTGAGTTTGTCCTCATCAAAACTCATGTTGAAATGTGATCCCCAGTGTGGGAGGTGTTGGGAGGTGAAGCCTAGTGGGAAGCGTTTGAGTCATGAGCGGTCTGGTGCTGTTCTCATGGTAGTAAGTGAGTTCTCATTCTCTCAAGATTGGATTAGTCTTAAGGGAATGTTCCTAAAGAGTGGGTTGTAATAAAACCAGTATACTTCTTGGGTTTTCTCTCTTCCTGTGTCCACTTCCCTGTTGACCTTCTCTGACAGGTTATGATGCAGCATGAAAGCCCTTGCCAGAAGCCACGGCCACACTCTTGAATGTCCCAGCCTACAGATCCATGAGACAATTCAACCTCTTTTCTTATGAATTACCCAATCTCAAGTATTCTGTTATAGCAACACAAAATGAACCAAGACAAAGGCCAATGGAAAAAGCACTGTGATTATGTATAGTTACGGGCTTTGAAAAGAGAGAAAAGCTGTCAAAAAGATAGGGAATATCTGCTTTGAAAATCAAACACCTGTGGAGTAAGTTCACTGAGCTTGTTTTTCTAGGACCTAATGCCAGTTGTTTTTCTGTTTTAGAATCTGATGGCAGTGTAGACACCTCTGACTTCCTGGGCTCTGGGCTCACCCTGAGACTGGTTGGAGGAACAACTTTAAATTGCCCACTGCACTCCTACTATGACACATCCTTTGCACTGGAGTATTTTTTGTTTGTTTGTTTTTTCACAAAGACTCCAAGAGGCTATCCTTTTCTTGCCATGTGTAATAAAATTATTGTGTGAGTCTGGTTTTCCTATTAAATTATAAGGTCTTTGAGAACAGATGCTATGTCTTGTACAACAAATAAATGGAGGGTGGAGCCAAGATGGCCGAATAGGAACAGCTCCGGTCTACAGCTCCCAGCATGAGCAACGCAGAAGACGGGTGATTTCTGCATTTCCATCTGAGGTACAGGGTTCATCTGACTAGGGAGTGCCAGACAGTGGGTGCAGGACAGTGGGTGCAGCGCACCGTGTGTGAGCCAAAGCAGGGCGAGGCATTGCCTCACTCGGGAAGTGCAAGGGGTCAGGGAGTTCCCTTTCCTAGTCAAAGAAAGGGGTGACAGACGGCACCTGGAAAATCAGGTCACTCCCACCCTAATACTGCGCTTGTCCGATGGGCTTAAAAAATGGCACACCAGGAGATTGTGTCCTGCACCTGGCTCAGAGAGTCCTGTGCCCACGGAATCTCACTGATTGCTAGCACAGCAGTCTGAGATTAAACTGCAAGGCAGCAGCGAGGCTGGGGGAGGGGTGCCTGCCATTGCCCAGGCTTGATTAGGTAAACAAAGCAGCCAGGAAGCTCAAACTGGGTGGAGCCCACCACAGCTCAAGGAGGCCTGCCTGCCTCTGTAGGCTCCACCTCTGGGGGCAGGGCACAGACAAACAAAAAGCAGTAACCTCTGCAGACTAAAATGTCCCTGTCTGACAGCTTTGAAGAGAGTAGTGGTTCTCCCAGCATGCAGCTGGATATCTGAGAACAGGCAGACTGCCTCCTAAAGTGGGTCCCTGACCCCCCAAGCAGCCTAACTGGGAGGCACCCCCCCAGTAGGGACAGACTGACACTTCACTCGGCCGGGTACTCCTCTGAGACCAAACTTCCAGAGGAATGATCAGACAGCTGAATTTGCAGTTCACGAAAGTCCACTGTTCTGCAGCCACTGCTGCTGACACCCAGGCAAACAGGGTCTGGAGTGGACCTCTAGCAAACTCCAACAGACCTGCAGCTGAGGGTCCTGTCTGTTAGAAGGAAAACTAACAAACAGAAAGGACACCCACACCAAAAACCCATCTGTACATCACCATCATCAAAGACCAAAAGTACAAAAAACTACAAAGATGGGGAGAAAACAGAGCAGAAAAACTGGAAACTCTAAAAAGCAGAGCACCTCTCCTCCTCCAAAGGAACGCAGTTCCTCACCAGCAACAGAACAAAGCTGGACAGAGAATGACTTTGACAAGTTGAGAGAAGAAGGCTTCAGATGATCAAACTACTCCGAGCTACAGGAGGAAATTCAAACCAATGGCAAAGAAGTTAAAAACTTTGAAAAAAAATTAGACGAATGGATAACTAAAATGACCAACGCAGAGAAGTGCTTAAAGGAGCTGATGGAGCTGAAAGCCAAGTTTCGAGAACTACGTGAAGAATACAGAAGCCTCAGTAGCCAATGCAATCAACTGGAAGAAAGGGTATCAGTGATGGAAGATGAAATGAATGAAATGAAGTGAGAAGGGAAGTTTAGAGGAAAAAGAATAAAAAGAAACGAACAAAGCCTCCAAGAAATATGGGACTATGTGAAAAGACCAAATCTTCGTCTGATTGGTGTACCTGAAAGTGACGGGGAGAATGGAACCAAGTTGGAAAACACTCTGCAAGATATTATCCAGGAGAACTTCCCCAATCTAGCAAGGCAGGCCAACATTCAGATTCAAGAAACACAGAGAACGCCAAAAAGATACTCCTCGAGAAGAGCAACCCCAAGACACATAATTGTCAGATTCACCAAAGTTGAAATGAAGAAAAAAATGTTAAGGGCGGCCAGAGAGAAAGGTCGGGATACCCACAAAGGGAAGCCCATCAGACTAACAGCTGATCTCTCAGCAGAAACTCTACAACCCAGAAGAGAGTGGGGGCCGATATTCAACATTCTTAAAGAATTTCATATCCAGCCAAACTAAGCTTCATAAGTGAAGGAGAAATAAAATACTTTACAGACAAGCAAATGCTGAGAGATTTTGTCACCACCAGGCCTGCCCTAAAAGAGCTCCTGAAGGAAGCTCTAAACATGGAAAGGAAAAACCGGTACCAGCCACTGCAAAAACATGCCAAACTGTAAAGACCATCAAGGCTAGGAAGAAACTGCATCAACTAACGAGCAAAATAACCAGCTAACATCATAATGACAGGATCAAATTCACACATAACAATATTAACTTTAAATGTAAACGGGCTAAATGCTCCAATTAAAAGACACAGACTGGCAAACTGGATAAGGAGTCAAGACCCATCAGTGTGCTGTATTCAGGAAACCCATCTCACATGCAGAGACACACATAGACTCAAAGGGATGGAGGAAGATCTACCAAGCAAATGGAAAACAAAAAAAGGCAGGGGTTGCAATCCTAGTCTCTGATAACATAGACTTTAAACCAACAAAGATCAAAAGAGACAAAGAAGGCCATTACATAATGGTAAAGGGATCAATTCAACAAGAGCTAACTATCCTAAATATATGTGCACCCAATACAGGAGCACCCAGATTCATAAAACCAGTCCTGAGTGACCTACGAAGAGACTTAGACTCCCACACAATAATAATGGGAGATTTTAACACCCCACTGTCAACATTAGACAGATCAATGAGACAGAAAGTTAACAAGGATACCCAGGAATTAAACTCGGCTCTGCACCAAGCGGACCTAATAGACATCTACAGAACTCTCCACCCCAAATCAACAGAATATACATTTTTTTCAGCACCACACCACACCTATTCCAAAATTGTCCACATAGTTGGAAGTAAAGCTCTCCTCAGCAAATGTAAAAGAACAGAAATTATAACAAACTGTCTCTCAGACCACAGTGCAATCAAACTAGAACTCAGGATTAAGAAACTCACTCAAAACCGCTCAACTACATGGAAACTGAACAACCTGCTCCTGAATGACTACTGGGTACATAACGAAATGAAGGCAGAAATAAAGATGTTCTTTGAAACCAACGAGAACAAAGACACAACATACCAGAATCTCTGGGACACATTCAAAGCAGTGTGTAGAGGGAAATTTATAGCACTAAATGCCCACAAGAGAAAGCAGGAAAGATCCAAAATTGACACCCTAACATCACAATTAAAAGAACTAGAAAAGCAAGAGCAAACACATTCAAAAGCTAGCAGAAGGCAAGAAATAACTAAAATCAGAGCAGAACTGAAGGAAATAGAGACACAAAAAATGCTTCAAAAAATTAATGAATCCAGGAGCTGGTTTTTTGAAAAGATCAACAAAATTGACAGACCACTAGCAAGACAAAGAAGAAAAAAAAGAAGAATCAAATAGATGCAATAAAAAATGATAAAAGAGATATCACCACTGATCCCACAGAAATACAATCTACCATCAGAGAATACTACAAACACCTCTACGCAAATAAACTAGAAAATCTAGAAGAAATGGATAAATTTCTCGACAAATACACCCTCCCAAGACTAAACCAGGAAGAAGTTGAGTCTCTGAATAGACCAATAACAGGCTCTGAAATTGTGGCAATAATCAATAGCTTACCAACCAAAAAGAGTCCTGGACCTGATGGATTCACAGCCAAATTCTACCAGAGGTACAAGGAGGAACTGTTACCATTCCTTCTGAAACTATTCCAATCAATAGAAAAAGAGGGAATCCTCCCTAACACATTTTATGAGGCCAGCATCATCCTGATACCAAAGCCTGGCAGAGACACAACCAAAAAAGAGAATTTCAGACCAATATCCTTGATGAACATTGATGCAAAAATCCTCAATAAAATACTGGCAAACCGAATCCAGCAGCACATCAAAAAGCTTATCCACCATGATCAAGTGGGCTTCATCCCTGGGATGCAAGGCTGGTTCAACATATGAAAATCAATAAATGTAATCCAGGATATAAACAGAACCAAAGACAAAAACCACATGATTATCTCAATAGATGGAGAAAAGGCCTTTGACAAAATTCAACAACGCTTCATGCTAAAAACTCTCAATAAATTAGGTATTGATTGGACGTATCTCAAAATAATAAGAGCTATCTATGACAAACCCACAGCCAATATCATACTGAATGGGCAAAAACTGGAAGCATTCCCTTTGAAAACTGGCACAAGACAGGCATGCCCTCTCTCACCACTCCTATTCAACATAGTGTTGGAAGTTCTGGCCAGGGCAATCAGGCAGGAGATGGAAATAAAGTGAATTCAATTAGGAAAAGAAGAAGTCAAATTGTCCCTGTTTGCAGATGACATGATTGTATATCTAGAAAACCCCATTGTCTCAGCCCAAAATCTCCTTAAGCTGATAAGCAACTTCAGCAAAGTCTCAGGATACAAAATCAATGTACAAAAATCACAAGCATTCTTGTATACCAATAACAGACAAACAGAGAGCCAAATCATGAGTGAACTCCCATTCACAATTGCTTCAAAGAGAATAAAATACCTAGGAATCCAACTTACAAGGGACGTGAAGGACCTCTTCAAGGAGAACTACAAACCACTGCTCAATGAAATAAAAGAGGATACAAACAAATGGAATAACATTCCATGCTCATGGGTTGGAAAAATCAATATCGTGAAAATGGCCATACTGCCCAAGGTAATTTGTAGATTCAATGCCATCCCCATCAAGCTACCAATGACTTTCTTCACAGAATTGGAAAAAACTACTTTAAAGTTCATATGGAACCAAAAAAGAGCCCGCATCGCCAAGTCAATCCTAAGCCAAAAGAACAAAGCTGGAGGCATCACGCTACCTGACTTCAAACTATACTACAAGGCTACAGTAACCAAAACAGCATGGTACTGGTACCAAAACAGAGACATAGATCAATGGAACAGAACAGAGCCTCAGAAATAATGCCGCATATCTACAACTATCTGATCTTTGACAAACCTGACAAAAACAAGCAATGGGATAAGGATTCCCTATTTAATAAATGGTGCTGGAAAAACTGGCTAGCCATATGTAGAAAGCTGAAACTGGATCCCTTCCTTACACCTTATACAAAAATTAATTCAAGATGGATTACAGACTTACATGTTAGACCTAAAACCATAAAAACCCTAGAAGAAAACCTAGGAAATACCATTCAGGACATAGGCAAGGGCAAGGACTTCATGTCTAAAACACTAAAAGCAGTGGCAACAAAAGCCAAAATTGACAAATGGGATCTAATTAAACTAAAGAGCTTCTTCTGCACAGCAAAAGAAACTATCATCAGAGTGAACAGCCAACCTACAGAATGGGAGAAAATTTTTGCAATCTATCCATCTGACAAAGGGCTAATACCCAGAATCTACAAAGAACTTAAATTTACAGGAAAAAAACCACCCTATCAAAAAGTGGGCAAAGGATATGAACAGACACTTCTCAAAAGAAGACATTTATGCAGCCAACAAACGTGAAAAAAGCTCAACATCACTGGTCATTAGAGAAATGCAAATCAAAACCACAATGAGATACCATCTCATACAAGTTAGAATGGTGATCATTAAAAAGTCAGGAAACAACAGGTGCTGGAGAGGATGTGGAGAAATAGGAAGGTTTTTACACTGTTGGTGGGAGTGTAAACTAGTTCAACTATCATGGAAGACAGTGTGGTGATTCCTCAAGGATCTAGAACCAGAAATACCATTTGATCCAGTGATCCCATTACTGGGTATATACCTAAAGGATTATAAATCATTCTACTATGAAGACACATGCACAAGTATATTTATTGTGGCACTGTTCACAGTAGCAAAGACTTGGAACCAACCCAAATGCCCATCAGTGACAGACTGGATAAGGAAAATATGGCACATATACCCAATGGAATACTATACAGCCATAAAAAGATTAGTTCATGTCCTTTGCAGGGACATGGATCAAGCTGGAAACCAACATTCTCAGCAAACTAACACAAGAAAAGAAAACCAAACACTGCATGTTCTCACTCCTAAGTGGGAGTTAAACAATGAGAACACATGGACACAAGGAAGGGCACATCACACACCAAGGCCTGTCAGGGGGTTGAGGGCAAGGGGAGGGATAGCATTAGGAGAAATACCTAATGTAGATGTCAGGTTGATGGGTGCAGCAAACCACCATGGCATGTGTATACCTATGTAACAAACCTGCATGTTCTGCACATGTACCCCAGAACTAAAAGTATAATAATAAAAAGAAGAAACTGACCTGGGGAAATATTTCTGTGCTTACTTCATAGTTTAGACTATATCTAAAGATAATCCAACTCCTCCTAAAATCTTACTAAGACAGTCACTAATAAATAATAATAATAATAAACAAAAACAAAAGCAAAGAAAGAATGACCACAGGATTCAGGATGAGAGAAAATTCAAAAGGAGAAATGGGGGAATAGAAGTAGGGTTATCACATAGTTAGATGTAGTTTATTACTACAGTCCTAATATTCAGATTAAGTGGTGAGTCCAGGGTGTTTATGAAATTATGATTGATAGTTACATAGATACATAGATAAAAGCTCTGAATGAAACAATGAGAGCTTCTCTTTAATCAAGAACGGATAGATAAGAGAGCAGTAAGGGAGGAGGGGAGAGTGATGAGACCAGGAGTTTAATTAGACATCTCTTAAAGCAATCTAGGGAAGACAGAGTGAAGATACAACATGAATACAAGACTAATTTTGCTGTTATGGATAAACTCAGTAAGATCAAATGGAATTAGGTGTTTATTGCCCATGGTGAAATAATAAGTACCAAAGAAGATAGATACTATATAAGAAGGTAACTTTCTTTGCATCTACGATCTAGATGCAAAGGTAATGTGGAAATAGAAACCATAGAATGAATTATTATGATAGCAATAAGATGTCTACAAGATTTTGAGTTTGACTCACTAAAAGGAAAAAGATGCCCTTAATGACAGCAGTGAACAAAAGAGCAATTTAAGAAAAAAAATAGTTCCATTCTGGGTGTGTTTTTAGTGTTCCTGTGACTCTTGTGGATGTATTGAATTAAATGGTACAATGAAGATATAAAGCTTTGGAGCAAAATTAACAGAACATGGATCAGAGGGGAGCTGATAAGTCAAGTTTTCAACAAAGAGACTTGCGGAATGACTAAACTTCAAGAAAGGGAGCCAGGATGGAGAATGAGGATTCGAGCTGGGGAAGGAAGACACTTGTACAGTCAAGACTTGATGTCCCTCCAAGTCAAACTATGTGTCTCTCTCCCTTTTATATCAGTCAAGGGACACAGCACAGTGTATTGTCCTGCACTACTGATTGGGCACTCAAATACTTGCTTTTGAAAAAAACGAAACAAGGAAAAGTGATAAGTGCTACAAAAGAAGTTAATATGCCACGTAAGTTCAGAGAAAGTAGCCATTTCATTACATATGAAATGTACATATGTATGTGGGTGAGTGCATTTAGTATATCACATATATTATTGTCTCTTAATTTTCAAAGCAGTCCTGTGGCACAGATGTCAATAGCCCTCCTTCCAGATGAAGAAGTCACATCTCTAAAAGATGAAGTGATTTTGCCCATGTCTTTCAATTAGAAAAATGCAGATCTTATATTTGAGCCCCGTTTTCCTCATGCTGAATGCTCTTCCTCTGACTCCACAGCTGGCTTGTAGAGGGAATATAGAATAATGAGGAGAGACACCCAAGGAAGTCAGGATGTGTGCACCAGCAGGAAATGTGGCTAGAACTTTAACAAGTAGAGCAGACACTCCAGCCATGGTAATGGTCCTTTTTATAATTCCTATTTATTTATTGCTTTTTAAGTTATTCCCCTTTATCTTATGTTTTCATTCATGCTTGTAGGATTTTGATATACATGCTTAGCTTCTCACAGTCCATTTACAGTTAATATCACACCACCTCATGTAAAATGTAGAAGCTCTGTATTTGCATAATCTCATTTACTGTTCCAACTGCCTTTTGCTAGATGCTATATATATAACATCTATCTACATTATAAAGCTGGCCATCAGAGAAATGCAAATCAAAACAACAATGAGATACCATCTCACACCAGTTAGAATGGCGATCACTTTCTTATTTTCAAAAATTATAAAATTGGGTTTAAGATATTCTTAATTCTAAGAAAATAGAATTTACACTGACCTGGCGGCTCATGCCTGTTATCTCCGCACTTTGGGAGGCTGGGGTAGGAGAACTGCATGAGGCCAAGAGTTCAAGACCAGCCTGAGCAACATAGCAAGACCCACCTCTTAAAAAAAAGTTTAAGTCAAAGTGGACACCACAGAAATAGAAAAGATCATTCAAGACTACTGTGAACACCTCTATGCACACAAACTAGAACATTTAGTGGATAAATTCCTGGAAGAACCTTCTTGGAAGTATACTATCCTCCACAATATGGAAATGAAATAACATATGGAAATGAAACATGTTTTTCAATTTTTTCTGCTATTCATTGCTATTTTCATTCCATTGTAGCTGGAAAACATACTTTGTATTTTTTGTAGCCTTTTAATATCATTGGGATTTGTTTTATGGCCTAGCATATGGTCTATCATAGAGATTATTCCAATGACACTTGAAAATAATTTTCTTCTTTTATTGGGCAGAATGTTATATAGACATCTGTTAGGCGCAGTTAATTTATAGTGTTGATCAAGTCTTTACTTCCTTGTTGATCTTCTGTCTAGTTGTTCTATCCATTATTGAAAGTGGTGTGTTGAATTCTCCAAATACTGTTGTTGAATTATTATTATATTATTATTATATATTATATTATATACATTATAATATATTATTATTATTCCCTACCCCACAACAGGCCCCGGTGTGTGATGTTCCCCTTCCTGTGTCCAAGTGTGAAGATAATGTGTGGAGTTTTTCTATGTGGATAAGTTGTTATCAGCTTCAAACAGACTGTTATAAGAATTTTTATCCAAACCTCATGGTAATCGCAAGGAAAAAGCCATTGTACAATCAAAAAATAAGACTGACAGGGCATGGTGGCATGTGCCTGTAGTCTCAGCCACTCAGGAAGCTGAAGTGGGAGGATCACTTGAGCCAAGGAGTTGGAGACTGCAGTAAACTAGGATCATGAGCCACTGCAATCCAGCCTGGGCAACAGAGTGAAACCCTGCCTCTTAAAATAAATAAATGAAAGTAACTTTTAAAAACTAAGAGAAAAGGATCAAAGTATATCACTATTTTAAAAAATCATCAAATCACAAAGACTGCAACAAGAGATGGACATCCAGCTTTCCCAGCATTCCAAGACGCCTATCAGGATGCCCACTCCAGTCTCACCTCACAGAGGTCATAGCGAGGTAATGGCAAGGTTAACTCCCTGTGGTCAGATACAAGAAAGAAGGGAGGTGTTTCTTTGAGAAAGAGAGAAACAAAAGACTGACAAACAAGACAGAACACAATCACATATTGACAATAGTGTTTGCCTATCAATAATTCAAGTATAAGCAAATTACACTCATTATTCAAAGTATATACAGCAGCTAAATGAATTAAAATACATGATCCAACTATGTGCTTTCTACAAGACACAAACTTTAAATTTAAGGACACACAGAAACTGAAAGTAAAGGGAAGAAAAAATACATTCTATGCCAATAGTAACCAAGTGATGTAGTTTGGCTCTGTGTCTCCACCCAAATCTCATTTCAAATTGTAACCTTCATGTGTCAGGGGAGGAACCTGGTGGGAGGTGATTGGATCATGGCAGCAGATTTTCTTCATGTTGTCCTCATGATAGTGAGTGAGTTCTCATGCGATCTGATTGTTTAGAAGTGTGGCACGTCCCACTGCCCCTGTTTCCTCCTGTCAAGTAAGATGTACGTTGCTTCCCCTTCACTTTCTGCCATGATTTTAAGTTTCCTGAATGCTTCCCCAGCTATGCAGAAATGGAGTCAATTAAACCTCTTTTTTTTATATACATTATCCCATCTCAGGTAGTTTTTATAGCAGTGTGAGAATGGACTAATACGGAAAATCATTATCAGTGGATTAGGGTACCTCTATAAAGATACTTGAAAATGTAAAAGCAACTTTGAAACTGGGTAACAGGCAGAGGTTGGAGCAGTTTGGCGCACTCAGAAGAAGACAGGAAGATGTAGGAAAGTTTAGAACTTCCTAGAGACTTGTTGAATAGTTTTGAACAAAATGCTGAAAGTGATATGGACAATGAAGTCCATGCTGAAGTGGTCTCAGATGGAGATGAGGAACTTATTGTGAACTAGAGTAAAGGTCATTCTTGCTATGCTTTAGCAAAGACACTGGAGGCATTTTGCACCACTCTAAAGATCCTTGCAACTTTGCACTTGAGAGAGATTATTTAGGTTATCTGGTGGAAGACATTTCTAAGCAGCAAAGCATTCAAGATGTGACCTGGCTGTTTCTAAAAGCATATAGTCATATGCACTCACAAAGAGATTATCTGAAACTGGAACTTATGTTTAAAAGAGAAGCAGAACATAAAAAGTCTGGCCATGTAGTAGAAAAGAAAAACCCATTTTCTGGGGAGAAATTCAAACTGGCTGCAGAAATTTGCATAAGTAACAAGGAGCTGAATGTTAATAGTCAAGGCAATGGGGAAAATGTCTCCAGAGCATTTCAGAGACCTTCACAGCAGCCCCTTCAATCACAGGCATGGAAGACTAGAAGGCTCAGTGCAGCCATGGGACATGGCACCCTGCATCCCAGCCACTCCAGCTCCAGCCATGGCTAAAAGGGGCCAAGGTACAGCTCAGGCCATTGCTTCAGAGGGTACAAGTCCTAAACATTTGTGGTTTCCACATGGTGTTGGGCCTGCAGGTATGCAGAAGACAAGAGTTGAGGTTTGGGAACCTCAGCCTAGGTTCCAGAGGATGTATGGAAATTCCTGGATTTCCAGGCAGAAGTCTGTGGCAAGAGCAGAGCCCTCATGGAGAACCTCTACTATGGCAATGCAGTGGGGCTGGAGCCCCCCATAGGAGAACTGCCTAGTGGAGCTGTGAGAAGAGGGCCACCATTCTCCAGCCCCCAAAATGGTAGATCCACCAACAGCTTGCACTAGGTGCGTGGAAAAGCCACAGGCACTCAATGCCAGCCCATGAAAGCAGTTGCAGGGGCTATACCCTGCAGAGCCACAGAGGTGGAGCTGCCCAAGGCCTTGGGAGGACCCCTCTTGCATCAGTGTGCCCTGGATGTGAGACATGGAGTCCAAGGAGATTATTTTGGAGATTTAAGATTTAATGGCTGCCCTGCTGGGTTTTGGACTTACATGAGGGCTGTAGCCCCTTGGTGTTGGTCAATTTCTCCCTCTTGGAATGGGAGCATTTACCCAATTCCTATATCCCCATTGCATCTTTGAAGTATCAAAGTAGCTAACCTGTTTTTTATTTTACAGGGTAGTAGGCAGAAGGGAGTTGCCTTGTCCCAGATGAGACTTTGGACTGGAACTTTTGAATGCCTGAATGAGTTAAGACCTTGGGAGACTATCAGGAAGGCATGATCGGTTTTGAAATGTGAGAAGAACATGAATTTTGGGAGGGGCCAGGGTTGGAATAATATGATATGGCTCTGTGTCCCACCCAAATCTTACCTGGAATTGTAATCCCCACATGTCAGGGGAGGGAACTGGTATGAGGTGAATGAATCACAGAGGCAGATGTTCCCCATGCTGTTCTCATGATAATGAGTGAGTTCTCATGACATCTGATGGTTTAACAGTGTGGCACTGCACCCTCCCCTTCTCTCTCTCCTGCTGCCATGTAAGATGTGCCTTGCTTCCCCTTTGCCTTCCACCATGATTCTAAGTTTCCTGAGGCCTCCCCAGCCATGCAGAACTGTGAGTCAATCAAAGCTCTTTTCCTTACCTAGTCTTTACCCAGTCTCAGGTAGTTCTTTATAACAGTGTCAAAACAGACAAATACACCAAGTGTGCAGGGTGGCTATACTTACATCAGATAAAATGGACTTTAATTCAAAAGCTGTTACAAGACACAAAGAAGGTCATTACATAGTGACAAAATGGTTGATTCCACAAGAATATGTAACAATTATAAATATACATGTACCAAACATCAGAGCACCTAACTATATAAAGCAAACATTGACAGATTTTAAAGGATACATAAAAGCATTACAATAATAGGAGACTTTCCAAAAAGGATTTATAATCTGAACAGAAAATCAATAAGGAAACACCAGATCTGAACAATGCCATGAACCAATGTATGAGTCAGACATATACAAAACATTCCACCCAACAGCAGCAGAAAACACATTCTTCTAAAACAGACATGGAACATTTTCCAAGAAAAATCACATGCTAGGTTACAAAATAATTGTTAACAAACTTAAGAAGATTGAAATCATTCTGTGTGCCATTTCTGGCTATTAAA
Organism: Symphalangus syndactylus; assembly: GCF_028878055.3. Lineage (NCBI taxonomy): Eukaryota > Metazoa > Chordata > Mammalia > Primates > Hylobatidae > Symphalangus > Symphalangus syndactylus. The sequence goes on along the minus strand of NC_072442.2, from coordinate 67,156,938 downwards.
AAAAGAAAAATGAATTCAATAACGATAGGAAAATTCTAGATTATGTGAAAATTAAACACTCCTGAACAACTATTGACTCAAAGAAGAAATTAAAAAATATTTCAGGAAAAACAATGAAAATAAACACAATATACAAAAACTTACAAGTTGCAACAAATGCAGTACTAAGAGGGAAATTTACAGTGAGAAACTTACATTATGAAAGAAGAAAGATCTCAAATAAACAACCTAACTTTACACTTAATTAAGTAAAAAATAAGACATTAAACTCAAAGTTAGCAGAAGGAAGAAAATAATAAAGAATAGAGCAGAAATAAATGAAACAGAAAACAATTACAAAAATAGACAAAAGTAGACATTGTTTTTTGGGAAAAAAATGTGAAAAAATTAAACTCTTAGCTAGAATCATTTTTAAAATAAGAAATAAACAAAATCAGAAGGGGTGAAATTTCTATTATCTATGGCCATGGAAATAAAAAAAGATCAGAAAGGATTATTATAAACAATTGCAAGCCAATTAATTAGACAGCCTATAAGAAACTGATAAATTTCTAGAAACACACAACCTTTCAACCTGAATAAGTAGAAAGCCTGAACAGTCCAATAACAAATAAGACTGAATCAGTAATTTAAAAAACAAACTTTCAAACAATAAAAGAAACATGAATGGATGGCTTCGCAGGTAATTTCTACCTAATATCTAAAGAAGAGTTAATACCCAAACTTCTTAAATTCTTCCAAAAATAATAATAGGAAACACTTCCAAACTCATTTAATGACACCAGCATCACCCTGATACCCAAGCCAGACAAAGACACCACGAGAAAGGAAAACACAGACAAGTATCTCTTATGAAAATAGATTCAAAATACTCAGTAAAATATAAACAAACCAAATTCAACAGCATGATAAAGAATCATACACCACAGCTAAGTAGGATTTATTCCTGGATGCAAGGTTGACTCAACAGACACAAATCAGTCAATACCACACACCACACTAACAGAATGAAGGATAAGAACTACATGATTATATCCATAAATGCAGAGAAGGCATTTGACAAAATTCAAAATCATTTCATGATGAAAACTCTCAACTAATTAGGTACAGAAGTCACTTATCTCAACACAATAAAGGCCGTATGTGGAAAGCCCACGGCGAGTATCATTCTCAATGAATAACTGAAAGCTTTTCTTCGAAGATTTGGAAGAAAGCAAGGGTGCTATGTTGGCACTTCTATTTAACATAATACTGGAAGTCCTAGCCAGATCAATTAGGAAACAAACAAACAAAAAGACATCAACTAACACAGGAACAAAAAGCCAGACACCGCATGTTCTCACTCGTAAGTGGGAGTTGAACAATGAGAACACATGGACACAGGGAAGGGAACATCACACACCGGGGCCTGTCAGGGGGTGGGGGGCTAGGGGAGGGATAGCATTAGAAGAAATATCTAATGTAGATGACAGGGTGATGGGTGCAGCAAACCACCATGGCATGTGTACACCTATGTAACAAACCTGTCCATTCTGTACTTGTATCCCAGCACTTGAAGTATAATAAAAAAGAAGATAAAAAAAGACATCCAAATCAGAACAAAATAAAATTATTTACAATCTTATATGTATAAACCCATGAAGACACCACAAAATAAACTATTAGAATGAATTAACAAATTTAGTAAAGTTGCAGGATATAAAATCAATGTACAAAAATAAGACATATAGACCTTATACACACACACACACACACAAATATATTACTCAGTCATAAAAAGAAGTAAATCCTGCTATTTGTGATATGGATAAACCTGGAGAACACTACACTAAGCAAAATAAGTCACACAAAGAAAGACAAAAACTGCAGGACCTCGCCTGTATGTGGAATCTGAAGAAGTATAGCTCAAGATGGAGAGTAGAAGGATCCTTACCAGAGGCTGGGAAGGATAGTGGTGGGGGGAGATGGCTAATGGGTACAAAAAATCGTCAAAATGAATAAGGCCCAATATTTGATAGCACGACAGGGTGACTATAGTCAATAATAATTTAATTAATTGTACATTGTAAAATAACTAAGAGGGCATAACTGGATTGTTTGTAACACAAAGGATAAATACTTGAGGGGACGGATACCCCATCTTCCCGATGTGATTATGATACATTGCATGCCTGTATCAAAGCATCTCACGTACCCCACATATATATATATCTACCTACTATGAACTCACAAAAATTAAAAATTAAAGATTTTTTAAAGTATAGCTCACAGAAGCAGACTAAAAGAGTGGTTACTAGGGGTCAGAAGATGGAGGAATTGAGGAAGCATTGGTGAAAGGTTACAAACTTTCAGTTATGAGTAAGTTCTGGAGAGCTAACATATAGCACGGTAACTATAGTTTGTTGTTGGTGGTGGTGGTGGTGCTTTAGAGGCAAGGTCGCCCAAGCTGGAGTGCAGGGGCATGATGAGAGTTCACTGTAGCCCCCAACTCCTGGGGTAAAGCAATTGTCCCACCTCAGCCTCCCAAGTAGCTAAGACTACAGGCACACACCACCATGCCTAATTCTTTATTAAGTTCTCTAGAGATGGGGTCTCACTATGTTGCCTAGGCTGGTCTCCAACTGCTGGCCTCAACTAATCCTCCCACCCCAGCCTCCTGAAGTGCTAAGAATACAGGCCTGATCCACCACACCCAGTCTCTAGTCAATAATACTATGTTACATAGTCAAAATTTGCAAAGAGAATAGACTTAGTGTATTCTCACGCCAAAATAAGAGTAACTATGTGAGATGATAGATATGCTAATTAGCTTGATTGTGGTGATCACTTACAATAGATATATATTACATATATAAAAACAGCACTATATAAACCTTAAATAGTTTTTATTTGTTAAGTACACCTCAATAAAGATGTGAAGAAACCATTTACACAGCAACGCCGTACGGAAAGGATGGTCTTTTCAATAAATGGCACTGGATCAGTTGGAGATTCATATTTGTGGAATAAAAATATATCTTGACCTATACCTCATCTGATATAAAAACCAGTTTTAGATTGACAGTAAATCTAAATGTGAATGGTAAAACAATACATCTGTTAGCAGAAAATATAAAAAGAACATTGGCAAATATTACTTTTAAAGGATGCAAAAAGCAATAATTCTGAAATGAAAATTAATAAATTGGACTACGTTAAAATTAAAATCTTCTGTTTCTCAAAAGCCACCAACAGTTGCATAAAAGCCAACCCACAAACTTGACACAGATAGTCTATTAGGTTGGGGCAAATGTGATTGCAGTTTTTGCCATTAAAAGCAATGGCAAAAACCGCAGTCACATTTGCCCCAACCTAATACAGGCATTTGTGAAGATTCACGAAGCATGTAAGGAAATACAAACCAACATAAAAAGATAACATAATAGAAAAATAAGCAAAATACTTGAATGGGTACTTTACACAAGAAGATACACGGTAGGTAGATAGACAACAAAGATAGATGATAGATAGAGAGACACAGATAAACAGCCATATAAGAAAGTACTTGACCGCATTACTCAACATGAAAATACAAATTATAACCATAAACAATACCACTACACACACACAAAAATATCTTCAGATACCAACTCATGTTAAAATGTGGAGCAACCAGAACCCTCACACACTGTGCGGGGAAATTAAAATTGATACATGCGTTTAGAAAACTGTTTAGCTCTGTTGACTACACGTAAGTCTGCCCTAGGTTACAGAAATTCAAAGCCGGGTATGTATTTCCAACAGAAACGCGCATCTGCCGTTTTCAGAACAAGCCCAACTGGCTACTAATATCTATCAATGGTTAAATGGATTTATTAAATGGTACATTCACACAATACAATGTTATATAGCAATAAATATGAGCAATAATATACAACCACATACAACAGTGTGACTGAATCACACATATATAATGTTGAGTGAAAGAAGCAGATACAAAAGAGAACGAACTGTATGATTTAATATAAAGTACAAAAATGAATAAAGCTAATTTATGCTATTAGGAGTCAAGATACTGATTACCCGCGTAGGAACAGGGGCTACAGAGGGAAACGAGGTGACTTCTGGAGGGCCAGTCATGTGTTTCCGTCTGAGTGCTGGTTACTCTTTACGACTGTTCCATTTGTAAAAGTCACCGACGAAATTTTCAAGTTTCATTTTATTTTCTAAAACACCATAAGCATGACTGTTTTTTAATCTGTGTCTAATAATTATATCATCTGGAGTCCCTATATGCCTCCCATCTGTTGGTTCTTGCTATTGGAATCTTCCATCCTTGTGTGTCTTATCTTCAGATGTATGTTGGATGTTGTGCTTGATAAGGTATTAAGAGAAATAATTTGAGCTCAAGGGGGCATTGTTCCTCCAAGTAGGATTTTTTTTCAATTGCTTTTGCTTAGTATTTGGGGTCACTAGAAGTCTAGATCATCCTAATCGAAGTTTAGTACTTCAGATTTTCCAGACCTCTGATAAGTCAAAGCCAGGCTGCAACATGTGTGAGATCTGCTTTATCCCTGACTGACTCCCAGCGTGTTTTAGGATTGCTGTGCAGTAAAGAGCTGGTTTACTTCTCGTAAACAAGACTCACTTCTCAAGGTTCTTGCCTCTACATAGTAACACTGGAGCAATTATCCATGTTCATCTCAAGAGGCTACCTTGGGATTGTATCTCCAGGGCCTCTCCAAAACTGAGAAGTAGGTCGGATATAGTCCCTGTTTAGTCCTTTCCATCATGAATCTGGGATCCCGACATCAGTTCTCAAATCCCCCAGCCTCATAAGGGCATAAAGAGCCTCAAATTCTGTCTCCTCTTTTGCAGGGACTGAACATGCAGGCAACAAGTTCTCTGCTCTTTACATTTAGCAAATAGGACAAGTCACCAAGTTCTATTCAGGAAATAATGCATTGTAGTCTCTTAGGTCCTTACGGAATTTTCATCCTGTAGAGCAGGAACGTGGAGGCAGCCGAACCAGTGAACTCAGAGCAGCACAGAGCAGTGGGTAAGGTCCGTACGCCTCAGGCTCAAGCTCTTTCTCCCTCTTCTATCTTCTCCATTTTCTCTCTCATATTTGTGGGATAAAAAATATATCTTGACCTATACCTCACCCGATACAAAAATTAGTTTTAAATTGATAGTAAGTCTACATGTGAATAGTAAAACAATAAATCTTTTAGCAGAAAATATAAAAAAGGACATTGGCAAAGATTTAGCAAAGACTTATTTTAAAGGATGCAAAAAGCAAACATACTCACATACTTTGGAACATCTTCATAATCTAACTGCTAAGGGTTTAAGGTAAGATAAAAATTCCTCCAATATTTTTGGCACTCTGCACTTTTCAAGGGCTCACTGGCGAATGTCCTGCTGCCTGTGATTCTCACAACCTACAAGAACGCCCACATGGTGGTTCTGGGGGATTGACTGCCCAACTCAAAGTCAAAACGGCTGGGGAGCAACAGAGGAGGCACAAAGGCCAGTGTTCCAACAGCAAGCTTGCGGCATTTTTCTGTAACGCACCCACACTCGCTGTCCTCTCCCCCAAGCCACCCTACCTAGGAGTTTGTGTCTCTATGGCCTTCAGACCACACGAGCGTTCAGAACCCGTTGACTCTTACAGGCTGAGAGCAGTGTTTCCCAAACTATAGGATCAGAATCACTCGGGGCTCACTAAAAAGAACTTGGTCCTCACAACAGAACCAGTACTTCAGGAGAAGGGGCAGGAAAATCAGCTTTTTGCCTTAGAGCATCGCAGGTGATCCTCGTGCTCACTGCAGCGTAGGAGATGATACCTTTAGCGTGAGCGAGCCCAGGTGTCCAGTCCTCTGGGCAGCCTTGGTTTTCTGAAGTCCCATCACCTCCCTCCTACCTTCTCCCCTGTCGGGAAGCTGTCCCACCCAGAAGGCAGGAAGGAAGTAGTTTCTTCCAGGTCTAAGAAGGTGGAAGCCATTTCTCTCCATGGCAGAAACAGAGGTGGTGGCGAGTGTGCTCAGGATTGGGGGCCCTGCAGGAATTGCCACCGTGCTTCTTTCCACGCTCAGGTCACGTAGGGGGTCTTGGGGTGATCTCAGCGATGAGCCCATCAGCTCCCTCTTTCTCATTTTAACCGTTTTTCTAAGAGCAAGCAGAGCTTTGGTCATGGGCTCATCTCTGCCGTCAAATCACTCTGACTTTAGGCAGAGCTCTTCGGATCAAGGCTGCACGTAAGTACAGTAGTGTGGGAAATAAACGGGCTCGTTTGTAGTTAGATCCACAAGACAACTAATAGATAAGAGATGTGGGAAGCTGTAGATACAAAAAGTCTTGGCCGGGCACGGTGGCTCACGCCTGTAATCCCAGCACTTTGGGAGGCCGAGGCGGGTGGATCACGAGGTCAGGAGATCTAAACCATCCTGGCTAATGCAGTGAAACCCCGTCTCTACTAAAAATACAAATAAATTAGCCAGGTGCAGTGGCGGGCACCTGTAGTCCCAGCTACTCGGGAGGCTGAGGCAGGAGAACGGTGTGAACCCGGGAGGCAGAGCTTGCAATGAGCAGAGATTGCGCCACTGCACTCCAGCCTGGGCAACAGAGCGAAACTCTTGTCTCAAAAAAAAAAAAAAAGAAAGAAAAGAAAAGAAAAAGGTCTCTGGAGCTCCTGTGCTCAGGGTTCCTCCCACTTTCACTGAAATGCCAGAGGACCACTCCATCATTAATCTGTAATTTGGAACCTTATTGCTAAAAAAGGCCTTAACCGGCACTTACTTCCACTAAATGCTTGAACTGGCTCTGAAACGATGGCTCAGCCCATGGCATCGTGCAGCCTCTTCTAGTCCCTTCTGTGACAGGGAGTTCACCTCCTTCCCAGTGCCCTTCACCGGCCCAGCACTTAAGTCTTCTGGATGACAGCCTGGCTCCTATTTCTCTCTCTCTCTTTGCTCCCTGGTTTCTGACCGAGGCAGTGCTTATCCGTTTGTATGGGAAGCCCTTCATAATATCCCCTCATGTCTCTCCCATGCAGTTGCACCAAGTGGCCGGACACGAGTAAGTCCCAACCCTGACACCCTGGACCACTCCCTGCAGACCCCAGGGTGGACTGGGGGATCCCAGGGTGCCGGAGTGGGGGGCAGAACCAGGTCCAGGGTGGAGAGTAGTTTCCTGCTGGAGTGGGGTGGGAGGTAGAAGCTTGAAGACATGGTTAAACAAGACTCCCTTTGCCATCCCCCTAACAGCACCTCCCATTTAACATCAGCTTTCAAGCTAGAGAACTCCTTCCACATTCAGGATTTCAGCTCTTAACGTTGCATAAAGTAGACATCATTACTCTCCTTTAACACGCAGTTGAGTAGTTGGGGCATCAGCTTTGAGTCAGTGAAGAGGGTTAAATACTGACCCCATTCTTTTACAAGCTGAGCAACTGTAAAAAGATTATTGATCTTCTAATTCTCGGTGGAATCATCTCTCATAGAGACAAATAGTTCTGTGTGTGGACTAAATAAAAGACCTTAATACAGATAAGGCGCGTAAGCACATTATCTGTCCAAGAGCTCAGAAATGGGGAGTTATTTGCTGGCGGGGGCAGGGGGCGTGGAAAAACATTGTATGTGTTGAGGTAGGATTTGAATCCACATTTCTGACTCAAACTTTCCTTTCAGTAAACCACTGACCCTAGATATCAGGGAATTCAACTCTGTAAATTGAGATTGTAAAATCCATTAATGGCTAGGCACGGTGGCTCACGCCTGTAATCCCAGCACTTTGAGAGGCCAAGTTGGGAGGATCACCTGAGGTCAGGAGTTCGAGACCAAACTGACCAACATGTTGAAACCCCGTCTCTACTAAAAATACAAAAATTAGCCAGGTGTGATAGTGTGTGCCTGTAGTCCCAGCTACTCGGGAGGCTGAGGCAGGAGAATTGCTTGAACCTGAAAGGCAGAGGTTGCAGCAAGCCAAGATCACGCCACTGCACTCCAGCCTGGGAGACGGAGCAAGACTCCAACTAAAAAAAAAAAAAAAAAAAAAAAAAAAACATTCATTTGCTAAATGCTTGCCTGCCCCGTCCTACCTCCACCGAAGCTTGCAGCTCCAACTTACTTTAACCTTCTAGGTTGCTCACAGTTCCCACATCTGCATTTGCTTACCCAGCTGCTACTTCAAATTTATCCTATTCAAGATTGAATTTGCAGAACACGCTCCACATTCCCCTGGCATCAGCTAGTTCCCTAAGCAACCACATTTTCAGGCCGGGCACGGTGGCTCACGCCTGTAATCCCAGCACTTTGGGAGGCCGAGGCAGGCGGATCATCTGAGGTTGGGAGTTTGAGGCCAGCCTGGCCAACATGGAGAAACCCCGTCTCTACTAAAAATACAAAATTAGCTGGGCATGGTGGTGCACGCCTGTAATCTCAGCTACTTGAGAGACTGAGGCACGAGAATCGCTTGAACCCGGGAGATGGAGGTTGCGGTGAGCAGAGATCGTGCCATTGCACTCCAGCCTGGACAACAACAGTGAAACTCTGTCTCAAAAAAAAAAAAAAAAAAGGCAACCACATTTTCGTCGATACATGAGCGCCAGGTCTCATGACTCTTGTCCATTCATTTATGTCAAATGGATGAAATGTCTACTATTCTATACAGTTTAGTTCAACCTTCTTTAACTGATCTCTACATTATGCCTGGCATTGTGCAAGATCCGGGGGATGCAGGAATACAGAGTAATGTCCCTACCCTCAAGACTCTCTCAGTCTTGCAGAGAATGGATAGTTAAGCAAAATGTGGAAAGGGTGAATCCTAGAAAGAATGCAAAGACCAAAAATAGTGCAGAAACTGCAGTGGTTACCTCTGGGGTGGGAGAAGATGTCAGGAGGAAGATCTGGATAACTCAGTGAGTCAATATTTTTCAAATGACTAATGCATTATGTGAAAAAGTTACACGTGGATAAAAGATCAATTTAAAATGCAAAAGAAGCCAATGAATTTTAATGACATAGGGGATAAAAATGCCTATTGATATGTTATCAGATTCTGCATTGCTACTAGCCGTTAAGAAACTATTACTTATCATGTTTTGATGTAGTATCAAATAATATTAATTGAAAAGGTTATTAACATAATCCTCCCTTTTGCAATTACATATCTGTATAAGGCTGGATTTTCTTCATACATGTCAATCAAAATAACATACCACTACAAATAAATGCAGCTGATATAAGAATCTAGCTCTCTTCTATTAAGACAGACATTAAAAAGATTTGAAAAAATGTAAAACCATGCTATTCTTCAATAAATTGTTTTTAAAAATATAGTGATTTCTATTTAAAATCCTACTATAAAAACATATTGGTAGTACTATTATTTTATGAATTAGTAAATAAATATTTTAATATTTAATATTCTAATATGAGAATATCGATAGCTACAATCCACATAAACACAGCTCACAGCTCTTTTGGTCCCAAAAATTTTAAGCAGGTAAATGCATCCTGAAACCAAAAGTTTGAGAACTGTTCTCCTAAAGTACAAACATACTTGAAAATTGTTCTCAAATTCAGGAAATCAGTTCCTTTGAAAAAGAGGACAAAATGAGGGAAAGGAATGGGGATAATGCTTTAGTGTTATCTATAACATTTTAAATCGTTTTTACAGAAAGAAGTGACATGATCAGGTAACATTAATATTTTTAATTTTGTGGATGGTATATATGTCTCTAAAATTATTTTATTGTATGCTTGAAATTATTCATAATTAGTTTTGTAGTTTTTAAAGGATCTGAAGGTTTGGTTTGCCATTGGCTTTGAAACTGGATGAATGGTTAGATGTGGAAAACACATTTGTCTTAGTCAATTAGGGATGTTATAACAAAATACCATATACTGGTGGCTTAAACAACAGATTTATTTTCTCACACTTGTGGAAGCTAGGAGTCACTATCAGGATGCCAGCATGGCTGGGTTCTGGTAGGACTTCTTCCTAGCTTGTAGGCAGCCACCACCTTGCTGTGTGCTCACATGACCTCTTCTTTGTGTATGCAAGGAGAGGAAGGAAAAGTACTGGTCTCCTCCTCTTATAAGAGCACTAATCTCATTATGGGGCTCAACATCATGAGCTCTTCTAAACCAAATTACCTCCCAAAGGTACAATCACATGGGGAATTAGAGCTTCAACAAATGGATTTGGCAGGGACACAAACATTGAGTCCATAACAATACTTCCTTCCCCTCCAAACACATACAAAATCTGAATCATAGAGTTGTTATTTAAAAAACAGTCAACAAGAGAGTGACATAAGCAGGATGGGAGAATAGTTTCACTCCCACACACAGAAATCCAACTAGAAGCACCCACAATCAAGAATACCATCCTAACACATGGACGCCGGGAGGGGAACAACACACACTGGGTTCTGTTGGGGGAGTGGGGGCGGTGGAGGGAGAGAATCAGGATAAAGAGCTAATGCATGCAGGGCTTGGTACCTCGGTGATGGGTTGACAGGTGCAGCAAAACACCATGGCACACGTTTACCTACGTAACAAACCTGCATATCCTGCACATGTATCCTGGAACTTAAAATTTTTAGAAAAACATCTTGAATATTCCAGGAATTGGGATTGAGGCTGAGACACCACCCTGGGCACACAATTGAGAAAAGCCATGACCAAAGAGTAACAGAAATTGTTCTCTGACCATTTCACCCTCCCCAAAGTCAGCACCGCACCACACACAGAGAATGTTCCTAGACTCACAGTTTCTACAATAAGAAAAGTGAATTGGAGGCCAATACTCAATTTCCCCACCATTCTGGGATCCTTTGCAGGAGGAGGCAAGCTCACTCTTGTCTCATCCCAGGGGAAACAGAGAGAGTGCCAGCAGTTAGACCACCTGAGGTCAGTTAGAAACAATGAAGGTAGGACTTAAAGTAGCCAGCACACAGATCTTGGGAATTGCTCTGTATTCTGGCCAATGGAGGTGCCACACCAGAAAAAACTAGTCAACATCATGCTGCAGGAAACACTGTCCATAGGCCTTTCAGGCTCAAATCCTGAGCCACCTTCCCCACAAAACCCGGTTGCTTTCACTAGTCTTCCCCAGGTTGAGAGGCAACTGCATGTCAGCAAGTACCTGTAAAATGACCATCTGGACTTGCCCAGCCTTAGTTCCTGGGATGCAAGCCTGGTTCAACATACACAAATCAATCAATGTGATTTATCACATACACAGAATTAAAAGCAAAAACGATATGATCATCTCAATAGAAACAGAAAAAGGTTTTGGTAAAATCCAGCATCCCTTGATGATAAAACTCCTCAACAGAGTAGGCATCCAGGGAACATACCTCAAAATAATAAGAGCCATCTATGACAAACCCACAGCCAACATCATACTGAATGGACAAAAGCTGGAGCCATTCCCCTTGAGACCTGGAACAAAACAGGGATGCCCACTCTCACCACTCCTATTCAACGTAGTATTGGAAGGCCTAGCCAGAGCGATCAGGCAAGAGAAATAAAAGGCGTCCAAATAAGAAAAGAATAAGTCAAACTATTGAAAAGGGGGACCTAATTACCTAAAGAGCATCTGCACAGCAAAAGAAACTATCAAAAGAGTAAACAGACAACCTGCAGAACGGGAGAAAATATTTGCAAACTATGCATCTGACAAAGGTCTAATGTCCAGTATTTGTAAGGAACTTAAATCAACAAGCGAAAAATAACCCCATTTAAAAAAATGGGCAACGGAAAAGACACTTCTCAAGGGAAGAGACACGATTGGCCAACAAACATATGAAAAAAATGCTCAACGTCACTAATCATCAGAGAAATGCAAATCAAAACCACAATGAGACACCATCTCACACCAGTCAAAATGGCTATTAATAAAAAGCCCAAAAAAAGCAGATGCTGGCAGGGCTGTGGAGAAAAGGGAGGGAATGCTTATATGCTGATGGTGGGAATGTAAATTAGTTCAGCAACTGTGAAGAGCAGTTTGGAGATTTCTCAAAGAACTTAAAACAGAACTACCATTCGACCCAGCATTTCCATTATGGGGTATATAAATCATTCTACCATAAGGACATATGTATGCATATGTCCATCACAATGCTATTCACAATAGCAAAGACATGGATTCAACTTTGGTGCCCATCAGTGGTTGACTGGATAAAGAAAATGCTTATATACACCATGGAATATTATGCAGTCATAAAAAAGAATGAAGTCACGTCCTTTCCAACAACATGGATGGAGCTGGAGGCCATAATCCTAAGCAAACTAACTCAGGGACAGAAAACCACATACCACGTGTTTTCACTTATAAGTGGGAGCTAAACATGGAACACACGTGAACATAAACACGAGAACAATAGAAACTGCAGACTAATGGCGGGGAGGAGCGGAGGGAGGCATGGGTTGAAAAACTACCTATTTGGTACTATGCTCTCTGGCTGGGTGCAATATACACATGCAACAAACCTGCATATGTACCCCCATATTGAAAATTTTTTAAATAAAATTTTTAATAAACAAAAACAAACCAATTTGTATAAAACCACAAAAGACCCCAATAGCCAAAAATAAACTTCAGCAAAAAGAACAGGGCTGAAGGCATCACACTCTCCAATTTCAAAACATATTAACATATTACAAAACAATTTTAATCAAAATACTATGGTACTGGCATAAAAACAGAAACATCTATACATGAATAGTGAACTATCTGAAAAAAAAAAAAAAAAAAAAAAGGAGAAACCATACCATTTACAATAGCTACCAAAACCAAAGATCCCTTGGAGTACATCTAACCAAAGAGATGAAAGATCTCTAAAATAAAAACATAAAACATTGAAGAAAAAATTGAAAAGGGAATAGTACATGGGAAAATATTCCACTCATGGATTGAAAGAATTAGTATTACTAAAATGTCCATGCTACTCAAAGCAAAAAAATCCGTATCAAAATACCAATGATGTTCTTTATAGGTATATGAACCGATGTCTCTTCAGATGACATCAAATGGCCAATAGGTATGTGAAAATATGCTCAGTGTCACTAATCATTAGAAAAATGTACATCAAAATCACCATGAGGCATCATCTCATGCTTGTTAGAACAGCATTCACCATAAAGATGAATGGTGAGTATTGGAGGATGTAGAGAAAAGGTAACTTTGAAGTGTTGTTGGTGGGAATGTTGGAAGATGGTATGGAGCAATTACGGAAGATTATAAAGGGTCTTAATCCCATTCACATGGGAGGAGCCTCCTGGCCTGGGCACAGTCGCTCGTGCCTGTACTCCCAACACTTTAGGAGGCTGAGGCAGGAGGATCACTTACAGCCATAAGTTTGATGCCAGCCTGGGCAACACAGCGATACCCCGTCTCTACAAACACAAAATTTAAAAAGCTAGCTGGGCATAGTGGCACACACCTGTAGTCCTAGCTCCTGGGGAGGTTAAGGCAAGAGGATCTCTTGAGCCCAGGAGGGCAAGGCTGCAGGGAGCTATGACTGTGCCACTGCACTCCAGCCTGGGCAAATGAGTGAGACCTTGCCTCTAAAAAAATTACTTTCCTTTTTAATGGAACTACCATATGTTTTAGTAATCCCAATTCTAGGTATGTACCCGAAGGAAATGAAGTCAGCATGTTGAAGGCATATGTGCTCTCCCGTGTCCATCACAGCTCCTGCTCCAGAATCACAATTAACCACCGTGTCAGGTAGTCCTGGGTCCCTTTCTGCTCTGGAATCCATCACTTCTGGGTACCAAATACACTTCTGTATACAATGCTGTACTCACCAACTACAGCAGTACTCTGTAAGCAAAGGAAGGCGGGAGAGAACGAAGAAGCAAGCCAAGCCCAGCTACAAGGAGCCAGGTAGGAGATATTCCCTGAGCTGGGTTTGAAAGGACAGGAAAAATAGAAGTTTTGTTGACCAGAAAAAAAAACTGAAAAGTTGAGGCAAAGGGAATAGCACACATGAAAGCACGGGGATTTGAAACAGGGTGTGTGCGGGGAGTGACAGGGAGTCTGGTATAAACAGAGCGGCAGCAATGACGCTATCCAGGCAGTGTCACAGGCAGTGTCACAGGCCAGGGGCTCCAGAAGCAAGTATGAGAAAGAGTTTGGAGTAAAAGGTGTTTACTAGGGAACAACAACTGTGAAGGAACAAGGGAGGAACCTTGATTGGGCAGAGGAGGAAGTCAAATTGCAGGCTGGCCTCCCAGAAAGCCAATTGTCTCAGCACATTTTCTGCTTCTATAAAAAAGATACCTGAACCTGGTAATTTATTAAAAACAGAAAATTATTTCTCACAGTTCCGGAGGCTGGGAAATCCAAACCAAGCTGCCAGCTAGTGAGGACCTGGTCCCTGCTTCCGAGACGGCATCTTATGTCTGCATCCTCTCCGGGGGCAAGAGCACCGCATCTTCACACGGGGGAAGGTGAAAGAACAAGAAAGCCGCACACTGCGTGAAGCCTCTTTTATAAAGGGTCTTAATCCCATTCACGTGGGAGGAGCCTCGTGGCCTAATCACCTCTTAAAGGCCCCACCTCATAATACTATCGCACTGGCTATGAAGTTTCAACACATGACTTTCAGAATGGACACTTTCACACCATAGCACCGACCCAGCAGGGAGATTTGGAATGACTGTTGGCCATCGGAGCTGTCCCATACCAGGTTAAAATAGACAGTCTTTATACCCCGGCCTCAATCACCAGGTGTGGGCTGTCCAGGAAAAGGGACTGCCTTGGGGAAGGAGGCTCTCTGTAGCTACGGTAAACCCTAAAGGAGCTGACAGCTGAAGGCTGTCTGCTGACCACGCTCCTCACAGCTGGGCAGCAAGTCTGTCCTTGAAGGAAGAACTGTCCTTGAAGATCATCTCCATGTGTCCACAGACACGTGTGAGCAATGTCATTGAGGGCCCCCTATGGCTAGTTAAGGAGCTTGGATTTTATGCAGTAGACAATAGAGAGCCCATGAAAAGTCTCAGGCATGGAAATGACACACCCAGCTTTGTGTTAAGTGGCATTGTCAACAATGGATGTGGAACAGGGCTGAAGGGTGAAGTCAGGGAGATCAGTTAGGAGACTGCCAGATTGGCCGAAGTGAGGGGAAGCACCTGGAGAGGCAGTAACAGAAGCATAAAGGAGAGGAGGGATCAGAGAGGAATTTCGGAGGTAAAATCTGCAGGGAGGCAAGCCGAGACTGTGTATTTTTGGAAGGTAAATCACAGTATCAAACATTCAAAAGCAGAACCTCTCAGCATCTACCCTCGTCCTTCCCAGCCAGCATGCACCTGATTAGACATTCTGGTTTCGTTCACCAGTTTTCCCAGTATCTGGATCAATGTTTCATACATAGTAAATGCTTGATAAATACTTGTTGAATGAACAGATGGATGAGTAAGAGGACTGAGGCCACAGTCAACTGACACAAGACGTGGCTACTTCCTGATTGTAAGCCTTCAGGAGCCATATCGAATTGTAGTCTCTACACTCACACAAACACGCAAGGTGAAACGCAATACAAGGAAAGGGCTGCCACGGCCGCACAGCCTAGCTTTGCTTTAACAGCAGCTGAAGAATGAAGGCACACGCACCCTCTCATGCAGCAGAGCCCGTGGAGTGAAACAACTTGTCATTTTCAGTGGAGCCCAGGCCTTTCTCGTCCATTCCAAAGCCATAGGACACACTGTCTGGCCTGCAATTCCTCCACCACCAGGCAAGCAACCCACTTAGCTATGGGCCAAAAACATCTTCTTAGCCTAAGAATCTCAATCTCTCACACACACACAAACACACACACACACACAATCCAGATCTCAGCTCTTAAGAAAATGACTAGAAGTGCATATTTTGAGGACCCCCAGCAGTGGTACCTAAGGTGCCATTTCAATGTGAAAAAAAATCAAAACCCCATCCTACTTAACCCATATTATTATTAAGTACTCATTGACACGTTTTTTAATTGGCTTTCTAATCGGCTTGCCTGCAAAAACAAACAATGCAAATACGCAGAGAGTTAAAAGTAAGAAGTGTATTCATAAGTGCCTATTTGCATAGACCATGTTGTGAAAGATGCTCAAGACACTTAGAAGCTCCCCCTGGAAATGGGAACAGAGACTGGAGCTGACTCTCGCCCGCTAGAGTAGGAGACTGACATCACTAATTATCCATTTATATGGTTTATTTTTTTTCATGTATATGTATTAGTTTTTAAAAAGCATATTGTCAACAGTAAAATTTAAAAAAAAACAAGGCCAGGAGCGGTGGCTCACGCCTGTTCCCAGCACTTTGGGAGGCCGAGGCGGGCGGATCACCTGAGGTCAGAAGTTCGAGACCAGCCTGGCCAACATGGTGAAACCCCGTCTCTACTAAAAATACAAAAATTAGTCGGGAGTGGTGGGGGGTGCCTGTAATCCCAGCTACTCAGGAGGCTGAGGCAGGTAAATTGCTTGAAACCGGGAGGCAGAGATTGCAGTGAGCTGAGATCGCGCCACTACACTGCAGCCTGGACGACAGAGCGAGACTCTGTCTAAATAAATAAATAAGTCTGCACCCTTCCACTTCTCATGTCCACTTTGATATCACAGGAGTAACCACTGTTAACAGTTTGGATGTGTATCCTTTCAGATGTTCATCGTTTCCTCCATAGATTTTCTGGCCCAGCAGCATAAGCCTGTTTATGTCTCCATGTGAGATAACAAAATATACGATATCAAATTACCTCGATGTAGCAATAAGGCTCTGTGTTAACTTTGTGGTTCACAGTTCAGAGCAACAGAACGGTGACCCAAATATGGAGCAAGAGACGCTGCTGGAGCCACTTTTGCCAGGTTGCCAATGTGGCACTGCCAACTGTCCCTGCCCCCTGCCTCCTGGCGCAAGCCCTTGTGACTAGACCACTGCCTCAGTACCCAGTCCCAGTCCTGGGCTGGCTTCTAAAACAAATTCTACATTCACTTTTATTGTTTATCTAGAGCCCTCACTGTTCCCATTCTGATGTGTGTCACCTCAGCCTTTTATCTGCGTATGTGTATTCAACAGGACCCAGGTCTGGGCCTCTGCAGCGAGGCTGGGCAGCCTCTCCCGGTGTATAAGTAGCCACTAGTCTGTTTCGCATGAGTCAGAACCCAGCGATTTCATGACAACCTGGAGTGTGTGTGCGCGTTGAGATGGTTGGGAGATAGAAAGAGTTTTATGCTCCAGCCACTACAGGCACCAGTGCCTCAGGCCTAATAACTTTCCAAGCATTCATAAAATGCTTGAATCCTGAAAGAAAAAAAAAGATGTTTACTAGCTCCAAAATGCTAAACGCGCAAAGTTGAAACTACTAAATATTTCTTTGAATGCATACGAAAACTGGCACATCCACTTGTCAATAGAAACTCAAGTTTTCTAGACGGTCACCTACGTATTCTGTTTACTGTGGGATGCGGGTGCAAGAAGCCCTTGAAGGTCCGGTACTTGGTCTTCCAGCCCCTGGCTGGGGCTGCCTCCCACCCGCCCAGCGTGGTCTCCTCCCCGGCCATTACCCCAGCCAGGGCTCCACCCCAGCCTCCCGTTCAGCCCGCAACAGGATATCCAGGTCTTCAGTGCAAGAAAGACACCTCTACCTGCCTCCCTCCATTTTCCACGGAGGGCTATTGAGCCCCACAACCCACCCCGGGGCCAGCTGCCGCTCTGGAGGGTTCTGAACCTCGTCCAGCCCCGTTGACCGCCAGCCCGAGGCACACAGCGGTGGAAAGAGAAACGAGCTTCCGGCAGCGCACTGCACCCCTCCATCCGCCAGAAAATCCAGATCCCCAGCCGCTGGGAAACTGAGAGCAGGTCATGACAGCAGCCAATGGGAAGCCCAGGAGGGTGGGACTCCTGTTTGACTAACCAATGGAAGTTCCTCGCAAAGGCGGACCACACGGTCTGTTGCAGACCCATTTCCACTCCCCGGAGGGGCTGAGCAAAGACGCACGCCCGGGGCCGACAGCCAATGAGGAGATGGAAAAGGCGGGACACCTGCAGAACCAGCGAATGAAAAGTCTGGAGAGGTCCACGCTCCAATTCCCTTCGCCGTCCGCAGCTGGATGTCGCCCTGTGGTTCCGCAGGTTGCGTGCGCCATCCAGTGGCAGCCGGGCGGGGAGGTATTCGAGATCCGTGTCTTCTCCGGAACCCCTTCGTAGGGCTCCCCAGTTTCAGGAGAAAGGATGACCCTGCCTACCCTCCACGTCCACCGGGGAGCGAAATCGCCATGGGCCCTCCACCCTTCCTGAAATTGTCTTTCTTTCCTACCGCCCGTGCTCTTCTTCTGAGAAAGCATCGGATGCTAGGATTCTAAATCCTGTTAAAAGATCAACGTGCAGTGGCAATGGCCTATCAGACCATTAGACAACTAAAGGCGCTGATAAAATGTAACATTGATTACTAATTAAAAAATGAAATTTTTAGTAAACAGGAATTAAACAAACTTCAATTTAATGACAACTCAGAAAACCACGGTGAACCTCACAGTGTTTGAAATGCCGGACGCATTCCTATGAAAGTCAAGCTGGATGCGAATGCCCCTGCTCTCACCGTTTTTATGTAATATTTTGGAGCGCCCAGGCAAGATATAAGACTTCAAAGGGGGCAAGGCAGTTAAAACTGGGGGGCAGGAGGAAAACAAATTATTATTATTTCAGGTGAAATGATTTATACTTGAAAATCAAGAAACATTAAAAACTACAGAATTCAGTAAGGTCTCTGGAAGAAAAATATATTTATGTGTGGAACGTGTTGTCTGGGAGTATACAGAAAAAAAATAAAAGGAAAGAGGACTATCCTACATGCTAGTATCAAAGAGGTTGAGGAAAGAAAACCCCATTCGCTGGAGAAACGAAGGCAAATTTTTCATACGTAGATGATACGATTCTATACTTTGAAACACAGAGTCCATTAAAATTGTTAGGAACGATAAGAGAATAGAATGAGTTGGCTGGGTGCAAAATCAATAAACAAAATGTACAAAACATACAAAAATTAATTCTATTTCCGTACAACCACCAGGCAGAAAATATAATGGTAAAAATATCCTACGTGTAATAGCAGCAAAAAAAGAAAAAATAACTGAGAATAAATTCAATAAAAATTTTCTTATTCTGGCCAGGCGCGGTGACTCATGCCTGTAATCCCAGCACTTTGGGAAGCCAAGGCGGATGGATCGCTTGAGGTCAGCAGTTGAAGACCAGCCTGGGCCACAGGGCGAAACCCCATCTCTACTAAAAATACAAAAATTAGCTGGGTGTGGTGGTGAGCACCTGTAATCCTAGCTACTCTGAAGGCTGAGGCAGGAGGATCACTCGAATCCGGGAGGCAGAGGTTGCAGTGAGCCAAGATCACACCACTGTACTCCAGCCTGGGTGACAGAGCAACACACCATCTCAAAGAAAAAAAAAAATTATATATATATATATATATATATTTCTACTGGAGTACATAAAAAGAAAACTTGAAATAATAGAAAGATACACCATTTGTGAATAGGAAGTTTCTGTATAATAGAAATGTCAAATCTCCCTAAATTAAAACTTTATTGTGCAGCATTAGGAGATACACCTAATGCTAAATGACGAGTTAATGGGTGCAGGAAATCAACATGGCACATGGATACATATGTAACAAACCTGCACATTGTGCACATGTACCCTAAAACCCTAAAGTATAATAAAAAAAATAAATAAATAAAAATAAAAATAAATAAATAAATAAAAGAATATCTAAAATAAAAAAAAAAAAAAAAAAACCCTGTCTCAAAACAAAAAAAAAAAAATGTGTGGCAGTTTCCAATCTGTATGAGAGGGCTAAAAAAAAAAAAAGCTCAAGGTTAAATAAAACCAGTGCGAGGCCGGGCATAGTGGCTCACTCCTGTAATCCCAGCATTTTGGGAGGCCGAGGCAGGCAGATCACCTGAGGTCAGGAGTTCGAGACCAGCCTGGCCAACATGGTGAAACCCCATCTCTACTAAAAATACAAAAATTAGCCGGGTGTGGTGGCACGCACCTGTAATCCCAGCCACTTGGGAGGCTGAGGCAGGAGAATTGCTTGAGCCTGGGAGATGGAGGTTGCAGTGAGCCGAGATCACACCATTGTGCTCCAGCCTGGCCAACACAGCAAGAATCTGTCTCAAAAAAATAAATAATTAAATACATAAATAAATAAAACCTGTGTGAGAGTTAAAAAAAAAAAAAAAAAAAAAAAAACTTTATTGTGACCCTAAGAAAAGTTCCAAAAAGATTTTGGAGAACTAGAAAACTTGATCTTAAGTTTATATGGAATTATAAGCTTGCAATAAAATCAAAGAAATAGCGTAAAATGCCCCTAACCTGAAGGTCACATATATCAAGGTTAAAGAATCATTGAAGGTCCAAAACAATGAAAACAATTGTCTAAACTCATGCCAAGATATATCAACAAATTTCAGATCAACTATATATACATTCTATTCTCTTATTGTTACTAATAATTTTAAATGGACACTCTTTGTGTTTCCAAGTATACAATCATATCATCTGCATATAATGAAATATTTGCCTTTGGTCTTGCAGGGAACGGGTTGTTTCCTCCACAACATCTTTTAAGTCTTTGGTGCTGGCATGTGCATATCATAAATACTTCCAGGAAAAAAAAAAACAAATCAGCAAAAAAAACATGATCAACTACAAAAGCTCAAGAATCAAAATGGTAATTCTGGATGCCAGAAGACAGCGGAGTGATGCCCTCAAAATTCCATGGAAATAAACATTTTCAACACAGAATTTTCAGCCAAACTAGTAATCTAGTGTAGGGGAGAATAGAGACATTTTCAGATGTGAAAGGACTCAACACATTTGTCTTCCATCCTTCCTTAAGAAGCTAGTGGGGGACAAGCTCCAGCAAAACCCAAGAGTAAGTCAAGAACAAGGAGTTCATGGGATCCAGAAAATCACAGATGTTACCCAGAAAAGAAGTCTGGGGACTACAGCTGTGCTAAGGAGGCCTAGAAAGTAATGAGGCCAAATTGAAGCAAAAAGAAATCAGGCTCCAATGAGTTTGGTAACAGGAAAAAAGTAGCCCTCATAGAACATAAGGGAAAAAATGAGACTGTGTATATGAGGAAGAAGGCAAATTAAAGTGAAGGTAATTAGTCATTCCAGGGAAAACATAAAGTTGTACAAGAAAGGACATAAAATTCTACTTAATTTTCTAGTAAACAAGATTTATATCACTATAATGACCAGTATACTGACTGCCACATAACTCAAAATACTGTTATATTTTGGGAAGATGAAGAAAGGGAATAGGGATAAGAGAAATAATTCCATCACTGGTCATTAGAGATATGTAAATCAAAACCACGATGTGATACCATCTCACACCAGTTAGAATGGTGATCATTAAAAAGTCAGGAAACAACAGGTGCTGGAGAGGATATGGAGAAATAGGAACGCTTTTACACTGTTGGTGGGAGTGTAAATTAGTTCAATCATTGTGGAAGACAGTGTGGCAATTCCTCTAGGATCTAGAACCAGAAATACCGTTTGACCCAGCAATCCCATTACTGGGTATATACCCAAAGGATTATAAATCATTCTACTATAAAGACACATGCACACATGTGTTTATTGTGGCACTGTTCACAATAGCAAAGACTTGGAACCAACCCAAATGCCCATCAATGATAGACTGGATAAAGAAAGTGTGGCACATATTCACCAGGGAATACTATGCAGCCATAAAAAAGGATGAGTTCATGTCCTTTGCAGGAACATGGATGAAGCTAGAAACCATCATTCTCAGCAAACTAACACAAGAACAGAAAACCAAACACCACATATTCTCACTCACAAGTGGGAGTTGAACGATGAGAACAATGGACACAGGGAGGGGAACATCACACACTGGGACCTGTCGGTGGGGTGGGGGGCAAGGGGAGGGATAGCATTAGGAGAAATACCTAACGTAGACGACGGGTTGATGGGTGCAACAAACCACCATGGCACATATGTACCTATGTAACAAACCTGGACGTTCTGCACATGTATCCCAGAACTTAAAGGATAATTAAAATAAAAGAAAATGTAGTATATATAACCATGGAATACTACTTAGCCGTATAAAAAGGACAAAATATGTCTTGTGCAGCAACTTGGATAGAGCTGGAGGCCATTATTCTAAACGAAGTAATTCAGGAATGGAACACCAAATACCATATGTTCTCACTTATAAGTGGGAGCTAAGCTATGGGTACGCAAAGGCACACAGAGTGGTATAATGAGCTATGTAGACTAAGAAGTGGGAGGGTGAGAGAGGGGGTAATGGAGAAAATACTACATATTTGGTACAACGTATGCTACCTGGGTGACGGATGCACTAAACTCTCGGACTTCATGACTATGCCGTTCATCCATGTAACCAAAAACCACTTGTACCCCAGAAACTATTGAAATTTAAAAAAAAATTTCAACCAAAATGCTCTGGTGCATAGAAAAATGTTCTTATAAGTTCTTGTGCTGTACCATTTAATTTTTTTTCGGTTTTATTGAGGTACGACTGACAAAATTGTATAAATGTTTTAAAAGTCAGCAGGAAACAAAAGTCAGTAGAAGCTTTTGCAATGTCGGTTTTACTTTTGCGTCACTGCTACTCTTCCCATGTTCATGAAATGGTCAGGCATTTTTAGGTTATCAGCGTAACCCAGGTTTCTGTACACCACTTTTGTCTTTAATAAACAGGGTTCTGCCAGCTCACAAGAACCCTTTAACTGCCCCCCATCACCCACAGGGCTATGTGTGGCACCCACAAGTCCAGCCCACTGGGTGGAGCTGATCGGAGTAGGAGGTCATCACCTGACCCTCTTGGGCTGATCAGAGTCTCCCTCATGGGACTCTGGAATAGAACCAGACACTGGCCCTGGACTCCCTCTTAAATGAGGGAGATGTGGATTCGTGTGATACAGAAAGTCTGTCCCCAGAGAAACTGAGAAAGCTGCTCTGTTAGTCTGGGTCCAATCAAGAGAGGGAAGCCACACAGTAACTTGAATAGGAAGGTTTCATATAAAGAATTCTTAACTATAGCAGGGGATTGGAGTACTGAGGGATTGGCTACTAATAAGCAAAGACAACTCTAACAAATACAGGAATAGCAGAAATAAGGAGCAGCCTCCACCCCTAAGGGTAAGATAGAGCATCCAAGGAAGAGCTGCCCGCCCCCACCGCCAGGACTATGCTACACTCCAGCCCTGGATGGCCTTGGGTCACTGGATGGAAAAGTTGCTGTGGTGCCACACCAGTGAAACATACTGAAAATCCACCCTCTGTTCACAGGGAGGTGTCTCACTGGAGGTACTGTGCTGCAAGACCACTGGGGCACTGTGGTGGGGACCAGCAGACAGGAAGGAGTTGCTGGCAGGAGAAGCAGCTAGCCGCAGGGTGCCGCTGTGTGTCATGCCCTGCAAGGGATGGGCACTGGAGAGGCTGGGGATGGGCAGGGGAGGGGTGCTGGAGAGGCTGTATGCCCTGAAAGAACCTGGTACTGGCAGAGGTGCCCACCCTGCAGGAACCAGACCCCCAGATGCAGCATGTGCTACAAGAGCCAAGTGGACATTAAGAGGTTGCCAAGCAAGCACTGGAGAACCAGGAGATCAAAGTCTGTCCCTCCTGCAGTGTCTCTCTGGCGCCCTCTATTGACAAAGCGCAACACAGTGCCTTGCTGACAAAGGAAACATACTGAAGGGCCCAGATCCATTTTCACAGTCCAGACAGTGAAGGGGAAATTTGGTGCTGAGATCAGCTCAGCTGGTCCTCAAGGAAAGAATAAAGCTATACAAAAAGTCATCCCAAATCCATAAAGACAATGCCAACAACCCAATAGAAAGAAAATAAATACAGAGAAGCACAGAGAAAAAAGCAGAAGCAAAAAAAAAACAACAACAACAACAAAAAAAAACCAGAAAGCAGAGGCAAGAGACTGCCAGAGGGCTGACAACCTTTGCTGTCCTTCATGTGGCACAGATGCATTCCTGTCCTTTGATTCCAGGAGACACTCCTGTATCTTTTTAACAGATGCTCCCCTTTTTGGCTTAAAGTAGTTTGAACTGGGTTCAACCCCTGCAACAAAGTCATCATAGTTAATACTAGCTGTCAATAAAAAGTCACTAAATTAAAATCTCAGATAACGTTATCATTGCTGAGTCCTTGTAGTAGGTTACAGTTGTTTGTCTCTGCTAGAGTTTTAGCTTTCCTAGTTTTAGAAACTCTCTTAGTGGAAAATTCTATAACTAAAAAAGGTAAAATCCTTTCCGTTATATTCACTATTGCACCTTCAGTGGCATAGTTGGATTTCATCTGGACCCCGTCGTCCATGTTCCCTGGATTTTTCCTCATATTTCTTACTAGTGATAAGTTCTTATAAAACCCAGCAATCGGCATTTTTAGAACAAGGCCATAAAGACTTCCTTGCTGGTCTCATATTTAATTTTTTAATGGAATGTCTTGCAGGAGAATCCATAAAATTCATTTGACTCAATAATTTAAGCAAGCATTCTACCATCTTTCTTATGAAGTGTCTGTGCCTTTCCTAGAACAGTCTCACTGGTGTGTGTGTGATCATTCATTTGTACATTTTTGTGTGGAGCTGGTTATGTTGCAGCTTGTTTTTATTAGTCCTTTGATATGAGCTGTTTTGTGTTGTTATTTCACTTGATGGAGTCACTCATCAACTCATCCTTTTTTTTTTTTTTTTTTTTTTTTTTTTTTTTTTCTGAGATGGAGTCTCGCTCTGTCACCCAGGCTGGAGTGCAGTGGCGCGATCTCGGCTCACTGCAACCTCTGCCTCCCAGGTTCAAGCAATTCTCTGCGTCAGCCTCCCGAGTAGCTGGGATTACAGGCGCCCGCCACTACGCCCGGCTAATTTTTGTATTTTTAGTTGAGATGGGGTTTCACCATGTTGGCCAGGCTGATCTTGAACTCCTGACCTTGTGATCCACCCACCTCAGCCTCCCAAAGTGTTGGGATTACAGGCGTGAGCCACTGCGCCCCGCCCTGAACTTTCCTTAGAACTGCACCCCATCTAAGCTGCCTTCATGCAACCTCCCTCCCTCCCGTCTCTCCTCTGTGCAGGGTCAGACCTGCATCACAGCCCAACAGCTTTTCCAGCCTCCTCCATATTCCACCTCCTCCGTTTTCGCTCACAGGCCCTTCTCCTAATAATTTTGTTGACCCTGTCTTGATGTCTGCTTCTCAGACTCCCCAGACTCACCAGCGCTCTCCCCTGGGGCAGTCTCAAAATGAGATGCCCCTTTGGCCCTTCTGCACCCCACCGTACCACGCCAGGACAAAGAGGGGCACTGGTGTGAGAACTGACCAGCCACTTGTCAAAGAAAAATCACACCAGACAGAGTTAAACAGGCAAGGAAGACTTTACTCAAGACTACTGCAAAGGGGAGAAAGACTGAACTCAACTTTGACACGTCAGGGACAGTTGCGGATTTACAGCCCGTGGGCAGAGTGAGGAATTTACTTAGATGGGAAATTACTAAGAGGAGTCTAGGTATCAAGGGTGGAGGACAAGCAACTTGATTAAATATCAAGGGCAGGGCGATACTCACTCTGGTTTATAAGATTCTTTGCTAAAACTGGCTTGGCAAGCCAAGGACAGGTCAAGTGTGAGGCCTAGTTGAAGAGATGGCCAGAGGATCCTGACTGAAGTATGGTCAAGGAGGGCGTCTTTGCCACGTCCCAAGCCAAGATCTGTAACCCACCAGGTTTGCCCACCCCAGGAAGTTGGTGAGAAGGGCTTTGCATGGAATGTGAAGTTTACCACAAACAGGGCTGAGTCTGAACACACAAGAGACTGTTGTAATAACTGTTGTATTAACTGATGATCACTGCAAGCTTAGGGAACTGGACTGCAATGTTGTTGTTAGAATAGAACCAGGGGACACCGAAGGCTGGTCAGAGCGCACGTGGGAGAGGGCATGGCTGGACACAGGGAACACTCCAGAAATGAGACTGAGGGAAAATCTGAGCACGAGCTGACCAGACTCCTCAGGAAAGCTTTTCCCCCACGGAGCAGGCAAAACAGTGCCCCCACCCCCACCCCCAAAATGCCCAATGACTTCTACAAGCTGTTAGACGCTGAGTGGAGAGAACAGATTTTAAGAGTACTAAAACTGAGCCCCAACCTGGAGGCGTGCCCACCTCGGGAGAAAGAACACCTGACCACCGACACCTAGACTGATTGGGGAGCTTTCAGAGCCCTAGGAGAGCCTGCAGGCTTGAAGGGACAATACCGACGGGCACAGCTGATGACTTCCATGCCTCCTACATTTTCCCACAGAGACAGGACATGTTCCACCTCCACAAAGCGTCCAGGCATAGGTGACCTCACAGCTCCTGGGAGGAAGGGTTGAACCCAGGAAGCAGCCGAACCATGAGGTGCAGATGGGCACGGAGAGTTTGTGTGAAAGATGAAGCTTGACTTGCAGCCAAGGGGACTCAACAGGCGGAATCTAAAGCCCAAGAAATAAGACGCCTGTAACCATGGGCTCAGATAGGCACCACCTGGCACAGCGTGATGGCAGAAGCCTAGGATGCTGGACACATGGGTTCCAGGACGGGGGCTCCAAGCTGGGCGGGGAAACCAGAGAGAGCCAGGACGCACTTTTCCTGATACATTTCTGTGCATCTAGAACCTTCCAAGTCTGGAACTTCCTTTCATATTGAGCTCAGCATATGAGATTTGGATCCCAAACTGAAATTTGAAACTGATCCCTTAAGTGAAACGGGAATCGTAACACATGCCTTCATGGGCTTTTCAGATGACTAAATTAGATGACCACCGTGAGTTCGGGGCTGGGGCGGTGGCTCACGCCTGTCATCCCAGTGCTTTGGGAGGCCAAGGCAGGCGGATTACCTGAGGTCAGGAGTTTGAGACCAGCCTGGCCAACATGGTGAAACCCCGTCTCTACTAAAAATACAAAAAATTAGCCGGGCGTGGTGGCACATGCCTGTAGTCCCAGCTACCGGGGAGGCTGAGGCAGGAGAACTGCTTGAACCTGGGAGGCGGAGGTTGCAGTGAGCTGAGATTGTGCCACTGCACTCCAGCCTGGGCGAAAGAGTGAGACTCCGTCTCAAAAAAAAAAGTGAGTTCTGCTATGGCAGTTGTGTTGAAAATGGAAATTGAGTCCACTGTATTTGATCTAATAGCAAACAACTGGAGTATCACGGAAGTTGCACTTTAGCTTATGCTCCTCATCCATGAGAAATATGAGGTGAATGCAAAAACCGGCAGCCAGCTAAATCAAGCTGTACAGGAACACACAAAATACCCACATACCTCCAACATCTGCCAGCTGCCTCAATACGCCATGTGCCGTGGGCCACACCCACCCACCTCTACTGTTACTGTCCATCCAATTTCAGAAAAGCTCTCTTTCCACCTCTTCACAACCTGCCAACAACCAATTCCACAAGCAAACGTCCCATCTTATTAAAGCTAAACTGCCTTTATCGTGGCCCTTATGTATTTCTCAATCATGTAACACGTGTAAAATTGTTATCAAGTTCCTGCCTTTTTATTTTTATGTGTCGCTGACAAAGTGTTTGAGTGTTATGTCCCTAACCCCATTTTTTCCCATAAGCCCTGTGGTTGCACCATTTCCCATGGTGCATGTTTAGGAACTGGCATGTTGTGTGATCACAGAACTGACAACCCAGGGAAAACACTGAGCATATGGTGAGCTTTCAATGTCAGTTGCTCGTATTATTATTATCGAACCTCTGGGGCTTGCATAACACTTGCCATTTCTCAAAGCTCTTTCCCAATAAATTCATTTTTCTCCTCGTGCTAGGTATGTGAATTATTGTTCTAACTATACACAAAAGAAAATGCAAATCATGGAGAGTTAACGAATTTGCCCAAGACCACAAAAGGAAGTCATGGCGGAATCTTTTTTTTTTTTTTTTTGAGATGGAGTTTCGCTCTGTCACCCAGGCTGGAGTGCAGTGGTGCAATGTTGGCTCACTGCAACCTCTGCCTCCCAGGTTCAGGTGATTCTTGTGCCTCAACCTCCCAAGTAGCTAGTATCACAGGTGCATGCCACCAGGCCCAGCTAATTTTTGTATTTTTAGTAGAGACGGGGTTTCACCATGTTGGCCAGGCTGGTCTTGAACTCCTGACCTCAAGTGATCCACTCGCCTCAGCCTCCCAAAGTGCTGGGATTCCAGGCGTGAGCCACCGCGCTTGACCAGCAGATTCTTAAAGACCTGTTCCTTGCCTTCAAATTATTCAGGAAAAGAAATGCAGATATTACTTCAAGCTGTACAGCCAATCAGTGTAAAGCAAAGTGTATGTGAGAACAGGGCCATTCAGGAGTCAGAGGAGGACAGGAAGAGAGAGCATGCAACCGTGAGGGAAACCTGGAAGGAGTGAATGAGGAATGTGAGAAGCAGGCAGAGGGAGAACACTGCAGGATGGACACGAATCATTGAACAGCCAAGCTCTCAAACTCAGCCATGACAGAGGCCAACAGATAACAGGAATGAGTGAAATCTTCCAGGTGTAAACAGTAGGGGACGGTGGAGACTGTGGGACACTCAAGGTCCCAGTCAAAGGGGAAAGATTCCAGTGAACTCTGACCAACTCATGCCTGAGGAGTAGATTCAGCATCTGATTTTTATTTATTTATTTATTTATTTCCCGAGGCAGAGTCTCGCTCTGCCACCCAGGCTGGAGTGCAGTGGCACGATCTTGGCTTGCTGCAACCTCCGCCTCCCAGGTTCAAGTGATTCTCCTGCCTCAGCCTCCCGAGTAGCTGGGATTACAGGCACCCGCCACCACGCCCGGCTAAATTTTTTTTTTGTATTTTTAGTAGAGACGGGGTTTCACCATGTTAGCCAGGATAGTCTTGATCTCCTGACCTCGTGATCCACCCGCCTCGGCCTCCCAAAGTGCTGGGATTACAGGCGTGAGCCACCGCGCCCGGCCCTTTTTTAAAAGAAGCAGAATTCGGATTTATGTAAAATTTCTTTTTTTTTTTTTTTTTTTTTTTTTTTTGAGGCAGAGCCCTGCTCTGTGTTGCCCTGGCTGGAGTGCAGTGGCGCAATCTTGGCTCACTGCAACCTCTGCCTCCGGAGTTCAAGAGATTCTCTTGCCTCTGCTTCCTGAGTAGCTGGGATTACAGGTGTTTGCCACAACTGGCTAAATTTTGTGTTTTTAGTAGAGACAGGGTTTCACTATGTTGGCCTGGCTGGTCTGGAAAGCCTGACCTGAAGTGACCCGCCCACCTCAGCCTCCCAAAGTACTGGAATTACAGGCGTGAGCCACCGCGCAGGGCCTTTTTGTTGCTGTTGTTGGTTTGAAACACAGTATCACTCTGTCGCCCAGGCTGGTGTGCACTGTTGCAATCACAGATGACTGCAGCCTTGACTTCCCAGGCTCAAGTGATCCTCCTGTCTCAGCCTCCTGAGTACCTGGGACCACAGGTACGTGCCACCTGCCCAGCTAATTTTTTAGGGTTTTTGAGGGGGTTTTGGTGTTGTTTTTTGTTGCTGTTTTTTTTTTTTTTTTGTACACATCGGGCCTCACTATGTTGCCCAGTCTGGCCTCAAACCCTTAGGCTGATGAGATCCTCCTACCTCAGCCTCCCAAAATGTTAGGATTATGGGTGGGAGCTACCACGCCCGGCCACTTTTCTAATTGTCGTCAGTTTTTTAAACATCAACAATTAATGTAAATGTTTAAAAATACGTCTCAGGCTAAAGTAACACATCTGTTGGCCGGAGAATATGCAACTTCCAGTGAACTGAGCAGTGACCCCCAGGCCCAGGGCCCCATGCGAAGAACTCTGAACACTGATGGACACAAAATATGTTATTTATTGTCAATTTCTGCAAAGACACATTTAAGCAACAAAATATACATTTGTCAACCTTTAGAATTTGTTTTGTACATTAACAAATACAATGTGCTACCATAGCAATAAATTAAATGTACATTATTTACATTACATAGGCAGTTGGGATCTACAAATCACCTCCTCACTAAGAGGAAAGAAAGGAAAGTCGTCGTCACGTGGAGCATCACTTCCAAGCCACAGTTCTTAGGTTCGACCACACAGGGGAATCTGCACACTCACACGCCAGCAGTCCCCGAGCTGGAGGGTCCAAGGGTAACACCCAAGACAAGAGAGAGCTGCGCACATGCTACGGGGCAGGAGGGGGGAGGGTTCACGCTTCCAAGCAGAAATGTCACAAAATCAAAGACGATGGCAATTAAATTCCAGTCTTCCAGCCAAATGGCCCCCTCCCCAGGGCTGGTAAGGCACAGGACAGAGCCGCCGCCCCACAGCCTCTCACTCGGCAGGGCTCTGCTGCCCTTGGCCCTAGTGGGGCTTGTCTTCTTGCTCCCAAAGGGGCACACGGTCCAGCTGAAGGGAGGGAGACGTGGGATCGGGGTGGACAAGGGGCTGGCGGTAAAACAGAGCTTGGTAAAAGAATACCCCAGCCAGCCCCACCAGGCTGCAGGATCAGCCTTGGGAAACTTTACTGGCCTCCCCCCGCCTCAATACGGGGTAGCTAGAGGCTGGGGGGAGGAGCCGAGGGGTCCTGAGCATGGCTGACTGGCCTGGTCCCTGCTGGCCGCCTGTACCCATGAGATCTACTCGAACCCCCGACTGCTTAAAACAGGTCTGTCTCGACTGACTTAGAAAGCAATGAGAAAGGTAGTGTTTGAGCTGGCACCTGGCAGGGTCAGGGGAGGAAAGTGAAACAGGCTGTTGTCCTGCCTTGTCACGGGAGCCTGAGTTTCTATTAATAATCTTCGTTTAAGAAACAGGGAGAAATGAAGAGTTTTTCTTTGACCATTTTTCCTCTTAATTTAGGAAAAGGGAAGCTGAGGGTGGGTGAACAGCATCTTCTTCCCTGGCCTCCGCCCCCATTACACACTGGAGCTGAAGAACCAATCCCGCTGAGAAACAGTTCACTGAATCCCTTTCCCTCCTCGTTTTCTCAGTTCAAGCTGCATCCAAAGCCCAAGGGTCCTCACTGAAAAATCCAAGAGACTACCCCTCCTGGTGAAAAAGAGCAGAAACTGCGGCCTCACCAGCATCCTTGACTGCTCACCTCCATGCCAGTGCCAAGGCAGCAGCTAACTGGCTTCCCCCAAACCCAGGGCCCCAGGAAACACAGCCGCTTATTCAACCAACCATGTAGGCGCTGCAGAGGAAGGGACCCTGGGTTGAGGGTTCTAATCCCAGCTTTGCCACCAGTCAGCTGTGTGACCTGAAGCAAGTTATTCCCCTCACCTGGGCTAAGATTTCTCATCTGGACGATGACATGGTTGGATGAGATGCTAAAAGGAACCAGCAGGCATGGGTGTTGAGATGATGCTGACAAAGCTGAACCACTGAATCTTTTTCAAGAAATGTCATTTTTACATTCACTGGCATAGACAGACACTCTCGTTAAGACTTGCCATCGCGAGCTTTTCCACACCTGTTTTTAAGCGTCAACTGAGCTGGAGGCATATGGGTGGCCCTACAGTGCCTGAAAAGTAGTTTCTTCAGTGAGTCAGGCAGTTCCCAGAGCCGGAGATGTGTCCCGGAAAACATCCCCTCGTGGAGATCACAGTGGAAATACCTCAAACACCAGCAAGAGCACCATCTAGATGAGCCTAGTCACAAGGGCCAATGAGGTCTGAGCAAATCTTTGAGCCCCAAGACCGGGCGCAGCATAAAAGGAAAGACATTTGAGATCAGAGCAGATGTAGAGAGAGCGTGGGGGAAACAGCCCTCCAGGAACCCGAGCTGCCTGCCCCGTGGTCTAGGGGAGGGAAGGGAGGCTGGGCCATCCTTGTCCTCCTCCCTCTCAGCACTGCCCGGGTGGGCTGGAAGTGCAGACTCTGGAAGCCACAGGATGGAGCTTCTAGAGATAGTGAGGCATGATCACAGGGAAGAGGCATTTGGGGTCCTGTTCAGATCACTCCAATAGCAAAGCGGGCGTGGAGACCCCATCTCAGGTCTGTGCTTCTCTAGGGGCCACCCAGCCATCCTGCCCACCAGCTTAGAGGCAGGGACAAAACCCTCCCAGGAGGCAGCAGGTAGCAAGGGTCAGCCAGCGCAGTGGGGACAGGCAGGTATAGGATTCCCAAATGGGACAGCGTGGTGACAACCTGGAAACCCCAGAGGACCTCAGATGGCAATGTGACACGGCCCACCCACCAAGCAACTGTAATGCCGGCTTCCCAGAACGGCAAGCCGGAGCCTGCATCTGTCCTTAAAGAAATGCAGTTTGACCTTTCCGGTGCCTCCAGAAGCCGAGCCAACAAAACACGGCCGGAATGTACGGGCCTCTTCCCAGCCGTGGGGGCGGCTACGGTGACTCTTCATAAAAGCTAAACAGATATTTTGTTGACCTTCTAACAAGAATAAATGTTACTAGACTAGTCCTTTAGGGAAAGTACTAATGAAGGGAGAACTCTCCAGCCCGCACACAGGACTCAATCATTCCCACACACGTGGCGGGGAAAAAAGATCGCAATGTTGCTTGAATGGCAAAAGCAATGGGGAGAATTTCACAATGTCAGTTAAAAAAAAAAAAAAAAGTGTAGTATTTATATCTGGGGCATAGGTCCAGATCCCTACGGGAATAAAGCATTCGGCTGGAAATCCTTGTCATCGGTCATGGGGCAGGTGCCCAGCCAGTGTCACTCTGCAGCCCGGTCTGCACTGAAGGCTGCTCTTCAGGCTCGTTTTACCTGGAGGATGCCCACCTTAACCCCAACCCGGGCCCATCGGCAGAGAAGCCCATGGCGCTGCAGACTCGGAAGTGGGAGAAGCCGGGGGGTGGTGTCCTCGGAGGTGAGCTGGCTGTCCCAGCAAGGGGGCTCTGCAGAGGGTGAGGGTGGCACGTGAGTCACAGGGTCTGAACCACACCCAGATGGGGCCCAGGTTGCAGGAACCCTTCAGATATGACAGCTGCCTACAGACCTGCAGCTGGAGAGGGGAATAGGATTGGGGGGTTGAGCCCCAGACGCAGCTGCCCAAGGGCACAGTAGCTGGAAAAGGCCCCAGGGCCAGGCTGGGCCCCCCAAGACTCCAGGGGCATAAGCTGCTGAGGGACACTGTGCCCCTTCCCCACCCAGGGGCCTGATCAGAACCTACAAGTCATCCCCCACTCACCTCTCTCCCCACGTAAGTGGGGAGGGGAGATAACTACGTCTTCTTTGAACCTCCCCTCTCAGCAGAGACCTGGGCTCTGACCTGGCCCTCAGGCCCTGAGGTTTTCCTCAACCAGCAAGCAGCATCCCAGCACTGACTCCAACAAGCAGCATCCCAGCACTGACTCCAACAAGCAGCATCCCAGCACTGACTCCAACAAGCAGCATCCCAGCACTGACTCCAACAAGCAGCATCCCAGCACTGACTCCAACAAGCAGCATCCCAGCACTGACTCCTTGGCGCTCCCTGAATTCCTTCTCACTCCCGGCTTCCCACCCCTTTGTAGGAAAAATATCTTCTCAAAGGGAAGAGACTGCCTCTAGGACTGCCCTCCCCCACCAGCCACCCCGCAGCAGCCAAAATCGGGAGAAACTGGGTGGGACCCAAAGTTCCTGCCACAGTCCAGGAAGTGTGCAGCACGGTCCCGGCCCGTCCAGCTGTGGCTCTGAGCCTGAACTGGCTGGAGCCCCGCTCACGGTACACTGGCAGCAGGGGCAGGGCAGCCCTGGGCCTATGTCAGCAGATGGGAAAGGCGTTCAGCACAGAAGCAGATAGACGGTTTAGAGCTCCAGAGATACGGGGGCAATAGCGCCGAATTTTATCAAGATGGCCTCAAGGATGCTACGAATCTTGGCTCCTGGGAACATGACGCCTCCACCACCGACTGCGCTCCTGGTAGCAAAGCCTGCCACGTTTAGGAAGGCACTGCCCCTGTGGCCAAGACCCTCACCGAGGATCTGCTCCCACCCCCAACTCTGTCTCTGAGGCAGACCAGCTCCCCAGTCACTGCTAAGCTCTCCCCAGATCCCCCTTTGCCCAACACTTTTCCTCTCCAGGATGAATAGGATGATAAGGGACCCGGACATCACACTGGGAGGTCAGCAGCAGGAGGAACCTGAGGAAGGAGGCCTCCTCCAGAGATGGGAGGTGCTGGGAGGGCATGTAGGTGAGGGCGGAGGCAGGGCTGTGGCCAGACTGGGACACCTGGACCAACAGCACATCTGTGGGCAGGTGGCCGGGGAGCGGCGGGGCTGGGACTGTCAGGGTCGTGGACGGCACTCCCAAACTGCTGGAACAGGAGCCTTTTCCAGGACAGACGAGGGGCTTCCCTGAGGAGACAAGGAGGAGGGAAGCGATGAGCGAACATTCCGTACAGGAAGAAGGAGACGATGCGGACGTCGGGAGGAAGGGGTGGGGAACGCGCCTGCCCATGGCTACAGCCCACCGGATACACTTAGGAGCAGGAGGGCACCCGATGCAAGGGTGCCCCACCTAGCATGGCCCGAGAAGCTGCGCATAGCCATGGCTTTGATGGGCAGTGGCGTCTGGAGTGCGTGATGGGAGCCGGGGATGAAGGTCCACATGCCCATTTGTCTTCTGCTTTTTCATAAATCAGGTTGAACATAGAGTGGGTTCGGTTGTACCCCTCCCCTTGGCTCCAGCTGTGACTCTGACCCCTGGAGCCCCATGTGGGGAGAGGGCTGGGGGCTCAGATGGGTCTCTGGTGACTTCCCCAGCAGAAATCCAGGCCTTGAAGGGGGCGAGCTGGACCCACGGCCGCTCTGCTGAAACCACATGCCCCCTCAAAGCAGGCAGGGGCAGAGGCCTCCTGGGGTGGTCCCTCACAGTGCTGACTGCCAGGGGCATCTCCTGGCAGGAAGGGAGAACACATCTCAGCCCAGGGCCTCTGCCAAAGACATAAGGAGGGAACAGCTGCCTGAGGGCAGGGGAGCAAGGGAGCACTAGGAACTCCTCTCTCCTGGGCCAGAAGCGGGCTTGGGCGACTCCCCTTCTGCCTGCGGGAACCAGACCCCATCGGTGGAAGGGAGGCCTATCTAGTACATCTAGTCCAGTGTCACTGGGAACCCCCTTCCCATCCACACACAGGCCATCTGCCCCTCCTTCACCGTCGCAGGTCTTCAGGGGCGAGGAGGTGACTCTTTGGACATCCCCAGCGGGTGGAATCTCTCCGGCCATTCTGAGGTTACAAGGCCGCTAGTACCCTGATCTAAAAGAAACACACGTCCCCCCTCACGGCCACAGCGGGACATTCACTCAACCCACCTTGGACAGGCGAAGGACTCCACTTTCACATTAGTGACCCTGTTTCAACAAAAATCCACACAGGAGTTTAAATAACCAAACAGCACAGGCCCCTCCCACGGCGGCTCTGCGCACTCAGCTCTCCACAGTCTGGCGAGCTCAGGAAGGGATTCGGGACCCCAGGAACCAGCCCTTCCTACTTCACATCTGGGCCTGGAGCTCTCGATAGTCTGGCGAGCTCAGGAAGGGACTGGGGGACCCAGGAACCAGCACCTCCCACCTCACATCTGGGCCTGGAGCTCTCGATAGTCTGGCGAGCTCAGGAAGGGACTGGGGGACCCAGGAACCAGCACCTCCCACCTCACATCTGGGCCTGGCCGTGTCCAGAGGTGTAGCTCTAGCTTGGGAGTTGTGGCAAAGGTGGCTGGAACCCCGAGCCACGGCCTGCACCCGCTGGAGCCAGACCTCCCCAGAGCTTCCCCTGCCTCCTTCGGGGAGCCCCCTCTGGGATGTCTGAACCCTCTTCCTCTGGCCTCAGGAAGGACGGCTGGGTCTCTGCAGGAAAGTGGAGTGTGGGGTGTGGGGTGTGTGGGGCGCTCACTGCATCCTTACCGCACCAGAGCTGGCATGGCTGAGCTTGTCAAAGCGGAATTTCAGGTTCGATCTCGGGGAGTTTCTGCTTTTGGCATCTAAGAAAAAGAAGAACGGCCATGAAAGGAGGGTGGAGCTGTGGAGGCCACTGGGGTTGCATGTGGGGGACTGGCTAGGGAGGCCAGGGGAAGGGGGCCTCCTGCCCTCCACCAGGACCAGGCACCCCAGCTGACCTGTGCCAACCCACGAGAGCCACCTCCTAGATTACAGAATTGTGGTGAGCGGGTTGTTCAACTCAGGCCATTTTTTAAAAGTTGAATTATATATAAGCTTACAGTTCAATAAATTATATTCAACAGAGGTAATGAATACTTGAAATTCGTCACTTCCTACTTATTTTTCTCTGTTTTATGATTATCTGTGCTCTTACGTCTATTGTATCTACGTGGTAGAAACACCCTAAAGATGGTGACTACAGTGTATCTTCTTCCCAATTCCACGTCGGAGGACGTCACGTCAGTAGCTTGAGATCAGCCACGACAAGTGTATTTACACCACAGAAACTGGTACATGCCACAAATCGTGGCTTGATTGTTTTACTGTCTAGACTTAAGGAACTAATAGAAAAAAAGGAATTTACATTAAACTTCAAAACATGCTGTGTCTGCAGCCATTACATTGTGAATAGCACAAAAGAAAACTGAGGAGATATCCTTCTGGGGTTTGAAAACTTTTCTCGGATACAGCAAAGAAATGACTCATGTCACTGACAAATGAATGAAGTTCTCTTAATACAAAATACTCATGGCCGGGCGCCATGAGACTGTGTGTGTGTGTGTGTGTGTGCATGTGTGTGTGTATAAAATATATATATAATACATATGCATATATACATATGTTACATAATATATACATATATGTATATATTATGTCTATAACATGTATATGTATATATGTATATATAATATATATGTATATATAATATATAAATATAAAATACTTGTTAACAAACATGGTAATATCAGTCCACATTCATGTCAGAATTACACACATTCATCACCTGCAGCCTTAAGTTGGCTACAGATAAAAAGGTGAAGCAAATACCAGTAAAAGCATACTGTGAGAATCAGCTGGACATGTGGGACTTATGGTAAAGAATATTATCTATCTCGTATTTGTACACTGGGGTTTGACATCCATCGTGTAATAAAATTCCGCAATTGTGTGTGAGTGGTGGCAGAGCCCGGTGTCAACATTTCCCGCTGTGCCCTGCTGGCAGGATGGCCACTTGACTTTCTGGCTGTCCTCTGGCCGAGGGTATGAAGCTCAGTGCAGCCTTCCTGGAAGCTGTTGGCTGGTTCGTGGGGCTTCGAATCGAGGAGTTCCACCCAGGGCTACGACACCTCTGTGTCACCTGTCAGTCCTCTTCTGTGCCCCAGGAAGCCCAGGTAGGAAATGACCATGATCAGATATCTGAGATTATGGAGACTACACGTCAGGCCACCTCTCCCCGCCTCCGCCCTGCCTCTCCCCCCCTCCGCCCTGCCTCTCCCCCCTCCGCCCTGCCTCTCCCCCCTCCGCCCTGCCTCTCCCTCACTCCGCCCTGCCTCTCCCCCCTCCGCCCTGCCTCTCCCCACCTCCGCCCTGCCTCTCCCCACCTCCGCCCTGCCTCTCCCCACCTCCGCCCTGCCTCTCCCCACCTCCGCCCTGCCTCTCCCCACCTCCGCCCTGCCTCTCCCCGGCTCCGCCCTGCCTCTCCCCGGCTCCGCCCTGCCTCTCCCCCCCTCCGCCCTGCCTCTCCCCACTCCGCCCTGCCTCTCCCCCCTCCGCCCTGCCTCTCCCCCCTCCGCCCTGCCTCTCCCCCCCTCCGCCCTGCCTCTCCCCCCCTCCGCCCTGCCTCTCCCCCCCTCCGCCCTGCCTCTCCCCGCTCCGCCCTGCCTCTCCCCGCTCCGCCCTGCCTCTCCCCGCTCCGCCCTGCCTCTCCCCGCTCCGCCCTGCCTCTCCCCACCTCCGCCCTGCCTCTCCCCGCTCCGCCCTGCCTCTCCCCAGACTCAGCCAAACAGCATGAAACCACTTCCCAGATCCCCCCAAGCCCACCCTGATCCAGTGGGTACCAAGCACATCTTTCATGGGGCTGGGGGTGAAAAGCAGCCCATCGGGGTTAAATAGTGTGTGGAGAAAAGGTATGTAAGAGGCAGCATCACTGTGTGGTGTGGGAAGCGCCGGCCAAGAGTCACCAGACCTGTTCCAGGTCCCTTCTGCCCTTGGTGACCTTCAGCAACCTGCAGAGACTCTCTAATTCCTTTACTCAAAACTTTCCTCACTTTGATATTTATTTAACACCAAGTGGGTGCCGGGCTTGATTACCGATTCTTTCATTCATTCCTTCAATATTTAAGTCTTATTTAAAAAACAAAACAAAACAAAAACATCAGGCCAGGAGCGGTGGCTCACGCCTGTAATCCCAGCACTTTGGGAAGCTGAGGTGGGTGCATCACGAGGTCAGGAGTTTGAGACTAGCCTGGCCAACATGGTGAAACTGTGTCTCTACTAAAAATACAAGAATTAGCCGGGCATGTGGCACACGCCTGTAATCCCAGCTACTTGGAAGGCTGAGGCAGGTGAATCACCTGAACCTGGGAGGCGGAGGTTGCAGTGAGCCGAGACTGCGCCACTGCACTCCAGCCTTGGTGGCAGAGTGAGACTCCGTCTCAAAAAAAAAAAAACCAGGGAATTTGTATTTCCACCCCCTTTTACAGATGAGGAAACTGAGGCTCAGAGAGGTGGATCTGTCAATGCTACAACCAGGATTTGAACCCAGCTCCGCAGCTGCCCAGCCGCAGGGGGCCAAATGAGAGGAGGCCCGTGAACTCTTCCGCTCACTGAGAAACACGCATGCAAAGGGTCACTGGCTGTGGAATCACGATCTTCCCTTCATCTCTGACCCTGCAGGTTCCCTTTGCGACTTCCCTTCACTGTGCGAACCCCAGGAACATTTTGGCTTCAGCCACCCTGAAGGCCCGCTGACCCTTCTGTGTTTCTACCATTGAGACTAGAGTTTCTCAACTGAATGTCATTTGGGGTCAGAGAATTCTTTGTCTGATGTGGCTAGGGGGCTGTCCTGTACATTGCTTATCAGCTTCCGTGACCTCTGCCCACTAGATGCCAGTAGCACCCCTCCGAAATTGTGAAAATCAAAAATGTCGCCAGACATTGCCAGACATCCATGAGGGAGCAAGACTGTCCCCGGCTCAGAACCGCTGAGTACACTATTGTCTCATTCCCATTCTTTAACCAACACCGAGGTTAACAGTTCCAGGCCTCCTACACGAATGCGCTCCTTTCATCTTCATACAACCAACCCTCTGAGGCAGACACGACTCTTCCCCTCCCTTCATCTTCTGCTTGGAGAAACTGAGGCACAGAAAGGCTCGGTGACGTGCCCAATGACCTGTCTGGTAAGCAGCAGACCCAGGATTTGGACCCAGGCTCAGAGTCCTGTGCTGTCCTCACGAGGGCAGAGACCTGCAGCACCCACCCAGCAGTGCCCACCGCACAGGTCCACCTGAACGGCCCTCAGGTGCTGGCCCCCCACCCTCTCTCCAGAGCTGGCTCCCCTACTCTGCCCAACTGCAGGGATCACAGAACCCCAAAACGCCCAGACTCCTGCCCTCTCTGAACCCCTGCTACTGAGCCCATACATTTTACCTCCTTGATCTCTCCTGAACCGAGGTGCTTCTGCCGCAGCTCCCCTCCCCTCCCCTCCTCTCCCCTCCCTCCCCTCCCTCCCCTCCCTCCCCTCCCTCCCCTCTGCTTCTGCTCCCCACTAATTCATTCTATACTCAGCAGCTGCAGCAGCCAAAATGGACTTTCTCAACTCAAGATGGTGCTTCCCTACTTAAGAACCTTCAAACACTCCAACAGTGGCCGCTAGCAGAACAAAATCCTCACCAGGGGCCCGGGGCTGACCCGGCCTGTCAACGCTCCGGCCTCTCTCACGCCTGGCTCTGTGAACCCAGCTGCCGTGAACCACGTGCAGTTCTGGAATACCCGCTCTCTCCTCTCCTCTGGGCCTTTCCACGTGCTGTTCCCTCCCCCTGCACCCCTTTCCCCTCTTGTATTATCAAGACCCCCAACATGACAGAGGGGCCCTGGAGCACTGGCAGGTGGGGAGAAGGGCTGGAGCGCTGGCAGGTGGGGAGAAGGGCTGGAGCGCTGGCGGGTGGGGAGAAGGGCTAATGGAAAGTGCTCAGCTCTCCCACCGCCAATCCCGACTGCTCCACTGTGGGATCTCCCACAAGGCCTTCAACTCTGCCTCAGTTTCACAACTCTCAGCGTAAGAAGAGCTTAGGAACTTGGGCCTCTTAAGGCTGATGAACAGATGAGGTGGGCATGCAGAGCGGAGGGCCTCACGGCTGGGAGGAGGGGTGGAAACTGGCCAGTTCAGCGTGGCTGGGGCCCTGCCAACAGTGGACAGGGCACAGCCTGCCCTCCTGGTGATGTCACACACACCACCAGATGCCACTGACCTGTGGGACTCCGGCTCATGATGATTGGGGTGGCAGCTGCGCCCAGGCTGGGGCTCTCGCTGCTCGGGGATGGGCTGTAGACAAACACCTCCTGCTTGAAGGGTGAGGTTGTGGACGGCTGGCTGCCCTGAGGAGAGAGGCCGGGTGAGCGAGGCCAGCCCACCCTCAGCAGCTGCG
Organism: Symphalangus syndactylus; assembly: GCF_028878055.3. Classification (NCBI taxonomy): domain Eukaryota; kingdom Metazoa; phylum Chordata; class Mammalia; order Primates; family Hylobatidae; genus Symphalangus; species Symphalangus syndactylus. Next base: position 67,116,362 of record NC_072442.2, on the reverse strand, counting down.
CCCACATAGGCCTGAGGCAGCCCCCACAAGCCTGGGACAGCCGCTGCCTCCCGCTCCCCACTTGGGCCTGCTCTTTCTTTCCTGCTGACCTCAACCCTGGTTCCAAGCTATCCTGCTCCAACAAGGACCTTTGACCCAGCCCCCTGGGGCACTGGTCACTCACCACTCCAGCCAGGAACCCCAAGGCAGGGGCACCATCGGGTCTGGCCCCTGCCCTCTGCTGCTGCTATGTCACTCCCAGAGAGAGGTCCCCTCACCCACTGCGCCCAGGGGGTGGTGATGGCCAACGAGCCCACCTCTCGTTTCCATTCTTCCCCTTTCCTCTGCAAAGACTGAAGTGGGCTTCGATCCACAGTGCTGTTCTAACGCAAGGAGGGTGGCTGGCTGACGCCCCCGAGTGCCTGCCCAAGGGTGGACGGGGCACACCTACCCCACTGTCACCCTCCTCCATGGCCTCGCCCTCCCCTGCAGTGCTGCTGACGCTGCTGGTGCTGGAGGAGGAGCGGGAGATGGCGCGGCCGTTTTCCTTCAACTTCATGAAGGGCCTGCAGGGAACAGGATGTGAGGCCAGCCTGGGTCACAGGCAAGAGCCCTCCACCCCCAGGGTCCTCCCCGGGACCGATCTGAGCCTGTCCTCTGGTGGCTCCCCACGCCCCCACCCGTTGGCCTTTGTGTTCTGGAGAGTTCCAGAAGCAGGAGATGGTCACTCTCAGCTGGCCAGGAGGCAGAGAGCCTGTTCCAGGGCTCCATGTGGCCGAAGCCGGCCTTTCCCCACCCTCACTCTCTTACTTCTCCTTGTTGGGGCAGATTTCCGGAGAGCTGGGATTGGATGAGGTCTCAGACTTTATCTCCTGAGAGGAGTGTCCACCATCCGGGGTCTTGGGTGTGCTGGATGTGCTGTCACTGAGGGAATGGAAATGAGGAGTGAGGCCGCGGAGACAGCCCTCAACCCCCGCCCCATCCACGGCCCCAGGCAGAGCCTCTCTCAGCACGGCGGGGGGCGGTGGGGTCAGAGCGCCCCTGCCAAGCATCACTGCCTGGACGTCCTTTCCCACCTGAATCCCCCAGAGATGGCGGCACACTACAGGGTTTCCCGGTCCTTTCCCACCTGAGTCCCCCAGAGATGGCGGCACACTACGGGGTTTCCCAGTCCTTTCCCACCTGAGTCCCCCAGAGATGGCAGCACACTACGGGGTTTCCCGGTCCCTACAGCAGGGACTATTCTAGGTTCATGGTGAAGTCCACAGCTGCCAAGCAGGAGTCCTGGCTTGATGGCCTCTAGCCCAGATCTCTCTCACCCAAGCTGGCCATCACACCTGGCGGAGTTATGGGTCAAGAGAGGGCCCCATGGCCGGGCGCGGTGGCTCACGCTTGTAATCCCAGCATTTTGGGAGGCCGAGGCGGGCGGATCACGAGGTCAGGAGATCGAGACCACGGTGAAACCCCGTCTCTACTAAAAATACAAAAAAATTAGCCGGGCATGGTGGCAGGCGCCTGTAGTCCCAGCTACTCGGAGAGGCTGAGGCAGGAGAATGGCGTGAACCCAGGAGGCGGAGCTTGCAGTGAGCCGAGATTGTGCCACTGCACTCCAGCCTGGGCAACAGAGCGAGACTCTGTCTCAAAAAAAAAAAAAAAAAAGAGAGGGCCCCGTGGGGAATGGAGCAGGGAATATGGCGGAGTCTATGACATCCGCCCCCACCGCAGGAACCACCCAATACACATGGGCTCCTGGGAAGTCCCGGGGGGCCGCCCTTCATATAGACTAGAATACGAGCTCCTGGACCCACATGAGGAGGCTGCCTGGGAGCTGGGAAGCAAGGGGTACTCTCAGCCAATGATATCCTTCTCCTTTAGTGTAACAAAGACCATGGACCGTGCCCACAGTGTTCCCCGTGCTGGTTGTTCGGGACGGGATGGCCGTGTCCTCAATGCACTTTTTTTGAGACTGAGTCTCGCTCTGTTGCCCAGGCTGGAGGGCAGTGGTGCAGTCTTGGCTCGCTGCAACCTCCGCCTCCCAGGTTCAAGCGATTCTCCTGCCTCAGCCTCCCAAGCAGCTGGGATTACAGGCGCGTACCATCATGGCCGGCTAATTTTTGTATTTTTAGTAGAGATGGGGTTTCACTGCGTTGGCCAAGCTGGTCTCAAACTCCTGACCTCAAGTCATCTGCCCGTATTGGGCTCCCAGAGTGCTGAGATTACAGGCGTGAGCCACCGCACCTGGCCGTCAATGTACTTTTTAAATAATAGTGTTCTTGAGACAGAATCTACATACCACAGAACTCATCACCTATTTAAAGTATACAATGCAATGGCTTTTAGTTTATTCAAAGTTGTGCAACTGTCACCACCGTCTGATTTTAGAACACTTTTGGCCCCCTAAAGGAAACACTAGACCCATTTGTAATCACTTCCTAGTCCTCTCCCTGTAACTCCCACCCAATCCCTAAGCCATCACTGTAGGTTGGACTCTTCTGGACATTCATGTAAATAGAATCATATAATATGTTATGGCCTTTTTGTCTGGCTTCTTAACATAATGTTTTCAAGGTCTGTCTATGTTGTAGCTTGTATCAGGACTTTATTCCTTTTTATTGCAATAATATTCCATTTTACGGATAGATGGCGCTTTGTTTATCCATTCTTCAGACGATGGACATTTGGACTGTTTCCGCTTTGGGCTATGATAAATAGTGCTGCCATGAGTATCTGTGTACTAGTTGTACTAGTAGACTCATTTTTTTTCATGGCCCACTGTTCTCAACTCTCTTGGGTATACACCTAGGAGCGGAATTGCTTGGTCATATGGTAACTCTGTGTTTAACCTTCTAAGGAACTGCCAGACTGTTTTCCAAAGTAGTTGCACTATTTTACATTCCCACCAGCAATGAACAAGGGTTTCCATTTCTCCATATCCTCTCTGACATCTGTTATTATTTGTCTTTTTGATTAAAGCCATCCTAGAGGTGTGAAGTGTCTCAATGCACTTTTGATGAGGTTGCTAATAACCTCCTGTCAATCTGTCCAGGGGGTTGGCTCACTGTGCTGGACTTCTCTGTGTGTCTGACACAGATGTCCTCCCTTCCTGGAATTTCTCCTCCTCTGGCTTCAGAGACTCCATCCCCTCCTCTTCTTCTCTCATCTTTCCTTCCCAGTCAGCTTCACCACCTTCCCTTCTCCACCTGCCCTTAAATGTGGTACTCTACTCAGCCTCTCCGGTGGTCGTATTAATTAAGCCATCGTCAATCAGTACCTCTACCCTACTGGTTCCCAACTCTCCTTCTCTAGTCAAGGCCTCTCATATACCATGGAATACTATGCAGCCATAAAAAAGAATGAGTTCATGTCCTCTGCAGGGACATGGATGAAGCTGAAAACCATCATCCTCAGCAAACTAACACAGGAACAGAAAAACCAAACACTGCATGTTCTCACTCATAAGTGGGAGTTGAACAATGAGAACACATGGACACAGGGAGGGGAACATCACACACCAGGGCCTGTTGGGGGGTTGGGGGCAAGGGGAGGGAGAGCATTAGGACAAATACCTAATGCATGCAGGGCTTAAAACCTAGATGACGGGTTGATGGGTGCAGCAAACCACCATGGCACATGTATATCTATGTAACAAACCTGCACGTTCTGCACATGTATTCCAGAACTTAAAGTATAATAATAAAAAAAAGTAAAATAAAATTTTTAAAAACCTATAACTCTGACGACTCCCTGGACATCTCTACTGTTGGTTCACAAAAACTCCCATGCACAGGTTCCAAACACAGCTTTTCATCCTTCTCCATAATCCTGTCTCTTGTCCTGCAAGCCCTACTTCAGAACATGATGCCACCACCCAAGGCTATAGGCAGACAACCTGGGAATTTGGAAGTCAACCAAATGCTGCCCTTTCCCTTACAAGACTGTGAACTTCTGGAGGACAGGCTTATATGTTTTGTAGCACTTGTCTGAGCATTCAGCACTATGCCCAGCACATGGCAGCCACTCAAGAAATGCTGGTTGCTGAAATAAAGAACAAATGGGCTCACCAATTAAAGAATCAGAAAGCATCAAAACCAGACAAGGGTACAACAAAAAGAGAGTTACAGGCCAATATTCCTGATAAACACAGATGCAAAAATCCTCAACAAAATATTATCAAACAGAATTCAACAATGCATCAAAAAGATCATTCACCATGATCAATTCACCATGGGATTTGTTCCAGGGATGCAAGGATGGTTCAACATCCACAAATCAACAAATGTGATACATCACATTAACCATACAGAACAAAAACCACACGATCATTTCATTTTCAACAAAGGTGCCAAGAATATACATTGGGAAAGGACAGTCTCTTTAGTAAGTGGTGCTGGTAAAACTGGATAACCATATGCAGAAGAATAAAACCAGACCCTTCTCTCTCACCATACTTAAAAATCAAATCAAAATGGATTAAATCTAAGGCATGAAACAAAGAAACTCCTAAAAGAAAACATTGGGGAAATGCTTTAGGACGTTGGTCTGTCTGGACAAAAACTTTTCAGATGAGACCTCAAAAGCACAGACAACAAAAGCAAAAATAGACAAATAGGATTACATCGACCTAAAAAGCTTGTGCACAGCAGAGAAAACAATCAACCAAGTAAAGAGCCAATCTGCAGAATGAGAGGAAATATTTGCAAACTATCCACCCAACAAGGATTAATAACCTGAATATATGAGGAACTCAAAAAAATCAATAGCAAAAACACAAATAACATGATTTTTTTAAGGGCAAGAAACACGAATAGAAATTTCTCAAAAGAAGACATACAAATAGCAAACAAGTATATCAAAAAACATTCAACACCATTAATTATCAAGGAAATGTAAATGTAAACCTTTTTTCATGGACAACCATTTTCAACTCTCTTGGGTATATACCGAGGAGCGGAATTGCTTGGTAATATGGTAACTCTATGTTTAACCTTCTAAGGAACTGCCAGACTGTTTTCCAAAGTAGTTGCACTATTTTACATTCCCACCAGCAATGAACAAGGGTTCCCATTGCTCCATATCCTGACATCTGTTATTATTTGTCTTTAATAATTTAGAGTCTGTGACAACTGCCCCCACCACGGGAACCACAGTAAGCTATCATCTCACCCCAGTTAAAATGGCTTTTATCAAAAAGACAGGCAATTGAGAATGCTGGTGAGGATGCAGAGAAAGGGAAATGCTCGCACAGTGTTGGTGGGAATGTAAATTAGCATAGCCACTATGGACAACAGTATGGAGGTTCCTCAAAACACTAAAACTAGAGCTACCATATGACCTAGCAATCCCCCTGCAGGGTAAATATATCCAAAAGAAAGGAAATCAGTATATGGAAGAGGTCTGCACTCCCATGTTTATTGCAGCACTACTCACAATAGCCACGGTACAGAATCAACCTGAGCGTCCATCAACAGATAAGTGGATAAGGAAAATGTTTTTTATATACACAATGGATATTATTCACCCATGGAAAAGAATGTAATCCTGTCATTTGCAGCAACATGGGTGGAATTGGAGGTCATTATGTTAAGCGAAAGCCAGACATGAAAAGACAAATACTGTGGCCGGGTGCAGTGGCTCATGCCTGTAATCCCAACACTTTGGGAGGCCAAGGTGGGTGGATCACTTGAGGTCAGGAGTTCAAGACTAGCCTGGCCAACATGGCGAAACCCCATCTCTACCAAAATTACAAAAATTAGCCGGTGTGGTGGCATGCGCCTGTAGTCCCAGCTACTCAGGGAGACTGAGACAGGAGAACTGCTTGAACCCAGGAGGCAGAGGTTGCAGTGAGCTGAGATAGCGCCACTGCACTCCAGCCTGGGCAACAGAGACTCTGTCTCAAAAAAAAAAAAAAGACAAATATCGCATGTTCTCATTCATATGTGGGAGCTAAAAAAGTGAATCTCATGGAGATAGAAAGTTGACTGGTGTCACCAGAGGCTGGGAAGGGGCAGGGGAGGGCAGGATGAAGAGAGGTTGGTTAATGGGTACAAAAATACAGTTAGATAGAAGAAATAAGATCTATTGCACAGCAATAGTACAGTACAGTGACTATAGTTGATAATAATGTATTACATAGTTCAAAATAGCTAGAAAAGAATTTGAATGTTCCTGACTCAAAAGTTCAATGTTCGAGGTGATGGATATTTCTCTTACCTTGATTTGATCATTATGCATTTTATCAAAGCATCACATGTACCCAAAAATATGTACAAGTACTGTGTGTTCATTTTTTTTTTAAAAGAATCAAAAAGACAATTACCAAGAACAGGTTCAATGTAATGTAATATATGAGTTGCTTAAAAAGAAAAAAGCATAGAACCTTTTAGAAGCCCAGAGGAAGGTGCAACTAACTCTGCCTGGCAGAATCAGGGAAGGCTCCCATAAGACAGGCCATTTGAGTGAGCGCTGAAAAAGGAGGCAAAGAAACAAGAATCCAAGCAATGTTTCAAGCCTGGGTCAAAATGCGGCAAGAGTAATTCTGGAACGTCCCATGCAGAGACTGGTCAAGTCCACCTCCTTGGATAAAGAGCTGTGAGTGACAGGGGACACACAGGTGCCTGAAGGCAGGGCCATCTCCTAAAGCTGAGCAAAACCCCTCCCTGCAAGGTAGGGCACTGAACAGTGTAGCAGTGGAGGGGGTTGACAGACCCCGCAATTCAGGCTGGGGTAGGGGTTTCCCAAGAGTTACCATCGTGCCCGGCTGTCGCCCTGGCCTTCTGAGCCCATGTGCAGGCGGGGGAACAGCCCCGAGCGTCGCTTGATGGGACTGCGTGACTGGTTCTTCGCCGTTGCCGCCACCACTGGAGGCTGCCGATGAAATCGCCAAAATGAGTGCTCCCGGCGTAAACACCAATCTCCTATCCCCTCATCCCCCTCCCTGGTCCACAAACGGCTCCTGGTCTGGAAGAGACCCCAGAAAATAGCAAGACAGCTAGGAAGGCTGAGATCTATGTAACTGGAGCTGAGGCGTGGAGACTCAGGCCAGTCACAACCTGTTGCCCTGTGTTAAGCCAAACCTTGCGGTCCCAGGTCATGACCCACCAAAGACCACAACTGTTGGAGGAACACAGGGCCAGGCCATCATATTGAGAAGTTCAGAACAATTCCGGGAGACACAGACTGAGAGGCACAGAGCCAGGGAGGCCCTGGAGGGACCTGGTTCAACCTCTCATTTTACCGGAGAGGAAGCTGAAGACCAAAGGTCTTCCAGCAAGTCACTGGCAGGGTGAGGACTCCTGACTCTCCTTCATTCCTCACAAACAAATGGAGCCGTGCGGTGTTCCAATCACAAGACAGGCTGAGAGCCGCAGAGCCGGGGCCACAGGCACAACGGGCGGCGGGGGGCAGCCGAGACGCCTTCTGCTTTGGACAGCTGCCTGGCCTCACGGTGGACAATGAGTGGTGGGAGTTTGAGGAGGGCAGACGGGAGCCCAGAACCAATCTTTAGAAGCCACCAAGTCTCCAACTCAGGCCCCAGCTCCTGCCATGCACATGTTATGGAACCTCAGGAGAGCAGTGAGACCCGACCTGAGTCTCCTCATCCACGAGATGGAGATGAGGCCCTGCTCTGCTCCCGCCATGCACCTTCATGGGGGAGCAAGGTAATAGCTAGGAAAATATTCAGTCAATTAAATTAATTATGCGAGGCCATTTATAATACTCCTAATTAGTTCCATGGTGAGTATGTTCTGCTATTTTGAAGGAAAAGAAAGGAAAATCCTAGTCTATACAAATCCAAAGCCACTTTGTTTCAGTTACTTAGATTTTGAGACAGGGTCTCACTCTGACACCCAGGCTGGAGTGCAGTGGCCCAATTATGGCTCACTAAAGCCTCGACCTCCCCAGGTACAGGTGATCCTCCCACCTCAGCCTCCCAAGTAGCTAAGACTACAGGTGCGTGCCACCATGCTCAGCTAATTTTTGCATTTTTTTTGTAGAGATGGGGGTCTCACTTTGTTCCCCAGGCTGGTCTCGAATTCCTGGACTCAAGGGATCTGCCCTCCTCAGCCACCGTGCCCGGCCCACTTTGCTTTATGAAAGGCCCAACTATATGATTCCCTCCCCGCCCCAGCCCCTGGTACGAGTCAATCAGGCCCAAACTCACAGGCCTGCAGGACCCTTCCCTTGGGAACTGTACACATAGTGATAAACAGCAAAGACTTTGGATCCAGCAGATTCGCATTCAAATTCCAGTTGATTTTGTGTTTTGTTTTTTTGAGACAGTCTCACTGTCACCCAGGCTGGAGTGCAGTGGCGCGATCTCGGCTCACTGCAAACTTCCACCTCCCAGGTTCAAGCAATTCTCTGCTTCAGCCTCCTGAGTAGCTGGGATTACAGGCACCCGCCACCATGCCCAGCTAATTTTTGTATTTTTAGTACAGACGGGGTTTCACCAAGTTGGCCAGGCTGGTCTTGAACTCCTGACCTTGTGATCCACCCGCCCCAGCCTCTCAAAGTGCTGGGATTCCAGGCGTGAGCCACCACACCCAGCCTCAAATCCCAGCTCTTAAGCTTAGCTGAGTGGCCTCTAGCGAGTTGCTTAACCCCAGCGGGCCTCCTTTTCCTCAAATGGGAACAGGAGAACACATCAGCACCTACCGTGGGCAGCTGCTATGGGAAGCAGGTGAGATTGTGTCTACAGGTGACTCAGCTCAGTGCCTGGTACACAGTAGGCTGGGGTGGCTACTGCTGCCATTAATAATAACAAAGCAAGGACACCCCTCTCACAGTCACGGGTCCCAAGCCCCTGGACAGTGAAACACACCCCAGGACCATCCTGCAGGGCTGGCCCCAAGGAGGAGGTCTAGCTGTCAAGGAAACTCAAGAGAATAGGACAGGAGGGCTTCTAGCACCATCTGGGCCAACCCCAGGTGCTGTCTAGGATGGAAGCTCCAAAGGACCGTTTTCAGAGGTCAGGGGTCAGGGTGACCCCAAGCAGCCTCAGTTTCCCTCCATCATCCAGCTTGCCCTGATCAAGTCGCCTGCCCAGGCCTGGGTGGGGGTACTCTTCCTCCATAGGTCTGGGGGGCCTCCCTGAGACCCACTGCTGCCCCAGGACCTGCCAGCACTCACCGAGAAGGTGGTCTTGGTGACCTCCATGCTGTTGTGGGGGATGCCCCCGCTGAGGCTGCCGGGGATGCCCCCGCTGTGCGACTTCTTCTGGCCGCCCACCATGGTCTCCATGGAGTGGCTGCGTACGCGGATGGCCCTCTACGGGGAGAGAACAAGGGCCTGAGGATCAGCACCCGGGCTCTCCGGATGACTGCCCTCCTCATGGGGTCTGTAGACACAGCCCTCAGCACACACACACACACACACACACACACACACACACACGGTCACAGAGGCCCATACTACAGTTATTCCAGCTTACAGAGGATGCTTCCATATTCTGCCCCACACTCTGGGCATGGGTGGAGGCAAGGCACAGCCCCGGCTGGAGGGAATCTTAGGGGTTGGTGCCCCAGCTCCCCTGCAAGGTGGACGAAGGTTGTTACCTTCATCTTACAGGTAAGGAAAATAAGGCTTGGAGCTCACCAAACCTGTACGACACTGACCTAGTTACTAACCTCTCTAAGCTACAGCTTCCTCATCTGTGAAATGGGAATTCTGTTTCACACCCGGCATCGTGGTGGGGATTCAACACACTCAGGGGTCTGACCACAAGTTGACTCTTTTCCAGAAAACTGAGCCTCCATCTGTAATAAACACTGGATTGTATCCCAAAGTGTGCTCTGTGCAACTTGGAATATGCTGGCCATGGGTGAAAGCGTGTGAGGGTCTCTTACTCATCTGTGCATCAAGCCATGCACTGAGCCGCCCCTCCCACTTGCAGGAGCTTCAGACCCGCCTTCGTTACGGCCCATGGTCCGATGCAGCCGCTGAAACAGATGCACCCTCAGCCTGGCAGAAGTGCAGGGTCTCGGGGGGCACGGAGCTGCTCAGGCCACCCAGGAGCAAGGGGCACACTGGCAAATGGTGAAGTACCCAGGAGAGGACCACCAGGGCGGTCAAGGCTTTGTCAAAGTACATGTGAGAGTGAGAACAGCTAAAAACCACGATTACTGAGCCATGGGAGGGATGCACCCGAGAAGGGACAACCACCCTCAGAGTGCTGTGGTGAAGCAGAGCTCGGCTCCACCTCAGAGAGGATTTGCTGACAAAGGATGTCCCAGGGGACTCTGGCTGCCCCCTGGATGATGCTCTCTCTGGCTCCAAAGGCCTTCAAAGATGATGTGAGAGTTCTAGGAAGAGAAGGTTCTCTCCAGTAACCCTTTGATCATTCAGTCAGTCACTGGATCTGGCCAGGCGGGAATGCAACTCAGCAGTCAAAAGCACGGAGGCTTTAGGGTTTCACTGCCAGGATTTGTATCTGGGCTTCTGGGCCCTCTACTCCAGCATGCATTAGCTGAGTAACCCCGGGCAGGTTACCTAGCTTCTCTGAGACTTAGAACGAAAGAGATGTTGGTGTCTACACCACGGAGTAGTTGTGAGAATACACACAGGGCTCTGAGGAGAGAGCCCAGCACATCGTAATGATCCAGTAAGTGTGGCTACTCTTACGGTTAATAAGAAGCACCTGTTGCAGGCTTCGCACATGCCTAGCACTGTGCCAGGAACTGGGAGACGTGCAGCAGGAAAGCTGAGACGTGTAGGACATGGCCCCTGCCTCCGAGGAATGCCCAAGACATATTCCTCACATTGGGCAATGCTGAAAGACCCAGAGCCTGTGGGGTGCTCCTTCTGGATTAATCAGTTGTCCAGGCTTCGGCAAGGGCAGAGACTCCTGGACACGAATACTATCTGTTTCTCACATGCAAGCACCAACCCTCTGCCCCCTGAGCTCCCCACGGCAGAGGCAGGTTCTAGCCGAACGTGTCCTCCTCCTCCATGGGATGCAGGATTGTCACCATCTGCTTAAGGCAGGCACTCAGCCTACCGTCCTGGCAGTGGCAGAGGAGGGAATATCCACTGGGGCCGTTGGGGAAACGTTTTCTCAAGGATTCCCAAAAGAGATTTAACACGTCAGCAGACAAAACCATGACAATGATCTTAGCGCCACGAGGGGCCAAGGCTGAGGGACAAAGCTGACAAGCTAGGGAGGGCGGAGGGAAAAGACGAAAGGAATCTTGACGCCGACTGAGCCACGAGTCACCCAGGCCTCCTTGGACATGAGCTCATGGATTTTCCTTATCGTAGTGTGAGCTAGTCGAGGAAGGCTGCTCTCAGAACTCCAGCTTCAGAAAGCTGATGCGGAAGGACTAAGGCGTGGGCCCCACTCCCTTCCCTTCACACCCGTGCACACCTGTACAAATGTGTGGGCTCACACATCCCATGTGTAACCCACAGATGGTCTCATTTGGACAAACAACCTCCCTTCCCCTTTTGAGCCATCTTTTTTTTTTCTTTTGAGACAGAATCTAGCTGTCACCCAGGCTGGAGTATAGTGGCGCAATCTCGGCTCACCGCAACCTCCGCCTCCCGGGTTCAAGCGATTCTCTTGCCTCACCCTCCCGAGTAGCTGGGATTACAGGCACCCACCACCATGCCTGGCTAATTTTTGTATTTTTAGTAGAGATGGCAGTTCACTGTGTTGGCCAGGCTGGTCTTGAACTCCTGACCTTGTGATCCACCTGCCTCAGCCTCCCAAAGTGCTGGGATTACAAGCATGAACCACCACGTCCGGCCTTGAGGTATCTTAGGAAGAGCTGGGTCTACAGCAAAGTGGTCCCAAGAAAACGGCAGGACTGCTGCTCCCGACCCAAACAACAGGTCTCCCTGGGCACTCTGGATGTCAGGATTTCTCCAAGCTTGGGAAGGGCAAAGAACCCCATCCTGCCTGCTTTTCTATCCTGACAAGAGATGTAGACTCAGGAGGGCCGTTTGTAAACCGGACAGCCCCCTAGATGAGCTACTGACAGGGAGGTGTGTAGCCCACCAGCTTCATACGCCTGATTTGATCGGGCGTCTCTTATCTGAGTCAAAGATGCCGCTGGAGGGACATCATCTCTCACTCCCTCTCTAGACCACAGAACGGGGTCACCCAGCAACGGTTTTCCTGCCGCATGGTTAAAACGGTCAGCACGTTCTATTCACCCCATCACACAAGCATCATAAAGCCATGTACCCTTGGAACAAGTGAGGGCAGGACAGGGGTGGTGGCACACTGAGGTGTCCCTGGAGGAGCGGCAAGCTTCCTTTTTTAAAATAAATAAATAAACAAATAGAGACAGGTTCTTCCTGTGTTGCCCAGGCTGGTCTCAAACTCCTGCGCTCCAGTAAGCCTCCGGCTTTGGCCTCCCAAAGTGAGCCACCATGCCTGGCCGCAGCCAGGTTCCTTGAATGAGTTAAGTGCTCCATAAATCTCAGCATCTCGGCCAGGGGTGATGGCTCACGCCTGTAATCCAAGCACTTTGGGAAGCGGAGGCAGGTGGATCACCTGAGGTCAGGAGTTCAAGACCAACCTGGCCAACGTGGTGAAACCCCATCTCTAATTTTTGTAAAAAATAACAAAAATTAGCCAGGCATGGTGGTGTGTGCCTATAATCCCAGCTACTCGGCAGGCTGAGGCAGAAGAATTGCTTGAACCCAGGAGGCTGTGGTTGCAGTGAGCCGAGATTGCACCACTGCACTCCGGCCTGGGTGACAGAACGAGACTGTCTCAAAAAAAAAAAAAAAAACAGCATTTTTACATTCTCTTGGTGCCCTTGTGTGTTGACAACACCATCATCAATCATGACATTCCAAACTAATCATTTATATTCTGAAATCCAGTCAAGCACCACACAATGACATTGCAGTCAACAGACCGCATAGATGACATTGGTCCTATTAAGATTCTAATACTATATTTTTACTGTACCTTTTCCACATTTAGATGTTTAGATACACAAATGCCTGTCTTTATGTTACAATTACCTACAGTATTCAGTAAAGGAACCTGCTGCACAGGTTTGTAGCCTGGCAGCCACAGGCTCTATAGCCGTCATGTGTCATAGGCTAGACCATCCAGGGCTGTGCTGGCAGCCACAGGCTCCATAGCCGACATGTGTCATAGGCTAGACCATCCAGGTCTGTGCTGGCAGCCACAGGCTCTATAGCCGACATGTGTCATAGGCTAGACCATCCAGGTCTGTGCTGGCAGCCACAGGCTCCATAGCCGTCATGTGTCATAGGCTAGACCATCCAGGTCTGTGCTGGCAGCCACAGGCTCTATAGCCGACATGTGTCATAGGCTAGACCATCCAGGGCTGTGCTGGCAGCCACAGGCTCCATAGCCGACATGTGTCATAGGCTAGACCATCCAGGTCTGTGCTGGCAGCCACGGGCTGTACAGCCGACGTGTGTCGTAGGCTAGACCATCCAGGTCTGTGCTGGCAGCCACAGGCTCCATAGCCGACATGTGTCATAGGCTAGACCATCCAGGTCTGTGCTGGCAGCCACAGGCTCTATAGCCGACATGTGTCATAGGCTAGACCATCCAGGTCTGTGCTGGCAGCCACAGGCTCCATAGCCGACATGTGTCATAGGCTAGACCATCCAGGTCTGTGCTGGCAGCCACGGGCTGTACAGCCGATGTGTGTCGTAGGCTAGACCATCCAGGTCTGTGCTGGCAGCCACAGGCTCCATAGCCGACATGTGTCATAGGCTAGACCATCCAGGTCTGTGCTGGCAGCCACGGGCTGTACAGCCAATGTGTGTCGTAGGCTAGACCATCCAGGTCTGTGCTGGCAGCCACAGGCTCCATAGCCGACATGTGTCATAGGCTAGACCATCCAGGTCTGTGCTGGCAGCCACAGGCTCTATAGCCGACATGTGTCATAGGCTAGACCATCCAGGTCTGTGCTGGCAGCCACGGGCCCTATAGCCGATGTGTGTCGTAGGCTAGACCATCCAGGGCTGTGCTGGCAGCCACAGGCTCTATAGCCGATGTGTGTCGTAGGCTAGACCATCCAGGGCTGTGCTGGCAGCCACGGGCTGTACAGCCGATATGTGTCATAGGCTAGACCATCCAGGTCTGTGCTGGCAGCCACGGGCCCTATAGCCGATGTGTGTCGTAGGCTAGACCATCCAGGGCTGTGCTGGCAGCCACGGGCCCTATAGCCATCATGTGTCGTAGGCTAGACCATCCAGGGCTGTGCTGGCAGCCACAGGCCCTATAGCCGATGTATGTCGTAGGCTAGACCATCCAGGGCTGTGCTGGCAGCCACAGGCCCTATAGCCGTCATGTGTCGTAGGCTAGACCATCCAGGGCTGTGCTGGCAGCCACAGGCCCTATAGCCGATGTGTGTCGTAGGCTAGACCATCCAGGGCTGTGCTGGCAGCCACAGGCCCTATAGCCGTCATGTGTCGTAGGCTAGACCATCCAGGGCTGTGCTGGCAGCCACGGGCTCTACAGCTGATGTGTGTCGTAGGCTAGACCACCCAGGTCTGTGTATGCCCTGCTGTCCATATAATGACCAAATGCCGAGTGACGCATTTCTCACAACGTATTTCCCCTCATTTCTCAGGACGTATTTCCCATCATTTCTCAGGACGTATTTGCCGTCATTTCTCAGGACGTATTTCCCGTCATTTCTCAGAATGTATTCCCATCATTTCTCAGGATGTATTTCCCGTCCTTGAGTGACACGTGATTGTATTCCTCCCTGTCTCTTTCCCAGAAAGGATTCCATGTGGGAAATAGTAACTCTTGTGTAACAGTATCTGGTCTCATGAGCTTCACATACAAGATCTATTGAATTTCTACAATTCTGAGATGCAGAGAGGACAGGCATTGGACAGAAAAGGTTTTGAAGGGTAAATTATTGCCCAAGGCCACATAGCAGGTAAGAGATAGAGCCAGGATCCAAACCCAGGACCCTGGGCTCCAGATAAAAGGGTCCCTATATATTAAAAACTGGTCCAGGTTGAAAATACAATTCAACTGGTGGATGACTGAAGGATGATTAGAAACCACGAATTTTCAAGGCTCCCACCAAAAAAAAAAAAAAAAAAGAAAGAAAAGGAAAAAAAATCTCAGAGGCTGGCGTCAGGGAGGACACTGGCTCCTCAATTAGCCCTGGTGCAGCCGCCGGAGACAGCGAGGTAAGTGTGAGGAGACGGCGGGCTGGGTAAGTGTGAGGAGTCAGCACTGGGTCTTCTGTCCCTCTAGCGGGGCAAATGCAAGACAGATGCCAACTTGGCTCCAAGAGACCGTGGCTCCGACCCAGGAGTGGAGCAGGGGCAAGCACAAGGCCTGAGCTCTCTCGTGGACCCCCAAAACAGTGGGGCCATCTTGACATCACAACTCCCCGTCAGGAGGAAAAGGAGGAGGCAAAGACACCAAAGACCAAGGATTCTTGGCGGGGCCCTGCTGGGCTCCACCTGCCATCACTGGCACTGCTAGGGGGACCGGCTTACAGGTACCTCCCTGCAGGTCTGCGGGGCCACAAAGACTGCCAGGGATAGCTGCGGCCTCTCCTGCCACTAGGGGTCAGGTCAGACCTATGCATGAACTATCACAGTCCCTCAAAGGCTGGGAGAAATGAACGTGGCAACTCCCAGCTTGCCATGGTCCAGGGTCCATCACAGCCAGCCCGGCAGCCTTCTCCTCCCTGGTCCTCTGCTCCACCTCTGTGCGATGAGGTCAGTGGAGGGCTGGGCGAGCTCAGCATTTCTCAAAATGTGGCCTGCACGTGCTCTACGTCCATCTGACATCGGTACAGCAAGTATCATCACTTTTCACTGGACCAATAACAACCTCATCAACAGCTGGCAGTGACTGAGAATGGCACTTGAAGATGGTATAGAGATCATCATCGTTCAAACGTAACGTACAGCTCCTTCATCGCGAAAGCTGTTCTCGCAAGACTCCTGAGAGTCTGCTCACAGACCCCCAACCCCAGTGGCCCCATGGGCTGCGTTTGCAGTGCCGACTTCAGGCCTTACTATTTACCCTATAGGAACATCTCTTAATTTGGAGTGATCACTGCAAACTTTAGGTTTTTTTGTTTTTTTTTTTTTTTTTTTGAGACAGAGTCTGGATCTGTTGTGCAGTGGTGCAATCTCAGCTCACTGCAACCTCCGCCTCCCAGGTTCAAGCAATTCTCCTGCCCCAGCCTCCCAAGTAGCTGGGATTACAGGTGTGCACCACCACGCCCATCTAATATTTGTATTTTTAGTAGAGACGGGGTTTCACCATGTTGGCCAGGCTGGTCTCGAACTCCTGACCTCAGGTGATCCACTCACCTTGGCCTCCCAAAGTGCTGGGATTACAGACATGAGCCACCACGCCCAGCCAAACGTTTAGTCTTTATAATTGGAAGGTTGTTTTTTAGGTCTAAGTGAAAATGCAAACTTTAGAAGTGTTTGTAGAACCAGCAGATTCCTGAGACTATCTCCAAGCAGTTCAGCTTGAAGAGTAGGTCTAGATGTCCAAAAGCCAACTGTTCTGTGTCTCATGGGAGAAAAGCTTCCATTACAGCCGGGAGGACAGAAGCGAGATGTGAGGAACTGCTCCAAGTGGGGTGAGGTGCCAGGCGGCACAGCACAGGGCAGTGGCAGGCCTGCTGCTCAGGAGAAAGACCAAGGGTCAGTGCTGACATGGGGGAGCAGCAGCCTCACCAGGGGCAAGGATGGATGGCTGAGATGGCTTTCAGCCCTGGGGATTCTCAGTTATGTTCCCATCAGCCTAGGAGATGAGAACTTTGACAGGAAGGAGGCTGGGCGCAGTGCCTCATGCCTGTAATCCCAGCACTTTGGGAGGCCAAGATGGGCGGATCACCTGATGTCAGGAGTTCAACACCAGCCTGACCAAGATGGTGTCTCTACTAAAAATACAAAAAATTTAGCCAGGCGTGGTGGCAAGCACCTGTAATCCCAGCTACTTGGGAAGCTGAGGCAGGAGAATCGCTTGAGCCCAGGAGGCAGAGGTTGCAGTGAGCCAAGATTGCACCATTGCACTCCAGCCTAGGCCTGGGCAACAAGAGCAAAACTCCATCTCAAAAGGAAAAAAAAAAAAAAAACAAAACTTTGACAGGAAGAGATAAAGGCCTGTAACTTTTCTTTCTGGAATCATTTCAGGTATCACTTGTTTCAAGAGCAATCCCAGGAAGCTGTGGGTGAACTCCCTAAGCAATGTCCTGTTGACACAACAGCACCGCCCCAGGTGCCCAGGAAAAAAAAATACCAAAACTAGAGATGGTTCCCTGAGCTGGGCCAGACGCACAAGCCTGGCCACAGGCACGGCCTAAACACCAGAATCCACCCCAGGCCCCAGGGCTCCATTCGGCTGAGCCTGGCCTGTCCCCAGCTCAGGCCTCCACGCTTGGGACATATGAGAGCAATGATGAAAGGGACAGGGAACAGGAGCTCGTGCTCCCCAGGTGGGAAGGAAAAAGGATGGTCACAAATGGCCGGGCGCGGTGGCTCACATCTGTAATCCCAGCACTTTGGGAGGCTGAGGTGGGCGGATCACCTGAGGTCAGGAGTTCAAGACCAGCCTGGCCAACATGGTGAAACCTCGTCTCTACTAAAAATACAAAAAATTAGCCAGGCGTGGTGGCAGGCGCCTATAATTCTAGCTACTCGGGAGGCTGAGGTAGGAAAATCGCTTGAACCCGGGAGGCGGAGGTTGCAGTGAGCCGAGATTGCACCACTGCACTCCAGCCTGGGTGACAGAGCAAGACCCTGTCTCAAAAAAATAAAAAAATAAAAAAATAAATCTGGTCACAACCGTCAGGGCCCTGAAGCTTACTCCGTGTGACTGTCACAGTCTCTCCTGCACCCACGCTGCTACCTCAGGTAGGTGTGAGAGCAGAATCTGGAAGCAGGCCTCTCTTCAACCTACAGTTGCAGGGATTTAGGGTTGAAAAGAATTCTCTGGATCACTGGATCAAAGATGAGTCGTGATAAAGTCTTAAAGCATTTCCTCTCTTGTAAGCCCCTCTAGGAATACGTCAGACCCCCTGGAGTCAAGCACAGATCAACTGCGACTCCTACCAGAGGCGGGTGACTGGACAGAGCGGCCTCAGGCCAACTCTCCTTATACCGGCCACCCGTATTTAGCAGCTGGACCACCTCCTCCATTGGGCACCATGGGCAGAGTGTCCACAGCCTACAAGCATCTGCAGGATATAGAAATACTTGAAACCTGAAAAACCAACTGTTAACTCCAAAATACTATAAGAAACCTGCAAAACTCAAAACAAGTGCTTCATTAAATGTCTACAAAATACAACATTATGTTGGCTCGCCAAATGCAGCTCAACTTTTTTTTTTTTTTTTGAGACAGAGTCTCGCCCTGTCTCCAGGCTAGAGTGCAGTGGCGCGATCTCAGCTCACTGCAACCTCCGCCTCCTGGGTTCGCGTGATTCTCCTGCCTCAGCCTCCTGAGTAGCTAGCAGTACAGGCTCACGTCACCACGCCCGGCTAATTTTTGTATTTTTAGTGGAGACGAGGTTTCACCATGTTGGCCAGGATGGTCTCGATCTCCTGACCTCGTGATCCGCCTGCCTCGGCCTCCCAAAGTTCTGGGATTACAGGCGTGAGGCACCGTGCCTAGCCTCACCTCTTATAGTTCTACATAAATTACATTTACTGAGGGATGCGGAAATGTTTTGATACGTGGGCTGTGGAGTGTGGTGGAGCCTCTGGAAGGAAGTCTAGAGCCTGTGGGAGGTTTAATGTGGCCCCCCTTTCTGCCTTCCCCAGACCCAAGCCCGTTTTCCCATTTACTGCATCTCACACTCCATTCTCTCGCTGGGTTGTCTGACCTGGCGCCCTCTCTCCTCCCATTCGTCTTCCGCATCCCTCTTCCGTCGTGATCTCCAAATTTCTCCTATTTCGCCCTGGCTCCCACTGTCCATCAGCACTGAAACAGGTGCCCCAGGAATCGCCCACCAGCCTGGACAAGCAGCTCAGCTCCTTTTCCCAACCCCAAGAGGCATCTTGGCAGCTGGCCCCAACCAGGGTAGGTGGAGCCGTGCCCTGCTCTCTGTGGTCCAGCTGGGCAGTGGGGGGCTGACCCCAGGCCTGCCTGGGCCCAGGCTAGTGTGGGTGGAATCTTAACAAAGTCAGAAAGTGGGAGGTGGTGTCACATAGCCGTTAAAAGCACAGGATCTGGAATCCGGCAGACCTGGATTCAACTCCACCTGCTCCCACAAATGATTCTGTCTCTTTGAGGCTTGGTTTCCTCCCATGTAATACTATGCCCATCATTATTAAAACTGAGTATGAACTATTATACCAAAATTACTACACCCCAAATAATAGCCTTCCTCACAGGGCACTGAGGGTAGCTGCGAGTCTCCAGGTGGGATAATGTGTGTGAAGCTTTCACTTTATACAACTGTAATAACAGCTAACATTTTTGTGCATTTACTGTATTCCAGGCAATCTGGACTTCTCCAGGCATGGTATCAATGAACTCGCACGATGGCTCTGACAGGGGTCCTGCTTCCTATCCTTATGTTGTTGACAAGAAAGTTGCACCTTAAGAGGCTTGAAAGACTGCCCAGGATCCCACAGAGCTGGGGTTTTAATAGAGGTGGGTGTAGCCCTACACATAATTCCCCATAAAGCCCCACACACAATGCCCCCAGATGGGAGTTTCCAAATCACCTTCTATCAGGCAACCCAGCAGAACACTGACCTAAGAATCAGAAGACCTGCGTTTGAAATGAGGCTCCACCTCTGCATCGGTGTAAGGACCTGAGCAGCCGTGTGGCATCTCTCATCCCGTCCCCACGTGTGTTCGTGAAAATAACAAGACCCGTTCTGCCACCTGCACAGGCTGACAGCCAGGCTCGAGCCAGATGCTGGATCTACGTGCTGTGTGGACCAACAAGCACTCAGCAAGCATAAGATGAAAAACCTTCTCTAGCACACGCCAGCTCGGCGGCCGTCCGAGCTCTACTTGAATAGCTCCAGGAACAAGGAGCTCACTGCTTCCTTTAGCAGCCCATTCTAGTTAGTTTTTCCCTTGGCAAAGTCCAAAGGGACTTGCCCATAGTTCCATGGCCCCTGCCCAGCCAGGTCTTCCCATGCTCGGCCGCTGGCTAGGAAGAATCACTGCGGCACCCACAGCAGCTACGAAGACCCCTAAGGGTCGTGGTCCTCGCTCCTGCCATTCTGCCCTGGGATCCCCGACCCAGGAGGAGGCAGGTGAAAGCGCCGATGTTCCCAGGTTGCTCCGGCTCCTCTCCTGCTGCTACCTCTTTACTGTCCCTACTTATCAGACTTCTGGGCCAGGAGGAGATGACCCAGATAGAGGAAGGATGGGGAGGCTGCTGAAGAAACTGTTGGCTGCTCCAGCCTCACACACTTCCTAACGGCCCTGCCCTTTGCAAACACCTGGGATACCCATACGTTTCCTGTCACCCCTCCAGCTGGCCCTTGGGCTCTGGGATCAGGATCCCATGGACCTTGGACCACTTCCTATCCTCCCCAATCCCAACCCCACAGCAATCGTCAGTCACTCTGACGCTCATACCTTAAAAGACTCCAGGAACCCCCCGTGGCCTCCATTCTCAAACTTGTCCTCCTCTGGGCCCAGTCCCAGCATGGCCTGTGTGTGGGCATGGAGCTCATCGTGAAGGTTGTCCAGGAGGGCAGCCCTGGTCCGGTCCTAGAAGGGAAGAGGGTGGGATGGAGAAGCTGGCTCTGAGAGCAGAGATGTGCCTGCTCCTTGTCAGCTCCAGACACCCGGCCCGGAGGCTGCCATTCTGCCCAGCCCGGCCCAGCCCAGCCACGGCGTGGACCTGCTGCTGAGCTGAGCTTCATGCTCACAAATGCTGCAGCTAAGATGAAGGCTGCATGCTCAGCCTCCTGCTCTACTCCCTCGCCCTTCTCCCTGGGTCATCTCACCGCTGCCACAGCTCCACCCTGGTGGTAGAGGAGCAGAAGGAAGAGTGAATCCCAGCCTGGCCCTCTGCCCCAGCTCCACATCCACGCACCCAACTCCCCACTGCTCTTCTCCATCCAGATGTTCGTCCAGAGCCATGCACATGGACACCAGGGGTCACCATTCACACAGACAAGGACTGGCCCTTTCAGCAACCCGGCCTTCGCAGGCACAACTCGGCCACCGTGTCATCAAACAGCCCAGGCTGAAGGCCCGAGTCACCCTACAGTCAATCCCACATCCCCCAACACTTACAGCCAGGAGTCCACCAAGTCTTCCCAACTTTGACCCTAAACCATTTCCTCCCATACAGTATAAGCCTTTGTCATCTCTCCTGGATTCCTGTAAATAGCTTCTAACTGGTCACCTTCCTGCACCTCTTGCCCTGCAACCTGTCCCTGTCACCGTCGTTCTCAATGACACCACTGTCAGAGCAATCCCTCTGGCATACACTTCGAGCCCCTCATTCTCCTGCCTAAGCATTTTACCAGCAGCCCACCTCCGAGCTGAAAGCCCTTCTGGATCTGATCCAACCAACATCTCCGGCTGAGTCTCCACCATTCCAGCCCCCGTGGGTCCTTCAGCCACAGCAAACCCTCAGCAGCTCCCTCCTGACATCAGGCTCTGGTTCTTCCCGACCTTTGCTCATGCTGTCTTCCATGCCACATCAGCCCTCCCTTCCCCGCTCTTTCCACCCGGCAGAAGGTTCATCCGATATCAAGATTCAGCTGTGCATGAGCCACCTCCTCCAGGAAGCCTTCCCTGAACACACCCTCTGTCCCCCATAGGCAGAAATAGTCACTATCTGAGCTGTGCTGACCTCCATCCCAGCCTAGTGCTGGCACACTGTACTATAACTGTCTATCTAGTAATGACCCCCCCGCCCCACCCCCCGACTATCCTGTGAGCTCTCCAGGGATAGAAACTGTCTCACTTATTCCTATATCCCAGGGAACAGAACAGGGTCTGACACACAGTAGGTGCTTTAAAAATAACTGATTGGGCTGGGCGCGGTGGCTCACACCTGTAATCCCAGCACTCTGGAAGGCGGAGGCGGGCAGATCACGAGGTCAGGAGATCGAGACCATCCTTGCTAACACGGTGAAACCCATCTCTACTAAAAATACAAAAAATTAGCCGGGCATGGTGGCAGGCACCTGTAGTCCCAGCTACTCGGGAGGCTGAGGCAGGAGAATGGTGTGAACCCGGGAGCCAGAGCTTGCAGAGAGCCAAGATCGGGCCACTGCATTCCAGCCTGGGCGACACAGTGAGACTCTGTCTTAAAAAAAAAAAAAAAAAAAAAAGACTCATTGGCCAGGCGCAGTGGCTCACACCTGTAATCCTGACACTTTGGGAGGCTGGGGCAGGTGGATCACCTGAGGGAGGTCAGGAATTCAAGACCAGCCTGGCCAACATGGAGGAAACCCTGTCTCTACTAAAAATACAAAAATTAGCCGGGCGTGGTGGCGCACAACTGTAATCCCAGTTACTAGGGAGGCTGAGGCAGGAGAATCGCTTGAGCCTAGGAGGCAGAGGTTGTGGTGAGTCCCAAGATCATGCCACTGTACTCCAGCCTGGGTAACAGAGAGATGGAGGAGCCCTGGATGAGGCTGGCTAACAGGCAGCCCAGCGGTCAGGAAGGAGACCTTCAGAAACCACACTCTCACCTCCAGCTTTGCAAACTTGTCCGACTTGCAGCAGGCGTTCTCGGCATTGGTGAGCTTGGTGAGCAGAAACTCCCTGAACTCCGGGCCCTGGAAGAGACAAGACGGACCTCAGGTCTGTCACTCTTGGCTTGTTGCCAGAAGTTCTTCAGCCACAGTGACAGGCAGGCAGAGCCAGGGGCGTGGGGAGAACCCCTGAAAGGTCCCTTCCGACAGCAGATCATTTCTAGCCCAGGCCAAGCCCACTTGCGAATATCCCAACGTGGAAACCCGCTTCCCTGGTCCTGGGAAGCCACAGTGGCACTTCCATGACTGGAGCTCATTCTTGCCCAAGGCTCCTTAACCAGGGCTTGACATAAAAACCCTTCTTCCAGCAGAAAGGCAACCCCAGTGTCAAACACCCCAACAAGTGGTCCTATGCTGGGCCAGACTGGAGCATGAAAGAGGTGGGGAGAGACCCCAAGAAAGGAGGTTCCCCCAAAACCTGCAAAAGGAGCTCCCTAACGTTCCCAGCCTGAATTCGGCTCCATCCCAACCATTGCTACTCAAGCACTGAGACCTGGCATTGTGGATGCGAGAGGAGCAGAAGGAAGAGTGTCCTACCTTCTGGAAAACAGGGGGGCTGGGCAGAGGTGGACCAAAGGTGGGCACATCTTCCCGCGCAGTGACAGAGACCTGAGTGAAACAGAGTCATGGTACGGACCTGGAGGGAAGAGACGAGCGCTGCCCCTACGGGAGCCACACTCCTCACAAAGGTACTCACCTTCTCCCTCCTCCCCTTCCCAGAACACAAACAAATACTCCTGTGAGCATCGCCAGCACAGGCCCTGACCCTGTTCCTAGAAGTGGCGCCAGACGGTGTGGGGCCATCCGCAGCCTCTCATCTGCATTCCTGGAGGCCAGAAGCAGGTTTGGCAAGATGACTGGACAGGGCTGGGACCCTAATTTTAATGCCATACAAGTGCCCGGGAGATGGCATCTCGTGACCTCATTTGACCGTGACGCTAACCCTGCCAAGAAGGCACAGGGAGAATCATTTTCCCGGATGAGGAAACAGATGCCCAGAGACACACAGAGAAGCCCGCAAGTCTCACAGCTGATCAGCCACAGAGGAACAGAGCAGCCAGGCCTCTCCCGACCCGTCTCTGGGGTTCTCTTCCCAAGCCTGACTCTCAGCTCGGCCATAAATCAGAATTGCTTCAAAATTGCTTCAGGTGTTTAAAAATAAATACTGGGTTCATGGGCTCTGGCCTAAACCTGCCGAATCGGAAGGGTAGGGCCCCCCAGAAGCTCTCGTGCAGCCAGTGGACCCGTGTTTGGGAGCCCTGGCCCTACACACAGGGTCAGCCA
Source organism: Symphalangus syndactylus (assembly GCF_028878055.3). Classification (NCBI taxonomy): domain Eukaryota; kingdom Metazoa; phylum Chordata; class Mammalia; order Primates; family Hylobatidae; genus Symphalangus; species Symphalangus syndactylus. The sequence goes on along the minus strand of NC_072442.2, from coordinate 67,092,428 downwards.
GTCCGGGGCCCAGGCTAGGAACTGAGGGTGGGGCACACCCCTCTGGCAGCGTGAGCGAACCTGAGCTTTGGAGTGACGGCCTCCAGGTTCTCTGCATGGGGTTCTCCCAGCCGTGGGATGGGCCCCACACCCCGCCTTCCCTCTGCACGGAGGTGCCCTGATTTCACCTGTTCTCAGCCCACGAGGCTGTGAGGCTCTCGGGAGACTGCCCTCCCTTCCCTGCGCGGCCGCTGACGTGAGCCCGGCCCTGGCGTGCTGCCAGCCTCCCCGGCCTGTGAAGTGGGGCAGATGCAGAGAGTCTGCCAGGCCGGGTGAGCAGGCAGCTGGGCACCGAGCCAAGGAAAGGCCCTGCCAGAGTCCGGAGGGGAAACGGAGCGGGAGAGAGCTGGTCAATACGGGCTTTCTCTTCCCAAGCTTGAGGCTGTCTGCCCAGCCCAAACTGCAGTGCCCGGAGTCAGGAAATGGTGTGTGTTCGGCTGACGTGATTTCTGGCTGGGATCCAGCAGCTGAACCCGGTTCCCTACCACCACCCAGCAGGCACCGGTGGCCCAGGTCAAGAATCCAGTCACAGAGCCAGAATCAGGGGTGGGGGTGTGGGAAGGCTATGGGGAGACTGCAGACTGTGGGCACCTGGGACAGAGGCCAGAGGGCAGCCCCAGCGCTCCCCTTCCCACCCCTACTCCCCCCTCCTCCTCCAGCCTGCATTAGAGTGGTCTGTGCTGACCACATAAGTGGCTTCAGACACATTCTCAAGTCCATCCGACCCTCCAGCCGGACAGTCCCACAGCAGAGCCCTGTGGGCCAACTGGAGGACAGGGTCCTTCCTTGTGACATGCGTTCACCTTCCATCCTCATTGTGCACCTCTCCTGACCCCATTCGAACAAGGCAGCCAGGCCTTTGTTGTTCCCCCTCTTGGGGATACCTGGGTCACTGGGCTGAAAGCAGAAGTTGACTGAACACAGCCCCACCTTCCTGTTTTCTAAATGTAGCAAGGGCCTCCAGCGAAGGCTTGGAGGGAGGGAGAGAGGCAGATGCAGGTGACTCTGGGGAAGGGACCTGCATGGCTGGAAGGAGGAAGAAGCTTGGTGTGAGTCATGAGGATGCACTGGGAACTTCAGAAAGCTTAAAACGTGACAAAGTCCCCACGCCCAAGAGTGGCCTGGGAGCCGCGGTGGCACACAGAGCGTTGTCCAAGCAACAGACAAGTCGTGACGGGAAAGGGGGAGGGGGCTACAAAGACAGGGCCCTCCCCGGCGGTGGGCTTCACCTGAGATTCCTGACACCTTTGAGGACCTCCGGAGAGGGAGGCAGGGATGGGGGGGAGGGAAAGGGGTAGTCCTGGTGATGGCTGAGCTGGACTTTCCTTCCAAGCGGGCAGGATGAGGAATACACTCATTTCTGAAAAATAATCCAGAGTGATGCTTCGTGCACACCCGAGTCCGTGGAGCCGATTTCTCGCCTGCTCTGATGGCTCAATGACCAAGACCGCAAGCAGACCCAGACGGGAACCTCAGCTCCACAGCTCCGTGGCTCTGTAGCCTCAGGCCTTACGTGGGTTCAGCTCTCAGCTTCCATTTCCTCCCTCTAGCGAGAGGTCTTGTCTCACCAGGGCTTGTCAGGATTCAAGGCTGTGTCTAAGGACCCAGCACAGTGCCTGGATGAGCAAGCAACTGGTAAGGGGTAACCACTGTCACCCAGTGGCCTTTTCACTTCCCCTGCTGACCTGCACCCAGTAAAGGGCTCCTGAAATAGAGTTCCCCCAAAGCGCCTTGCAACCCACCACACACACACACACACACACACACACACCCAAGCACGCCTCCTTCCCTCCTGCAGGATGTCAGGGCTAGCAGCCTGCAGGTGTCTACTCCAACTTCCTCATTTCACACAGACAAAACTAGAGGCCCAGAGAGGGAAGGAACAAGGTCACGCAGCAGAGGCAGGGCCAGGACCAGAACCCCAGGCTGCCCAGCCCCTCCGTGGGCAGAAGAGGACCCCTTCCTTCACACACCCAGCCCTGTCCCTCCTTTACTCTTCTTTCTTCAGCTCCCCCTCCCCAGTGGAGGCCTCCTGGGGCTCGCTCAGTCCGGAGGAAATCTCAGCCTTCTTTGCCACAGCCCGAGCCTGCAGGGACCAGCTAAGGTCCTGCTTCACCCAGGCCCCCTGGGGGATCTAACCAGGTCCTCCCCACAGTCTGTTAATTACCTGGGGGGCTGCCGGGAGTGTGGATGGACAGCGCTTTGGGGAGTACCTTGGAAGGCTGGTCCCCCTCCCTGGCCCCATCCACACGTCTTGCCTTCCAGCCTCAGTGTCTGCCTGGCAGGTGGAGGGCACGATCAAGGTACCACAGCCTGCTCCTCCTGGGAGCCCTGCCTCTCTGCTTCTCATCACCCCTCTGAGGACAATGCTGTGCTTTGTGGCTTAGAAGAGTGGGTAAAGACAGCCAGGCACAATGGTTCATGCCTGTAATGCCAGCACTTTGGGAGGCTGAGGCTGGTGGATCACAAGGTCAGGAGTTCAAGACCAGTCTGGCCAACATGGTGAAACCCCGTCTCTACCAAAAATACAAAAATTAGCCGGGCATGGCGGTGGGTGCCTGTAATCCCAGCTACTCGGGAGGCTGAGGCAGGAGAATTGCTTGAACCCGGGAGGCGCAGCTTGCAGTGAGCCAAGATCACACCACTGCACTCTAGCCCGAGTGACAGAGCGAGACTCTGTCTCAAAAAAAAAAAAAAAAAAAAAGGAGAAGAAGAGTGGGTAAAGACTTCCAGCACCAAAGCTGGAGGTGGGGTGGCGCTTTTTTGGATCTCTGATTTTTCTCTGTATGAGTGCACCACTCGGCTAAGGTCTCAGGAAAGTGGAGAAGCTGGTTAGCTGAGATGCATTTCCTATTAGGAAAGACAAGCAAATGCTAAACGTCTACAGGAGGGCTCATTCTGCCAGAGGGTCTGGGAGCCCTCCTATCACATGGCTTCATTTCAAGGATCCTTCTCAGTAGTTCTTCCTCTTCAACTGTCTATTAAAAGAAGCAGTTGACTAGTTCAGCTGCCCAGTGGCTGACCTGCACTCCCTGCTTCTTCTCTCCCTTCTCTGGCATCAGGAAGGCCCTGAGGCTGATTCTGTTACCTCCAAGAGCCCCATTCCAGCCTGGTGCTTGGCACACAGCAGGCACTGAGTGAGTCAACTTGCTTCGACCAACACATGAATGAAGCAGCTGTTTGAAGTGAATGCCCATCTCACTCAAAGCAGGTGATCCTGTAGCTTTCAAGAAATGGGCCCGGCGCGGTGGCTCACGCCTGTAATCCCAGGACTTTGGGAGGCAGAGGCAGGCGGATCACCTGAGGTCAGGAGTTCGAGACTAGCCTTGCCAACATGGAGAAACCCCGTCTCTACTAAAAATACAAAAATTAGCTGGGCGTGGTGGTGGGCGCCTGTAGTCCTAGCTACTCGGGAGGCTGAGGCAGGAGAGTCACTTGAATCTGGGAGGCAGAGGTTGCAATGAGCCGAGACTGCGCCACTGCACTCCAGCCTGGGCGACAGAGCAAGATTCTGTCTCAAAAGAAAAGAAAAGAAAAGAAAAGAAAAGAAAAGAAAAGAAAAGAAAAGAAAAGAAAAGAAAAGAAAAGGAAAGAAAAGAAAAGCTCACACCATGTCTTCACCAGCTTCAGCTAAAACTGCTCAATGGCAGGGATGCATGAGCCTGGGCATAAAGGAATCAGTCTCAGCAGGAGGGAGTTGCTATTTGGTTTCTGTTGCTTGTTTTGTTTTGTTTCATTTATTTTGTTTTGTTTTGCTTTTTTAGAGACAGGGTCTCACTATGTTGCCCAGGCTGGTCTTGAACTTCTGGCTTCAAACGATCCTCCTGCCTCTGCCTCCCAAATCGCTAGAATTACAGGCGTATGCCACCGTGCCCAGCCTCTTTTTATTTTCTTCTGATGATTCACATTTGGTTTTAAAAGCTGACGTGAATTTTGCACTTAACTGAGTTGAAGTGCTGTGGCATCATGAACCCTAGGAATCAGGATGGGCTGAAATTATTTGATGGCAAACATTTTCAGGCCTCATGGTTTCCCATTAGCAATCACAGGCTCGTCTTTCCTCTCCCTTAGAACAGTGGTTCCTGATATTTTGTGGAGCAGGGAGCCCTTTGAGAATTTAAGGTACGGCCTCTCTTTTCAGGAATCCAAGGAAGGACACAAATTCAGCATTTTGCACTTATCGGCAGGGAGTCAGAGCCTGCCTAACCCTTGCCTTGAAAGCCCTGCCTCAGTCCATCACCCTTGAGTCCCGCACCCGCCACAGCACTGTGATACCAACAGACTGTTGACCAAGAGGTGGAGATTCTTTCTCGTGGAGCAGAGGAGGGAGGGTCAGCGATCCAGCCATGAGGAGTGGGGAGCAGGGGGACTGCAGGGGCAATGATCTGCCCTGTCTCACTGTCATCTGCACCGGTGAGGATTTCGAGCCATCTGACAGACCCGTGACTGCCTGGGAGGTTCGGACCCACGTGTTTGCGTATCTGCCTCCCTGGAGGTCTTTAAATTAAGATCCATCATTTGTCCAAAACAGCCAGGCCAGGGGCTCACCCAGTGACCAGGGTCTACCAGGCCCCTCCTGTCCACCCTCACCATAAACATTTTTTTCTTTTTTCCTTCATTACCACCCTTCTATAGCCACCCTTTCCTGCTTGTCCTTTCCACGCCCTTTCTTTATTCTAGTTCTGCCTTACTCGAGCAAATGGCATTACCAAATTCCAAATACTACACTCACAGCTCCTCAGCCCTCAAGTGAGATGCCACTGAGCCTGGAGGCAGCGAGGGGGATCAGGTGGCCTTGGAAGGTCCTCCCCACCCCGAATCTAGCTCCAAACCCCAGAAACCTGCGAACTCATGGAGAATCTCTGACTGCTGAGGACTAGTGTCCTCTGGTATCACAGGACCCACACAGGGTGAGGTGTCGAGGCCCCCCACTCCCTCCAACAAGGCGTTCTCCGTACCTTGTAGGATGGGGTCTCTGTGCCCGGGGTGTCCACCTGCACGACGATGTAGGCATGTAAGAAATTGGAGGCAATCATGTCTGGGACAAATGGTGTGTTTTCCTCTTGGAAGATGATGGCCACGATGTCATTTCCAATGTGTCTCTTTCTCTGGAGCTAAATAAAAAGTATTGAGAGTTTAGGAACATCATGAAAGATGTTTTGGGGAAAGAGTGGGTTCACTTTCCTTTGCACACAGGAAAACTGAATTCTGAGTGAGAAGAGTTTGCGGTTGCTGTTTTGGAAATTTAGTATGAAAGCACAGTACCGATGCCAGGCAGCAAGGGGAGAAGTGCGTGGAATACGCTTCATGCTCTGTGTATCTTTTGAGTTGCTTTCCTATTTGGGGAAAACCAGGGGGGTTCTTCTTTCAATCTTTTTTTTTTTTTTTTTTTTGAGACAGGGTCTCACTCTGTTGTCCAGGCTGGAGTGCAGTGGCACGATCTCGGCTAACTGCAACCTCCGCCTCCTTGGTTCAAGTGATTCTCCCACCTTAGCCTCCCGAGTAGCTGGGATTACAGACACGTGACACTACACCCACTAATTTCTGTATTTTTTGGTAGAGACGAGGTTTCACCATGTTGGCCAGGCTGGTCTTAAACTCCTGACCAGCCTGCCTCAGCCTCCCAAAGTGTGGGGATTATAGGTGTAAGCCACTGTGCCCGACCTTCTTTCAATCTTTAGAAGCCACCAAAAAGGAAAAAGAATGGGGAAGATGGCCAAGTCGTTAGGCAGAGGCTAGCAAGCATCTTACTGACCTCTACAGCATGCAGATCCCTGACCCAGGACTTGGCGAGAATATTTAAAAGGCGAGGCTGGGTCTTGCCCTGGTAGAGCCTGTCATTGATCTGGGAGAAATACAAACACAGGTGAAGCCACCTGAGAAAACTAACAAAGCCGCCAGCCAGGAAGGGCTAAATCAGCTGCTGTACATGAAATGCCTGACAGCTCTGGAGACAGAGGCGAGGGCAAAATTACAGGGTCCGACAGCAACCTGAGAGGGCTTCCTGGAGGAGGAGACGTGGTCGGGGGTCTTGAAAGTGTGAATGAGAGCGACGAGGTGGCAGATCATGACAGCACTGATCACCCAGGTTGGCGCAGGTGGGATGGAAGGAGGACCCCAACCATAACTCCATATCCCAAGCAGGGCCAGGTGCTTCTGGGTGTGATCTCGGCCACCAAGCACCTGGTGTGTCCCTGGAACCATGCTGGGCTGTTCATGCGTGATATCAAATGTTAACCCTGTCCTGAAGTTCAAGGCTGCGGTGAGCTATGATCGCACCACTGCACTCCAGCCTGGGTGAGAGTGACAGCCCTCCTCACACACACACAAAAACCCTCTCCTGTACGTCAAGTCTGGGCTAGGTGCCTGCCTATGCATTTGTTCCTTTATTAAGCACCTACTGCATGCAGGCCCAATGCTCAGTCCCTTCACACTGAGTTCCTCATTCACTGAGCACCTGTTATACACCAAGCACTGTGCTGGGCGCTTTTACACAAATGGCCTCACTCCACGCACATCTTCCCACTTCTCAGGAAGAGAAAACTAATATTTACTCAGCCCCGCCGAGAGCCGAGCCCTGTGCCAAGGTGTATTTCCCAAGAAACATACATAAGACTGAGAAGGCCCAGAGACAACAGGCCTCAGGCCCAGGCAGGGGCATCGGGTGAGAGAGGCCATAAGGGAACAGGGGGGCTGGAGGTGAAAGGTTGAACAAAAACCCACTTTGGATACAAAAGGAATTCTGCTTCCATGTGTTTCTGGAACATTCAGTAGCTATTTTAGAGCCAACACATCATCTCGTTTGCCAACTTCCTTCTTTCCTAAGAAGCCAGGCACTATGTTTACAATTTTACATCCGTGCTCCCTCCCCAGTTCCTGCTCAGAGACACACAGGGCAGAGTTTGGGCAATGGCCTGCCTGCATTTCTTATTTTCCCAGACTGAAAAGGGGCAGAAGGCAGGCTGGGGGAACTGGGCTTTCAACAGCCAGGGACCAGCCGTGGCTCTCCCCAGGGATGCACGGCTGTCAGAGCAGCAAACAGGGGGCACAGCAGGAAAGCAGTGGGGACAGGAGTCTCATCCAGGTCTCCCTGGTGGAGGTCAAGGCTGAATTTCCACAGGTGTGGTGAGAGAGGAGCCTGTGAGATGAGGAAGGCTGGGGGTGGGGAAGGATTCTCACGCAATAACCAGCCTTCCGTCACTGGGGCAGGAAGGGGGACAAAATGACCAGGGGCTGGACAGTGAACAGCTGTTCTATAGGAAGCCGGCCATGAGTTGGGCATCGTATGAACCCTAGTCAGAAAAGTATGTAATCCCCACAATAACCCTCTACCGTGGGTGGTGTTACCCCCTTTTTATAGATGAGAAGGTTAACTGGCTTGCCCAGTCACACGCCCCAAAGTGGCACAGCCAGCTTCAGGCCCCCTTCTGCAAACCCCACCATGCACCATTTACCACCACCCTCTATGACCAGGGCCCCCAGGCTCTGCCCCTAATAAACAGATAAACCTCAAGGAAGTCTTGTCACCACCGTGGGCTGCAGTCTCCCCATCAGTCAACGGGGAAGAAACACAAGCTCTGCCCTGCCTCCCACCCAGGGCCACTGAGGTGCGGCCTCGGCCAGAAACACAACAGAATGGACCGCTAAGGCACAGCCTCGACCAGAAACACAACAGAACTGACTGTGACGCTGCTGCACAGCTAAACAACTGGCCGGCTACGGGAACGAACATGGGGAGGGCCACAGTCTCTTAGCAGGTCAGACCAGAGGCGGGCCTTCACCTCGCACGCCCTGGGCTCCCAAAGCCCTCCCAAACCAGTTACCTGCTGGGCGTCTCCCTCGGTAAATGGCAGCTTTGTGGAAACGTGAAACATGATCTCCCTGTCCCGGAATGTCGTATACACTGATTCCACCCCTGTCTGTCCGTGGGTCACATCCAGGCCTCCTCGGAAACTGTCAACAAAACAGGGCAGGAGATGGGAAGAAAAGAGAGTGAGGCAAAGTGGGCAACTTAATGCAAGCTCCCCTAAGTATACGCAGCAGAGGATACGCAGCAGAGGAGACAGGAGAGCTGAGGGCAGAGCAGGCTGTGCTGTGGGAAAAGCAGATAGATCTGTTCTTCAAGGTATGTCAGCCCTGGCACTCTACCCACAAACTCATTATTTAAAGACAAAGTTGGCCGGGCACAGTGGCTCATGCCTGTCATCCCAGCACTTTGGGAGGCCAAGGTGGGCAGATCACCTGAGGTCAGGAGTTCGAGACCAGCCTGGCCAACATGGTGAAACCCCATCTCTACTAAAAATACAAAAGTTAGCCAGATATGGTGGTGCATGCCTGTAATCCCAGCTACTCAGAAGGCTGAAGCAGGAGAATCACTTGAACCCAGGAGGCAGGGGTTGCAGTGAGCCAAGATGGCGCCACTGTACTCCAGTCTGGGCGACAAGAGCAAGACTCCATCAATCAATCAATCAATCAATCAATCACAAAGCGGAACCTCCATCTCAAGCCTTGGCTGAGTCGTCTCCACACTTGATGGTTATATGGGAAGGAAGCTCGTCCATCCACAATCCCAAACAAATGCCCGTCCCCGGTGCCATTCCCCTAAGGCTGGGCGCTGGCCTTTCTTTGCTCTCTGCAAGGCCATGTCCAAGTCCTCTGCCCAGAGATAGGGCAGCCAGCCATCCTGTTGGATGGTGGGGAGCCCCAGAAGAGCATCTGGAGTCAGCCGGAAGAGGTGGCAGATGCTCCACTTCTGCCCAGCTAGTCCCTAAGATACAGGCCCAACCACTGCAGCACCCAGCTTGGGAGTATCCAGGGAAGTCCCTTCTCTGGCTGTCTCCTCACAGGCAAGAAAGAAAAGCTCTAAGGAACTGGGTGGGCTTCCAGGAGCTGTCCCTTCTGCCTTTATACACACAGCTGCCAGCTTTGATCACAGTATTCAGCACATGCAGGTTCCTTTAAGAAAACGAAATAAGATGGACCTAGAATCTCAGCACCCCCCCACACTACAATACAAGCCAGAAAATGTGCACAGGCTGGCATGGCAGAAAGGACACTGGACAGGGGGCAGGAGCTCTGGGTTCTAGACCTGCTTCTGCCACTAAATCAGCACGTGATCGTGGACAATTCATTTAGTCTCTCTGGGCCTCCATAAAATAAAGGGATAGAATTTCATATCTCTGAGGACCTTCTGGGCTTACTATACTGTATTTCACCTATTCTAAGGCCCACGTTTTGTTTTGGTTTGGGTCAGGGGTTCACTCTGTCATCCAGGCTGGAGTGCAATGGCGTCATCACGGCTCACTGCAGCCTCAACCTCCTGGGCTCAAGTGATCCTCCTCGCCTCAGCCTGCCAAGTAGCTGGGGCCACAGGAGCAACCACAATAGTCAGCTAATGTTTATAGTTTTTCAAATTTTTGTAGTGACAGGGTCTCATCATGTTGCCTAGGCTGGTCTCAAACTCCTGGGCGCAAGCGATCCACCCGCCTCGGCCTCCCAAAGTGCCGGGATTACAGGTGAGACCCACCATGCCTGGCCATTTTTTCACATTTTAACGTCACAGGATGTGTCTTATAATGACAGCATCTCAAAGTCAATGAAAGGTGGCAATATGAGAACAATAACAATCATGGCTACCCCTGCACGGCACTTCAGTGTTTCGTGAGCATTATCTTATCTTTTATTTTTTATTTACTTATTTATTTTTTAGACAGAGTCTCACTCTGTCGCCCAGGCTGGAGTGCAATGGCACAATCTCAGCTCACTGCAGCCTCCACCTCCTGGGTTCAAGTGATTCTCCTGCCTCAGCCTCCCAAGTAGCTGGACTACAGGCACGTGCCACCACGCCCGGCTAATTTTTTGTATTTTTAGTAGAGACGTGGTTTCACCATGTTGGCCAAGATGGTCTCGATCTCCTGACCTCGTGATCTGCCCACCTCAGCCTCCCAAAGTGCTGGGGTTACAGGCATGAGCTACCACGCTCAGCCCATTATCTTATTTTAATCCCCCCAAAACCTTGGAGGGCTGAACTATCTTTATCTCCTTTTTTTTCTTTTTTTTTTTTTTTTTTTGACAGAGTCTCCCTCTATTGACCAGGCTGAAGTGCACTGGTGCAATCTCGGCTCATTGCAACCACTGCCCTTTGGGTTCAAGCGATTCTGTGGCCTCAGCCTCCCAAGTAGCTGGGACTACAGGCACCCGCCATCATGCCCGGCTAATTTTTTTTTTTTTTTGTATTTTTAGTAGAGACAAGGTTTCACCATATTGGCCAGGCTGGTCTCGAACTCCTGACCTCGTGATCCACCCACCTCGGCCTCCCAAAGTGCTGGGATTACAGGCGTGAGCCACTGAGCCCAGCCCTTTATCTCCCTTTTTACAGTGAGGAAACCGAGGCTTGTAGAGGTCAAGTCACTTATCCAAAGTCACAGAGCTAATAAGTGGTGGAGCAGGGGTTTTATCCTGGGTGTGACTGACTCTAGACAGCTGTGATGACCTTGAGGGAGGGAGAAGATGGAGGAAGAGAGGAAAGGAAAAAGAAGGAAGGACAGAGAAGGAAGCAGAGGAAGAAAGTGATTAGTGCATATCCGCTGCGTGCCAGGCACTGGGCTAGGTATTTTCACACATCATGTCAATCTGGCTGCTGGGGTGGGGAATTCTGGGGCCTGGAGCCATCTGCCAGCCACCAAGGACAAAACAGGCTAGCCAGGTCTGGGCTCATCCCAAATGCAGCCTTGGCCAAGGAAAGTCAAGGGCCAGAGTTTTCCAAGCAATGGCCCCAATGTTCTATCTTACTGCCCACTTAAAAAAGCATAGACAGGCCGGGCGCGGTGGCTCAAGCCTGTAATCCCAGCACTTTGGGAGGCTGAGGCGGGCGGATCACGAGGTCAGGAGATCGAGACCATCCTGGCTAACACGGTGAAACCCCGTCTCTACTAAAAATACAAAAAATTAGCCGGGCATGTTGGCGGGCGCCTGTAGTCCCAGCTACTCGGGAGGCTGAGGCAGGAGAATGGCGTGAACCCGGGAGGCGGAGCTTGCAGTGAGCCGAGATCGCGCCACTGCACTCCAGCCTGGGCGACAGAGCGAGACTCTGTCTCAAAAAAAAAAAAAAAAAAAAAACAAAAAAGCATAGACAGGGCCAGGCACAGTGGCTCACGCCTGTAATCCCAGCACTTTGGGAGGCCCAGGCGGGCGGATCACGAGGTCAGGAGATTGAGACCATCCTGGCCAGCATGGTGAAACCCCGTCTCTACTAAAAATACAAAAATTAGCCGGGCGTGGTGGCGCGTACCTTGTGGTCCCAGCTACACGGGTGGCTGATGCAGGAGAATCGCTTGAACCCAGGAGGCACAGGTTGCCATGAGTCAAGATCGCACCACTGCATTCCAGCCTGGCGAGAGAGCGCGGCTCCGTCTCAAGATAAAAAAAAAAAAAGCACAGACTGCTGTATGGATTCCTGCCTGAGGAACTGTTATATTTGCATCAGCTCCTCATGATGCATTCTTTGTGTATTATCTAAAATAGGTCATTTCAGGCCAGGCGCAGTGGCTCACGCCGGTAATCCTAGCACTTTGGGAGGCTGAGGTGGGTGGATTGCCTGAGCTCAAGAATTCAAGACCAGCCTGGGCAACATGGCGAAACCCCGTCTCTACTCAAATACAAAAACCTTAGCCAGGCGTGGTGGCTGGCGCCTGTAGTCCCAGCTACTCGAGGCTGAGGCAAAAGAATCGCCTGAACCTGGGAGGTGGAGGTTACATGAGCTGAGATCACACCACTGCACTCCAGCCTGGGCAACAGAGCAAGACTCTGTCTCCAAAAATAAAAAAATTAAAAATAAAATAAAATAGGTCATTTCCCCCCAAAACTGCATGGGGCTCCCTTTCCCACACATCTGGCAGATGAGTGACAGGGAAAGTGGATTCCTTCCATTCTCAGTCTGGGCCAAAGGTAAGTAGGAACGCAAGTCTGGGGCGGAGCCCAGGGCAGAACATGAACGACTTCAGGGGAATCTGCCACACTGGATCACTCCTTGGACCCCTGATTCCTTAGGAATGCAGCGAGCTATCAGACCCTGAAAAGCCATCCCTCATTTCTTGTGTGTTTTTAACTCACATGTGCTCCCTGAGGACTGAGCTGTCTGCCTCTTGCCCTTCCTCTAGTGCCCTTGTTGATGGAGCTGGAGCTGTCACGTGGCTAAAACCCACCCTTTGAAATCCTGCAGTGTGATCGTGTCCCCCAGCAGGTCCAAGAACTCCTTAAAAGCTGGGCTCTCCTCATTGTTCCCAAATAGCTCCTCCTCCAGGGTCTGAAAGAGAAACAGGAATAAGGGCAGGAATTAGAAAAATCCTTTGTGATGCTAAAGGAAGGAATATGGATGCCCAGATACCTGGTCCCTTTCTTCCTTTCTCCCTATCTCCCAGCACATCCACCACAGCTGCCCTCAGTGGGACTGGGGTGGAGAGAGGAGGGACTGATGGAGACTCACTCCCAGCACTTTGGGAGGCTGAGGCGGGTGGGTCACTTGAGGTCAGGAGATCGAGAGCAGCCTGGCCAACATGGTGAAACCCCGTCTCTACTAAAAATACAAAAAGTAACTAGGTGTGGTGGTGAGTGCCTGTAATCCCAGCTACTCGGGAGACTGACACAGGAGAATCGCTTGAGCCTGGGAAGCGCAGGTTGCAGTGGGCCAAGATCACGCCATTGCACTCCAGTCTGGGTGACAGAGTGAGACCCCGTCTCAAAAAAAAAAAAAAAAAAAAAAAAGAATAAAGAACTCTCAAAACTCTAAAGTAATCAAAACCACAATGATATACCACTTCCCACCCACTAGGATGGCCACAGTGAAAAATAAAGGCAATAACAAGTGTTGGTGAGGGTGTGGAGAAATCAGAACCATCACACGCTGCTGCCGAAAATGGAAAATGACGCAGCCACTGTGGAAAACAGTCCAGCAGTTCCTCAAAAGGCTAAACGCAGAGTCACCATATGATCCAGAAACTTCACTCCCGGGCAAATACCGAAGGCTAAACGCACAGTCACCATGTGATCCAGAAACTTCACTCCTGGGCACATACCGAAGGCTAAACGCACAGTCACCATATGATCCAGAAACTTCACTCCCCGGCATATACCAAAGGCTAATCACAGAGTCACCATATGATCCAGCAACTTCACTCTCAGGTATATACCAAAGAGAAATGAAAACATGTCCACAGAAAATGTATACATGAATATCAATAGCAGCACTACTCATAATAGCCCAAAAGGAGAAAGAACCCAAATGTCCATCTGATGAATAGATAGACAAAATGTGGGCTATCCACACAATGGAATATTATTTGGCCATGAACAAGGAACAACGTGCTGATACATACTACGACCTGGATAAACCCTGAAAACATTACGCTGACTGAAAGAAACCAGACACAAAAGGCCACATATGATGATTCCATTTATAAAAGGTCTAGAATAGGCAAATCTGTAGAGACAGAAATTAGATTAGGGTTGGCAGGAGCTAAAGGAAAGGGGGATGGGGAGTGACTGCTGGTGAGAGTGGGGTTTCTTTTAGGGGTGATGAATATGTTCTGGAGTTAGTGAGGACAGGTGCACGATTCTGTGGTTACGCTACAAACCACTGAACTGCACACTTTACTGAGATATAAATTACATTATGAATTATATGGTACGAGAATTATGCTGATGTACTCAATAAAGCTGTTATTTTTAAAAATGTTTTTAACCCAACAGTTAAAAAAAATCCAATTAGAAAATGGTCAAAAGACATGAAAACGGCCGGGCGCGGTGGCTCACACCTGTAATTCTAGCACTATGGGAGGCCAAGGCAGGCAGATCACTTGAGGTCCAGAGTTCGAAACCAGCCTGGCCAACATGGCAAAACCCAGTCTCTACTAAAAATGCAAAAATCAGCTGGGCATGGTGGCACGTGCCTGTAGTCCCAGCTACCTGGGAGGCTGAGGTGAGAGAATCGCTGGAACCCGCGAGGCAGAGGTTGCAGTGAGCTGAGATCACACCACTGCACTCCAGCTTGGGTGACAGAGTGAGACCCAGTCTCAAAAAAAAAAGACGTGAACAGGCATTTCCCCTAAGAGGATATACAGATGGCAAATAAGCACATGAAAAGATGTCCAACATCGTTAACCATTAGAGAAATGCAAATTAAAACCATAAGGTGATATCACTACACATCTATCAGAATGGCTAAAATAAAAAATAGTCACAACACCAAATGCTGGCAGGTTATAGAGAAACTGGATCACTCGTACATTGCTGGTGAGAAGAAACACTCTAGAAAACAGTTTGGCAGTTTTTTTTTTTGAGACGGAGTCTTTTTGAGATGGAGTCTCGCTCTGTCGCCCAGGCTAGAATGCAGTGGTGCGATCTCGGCTCACGGCAACCTCCGCCTCCCGGGTTCAAGCGATTCTCCTGCCTCAGCCTCTCGAGTAGCTGGAACTACAGGCGCCCACTACCACGTGGCTAATTTTTTGTATTTTTAGGAGAGACGGGGTTTCACCGTGTTAGCCAGGATGGTCTTGATCTCCTGACCTCGTGATCCACCCACCTCGGCCTCCCAAAGTGCTGGGATTACAGGCGTGAGCCACCGCACCCGGCCAGCAGTTTCTTACAAAACTAAACACATAATTACCATACAACTCAGCAGCTGTATTCCTAAGCATGTATCCCAGAGAAATGAAAACTTATGTTCACACAAAAACCTATATACAGATGTTCACAGCAATTTTATTCATAATAGCCAAAAATGTCTTTCAGTGGGTGATGGTTAAACACGAACTGTGGTACGGTTATAATACCATGGAATACTACTCAGCAATGAAAAAGAACACAGTATTGATACACCCAAGAACTTGGATTAATCTTGCTGACTGGAAAAAAGCCAATCTCAAGTGGTTATATACCATATGACTCCATTTATATACCATTTTTGAAATAACAATGTTTTAGAAGTTGGAGAACAGATGAGTGGTTGCCAGGGGTTACGGACTGGAGCTGGGAGATTGATGTCCACATCCTGGTTGTGGTATTGTGTTATCGTTTTGTAAGACATTACTTTGCAGGGAAAGTAGGTAAAGGGTACATGAGATCTCACTGTATTATTTTTTATAACTCTATGTGAATCTACAAATACCTAAAGAAAAAAAGGTTAGTAATTTTTTTTTTTTTTTTTTTTTGAGATGGAGTTTTGCTCTTGTTGCTCCAGCTGGAGTGCAATGGCACGATCTCGGCTCACTGCAACTTCTGCCTCCCAGGTTCAAGCGATTCTCCCGCCTTAGACTCCCAAGTAGCTGGGACTATAGGCGCCCACCACCACTCCCAGCTAATTTTGTAAAAAACAAAGCTGAAAACAGTAGCAAGCTCTGCAAACAGTAACAGGCTTCAAACACTGCCTGATCAACAGGCTCTACCCACAGTGGCAGGATCTGCAAACAGCTGAAGGCTCTGCAAACATGCACAGGCTGCCATGAAGAGCTGCAGATGATACAAAGACACTCTAGCTGACCCAATCACCTCAAGAGAACGTCTTCAGCAGGTAATTGTAACAATAACAACAATAAAAAGCAGACCTTGGGCTCCACGCCTTCAACAGGCAACAGAATCTGGTAGATTTCAGTAATTTTATTTTGCTTTTTATAGTATTTTTTTTTTAGAATTACCTTCATTTCATGATAAATGATACTGGTTTTCCAGTCAGAGGAGTGATATAAAATTTCCTTTAAAAATAAATGCATGTTGCCGGGTACAGTGGCTCACGCCTGTAATACCAGCACTTTGGGAGGCCGAGGCAGGCGGATCACCTGAGGTCGGGAGTTCAAGACCAGCCTGACCAACATGGTGAAACCCCGTCTCTACTAAAAATACAAAATTAGCTGGGCGTGGTGGTGGCTGCCTGTAATCCCAGCTACTCGGGGGAGCTGAGGCAGGAGAATTGCTTGAACCCGGGAGGCGGAGGTTGCAGTGAGCCGAGATCATGCCTTTGCACTCCAGCTTGGGCAACAAGAGCAAAACTCCGTCTCAAAAAAATAAAAATAAAAATAAAAAATAAATGCATGTAAGTTTAAAACAAAACTTTTTAAAGAAAATATTTCGTTAATAGTATAGGTGTGATAAAGATCTTAGCAGTGGCATAGGGTGCAACAAATACTATGATACAAATCCTGGATATGGTCTGTGAATGTCTGAAGGCTGGGAAACACTGCACTCTAGAAGGAGGCAACAAACTGCAGTCCGTGGGCCGAGTCTGGCCTGCTGCCTGTGTTTATTGATAAAGTTTTATTGGAACGCAGACAGGCCAACTCATTTATCTATTGTCTATTGCTACTTCTGCACCACCAAGGCAAAGCTGAGCGGCTGTCACAGAGACTCCAAGGCCCATGAAGTCTAAAATATTTAGTATCTGGCCCTTTACCCAAAAATGTTTGCCAATCCCTCATCTACAGCATGCCGTGAAGGCGTCACAACTCCAGCCACATGTCCTACTTGCCCCAGGTCGTGAGGCCAGAGTGTGGAAGAGCAGCTGCTTCCAGGCACCCTACCATCTCCCACTAGAAAAACAATGCAGCGTGTGCTCTGGGACCTGCACTTCTCTTGCAAGATTCACATCCAGTCTGAGAGTAGTAGCATTGCCATTACTTCCATCCTGGCCTTGAGCTTGACCGTGCACTCAGGGAGGGGTCTTAGTCATCACCGTATCCCCCAGCATGCATAGCAGAGTGCACAGCAAACACGAGCGTTAGATGAGGCTCATTTATATCCAGAGACCAGCATAGGGCTTTGATGCAACAAATGTTCATATTAAATGTCCCCCAGCTGCAGGTTTGCAAAACAACAATCTGCCTAGGTGCTTAAAAAAAAAAAAATTTATCTTCTTGGCTTTTTCCCCCACAGCAGCATCAGGTACATAAACAATACACAGACTCCCTCTCGGAGACGGATGGCTCATATTCAGTAATTATAACTTTGTTGGAACATTGGATTATAATCACCTTATAAGATCCGCTTTGGTAAATTCCACAAGCAAAGAACTTTAATTAGGGGGTTTAATTAGCAAAGCTGTATAAAATAAAAATGCAATATGTGAAAATGATTATAGTAGCTACCTGAATAATCTCCCTTAAATTATAAGATTCATCAGGGTTCATCTTGCAGATCCTAAACTCTTCATCTAATTAGAATATTTTTAAGCAAACGCATGTCTCTTAAGGTCCAACATCTCTAAATGAGATCAGGTGTCTTCTAACCAAGAAAGATACCGTCATGCAAAAAAATACAAATAATATCAGAAGATCCTATTAACCTGCCATTAGTAGGGCCGACATTTTTATTCATTCATTAACTCACATAACAATGGAGTGTATTTATATGAAGGTGTATTTATACGCTAGGCTCTTAGATGATACAAAGATGAAATGGGTGTGGAACTTTCCTCTCAAAGAGCCTCAGTGAGGAAACAGTGTGTTCAGCTA
This sequence comes from Symphalangus syndactylus, assembly GCF_028878055.3. Lineage (NCBI taxonomy): Eukaryota > Metazoa > Chordata > Mammalia > Primates > Hylobatidae > Symphalangus > Symphalangus syndactylus. The sequence continues at coordinate 67,074,891 of NC_072442.2, read as the reverse complement.
ACCCCTCTACTTGGGATGTTAATAAATGTTCATGGTAGGAAAGAGGTAGGGAAGATGGGAAGTTTGTGTCTGTAAGTATGGAAACCACTAAGTTCAACAAAGTTATAAACAGTCCTTTACCTTGGGGGTTCTTTAAGCCTTTAAAAGGTTCCCACACAAGTGACAACCCCTCCCCAGGTCATTTGCTCACGGAGTACACCATCAGACTAGCATTCATGAAACACACTTTGAGAAACACGATTCTGGCCAGTTAACTCCAAAGCAACGTGTGAGGGCTACAAAAGACAGAGGCTGAGCAGTGGTGTGCTGACAAATTTTGAGTCACTGGCTCTCTAAAGAAGGAAGATAGAAACCCTGGTGTCTGCAAATTTCCATAGCGTAAATACTTCCACCATGGTTGATTTCAAGCTGCCAACATGATGTCACGGAACAGAGTTGTGAAGAGACGCACCCAGCTGGCTCCATCACATCACTCAAGTTTGGGGAGAAAAAGCTAATTCCCAGTGGGGAGAAATTTGGGCAAGGAGAGAGCAGCCTATGCTCCTCCATTCCCTTGACCGTCCGGTTTTTCTTGTAACCAGCAGCCCATAAATACATATAAGACGAGGCAGCCAGGAAGAATGAGAATTTGCTATATGAAAAAAAATGACATCACTGTTTAAGGACGTGCAGGCCTTTTTGTAAGTAGCCTTGCTGGAAAGTTCTGCCACCTCCAGTCTAATTCATACCTTAAATGTGACCGTTGTATTCCAAATGCTTAAGAACGCAGGTCAGGGCTCCTGTGTTCAGGGTGGGGATAAAGAGTCCTAAGTGAGAAACCACGGGATACCGTCACCGGTATGGATGGCGCTGCTTACCTGCCTGGCTTTTTGATAAATGACTCCGAATTTGAATGTGTTGTTGACTTCATGCTCATCATAGGACACAATCATTTGGGAGGCCTGGAAAATGTGGCAAGAAAAAAAAAAATCAACATTTGTTAAATTTGGAAGCAAGTGAGGAAGCACACGGCAGGGGAAGCATCCATTTGGGGAGAGAATGCGTCCCTGGTATGAAACATCCACATATACGGAGGGAGAGAAATCCTAAGTACACAGTCAGGCTGCAGCTCCCAAGTCAGCTACCTTCTAAAACGTGGGCTTCCCCAGTAGGAACCAAACCTCTGTATCACTCATTCCACTGCCATCCAGATGTGCCAGCCAAGGCTCGGGCACATGTGTCCAGCAGTTTACTTGACCCCAGTGTTGAATCTGTGGTGTAAAAAGTGAAGCCAGAACCCCAAAACTGGTCAGCAAGGATAACTCTAGTCCTAATTCCACCTCTAATCAGCAGACCGAGTCTGAGCAAGTTGCCGCTCCTGACCAAACTTCAATCCCCTCTGCACAAAATGAGGGTCTCTACAGAGACCACGCTAAGGAGAAACATACCCTAATAAATATGCAAAGAGGAAATGTTAAAAACCTGACTCCTGGTTCTATCTAATTTTCCACTACGCATCATAGAGTTGATGACTGGGATCAGAAAAATTAAACTCCAAGTTTTTTCAGGTTTTGTTTTTTTCTTTGTTTTTTTTTTTTTTTTTTTTTTTTGAGATGGAGTCTCGCTCTGTCACCCAGGCTGGAGTGCAATGGCATGGTCTCGGCTCACTGCAACCTCCACCTCCCGGGTTCAAGCAAGTCTCCTGCCTCAGCCTCCCAAGTAGTTGGAATTACAGGCCCCCATCATCACACCGGCTAATTTTTGTATTTTTAGTAGAGACGGGGTTTCACCATGTTGGCCAAGCTGGTCTCGAACTCCTGACCTCGTGATCCACTTGCTTCAGCCTCCCAAAGTGCTGAGGTTACAGGCGTGAGCCACCACACCCAGCCTAAACTCTAGTTTTGAATCCACTGTTTTTACCTATGTAGCTTTGAGTGAGCTGCTTCTCTGGGGCTGAGTTTCCTCATCTGTTAAATGGAGATGTGTGGTTATGAAGATGCAAAAAGAAAGAGCTGAGCACGGAGCAGCTGTCATCATCATCAACATCATCATCATCTATATGACCTTCCAGAAATATCAGAGCTGAGCCAGCTTATTGGGGAAGAAAAGATTTGGGAGCTGTTGGGATAATCTCAGCAATAAAAAGGAGGGATTCTCAGTGCGGAGACTTGAAATTCGAATGTCCCTTCCAACTTTTACATTAAAAATAAAAAGACAAGAAAATTGAGTATCATTTTTCACCTGTACAAGGAATACTAATGGATCGTCTTACAACTGGTCTAGGAAAAAAACCTTGGTGGGTGTTATGGACAATTAACTGTTAAAACTATTCTAAGTTATCTGTATTTAGCAGAGTACTTTCAACTTGAGTGATCTGAGCTGAATTTGAAGACTATTAATAAGTTATGTTTGGAAGTTTTAACTTCAATGAAGTAATTATTTGCTACGAAAGACACAAACATTAAATTACTAAACAAAGATGGTGCAATATCTTTGTTTTTGTTTTGTTTTGTTTTTCATGAGGCTCCTGAGAATCAACCCAACTGAAGTATTTCAATGCACTTGAATGAGAAACATGTTTAGTGTCAGAAGAGCCCAAGAAGGCACTGGTGTGAAAGGTTCCATCTCAGAGGTTGGTCAATTACCGTGGCGCACTTTCTGGTCACTTTGCACTGTGTAGATTTGAAGTACAGTGGTGAAAACATTAAATGTGACATTTGAAAAAGAAAAAAAAAAAAAAAAGGAGGGATTCAACCACATGTTATGCGAGAGGAAGAACAAACCAGGCACAACTTATTGGCTGGAATCTGCGGCCTGTGTGAGGTGTATGTCTGTGAGGCTCTCAGCTTGTCAGCTGCCCGGGGAAACGGACGCTTCGCAGCCTTCCCAGCGAGGGCGCTGCTGCCCGACCCTGGAGCCTCCACTCCTGCCTGGGCGAGTCACAGGGGAGGAACAGCTGCCCTGCCGGGGAGAGGCACCAGGCCATGAAGAACTTCCCAAAGAACGTTCTAAACTGCAAATTTTAAAAACACACACATGCGCGCATCTCAGCCAGATGAATATCCCAGCCGGACTCAGCGGTCCTTCAAATACAGAAAACATGAAAATACAGCTGCTCTTCCATTATTACCAAGGCCCGAGGCTTTCCAAGTGATAGAGAGAACTGTGCAGATAAACACCATTGGTCCTCTCGGTGGCTGTGATTTGACAACCAAAATTGCCAAACCTGTAGTTAAGTTAGACCTTTATGATGGGATTTTAACGTTTGGTTAAACCCCACTCATTCAGTTATAATTATAAAGGGGAGGTCAGTCTCAATGAGAGAAAATGTTCAATGAAGTGTAGCATACTCCTGGTATCAACAGATGCTAAAATAGGTAAACAGAGGCACGTGGAAGATGGAAGGTTCTGTGCAGGAGAGGACTCCTCCATTCGCTCAGCCACTGCAGATGGATACACGGCTGCTTCTGAGAGTGGCATGCCCAGTCGTGAACACTGAAAGTGTTTGCTCCAGCCGGGCGCGGTGGCTCACGCCCTGTAATCCCAGCACTTTGGGAGGCCGAGGAGGGTGAATCACCTGAGGTCAGTTCGAGACCAGCCTAGCCAACACGGTGAAACTCCCTTCTCTACTAAAAATACAAAAATTAGCTGGGCATGGTAGCGCTCGCCTGTAATCCCAGCTACTTGGGAGGCTGAGGCAGGAGAATTGCTTGAACCCGGGAGGTGCAGGTTGCGATGAGCCGAGATCGCGCCACTGCACTCCAGCCTGGGTGACAGAGCGAGACTCAGTCTCAAAAAAACAGTGTTTGTTCCGGGGGATTCTGGATTGTCTCTGCTGGGATGGGGCCTCTCTTCCTCACCAGACATTTCATCTCATGGGTCCTGGTTGTCAGAGTTGGGACTCAAGAGGGTAGACAGAGCCAGCCCCAGCAGGCCTCAGCCGCTGCAGCGTGACCCATGGCAGAAGCTCAGAAGCACGGCTCTGCTTCCCTTATCCCTCTCCAGAGCCTGCTGGCCCATGCAGAGGCAGTCGACGCACCGGGTCTTTTCCTGTGGCCAATTTCAAGCAATTCACTGTCCGTGGGTGACTTCAGTCCCCTCCTGCCATAATTATTCCTCAGTGGGTTTATTATGATTGCTCTTCTTCCCACTCACACCCCCATATCAGAACTGGGGTATCAGGCCAATTCAAAGAAAACTAGTATCAGAAAACCAGCCAGTTTATAAATGAAGGCAGCAGAGGCTTATACAGCCTGAGAGCTGCAGTAACACGGGCAATGGCGGGGGCGGCTGTCTGGCCTTTCTCTTCTCGGTGAGTGTCTGCCTGGTGTACTTCCCGCCCCTCTGTGACAGCGGACGGGATCTGCACCAGCCCCCAGCTACAGAGTCACGTCCCCCTCCAGCACCGGCCTCAGGGAGGTACCGCTGAGGTGTGGTGGAGAAGCTGCAACACTGCTACCCTCTGTCACCTTCACAGCAGCCTGGGGACCAATTCAAATGGACTGGAGACCTAGGCATGGCTGAGGATGGGTTCTCAGAGGACCAGTTTGTGAAGGGGTGGGCAGGGAGAGTGGGCAGGGAGAGAGGGAGACATGGAAGCTTATTATGGAGACCCCACGAAACCCCACTATGATGCAGAGAACTCCCCAAAGAGCCACAGGTGTGCAAATCCTTGCCGAGCTGCAGGGCCCCTATGTTGGGAGGCACGAAGGTCCTCACCTTGGGGTACAGGACAGGGTTGAATCTCAGTCCCACTGCATCGTCACAGAGAGCCTGAGAAGGGAGAAGAACACGCAGGTCAGGGATGACACCTGTAGAGGACATCTGAGCTCCTCTGCCCACCTCGACAACGCAGCATGGGAGGTGAGGCACGCGGGTCAGGAGGCCTGGGCTGGGATTCCGACTGCTGCTCACTGACACGTGCCCAGGCAAGTCAACTGCCCTTTCTGGGGTTTGCTGATAAAGCGTGGGAAGGGGTTAGACAAAGCCTGAGGCTCGTCACCGTTCTGGCCTGAAGACAAGGCCAAAAACTATCCAGCCCACAAGTGCCACCAAAGGTATCCAGCACAATTCTGTGACATTGCTGCTCCCAGAGTGAGGGTCCAACCAACCCAGCTGACTCTTTTGCTCACCCCACTTTGCTAACTCAGTCCCCAGGTTCACAGGCTCCTTACTCAAGGGGGATGCTCAATCTGGATCACCCTTCAGCCCGACTCAGGCTCTCCTCTGCTGTGAAGGTTCCCCTGGCCACCCCATCCCCACCCCTCCACGGAAGCACTCAGCACATCCAGCCCCGTCTTTCTACTTCTCTCACCTCCCAAACTAGCTGTGAACTACCTGGAAGTAGAGACCATGGAGGATACTGTTCCTAAGCAGCCTCAGCAACAAGGATGAGCCATGGAGGGCGTAGGAAAGACAGAGGCATCTGCCCACAGCCCTCCCGGACCCCCATCAGTGCAGTCAAGGGCCAAGGAGTAAAGCGGCCTCCCCTTCTCTAAGGGCTGAGCCTACCCAGGATACGCCTGCACCCCCACTCCAGGATACGCCTGCACCCCCACTCCAGATGCCAGCCCTGGGCTGAGAGAGGAAGCCACCGTCTCTCACAGGTTGGTTTCTCACCTTTGCAATCTGCGGGACACTGGGAAGCTTGCTCAGTCCACCCAAGGGGATCTGCTCATGTACCGTCTTCAGTTTGGACCTGCACAAGACGGGAGAAAAAAGGGCATCCCTAAGAAACAGTCAGTGAGGGTGCGGGGGCTTGTGCCTGTCATCCCAGCACTTTGGGAGGCCAAGGAGGGCGGATCACTTGAGGAGTTCAAGACCAGCCTGTCCAACGTGGTGAAACCCCGTCTCTACTAAAAATACAAAAAAAATTAGCCAGGCGTGGTGGTGGATGCCTGTAATCCCAGCTACTTGGGAGGCTGAGGCAGGAGAATCGCTTGTACCCGGGAGACGGACGTTGCAGTGAGTCGAGATTGCACCACTGCACTCCAGCCTGGGCAACAAGAGTGAGACTCCACCTCAAAAAAAAGAAGAAAAGAAAAGAAACAGTCAACGAGGAAGGTGGCCGAGATCACAGCACATAGGACACTGGCTTCAGGACTCTCTGAGGCCATATCGGCCTCAGGTGGCCAAACCACACACTGGGCACCACACTCGCATGGTGCGAAAACGGAATCCTACTTAGGCATGCTGGGGAGGTGGCTACTTAAAGAACACGCCTGTAATCCCAGCACTTTGGGAAGCCAAAGAGGGTGGATCACGAGGTCAGGAGTTCGAGACCAGCCTGGCCAATATGGAGAAACCCCGTCTCTACTAAAAATACAAAAATCAGCCGGGCATGGTGGTGGGTGCCTGTAATCCCAGCTACTTGGGAGGCTGAAGCAGGAGAATCGCTTGAACCCGGGAAGCAGGAGTTGCAGTGAGCCAAGATCGCGCCACTGCACTCCAGCCTGAGCGACAGAGCAAGACTCCATTAAAAAAAAAAACAAAAAAAAAAAACAGAACAAGCCTGATATATCTGTCTGCCACTGAAACACGGGAAATGCAAATAAGGACGCCGTTATTTTTTGGTTTGTTTGGAGGTTTTTGTGTTCTCCCAAAGAACTGAGCACAGCTTCTGGATATATTTGGGTTTTGTCATGAAATTAAACCTTTATGAAAAGAAAACCTAGTATTTCAAAATCTGGGTTTACTCAAAATATAAATGGGATGGAATCTGCTTCATAAAGGGATTCACCATGAGAGTCTAAATTTAGCCTGATCCCCTGATTCATTTAGCACATTACGAAAATGCTGGATTTTACTGAATGCTTTTCTGCATCTGAGGAGATAACCATATGGTTTTTAATCTGTTGACCTGGTGAATTACATTTCTGTTGAGCCATTTTTTGATTCCATGGGTAAAACTCCACTTACTTCTGACATATTATTTTTAATATCCTGAATTTATTTTATTTTTTATTTTTATTTATTTATCTATTTGAGACAGAGTTTCACTCTTGTTGCCTATTTATTTATTTATTTATTTGAGACAGAGTTTCGCTCTTGTTGCCCAGGCTGGAGTGCAATGGCACAATCCTGGCTCACTGCAACCTCTGCCTCCCGGTTTCAAGATATTCCCCCGCCTTAGGCTCCCAAGTAGCTGGGATTACTGGTGCCCGCTACCATGCCTGGCTAATTTTTTATATTTTTAGTAGAGACGGGGTTTCACTATATTGGCCAGGCTGGTCCCGAATTCCTGACCTCAGGTGATCTACCCGCCTCTGCCTCCCAAAGTGCTGGGATTACAAGGGTGAGCCACCATACCTGACCAAAGTCAATTTATTAATACAGCAGTCCCCCTCATCCACGGTTTTGCTTTCCCCAGTTTCAGTTACCAGCAGTCAATCACGGCCAAAAAAAAATAAATGGAAAATTCCAGAAATAATTCATAACTTTTCAATTTTGTGCTGTCCTGAATAGCATGATGAAATCTTCCACCATCCCACTCCATCCACCTGGGACATGAATTCTCCCTTTGTCCAGCGTATCCACGCCCCACATGCTCCCTACCCATCAGTCACTTAGCAGCCATCTCAGTGATCAGAGGGACTGTTACAGTATCTCACCACCTGTGTTCAAGCCACCCTCACCCTTATCATACCAATAATGGCCCCAAAGTGCAAGGCCCATGAGTGAGGCTGGCACTTCGGATATGACAGAGAGAAACTGTTAAGTGCCTCCTTTAAGTCAAAAGGTGAAAGTTCTTAATAAGAAAAGAAAAAAATTCTATGCTAAGGTTCCTGAGATCCATGGTACGGATGAATTTTCTATGTGTGAAATTGTGAAGAAGGAAAAAGAAACTATGGCTAGTTTTGCTGTTGCACCTCAAACTGCAAAAGTTATGGACACAGTGCATAAATGCTTAGTTAAGATGAAAAGAGGATGACATGTGTGGGTGAAAGATATAAACAGATGTGTTTCCGTTGACCGCAATCAGGTTTGGGACTATCTGACATTTCGGGCATCACTGGGGGTCTTGGAATATTTCCACCACGAATATGAGGAGACTACTGTATTTTATCTAGATTTTCACAGCTCTGTTCAAAAGCAACACTGGCCTATTTTTTATTTTCTTGTGCTTCCCTTGCCAGGTTTTGATATCAAGGTGTTATTCCAGTCTTATAAAATTGCTGGGTAGCTTCTCATCCTTTTTTTTTTTTTGGAGTCTCTCATTCTGTTGCCCAGGCTGGAGTGCGGTGGTACAATCTCGGCTCACTGCAACCTCCACCTCCCAGGTTCAAGCAATTCTCCTGCCTCAGCCTCCCGAGTAGCTGGGATTACAGGCATGCGCTACTACGCCCAGCTAATTTTTATATTTCTAGTAGAGACGAGGTTTCACCATGTTGGCCAGGTTGGTCTCGAACTCCTGACCTCAAGTGATCCACCCACCTTAGCCTCCCAAAGTGCTGGGATTACAGACGTGAGCCACCATGCCCAGCCTGATCCTTTGAAATAGTTTGTATAATAAAGAGATTTTCTCATTCCTTAAAGGTTTGCTAAAACTAGTCTGTGACATCTCTGGGCCTGCTGTTTTTATAGGAGGATACTTTTGGGTACTAATTCAAATTCTGTAGTGGTGAATGTTTAGGTTTTCTACTCCTTATTGAGTCAATTTTGGTAATTTATATGTTTATATAAAAGCATTCATTAAGTACATTGATACAAAGTTGTTTTTGTTATTCTCTGAAGACTTCATCTCTGTTTCTAATTGTATCCTCACCTTTACTGCTGTAATACTATTTGTATCTTTTGTTCTCTTTTTTTTTTTTTTTTTTTTTGAGATGGAGTTTCACTCTTGTTGCCCACGCTGGATCTCGGCTCACTGCAACCTTTGCCTCCCAGGTTCAAGTGATTCTCCTGCCTCCGCCTCCCGAGTAGCTGGAATTATAGGTGCCTGCCAACTCGCCTGCCTAATTTTTTTGTATTTTTAGTAGAGACAGGATTTCACCATGTTGGCCAGGCTGGTCTCGAACTTCTGACCTCAGGTGATCCACCCGCCTCAGCCTCCCAAAGTGCTGGGATTGCAGGCGTGAGCCACCACACCTGGCCTGTTTGTATCTTTTCCTTGTTTTCCCTTATCAGTTTTAGCTGGAGATTTATGGATCTTACTAGTCTTTTCAAAGACTAGTAAGATCTAGTAAGACTGAGTTTTTTCTTTTACCATCTCTAACCTTTTTTATTTTTGCTTCCTATTTCACTAGTCTGTTCTTGCCTTTTTTATTTCCTTCCTTCCATTTTCTTCAGTTTTTTCTACTACTCTTTTTCCAACTTCCTGACCTACATACTTACTCATTTAATCTTTTTTTAAAGTGCATTTAGAACTATACATCTCTCTCTAAATACCATTTTAACTGCAGCCCACACAATTTGATACATAGTATTTTCACTGTCATTTAGTTCTAAATATTTTGTCAGTTCTTTCGTGATTTCTTCTTTAGTCCATTACTTTTTAAAGTTTTTAACTTTCCAAATATGAGATTTTTTCCCTCCAGTATTTTAATTGTTGATAATTTGTCTTATATTCAAGGAACATAATCTAAATGATATTATTTGAAATTTGTTGACTTTAATACATGGACTTTTACTTTTTGCCACTCCACGCGAGCTTGAAAAAATGTATTTTTTTCTTTTGTTAAGAGCAGGAATACGTTAGCCACGATCAACTTTGTTAACTGTGTCGTTCAAGTCTTTCATAGCCTGACAATGTTTTGCCTGCTCGATCCACTGGTTTCTCAGCAATATTGTCAAAATCTCCCCCTATAATTGCGTGTTTACTTCTCCTTCTATTTCTTTCAGTTTTGCTTTTTAAAATTCAAGACCGTGTTATTAAGTACAAGTTAATGACTGTTAAGATATTCTGGGTGAACAGAGCATGTTCATGGAACATCAGGGTGATGAAGAACAGAACGTGCCCTCTTTATTATTACGTAGGCCAAGGCCTCTGGGGGACCTAGAAAAAGGACTCTTTCCCTGCCCAGTTTCTGAACAAATTCAAAAGCAAACAAACAACAGAGTAAGGTGTTTGGAGTCAAAATCACTCCACCACGTGGGAGCACACAGCTTAGTGTGAAGATGAAACGGGTCTAACTAAATACCAGAATCAGCCCAACTTACCCACCCAGTCACAGGCAGTACAGGCCAGGGGCAAGCCCCTCACATGGAGCTGCTCAGGGGAGACTTACTGCACAGGAGACCACCCTCAGGGCAGCTCGGTCCAAGAGGAAAAGGGGGAAGGAACACACAGCTACACAGGTGAGTTCCTGCTCCCAAACATGCCCATCAGGGAGGGCGAAGAGAGCCCGGGTGTTACACCAAAGTATTCCCTCTAGCCACAGGAAACATCAGGAGTGGGGAAGAAGTACTCCAGGTTACAAAGGAGTACATTATCCCTAGTCTTTTTGTCCTGAAATTCTATTTTGTCTGATATTACTATTGCTATGCCAACTTTCATGGTACTTTCCCAGCGTATCTTTTTCCATTCCTTTATTTTAAATCTTTCCACACCATTTTTCTTTAGGTATGTCTCTTATAAGCAGAATATAGCTATATTTTTAATTCAATCTGATAGGCTGGTATTGTAATAGGCTAATTTAATCTATTTATACGTATTGCAATTACTATCATATTTGAATCTTTTTCTTTTTTTTTTTTTTTTTTTTTTTTTTGAGACGCAGTCTTGCTCTGTCACCCAGGCTGGAGTATAGTGGTGCGATTTCGGCTCACTGCAACCTCCACCTCCCAGGTTCAAGTGATTCTCCTGCCTCAGCCTCCTGAGTAGCTGGGATTACAGTCACACGCCACCATGCACAGCTAATTTTTTGTATTTTCAGTAGAAATGGGGTTTCACCATGTTGACCAGGGTAGTCTCAAACTCCTGACCTCAGGTGATCCACCCACCTTGGCTTCCCAAAGTGCTGGGATTACAGGCATGAGCCACCATGACTGGCCTGAAATTATTTCTAAACCATCATTTTATATTTTCTGTTCCCTGTGTTTTCTTTCCTTTTTTTCTCTTCCTTTCCTACCTTCAATTGATTTTTTGTTTTTTGCTTTCTTTTCGTTAATCCTCTTTTTACCTCCTACTAATTTGCTATAGACTGTATTTCTGTATCTTCCAATACACCTATTTACATTTTTTTCATCAAACTCTAAGATTGTATTCTCTCTCCTGAGGGGCATAAATAAGCAACAACAGAGTATGTTTTTATCCACTGAACATTTTTTCCTTCCCATTGTCCTTGCTACTTTTGTTTATAAATTTAGTTCAAGCCTCCTTTTAAACATGCAAAAAAAAACCAATTTTTACCATCAGTAATTAAATTTATCAACATACTGTATCTATTTCTTGTCACTTTCTAATTAAATCTTTTCTAGATTTTTTCTTTTCTTTTGACTGAAGTGTATCCTTCAGTAATTCTTTCAGAAAGAGCCCGAGTGGGACACTCCCTTCACTATTTTATGTCTGAAAGCAGTTTTTTTTTTGTTTTTTGTTTTTTTGTTTTTTCTTGAGATGGAGTTTTGCTCTGTCGCCCATGCCGGAGTGCAGTAGTGCAATGGCTCACTGCAAGCTCCACCTCCCGGGTTCACGCCATTCTCCTGCCTCAGCCTCTCCGAGTAGCTGGGACTACAGGCGCCCGCCACCACGCCCAGCTAATTTTTTGTATTTTTAGTAGAGACGGGGTTTCACCGTGGTCTCGATCTCCCGACCTCGTGATCCGCCCGCCTCGGCCTCCCAAAGTGCTGGGATTACAAGCGTGAGCCACTGCGCCCGGCCAGCAGTTTTATTTTGTCTTTGGCTTTTCTAGGTATAGAATTTTAGGTTAAGGGTTATTTTCCGTCTTTCTTTTTTTAAACACTTGAAAGATACTGCCCCATTGTCTTTAACAACTATCATGGATAGGGAGAAATCTATTTTCAGCCTAGTTCTCATTAGATCATAGATTATCTTGTCTGTATCCTCAGACAGGTTTTAAAATTCTTTTAAATTTTTAAAATCTTTTATTTCTGATGTTTCACTTCAGCATGTCTAGAAGTATTGTTTTGTTTTGTTTTTAAATCACTTTCAGCAGCATGGTGTGTGCTTTCTTCAATTCTGAAACATTCTCAGCTAATACTTTTTTGGATATTTGTTCACTAGTTTATTCTTTCCTTCTAGAACGTCTTTGTGACAAATGCTGGGGTCTCCCAGTCTATTATCCACATACCTTCTTTTTCATATTCTTTATCTCTTGATCTGTGCTGTGTTCTGGAGGAATTCCTTGGGTCTATCTTCCAATTCATAAATTCATTATTTAAACAGACTAGACTTTATCCCATGTGTTAAGTTTATTTCTATAATTATTTCTTGAGTTCCAACAATTTTACTGTTTTTCTTTTGTTTGTTGAGACGGAGTCTTGCTCTTGTCGCCCAGGCTGGATTGCAGTGGTGTGATCTTGGCTTACTACAACGTCCACCTCCCAGGTTCAAGCGATTCTCCTGCCTCAGCCTCCTGTGTAGCTGGGATTACAGGCACCCACCATGCCTGGCTAGTTTTTGTATTTTTAGTAGACACAGGGTTTCATCACATTGGCCAGCCTGGTCTTGAACTCCTGACCTCAGGTGATCCACCTGCTTTGGCCACCCAAAGTGCTGGGATTACAGGCGTGAGCCACCGCGCCCGGCGCCAGAGTGATCATTCTACTGTGCAAATCTGATCATGACCTTCTCCCTTCAGTACCTCTCCTATGACTCTTAGGATAAAATCCGAGCTCCTAAACATCACTGGTACAGGATCTAGCCTTTTCTGACTTCTCTAGCATCATTTATCAACCCTACACACACTCAGACACACCCTCCACATTGCCTTCAGTTCTCCCTCATCACCTACATCTCCCATCACCCTCACTAGCCTATAATGATCCATGTCCCTAAGAAGAAGATGCGTAAGACCGAGAACAGAAACAAGAATCTCTAAAATGCAGTGCATTTGGACTGAATGCCTTCTATGGGCAAGTAACAAGAACTCATTCCTCACAGTATCTCTACAACCAGACAAAGTCTGGCATATATTAAGCCTTGGGTAAACAAACACTGAATGAATTTCCTAATATTAACCATTCTGCATTGGTAAAATAACTCTTTCTTGGCTATAGTGAATTACTCTTATTAGTCTATTTAGATTTGAGTTTCTGGGGCTGCTATTTTATTTAGAACATTGATTTCTATATTCATAAGGAATATTGGCCCCTACCTTTTTTTTTTGCATCTCATTTGACTGATTTTTTTCAAAAAGATCTTTTTTTTTTTTTTTTTTTTTTTTTTTTGAGAAGGAATTTCACTCTTGTCACCCAGGCTGGAAGTGCAATGGCACAATCTCGGCTCACTGCGATTACAGGTGTGCACCACAACGGGGTGTCACCATGTTGGCCAGGCTGGTCCTGACCTCAGGTGATCCACTCGCCCTGGCTTCCCAAAGTGCTGGGATTACAGGTGTGAGCCACTGTGCCCAGCCCATAAAGCTCTTTTAAGCATTATTAAATTAATTGAGAAGCTTTCCATATTTTTTTCTTTTCTCTTGAACAGTTTAAATAACATAAAATCTGGTCCTTTAAAGTTTAAAACACCTTCCTGCAAGACCATCTAGATCTAGAAAAATTTGAAGAGAGAATTCTTTGAGAACTTTTTCAATTTCTTCCACAGTTACTGGTTTGTTCAGGTTTCTTTTTTACCTCATCTTAAGTTACGTTTGGCATACTTTCCTAGGAAGGCATCTGTTTCAAATAAAATTTCAAATAAAATTAGAAACAGAAGCAATTTAATAGCATGAGTTGAACACAGCATCCATTAGTAATCATTTAATCTTCTTCACATCTGTGGTCATGCATCTTTTTATGACTAATTTTGTATATTCTTATTTTCTCTTCTCATCTATATTCGACTAGCTAGTTACCTATCTTATTGCTTCTTCCAAAAGAAACCTAGGTTTATCAAGTCTCAAATTCTTTTTATTTCTAGTTTATTTATTTCTGCTTTAATCTTTGTGAATTCCTTCCTCTGGCTTTCTTTAGGTAACAATATTGATAAAAATAATAGCCACCATTACTGCGCAGCTGCAGTATGTAAGGTCCTCACTCACCAGGACACGTAAGCACGCAATAATTTAAAGGTACATGCTACTATCATCATTTCACAGATGAGGAAAATGAGACACAGAGAAGTTGCTAACAATAATAACAACCCGCAAATATTATTCTTATTTTTATTTTACTGTATTATTATTATTTTTATTTTTGTAAAGATGAGGTCCATTCTATTGTCCAGGCTGGTCTCGAACTCCTGTGACCCTCCTGCCTCAGCCTCCCAAAATGCTGGGATTACAGGCATGAGCCAACACACCTGCCAGTTTTTTTCTTATTTAATAGGAAACCATTTAAGGTAATGAATTTTCTTCTAAGTATTGTTTTGAATACAACCCATAGGTTTTATGTATAATATTATAAATGTCATTACTTTATAAATATTCTGTAACTGCAGCCCAAAAGCTACTTAAGAAAGTATTGGGATTGTTTACTTCTGAGTGGTTTAGTGGGTTTTTTAAATCATTATTTTGTTATTAATTGCTAGTTTTATCATCAAATTGTAAGTGAATACATCCAGCAGAGAGCTTGCTCTTTGAAATGTATTTAAATTTACTTCGTGGTTCAGAAGTTCCTAATTATAGCTGCTATCGATAATTACCTACAAGTAAGTTAGTTACATAGGTTGACTGATTGATTGATTGATTTAATTTATTTAAAAACAGGGTCTTGTTCTGTCACCCAGGCTGTAGTGCAGTGGCACAATCATGGCTCATTGTAGCCTCGACTTCCCAGGCTCAAGCAATCCTCCTGCCTCAGCCTCCTGAGTAGCTGGGACCACAGGTGTGTGCCACTTCACCCAGCTAATTTTTTTTTTAAGAGATGGGTTCACCCTATGTTGCCCAGGTCGGTCTTGAACTCCTGGGCTCAAGTGATCCTCCCGCCTCAGCCTCCCAAAGTCCTAAGATTATAGGCATGAGCCACTGTGCCTAGCCAAGATTTTAAAAAATAGAATCTTAAATAACAGCCCAATTTAAAAAGAAGCAAAGCTTATAAACAGTTCATAGCAAATAAATAGAAGCGGTTGTTAAATATATAAAGAGATGTCCAACATGATTCATATTAAGATTATAAATTTGGGCCGGGCGCTGTGGCTCACGCCTGTAATCCCAGCACTTTGGGAGGCCGAGGCGGGCGGATCACGAGGTCAGGAGATCGAGACCATCCTGGCTAAAACGGTGAAACCCCGTCTCTACTAAAAATACAAAACATTAGCTGGGCATGGTTGCAGGCACCTGCAGTCCCAGCTACTCAGGAGGCTGAGGCAGGAGAATGGTGGGAACCTGGGAGGCGGAGCTTGCACTGAGCCGAGATCGTGCCACTGCACTCCAGCCTGGGCGACAGAGCGAGACTTCGTCTCAAAAGAAAAAAAAAAAAAGATTATAAATTTGAACAACACTAAATACTATTCTCATCAGACTGGCAAAAATCCAAGTGTTTGACAATACATTCTACTGAAGAGGCTTTGGAATAAGAAGCACTTTGATACATTGCTGGTGAAAGTTCGAATTTATACAGCCCCTACAAAGGGCAATTTAACGTTATCTATCAAAATACAAATGTATTTATATTTTAACCTAGCTATCTCATCTGAGAAACTATCATAATCCATAAAAACTGAGTCTGCACAAGGCTATTCATTTAATCATTTTTGTGCTACCAAAATATTGGCAATGGCCATTAACAAGGTACGTATTATTATTATTATTATTTTTGAGACAGAGTCTCGCTCTGTCACCCAGGCTGAAGTGCAGTGGCGCCATCTCAGCTCACTGCAACCTCCATCTCCCGGGTTCAAGTGATTCTCCTGCCTCAGCCTCCCGAGTAGCTAGGGTTACAGGTGCACGTCATCACGCCCAGCTAATTTTTGTATTTTTAGTAGAGACAGGGTTTTGCCACGTTAGCCAGGCTGGTCTTGAACTCCTGACCTCAGGTGATCCATCTGCTTTGGCCTCCCAAAGTGCTGAGATTACAGGCGTGAGCCACCATGCCCGGCCCAGGGGATGTATTAAATAAATTATTTCACATCCATGCAATGGAATACTATCCAGCAGTAAAATAAATTAAGACATTCTCTATATGCTAATATGGAAAAATCTCTAAGATATATTGTTAAGAGAAGCAAGTTACAGAATTCTACAGAATACTGTGGAAATAAGGAAGGAAATAAGAATATATATTTTTAGGCTAGACGTGGTGACTCACGCCTGTAATCCCAGCACTTTGGGAGGCAGAGGTGGGCGGATCACCTGAGGTCAGGAGTTCGGGACAAGCCTGGCCAACACAGCGAAACCCCGTCTCTACTGAAAATACAAAAAAATTAGCCAGGCGTGGTGGCATGCGCCTATAGTCCCAGCTACTTGGGAGGCTGAGACAGGACAATCACTTGAACCTGGGAGGTGGAGGTTGCAATAAACCAAGATTGCACCACTGCACTCCATCCCGGGCAACAGAGCAAGACTCCATCTCAAAAAAAAAAAAAAAAAAAAAAGGAATATATACATTTACACATCTTTACATATCTTATTTATTGTGTGTGTGTGTGTGTGTGTGTGTTTCAAATGGTTGGGTTGGAGCCCGGAAGTCTAGGTTTTGGTTTTTGTTTGTTGGGTTTTTTTGTTTGTTTTTCCTTTGCTTTACTTTGTTTTAAAGGTCCAAAATGATTCTGATGTAGCAGGTCCACAGAAAACCACTGATCTACTATGCAATCAATTTGTGTAAATATTCCAAAGGCAATTGAAAAGAAGCAAAATCTGTTAGAGGATCAAAGTCTGATAGTTAGATACAGAAAGAGATATATATATATATATATATGCAATATATATATATATAAAAGCAATATATACAAAGTATGTATATAATTGATATTAATGAGATGAATAAATATAATTTCTAACTCTAGTATTGATATGTCAAGTGATGTGTGTTAAAAATCTACCATTACAATTATATTCTGTGAATTTTTCCATAATCATTACATACATGTGAACATATACATATACTGTTATAATATATACTATTGACAATATAAAATATCATTGATTTTACCTTTTATGAAAAGATGGATAATAGCCCTCTTTATCACACTGATTGCTTCTTTGCCTTGAATTCTACGTTTCTATATTAATATTGTCAATCCTGCTTTCTTTTTGTATTTGACTTTTCTAATTTTTTTCTTAACAATTTTCAAATATTCTGAGTTACTTTAATAAAATATAGATCAATTTGTGTAGGTTTTTTGGAGAGATGACCCAAACTGAGAATCTTTGTTGTTTAACAATCAAATTTAACTCATTTAGATTTATTATCATCGCATATGTACACACACTTCTATCATATTTATTTATTATTCCTTTATTTTCTTTTTCTACGTGTGTTTTCTTTGTCTTCTTTTACTATTTGGAATGCTTCCATTCTACTACTAGTAACTTTGTATCTATGAAATACTAAATTTTCATCAAAGTACATCCAGTGATTAGTTTCCATTCATTGATTTTGTCTGTTAATGGGTGAGTCATTTTGATTTTCAGATTTAATCTTCAATAAGCTTAACAACATCAATTATCCATATGTGTAATTCCTGCTCACTACCCTCCATATTCATCATCACCTCACTCATCGTTTTAAAGTTGTGTTTCCTTTGAATTATGTGAGAGTTTCTTAAGCTTGTTCCCCATATTAATAACTGGATTTTCTACAAAGTAGATTCTGCTTTGTACTGCTTCATATACTATTTAAAATTCTTTTTGGCCATTTTTATTTTATTATCTCCCTAATTTAACCAGCAACTGTTTCCTCCCGTTCTGTTGGCTCACTCTATCTTTTCTTTCTTAGTGTGTATTTTTTCTAGAGGTTTGTGGAAAATTCAAAGTTAATAAATCTCTCAAATTCACCTGGCTTTCTGTAAAAGTAAATACTTTTCAAAACTCTGTTATTCTCTAACTAGTTTATGCGTCTTTAGAGGCAGAATCTCTTCTTTTACAAACCCATAAAATTTCATCTTCTTTATATCCAAACTTGAAACAGAAGAAATCTACACAGGCTTGTTGTCTCCAAACTGTGAGTAGATTCTTCTTGGCCACTCTCATGGCACACACAGGCTGTTAGAATACTTAGACTGGAGAGCTGCTTGTTATAAATTTGGGACATCAATTAAAAAATCCAGAAGCCTATGGGGAATGAGGAAGAAGTTTGGACAGTAGTCACTGCCAGCAGGGGAATTTCATCTCTGGATAATTTCTTCTTTGTGTTTGGCAAAGCTGCTAAACCATGGAGCCAGTTTTTATGTCTGGTTTCCAATTTGGCCTGGCAATCACTCCAAGTACATGATGTGACTGCCCAACTTCCGAGCTGGTGTACGGCTTCTCGTCACCACCCTACCCACTAGCTTTCTATCTGGGAGAGCCACGTTGGAGCTTGCCCTTGGGCTTCCTGGGGCATTGATTTCAATGCTGTTGACCCACAACAACAAAAGTAATTCTATGTGGAAAGATTCCTGTCTATTCCAGGGCTCACTCTCACTCCTAAAGAGGACAGGATTCTTCTAGAATCTCCAACTTCATATATTCCCACGCGACATTGCTTTCTTTTTTGTTGTTGTTGTTGTTGTTGCTGTTGTTGTTGTTGTTGTTGAGACAGAGTCGCCCAGGCTGGAGTGCAGTGGCACGATCCCGGCTCATTGCAACTCCGCTTCCCGGGTTCAGGTGATTCTCCTGCCTCAGCCTCCTGAGTAGCTGGGACTACAGGCGCCCGCCACCATGCCTGGCTAATTTTTTTTTTTTTGTATTTTTAGTACAGACAGGGTTTCACCATCTTAGCCAGGATGGTCTTGATCTCCTGACCTCGTGATCCATCCACCTTGACCTCCCAAAGTGCTGGGATTACAGGCGTGAGCCACCATGCCTGGCCACAACACTGCTTTCTAAGGAAGAGAAACTGGGGTTCAACTCTCAATATTCACCTACTTTTAGTCCTAACTGCCCCACAGATTACAAAACAAAAACAAAAAACCATCAAAGTACGTGTTGTGTGCCTGGCATCTTTCTTAGCTTCCAGCCCTGAAGCAGCATTTCCAGTCCTAATGTAGGAACAGTATTAGAAAAAGGGGGTTAGATCTTTGTATTCCGTTGTCATCTTATTCAAAAATCCTACCCAATCTTGGTCTGATTTGTATTAAGGTAGCAATTTTCTTCACAGAGGTTCAACTAGCTGGAAACCCTATTTGGAGATGGAGACCCAGGTATTAACCTCTCAGAAAATTGGCTCTTGCTATTTAATTGAGTCTTCTATGCCCTGCAAATGTGATTTCCAGCCAAGTGAACCTCTGTAGAGAAAATCGCTTCCTTTCTTGATAAGAAACAAACTAAGATTGGATGGGTGCTGACAACATCCTGAAACCACGGACCCCCACCTTTCCCAAAGTGGGGTTATATGTCCTTATTCCCTCCAATATTTATCTCAAAATTTGGGCAGGAAAAAAAAATGTGATTGCTCTTTTCCAAATACCTATATGAATTTTCAATTAGACTCCACAAATAAGGATTGAGAGCCTGACAGGTTCACAGCATTCTGCTAAGCACCACCCCACCAGGGACAGGGATAAATAAGACACAGACTCCTTTGTGCCCCCATAGCAACCTGTGCATATTGCTAAAATCATACCCGTGACACACATTACATTCATGAAGCCATATGCCTTTCAGAGAACAGGGACCAAGTCTCAGCCATCATGGTATCTCTAACACCTATCGCAGTTCCTGGTACAGAGGAGGTTTTACAAAACATGTTAGCTAAACCAAACAGAAACCAGTTCCAGTTCCTGCCCTTGAGAAGGTCACAATCCAGAGAGAGGTGCCCTGGCTTCCGCTATAAATCCGTGCTTCTGTTGTGAACATCACTGCATCTCAGGGAACCCAGCCGTACAACAAACATACAGGGCACTATCTTTCCTGGCGAGATGTATACCCCAGGCAGCACTCTGGCGAACCCTCTCCCAGGACTCGGAGCTGCGTCTCAGCAGGATGACTCACACTGAACCATCCCTACTTTCCTTCCCGTATTCCTCAGAGCCATGGACTTGTAAGAAAGAGAGGCAGGAAGGGCTTCAGTCTGGGTGACCTGGAGACCTGGATGCCCCTCTGACTGTCAGCTAACTGGTGGAGCACGTGGGTCTCCCCGCTAGGCAACTTCAGACAGCCCCAGGATTCCAGCAGGCCTGTCCCCGCCAGCCAGCGCACCCAGACCAGACTGAGTCCCATCCCAGCCCCCACACCATCGATGAGAGCCCTGCCTGGAAGAGAAGTGGCCTCAAGCAGCACAACAGCCCCACCTGAGGATGATCCGGAGGTACTCCTTCCCCTCTGCTTCCTCGCACTTGACGGACAGGATCAAGTTCCCCAGGCTGCTGCCAGTACAGTAAAAGTTTAGATGGTCCTAAAAAGAGAAACTGAGTGTGAGCAGGAAGGAGGAAGAAACCTTCCAGATATGTTCCCCACAAACCACCTCCTTCACCAGGAGTGACAGCCCCACAGCAACAAGGAAGAGAAGGATGCTGATGACAATGACGACGACATTAACAGGTACCGATGGCCAGATCCTCAGGAGGTGCCAGGCACCGTGCCAGGGGCTTAATACCCACTATCTCCTTCACTCCTGAACACAGCTGTATCCGGGAGAGAACATCATCCCCATTTCACAGATGGGAAAACCAATGGTCAGGGGGGTTGTCACTGCCCAGGATCACACGACGAGGAAGGGACAGATCCAGGGTCCAAACGTACATCTGTCTTGACTCTGAAGGGCAAGTTCTTGACCACAAGATACCGAGTCCACGTTCTCACTCCCAGGGGGCGGCCCTCACCAGTTCACACTATCTGGGGCAAGAGAGCAAGAAGGAACCCTAGCACCTCCACCCAGGGGAGCTGGGAGGTGTCCTGGGCCAGTGGGTCACTCCCCGGCTCAGGGAACACCGGCAAAAAACACAGCTCCCCAGACCTGCTGGATCAGAGTGAGGCCCTGGAATCTGCATGCTAACAAGACCCCGGGGCTCTGAGGCAGCCTCCCGTCATGTGAGACTCTGCAAAGCAGCCTCAGGCTACAGATTTCCGGAATCTGCCCTCAGTACATCAAGAATCTGTTAAGTCCGAAGGGCAGAATCTATTTTTTTACATGTAACTTTGTCACTTTTAAGCAATCAGAGGCTATGCAGTACAAGTACTCAGAGGACCTGCCTGAATGAGGACGGGAGAGATTTGCGTTATTTAGATGGAAACAGAGACTTCTTGAGGTGTGAGAACATATTTTTCCTTGAACAGTCGAAACTCCACCCACTATCCTTCACCCCAAACACTACCCATTCCATCACCTCCTGAAACATTTGCGGGGGGTGGTCCCCACAAGGACTCATGGCACTGGGCCTCCCTGACTGTTGCATGGCTCCCCTGCCCCGTCCCCTATCCCAGGACACAGCCCCTCAGACCTCTCCAACTAAGACGGCAGCAGGCAGCAGCGAAAGGACAGACCAGGAAGGAGGTAAGAGGCCAAGGAAAAGGGGGGCACTGGAGAGAGGACCTTGGGCCACTCTGCCCTCCCCCCACCCCCGGCAGCTCCTCTCTCCCAGGGCCCCCAGTCCCTCCCCTGCCCGCCCCCCCAACAGCTCCTCTCCCCCAGGGCCCCAACCCTTCCCCCTATCCCTGCCAGTTCCTCTCTCCCCCAGCCTCCCCTAGCCACTCCCCTTCACCCCCAGGCAGCTCCTCTCTCCCAGGGCCCCCAGCCTCTCCCCCAACCCCCGCCAGCTCCTCTCTCCCCCAGCCTCCCCCAGCTCCTCTCCTACAGCCTCCCCCAGCCCCTCCCCCACCCCAGCAGCTCCTCCCCCACCCCCTCCCCCGACCCCCAGCAGCTCCTCCCCCAGCCCCTCCGCCCACCCCCAGCAGCTCCTCCCCCAGCCCCTCCCCCCAGCCCCAGCAGCTCCTCCCCCAGCTCCTCCCCCCACCCCCAGCAGCTCCTCCCCCCCAGCCTCACCTTCCCCAGGAAGTGCCTCCGGTAGGCCCTGGCTTCACCCTTGCACTCGAGCTTGTAGCCGAACGTGTTGGGGCTGAGGTTGTCCTCTTCCTCCTCCTCACAGATGCTGCTCCCCAGCGACGTTGGGGTGCCCACGTTCTCCGGGTCCTCGATCCAATAGCCCCCAAACTGTGGCAGGATGACCTGAGGGTACGGGCCTCCCTTCTCCACAACCTGAAGGCAGAGGGAGGGTCGTGCACTGCAGCTGACCCTGGGACCACAGGGGAGGGAGGGGGCCGGTGGCGGTGTCCCATCTGCACTGCTCCCAGGAGTGGGGCCTGGTACCCACTGGTACTTGAGGCCAAAGGCAGTGACATGAACCCCTCCTCCAAGCCCCACAACACCTCCAGCTTCACTGACCAACCCTGTAGCTCCAGGGCTGCAAAGCTTAGATGAGCACGCCCAACTTAACACATGGAGAAGCTGAGGTTACAAAGGCAAAGGACAGGAAGAGAGGTCCCAGGCCCAAGGTTCTCTCCCCTGGGGGGCTGGGCACAGGCCATCGCCATCATTTCCCCAGGGACAGGACCCAGAGCAGGCTGCAGAGCGGGTGGGAGTGAGGGAAGGGCGCCTACCTCGTCGATGCTGGGGTATGGGATGTAGTCATCCTGCAAGACAAACCAGATGATGCCACCATTAGTCCCGGCAGTGCCCATAAAGTCTGACCACTGTTTCCAGGTCTCGCAAGGGGGCTATGTCGTAGGGGGGCTTTGAGGGAGGAACATTCAATGGAAGAACAGCTCAGAGTCAGCTCTGGAATCTAACATCCCCCACGTTCTTCTCCAAACTGACAGAACCCAAACATAAACCCTGCCAGCTGACGATGCAGTGTCCGAAGGCGCTGAACTTCTCACCCCTCGTAATACCAGCTACTCATCCTCGAACAGCTCATTCCGGAAAACAACCCCTAGTCTCCCCCAGCACCCCTTTCCAGGCAGGGAGACTGACCTCCAAGTGATAAGCGGCACCCCTGGGCTGGGAAATGGAACCTGAAGCTGAAAGCTGACTGCCCACTGGAACCCGGGGCACAGAGCCTGACACCCTTACACACTGCACAGGGTAGGGAAGAGCTGGGCCCAACGGCCAAGCCTGAGGTCCCACCGAGGCCTCCACCCCCAGCCTGCTCTGAAGCTGCCCTAAGGCATCAAGCCAGGACCCCTCTGCTGCCCACCGTGCACTGGTCTAACAAGGCAGTCATGAAGCGGCCCGTGGTGCGAGTCAGAGTTAGTCAGGTGTAAGAAGACCCCAGCACCCCAGCAGCCCCTCCTGCCTTCCTCTCGCCCTAGCCCCTCACCAGGGCCATCTGGCCACCCCTCACCCACCCAGCCCACCTTGTTCTTCTGGGGTCCCGGCTTCTGCTCTTCAAGCTTGATCCCCTATAGAAACAAGGAAAACAGGATCCACAGAAAAGCAAAGGTCAGAAGACAGGACCAGATAAAGAGCACCTGGCGCCACAGGGGGTTAGTAACAAGAGCAGCAGCAAGAGCTGGCCCGTGCTGGGCCTGCACACATCACACCTGGCCATGGGCGGGCCTCACAGCAGCCTCAGGTGAGGCAACAGCGCCGCTGGGCTAACAGCACAGACTTGAGCCAGATCACTGGGGTTCAAATCCCAACACTGCCACCTATCAGCCTGATGACCTTGGCAGGTCACAGAAACCTCTCTGTGACTCAGTGTTCTCATCTGTAAAATGGGAATGATGATGGTATCAACTATGGTGGTGAAGGTTAAAGGTTAACAGTGGGTTGAGCACTTGGAACACTGACTGGTATATAATAAATGCTGTGGGTCATTATTATCATGAAGGAGGCGGTATTATCATTCAAAGCTTAAATATCTGTCTTGTCGGACACAGTGGCTCACGCCTGTAATCCCAGCACTTTGGGAGGCCAAGGCGGGCAGATCACCTGAGGTCAGGAGTTCAAGACCAGCCTGACCAACATGGAGAAACCCCATCTCTACTAAAAATACAAAATTAGCCGGGCATGGTGGCGCATGCCTATAATACCAGCTACTCGGGAGGCTGAGGCGGGAGAAGTGCTTGAACCCGGGAGGCAGAGGTTGCAGTGAGCCGAGATCGTGCCATTGCACTTCAGCCTGGGCAACAAGAGCGAAACTCCATCTCAAATTAAAAAAAAAATAAATAAATCCTTAAGGTCACAGAGCCAGTAAGGGAAGGGAAACATAGGACGTCATGCCTGTTGGTGTCAGAGCCAGCGCTCTAGATCCCATGCCAACAGGCCTTCAGCGGACAGCCGGGAGGCCTGGTGCTGACCCTCACTCTGCTGCGAACTTACTATTTGTGACCCTTGACAAAGCGTAGCCTCTTGGAGCCCCCAGTGTCATCTGTAAAATGAGGATTAGACACTCACCTTTCATCTCACTAATGGAAGGATGACTGCAAGGATCAGATATGATGCCTGGGACTGGACTAAGGGAGTTTATCTACAGGTATCCGAAGAATTCACTTCTGGGGAGCAGTGCCCTATCGAACAGTTTGTTTGTTTTTGAGAGGGAGTCTCTCTCTATCGCCCAGGCTGGAGTGCAGTGGTATGATCTCGGCTCACTGCAATCTCCACCTCCCAGGTTCAAGCAATTCTCCTGCCTCGGCCTCCCGAGTAGCTGGGATTACAGGCATGTGCCACCACGCCCAGCTTATTTTTGTGTTTTTAGTAGAGATGGGGTTTCACCGTGTTGGTCAGGCTGGTCTCGAACTCCTGACCTCAGGTGATCCACCGGCCTTGGCTTCCCAAAGTGCTGGGATTATAGGTGTGAGCCACTGCACCCAGCCTCTTCTTTTTTTTTTGAGATGGAGTTTCACTCTTGTTGCCCAGGCTGGAGTACAGTGGTGGGATCTCGGTTCACTGCAACCTCCACCTCCCGGGTTCAAGTGATTCTCCTGCCTCAGCCTCCCAAGTAGCTGGGATTACAGGCATGTGCCACCATGCCCACCTAGTTTTTTGCATTTTTATTAGAGATGGGGTTTCACCATGTTGCCCAGGCTGGTCTTGAACTCCCGACCTCAGGTGATCCACCCGCCTCGGCCTCCCAAACTGCTGGGATTACAGGCGTGAGCCACTGTGCCTGGCCCCAGTCCAGCAGTTCTATCATTGAGTTCTGACTTAACCGTGTTGTGCAGGAGGGGAACACGTGGTGTTTCCAAGACTATCTGAGAAAATCGGGTGACGGTACAAGACGGTGCACAAACTAGAAGAAACAGGTCCCCTCTGAAGCAGAAGGAGTCCAGAAGCAGCTTCTGCCTGGTCACAACACTAACGCACGGGGATTTTAACCTTCCCAAGCCAACTCTCTCTGTGGTCTCCTTGGAAACTCACAGCACCTTTCCACCAGCAAGGACACTGGGGCCCCAGAAGGAGTCTGCTTGCCTAAGGTCGCACAGCCAGTGAGTGGCAGGGCCTAGATTTGAAGCCAGGTCACCGGCTCACCAAGTGCGTGACGTACTCCACACTCTGTGGACAGCAGGGCTCCTGTCAACTGGGTGGATTGAGATGCAGCCTCTGCTGACTTCCCTGGGCTGGGTCACCTTGCAGCATTGTTCAGGAGGGCGTGGGAGGGCCCTTCCCACTGGACAGGTGCTCCTCTCTCACACACACACACAAAGCCACCTGGGTGGCCTTACAGACCCTGTCCCAGTTGGCACACTGGGCAGATGGCGGGTGGGGCAGTGAGGGCAGGAGTCTGTTTTGTTTGGCCTGCATTAGTCATCCCTGTCTGGGAACAGCCCTGAGGGCAGGAGAGCAAACTTCCTCCCATCCCCTCCGCCACACCACTCCCTCCCCTAATAACCTACCACAGAGCCACTGCCCAGCACTGGGCCCTCTCTCCTCCATGTGCTATTTTGCTAGAGGTATTGTCTTTTTTTTTTTTTTTTTTTTTGAGATGGAGTCTTGCTCTGTCATCCAGGCTGAATGCAGTGGCGCAATCTCCGCTCACTGCAGCCTCCACCACCCGGGTTCAAGAGATTCCCCTGCCTCAGCCTCCCGAGTAGCTGGGATTACAGGCGTGTGCCACCACACCCAGCTAATTTTTCTATTTTTAGTAGAGACAGGGTTTCACCATGTTGGCCAGGCTGGTCTCGAACTCCTGACCTCAGGCGATCTGCCTGCCTCGACCTCCCAAAGTGCTGGGATGACAGGCGTGAGCCACCACGCCTGGCCACAATAGGTATTATCTTTATTTCTCCTTCTCCCCTCAATGAAGAAATTAAGGCTCAGAGGGGGAAACCGACTTGATTGAAGATAACTCAGCTAGAAAGCGTCAGGGTTAGAACCTGAACCCAGGACTGAAGGAATCCAAAGCTTCTGCCTTCTCCCAGTTCCTAGACTCTTGGGCTAGGAATCGGGAAACCTGGGTTCCAGTTTCAGCTCTTCACAACTAGCAAAGTGACCCGGGGTGCTTCACTGCTCTGAGGTTCCGTTTCCACAACTGCAAGATGAAGAGAGACGGAGCCCAGGCTTAAGGCCCACACGGGCACTCCATGGCCAGCAGTGCCCCATATGTGAGCTTCTTACTAACAGTGAACCCTCTGAGGCTGGGCCCAGGGGGCACATGGTAGGGACTTAAACACCCAGAAATTTGGCTTCAACAGTCTCAACTGAAATGGAACAGGCACCCCACCCATGGGTATCAGCCATTGCAGAGACAGAGGGATAATAAAACAAGACCCCTGCCCTAGAAAGCGCCCGATCTAGATGAACAGACAAGCCCTGCAGCCTCTACACAACAGGACACTCTGAGGCTGGTAAACTGGGGCTGAATGCTGTGCTCAGACAGACCCTATGTGGGGGAAAGTCGTGGGAAGGGGACTCCAGCTGGGGGAGAAGGAAGAGAGGATCTGAGGGGCAACCGGAAAGAAGGCTGGGTGGGCTGCAAACCCCCTGCCAGCTTCCCAGAGTGCCAGGATCCCACTGACTAGAGGCGACAATCCCAGCTTTGCTCCAAGCAATGGAGCACTTGATTACATACCATCTCCCACCCCTCACTGTCAGGCACATGCCAGCCTGGTTTCCGCAAGCTGACGATAATTTCCCTAAATGTGGAGAAGATGAGTCTGTCGTCTACACGCTGCTGGGCGCGGAGGACGATTTTAATAACTTGCTCTCGGTGACACGGCCAGTGACAATACTTTCCCTTCAAACAGCGTCTCCCCTCCCTCCCCACCCTCAGGGACACCTGGCTGCTTGGCCCGCATCTCAGGACTGCCATGGGCGCTATATTTGCCCCTCCTCCTAGGACTTCCAGACCATTATTGCAGAACTGTCCTCCCTTCAGCCTGGAGCGCCTACTTAGGGTAAAAAGTATCATGACAGAATGGCTGGACTCTGGCTCTGAAGCTACTTATGAGCCACGCACCCTTTGAGTGCTGCCTTTAATTGTTCTGTGCCTCAATTTTCTCATCTGTCCTATGGGGATAATCACAATAATAATATACCCATTTATGAAGGCCTTAGCAGGAAGAAATGATGCCTGTCAATCTCTGAGCCCATCGAAGTGCTTGAGCTACAGGTGGATTATAAGCATTGTCTTCCCACTCCTCCCGCCCATGTCAATGAACCCTTCTGGGCCTCTGCACATACTCCCCAGGGCAGCAGCTCTTACCTGGGAGCCCTGACCCTGGTGAGGAATAGCAAAGAACCCCTGAACCCACAACACACACCGACTTTTATGTAGTGTCTACCAAGTATTTACACCGATTATCTCATTTCACCCAACCACCATGTAAGGGGGTGCATTCATTCTTATTTATTTATGGAGGCTTAGGACAGGAAAGGAACTGGTGCAGGATTTGAACTCAGGCCGGCCTCCCACCCCACCCCTCTGCCTCCCTGTGCGAGATAACTCCTCCAAGAAGCAGCTAGTTCTTTCAGGCCTTCTTTCCGGCTCATTCCAGGAACAATGGACCCTTCAAACCCTCCTCCACATCCACAGGGCTTATGGCCTCCCCAGCTGCCCTGCTGGGGAAGTTCTGTTTTATCCTCCCTGTCCCTCCGTAGGTGTCTTCAAAGTGCTCTGTACCTCTCAACAGCGAAATGGCCTCAGGTTGTCTAGGCCAAGGGGATGCAATTGTCTCTTCTCTGCCCCTCCCTCCAGGGCACCCGGCTTCTGCCTGTGGGTTCTGCCTGGTCCCTACGCCACCCACATCTGGGGCTGGGCTTCTTCCCCACCGAGGTAGGGGTACGTACTCACCTGCATTTTCTCCAGCATCTCAAAGAACTCCGACGACTGAAAGACAAAAGCAGGGGACAGAAAGACAGGGATCAGCCAGGAGGTCCACAGCGAAAGCCTCTTCCTCACCAACTATCAGAAGCTGAGCCTGGGGCTTCCCCAGGGACAAAATTCATTTGGATCAACAGAGAAGATAATTTGATTTTGCCTTTGCAGGGCTAGAGGCCCAAACACCCCATACAACAGGAGAGAGACTAAGGCACGCCTGGGCTGGCAAATGAATGGTGCTGGGGGAGCAGACACTCAGCCTCTGTCGAGGAAAGGGGCCTGTGGGCCCCTGGGAAGAGCCACATTCCACAAACGCCTGTCATCCTCGGGATCCAGCCTCCGGCAGGAGCCATATTTAGGATGTTTTCAACCCAACAATGGGGCCAAGGTGTCCAACACAAGCAGCATTCCACACCCTGATACAGAAAACCAACCGGTGAAAGCAGGGTCGCTGTGGCCAGAGCAGCCAGGGAAGGAGGGGGAGGGCCTGCTGTGCCACCTCTGCCTCTGCCTGCCCGGTCCCCTGCCCGCAAGGCACCGCTTTGGGACCCTAAAGCTGGTGAAGCAAAGCCTGAACACCATTGAACCGAGGCTTCCAGGGGCCTAAAGGGTTTTTTTCTTCTTTTTTTCTTTTTTTTTTTTTTTGAGACAGAGTCTCACTTTGTCACCCAGGCTGGAGTGTAGTGGCGCAATCTCAGCTCACTGCAACCTCCGCCTCCCGGGTTCACGCCATTCTCCTGCCTCAGCCTCCGAGTAGCTGGGACTACAGGCGCCCACCACCACGCCCAGCTAATTTTTTTGTATTTTTAGTAGAGACGTGGTTTCACCATGTTGGCCAGGATGGTCTCGAACTCCTGACCTCAGGTGATCCACCCACCTAAGCCTCCCAAAGTGCTGGGATTACAGGCGTGAGCTACCACGCCCAGCCTAGATGGGTTATTTTTAAAATCCCAGTTGTACTTGTCCAAACCTTTGACCTACTTTGGTGCCACCCTTGTGTATCCAGGAAAAACAAAAAGGAGAAAAGGGAAGCAGAATGGAAGCGTGAGGGGCTGGCAGCTCTACCCCAACAAAACACACAGAGGCCACCCACTTCCCATCCCCTGAAAACAGCTACCCCTCCTCAGACTAATGTCACTGCCCACATCTGGGCACCGGGAAGCCGGGAGGTAATGAGTGCTCAGAACAGACAGTCCCCAGCGAAGACGAGAGAAAAGAAAGCAGGGATGAGGAACAGTGCGTGTGTCCTCGGTTCTTCTTCAGGCAGAGGTGGGGCCTCCAGGCACTCTTCCTGCCTCTGCAGGCACCCGTGGGCCAGAACCGCCAGGAGCTCCCACTGCTCCCAGAATTCCCAGAACCGCCCTGGGAAGGAGCCTGGTGAAGTCCCTGGAGAGACCCAGCCCTGCTGTTGACTCCAGACAGCCTCTGTCAGGCCAAAGCCAGCGTGTCAGAGGCAAAAAGCTCTGACCTATCAGCAGTTCAGATCTGGCATCTAGAAACCCCACGTATGAATGTACAGGGGTGGGCTTAGGGAACCCACGTCCAACTCCCTCGACCAGAAGTGAGCCGTCAAACATCCAAATGCCAAACCTCCTCTTCCAACTTGCTCAGGTGCACATGCAGCACACACGCGGGGCATTCTTCCTAACTCCAGGCTTAGGAGACCAGGATTACCAGACGTAAAGAGCTTATACCAATCAATACGGATAGAAAGATGAACAGGAGGAGGATAATGCAACAGAAACAATCAACATGTTAAATACACACACCTCTGACCCGCGATTCCACGTCTAACAATCCATCCTCTAATACACTTGCAATGTGCACAAAGACAGACAGGCTCAAATGTTCACTGCAGCATCGTCTCTAACAGTAAAAAATAAAAACAACTTAAATGTCTGTAGAAAATTGGTTAAAAGAGGCAGGGCGCGGTGGCTCACGCCTGTAATCCCAGCACTTTGGGAGGCCAAGGTGGGCGGATCACCTGAGGTCGGGAGTTCGAGACCGGCCTCAACATGGAGAAACCCCGTCTCTACTAAAAATACAAAAAAAAATTAGCTGGGCGTGGTGGTGTATGCCTGTAATCCCAGCTACTCAGGAGGCTGAGGCAGGAGAATTGCTTGAACCTGGGAGGTGAAGGTTGCGGTGAGCCGAGATCGCGCCATTGCACTTCAGCCTGGGCAACAAGAGCGAAACTCAGTCTCAAAAAAAAGATTGGTTAAAAGAAACTACACTCACAGAATAAAATACAAGTACTATAAACTATAGGTCAATAAATTAGATAACTTCGATAAAATGAACAAATTCCTAGAAAAACATAACCTATCACAACTGACTCAGTAAGAAATAGAAAACTAAAGACATATAACAAATAAAAAGATCAAATTAATGATCAAAAAAACAACGCACAAAGAAAAGCCCAGACCCAGGTGGCTTCATTTGTAAATTCTACCAAACGTTTAAAGAAAAGTTAATATGAATTCCTCATACTTACTCTCAAGAAAGTCAAAAGAAAGCCCGCAGAATGCTAGAAAATATTTGCAAATCATGTATCTGATAAAGGACGTGTCTCTACAAAAAGAAACTCTTACAACTCAGTAAGAAAAAGACAGCTCAATTTAAAAATGGGCAAAGGATCTAAATACACATATCCCCAAAGAAGACATACAAAGGAACAATAAGTACATAAAAAGACACTCGAGCCATTAATCATGAGGAAATGCAAATCAAAACCACAATGAGATACCACTCATACCACTAACATAGCTATGATCAAAAAACAGAATATCACAGGTGTGAGCAAGGGTGTGGAGAAATCAGGTCCCTCATCTATTGCTGGTAGGAATGTCAAACAGCACAGCCATTGTGGAAAATCATTTGGCCATTCCCTAAAACGTTCAAGGAATTATGACCACACGACTCAGCAATTCGACCCCTAGGAATATACACAAAAGAATTGTAAGCAGGTACTCAAGCAAATACTTGTACACAAACATTCACAACTGCAGTATTCATTCTTGCCAAACGGTGGGTACAACCCAAATGTCCATCAACTGACGAATAAACAAAATGTGCTATATCCATACGATGGAATAATATTCAGCCATTAAAAATAATGTACTGACACATGCCACAACACTGCTGACCCTTGAATGCATTACACCAAATGAAAAAAGGTAGGGATAGGGCTGGGTGCAGTGGCTCACGCCTGTAATTCCAGCACTTTGGGAGGCCGAGGAGGGCGGATCACGAGGTCAGGAGTTCAAGACCAGCCTAGCCAACATGGTGAAACCCCGTCTCTACTAAAAATACAAAAATTAGCTGGGCATGGTGGCGGGTGCCTGTAATCCGAGCTACTTGGGAGGCTGAGGCAGGAGAATCACTTGAACCTGGGAGGCGGAGGTTGCAGTGAGCAGAGATCACACTATTGCACTCCAGCCTGGGCAACAGAGCAAGACTGCCTCTCAGTATATAAGTAAAATAAATAAATAAATAAGTAAATAAGTACTGATGTGTGAACCGAATGGATGACAAATTCCCTCACTACAGGAGGAGGGATAGCAAAGCAGTTAAGAACCTGCCTCTGTACCCACATGACCCAGCAGTGCCACCCCTAGACACCTACACACGAGAATGGAAAATACGCATCCACACAAAAACTCTTACATGAGGCCGGGCGCGGTGGCTCATGCCTGTAATCCCAGCACTTTGGGAGGCCAAGGCGGGCAGATCATGAAGTCAGGAGATCGAGACCATCCTGGCTAACATGGTGAAACCCCGTCTCTACTAAAAATACAAAAAATTAGCCAGGCGTGGTGGCGGGTGCCTGTAGTCCCAGCTACTCGGGAGGCTGAGGCAGGAGAATGGCATGACCCTGGGAGGTGGAGCTTGCAGCGAGCCGAGATTGTGCCACTGCACTCCAGCCTGGGCGACAAAGTGAGACTCCATCTCAAAAAAAAAAAAAAAGACAAAAGTCAGAGATAAAGGACCGTAATTCCATTTTTATCAAATGTCCAGAGTATGTAACCTCATAGAGACAGAAGGAAGATTAGAGGTTGCTTATGCTGAGGGGGATGGGGGATTGGAAGGTGATAGCTAAAAGGTACAAATTTCGTTTCAAAGCAATAAAAAGGTTCTAAAACTGATTATGATGGTGGTTACACAGCTCCGTGAATGCCACCAAAAACCACTGAATTGTACACTTTATTTTTTATTTTTTGAAATGGAGTTTTGCTCTTTTCACCCAGGCTGGAGTGCAATGACGCGATGTCAGCTCACTGCAACTTCCACCTCCTGGGTTCAAGCGATTCTCCTGCCTCAGCCCCCAGAGTATAACTGGGATTACAGGCATACGCCCCCACGCCCGGCTAATTTTTGTATTTTTGGTAGAGACGGGGTTTCACCATGTTGGCCAGGCTGGTCTCGAACTCCTGACCTCAGATGATCTGCCCGCCTCGGCCTCCCAAAGTGCTGGGATTACAGGTGTGAGCCACCACACCTGGTCAAATTGTACACTTTAAATGGGTGACTTTATGATATGTAAATTATATCTCAATAAAGCTGTTCAAAAAAACTATACAATCATTCAAAAACACAGCAACAGACTCGTGTTGCTTACATATGACACTCTCCAAGATATATTAAGTTGAGCGGTGGAGGAAATCAGAGACAATACATTGAATATAATCCCAATTTTATAAAAACAGCCAGCCACAGTGGTTCACACCTGTAATCCTAGCTACGCAGGAGGCTGAGGCAGGAGGGTCGCTAGAGTCCAGGAGTTCAAGGCTGCAGTGAGCTATGATCATGACACTGTATCCTACCTTGGGTGACACAGTGAGGCTCCATCTCTTAAAAAAAAAAAAAGATACCGTAAATCTACCTATATTATGTATGCATATAAATTCATAGAAAATGATCTGAAGGACTATACCTCAAACTATCAAAAAGCCATTGTGTCAATAAATGAGGGGTCTGGCGCGGTGGCTCACACCTGTAGTCCCAGCACTTTGGGAGGCTGAGGCGGGCGGATCACATGAGCCCAGGAGTTCGAGACCAGCCTGGCCAACATAGTGAAACCCCGTCTCTACTAAAAATACAAAAATTAGCCGGGTATGGTGGTGCATACCTGTAATCCCAGCTACTAGGGAGGCTGAGGCATGAGAATCACTTGAACCCAAGAGGCGGAGGCTGCAGTGAGCCGAGATCCTACCACTGCACTCCAGCCTGTGTGACAAAGTGAGGCTGTCTCAAAAGAAAAAAAAAAAAAAGCAGAAAAATGTGCAAAGGACACGAACAGATGATTAAAGGACACACACAAAATGACCGATGAACACATGGAAACAAGCCAACCTCTCCAGTTATGAAAGAAATTAAGATGACAGTAAGATAATATCTTTCACTATCAGATCAACCAGTGTCGGCAAGGATATGTGGCAGGAATGAGCAACAGTGCAGCCACTGTGTCCAGTCTGCAGGCCCAGGCTGCAGGAACTCTGGTGAGTGCATACCTGATACAGCTTTCCGAAAGGCACCAGGTGTCCAAAACGTTTAAAATATCCACGTCCTTTGGTCCAATAAACCCACTCTAAGGAATTTACCCTAGAACAATATCCGGGCCATGCCACAAGAACACATGTACACGGATGTTTGTCCCAGCACTGTTTATGGGCCAAAAAGTCTGAGTGATGGGGGAAGTACCCAACCGTGAGAGGAAAAGTAAATAAGACACAGGGGTTACACTCATGCAATAAACTACAAGAGGAGGTCTGTGCTCTAATGCTACTGCAAAGATTCACAATGCATTGCTAAGTGTGAAAAATAGGATTTTGAGCAAGATGATCCCATTGTTTCCATTAAACATAAAGAATGTGTTTGTGTATAGAGGTGTAGGACCGCATCTGAGGGTGTGCATCACCCCCACGGAGAAAAATATCCTGAAGGATACACAACAAAACGAGGTTGAAGGTACGGATGATTTTTCCCTTTTTGCTTTTCAGTATTTATTTTATTTTTTTCTGAGACGGAGTCTCACTCTGTCGCCCAGGCTGGAGTGCAGTGGCGCCATCTTGGCTCACTGCAACCTCCACTTCCTGGGTTCAAGTGATTCTCCTGCCTCAGCCTCCCAAGTACCTGGGATTACAGGCATGCACCACCATGCCCAGTTAATTTTTGTATTTTTAGTAGAGACAGGGTTTTACCATGTTGGCCAGGCTGGTCTTGAACTCCTGACCTCAAATGATCCGCCTGCCTTGGCCTCCCCAAGTGCTGGGATGACAGGGGTGAGCCACCGCGCCCAGCCTAGGTTCCACGTCTTTTTATTTTTGTTTGTTTTTGAGACAGGGTCTCACTCTGTCACCCAGGCTGAAGTGCAGTGGCATGATCACAGCTCACTGCAGTCTCGATCTCCTGGGCTCAAGCGATCCTCCCACCGCAGCTTCCCAAGTAGCAGGGACTACAAGCACCTGCAACCACACCCAGTCAATTTTTGTATTTTTAGTAGAAACAGAGTTTCATCATGTTGCCCAGGCTGGTTTTGAACTACTGAGCTCAAGCAATCCTCTCGCCTCAGCCTCCCAAAGTGCTGGGATTACAGGCGTGAGCCACCACACCCAACAAGTTCGACCTCTTGAAGACAGAAGCATCAAACAATTCATGGACACATCTTAAAACCAAAATGTCAACGAAGGCTTTTTGCAAGACACAAGATCCCAGACAGACCTTAAAGGATCAAGAGAAATCACTGGATAGAGAGGGGTGAGGAGGGTGTGGCACTCAGGCAGCAGGAACTGAATGGGCAAAGACAGAAAAGAGAAGCAGCTCGGCACACAGTCAATGAAGCGTTAGTGGATCAGCCCGGCCGGCTGGAGGCCTCTGGGTTAGACATCCTTTGAAGACCAGGTGGGAGAGCAAAGCTGTGGCCTGGGCCTGAGAGACGCTGAACACCAGAACTCAGGCTTCAGCTGCAAGGCCATGCAGAGTGATTTAGGTTTAGGTGCAGCAGAAACACACAGGAGGCAGCAGAGCCCGGTGGTCGAAGCCCAGGTCTGCGGAGTGGGCAACCTGCTACTGCCCAGCTGTGTTGCATGAGGCATGTTAACCTCTCTTCATTCCTCTCTTAAGTTCCTCACCTGAAAATTGAAGCAGGCCGGGCACGGTGGCTCACGCCTGTAATCCCAGCACTTAGGGAGGCTGAGGTGGGTGGATCATTTCAGGTCAGGAGTTCAAGACCAGCCTGGCCAACATGATGAAACCCCATCTCTACTAAAAATACAAAAATTAGCTGAGCATGCTGGCGGGCGCCTGTAATCCCAGCTACTTGGGAGGCTGAGGCAGGAAAATCGCTTGAGCCTTGGAGGCGGAGGTTGCAGTGAGCCGAGATCACGCCATTGCCCTTCAGCCTGGGTGACAGAGCAAGACCCTGTCTAAAAAAAAAAAAAAAAAATTGAAGCAAATAGTCCCTGACTTTAGTGCTGTTAGGCAGATGAGGTGAGAACAGGTGTAAGAAGTGCCCAGCCAGGGCCTGGTCTGCAGTGAATGCCCAGTAAATAGCAGCTCCTAGAAGGAGCTATTGGAAAGCTCCCTCTGGAAGCATCCTTTGTCCTGTTGGAGGTGGTCTAGCAGCTTCAGGATACCTTTTCTCTATTTCATTGGTCTTCCCAGAGACAGTGTCTTTAGAAGACTGTTAGAAATGAGTCTGGCTGGGCGCGTTGGCTCACACCTGTAATCCCAACATTTTGGGAGGCCGAGGAGGGCAGATCACCTAAGGCCAAGAGTTTGAGACCACCTGGCCAACATGGTGAAACTGTGTCTCTATTAAAAATACAAAAATTAGCCAGGCGTGGTGGCACAGGCCTGTGATATCAGCTACTCGGGAGGCTGAGGCAGGAGAAGCACTTGAACCCGGGAAGTAGAGGTTGCAGTGAGGCAAGATTGTGCGACTGCACTCCAGCCTGGGCAACAGAGTGACACTCCATCTCAAAAAAAAAAAAAAAGGGGGGGAAGAAGAAGAAAAGAAATGGGTCTGAATGAAGATGCCCCATGGCCTGGGGCTGGCACAGGTGGTGAGAAGGGCTATGATTCAGCCTCAGCCATGAGAAATGTGCTGGGTGGATGATCCCTGCATGGACAGTGCCCAGCAGCAGAAATCAGCCAGTGGCAGCATGGCCTCGGCTGGGCTGGCCCCACTTCTCAGGGACTTGCTGCACTTTCCAATGGGACAGTTGGCAGGGAGTGAGTCTCCTTTTCCACCCAGAAGCAGCATGACTCAGGCCAGCCGGGAACAGCAGCTCAGCCTTTCGGACACACCCTCGTCCACACACCCTGAGATGGCTGCATACAGCCAAGGGCACACAGCAGGCACTCAGTTAATGCTCAGGGCACACAGCGGGCACTCAGTTAATGCTCAGGGCATACAGCAGGCACTCAGTTAATGCTCAGGGCACACAACAGGCACTCAGTTAATGCTCAGGGCATACAGCAGGCACTCAGTTAATGCTCAGGGCACACAGCAGGTGCTCAGTTAATGCTCACTGACTCACTGGCATTGCCCCAGAGACTAACGTCCTGCCCGGGACAGCCTTCGGAAGGGATCTCCCTCCACCAGGAAGCCAGCCGCTGGATTTTCACAGAGGCATTAATTGGGTCTCCTCGCCGGGCGCGGTGGCTCAAGCCTGTAATCCCAGCACTTTGGGAGGCCGAGGCGGGCGGATCACGAGGTCAGGAGATCGAGACCATCCTGGCTAACACGGTGAAACCCCGTCTCTACTAAAAGTACAAAAAATTAGCCGGGCGCGGTGGCGGGCACCTGTAGTCCCAGCTACTCGGGAGGCTGAGGCAGGAGAATGGCGTGAACCCGGGAGGCGGAGCTTGCAGTGAGCCGAGATCGCGCCACTGCACTCCAGCCTGGGGGACAGAGAAAGACTCCGTCTCAGGAAAAAAAAAAAAAAAAAAAAAATTGGGTCTCCTCATTAATAGCAGCGTCCATGCAGCTATCTAATGTATTAGCGGCAGCAGCTCTTGCCACCCAAATCAGAGGGGCGGCCAGCATTTCCCCGTGGGCTCTGCGTTCACAGACAGTCAATAGATAACCACGCAGAGCCAGCACTCAGCCGAGGAACTCCGTCTGGGCCCCAGGTTCCACCCCTGTCCCCACCACCTCCCGATACAGAAACAGCCTGGTGTTCCTTTAGAAAGGCGGAGAGTGTCTTTGGGGAGGAGGATGCTGGAGGAGGTCCCAGGTAGCAGGGGCAGATGTGAACAAGAACCGCAAGGAGCAATTTAGGCTTGAGACATCTTGAGGCATCTTTCCCAATGCCCCTACTTGCCAGTTCTGGTGCCAGCCCACTGCCCAGGCAGCAAAGCAGAAGAAGTGACGGGAAAAGATGGCACTCATGTGAGTCCAGGACTCCCTCTCTCCATCTCACCATGCTGTGCCCTCCCTGCCTCCCCCGGTCCACAGCAGCTCTACACACGGGCATGGCTTCTCCTGCAGACAGGCAGCCACCTGTTCCTTCCCTCTTGCTGCACCCCAGCTCATGAGACCCCCGCCCCTGCAACACTCTTGCCTCTCTCTCCTCTCTGACCCTCGCTGGAGAAGTGACACTCACTGGCCCCATCTACAGCGTGCTGGGTCCTTGCTGGGCTACCTGCCCGGGCCCTGGGCTCCTCTCCTCTGCTTCTGGAGGTGGGGTGTGTTTATGTGTCAGCAGCCTCGCTAAAAACCCTGCTCCTGGGAGGCACCACACACCCATGCTCATAGAACCACGCTGTCTGAGTGCTCGCACCTTTCCATGGGGCTAAAAACATGACCGCTAACTCACAGGGCTGTGGCAGGACCACACAGGCCAGCGTGTACAGAGCCTGACACACAGGTCGCTCAATGAGCCCTCGCAATCGCCTCGTTATCCCCGCCCACCCCAATCCCGGACACACGGAGTGGGCAAGGCCACGTTAAGGGCAAACAAAAAACATTACCAGAAGACAAGGATGGAGGAGCAGGTGTTTTGCACCTACGTGGGTCCCAGGAAAATCGGGGGGGAGATGCGGGCCAGAAAGTGCCGGGGGGGGGAAGCAAACAGGTCAGAGTGAGTTTCTCAGCCCGACGGAGAGGGAAGACATGACCAAGGAAAAGGATTTCTGGAGAGTTCTCTAAACCCCTTTCTGGAAAGCTGGGGGAACTGGGCACGCCCTGGGAGTGGGATGGGAAGTGTCCCATGTTGTCTGACCACTGAGCACGCCACACTGCCCGACTCCGCCGCTGGCCCAGAAGTCCCCATCCACAGGGCAAGCAGGATGAGAACCAGCCGGCCACCAGGCTGGGTCCTCGAGGGCAGAGCTCTTTGTTTGCTGTATCCCTGTGCTATTAATAGAACTGCCTAGCACACAGTAGGTGCTCAATAAACATTTGCTAGATGAATGGCTAAATATTCTGCTAAGCAAGATGCAATGAAGCAGGCAGTGGAGGCCGAGTCTTGGCCTGGCAGTGGCCAGGGCGGGCTTCTCGGGATGGCTAGAGTCAGGGCTGGATGGGCCAGTGTTACTGCTATTAACACTGCTGTCTGTGCTCTGGCCACAGACTGCACCCCTCATCCTGGATGGCCAACCCTATGCCCAGTGGGTGCCCCCAATAACGAACTGTCCTCCAGAATCAGGTCCTGTTCCAACCAAGTCTCCCACCACCACCCCCGCCGAGCCACCTGCTTGCTCCTCTTTCTCTTCTCTGATCTCCTTTTTCCACCAACTCCTGCCGCTCACGGCTCCTTTGCTGCTAGAGCGTTTCAGAGGTGCCATTTTACTATGGCACTGGGGCCAGGAGCCAGCGATGGCTCTCTGTTAAGTGTGGCAGTGGTAATGCCACAGAATCACCTGGGGGCTAGTTAAAACACAGTTTCCAGCCGGGCAAGGTGGCTCACGCCTGTAATCCCAACACTTTGGGAGGCCAAGGCGGGCGGATCACCTGGGGTCAGGAGTTCGAGACCAGCCTGACCAACACGGAGAAACCCCACTTCTACTAAAAATACAAAAATTAGCCAGGCATGGTGGCGGGCACCTATAATCCCAGCTACTTGGGAGGCTGAAGCAGGAGATTCACTTGAACCCGGGGAGTGGAGGTTGCAGTGAGCCGAGATCACACCACTGCACTCCGGCCTGGGCGAAGGAGCGAAACTCTGTCTCAAAAAAAAAAAAAAAAAAAAAAAAAGGTTTCCTAGGCCCCACCCCTAGAGCTTCTGATTCTTGGCCAAAGAATGTGCCTTTCTATGAAGTTCCCAAGTGAGAACCACTGACCTATGGGATTAATCATGTTGAATGCTGCTGCTGTGTGGGAGGGACCATCTCTGAGCAGAGATACCAGAGCAGAGATGTGGAAAGGTGGGGAAGGGTGGGAAGATGGCTGGGTTTTTATAGGACATCTTAAATTAGGCAGACTCATATTTAAATTCTAAGACAGGACTAGAAGATGCAAATGACTTCAGGCACGAGGCAAGCAACCGAAACGAGTGATGGGAGAAGTAAAGAGATGGAATCCGTAGTAATTAAAAACCTCCCAACAAAGAACAGTCCAGGGCCAGATGGCTTCATAGTGAAGCCGACCAAACACTTACAGAAGAATTCACACCAGCCCTTCTCACACTCTTCCAAAAATAGAAGAGGAGGAAACACTTCCTAACTCATCCTATGAGGCCAGCGTTATCAAAGTGACACAGAGGAACCACAGAAAACCACAGGCCAGTATCTTTATGGATAGAGTCAGACATCCTCAATAAAATACCAGTAAACCAAATCCAACAACATACTGTTATATTCCATGACCAAGTGGGATTTATCCTAGGAATGCAAGCTTGGTTCAACACAAGAAAATCAATGCAATAGGCTGGGCGCAGTGGCTCACACCTGTAATCCCAGCACTTTGGGAGGCTGAGGCAGGAGGATCACCTGAGGTCAGGAGTTCAAGACCAGCCTGGCCCACATGGTGAAACCCTGTCTCTACTAAAAATACAAAAATTACCCAGGCGTGGTGGCACGTGCCTATAATCCCAGCTACTCGGGAGGGTGAGGCATGAGAATCGCTCGAACCCAGGGGAAAGAGCTTGCAGTGAGCCCAGATTGTGCCACTGCACTCCAGCTGGGGCGAAAGAGCAAAACTCTGTCTCAAAAAAAAAAAAAAAAAAGAAAGAAAGAAAAAAAAGAAAATCAATGTAATGTATCACATTAACAGGATGACGAAGAAAAAATACATGATTATCTCAATTGATAACAGAAAGAGCACTTGACAAAAGCTAATATCCTTTCATGATATAAACTCTAAGAAAACTAAGAATAAAAGGGAACTTCCTTGACATAAAAGGCATTAAAAAAAAAAAAAAGACATAGCTAACATCATACTCAATGACGAAAAACTAAAAGCTTTCCCCTTAAGATGAAGTAGCAACAAAACAAGGAAACTCATGTTCACCACTACCACTCGGTGTACTAAAAGCTCTAGCCAGAACAAAGAAATAAAAGGTATCTACCAAGGAAAGGAAACAGTAAAACTATCTCTATTGTCAGATGAGATGTTCCTACATAAAAAAACCTCACAGATTTCACACACACACAAAATCTACTAGAGCTGATAAAGGAAGTCTGTAAAATTGCAGAGTACAAAAATCAGTTGTGTTTCTACACACCAGCAATGAACAATCAGAAAGACACAATCAGAAAAGATAAACAATAAAAATAATAAAAATAATAAATAAAAATAAACAATCAGAAAGAAAATTAAGAAAACAATTCCATTTTAAAATAGCATTAGGCCAGGCACGGTGGCTGATGCCTGTAATCCCAGCACTTTGGGAGGCCGAGGCAGGTGGATCATGAAGTCAGGAGATTGAGGCCATCCTGGCTAACACAGTGAAACCCCGTCTCTACTAAAAATACAAAAAATTAGCCGGGTGTGGTGGCGGGCGCCTGTAGTCCCAGCTACTCGGGAGGCTGAGGCAGGAGAATGGCGTGAACCCGGGAGGCGGAGCTTGCAGTGAGCCGAGATTGTGCCACTGCACTCCAGCCTGGGCGAAAGAGCGAGACTCCGTCTCAAAAAATAAAAAATAAAACAGCATTAAGCCAGGCGCGGTGGCTCACACTTGTAATCCCAGCACTTTGGGAGGCCAAGGCGGGTGGATCACAAGGTCAGGAGATCGAGACTACGGTGAAACCCCGTCTCTACTAAAAATACAAAAAAATTAGCCGGGCGTGGTGGCGGGCGTCTGTAGTCCCAGCTACTTGGAGAGGCTGAGGCAGGAGAATGGCGTGAACCCAGGAGGCGGAGCTTGCAGTAGCCGAGATTGCGCCACTGTACTCCAGCCTGGGCGACAGAGCGAGACTCCGTCTCAAAAAAAAAAAAAAAAAAAAAATAGCATTAAAAAGAATAAAATACCTAGGAACAAATTTAACTGAGTGGCTGGCACACTAAGCACTACAAAACATTGTCGAAAGAAATTAAAGAAGACATAAATAAATGGAACGACATTCCA
This sequence comes from Symphalangus syndactylus, assembly GCF_028878055.3. Lineage (NCBI taxonomy): Eukaryota > Metazoa > Chordata > Mammalia > Primates > Hylobatidae > Symphalangus > Symphalangus syndactylus. The sequence continues at coordinate 67,032,948 of NC_072442.2, read as the reverse complement.
TGTTCATGGATTGGAAGATTTAATACTGTTAAGATGGCAGTACCATTCAAAGTGATCCACCTATCTAACGAAATCTCTATCAGAATCCTAGCTGGATGTTTTGAAGAAATTGAAAAGCTGATCCTAAATTCGATAGGGAAATTCCATCCAGAATACTCAAAACCTTCTTAAAGAGGAAGGTCAAAGGTGGAGAACTCATATTTCCCAATCAGTACGTACTATAAAGCTACAGTGATCAAAACGGTGTGGTCCTGGCATAAAAACAGGCACGTGAACCAACAGAGTAGAATTAAGAGTCCAGAGATAAACCCACACATCTATGGCCAACTGTGTTTTGACAGGATTGCCAAGACCAATCCTAGGGAAAGAATAGTCTTTTCAACAAATGGAGCTGCAAAAAAGCTCCACGTGCAAAGAACGAAGTTGGTAGTTCTCTTTTTAACGTTTTTAATTTTTTGAGCAATCTCTGTGCTGTTTCCCATAGCGGTTGCACCAATTTACATTTCTACCAACCGTGTGACAAGAGTTCCAATTTCTCCACATCCTCACCAATGCTTGTTATCTTTTGTGCTTTGGGTTTTTTTTGTTTTTTGTTTTGTTTTGTTTTGAGACGGAGTCTCACTCTGTCGCCAGGCTAGAGTGCAATGGCGCAATCTCGGCTCATTGCAACCTCCATCTCCTGGGTTCAGGCAATTCTCCTGCCTCAGCCTCCTGAGTAGCTGGGATTACAGGTGCGTACACCACTACACCCGGCTAATTTTTTGTATTTTAGTAGAGACGGGTTTCACCATGTTGGCCAGGATGGTCTCAATCTCCTGACCTCATGGTCCACCCTCCTTGGCCTCCCAAAGTGCTGGGATTACAGGCGTGAGCCACCATGCCAGGCCTCTTCTGTGGTATTGATACTAGCCATCCTAACAGGTCTGAGGTGACATATCACTGTGGTTTTATTTGCATTTCCCTGATGATTAACGACCCTCTCCTATACCTGTTGACCACTTGTATGTCTTCTTTAGACAAGTGTCTATTCAAGTCTTTAGTACACGTTTTTGGTTTTGTTTTTGTTTTTGGAGACAGAGTCCTGCTCTGTCACCCAGGCTGGAGTGCAATGGTACGATCTCAGCTCACTGCCTCATCCGCCTCCCAGGTTCAAGCGATTCTCCTGCCTCAGCCTCCCAAGCAGCTGAGATTACAGGCGTGTGCAACCACACCCAGCTAATTTTTGGATTTTTAGTAGAGACAGGGTTTCACCATGTTGGCCAGCCTGGTCTTGAACTCCTGACCTCAGATGATCTGCCTGCTTCAGCCTCCCAAAGTGCTGGGATTATAGGCGTGAGCCACTGCACCCGCCCCTTTAGTGCACTTCTTAAATCAGGTGAGGCTTTTTTATTATTGAGCTGTAGGAGTTCCTTATACATTTTAAAAATTGACCCCTTATCTGATATATGGTTTGCAAATATTTCCTCCCATTCTGTAGGCTGCTTTTCCACCCTGTTGATTGTTTCCTTTGCTGTGCAGAAGCATAATAATTCTATCTCCATAAAATATCTAGGATGGGTAAATCTATAAAGACAGAAAACAGATTCATGATTGTCAGGGGCTTGGGGGGAGGAAAAAGTGGGGAGTAACTGCTTAAAGGGGTCTTATTTGGGGATGATAAAATATTTTGGAACTAGGCCAGGTATGGTGGTTCACACCTGTCATCCCAGCATTTTGGGTGGCCAAGGCGGGCAGATCACTTGAGGTCAGGAGTTCAAGACCAGCCTGACCAACATGGTGAAACCCCATCTCTACTAAATATACAAAAATTAGCCAGGCATGGGTGATGAGCGCCTGTCATCCCAGCTACTCGGGAGGCTAAGGCAGGAGAATCGTTTGAACTCAGGAGGCGGAGGTTGCAGTGAGCCAATATCACACCACTTCACTCCAGCCTGGGTGACAGAGCAAGACTCCATCTCAAAAATAGAATAAAATAAAAATTGGAATTAGATAGACGTGATGGTTGTACAACATCACGAAAGTACTAAATGCCGCTGAATTGTTCACTTTAAGATCATTAATTTTATGGTATGTAAATTTCACCCATTTTTTTAAAAGAGAAAAAGAGCATGAGACTGAGACAATGGTACACTGAAGAGCACACGGCCATTCCAAAGGGGGGCGGCCACTGTTTACTTATCTCTCACTAAGCTGTCCAGCAGAAAGGCAAGCTCAGTGTTGCTGAAGTTCTCAAAATAAGCCAGAAATCCAATTTTTTGTGTGAGTCTCCCAATGTTTGTACATGGATGACACAAAATTTTAAAAATCTCTATGTGGACCAAATGCAATCATTCTATGAGCCAAATCAGCCCCCAAGTTTCAGCCCCAAACACAAGTTTCAAGCTATGGAAGCCACTGAATGTTCCCGAGCTGGAAGATGAGATGATATTAAGCAATGTTTTAGGAAGTCCCAAGGTATCCTCTGTTGGGCACTGGTGATGTGCCAGGCAGGCACAAGGCACTGAATCGGGCACTTTCCATACGCCTCACACGTACTCGGGGAGGGAGGGCTGGAGGGTTGGGGACAAGTGGTTAAGCAACTTGCCCAAAATGAATCCTGATTCAAATTCAGATCCATCAAGGTTTGCCAACTCAGCATCTCACGTGCATGTCTGACAGGCACCTCAAACTTCCCAAGTTAGAGGCCAAAACAGGAACTCTCCTTCATTCTTTCCCTCAAAAGCCATCTCAGTGACACTCAGGACAAAGCCCAGAGAGTCGGCCGGGCGCGGTGGCTCACGCCTGTCATCCCAGCACTTTGGGAGGCCAAGGCAGGTGGATCACCTGAGGTCAGGAGTTCGAGACCAGCCTGACCAACACGGTAAAACCCCGTCTCTACTAATAATACAAAAATTAGCCGGGCATGGTGGCGTGTCCCTGTAATCCCAGCTACTCCGGAGGCTGACGCAGGAGAATCACTTGAACCTGGGAGGCGGAGGTTGCAGTGAGCGGAGGCTGCAGTGAGCCAAGATCGCGCCACTGCACTCCAGCCTGGGCGACAAGAGCAAAAACTCTGTCTCAAAAAAAAAAAAAAACCCAAGAGTCATCACTGATTTCTTGATCCCTCATCCCCCACATCCAATCCTCCTGGCAAGGCCGCCATCACAAGACAGCCGAAATCTCACCACCTCTCGTCACCTCCACTGCCTCCCTCATCTCACGGCGCCTCAACTGGACAGCGCCTCGGGCTCCTGCCTCCTTCCAACCCCCTCTCAAATCGGTTCCCCACAGAACAGCCACGTGGTCTTTTTTTTGTTTTTGTTGTTTTTATTTTATTTTATTTTTAATTTATTTTTTGGATGGAGTCTTGCTCTGTTGCCCAGGCTGGAGTGCAATGGCGTGATCTCAGCTCACCACAACCTTCGCTTCTGCCTCCTGGGTTCAAGCGATTCTCCTGCCTCAGCTTCCCGAGTGGCTGGGATTACAAGCACGTGCCACCATGCCCAGCTAATTTTTGTATTTTTAGTAGAGACGGGGTTTCACCATGTTGGCCAGGTTGGTCTCAGACTCCTGACCCCAAGTGATCCACCCGCTTCAGCCTCCCAAAGTGCTGGGATTACAGGCATGAGCCACCGTTCCCGGCCCACATGGTCTTTTGAAAGACCAATCAGATGAGATCAGTTCCCAGCTTAAAACTCTCCACTATCCCACTACCCACACCCTGCCAGGGTCCAGAGAGATTGGGCCATTTCTGGCTGGTCACAAGGTCCGCGGTCCCCCCACGGCATCCTGGAGCCCATGGTGGTGCAGCCTGAGATTGGGGAACTCCTTGTTCCAACCCTACAAACAAGTGTCCTGTCACTCCTCACACTTGTCCCTGAATTGTCACCCTCAGCTCCCCTAGAGAAAAAGATGACACAGCCAAGGAGGGAGAAGAAAGGCAAGAAAACAGCCAGTCCCGGGCTGGCAGCAGGCAGAGGAATGAGGAAGAGCCTCACAGTCCCCACCTGGCCAAGTCTGCCTGGGCCCCCCATGGTCACCAGGAGGAGGCACAAAGGGCCTGCCAAAGCTGGAAGAGGGGTCTGCAGAGCCTGTAGGGACAGTGTGGCTTGGCAGCAGAGGACCACGGCTCACACTCTCCTCGCTGGGCCTCACACTAACCACACTCTGAGGCTCCGTGACAGGACACAGAGTCCCCAGAACCACAGCACAAAGAAGAGAGGGCAGGACCCGCAGCCTGGCCAGCTCCAAGCGTCCAGGCCAGGCGGAAGCCCAGCTGAGGAGGTCCTCCCTCTCTCGTCCTGGGAGCTCCCACCTATGCACAGCCTTTGACTGGCACTAGGTCCCCTTGGGCCCCGGCAGGGAGCCGAGAAGCCTTCCCAGAGGAACACAGAAGTGAGTTCTCTCCAGCCCTCTGCCAGGACCCACCTCGAATCTCCAAGCCAGGGAGGAGAGGCCTGGGTGCTGAGTCTGTCCCCTGCCCTCCACGTCCCCCACCCAGAGGCCCCTCTGTCCCTGGTCTCGGTTCCTCCTTCCCCTGAGTGAAGGGTGGCTTCCACGACCCGTGGCAGGCAAACAGCCACTCGGGGCTCCCTGCCAGGTGACAACAGGAGACGCTCTGTTCCCCACCCCCTCCAGGCAGCAGGGCCTGGACGGGCATCCCTCCACCAGGGACACTCACGAAAAGGTACTTTAAGAAATCCATCTTCCGCCAGGGCCTGTGTCCTGAGAGTCGGGGGCCTGCTGCCTTTAGCACCGCTGCAGCTGCTGCTACCACCACGGCGGCGGCTGCCGCTGACGCTGGACAACTTCCTTCAGATCAAACAAGGAACTACAGGACTTGGGTGCCCGCCCGAAGCTGTTAGTCCACACTGACTAGCACTGACCTTTGACCTGTCCTCTGCCGCGGGTGTTTTTCTGGGGAACCCAGAGCTGATGGAGCTGCCACACGCCTTACGTCATAAGGGCAAGGGGGTCCCTTCCAAGGGAGAGGCCCCACGCCAGCAGGTGATGAGTGGACATCCACTGGGGCCTAGGAAGGTAAAGGGGTGAGAAGCCCCCTCCCTCCATCCCTGCCCTGAGTGAGTTCTCAATACTGCTGGCCTGCAAGGCTGGACAGAAGGCAGGACTGGGACACAGGAAACCAGCGACAGTGTCGGGCCTGAAGGAGACCCTGGGTCTGGTGTGTTAGGAGACTCCAGCAGGCTCCACTTGGTGGGGGCCTCAATTTTCCCTTCTCTCAACTGGGAAGCCCTCTCTGTGCAAGAAAAATAAAAACAAATAAAAGAGGGACCGGTGCCTGCATCTTTCGAGGCATTCCCACGCACCTCACGCAACCTAAGAGGTGTGAAGAAAGAGCTAAAAGCGTAAGTGCGCCAGGCAAGGCAGCTCCCGCCTGTCATCCCAGCACTTTGGGAGGCCGAGGTGGGTGGATTACCTGAGGTCAGGAGTTCGAGACCAGCCTGGCCAACATGGTGAAACCCCGTCTCTACTAAAAATACAAAAATTAGCTGGGTGTGGTGGCGCATGCCTGTAATCTCAGCTACTCGGGAGAGTGAGGCAGAGGATCACTTGAACCCGGAAGGCAGAGGTTGCAGTGAGCCAAGACTGCGCCACTGCACTCCAGCCTGGGCGACACAGTGGGACTCTGTCTCAAAAAAGAAAAAAAAAGAATAAGTGGTGGCTTGGAGGGCTGGAAAGGGGTGTGCAGAGGCATAGGGAACTATTTTCTTTGAGGAACAACCTGAATTTTTTTTTTTTTTTTTTTTTTGAGACAGAGTTTCACTCTTGTTGCCCAGGCTGGAATGCAATGGCATGATCTCGGCTCACTACCACCTCTGCCTCCTGGGTTCAAGAGATTCTCCTGCCTCTGCCTCTCAAGAGGCTGGGATTACAGGCGCCCACCACCATACCCGGCTAATTTTTGTATTTCTAGTAGAGATGGGGTTTCGCCATGTTGGCCAGGCTGATCTCAAACTCCTGACCTCAGGTGATCCACCTGCCTAGGCCTCCCAAAGTGCTGGGATTACAGGCATGAGCCATCGCACCCAGCCAGATATTTATTTTTTTATCCAAGGTGTTTTGTGTGTGTGTTACTCTGTTTAAAAAAAAATTAACATGGTTTAAATAAAGATAGCAGTGCTCATGCCCTGTAATTATCTTACCAAAAAAAATTTCAAATAAATATAGCGAATGGCTGCGGGAGACACACCATGAGCTCAGCGCAAAGAGGGACCTGGTGCCGTGGGGGAGGAGGCAGCCCCGGCTTAGCCCACGGCTCCCCTGGGTCTCACAGTCTCTTTCCAACACTAATAACACGTCACACTCCATACCCATCCAGGGCCCTCGGTTCTGTTCCAGCTTTGGGAGGAAAGCAAGGTCCTCAGCTTGGAAGGAAGGGAATGAATTTTTTAAACTCTCAAAACAAGGCAGTGTGGTGTGGGAGAAACAGCTCCAGACCTCGCGTGGGGCAGACAAGCTACTAACTCGTGGCTCTGCTGCGGACAAGCTGCGTGGGTTAGTCACTCAGCCTCTGAGCCTCAGCTTCTATATCTATAAAATGGGAGAAATATAAGCCACTCTGCAAAGTGGCTGTAGAATAGGACATGACGTACGTGCTGTGTCCAGAGCAAGATGAGACACGAAATGTCCTCTGTCGATGGCAATTGTTATGATCATCGATCCTTCCTCCCAGCCCTGGCTCTGTGCTCGCTCCCTGCTCCTCTCCAGCCTGCCAGCAGACACAAAGCCCGTCTCCTCTCTCCAGCACAGCCCTATCCTGTGCTTGCTTCAGCTCCAGAACCCTACAGTCTTCCAAGGGAGAACAGAGGCCAGGAAATGTCTCCAGGGGCTGGGGGAAGACACAGCTTCATTGAGGCCAGGCAGAAAAGACCTCGGCACAGGTCCATCCCCAGGGGCTTGAAATGACGCTGGAGGTCAGGGGATAAGGGCGGAGAGGAGCATAGCTCTAGGATGTGAACTGCGCCACCTCCCTCCTTTGGAAGATCCATGTGCTAGAGGGACCCCTAGCTGCAGAGAGGCCTGGCAATGTCCCTTCCAGCTCAAAATTCTGACATAAAAGACCATCTTGGAGAAGGGATATTGTCAAGTTCACGAGCCTCGCTGTCCCTACTGAGCCCTTCTCTCCTTCCCCTGGAAAAAGGGACCCAGGATAAGCCTCGTGCATCCTCAACATCCTTCCAGCTCCCTCCTGCACGTGCTGCTGGCCTGGCTCATCTCCACTCCTACTCAGAGCCAGTGAGTCATTCAGCACAGTGTCCCCCAGCACACCCTGCCATGCCCATTCCTGCAGCCCCAGCCTCAGGAACGTGGCATGCCCCAAGCTGGAAGGACATGCCATATCCAGAACATTTCTGCAACCCCCTTGGCCATAGCATCCCAGGGTCCAGAAAACAAAGGATCTAAGCTCCTGCCTCTTTGCGGAAATGCATTCAGAAGAAGCAAGGAAGAAGAGAGATGGAGAACAAACTTACTGATCTCCTCCGGGCCAGGCACAGCCTTGGAGCTGGAGACCCAAGGAAGATCACCCTCGGTCCCTCTCCTCCTTCCCACTCCACTTTATTTGCTTGACTCCTACTTGTCCTTTAGCTCTTAACTTGGAGGTCACCTCCTCCAGGAAGCCCTCTTGGTCTCCACCCTCCTCCCTGTCCCAAGGTGGTACTCCCGTCCTGCACATACCTTATCCAATCACTTATCTCTCAGCCTTAAAACTTCTTGTTTGTCTGTTTCCCCCATTTCATCTGTAATCCCAGCACCTCGCACACAGGTGCAGTAAACACTTGCTGAATGAATAACTGAAGAAAGGAACTGACTTCAGTCTGGTGACTATGACAGTCATAGAAGCAAATAATTACAAACCAGAAAACAAAGAGTAAGGAGCATGGGCAAAGCCCACGCCTGCTGGGCGCACAGAGGAGTGGGCGATGGCTCTCCTGCAAGGAAGGGGGTCCGGGAGGACCTTCTAGAGGGTTATTCCCTCCGTTTTGGAGATAAAGCCGCAGAGGTAAAAGGGAAATCAGGGCTGCATCTAAGGGTACACAGTAACAGAGCAAGACTCAATATCAAAGCCCAGGACCCATTCCTACCACCTCCCATTTGACCCTCAGGATCATCCATTTTGGGGCACCAGGGGAGGGTAACTAAAGCTCAGAGAGGTTAACTGGCCTGCTGAAGGTCACACAGCCTGTTAATAGCAGAGCCAAGTGTTCTGAGTGAAAGAGGTTCGAGGCAGAGAGGAAGGAGAGGAAGAGGGAGGAAGAAGGTGAGTGTGTTTGTGTTAACCTCAGAGGGCACAAAGGAGGGTCTGGCTGGCAGAGAAGGCCCACAGGCCCTGGCAGGGTCACGAGCAGAGAGCAGTGTGGCCACACTCTCACATCCTCTCCATGGCCAGGGGAGGTAACCAAGCAAAGAAGGAGGCATGAAGGCCAGCGAGACAAATAGTACTTAAGAGGCAAAACTAGGTGGGGGGGGGGGGGAGGGACAGCATTAGGAGATATACCTAATGCTAAATGAGGAGTTAATGGGTGCAGCACACCAACACGGCACATGGATACATATGTAACGAACCTGCACATTGTGCACATGTACCCTAAATCTTAAAGTATAATAATAAAAAAAAAAGAGGCAAAACTGGCCACCGGCCACTGGAGGTGGAGACAGGGAGAGGAGATGGCAGTCTGCGCACATCTCCCCGCTGTCAAATTAGCCTCCTGAGCCTCTGAATGAGACCTCTCTTCTCTCGAAACCAGAAACCCCATTATTAAGGATGCCCAGCAGTGACCATTCATTTATAAAATGCCCCGGCTGGAGCAAGCCCGCCAGATCGGCCGCGTTTCCTTCCTTGCTCGTGGCTTTTCTCCAGCAGCTGCAATCCGGTGAAGAGAGCGTGGGACTGAGTGTCAGACAGACCAGCCTCCAAATCCCAGCCCGGTCACCGGCCAGCTATGAGGCCTCGCGCCTCACTTGCCTCCTTTGTGACACTGGAGTAATGATCCCCACCCTCCGGCACTTCCGAAGATCAAATGAGACCACAAATGTGAACGTGCTTGATATTGCAACAGCGATCGAACAACAAATGTCTGCCGGCTCTATGTGTATTGGATTTATAGAATTAATTTCAGGATGGAGGCAGGGGGGTGACATTTATTGAGCTCTCACTCTATCTGTCAGACCCTTGACTAAAGATGTGGGACGTTCCCTTTTGTGTGTGTGTGTGTGTGTGTGTGTGTGTGTGTGTGTGTGACAGAGTTTCACTCTTACTGCCCAGGCTGGAGTGCAATGGCACAATCTCAGCTCACTGCAACCTCCGCCTATCAGGTTCAAGCAATTCTCCTGCCTCAGCCTCCCAAGTAGCTGCGATTACAGGCACCTGCCACCACACCCAGCGTATTTTTTGTATTTAGTAGAGATGGGGTTTCACCATGTTGGTCAGGCTGGTCTTGAGCTCCTGATCTCAGGTGATCCACCTGCTGCGGCCTCCCAGAGTGCTGGGATTACAGGTGTGAGACACTGCACCTGGCCTGAATAGGGTCTTTTATCTGATCCTCACGACCACCTGTGAGGCAAATATTATCATTACACCCGCTCTGTCGTTGAGAAAACTGAGGCTGAGAGTTAAATATCTAGATCAACAGGCAATGCAAACCCGTAGTCAGCCTCCAGGGTCCAAGTTTTGAGCCTCTACACTAATAGGGCTTGAGTGTATTGTCTAAATCAGCTGGTTGATACAGACGGTACAGGATGCCGAGAGATCAAATCCCACCTGTCTTCCCTAAAGCTTTGCTGAAGCCCCTCAGCCAGAATTCCCATGGCACTTGAGTTGGTTTTGGTAGGCGTCATATTCTGTTTCACACGAATAGCTAAGACTGATCTTTCCTCTAAACTGCACACCTTGCAGGCAGAAGCCATATTTACACACACCACAGTTGCGCACACACTAGATTTCATCAAACCTAAAAGGACATCCACTGGAAGGTACACATTATTTTGTGCTCCGCTAAGAAAGCAAAAATGCTTCCAATTACAAATTATGGTGTGCTACTGCTTATGAGATGCGTCCTGATTTCAGAGTTGTTAAATGGGAGGGAAGAAAGTGTCTTAGAAGCAATGAAATACAGTAGTAGACACTCAGTAATTATTTGTACTCAGTAATTATTTCTTGGGGTAATGGAAAGAACACGGGATTTGTAATCTCAAGACTCAGGTTTGTGTCTTACCAGCTGGCAAAAAGGAGTATTTCATTTTCTTCTCCGCACAATGGGGAAATCATTCTTCTCTTCTGCAAGAACCAGAAGAGTTCAAGAAAGTGCTTTGTAAGGCTGGGCGCGGTGGCTCACGCCTGTCATCCCAGCACTTTGGGAGGCCGAGGTGGGCAGATCACTTGAGGTCAGGAGTTCAAGACCAGCCTGGTCAACATGGTGAAACCCCGTCTCTACCAAAAATACAAAAATTAGCCCAGCAGGGTGGCACGTGCCTATAATCCCAGCTACTCAGGAGGCTGAGTCAGGAGAATCACTTGAACCCAGGAGGCAGAGGTTGCAGTGAGCCAAGATCGTGCCATTGCACTCCAGCCTGGGCGACAGAACAAGACTCTGTCTCAAAAGAAAAAGTGCTTTGTAAACAGTCAAGTACCGAACCAACCTAAAGTACAAACAGGATAAAGATGAGGCATGGATGACGGACGCCATCCGTGGCTATGAGCAAAGACGGGTGACCCTGTGGGTATCTGCAAGAGGCTCTGTAAGGGCAGTGGCTGCCTTGGGGCAATCGGCCCCATTTTTCCAAGAAACAACTGGGGCTCCTGCTTCCAAGCTGCCCACGCTGGTTAAGGCGCAAGGTTCCTACGCCACAGACTCTCCGAGGCAGGCTTTGCAGCGTCAGCTGGCCGAGCTCCTAGTCCTGATCCGGTCTTCAACCTGAAACTTCCAGTCTTCCCCCAAAGTGGGGCTCACCTTCAGGTCTAAGCCTCTTAGTGGGGGAACTGGAAAAAAGCAGCTCTGGAAATCTCTTCAGGTTATTCAAGACTAACCTTGCCAGCTCCGTAACAGGGTCAACTAGAGGGTTAGGCATTCTAGGAGAGGCAACAGCTCAGGCAAAGGCTGAGAGGCAGGAAAGCGAGCAGGGGGCTGGTTTGGCATCGGTCTCCCCAGCAGCCACAGCTGTGGTCCCATCTTCTCCGCCGTGTCTCTCTCTGAAGAATGGGAATAAAGAGCCCCCCAGGCTGACAGTGTGGGAGAAAACGGAGGTGTTGGCCTCCCGGAAAATCTCTGCTTCCCTCCAAGCTTCCTTGTCCCTGGAAAATGCAAAGCGCCATGGGTTCGGCAGCTTGTACCCTTTCCTAACTGGCCCTGGCAGGCAGGTGTCTCGCTGTGTCAGAGGCACGGCTGGCCCCCTCCCTCACTTGGCGGTGGTCTCTGCCCCCCAGGCAAGGTTCCTCTCTACACCAGGCACTTTACTGGCCCTGGCAGGCAGGTGTCTGGCTGTGTCAGAGGCACGGCTGGCCCCCTCCCTCACTCCGCAGTGGTCTCTGCTGCCCAACAAGGTTCCTCTCTACACCAGGCACTTTCCAACTTGCTCACCCGCCCACACGGCTCCATTTCCTTCCACTCGCCCTTCTCTCTTCCCGCCCTCTCCTGCCCACTGTCTGGCTGGCTCGTGGAGGAGGGAAACCACAGCCATGCTGCCCTGCACGCGGGGACACTGGGCCTCCTCCCTTCCACCAAGCAAGTGTTGAGAACCAGGCACTCCAGATCCCGGTGCCATTCCCCTCCTCCCACAATCCCAGCCTCGACCTGTACCTGGAGGAGGAAAGGGGCTGAAGAAGCTTCTGGGTTTGCCCATCCAGAGGGAACACATCACAGACCAGACGTGGAACCCATACCCTGTCCGTGGTCCCTGCTCTCCTTTTCTTTTTTTTTTTTGAGATGGAGTCTTGCTCTATTGCCAGGCTGGAGTACAGTGGTGCAATCTTGGCTCACTGCAACCTCTGCCTCCCCTGGGTTCAAGTGATTCTCCTGCCTCAGCCTCCTAAGTAGCTGGGATTACAGGCGCCCGCCACCACTCCTGGCTAATTTTTGTATCTTTAGTAGAGATGGGGTTTCATCATGTTGGTCAGGCTGGTCTCGCCCAGCTAATTTTTTGTATTTTTAGTAGAGACGGGGTTTCACCCTGTTAGCCAGGATGGTCTCGAACTCCTGACCTCATGATCTGCCCGCCTCGGCCTCCCAAAGTGCTGGGATTACAGGTGTGAGCCACCGCGCCCGGCCTCCTGACTATCTCAGAAGCTATCTCCTGCCTGGGCTCTCCTTCCACCTCCCCAACCCCTCTGGACAGAGTCCAGCAACATCTCAGGGGACCATGAACTCAGCGGCCACAGAGGAGGGTGGCCTAGTCCTGCCAGTAACTTGGCTAGGACCCACAGCTCACTTCACGCATCTCCAGAATAAAGATTCTCTATCTATTCTCACTGTCCAACTCACTTCCAGGGCTGTACAGATCAGACTGAATCAAAAGTTGCAACCCTGCTGCTCACACTGTGTTTTAAAAAATAATAAAAAAAATAGGGTGGGTGCGATGGCTTACGCCTGTAATCCCAGCACTTTGGGAGGCCGAGGTGGGCGAATCACGAGGTCAGGAGATGGAGACCATCCTGGCTCACACAGTGAAACCCCGTCTCTACTAAAAATACAAAAAAAAATTAGCTGGGTGTGGTAGCAGGCGCCTGTAGTCCCAGCTACTCAGGAGGCTGAGGCAGGAGAATGGCGTGAACCCGGGAGGCAGAGCTTGCAGTGAGCCGAGATCGCGCCACTGCACTCCAGCCTGGGTGACAGAGCGAGACTCCGTCAAAATAATAATAATAATAATAAATAAAAAATAAAAAGGATGCAATCTCACAGAATTTCCAAAGCAAGAGGCATCATATGCCAAGACACATACCACATACTGACCACCATTCCTCCCTCTCCTCTCCGTGAGCTCTGGGTCCCACGCTTGTTATGGGATATGCAGTTGGCCACTCTCCCTCCTCCTCCACTGGGGCTGCAGAGAGACCATGAGGTGCCCCCTCACCACCAACAGCCTTAACTGCTCCAGAACTTGGCCGCTCCCACACCCTCCTGCCTAGAGACCCCCAGCCCGGCACCCTCTGCTTCAGCGCAAATGAGGAAAACACAGGGTCCCATCCCCCATGCCCACATCAGCACTGCTGGGGAGCAGCAAAAGCAGATTTACAGATGAGCTAAACCAGAATTTCAATTATCTGGACTCTTCCTGTTAACATCCTCCTCCACCTGGGACAATGGATTACTGGGACTTCGCTGAAGCCATCCCTGGCCTAGTGCAGAGCAGGTGTTGATCAAACGTGCCGGACTGAGAACTGAATATATCATCATATATCTTTGTGCTGCTGGGTTGCATTGAGTAAAGGGCAGTGTCAGCAAAGGAGTCATGAGAAGCTGGAAATTTTGGGGGGCTTGTGCTTCTGATGTGCCTGAGAGATGCCATCTCCATAACCGCAACTCAGCCCCAGCATCCCCTAACCCGCCCTTCCCCTCACCAGAGGGAAGAGGAAGGCTGAGCAAGGGGCCCGCCTCCTCACTTGCTGGGAGTTTCATTTCAGGCTGACCTGCAAGAAGAGGGGACGTCTGCAAATCGCACGTTCTGTTCCTTTCCCATCTTCCAGTTAATGATTACTTAAATAAGTGCTTCGGTCCCGAGTGATTCTGTCAGTCAGTCCCTAAGGTCCAAGAGCCTAATTATACATGAACAACCGCATGGGGACTTTAATGCTAAACAGCTCTCTTCCCTATAAGCCGTATGTTAAATAACATGATTACCCCACCCCCTTTTGCCAGCTGGGGCTGAAGAAGGGGGTGCTGGGGCAAACGAGGCCCTAAAGAGGTTGGGGTAGGGACAATGGGCTGTCCTTCCCGGCCCTGCTGTCCTGGCTGGGGGAATCACTCAGCTGCAGATACATTCACACCAACGTGGCATCCCACAATATCCACCCCCAAACAGACGTCCAAAACACTTGATACAACAAAGAACTACCCAAAACATTCACAGTCACGTTCACCCGACACACACACACACACACACACACACACACGAGAAACACTCACTCATGGCAAACATACACGCCTAGTCTTCAGCCAGGTTTATCAGCCCAAAAGGCGGGGACCATGACCCAGCTGCACACACCCTCCTGCCATCAACAGTTATCATCTGTTGCGGTTTCTCTTCTTTTTTTTTTTTTTTTTTTTTTTGATACAGAGTCTTGCTCTGTCACCCAGGCCACAGTGCAAGGGCATGATCTCGGCTCCCTGCAGCCTCTGCCTCCCGGGTTCAAGCTATTCTCCTGCCTCAGCCTCCCAAGTAGCTGAGATTACAGGGCATGCCACGCCCGGCTAGTTTTTTTGTATGTTTAGTAGAGATGAAGTTTCACCATGTTGGCCAGGAGTTGGTCTCAAACTCCTGACCTCAAGTGATCTGCCCGCCTCGGCCTCCTGAAGCATTGGGATTACAGGCGTGAGCCACCGTGCCCAGTTCTTTTGTTTTGTTTTGTATTTTATTTCTTTGTTTCGATTTTGTTTTTCTTTTCGTTTTGTTTTGTGCAGTTTCTAATTTGCCTGTCCCGTGGCCCCCCACTCAAGCACACAGGCAACACAAGAGACACACAGAGTAAAGGAGGACACGTTAGAGACGTCAGCCTTTGTCTTACAATCCAACAGCTTTTCTACCAAAGGAGATCGATGCCTCTGTGCGTGTGTTTGAAGCGGCATTCCCACCTGGCTCCAAGAGCTGGTGCTGCCTTGCAGACCTTGGGCTGAAGCTGCAGGCCGGGCAAGACCAAAACACCGGATGAGCCTGCGAAGTAGGAGATGCAAGCAAGTAACAGAAGCCTCCACTCCAAGTGAGGAAGCTACCACGCCCCCACTCAGGCCTGGTCTAATGAGGTCTCCAGGGCACCTGAGCACTGAGGCCGGCAGTGGACGCACGGCAGGGTCCCAGTTCCTGGCCGCCTGACCCTCTGGGTCTACCCAGCTGACACAGTGAGCAGCTGGTGGGCTTGTCACCCCTCCCCAGACCCCCAGCCCCAGCCACAGGCTTCCACCTGGTATTGATGGTATTGGCCACAAGGGGGCCTGGTGAGCCATTGTAAGAAGGTCCAGACCCACAGCTGGGGCAATCAGGCTCCCCGTCATCTCCCAGCCAGTGATGGATGAGGCTGAGGCAGTTGACTGCAAGGCAGATCCATCTCAAAGAGAGCCCTGGCCTCTTACAGTCCCAGACACCCGTCCAGGAGCCTTTCAGCGCCACACAGGGCAGGTGACACACCGTGGCCCCAAGGCACTAAACTAGGAGGTCCTTTGGCCACACAGCTACTCAGAGGGAAGGGTGAACAGGGGGCCCCGAGAGTGACGAGTCTGCTCATCGTGGCCCTGCCCCCCGAGGCCTGAAGGACAGGCCATGTCTACTGGAGAAGGGGGGTGCACTGGTGATCTGGGGGTGCACTGGTGACCTGGGCTGAACCTACAAGGCTCAGGCTGGGCACATGTCCTCAGGACCGTCGTCTCCTGGAACTATCAGGCAGCCTGGATCAGGGCTGCCTCTGGAAAACAGTGTACCCAGGAAAGGAGCCCACTGCCTTCGTGGAGCGGGGCAGGGCAGTCCCGGGGTCTTCACTACCAGGGGCATAACCTGGCCTTGAACATGAAAGCCAGGGAAGGGGAGGAAGCCTAAGCAATGGAAGAGGGCAAGCATGAGGCACATGCAGGGAAAACAGTCAATCTCGCCTGCTCCCCGTGTTGATGCCAAACGATCCCTACCAGGAATGACTTTACCAGGAACCAACTCACCAAGTGCCCCGGGAGATGCCCCAGGCAGCCGTGTGTGCACCTCCAGCAAAGAGGAGGCTGGCCTACCTTCTCCCACCCTCCAGATGGAGCACCCCTTCCTCTTAATAAATGCCGCCCATCACAGCCAACTGGCCGGACCAGTGGACTGCCAGATTCCAGCCCTCACTCATCGCCTGTGCCGGGTGCCCATGCAAACCCTCCACAGGCCCTGCTGCCTCCACAGCCTCTTTGCAGCCCGAGGCAGACAGAAATCTGCGTGAGCTTCCCCAAAGGCCCCTGCCTTTTATTTTTTTCTTGAGATGGAGTCTCACTCTGTCGCCCAGGCTGGAGTGCAGTGGCGCAATCATGGTTCACTGCAGCCTCAAACGCCTGGGCTCCAGGGATCCTCCCACCTCAGCCTCCCAAGTAGTTGGGACTACAGGTGTGCACCTCTATGCCCAGCTAGTTTTTGTTTTTTAGAGACAGGGTCTTGCTATGTTGCCCAGGCTGGTCTTGAACTCCTGGCTTCAAACAATTCTCCTGCCTCGGCTTCCCAAAGTGCTGGGATTACAGGTGTGAGCCACTGAACCCAGACAGCTCCCCACCCTGGAAGCTTCATCCAGCCAGTGAATCCAGACCAGCCCAAGGGTCTCTCGGGAGCCTGCCCAGAGCGATCAGGATGATAGTCTGCATGAGGCTAAGGCTATAACGGAGCCCCCCCGACTCCCCATCCCTCACGACAGCTGACAACCAATTCCCAGAGGAGACCATCTGGGTCTTGGTGCAGGGCCCCCACACGCATCGAGCGAGGAGAATTAGAGATTATCGGTGGGCTGGAAGGCGCTGCCGGAGTGTTTGCCCGCCAGTGATATTGAATTTTAAACATGTGTGCCTGTTTACTCGCCCTGCTGGAGCCTCACTGACTGCCCCGTAGCCAGGCAACACTATCTGACCTGGGGGACCACGAGGAGGACTTTCCATGCCAGACAGGTTACCTGGGGAGGGTTATCTACGTGCTGCTCATCTGAGCAGAAGGCAGTGCCTCCGTCCCCTCCCACACCTTCCCACCCTCACCCCCAGGCGACCCCAGACCCGCAGGCTGTCAACCATGGACAGTCCACTTTGTCAGGACGAAACAGAGGGTGCCCCTGGTCCTCCTGGGAATGGAAGCAGTGGCGTGATTAGAACCGGACAGAAGCAGATTGCAGGATTAGGTGTCATTATCAATGTGGGAGCCAGCTTTGCTGTTTCCCCGCCGGCCGCATGGAGAGCCAGCAGGCTGAAACTGCAACAAGAAAGATTCAGGTTAGATGGGAGGAAGGTGGCAATGTGTGAATGGGAAGCGGACAATGGCACCTTCTTTCAAGTAAAATTGGGCAAGTCCAAATCAGAGCTGGGCAAAGCTTAACGTATGTGTTTTTTCTTCCTCTCTCAAGGAGTGGTGGCTTTTCCATCAGTTGCTGGGGGATTAGCAAGCAGCTGACTGAAGGTAACAAAACCAAGGTCATAGCTCCTCTAGGCTGCAACCTATGTGCTGTGTCCCTCTTTGTGGAAATGCTTAGGCACATATGCCATCCCTGCCCTTGCAGTCCCATGGTCATGGGATCAGGGCAAGGACATCTGATACTGTATCATCAGTCATGGGCTCACAAAGCAATGAGATCAGGCAGGTGAAGAATTAGTCCCAGAACTATGGAATCCCACAGAGGGAAGGCCAGCTATGCGATGGGCGGCTAGAGTTTCCTCTAGGAAGCAGGTAGAGATGCCCGTTTTACCAATGAGGACCCAGGTCTGAACAAGGCCCATGACGGTGGGTCCTTGTGATAGGCCACATACTGCCCCCCAACACTCACACCCAGAGGTGCCCTTGTCCCAATCCCCGAAACCTGGGAATCTGTGAGGTTACATGGCAAGGGGGAGTTCAGGTTGTGGCTAGAATTAAGGCTGCCAGTCAGCTGCCCCTGAGATGGGAAGATGGGCCTGGATGATCCAGGTCCGCCCAGTGTAATCAAAAGAGTCTTTGTAATGAGAAGGAGGCAGAAGAGAGGGAATCAGAGAGACGGCGGTGTCAGAAAGACTTGCTCGGCCTGGTGCGGTGGCTCACGCCTGTAATCCCAGCACTTTGGGAGGCCGAGGTGGGCGGATCACGAGGTCAGGACATCAAGACCATCCTGGCTAACACGGTGAAACCCCGTCTCTACTAAAAATACAAAAAATTAGCCAGGCGTGGTGGCGGGCGCCTGTAGTCCCAGCTACTTGGGAGGCTGAGGCAGAAGAATGGCGTGAACCCAGGAGGCGGAGCTTGCAGTGAGCCGAGATCATGCCACTGCACTCCAGCCTGGGCGACAGAGTGAGACTCTGTCTAAAAAAAAAAAGACTTGCTCCAGCGTGGCTGGCCTTGAAAACAGAGGTATGGAGCCAGAATACAGGTGGCCTTCTAGGAGCTGACAAGACAAGAGGATAGATTGTCCCCTAGAGCCTACAGAGGGAATGCAGCCCTGGCAATATCTTTTTTTTTGAGATGGAGTCTCGCTCTGTTCCCCAGACTGGAGTGCAGTGGTGCGATCTCAGCTCACTGCAACCTCTGCCTCCCAGGTTCAAGCAATTATCCTGCCTCAGCCTCCCAAGTAGCTGGGACTACAGGCATGCACCACCACACCTGTAGTATTTTTTGTATTTTTAGTAGAGACGGGGTTTCACCATGTTGGCCAGGCTGGTCTCGAACTCTTGACCTCAGGTGATCCACCCGCCTCGGCCTCCCAAAGTGCTGGGATTATAGGCATGAGCCACCGTGCCCAGCCCCTGGCAATATCTTGATTTGATCCCAGTGAGACCCATTCCATACTTCTAACCTCGGAACTGTAAGATGATAGATTTGTGTTGTCTTAAGCCACTAAGTGTGTGGCCATTTGTGACAGTGGCCATAAGAAACTAACAGAAACCTCCCAACAGGTTAAAGTACAAGCTGGCTTTGGGGGAGGGAGGAACTGTGACGCTCTGGCACCATGCCTCTGAACTGCTAGCCTCACTCCCATCCTCAAAACTGCAATGCTGGCCGGGCTTGGTGGCTCACGCCTGTAATCCCAGCACTTCGGGAGGCCGAGGCGGGTGGATCACGAGGTCAGGAGATCGAGACCATCCTGGCTAACATGGTGAAACCCCATCTCTACTAAAAAAAATACAAAAAATTAGCCGGGCGTGGTGGCGGGCGCATGTAGTCCCAGCTACTCAGGAGGCTGAGGCAGGAGAATGGTGTGAACCCGGGAGGCGGAGTTTGCAGTGAGCCGAGATCGCACCACTGCACTCCAGCCTGGGCGACAGAGCGAGACTCTGTCTCAAAAATAAATAAATAAATAATAAAAAATAAAAAATAAAAAACTGCGATGCTCTGGGGCACATATTCACAGTGTGCGGTGAGCTTTATTGTGACTGCCTCGAAGCTCTGAGCTGCTCCTCAAAAAATCAAGTGTATACTCCTGACTTCTACCAGGCCCAGGACTCACACAGCAAGAAGAAAGCTGCCAGATGGGCTGTAGAGATCATGCCGTGTGAAGAGGACGTGGGCACTGCCCGTGGAGGTGGGGGGTGGGGTGGGGCTGTCCACGCCAAGTCAGGCTGCACCGATGGGCCGGGAGGCCTGGGCTTCCTGGCTCCTGCCTCCATGAATAACACTAAGCTCAGTTACCCCCGGGGCTCAGCCTTGCTCTGCTCTGACCAGGTTCCTTTATTTATTTATTTATTTATTTTGAGACAGAGGCTTGTTCTGTTGCCCAGGCACGATCTCGGCTCACTGCAATCTCTGCCTCCCAGGTTCAAGCTATTCTCCTGCCTCACTCTCCTGAGTAGCTGGGGTTACAGACACCCACCACCACACCCAGCTAATTTTTGTATTTTTAGTAGAGACAGGGCTTTCGCCATATTGGCCAGGCTGGTCTCAAACTCCTGACCTCAGGTGATCCACCTGCCTCAGCCTCCCAAAGTGCTGGGATTACAGGCATGAGCCACCAGGTTCCTAACCTGGCCCGGCCCCACACTGACTGGACCCTCCCCAGGCTTTGCAGACCTGCCTTCCTGTTCCCCAGATCTGACCAGGGCTGCTGGTCTGCTTTCTGCTTTTCCATGGTGGTGTTGGAAGGACTCACTCTGAGCTCCTTCAAGGATGGCCTGGAAGTACCATCCAAACCCCAGAATCAACCTCCTCTTAGAGAAACGGCAGGGAGAGCACCATCCAAGGAATTCCCGACCTTTTCAGCTTATCCTGGCAATGGTGTGGCTGTGTCCCCACCCAAATCTCATCTCGAACTGTAATCCCGACGTGTGGAGGACTGGATCATGGGGGTGGTTTTCCCCATGCTGTTCTCGTGACAGTGAGTGAGTTCTCATGAGATCTGATGGGTTTACGTGTTTGGAAGACCCTCCTTCGCTCTTCTCTTTCCTGCCACCTTGTGAAGAAGGCACTTGCTTCTCCTTCGTGATTGTAAGTTTCCTGAGGCCTCCCCAACCATACAGAACTGTGAGTCAATTCAACCTCTTTCTTTATAAATTACCCAGTCTCTGGTATTTCTTCTATTTATACTGCGACGAAGTATTTCTTTATAGCAGTGTGCAAATGACTCATCTTGCATCACTTTTGGAGGAAGGTTTCTGTGGTTCTTGCCTCCTCACAGCCATTATACCTTCAAAGAACAGAGATCACATCTTTTCGGTTCAACCAAGAGTCACCAAGCATGAGGCCAAGCAGACAAGAACCACAGCTCCTGCCTCCTGTCTCCCACAGCCCAGCTCTCCAGACCACAGAACTGACCACCGCCAAGGGGCACTCACATACAGTCCCGAACCACATGTGGAATCCACAGCAGAATGAGGTCTGGGCGCCACTGGGGATCTAACCTGATTCTCAGAATTCTCCTGACCCCGTGGCATCTCTGAGATGAGATGCAATTCTGGTCTCCTCTGAGCCTGGGCCACCCACCAGGACTAGCCCCTGGGAGGAAAGAGCTCTAGAAAGAGCCACAGGTCATCTGGCGAAGGTCTCAAACCCAGATGCCTTCAGGGGCCAGGGAGGAAATAGGCTCCAAGACGAAATAGGATTGGGGAGGGGACATTTCCCCTAAAGAGTATTGAAATGATTTTTTTAACATCACGTTGGCCAAACAAAACATATTTGAGGACAAACTCAGCCCACCCCACCGACGTATGATCCTTGATGAAGCAAACCCAACTCCTCCGCCAGCCCCATCTCATTCTCTTTCCCCCTCCACCTCCAATGCCACTGGCCTCTCTCCTCCATCTTCCACCTTCCTTCCCTCCTTCCCTCTTTTCCCCTCCCCACCTCCGATTTCCTTTCTCCCAAATTCCTCCTCTACAGCAGATGATGCCACCTGGCCATCCACCCCCACTTCTGGCTTCCCGTTTAGAGAAAACCAGCCATCCTGTTAACATCTGACATTTCAGGAACTTCTCAGTCCTGCTGCCAAATCAAATCAGCTCAGCCATGTCATTTGCTAACAAACCCTATTCGCTCCCGAGATGGGCTCTGCTTGATTCCCACGTGTCACTGAGCCTCGGCTCGGAACACTCCCTCTAGGCATCTGGATGTGCAGACCATCACTCAGCCTGCTCTTCTGAGAACAGCAGCTCCCCTCAAAAGGAGCACTCTCGGCTGGGTGCGGTGGCTCACGCTTGTAATCCCAGCGCTTTGGGAGGCCAAGGCGGGTGGATCACGAGGTCAGGAGATCGAGACCATCCTGGCTAACACGGTGAAACCCCGTCTCTACTAAAAATACAAAAAAAAAAAATTAGCCAGGCGTTGTGGCGGGCGCCTGTAGTCCCAGCTACTCGGGAGGCTGAGGCAGGAGAATGGCGTGAACCCGGGAGGCGGAGCTTGCAGTGAGCCGAGATCGCGCCACTGCACTCCAGCCTGGGCAACAGATGGAGACTCCGTCTCAAAAAAAGTAAAAATAAAAATAAAAATGGAGCATTCTCAAAGTCCCCAGTCTGCACCCTCTTTCCTCCAAAATCACCTGGCTCTCATATTCAAAGCAGGGAGCCAAACTCTATGTATAAAGTTGAAATTATCTTTTTAAATTAATATCTCTACCCCAAAAGTTTGGTTCTTTTTATCATAATCTTTTTCCTCATTGTTAGAGAACTCTTAGAGAAATATCTCTTACAGAGAGGAAACATTTCTCTAAACTTCAGCAAGTCCTTCTGAGCCACTTGTTTATTTCTTCTTCAGTGGTTAATGCAAGGAAAATTGAATTTAACTCTTTTTATTACAAAGGAGCACAAACAGTGTGATCTCATTTATGTTTGCCTCTATCTATGTGTATGATGCCAAGATGTCTGGACGAGTAGCAAATGGTAAGAATGGATATTTCTGGATGGTAGGATTATTATTAGGATATTATTCATATTTTTATTTTCTCTGTACTTTATGATTGCTTTAACTTTATAATATGCATATATCATTTTATTTACAATTGTCTAGGGTGTTTTATATTTGCTGGTTACTTCCACACACAAAAAAAAAATCTTATAAAAATTATCTAAGAAAACAGCCGGGCGCATTGGCTCACGCCTGTAATCCCAGCACTTTGGGAGGCTGAGGCGGGTAGGTCACCTGAGGTCAGGAGTTCGAGACAAGCCTGGCCAACATGGTGAAACCCTGTCTCTACTAAAAATACAAAAAAAAAATTAGACAGGTGTTGTGGTGTGCGTCTGTAATCCCAGCTACTCCAGCTGAGGCAGGAGAATCTCTGGAGCCTGGGAGGCAGAGGTTGCAGTGAGCCAAGATTGCACCACTGCATTCCAGCCTGGGCAACAGAGCAAGACTCTGTGTCAAAAAAAAAAAAAAGAAAGAAAAAATTGCTGGGCGCAGTGGCTCAGACACCTGTAACCCCAGCACTTTGAGAGGCCAAGGCAGGCAGATCACGAGGTCAGAAGTTTGAGACCAGCCTGGCCAACATGGTGAAACCCATCTCTACTAAAAATACAAAAATTAGCCGGGCGTGGTGGCACGTGCCTGTAGTCCCAGCTGCTCGGGAGGCTGAGGCAGGAGAATTGCTTGAACCCGGGAGGTGGAGGTTGCAGTGAGCCGAGATTGTGCCACTGCACTCCAGCCTGGGCAACACAGCCAGACTCCATCTCAAAAAAACAAACAAACGAAAAAAATAGCCAGGCATGGTGGTGTGCGCCTGTAATCCCAGCTACTCCAGCTGGGGCAGGAGAATCGCTGGAACCTGGGAGGCACAGGTTGCAGTGAGCCAAGGTCGTGCCACAAGCCAAGGTCGTGCAAGGTCGCACTCCAACCTGGGCAACATCAGTGAATTTCTGTCTCAAAAAACAAAAACAAAAAGAAAGAAAGAAAATACTGGGCACTTTTTTGTTCATTGCCACATCCTTAAGGCTGGATCAATCAATGAGGATTCATTGATAACCTATTGTATTTATTAAGCACCAACTACTAAGTGTTTATGAAGCACCTGCCATGGCCCCATATGTACCAGGTCCCGGGGCAGCAGGGATGGGAAGATCATGCTCTGCCCCATTTGTGCGAGCTGGAGCTGCACTGGGTCCTCCCAGCCCTGCAACACCCTGTACCTCACACGTACACTTTGCAGTCGCACTTGAATGACATTCAACTACACAAGGAGGAGCAGGTGCTGGCAGAGCTCAGGGCCTCAGCAAGCTCCCACCAGGAGCTCCCAGGAGAGGGCAGCCCTGACCCCGTAATGGTGGCCCCCAAAAAGGTATGTCTGTATCCAGGAACCTGAGCATGTAACCTTATTCGGAAAAAGCGTCTTTACCCATGCTGCAGTCTGAATGCACATGTCCCTCCCAAGGTGATGGAATTAGAAGGTGAGGCCTGGGGAGGTGACCAGGTAATAAAGGTTCCACCCTCGGGAACGGGATTAACGTCCTCATAGAAGGCCTGGGGGACCAGCGAATCCCTTCGGTCCTTCTGCCTTCCTCCCTGTGTGAGGACACTGCAAGAAGGTGTCATCTGAGACGCAGAATGTGGGCCTTCATCAGACAGCGGGTCTCTTGGAGCCTTGATCTGGGACTTCCCAGCCTCCAGAATGGTGAGAAATAAATGGCTATTGTTTGTAGATTACCCAGTCTAAGGTATTTTGTTGTAACAGTCAGAACAGACTGAGATAACAGATATAATTTTAAGATATGAAGGAGTTTGAGATGAGATCATCCCGGATTACCCAGGTGGGCTCTAAATCCAATGACAAGTGTCCTTAAAAGAGACATACAGAGGAGAGACCCCCAGGGAGAAGAGGAGGGAGCCACGTGAAGAAGATGGAGGAAGAGAGGAGAGCTGTGCAGTCCCCAGCCTGGAGCCACCAGGCGCTGGAAGAGGCAGGCAAGGAGCTTCCCCTCGAGCCTCTGGCAGGAGCACGGCCCTGCTGACACCTTAACCTTAACGGCCCTGCTGACACCTTAACAGCCCTGTGGACACATAACAGCCCTGCTGACACCTTAACGGCCCTGCGGACACCTTAATTCCAGACTTCTGGCCTCTAGAGCTGTGAGAAAATAAATTCCTGGCCGGGCATGGTGGCTCATGCCTGTAATCCCAGGACTTTGGGGGACTGAGGCAGGTGGATCACCTGAGATCAGGAGTTCAAGACCAGCCTGGCCAACATGGCGAAACACCGTCTCTACTAAAAATACAAAAAATTAGCCGGGTGTGGTGGCCAGTGCCTGTAATCCCAAGCTACTTGGGAGGCTGAGGCAGGAGAATTGCTTGAACCCAGGAGGCAGAAGGTGCTGTGAGCCAAGATCACACCACTGCACTCCAGCCTGGGTGACAGAGTGAGACTCTGTCTCAGAAAAGAAAAAAACAAAAAAGAAAGAAAAGAAAAGAAATTACTTTTATCCTTTTATTTCAACCCATCAAGTTCATAGTAATTTGTTACAGCAACCCTAGGAATCAAATCTACACCCCAAGGCCTGAAACTCCATCCCCACACTCAGCCAAGAGCACAGTCTGCTGGGGGCTCCGGGGGAAAAAGCCAGTGGGAGGGGCACCCACAGGAGGAACCCACTGAGGCACAGATCTACACAGGGGACATCCCTTCAGGAAGCAACACAGAGCCCACCATCCACTGGCCTCTGAAGCCCCAGACACAGCAGGCTTGAGTGTCGGGTAAATGACACTCACGGATGAGGGTAGCGGATGGGGGTGGGTAGCGGATGGCGGTGGGTGGCAGAACACAGAATCTGGCAGCATCCTGCTGCGGAGCCGGTCTCAGTGGAGAAGAGTCTATGGCAGCTGGCAGAGAAGATGGGCGGGATTATCAGTGAAACCACCCTACGCGTGTTTGGCATATTGACCATGATAACAACCACTGGTGTCCATTATGTGCCAATATTCGACACCTGCAGAAGCCTGGCACTTGACGGAGCCCTCATCCGCCTGCTTCCTCCTTTAATCCTTGCAGTAACCCTACAGGGTGAGCTCCGTTCTATAAATGAAGAAACCGAGGTCCACAGAAGATGACTGCACTGCACGATGTCACACAGTTGGTTTCTAAATCCCAGGAAGAGGCAAGGGCTCTGTCCCCAGCCCCAGCACCATCCAGTGGGGAAGGCAGGACCTGAAAACAGGCAGGGATGTCACAGACCCAGGGGCTAAGTTCTGGGGTGGGATGGCTGGTCAGGCTTCCAAAGGCAGGTGGCATGCCTGGGGGGGGGGGGGGGGGGTCCCTGGGGCCATCCCCTGGGCGACACCCTGAATGCCAAGTGCTCTATCAGTCTTCTGAACGCCAGCAAGGCGAGCCAGAGCCGAGCCCTCACCAACAGGCAGAAAGAGGAGGAGAGCACGACAAGAAAAGCGGGGAGGACAGCCTGGGAACACAGGGAGACCCCGCTTCTACAAATTAAACAAAATTCTTTTTAAGCCTAGCAGGGCGTGGTGGTGCACACCTGTGGTCCCAGCTACTTGGGAGGCTGAGGTAGGAGGGTTGCTTGGGCCCAGAAGGTCAAGGCTGCAGTGGGCCCCGATCGTACCACTGCACTCCAGTCTGGGTGACAGAGAACCTGTCTCAAAAAAAAAAAAAAGAAAGAAAAAAGGAGGCCAGACGTGGTGGCTCATGTCTGTAATCCCAGCACTTTGGGAGGCCGAGGTGAGTGGATCACTTGAGGTCAAGAGTTCAAGACCAGCCTGGCCAACATGGCGAAACTCCATCTCTACTAAAAATATAAAAATTAACCAGGTATGGTGGCGGGTGCCTGTAATCCCAGCTACTTGGGAGGCTGAGGCAGAAGAATTGCTTGAACCAGGGAGGCAGAGGTTGCAGTGAGCCAAGATCGTGCCACCGTACTCCAGCCTGGGCAACAGAGCGAGACTCCGTCTCAAAAAAGAAAAAAAACAGAAAAGGAAAAAGGAGAGGGCTAAGGAAGGAGGGCCTGGCAGCCAGTCACCTTTACCATCAGCCCAGACCTCCCCAGACCATGGGCCACCCAGGCTGAAAGGGCAGCTGTGCCCCCGCCTGGCCCCCCATGGCTTTTAGGCCCTGCCCCCGCTTTCCCGTGTTCCCCACAAGGTCAGCATCTGTCCCCGAAATGCAGATCATTTTAATATCAGCTGCAGGCAAAAGAAGTTAGGAAAGAAACTTCCGATGGGGACGAACTGCTCATAAAACGCATTCCAAGGCCAGCCTCGGGCCTCTCCACAACCCCGAATTACCCAAGTCTCGACTCAGTCTAGTCCCAAAAACCTTCATGAGGATGGTGGCCCTGCGGGTT
The DNA here is from genome assembly GCF_028878055.3 of Symphalangus syndactylus. Lineage (NCBI taxonomy): Eukaryota > Metazoa > Chordata > Mammalia > Primates > Hylobatidae > Symphalangus > Symphalangus syndactylus. Next base: position 67,006,354 of record NC_072442.2, on the reverse strand, counting down.
CTTTCTGCCATCCTGGGGACCCCTGTTTAGGTCAGATTCGGACGTCAAGAGTTGGAAGCACAACCCAGAAAGATGTTCCTTCCTCCAGGTCTGGCTCAGACACTGGGCTGGATCCTGGTTTTCAGCCTTTTTCCAAGACCCTCAAGGGCATCCACATTTATCAGGCAGGGTTTTGAGTCTGATACACATGGCTCTTGTAGGGCCACTGACACAAAATGCAATTTCAATCCTTATTCATTCCACAGACAGGCCCCTCAGCTGCGGGCACCTGGCATGGCAGAGATCACAGCGTCCTGAGGACAAACTATATTCACAGAAAACCTGGTGTACTTGCCCCCAGATGGTCTCTCTAAGCTATTCTCCGCACATTTCAGAAACAAAGTTTTTCGGAGGAATAATAATGACTAATATTTATGTAGCACTTACTGCATACCTCTGTTTTGTGCGATAAAGGCATATTATCTCAATTAATCTTCACTACAGCCACACGGGGAAGGTACTCTTATTATCCTTGATATAGTTTGGATTTGTGTCCCCACCCAAATCTCACATGGGACTGTAACCCTCAGTGCTGGAGGTGGGGCCTGCTGGGAGCTGATGGGATCAGAGGGCGGATTTCTCGTGAATGGTTTAGCACCGTCCCCTCCCCGGTGCTGTCCTCAAGATCATGAATGAATTCTCACAAGCTCTGGCTGTTTAAAAGTGTGTGGCACCCTCCCTCGCTCTCTTGCTCCCGTTCTGGCCGTGTGACGTGCCTCCTCTCCCCTCACCGTCCACCATGAATAAAAGTTTCCTAAGGCCACCCCAACAGCCAAGCAGATGTCAGCATCACGCTGCCTGTCTAGCCTACAGGACTGTGAGCCAGTTAAACCTCCTTTCTTATTTATTTATTTTTTTTTTTTTTTGAGATGGAGTCTCACTCTATTGCCCAGGCTGGAATGCAATGGCACGATCTCGACTCACTGCAACCTCCACCTCCCAGGTTCAAGTGACTCTCCTACCTCAGCCTCCCAAGTAGCTGGGATTACAGGCACTCGCCACCATGCCCAACTAATTTTTGTATTTTTAGTAGAAACAGGTTTCACCATGTTGGCCAGGCTGGTCTTGAACTCCTGACCTCATGATCTGCCCGCCTCAGCCTTCCAAAGTGCTGGGATTACAGGCGTGAGCCACCACGCCTGCCCAAACCTCCTTTCTTTATAAATTATCCAATCTCAGGTATTACTTTAGAGCAATGGGAGACAGGACTAATACATCCCTATTCTACGAATGAGGAAACTGAGATGCACAGAGATTATATAGCTAAGAAGAGGGTAAGCTTTGGCCAGGTGCAGTGGCTTATGCCTATAATCCCAGCACTTCCAGAGGCCGAGGCAGGTGGATCACCTGAGGTCAGGAGTTTGACACCAGCCTGGCCAACATGGTTAATCGCCATCTCTACTAAAAATACAAAAATTAGCTGGGCGTGGTGGCGTGTACTTGCAATCCCAGCTACTTGGGAGGCTGAGGCAGGAGAATAACTTTAACCCATGAAGCAGAGGTTGCGGTGAGCCAAGATCGTGCCATTGTACTCCAGCCTGGGCAACAGAGCAAGACTCCGTCTCAAAATAAAAATGAATTTTAAAAAAAGCAGGGGGCGCAGGCATGGTGGCTCACGCCTGTAATCCCAGCACTTTGGGAGGCCGAGGAAGGAGGATCACCTGAGATCTGGAGTTCGAGACCAGCCTGGCCAACATGGTGAAACCCTGTCTCTACTAAAAATACCAAAAATGGCTGGGCACAGTGGCTCACACTTATAATCCCAGCACTTTGGGAGCCCAAGGCGGGTAGATCACCTGAGGTCAGGAGTTCGAGACCAGCCTGACCAACATGGAGAAACCCCAACTCTACTAAAAATATAAAATTAGCCAGGCGTGGTGGCACATGCCTGTAATCCCAGCTACTCGGGAGGCTGAGGCAGGAGAATTGCTTGAACCCAGGAGGCGGAGGTTGCAGTGAGCCGAGATCACGCCACTGCCCTCCAGCCTGTGCAACAAGAGTGCAACTCTGTCTCAAAAAAAAAAAAAAGAAGAAGAAGAAGAAGAAGCAGGGAAGCCTTAACCCCAGGCAGACTGGCTCCAGAAACTGCTTGTTAGCTACAACTCTCTATTGCTTCAACTTCTTAAGAAGAACCTCAGAGGGGTCCAGGAGCAGGTCAAAGGAGCTGGATTAATTGCCCCTGTGGCAGGCGGGATCATGTGGCCAATCCAAAGGAAAGAAAGATGGGCTGGAGAATCAATGGAGAGGGCAAGAAGGTTCCCAGAAAGACAATTCTAGCAACGCAGCCAGCTGTTCGTCCCACAGAGAAGGAGCACAGCTCAGCTGGCCTAGACGCCTAGGCCAAAGCCCCTGGCCCGCGCTCTATTAGAAGACTTGAGGAAGCGTGGCTCCACTCTGGGGTCTCCAGCTCGGAAGGCCAGGGGCCCGAAGATACATAGGAAGAGGCAAGGGACTCTGATGAGCCAGCTACTCCGGGTTCCCTAGAGAGAGGCCCTGACTGTGTGTTTCTCAAGGGCAACAACTGCATCTCATTCATCATTGTTGTCATCGCCGTCATCGCCATCGTCACAATCCATCACTAAGCACCTACGTGTCTGATGCTCCACTAGCGACTTGGTGGATGACCTCGTTACTGCTCACACCCACTCCTCCTGGTGGCCACCATCCCTATTATACAAGTGAAGAGACTGGAGGTCACGGAGATTAAGCAACCTGTTGAAATGATTCATGCAAAGCAGTCTGTAGAGGTGGAGAAGACAGCACAGGCTTCAGAGCCACACAGACAAACCTGAGCCCACATCCTGGCTCTGCCACTCACCAGCTGTGGGACCTTCAGCAGATAACTCAACCTCTTGTGATGATTTCAATCAGAGATGCCAGAAGTAATTTATCTCAAATGACAACTCCAAATGACTGCCAGTGGCTGCCTACGGTGCTTTGTTGAACAGGATTCTGAGACCACGTCTAAGCTCTCGGGAAAGAGTGCCACGATCAATTACCAATATCTGCCATGGGAGCCGAACGGTGGACTGATGGCACGGATGCCACGTGTTTTCCATCCCTGATGCAGAGGAACGCCACGGTTGGAGAGACACTAAACAAACACACGTGTGCACTTACCTGCCTGGCAGAGTTTTGACTAAGGCCCCAAAGCAACTCAATAAGGAAAAGAAAGTCTTTTCAACACACAGTACTGGAACAACAGAATATCCATATGGCAATAAATGAACCTAGACCCCAACATATTGCCATACATAATTAAATTAAAACAAGTTTATCTTAGACCTAGAGCTAAAACAGTAAAGCTTCTAGCCGGGCGCAGTGACTCATACCTGTAATCCCAGCACTTTGGGAAAGGCTGAGACGGGCGGATCATGAGATCAGGAGATCGAGACCATCCTGGCCAACATGGTAAAACCCCGTCTCCAGTAAAAATACAAAAAAATCAGCCAGGTGTGGTGGCAGGCACCTGTAGTCCCAGCTATTCAGGAAGCTGAGGCAGGAGAACCGCTTGAACCCAGGAAGTGGAGGTTGCAGTGAGCCGAGATCACGCCCCTGCACTCCAGCCTGGTGACAGAGTGAGACTCCATCTCAAAAAAAATAAATAAATAAAAATAAAGCTTCTAAAAGAATACATGGAAGGAAATCTTTGTGAGCTGGGGTAAGCAAAGACTTCTTAGGACACACAAAACTACAGACATAAAAGGAAAAGAGTCCATAATTAGACTTCTTCAAAATTAAAACTTCTGCTCATTAAAGACACTGTTAAGAAAAGAAACGGGCCAGGCGCATTGGCTCACGCCTGTAATACCAGCACTTTGGAAAGCCAAGGTGGGCGGATCGCTTGAGCTCAGGAGTTCAAGACCAGCCTGGGCAACAGGGTGAAATCCTATCTCTCTCTACAAAAAATTCAAAACTTAGTCGGGCACGGTGGCACAAGCCTGTAGTCCCAGCTACTTGGGGGGCTGAGGTGGTAGGATGGCTTGAGCCCAGGAGGTTGAGGCTGCAGTGAGCCATGTTCGCACCACTGCACTCCAGCCTGGTTAACAAAGTGAGACCCTGTGTCCAAAAAATAAAAACAAGAAAAGAAATGCGCCAGAAATGGTGGCTCAAGCCTGTAATCCCAACAATTTGGGAGCCCAGGCAGGAGGATCACTTGGGGCCAGAGTTTGAGACCAACGTGGGTGACACAGTGAGACCCCATCTCTATTTTTAAAAAGAAGAAGGCCGGGCGCAGTGGCTCACGTCTGTAATCCCAGCACTTTGGGAGGCTGAGGCGGGCAGATCATGAGGTCATGAGTTCAAAATCAGCCTGGCCAACATGGTGAAACCCTGTCTTTACTAAAAATAATTAGCTGGGCGTGGTTGCGGGCACCTGTAATCCCAGCTATTCGGGGGGCTGAGGCAGGAGAATCATTTGAACCCGGGAGGTGGAGGTTGTAGTGAGCCGAGATGGTGTCACTGTACTTTAGCCTGGGTGACAGAGCAAGGCTCCGTCTCAAAAAAAAGAGAAGTGGCCGGGCGCGGTCCCTCAGGCCTGTAATCCCAGCACTTTAGGAAGCCAAGATGGGTGGATCACAAGGTCAGGAGATCGAGATCATCCTGGCTAACACGGTGAAACCCCGTCTCTACTAAAAATACAAAAAATTAGCCAAGCGTGTTGGCGGGCGCCTGTAGTCCCAGCTACTCAGGAGACTGAGGCAGGAGAATGGCGTGAACGCAGGAGGCAGAGCTTGCAGTGAGCCGAGATCGGGCCACTGCACTCCAGCCTGGGAGACAGAGCGAGACTCTGTCTCAAAAAAAAAAAAGACGAAGAAGAAAAGAAATGAACTTGATTAGAATATGTAAAGAATGCCTACAAGAAGACTACCGAATTTTAAAGGGGGGAGGAAGGGCAAAAATAACTATAAGAATAGTCAATAAGCATATGAAAAAATTCAACATCATTAGTCATGAGAAAATATGGATTAAAACCACAATGAGATACCGTTCAAGTGGCTAAAATTGTGAAAACCAACAACGGCAAATGTTGGTGAGGATGTGGAGCGGCCAGAACTCAGATGACACTGCCGGTGAGGATATCAAATGGCCTGACCATTTGGCAAACAGTGTAGCAGTTTCATATAAACAGTCACCGGCCAGGCATGCTGGCTCTCGCCTATAATCCCAGCACTTTGGGAGGCTGAGGAAGGCGGATCACTTGAGGTTGGGAGTTCGAGACCATCCTGGCCAACACGGTGAAACTCCGTCTCTATTAAAAATACAAAAAACTTAGCCGGGAGTGGTAGCGGGCACCTGTAATCCCAGCTACTGGGGAGGCTGAGGCAGGAGAATTGCTTGAGGCAGAAGAATCACTTGAACCCGGGAGGCAGAGGTTGCAGTGAGCACAGATCGCATCACTGCACTCCAGCCTGGGCGACAGAGCGAGACTCCGTCTCAAAAAAAAAAAAGAAAAAATTAAGTTCTAGAACAGACAAAACTCACTTTTGAAAAAAATCAGAACACTATTTGCTCCTCAAGGGGGCAGTTATGATTGACTGGGTCAGGACATGGGAACTTTCTGGGGTGGCAGAAATGTCCTGTGTCTTGATCAAGGTATGGGTCACATGGGTGTATCATTAGTCAAAGTATACAATACAATTAAGACTTACGCATTTCCATGTCTGCAAATTTTTAAAAATCCAGTTACACCTAGAGTAATCTTCAAGAAGCATAAGCAAGTTGGCCTTAAAACACGAACAGAAGGCCGGGTGTGGTGGCTCACGCCTGTAATCCCAGTACTTTGGGAGGCTGAGGCCGGCAGATCACCTGAGGTCAGGAGTTCAAGACCAGCCTGACCAACATGGTGAAACCCCATCTCTACTAAAAATACAAAAATTAGCTGGGCGTGGTGGCATGCGCCTGTAATCCCAGCTACTCAGGAGGCTGAGGGAGGAGAATTGCTTGAACCCAGGAAGCGGGGGTTGCAGTGAGCTGAGATCACACCACTGCACTCCAACCTGGGTGACAAGAGCAAGATTCCATCTCAAAAAAAAAAAAAAAGAACAGAATTAGGGAAAATAGGCACAAGCTCAGGTGTGCATAGGTGAGGAGGGAGATGCGTGCAGGTAAGTAGGTGCACACGCAGACATTTTCATGTTCTTTTTTCTTTTTCTTTTTTTTGAAACAGGGTTTTGCTCTGTCACCCAGGCTAGAGTGCAGTGGTGCAATCATAACTCACTGCAAGCTCAATCTCCTGGGCTCAATCCATCTTCCCACCTTGGCCTCCAGAGTAGCTGGGACTATAGGCATGAGCCACCAGGCCCAGCTAATTTTTTAATTTTTTGTAGAAATGGGGTCTCACTGTGCTGCCCGGGCTGGTCTCAAACTCCTGGCCTCAAGGGATCCTCCTGCCTCAGCCTCCCAAAATGCTGGGATTTCAGGCACGTGCCACCAAGCCCAGCCAGCATCTCCATGTTCTTAAAGCTTCCTAGTTAGCATCCTCACCCTCAGGAGCCAAATAAGCCCCTTCTCATACCTGCCTTAAATCAGATGTGAACTTCCTTGGCTCCTGGATGGAGTCAAGAGAACAACGGGCAGTGGCTCCTGAGGAGATGGCGTTGTGTCCCAACCATGTCTGGAGCGGCAACAGAAACGCAGTTGATGTGGAGACCAGAGGTGACTCTCCCAGGACCCACAGAGCTTCAGCAAGGGCCTCCCTCCAGCAGTAGGGATGGAGGGAATAAATATCTGTCCTCTCCTGTCCCTGTACAGGGTTTTCTTGAAGAGGGAAAAACCAAACCTCCTTGCTGATGTCCTTCAGCCCTTCCTGCCCCAGCCCAGAAAGGCTCCCATCAACCCTTCCACAAATGCCTCCTCCCTTCATCCATCCAAAGCCAGTGGATGTATGGGGGGTTGACACTGTCACTCAACCCTGATGAGGGGAAAGTCTCCCTGCACAGCCTAACAGAAGACAGGAGGCAGGAACCAGGAGCAAAAGGAGAGAAGAAATCAGGCCGGGGGCTGTGCTACAAGCTGGAACAGAAGACCCCCACCCCACCCCTCAACCCCAGGGAGAGAGGGTAGCTGGTGGGCAATCCATGAGCCGGAAAGGGAGGCCCAGCCCAGCTCTGCCCAGAGGAATATCCCTGGGCAGAGAGGGGCAAGGAGGAGGCTCCTCTGATCTCCATTCTCTTCCCTGGCATAGGAAGCCTGCACACCTGCCTTACCTACCATAGAGGCGATGAGGGCGTTCCCTGGCTGTGGAGAGCCACGCGCCAAGGAGCAAGGGAGGAACAAGACTTTCTGCTGGTCCCTGCAGTGGGAACTCCAAGCCTCCATTATCCTCTTCTGGAAAGGAGAAGGTCTGAGGGGGGCTGCCCTCAGACTTGCACAAATAAGGGTGTGGAAGGCTGAGCAAGGGCCACCTCCCAGCTGACCAAGCCAGCTCAGGGCCTGGGGCGGCTCCAGGGACAAGGTCAGGTCAAGTCCCAGCAGAGTGAACTTCAATGAAATGCCCTGTGTCCTTCCCGTGAGCGCTGAGAGAATCAGGAAAATCAACCCCTTTACTTCACAGGGGCTGGGAAGGTTTTACAGTCTATGGTCCCTGATGGGGGGTCACCCTGACCCCCATACTTGCCATTAGGGCGCCTTCCGGCTGCCCCACCCCGCCCCATCCCACCCCACCTCCCCACATAGCGTTTCCCCCTCCTCTCCTCCCCACTGAGAAGCCACATTTCACATCTGAACCTTGTCACACACTGAGCCATCTGGTTTCTCCGGCTCAGTCAGGGCCCCTGTACACGGCAGGCTCTCTGAAGGTGGAGGACTGCAGCTTCGATGTGACCCCAGGGGACCCAGCACAATTCTGGGCACACAATTGCCCCTCCCTAAATGCCTGCTGATCCACTGGGGCATGAAAATCAGCTTCAAAAAAAAAAAAATGTGGGCCTGGAAACCACCCACGGTATTCCCACAGACGCAGCCCCAAGTCCCTCTCTCAGCCCACCCGGCACCAGCCAGTTTGAGCTCTGGCTGGGAACTGGGATCTCATTCAGCCCATCTGGTCAGCATCTCTTTGGTTGCTTTTTATCAGCTTCATATTAGGAAAAAAAAAAAAAATCCCCTTGAAAAACAAACAGCAAAGAGGTGGGGGAGGATGCGTATAGGTCGGGTAGCAGCGGGCACGCCAGTGAGGGTGGGGGCCCGAAGAGGTGGGGGCCCGAAGAGGTGGGGGAGGATGTGTATAGGTCGGGTTGCAGCAGGCACGCCAGTGAGGGTGGAGGCCCGGGGGGAGCGCGGCGGAGACTCTCAGGCTGGAGGCCAGCTACCCCTCCAGCCAGCCCTTCCCAGTGGGAGAGCCACAGGAGGCTGTCCCTGGGCCCGCAAGCGTGAGATGAGCCGAGCACTTGACCAAAACTAGTTTGGGTCTCAGAATTTAACTTCTCCTGGGCCAGGTGCGGTGGCTCACGCCTGTTATCCCAACACTTTGGGAGGCGGAGGCTGGCGGATCACTTGAGGTCAGGAGTTCGAGACCAGCCTGGCCAACAGGGGGAACCCCATCTCTACTAAAAATACAAAAATTAGTGGGGCGTGGTGGTGCGTGCCTGTAATCCCAGCTACTTGGGAGGCTGAGGCAGGAGAACTGCTTGAGCCTGGGAGACGGAGGTTGCAGGGAGCCAAGATCGTGCCATTGCACTCCAGCCTGAGTGACAGAGTGAGACACCGTCTCAAAAAATAAAAATAAAAATAAAGAATGTAACTTATTCTGTTGACTCAAGGAGGAACACAGCTGTCTTCGATGTTGCGTTGGGAGAGTCATTTCCTACCTCCGGGCTTCTGGTTTACCTATAAAGGAAACGGGTCGTCCATCCCTAACCTTCTGTGACTCCCAAGCTAATCAACCAGAGGGGCGCCCCTGCCACACCCTCCCTGAGCCTGCAATGCCAAGAGAACCAGGTGAAGCCTTCTCCCACTGCCCGAGGCTCAAAGAACACAGAACTGATTCATGAACCCTCAGGGACAGGGACCCTCAGAGAGAGGCCAGCCTCCATCCAGGGCGTCTCTGGCCTCAGTGTGCTATAATAACCTGGGATGTGTCAACCAAGCAGAGGCCTGGCCTCAGCCTAGGACAGGGCTGTGGCAGGTGGAGCCCAGGCCCGCTGGGATATAAGATCCAGCCAGAAGCAGAGGAGTGGAGGGGTCAGGAGCAGAACAAGCTCCTCTGACCGAGATGTCCCCTACTGTCAGCAACCATAAACAAGTCCCAGGTCCCCATCCTAAGCCAGGGCCTGGGGGCCCTAAAGAATAGGACACAGTTGCTATGCTCAGGGAACTCAAGTTAGGGAAAGAATCGGACAGCCTGCAAGCAGGAGCTGCAATATTATTTCATCCATGTCATCGCTTTTGTGATGGGACACTCCTGTGGTGAGCAGGCTGGTATAAGGTGAGGATTGTGGTTTTAAATCCCCTATGGGTGGTTAGCTTTCACACAAAGGGAAAAAACGTCCTCGCCATAGACAGACTCCTAACTGCGGCCACAGGCTGTCTAAGCCACAGAATGAACCCAAATGACAGTCACAAAGAGAACCCCTCGGGCCAGGCACACCACACACACTGACCCCCAACCCCAACCACAGAAGGACTCCCACCCAGTCTGAGTCCCCGGGACAATCCCTCACCTCTTCCTCCATTCCCATCTCTGACCTTGTGCTTGGGGTCTGGGCAGTAAAGTCACAGGCTGGGAAATTCCTGAGCTGAGCTCAAAGGGGAGAAGGACAGAACACGGGGGAGGAGGAGGGAGGGACATCTCCTGACTGCAGCTGCTGAGCTTTCCCGGAGGCTGCTCTGCCCCGGGCCTGCCTGAGGCCCCTCCCGACAGCCTGTCATGGGAGAGCGCGGCAGGGGCAGGCACCCAGTGGATGCTCATAAATCATTTTTTGAAAGAATATGTTAAAAATAATCCCTGCTGTGGTCCAGATTCCCGAGCACCCCTGCCTCACTCCCTCCTTCCCACACTTCCTCGCACTCCAGGCTCCTCACCTCACGAGTACCGTCTACACCCTCTGACTCTGACCATCTCCACCCATTCCTCAACACACGGCCATCTGCTGTCCGCCCCACTCCTCCCAGGGCTGGTCTGAGTTACATCCCCTGCAACTGCCAGGCCACGGAGCCCAGTGGCCACTGTGCACTCTGCACCATACTTGGCCTCTCAGCAGCAGCTGGCACCGCTGACGGTCCCACCACCGTGAAATGCTTCTCCCTCCATGTCTTGGCCCAGCCTCCTCTGCAGAGACCCCAGCACCAGCCTTTACCTGTGGGGTTCCCTCGAGGTGCCGCCCCAGGAACCTCTCTTCCCACTCCATCCTCTCCCTGGAAAGCTCACTCATCCCAAAACTTCCACTCCCTTCTCTAGGAGAAGAGCTCCCAGATTTTTCCCTCCAGCACAGAATGTTCTTCTGAGCCTCAGGCACGTCCAACTCAGTGCTTAGAGCTGACCCCTCGACAAGGCGCAGTGGCTCACACCTGTAAGCCCAGCACTTTGGGAGGTCAAGGCGGAAGGATGGCTTGAACCCAAGAGCCTGAGACCAGCCTGGGCAACACAGCAAGACCTTGTCTCTACAGAAAATGTTTAAATCAGCTGGGCTTGGTGGCATGTGCCTATATTCCCAGCTACTCTGGAGGCTAAGATGGGAGGATCCCTTGAGCCTAGGAGTTGGAGGTTGCAGTGACCTAGGAATGAACCACTATTCTCCAGGCTGAGTGACAGAGCATGACCCTGTCCCTAAAAAAAAGTTTTTAATTGAAAAGAGGAAGAACTGAATCCTAATCCTCCCTCCTGCACCCACCTTTATCTCAGAGAATGGCTGTCCCATGTATCTAGTGGCTGCAAACCTGGGAGCCATTCTCGCTGCCTCCTTCTCCCCAAATCTCGTATCTCATCAATTTACCACCTGCAAAATCTGAGCTCCAACCACTTCCAAACAACACCACTGGCCTCTCTGAGTCAGGCTTCCATCCTCTCCCCTGGATCCTGCGGCGGCCTCAGCTCATCCCCTCTCCACTCTGTTCCCTACCATGCATTTGCCACATGACGCCGGATGATTTTCCAAAAGTCTCATCTTAATCCTCTGGGTAATGTCGTCAATGACTCCAGTGCTCTTAACTAGGAATAAACTCTAAAATCTTCAGCAGAATGTCCAAGCGTCTGCTTGGTCTGGTCCCTGCCTACATGCCCAGCCTCTCCAATGCTAACTCTGGCTTCACCAGCTGTTCTGATCTTCCGGTTCCTCTTAGCGCTGCCTTCTCTCTCTCGGCTGCCTGAGGGCACGTGCAGAGGCCCACAGCAGTGCTTCTCAAGCTGTCCTGTGTATACAAATCACTGGAAAATGGCAGTAAAATGCTGACTCTGGGCCAGGCGCGGTGGCTCAAGCCTGTAATCCCAGCGCTTTGGGAGGCCGAGGTGGGCGGATCACAAGGTCAAGAGATTGAGACCATCCTGGCCAACATGATGAAACCCCGTCTCTACTAAAAACACAAAAATCAGCCAGGCATGGTGGCACGCACCTGTAATCCCAGCTACTCGGGAGGCTGAGGCAGGAGAATCGCTTGAACCCGGGAGGCAGAGGTTGCAGTGAGCCGAGATCGCGCCACTGCACTCTGGCTCGGCGACAGAGCAAGGCCCTGTCTCAAAAAAATAAAAACGCTGACTCTGATTCAGTGGTCTGGAGTGGAACCTGAGATCCTGCATTTCTAAGGGGCTCGCAAATGATGCAGGTGTTGCTGGTCCCTCGGCCTCACTTTGAACAGCAAGAATCTAGAACACTCTCCTCCACTTGGACTCCACCTCAGCCTAACTAGCACCTATCCAATTTTCAGGGCTCAGCTTAAACATCATTTCCTAACAAAAAGCCTTACCTGACCCTCTCCGAGACTAGGTTAGAGTCCCCCCACCTCCTAACCTTACGTTCCCCCTGAGCTACGCTGTGCTTCTCCTTTAGAATATTTACCATGTTGAACTGCGCAGCCCTCATTCCTGACATTATTTTTCCATTTTTGGCTCCCTAGCTAGACGACAAGCTCTAGGAGAGCAGGGACCACAATGTCTGGTTTACTACAAGGTCCCCAGAACCCAGCACTGGGCCTGGCCGAGCATGAGCACATGTGGCAGAATGCTGTGGGTCTTGCCTGCTGCACATCCCTTTCCCCTTCTTCTCATGGTACCACTGCCATTTCCCTCTAGGACCTTCCCCTCCCTAATTCTCAGTTCTTATGGTTTAGGTGGGTGGTCATGAGACTCAGGTCTGGCCAATCAGAGCCTTTCATCTTTCTGGTCACGGTAATTGGTTCAGGGACAAACATGTGACCTAAGCCAGCCAATGAGCTTCTTCCCTGGGACTTTGTTAGAACTACTGGGGGAAAAAAAATACTTTTCTTTTCACTGGAGTTAATTCACAGGTAGGAGCTGCTACCACCGTTCGGCTGCCACAAAGGCAGCTTGACAAAGAATGAAACCAACACAGAAGAGAGAAGGAATGAGACTGATCTTGCGGATGCAGTCATGCCTGCCGTCTACGCTTGCAATTACAAAGGCAAAAAATACCCTTTGATGCCTAAGCCAGAGTGAGTTATGTTTCTGTCACTTACAACCAAGAGTCCTAATACAAAATTCAAATAAATACTGGGTATTAAATGAACTAAATGAGTACATAAGTAAGTAAAATCTGCCAAGATAATTCAGGGACTCCTCCTAGGAGACCGTCAGAGTTCTCCCTGCAAACTCCTGCCATCCGTGAAGACAGAGACAAGCATCCCACAGCCACCTTTGTAGACCAAGGGGACACTCGGAATGGTGACAGGCTTCTTAGCATTACCCTGTGCAAAGAGCTGGCCCGGCACCTGGCTCAGATACCAACACTGAGCTGGGTGCTGGGGCAGGCACTAGGCTAGTGAAGGTGGTCTGGCTTCCACTGTCCCCTGGGTACTGCACAAGGAAGGCAGTACAGCTCTCCTTGGTCAGCCCTGCACCCCTGTCCTGCCCCCACCCACCGCTGACCACTTAACCCACCCAGGGCAGGCTCTGGCTACCCCTCAACATGTAGGCTCCTCGAGGCATACCACGTGGCTCTGTACATGATGGGCATCAGATACAGGACAACAACAGGAAGATGGATGGGTTTTATCTGCTTCCTATGGGTTGTCATCTTGCAAAAGATTAGGTTCAGGGAAGAGGAGGGGTGATGCAGAGCAGTGAGGAAGAGCTGCCTGATGATCTCCCTGTGAGCCACTCAGAGCACACCCCAGGACAGAGAGAGCAGCTGGCCTAGATGTCCCCTCAGATGACTCAGGAGGCAGGTGACTTCTTCAGTGCTAGTCCTCACTCACCCCACAGAGTGTGAAGGAAGGAGGGAGGGAAGGAGAGAGTGCGTGCCAGCCTATGCAGAAACACTGGCTGAGCCAAAAGTCTTCTCTGAGGACCAGCTCAGGCCCATGTGGCCATCCTGCCGAGGTGTCGGACTGAAAAGTGATGGGGGAAGGTCATGGTGGCAGAAGGGCACTGCTCCCTCGGCTCCCGTCCAGGAGTGAGAAGGTCCTGGGCCTAGCGGCCTGGACTGTGGTCTCCCCAGGAAAAAGGCTCACGAAGGAAGTGCTGATAAGAAAGGAACTGCCACCCCGACCCGAACCTCCAGCCAACCCTTCCACGGGGACTGGCGTGAACAGGCCCGGCTCAGAAGGGCCAGCCAGAGGCTGGCAGACCAGCATGCAAACGCCCTTCAAGTTCCAGGAGGGCCGCAGCCCAGCCTGGGGCAGTCCTTCTGGGCAGCTGCCTTCTGTCCCCCGACTTCCTCCTGGCTGGGCCCCTTGTTCCCAAACTCCACTACCAATTACCAAGAGTCCTGCCAACCCCATTTCAACCCCAATGTCCTCATCGCCCCTTGACACAGACACCCTGAGTCTCTTGTCACGCTTCCCCCACACTGGTGCTTAACTGGAGCTTAACTGGACGTCACCTCCTCCGAGGTGTCAGGACACTCCACAGCCCCACTGCGACGGATGCTGCTGGGCCTGGAGCCAAAGTCACAGCTAGGCCTTACAACTTCCCCACATGCGCCCCTCCCTGCCTTCCTGAACCAAAGCCTCTTACCTTCATGGTGGGAGGTGCCGTGAGAGGAGGGGACAGCGGCCGGTCTGGGAGGGTCACATCCGAGCTGTTGGCCAGCTCCTGCTTCCTGTGAAGAGGCCAAAAGAGGTGAGTGAAGACCTGCCTGCGCCTTCCCTTCTCTCCTCCAAGAGTGACTGGGCTCTCAGACACAGTTTAACATACAATGCAGGCTGGGTTGGGTGGCTCACGCCTGTAATCCCAGCACTTTGGGAGGCCAACGCAGGCGGATCACCTGAGGTCAGGAGTTCGAGGCCAGCCCGACCAACATGGTGAAACCCCATCTCTACTAAAAATACAAAAAATTAGCCAGGCATGGTGGTGCATGCCTGTAGTCCCAGCTACTAGGGAGGCTGAGGCAGGAGAATCACTTGAACCTGGGAGGTGGAGGTTGCAGTGAGCCGAGATGGTGCCACTGCACTCCAGCCTGGGCAACAAGAATGAAACTCCGTTTCAAAAAAAAAAAAAAAATACAATGCAGAAACCAGAGTTGGGCATATTTTCTTTACTCCAGTGCACCAAAATCTAAAGCAAAATCCCTGGACCACCAGCGGCACCTGGAACTCGAAAGACATGCACATTTGCAGGTGCACACCAGACTCTCCAGTGATGAGCCCAGGAACCTGCGCTCCAACGAAATCTCCAGGTCATTCTGCTGCACGACGAAGTCTGAGAACCATGGGGCTAAAGGGACCCAGGACTGGGGCTGGGTGTGAGAAGAGGAGGGGAGAAATGCGGATTCATTCTCCCTTGAGCCCCTCTGCACATACACACACACACACACACACACACACAGACACACAGGCCCTGGTCAAAAAGCTGTCCTTGGGAGACAGGGCTGCCTGCCGGGCAACCGCAGGTAAAACTTAATTTAGTCCATGTGGGCTAGGACAGTGGAGAGGCAGCTAAACAGAGTTGTGTCACCATGGCAACAGGACTGCGACAAGTTTGCCGCGCTCACACACTCCCCACTTTCCATCTGGCCCTCGCTGGTGACCGGGGAGTGCTGTTTGCGGTCCCATCACCAGGCAGACTGTTTGGCATGGGATCAGCCTTCCCAGTCACGGCTGCACAACAGGGCCAGCTGGGCAGAGCCTGGGGAATCCCCGGGTGAGGGACTCCAGTGTCCTGAACAAGCCCTGGCTGGACCCAGGAGGGGACAAAGGGGCTGGGAGAACCGTATTAAAAGCCGAAGAGGGCCAGGCTGAGCTGTCAAAGCCCCCAACTTTACAAGTGTGTCCTCCTCTAGAGCCCCGCTCTGAAGCAGCCCAGAGAGTCAGCCCAACCCCCAGGTCCTGCGTAAATGATCAAAGCACCCCCACTGCCACCTCCAGAGAATCCTTCTGCCCCTCTTCCCAGCCCAAGTCCTGCCAGCAAAGCGACAGTTCCAACCCCACACCTTCTTCATGACAGAAACCCACGCTCCCTACAGAGCCCAGCCCTCCAGCTTTCCAGGCCCAGACCCCATCCTGCCTGGCTCCCCATGGCCCACAGAGCAGGACCAGGCTGAGAACACTTCCAGGCTAGGCCCACAGGGCCACGTGTACCCCTGCCTGCCCCTACAGTTGACCAGCCCTCCCTGTGGCCAACTAAGGAGCCACATGAGGGGCCTGGGGACTACCTGGCTTGGCAGAGTATCCATTCCGCCCCATTAACCTGGACCTGGCAGTCTCTGTCTCCTGCTCCCTGTCTCCCTTCCTCTTTCTTTCTTCCTGGACCTTGTTGATGTAAGTTTTGACGGCTGGAGATGGGGGACTCTCCCGCCTGATCCAGGCTGTAACTGGCTCAAGAAACCAGCAGGGCTGAGATAGCTCCTAGGTGCGTGCACACACTCACACACACACAAAGGCAGGCACCAGCTCTTGCTACCTCTCAGCTAGAGCTGCCAGCCTCCTTCCATGTACAGCCTTGGACATCACCACCGTAGGCTCCAGTGTGGCCGCTCTGCCACTCACCTGCCTGTGCATACAACAGAGCTGGGTCCAGCACAGGCTCACCCCCTCCTCCACCTGGCCCTCTCCCAAGCAGCCACAGCTCCTCCTCAATGGGCCTGGTCTTTGAGAGCCATGATGGGGGAAAGGAAGAATGATCAGGCAGGAGGGCATCACCCTCAGGTCCTCTTAGGGCCCACGGTGAGGATGTCAGCTGCTCCCCTGTAAGGCTGGGAGCCGGGCAAGGAAAAGCACGCAGGGAGGGGAAGGAAAACAAGCCCCCACCAGATGATACAGGGCGACTCTGGGCTTAGCAGAGGACCTCTGGAGACGGCTCGCAGGCACCTTGATGGACAGCAACCCTGGCTCTCCAGGAACACACAGTCCAGAGGAAGACAGAGCTGGTTTTAACATCACCGGTCACAGGACGCTCATACACACGGTCATGCTGTCTATTTCTCCCCATCAGGCACAAGGTGTCCACGCCCATGGCACCAGAGCACGTATGATTATTGTCCAAGGCCCTGAGTCCTGGTCAAAGGGGCGCAGCATCCAACACTCCCTGAGCTGAGCCCCTCTCCCTGCCTCTTCCCCCTGGACACTGGATAAGCTCCTGGGGCCGGTCTCTACTGAACGCTGGATAAGCTCTAGGGGCCAGTCTCTAGGAAGCGAGGCAGACTCTCAAGTCGGACCACACGGCAGCTTCTGACCAGAAGGATTTCCCAAATGATGCCTGGGAGCTTGGAAGGGGCTAGAGCAGACATGAGCACCAGTGGTGACCAGCCTCATGCAAGCTCCAGTGCTGTGTCCAGGACTCCAGAGGGGGTGCCAGGGTGGGCAGAAGGCATGACTGCTACCCTCAAAAACATCTGAACTGGGCCCACAGCAGTGGCTCATGCCTGTAATCCCACCATTTTAGGAGGCTGGTGGGGGGGGGGGGGGCGGATCACTTGAGGTCAGGAGTTCGAGACCAGCCTGTTCAACGTGGCGAAACCCCGTCTCTACTAAAAATACAAAAATTAGCCAGGCATGGTGGCATGTGCCTGTCATCCAAGCTACTTGGGAGGCTGAGGCAAGAGAATCGCTTGAACCCAAGAGGTGGAGGTTGCAGTGAGCTGAGATCGCGCCACTGCACTCCAGCTCGGGTGACAGAGCGAGATTCCATCTCAAAAAAAAAAAAAAGAAGGGAAGGCAACAATGTGAAGAAACACACAGTGAGAACGCCCCGTGTTCTCAGGCAGACACAGGAGCGATGCGGCTGCAAGCCAATGCATGCCGAGGCTTGCTGACCCCGCCAGAGGCTAGAAGAGGCGAGGAAGGATTCTTCCCTAGGCCTGCAGAGGGAGCGTGGCCCTGCTGACACCTTGATTTTGGACTTCTGGCCTCCAGAACCGAAATAATAAATGTCTATGGCTTTAAGCCATCTGAGGTCCTTGGTAATGGCAGCCCTAGGAAATGAATGCAGTGCCCAGGCCCCAGGTTCTAGCCTTGGCCTAGAGAGTCAAAAACAGTGAAGATGAAATCCTGCTTCTGCCTCACCACCCCTGCTCTGATCAGCTATGCTCAGCCTTGTCCTGCCCCAGGACAATGACATTTACACATGAGCCACCCTCCAAGGACAGCCAGGCACAGCCCAGCCCAGCCACCAGCTGGCACTGAGATAAGATAGAGTTAAGTGACGCGGTGCTTGATGCAGTTTTATCCCTTTTTCTCCCACTCAGGCAAACATATCACACATGAGGAGGTGAAAGTGATGTGATTACATCATGGGATAACCTTGAATGTGCTCTAATTAGAAGCAAAAGGTAAATCCTTAGCTGAGGTGACAACTTCCTTGTGACCCACAGGGATCTATGTTGCCACATGTCATGGCACTGAGATTGAAAACTGCAGCCCTCAAGCGACCCAGCCTCATACTCGCATGCAACTCTAACGACGCGGGGCCCCAGACCCACCCAGGGACCCACAGGGACCAATGAGAGGAGGGGCTGGAGATGGGGACGGCCTGGAAAGCAGAGAAGGGAAAAGGAGGATGGAGAGAAGCCAGAGGAAGAGAGGAGGAAGATTACAT
Source organism: Symphalangus syndactylus (assembly GCF_028878055.3). Lineage (NCBI taxonomy): Eukaryota > Metazoa > Chordata > Mammalia > Primates > Hylobatidae > Symphalangus > Symphalangus syndactylus. The sequence continues at coordinate 66,988,173 of NC_072442.2, read as the reverse complement.
ACTCAGTTCAAAGAGAAGGGTGGCAAGGGCAGGCTGGAGGGGCAGGTCAGAGAGCCTCTGCCACCTGGGGGAGTCCTGGAGGCCCTGCCCATTCTCTCATGGCACTGAGGTTCCCTGCTCTGGGATTCTTTCCCTCCCTAGAAGCACAGGAGATACAGGGGCAGATGGGGCGGCTCAGGGAGACCAGGACGCGTCCTAGCCAGCGTTGGCCAAATGCAAATCTCTGGAAGAAATGGTCAAAGGGGCCTGGAGTGGAAGCTGAGAAGTCAAAGGCCGTGATTCACCCAGACGGAGCTGGACAGACCCCTGGCGGAGCCCCTGTGCCAGCACCCAGGCCTGCAGGCTCCTCGCCTCCACCCTTGGAGGGCTCTGCCTCAGACCATCTTGAGGTCACTGCAACCGTCATGTCTCACACAACGCTATGGAGAGCACCCTATACTCGGAATCAAGGGATTCCTGGGTTCAAGTTTGGCTCTGCCTGCTACCCAGCTGTGAGGCCTTGGTTATGTTACCTCGTTGTGTCTTGTTTCCTTTATCTGCAAAGATAGGGGTAATAATGTACCAAGGAGTTAAAAATAACAGCTGTGGCTGGGCGAGGTGGCTCACGCCTGTAATCCCAGCACTTTGGGAGGCCAAGGCGGGCAGATCACCTGAGGTCAGGAGTTCGAGACCAGCCTGGCCAACATGGTGAAACCTTGTCTCTACTAAAAATACAAAAATTAGCCGGGCGTGGTGGCGGGCCCCTGTAATCCCAGCTTCTTAAGAGGCTGAGGCAGGAGAATCGCTTGAACCTGGGAGGTGGAGGTTGCAGTGAGCTGAGATCACGCCATTGCAGTCCAGCCTGGACAACAAGAGCAAAATTCCGTCTCAAAAAAATGAATTAATTAAAAAAAAAAAAAGCTGTGAAATAAAACATGAAGTCCTATATAAATGTAGACCATGATCTTGATGATGATGATTATAACTCATAAAATATTAATGTGGTCTCCAAGTGGAGACAGAAGCAAGGGTCCAGGGCTGTTTAAATGCCTTGGAAAACATTTCTGGCATCTCAAATGAGCACCAGTTGTAGCCTGGGGATCTACTCTCAGGATCATAACCATTGGTTAATAATCAACCACGGGAAAAACACTCACCTAGCAGCAGGTGGCTTTGGGGCCAGGTGTAAGGGCCCCTCCACACAGGGTTCTCCCAAGCCTGAAACTCCCCTTTTCTGCATCCCTCCCCACGCCCGCTCCCAGCCATCCACCCACACTCAGCTACGCTTTCTCTTGCTTTCCAAATAGCCAAGCTAGAGGAATACAGACAGCTGGGCTGCAAAGAGCTTCTCAGGAAAACCAAACCAAAAGGAATAAGAAACATGATTCATAATGGCCAAAGGGGGGAAGCAATCCAAGTGTCCAACCGCCAACGAACAGATAAATAAAATTCGGTTGTTCCATACTGTGGAATATTGCTCACCCATAAAAAGAAATGAAGCAAAAATAATTAATTTTCAAAAATAAAAATAGGACCGCGGGCAGTGGCTTACGCCTGTAATCCCAGCACTTTGGGAGGCCAAGGCAGGCGGATCATCTGAGGTCAGGAGTTCGAGAACAACCTGGCTAACATGGCGAAACCCTGTCTCACTAACAATCCAAAAAATTAGCCAGGCATGATGGCGCATGCCTGTAATCCCAGCTACTAAGGAGGCTGAGGCAGGAGAATCACTTGAACCTGGGAGACAGAGGTTGCAGTGAGCCAGGATTATGCCACTGCACTCCAGCCCGGGTGACAGAGCGAGACTCCATCTCAAAAAAATAAAAATAAGTGGCCGGGTGCAGTGGCTCACTCCTGTAATCCCAGCACTTTGGGAAGCTGAGACAGGCGGATCACGAGGTCAGGAGATCGAGACCATCCTGGCTAACATGGTGAAACCCCGTTTCTACTAAAAAAATACAAAAAAAATTAGCCGGGTGTGGTGGCTGGCGTCTGTAGTCCCAGCTACTGGAGAGGCTGAAGCAGGAGAATGGCGTGAACCCAGGAGGCGGAGCTTGCAGTGAGCCGAGATGGCGCCACTGCGCTCCAGCCTGGGTGACAGAGTGAGACTCCGTCTCAAAATAAAATAAAATAAAATAAAAATAATAAACAATGATAGCTTATGACTACAAAGACAATAGAAAGAAAAGGAGTGAAGAACTGATGCATGCTACAACATGGATGCACCTAGGAAGCATGGTGCCAAGTGACAGGAGCCAGGCACACAAGGCCACATGCTGTGTGATTCCAGTTCCATGAAATCCACAAAACAGGCAAATCCACAGACAGAACAGTGATGAGTGGTTGCCAGGGGCTGCAGGGAGAGGGGAACGGGATGCAATTGCTAATCAATACTCCTGCTAATCAATACTCCAGCACCACTCCTGATTCGCCATGTGGTCAGGTTATCTCACCTCTCCATGCCTCAGCTTCCTCATCTGTGAAACGGTGTGACTACGCCCTACCTCATGGGGCGTTATGAGTAAGGCCCAGAAAGCACTTAGCACAGTGCCTGGTACGCAGCAAAAACACAATAGCTGGTCGCCTTGTTGCCAAGGCTCAAATCAACTAGAAGAATGGGCATGGAGGAGGAGGGGCCAAGGCAGAAAGCTGATCAGAAGGCAGAGGTGGACGGGGCAGGGACGTCTTCAGTTCTAGGCACTCGCTGCCCCACATACTGTGGATGCCAAGCTGGGAGGCAGGGACATGGGAGCCCAGCTGCTGTGTGGGAACCGCCAGGCCCCAAGTATATGCACATGGCTCAATTCCAAGCCCCAAGGGGACAGACATGGAGATGAGGGCACTGATGACCCTCATACCTGTGCTGGGGCCAATGTGGAAGGGAGAAAGGGCATGAGCCCAGCAGACCTGGCAGAGTGTGGGGGAGGGAAGAGGACATTGGATTCAGGAACAAAAGGCTCCAACAGGTGGAGTGAATGGGTAGCTTGAGAAGGAGCAGGTGTTGCGCACCTGTTCGTACCTGGCAGGGCTGACCTTGGGGTCACAGCCCATCCTAGCACACACTCTGAGAGGATTCCAGAGATTTGGGGCACCAACTCTAGACCTTTGGTGATTCAAAACTCCCCAGATGGCCGGGTGAGGTGGCTCATACCTGTAATCCCAGCACTTTGGGAGGCTGAGGTAGGAGGATTGCTTGAGCCCATGAGTTCAAGACCAACCTGGGCAACATGGTGAAACCCCATCTCTATAAAAAAATTAAAAATTAGCCAGGTGCATGACTGTAGTCCTAGCTATTCAGGAGGCTGAGGTGGGAGGATGACTTGAGCCTGGGAGGTCAAGGCTACACTGGGCCATAATCATGCCACTGCACTCCAGCCTGGGTGACAGAGTGGGACTCTGTTTCAAAAAAAAAAAAAACTCTGCAGAAAATGCAAAATGGCAATCCCTACCCCTAATTCAATCCCAGGGTTCACGGATGCAGAGAGCAGAAGCCGTGGGAGAAAGCACCAGATGCCACCCGACAGCCTCATTATGCGGATAAGCACATGGAGACTGGAGAGCCGAGGGAGCCGCCCAAACCCCACAGCGAGCCTCTTCTCTTCTCTTCTCCAAGGAAGAGGCCCCATTTCCAAATCACCTCGGCCCAGGCTTGTGGGAAGTGGGCAGCAAGTCTCCAGGAGGGGCTGGGCATGGTGGCTCACGCCTGTCATCCCAGCACTTTGGGAGGCCAAGGTGGGCGGATCAACTGAGGTCAGGAGTTCGAGACCAGCCTGGCCAACATGGTGAAACCCCCGTCTCTACTAAAAATACAAAAATCAGCCGGAAATCGCTTGATCCCGTGAGGCAGAGGTTGCAGTGAGCCAAGATCGTGCCACTGCATTCCAGCCTGGGCAACAGAGCAAGATTCAATCTCAAAGAAAAAAAAAAAGTCTCCAGGAGGAAAGTGTCAGGAAGCACAACTGGCTTCTGGACACCAGTTTGTTTGTTCGTTGGTTTTTTGTTTTTGAGACAGCGTCTCGCTCTTGTTGCCCAGGTTGGAGTACAATGGCACAATCTCGGCTCACTGCAGCCTCCGCCTCCTGGGTTCCAGCAATTCTCCTGCCTCAGCCTCCCAAGTAGCTGGGATTACAGGCACACGCCACCACACCCAGATAATTTTTTGTGTTTTTATTAGAGACTGGGTTTCACTATGTTGGCCAGGCTGGTCTTGAACTCCTGACCTCAGGCAATCTACCCGCCTCAGCCTCCCAAAGCACTGGGATTATAGGCGTGAGCCAGCGCGCCTGGCCTGGACACCCGTTTATAAAGTGCCAGGGCCCTCAAGTGAGAGGACAGAAGGGGGAAAGGGTCAAAGGGGGCTACTGGTCCCCTGCATGGAGCAGACAGAGAGCAGGAGGCCCAGGCTGTGCAGGAGACGAGCCGGCTGGAGTCTCTGCTGCAGGCTACACCCCGCACAGGACCCTGTGGCTGCATGTGGGCACAAGGGGAGGCCTGGGCCAGACTCTGGCTGCAGCTTCAGAAGACGTTCCTGCTGCTCTCCAGGTGCATTAGATGAGGACAGCACTGTCCTTCCCTGGAGGATCTGAAGTCCTAAACTGAACCAGGGCTAGGAGAAAGGGCAGGAGCCAGGAGGAACAGGACCCTACGGGCAGACCACCCAGGAGCACCTCTGCAGGCCTCCACAGCCCTCTGGTTGGGGGCGTTGGGGGCCTTCTCGTGCACATATCTCAGAGCGATGGACCAATCTACCCACGTGGGCAAATCCTCACACTGGGAAAATAAGCCTTTACCGGACAAGCAGCTTTTAGAACTGATGCATGCTTTATGGTTTGCACCCAAGCCAGCAGAGATTCGGAGTCCTATGTGAGCCTGGGGTCGCAGAGTCAGAAAATACGAGAGCTGCAGCTCCACCCTGAGATCTCTGACTCCCATTCCAGTGCTCCCTCCCGCTGCCAGGGGAAAGCCAGCTCCGCCCGGCCCAAGTACCACAGCAGGGAGCGAGGAGGGGACACTGGCCAAACGTCTTCTTGTGTGTTTTAAGTTTGAGTTCTCAGGGACCAAGGGTGGTGTCTCAGCAGGGGAGGCGACGTCTGTGCGATTCACAAGCATCTGAGAAAATGATCCAGGCAAAACGCAGAAAACCGTCCTGCAGGCACAGCACACCCACCTGCAAGACCCGAGTGCCAAACATGGATTGTGGGGTCATGGGGTGAAACAAGAGATGCAGAATCAAGTGCCATGAGGTCACAGGGAGGAGAGGACTGGCTCTCCTTGGGAGACCAGCTACGGGATCGCACAGGAGGCAACGGCTGATCTAGGCCTGGAGAAGAGGCCAGCAGTGACCTATGGGAGAAGCGGGGAAGGGGAGGGCACAGAAGCAGGACGCAGAGGAACGTGACCAGCATGACGGAGAGATCACCAATGTCGCTGATGCCCAGGAGACACATCACACCATTCGAGGGCACAGCAGGCCGGCAAAAGGGGAGGGCAGGCCGGGTGCGGTGGCTCACAGATATGTAATCCCAGCACTTTGGGAGGCCGAGGCAGGCGGATCACTAGAGATCAGGAGTTTGAGACCGGCCTGGCCAACGTGGTGAAACCCCGTATCTACTAAAAATACAAAAAATTAGCCAGGCATGGTGGCAGGTGCCTGTAATCCCAGCTACTCGGGAGGCTGAGGCAGGAGAATCGCTTGAACCCGGGAGGCGGGGGTTGCAGTGAGCCGAGATCGCGCCACTGCACTCCAGCCTGGGCGACAGAGCGAGACTCCATCTCAAAAAAAAAAAAAAAAAAAAAAAAAAAGTGGCGGGGGAGGGCAAATGCCAGCAAACAGGTCTCAAGGGTTAGGGCACTGTGTGAAGTGATCCATGTATACTATCTTATTTAATACCACAATCCACTGAAGGAAATAGTATTAACCCCTTTTACAGACAGGCAAGATGAGGCTCAGAGAGGTTAAGTGGGCCAACGTCATGTTGCTGGAAAGGAGCAGAGCAAGGCTTGGGCGCAGGCTTGGCCCCAAGGTCTGTGGCCTTTACCACGGTGCCACACTGCCTCTGAGGAGGAGAAGGGGCCGGCTGGGGAGCAGCTCCCATGGCCCACGGCTTCCCAGAGCGGATGCATGCATCCCTGCGGGCCCCCGAGGGTGCCTGGGGTGGCCTTCACTGTAACAGTCACTTCCTGAGCTTTGACAGAGACCCTCTTTGTGGCAGGCCACCCTGATTTTCCTTTTATGGTAGTGACGTAAAGGTGCCTTCTGAAACAAGTCCATTGAAGTTGTAACACCTGAGCCAGTTGAAGGACAACGTTATGGGCCTGAGACAGGTGACATACGTGTGACAAACAGTGCCAGCGCTGTGCAGACAGTGACGCTGGGAAAAGGCGCCGCATGCTGAACTCTCTCTCAGGGGCAAAGGGAGGAAGCCAAGGGGCCCGAGGCGGGGTGCCCGTGACCTGCAGAGCTTTGCTGGAGGATTCTGCGAGCAGCAGAGAGAGAACGGAGCGGCTGGGGGAAGACTGAAACGCGGCCGAGGGGCGCTGCCCACCACTGTGCTCACAGCCGCAGAAATGACACGAAAGGGTCAGAGTCATAAGGCATTTCGGAAGCAAAATTAAGAGGACTTGGTGACAGAACGTAAAGGAGGGGCTGAGAGCTAAACACACCAATTGACCTGGGTTTCAGAAAACGGAATGACGGACGCTTCAGCCGTGATACAGACGGAGGAGGAGAGTCGGCTTTGCAAGGGGCAGATGATAAGGCTCTCTTTCTGTACACACGGCAAGCCAGGGGCCCCTGGGACACCCAAACGGGATCAGAACAGCACTAAAACCTACGCAGAAAGGTGTAACAGTAACAGAGGTGGAAGCTGAGGCCATGGGAGGGGTAGAGGCCCTCAGGGACAGCATGTAGGGCTTTGGGGCTTTAGGGGTTTTGTTTGTTTGTTTTTGAGACCGAGTCTCGCTCTGTCACCCAGGCTGGAGAGCAGTGGCGCGATCTCCGCTCACTGCAAGCTCTGCCTCCCAGGTTCACACCATTCTCCTGCCTCAGCCTCCCGAGTAGCTGGGACTACAGGCGCCCGCCACCACGTCCGGCTAATTTTTTTTTGTATTTTTTTAGTAGAGACGGGGTTTCACCATGTTAGCCAGGATGGTCTTGATCTCCTGAGCTGTAATCCGCCCGCCTCGGCCTCCCAAAGTGCTGGGATTACAGGCGTGAGCCACCGCGCCCGGCCCGGGGTGGTGGTGGTTGTTGTTGTGGTGGTGGTGGTGGTGGTGGTTGCTGTTGTTTTTTGAGATGGAGTCTTGCTCTGTCACCCAGGCTGGAGTGCAGTGGCGTGATCTCAGCTCACTGCAACCTCCACCTCCTGGGTTCAAGCGATTCTCCTGTCTCAGCCTCCCAAGTAGCTGGGATTACAGGTGCCTACCACCATGCCTGGCTAATTTTTGTATTTTTAGTAGAGACGGAGTTTTGCCATGTTGGCCAGGCTGGTCTCAAACCCTTGATCTCAGGTGATCCGCCTGCCTTGGCCTCCCAAAGTGCTCAGATTGCAGGCATGGGCCACCATGCCCGGCCTAATTTTTTTTTTTTCTGTATTTTTAGTTGAGACAGGGTTTCGCCATGTTGGCCAGGCTGGTCTCAAACCCTTGACCTCAGGTGATCTGCCCACCTCGGCCTCCCAAAGTGCTGGGATTACAGGCATGAGTGCCTGGCCGGGTTTCATAAAGCAAAAATGAACAGGAGCCCTCCAAGGGCAGGGAAGGAGAGGCGAGAGGGCAGCCTGCTGGGATAGGCTGGAAGGGGGGCACCCAGGGAAGAGCACATGCCAAGCAGGGGGTGGCAGGCAAGTCCCCCCTTACACCAGAGGCTCCACCTCCCCCGCGCTGAAGAAATCACCAAGCCAGGTGCCTGCACACCCAGCCCTTCAAACGCACTCTGTCACTCAGAAACTGCCGACGGAGCAGTTCCCCTCCCGCGGTCGGCGGCTCTGCCTGGCACTGCCTGGCCTCCGTGGAGGGAGCTGCGTCACGGTCAGAGCAGAGGCAGCCAGCGCATAAGGTCACAGCCTCCGGCAGCTTCAGAACCCACTCTCAAAAGCCGGGAGTCACAAGGTGTGGGCTATCAGCATCTTCCCAGCCCGTAAACGCCCTTCACCTGGACGGCAAGGACAGGCGTGTTCATCTTATGATTGATTCAGTGTGGATGTATACCATTTATCACAATAAAAAATCATGTTTCAGCAGTGATAAGTATGTACCCTCACTTCCTTTAGGAGATATAAATAGAGAGATTCTGAAGCCTGTTGAGACTTCCAGGATGAACCTGTCAGACTGACCACACGCATTTATTATCCCACTTCTTCTGAAGCCCATTAAAATAACAGTAAGGGGGCTGGGTGCGGTGGCTCACGTCTGTAATCCCAGCACTTTGGGAGACTGAGGCAGGCAGATCACCTGAGGTCAGGAGTTCGAGACCAGCCTGGCCAACATGGAGAAACCCCGTCTCTACTAAAAATAAAAAATAAAAAAACTAGCAGGGCCTGGTGGTGGGTGCCTGTAATCCCAGCTACTTGGGAGGCTGAGGCAGGAGAATCCCTTGAACCCGGGAGGCAGAGGTTGCAGTAAGCTGAGATCAAGCCACTGCACTCCAGCCTGTGCAACAAGAGCAAAATTCCATCGCAAAAAAAAAAAAAAAAGAGGAAAGAAATATGATGAAAAGACTAAGTTGAGGAAATCTCCCAAAAAGTAGAACAAAAACATAAAGATACAGAAAACAAAAGAGGGAAGAGAAAAAAGATCAAATAGCCAACCAAGAACATTCCCAGAAAGAGAAAGGGGAGGGGAGCTGGCAGCTGGAGCTGGCATCTCTTGGTGCTGATGGCTTTGTGTGTTCCCCTCTTGAATCTGGGCTGGCCCTGTGACTCAGTCTTGACCAACAGAATGAGACAGACGTAACATTACCTCACTTTCAGGAATGAGTCACAGGAGCTCTTGCAGCTTCCACCTCTACCTCTAGGAACATTTGCTCCAGAGAAAGCAAGCCTGCACGTGAAAGGCCTGACTGAGACTGTCAGTGCTGCGGCTGGGAACATGGAGAGGCTGCCTGGAGAGAGATGCCCAGATGTTCCAAACATCCCAGTCCATGCACATGAAGAAACCACCTTGGGCATCTCAGCTCCAGCAGATGCTATGAGAACATAGCCCAGCTCCCGGACACACGGCCCCAGCGGACCGTCGCAGTCACCTCCAGCCAGCTGAGCCACCCAAGATGAGGTCCCAGACGTTGAGAAAGCAGAGAGAAGCCATCATCTCCAACACGCCCTAGCGGAATTCCTCACCCACAGAACATGAGCATAATAAAATGGCTGTTGTTTCACCATAACAGAAAGATTAGCAGGGAAATAGTACAACAACATCTTCCAGAACTGAAGGTCCTGAGTCTCTGGGCCCATCAAGTACACAGCACAGTGAAGACACAAGATCCATCCCAAACACTGTCAGGAAATTTCAGAACACCTGGGCAAATGAAAAATTCTCAATGACTCCAGAGAGAAAATATAAATACATACCATAGACAGAGAAATAGCAATCTGGGCCGGGCGTAGTGGCTCACGTCTGTCATCCCAGCACTTTGGGAGGTCAAGACGGGCAGATCACCTGAGGTCAGGAGTTCGAGACCAGCCTGGCCAACATGGTGAAACTACGTCTCTACTAAAAATACAAAAATTAGCCAGGCATGGTGGTGCATGCCTGTAGTCCCAGCTACTTGGGAGGCTGAAGCAGGAGAATCGCTTGAACCCAGGAGGCGGAGGCTGCAGTGAGCCAAGATCACACCATTAGACTCCAGCACGGGAGACAAGAGTGAAACTCTGTCTCAAAAACAAAAGAAAAAAGAAAAGAAATATGAATCTGCATATCATCAGACTTTTCAACAGCAACTCTGGAATCTAGTAGGGAATGATGTAATAACTTTCAAAATTCTCAAAGAAAATGATTTTCAACCTAAAATTTTATACCCAGGCAAACTATCAACCAATAAAGACATTCTGAAATATGCAAGAGCTCAAAAAAATTCACTCCCTTGCACCCTTTCTTGGGAGGATACTATCACTAGAGGATGGGGGGCTCTGGAAGTAAGATCTCTTGGGGGAAAGAATGGAATTGACAGGTTATCTGATGGATGCAAGCTTGGTGGAGATGGGGGAGGGTAGGGAGGGGCTATCTATTAAAGTAATTGTGGTAGAAAAAATAAAAGTAGAAAAATAGGCCAGGTGCAGTGGCTCTCACCTGTAATTACAGTACTTTGGGAGGCCAAGGCAGGAGGACTGGTTGAGCTCAGGAGTGTGAGACCAGCTTGGGCAATATAGTGAGACCATGTCTCTCCACAAAAATTAGCCAGGCATGGTGGCAAGCACCCATGGTCTCAGCGATTTGGGAAGCTGAGGTAGGAGGACTGCTTGAACCCCGGAGGTCAAGACTGTAGTAAGCTGTGGTCCCAGCTATTTGGGAGGCTGAGGTAGGAGGATCGCTTCAACCCCGGAGGTCTTGACCTTACTACTGACTGTAGTAAGCCATGAATGTGGCACTGCACTCCAGCCTGGGTGACAGAGTGAGACTCTGCCTCAAAAATTAAAAAAAAAAGAAAAAGAAAGATAGGTCCATAGAAAACAATGCTAATGGCAGAAACAGGAGTTAATCATTAACTCCAAGAAATATGAAAAGTTAAACAAGAAAGAAAACATAATTATGGTACCCTCTTACATAAAAATAAATAACATTTACACAGTCATAAAAAGTAAACATTGGTCGGGCGCGGTGGCTCAAGCCTGTAATCCCAGCACTTTGGGAGGCCGACGCGGGTAGATCACGAGGTCAGGAGATCGAGACCATCCTGGCTAACACAGTGAAACCCTGTCTCCACTAAAAATACAAAAAATTAGCCGGGCGTGGTGGTGGGCACCTGTAGTCCCAGCTACTTGGGAGGCTGAAGCAGGAGAATGGCGTGAACCCACGAGGTGGAGCTTGCAGTGAGCCCAGATCACACCACTGCACTCCAGCCTGAGCAACAGAGCGAGACTCTGTCTCAAAAAAAAGTAAACACTGACCGTTGAATTGGACCAAAAACTGGTGCTACTGGGAGGATACACTGTGTAATAAGGGGATCTCATGTGTTCGCTGAATTCCCAGTAAGCCCAAGAAGAGGAGCCCCGTCTCACAGTGCCCAGCACAGGGGCATGTTAAACCACCCATGCTAAGAAATCCCCCAGCAGTTTGTGAGCACTGGAAGTTTCTCTATCACAGAGCCAACCGGCCTCTCAGCTAAGCCACTGCTCCTCTCCGCTCTAAGACTCTGTGTCTTAAGTCTTAACTCTTCTGAATAAGATTACTTGGTGACATAATGGATTAGGAGCTTCCATCACTGGTTCAAACTAAATAAGTTTCAGTGGGGACAGACTACAGCATTTCAGGGTAAATCTGCCTGGTCTATTCAATTACTATAATAATGTTATTCTCTATCTATGAAAGTCTCACTCATTAGGAAGACAAATGCATGGAACTGTTTCCCAGCACTGAGACAGGGCACCTGGCCCATCCTCATTCTTCCCCTTTCTTGCTTGTGACCGTGGTACATTCCTGGAAGATGAGTGTCAAGAACAAAGGGTTCCACCCGTGGTCATGCAACCAAGCATCAGTGACTTGGCTCCCAGGGACCAGGGCTGGGATCTCATCTTAACAGCATGCTCTAACCCAACCTACAGAACCCAGCACAGGCCAGCGTGGTGGCTCACACCTGTAATCTCAGCACTTTGGTAGGCCAAGGCGGGCAGATCACTTGAGGTCAGGAGTTCAAGACCAGCCTGGCCAACATGGGGAAACCCCATCTCTACAAAAAAAAAAAAAAAATATATATATATATATATATATACACATATATATACAAAAATTAGCCAGGCGTGGTGGCTCACACCTGTAATCCCAGCACTTTGGGAGGCCAGGGCAGGCGGATCACTTGAGGTCAGGAGTTCAAGACCCACCTGGCCAACATAAGGAAACCCCATCTCTACAAAATATATATATATATATACATACACACACAAAAATTAGCCAGGCGTGGTGGCGTGTGCCTGTAGTCCCAGCTACTCTGGAGGCTGAGGCAGGAGAATCACTTGAACCCGGGAGGCAGAGGTTGCAGTGAGCTGAGATCGCGCCACTGCACTCCAGCCTGGGTGACAGAGTGAGACTCCATCTCAAAAAAAAAAAAAAAAAAAAATCCAGCACAGATCAATCAAACCTCCTGCCTCCTCCCAGTGCTGGCCTCTTTCTCTGGGACATTAGAAAAGAAAGGACAAGATACCTGCAAGAGCCTCCAGGGGCATACTGGAATCTGGCCGTGGCCCCTGCAGTATTTCATGGCTGGAAAGTTCAGAAAGAGGGCTCAGCCGCTGGGAGCTCCACTGGGTGATCAAGATCTCCACGTGATGAGCAGAAACTCACTCCCCCAGCCAAGCCTACCTCTGACCCAGAGAGAACAGAGGCCTCTGGCTGGGCTCTAACAGGCACCCTGACCACTGGCCTGTCCCAGCACAGGGCCTGGCACTGAATGAACTGAAAAATGTATAACACATGGGGAGTTCACGGACCCCAAGAGGTGGAGGACTCGGCTGAGTTGGCACCCGGCTCGTCGCCACTGCAATTTGGTCCATCAGTGCTTTGGCTGACCTCATCTTCCTGCTCAGGAGCCTGAGACACAGACACGATTGGTGGGAACGTAAGTGAGCACAGCCACTATGGAAAACAGCACGGAGGGTTCTCAAAACACTAGAAACAGAACTACCACGTGACCCAGTGATCCCACTGCAGGGTACATATCCAAGGAAAAGGCAGTCAGTCTGTTGAAGAGCCATCTGCACTCCTGTGTTTACTGCTCACAACAGCCCAGGTGTGGAATGAATCTGAGTCTATACATGGATGAATGTATAAAGAAAAGGTGGTATAGGCCAGGCACGGTGGCTCACACCTGTAATCCTACACTTTGAGAGGCCGAGGCAGGCGGATTGCCTGAGCTCAGAAGTTCAAGACCAGCCTGGGCAACATGGTGAAACCCCACCTCTACTAAAATACAAAAAAAAAAAATTAGCTGGGCGTGGTGGTGTGCACTGTAGTCCCAACTACTTGGGAGGCTGAGGCAGGAGAATCACTTGAACCCGGGAGGCGGAGGTTGCAGCAAGCTGAGATCGCACCAATACATTCCAGCCTGGTGACAGAGCAAGATTCCATCTCCAAAAAAAAAGAACAACAACAACAAAAGCAAAGGTGGTATATATGCACTATACTATCCAGCCATAAAAAAAGAACCAAATCCCGTCATTCGTAGTGACGTGGATAAAACTGGAGGACATTATGGGAAGTGAAATAAGCCAGGCACAGAAAAACACACATTGCGGGTTCTCATGCAAACGCAGAAGCTAAAAAAGTTGATCTCACCAAAATAGAAAGCAGAATAGTGGTCAGTACAGGCTGAGAAGGGCAGGAGAGAGAGGGGTTAGGGAGAGGTTGGCAGGGATACAAAAGTACCGAAAGGAGGAATCATTTCTAGTATTCTGTAGCATTGTAGGGTGACCATAATTAACAATTTATTGTAGATTTTCAAATAGCCAGAAGAGCAGATTCTGAACATTCCCAATACAAAGAAATGATCAACGTTTGAGGTGACAGATATGCTAATTACCTTGATTTGATGATTACACATTGTATACATATATGAAAATATCACACCGTACCCCCAAAATAGGTATAATTATTATGTGTCAATTAGAAATCATGATCACGATAAAAGCAAAATTTTTAAAAAGTCTGAGACAGAGTTAACCACTTCCCCACCTATTTGGTCTATTACCAACCTCCTGTTATCCCCTGGGGATTGATTCTGCTCCTGGCCTCGGGCTCCTTGTCTGGACACAGATAGTAGAGATAATAGTTAGGCCAGGCGCAGTGGTTCACACTTGTAATCCCAGCACTTTGGGAGGCCGAGGCAGGAGGATCACCTGAGGTCAGGAGTTCGAGACCAGCCTGGCTAACATGGTGAAACCCATTTCTACTAAAAATACAAAAAATTAGCTGGGCGCGGTGGTGTGTGCCTGTAATCCTAGCCACTCGGGAGACTGAGGCAGGAAAATCACTTGAACCCAAGAGGTGGAGGTTGTAGTGAGCCAAGATCATGCCATTGCACTCCAGCTTGGGCAACAAGAGCAAAACTCCATCTCAAAAAAAAAAAAAAAAGTATTCTTCATCATCAGCCAGGTGCAGTGGCTCATGCCTGTAATAGTAGCACTTTGGGAAACCAAGGCAGGCAGATCCCTTGAGGCCAGGAATTGAAGACCAGCCTGGGCAATATGGGGAAACCCCGTCTCTACTAAAAATACAAAAATTAGCTGAGCATGTTGATGCATGCCTGTAGTCCCAGCTACTCGGGAGGCTGAGGCACTAGAATCGCTTGGACCCAGCAGGGGGAGTGCAACGCGCCACTGCACTCCAGCCTGAGAAACAGAGCGAGATCCTGTCTTCAAAAAAAAAAAAAAAAAAAAAAGTATTATTCGTCATCATCATCGTATCAGCTGATATTTACTTAGCACTATGCTAAACTCTTTATATACATTATTTCATTTAATTTTTTTCAACACCCCTATGTGGTAGATACAGAATTATTCTCCCATTTTACAGATGAAGAAACTGAGGCTCAGAGAGGTTTTCTGGAAGGTCCTGCAGCAAGTAAGTGGCAGAGCTGGGATTCTGAGGGACCCCGAGGGGCAATCTCTGGATGACACGCCTGTTGCACCGCAGCTTTGGAGCCCTCGGCCTCGGTCCCACTCCCTGACCCTGCCGCTCTGGGGTGCTGAACCACTGGGCTCATTCATCAAGCCGTCTGCTGGGGAATGGGTAGTTCAAGGGCCGTGCAAACACCCACCTAGACAAACCTGAAGTCCACAAGCAAAGCTGCGTGGGAAAGCGCCTGAGACAGGCATTATGTTTTTCTAAGAGAAAGTTATTTTTTCTTCACTAAATGCCTAAAAAAGTATCCTGTTAAATACCAATAACCCATTCTTGGATTGTTACAAAGGGCACCACTGACTATCATTCTGTTTTCTGATTTTTAAATTTTTATTGTAAATATAAATACATATGGCCAGGCACGGTGGCTCACGCCTGTAATCCCAGTACTTTGGGAGGCCAGGACAGGTGGATCACCTGAGGTCAGAAGTTTGAGACCAGCCTGGATAACCTGGTGAAACCTCATCTCTACTAAAAATACAAACATTAGCTGGGCGTAGTGGTCGGTGCCTGTAGTCCCAGCTACTTGAGAGGCTGAGGCAAGAGAATCATTTAAATCTGGGAGGTGGAGGTTGCAGTGAGCTGAGATCACACCACTGCAGTCCAGCCTGGGGGACACAGCAAGACTCCGGCTCAAAAAAAAAAAAAAATATATATATATATATATATGTATATGTATACACACACACACACACACACACACAAATACATATTCACTGGGAAAAAAATTCAGAGTCCAGAGGCATCTAGTAAAGTGGACGGGGTGTGGGGAAGGCCCTGCCACATCTGCCTTCTGCTCTTCTCATGCGACATCTCAACCCAGAGCAGGAGGCCCCAGGGGGCAAACCCAGCACCTGCCACAGGGAATCAGGGCTGAGAAAAGGCTGGCATTTCAGCCTTCCTGCCGAATCACTTCCAGCTGCCCTGGTCACCTAAGTGACAAGATGATGCATCAATGTCAATAATGCTGGAAGGGATTATCCACAGACACAGCAATATTCTCCCCAGGAGGCATGAGGTTGGCCTCGCCAGGCAGCTGGAGCCACTGAGAATTAAGGGGCCCTCTTCAGGATCTCTGTCTCCCCTTCCCAGATCCTCTCCCTGCCCCAGTTCGCTCAACCAAATGGTGACAGGAAGAGGCGACTCCTAGGCCAGCCAGAAAATCACCCAAGTAAAAAGGCACTGCTTCAGCCCCTAGACTCAGAACTTAGTATACGTGGTGGGATGCGAGGAGCTGCCAAAGGGAGAGAACACAGAGGCCCTTCCTGCTGGAGGAGCTGGTCGCAGCTGCAAGACTTGGTGGGGGTAGCCGGGCCTCACCATTGCTCACCTCCAACGTACTCCAAGCCCACCGATCTAGCCTCTGAACATCACCTGGCTCCTGTGGACATGCAGGGAGTATGTGCTGAATGAATTGAGGTGATCGGGGCTCTGTTGCATCAGTGCCCCATGAGAAAGCATGTTTAGAACCTTCCAGCCAGATCTGCCAAAAAAAGCATCTATCTGCTGGGCGCGGTGGCTCACGCCTGTAATCCCAGCACTTTGGAAGGCCGAGGCGGGCGGATCACAAGGTCAGGAGTTCGAGACCAGCCTGGCCAACATGGGGAAACCCCGTCTCTACCAAAAATACAAAAAATTAGTCAGGCGTGGTGGCGGGCACCTGTAATCCAGCTACTGGGGAGGCTGAGGCAGAAGAATCACTTGAACCTGGGAGGCGGAGCTTGCAGTGAGCCGAGATTGCGCCACTGTACTCCAGCCTGGGTGACAGAGCAAGACTCCATCTCAAAAGAAAGAAAAGAAAGAAAAGAAAGAAAGAAAGAAAGAAAGAAAGAAAGAAAGAAAGAAAGAAAGAAAGAAAGAAAGAAAGAAAGAAAGAAAGAAGAAAGAAAGAAAAGAAATGTGTCTATTTGGCCTGCCAGGCCGTAACGGCTCCGAGGACAGGGACTGTCTTGACCATCTCCATGTAGCCCACAGGGTCAAGGGCAGCATTCCTACCCTGTAGGCCCTCAAAAAATATCTGTTCGCACAAAGACTTTACATTTGTGTCATAATTTGCTGTGACGCGTATGATTACTTCCTCTGCCAAGCACAATTCTGTGAGGATGATCAGGACAAGGAGTGATGTTTTCATCTTATATATAGATGAGTCGGCTGAGGCTTGGGAAAGGCTGAATGACTTGCTAACGGGAACACAGCTAGTCAGTGGAAGAAACAGAATTCAAATTCAAGAATGCTAGGCTGGGCACAGTGGCTCACACCTGTAATCCCAGCACTTTGGGAGGCCGAGGCGGGCAGATCACCTGAGGTCAGGAGTTTGAGATCAGCCTGGGCAACATGGTGAAACCCTGTTTCCACTAAAAGTACAAATATTAGCCAGACATAGTGGTGCACGCCTGTAGTCCCAGCTACTTGGGAGGCTGAGGCAGGAGAATCGATTGAACCCGGGAGGCGAAGGTTACAGTGAGCCGAGATCACATCACTGCACTCCAGCCTGGGCGACAGAGCGAGACTCTGTCTCAAAAAAAAAAAAAAACAAAAAGCAACTCAAGAACTCTGATTCCAAGAGCTGTGTCTGACTTGCCTTGCCCATTCACATACACAGTGAAGGAGTGAATGAAGAAGCAAAGGATGCATGAAAGGATCACGGCAGCCCCTCCACACCCCACAGCGAGCGTTCTCTCAGCCCCACAGCAAAGCCTGGAATTCAGTACACTTGGTATTCCCTGCCCAATCAGAGTCCTGGCATAGGAGGGCACTTCTCACTTGCAGTGCAAACTGGAAGTTTCTGGAGACCACACCCTGTGCCCCGTGCATCCTCCACACCCTGTGCCCCGTGCATCCCCCACACCTCCAACAGTGCTGAACAAGAGATTCCCGACTGGCCCAGAAAGGACACACCTCCTCTCCCTGGAGAGATGAGGCGGAGGTGGAGGCTGATAGGAGCCCACAGTTCACACTGACGCAGGTAACCACAGGGGCCTGTCTAGAGTTTTTGCTGTTGCTCAAAGGTTGGCTAAAGTCTCCTAGGCCCCTGCCTGTCCATTCTGGGTCCCTCCCTGGACCAGAAGGTGAGCAGGGAGTAGGGAGAAAGGGCCACCCACCTCCCTATCTGGGTCACAGCCTTGGAGCCCCGGCTGGCGAGGCCCCAGGCCACAAGGCAGCCGCCCTGGGATTCTCTGCCAATCGTCCTGCAGCCATCAGGAACTGGGCTGACTCATGCCCAGAGCTCAAAAGCCGACTCCCAAGGGAGGTAAGAGCTTTATCCCACTCTAGGCTGCAGATAGAAGAGACAAGTGACATTTTTTACAGTGTGTTTGTTTTACAGATTTACAGAACACAGGCGAGGAAAAAAAAAGAAAACAGGAGAAGAGAAAATGAGGGAGAGAGAGAGGAAAGACAGAAGGGTGGAGAGAGAAGCTTTTGGAAGCTTTTAGATCGAAGGCGCTTCCCTCTCCATCAAGGCCAAAATCCATCTCTTAAAAGGCTGCCCGGCTGGGGAAGGTGCCGAGGGCAGGGCAGCACGTGGGGTGGAAGCCGGAGGAAAGGGAACTGCAAAGGCTGGGCGGGGCCTTTCTGGGCCCTCCCAGAACCCCCGAGAGAAACGCCAAGAATGGAGGAGCGTCCCTGGGCTGGGACACCAACCTGCAGACAGGAAGTGCTTTCACACCAGCCTCAGGGAGCCCACAAAAGGCTTCACTGCCCCCTCAGAGCTGACAGTGCAGCCCTCGAATGCTTCCCTCCCAAAAGACCGTCCTTCGCCAGCTCCCCAGCACCACCCACGTGGTCTCCCCAGGGGCTGTGGAGCTTGAACACAGAGAAGATGGAGGTGGTCCCTGGAAGCTGCTCTGCTGCCCACCCCACCTTCACATAACCCCGACCAAGATGACCCCGCAACCTCCCTCAGAAGAGGGGCTGCCCAAGCCCAAGACCATCAGGGGGCCTGCAGGAGAGGGGCCTTCAGGAAGAGCACCAAGAACTTCCAGGTTCCCATTTCTTCTTAGGGATCTGACATTCATTCCGTGAGTATCTGTAAAGCACTGACGGTGTGCCAGCATAGCGCTAGCCACTGGGGACATGACACGAATTAGTCACGTTTGAGTCCCTACTTCCCTCACCCGTGGCCTCCATGGTATCACAAAGTCCTCGCCACCTCCCTAACTGTTCCATCACTCCACCCCAAAGCATCATCTCTCACCTAGACAATGGCATCCGCATCCCAGCCCATCCCCATCCACTGCACTGATCAACCCATTCTCCAGGAAGAAGACACGGGGACCATGCTGAAACGAAAAGCAGATCAACCATCCTGGCCAACGTGGCGAAACCCTATCTCTACTAAAAATGCAAAAATTAGCCGGGCGTGGTGGCATGCGCCTGTAATCCCAGCACTTTGGGAGGCCAAGGTGGGCAGATCACGACGTCAAGAGATGGAGACCATCCTGGCCAACGTGGTGAAACCCCGTCTCTACTAAAAATGCAAAAATTGGCCGGGTGTGGTGGTGCGTGCCTGTAATCCCAGCTACTCGGGAGGCTGAGGCAGGAGGATTGCTTGAACCTGGGAGGCAGAGGCTGGAGTGAGCCAAGATCGTGCCACTGCACTCCAGCCTGGGGGACAAGAGTGAGACTCTATTCCAAAACAAACAAACAAACAAAAAACAAGACAAAATTAGCTGGGCGTGGTGGTGTGCACCTGTAATCCCAGCTACTCAAGAGGCTGAGGCAGGAGAATCGCTTGAACCCAGGAGGCGGAGGCTGCAGTGAGCCGAGAACGCACCACTGCGCTCCAGCCTGGGCAACAGAGTGAGACTCCATCTCAAAATTTAAAAAAAAGGCCAGGCACAGTGGCTCACGCCTGTAATCCCAGCACTTTGGGAGGCCAAGGCGAGTGGATCACAAGGTCAGGAGATCGAGGCCATCCTGGCTAACATAGTGAAACCCCAGCTCTTCTAAAAATACAAAAAATTAGCCAGGTGTGGTGGTGGGCGCCTGTAGTCCCAGCTACTCGGGAGGCTGAGGCAGGAGAATGGCATGAACCCAGGAGGCAGAGGTTGCAGTGAGCCCAGATTGTGCCACTGCACTCCAGCTTGGGCGACAGAGAGACTCCATCTCAAAAACAAAACAAACAAAAAAAGCAGATCACACCCAGTAGGATGGCCATCATAGAGAGAAAAACAAAAAAGCAAAAAAACAGATAACAATAAAGGTTATTAAGAATGCGGAGAAATTGTAGCCCATTGTTGAAAAGTGTGGAGGCTCCTCAAAAAGTCACACATAGAATTACCATATGACCCAGCAATTCCACTCCAAAAAACATTTCCAAACAAAAACATGTACACAAGTGTTCATAGCAACACTATTCACAATGATCAAAGGTGAAAGAAACACAAATGTCCATGAATGAATGAGTGGATAAACAAAACGTGGCACGCCAACACAAAGGAACATTATTCAACCCCGAAAAGGAATGAAGTGCCATTACGGATTCGTGCTACAACATGGATGAACGCTGGCTAAGTGGAAGAAGCCACACACAGAACACCACCTACTGTGTGATTCCATCTACACACTGAGCATCCCAAATCCAAAAAGCTGAAATCCAAAATGCTCCCAAATCCTAAACTTTTTCAGTGCCAACACGGTGCTCAAAGGAAATGCTCATTGGCTCATATCTTTTTTTTTTTTTTTTTTTTTGAGGCAGAGTCTCACTCTGTCCCCCAGGCTGGAGTGCAGTGGCACGATCTCGGCTCACTCCAGCCTCTGCCTCCCAGGTTCAAGCAATCCTCTTGCCTCAGCCTCCCGAGTAGCTGGGATTACAGGTGTGCACCACCACGCCCAGCTAATTTTTGTATTTTTAGTAGAGATGGGGCTTCACCATGTTGGCCAGGCTGGTCTCGAAGCTCTTGACCTCAAATGATCCACCCGCCTCGGCCTCCCAAAGTGCTGGGATTCCAGGCGTGAGCCAACATGCCTGACCTCGGCACATTTCAGATTTTGAATTTTCAGAGTAGGGATGCTGAACCAGTAAGTACAATGGAAATACAGCAAAATCCAAAAAAAATATGAAATCTGGTCCCAAGCAGCTGTCAGATAAGACACACCCAACCTGCATTATGAAATGCTCAGAACAGGCAAATCCATAGAGACAGAAAGTAGATGGTAGTTGCTTAGGGATGGGGGAGGCGGGGGTGGGAGTGACGGCTAATGGATACAGTTTCCATTTGGATGATGAACACGGTCTGGAGAATGGTAGTGAGGATCCCAAACACTGTGAACAGGACTTGATGCCACAGAACCGTATACTTTAAAATGATTCAAGTGAGACACTGCGTGTGATGTGTATTTTACCAAAATAAAAAATAAAAAAAAAAAAGAAGGTAAAAAATAAATGTGAGGTGGATTATTCCATCCTCCTTCCATGGCTCCCATGACCACGTGGCTCAAACCCAACTCTCCGCACCCCCTTGTCCCAACGGCCCCACCCAGCCTCATCTCCCACCCCTCTCACTTCCTCTCCGCACCTGCCCCAACCGGTCTACACAGCCTGTGGGTTCCTGTGATGAGCCCTCCCACTCACACTACTCCCTCTGTCTAGACCCTTCTCCTCTCACCCACACTCCTATCCCACTCAAGCCTTCATCTTCCTGTATCCTAACCATCCTCCAGGTCTCTACCTGAACGTCCCTCCCTTCCGATGTCATCCATCAGGCCCCGTGCTCTCTGCCACCAAGGCACCCTGCTCCCGGCACCTCAGTTGTCACGATCAGTCTGGTGCCTGTCCTTCCCGCTGGATGGTGAGCTCCAGGAGGGCAGGAATCAGGCCTACCTGGTCCCCATTGGATATTCAGCACCCACCCAGCCTGAAGGACCCTTCGGTCTCTTGGGAGACATGAACAGACAGCAGATGATCCTGCCCCCGCCAGCCCCCAAACTCTCTAAGCACTACAGTAGGGCTCAGGAGGGAAACAGGAATGGACAAGAGACGAGCAGGGGACATCAGTGGGGATGGATCTGAATGGAGGGAGAGGGCTCAAGGCAAGGAAGACCCCACAGGAAGCAGGGACTTTTTTTTTTTTTTGAGATGGAGTCTTGCCCTGTCGCCCAGGCCCCAGGCTGGAGTGCCGTGGTGCGATCTCGGCTCGCTGCAACCTCTGCCTCCTGGGTTCAAACAATTCTCCTGCCTCAGCCTCCTGAGTAGCTGGGATTACAGGCGCCCACCACCATACCCAGCTATTTTTTGTATTTTTAGTAGAGACGGGGTTTCACCATGCTGGCCAGGCTGCTCTTGAACTCCTGACCTCGTGATCTGCCCGCCTTGGCCTCTCAAAGTGCTGCGATGACAGGCAAGAGCTGCCACGCCCAGCCAAGGGAATTTCAACGTAAGAAGGGCTTTGTGGCCGGGCGCGGTGGCTCACGCCTGTAATCCCAACACTTAGGGAGGCCGAGGCAGGTGGATCACTTGAGGTCAGTAGTTCGAAACCAGCCTAGCCAACATGGTGAAACCCCATCTCTACTAAATTTACAAAAATTAGCCAGTTGTAAAACCCGGGAGGCAGAGGTTGCAGTGAGCTGAGATCACGCCACTGCACTCCACCCTGGGCGACAAGAGCAAGACTCTGTCTCAAAAAAAAAAAAAAAAAAAAAAAAGAAGGGCTTGGAGGTGGGGCCAAGCCAGGTGCATGCAGTGGGTAGGGCAGGAAGGAGGAGGCAAGGCCAGCGTCCATCCTGACCATTCCACACCCTCCAAAGATAACTGTTAGAACCTCACTGAGCACTGGCCAGCGCCGGCCTCCGGGCTCAGCATGTCACACACCCCATCTCACTGATCGTCACAACCACCATGGGAAGAGGGCACTATTATTACCCCATCACACGGATGAGAAAACCAGGGCCCAGTGAGCTGCAGCACCTTGCCCGTGCTCACGCAGCTACCAAGTGGCTAACTGGGCTCTGGGGCCCAGGTTTGCCTGAGTCCACCGTGGGGCTCCCGGGCAGCAGGGATACCCCAATGCTTCTGGACAGGCCCACTGGGACAGGTGCACCAGGAGCAGAGATGCTGCTCTGGCTGGCTTCCTTCCTGGGCCCACAGGCTGCCGCCTCCTTCAGGCGAGAGGCTCCTGCCCCCTTCCTTAGTTAGGCTGATGAACCAGCAGAAGCCAGCGAGGGAAACCCCTGCCCTAAATCAAGGGTGTTGGTTAGACCACCTAAGCCATGATCGGAAGAGGTGGTGGTTAGACCACCTAACCACGCCCTTGCCTGGGTGATGCACCTCTTGAGTAAGCGATACGGCTTACAGACAGGGGCTTCCGCAGCCCTGACCGCCCTCCCTGCGCCCTCTCCCACTCAGCCTCACCCACACCAAGGCTGCACCCACCAACTCAAGGACGACTCCTCATTTTCCACCGTCAGCCCGGGCTGAGCTCCAGATGCCACATCCCCGCGTAGGGTCTCACAGGCACCTGGAACCCAGTGTGTCCCTAAATGACGCCATCGTTTCCCCCAACCTGCTCCTCCTTGTGGGTTCTCTTGCAATTAAAGGCACAACGTGTCCCCAACTCCCCTTCCCTTATCCCTGACACCCAACCCCTTGCTATTCTAAGTGTGTCCCCAGCCGACAGCATAATGTCACCCGAAAGCAGACTCCAGGACCCAGCCCAGACCCATCTCTACGCGTCTGCATTTCCAGAGGATGCCAGGTGACGCGTGCGCCCATGAAAGTGTATTAAGCACAGCTCTAAAAACAAGCGTTTCACTCTGCCTCCTACACGTCTCTCAGCTCAGTCAACGCCCCCCAATCCCCTTCCACCATCATCTCCAAGCCACTGACACCTTCCCAGCCAATCTCCAGGATCCCACTCTGGTCCCACTCCCAAACTGTCTCCCCCAGGAGCTACAGAGACCTTCCAAAATGTACCAACCTGATCATATGAGCCCCCATCTAAGGCCTTGAAATGGCTTCCTGTCACCCTCACCATGAGAACCAAATTTCAAGCATTCATTCACTAAAACCAAATTTCAGGCATTCATTTAATTCTCTGTCACCCAGGCTGAAGTACAGTGGGGCAATCTCAGTTCACTGCAACCTCCACCTCCCAGGTTCAAGCAATCCTCATGCCTCAGCCTCCTGAGTAGCTGGGATTACAGGTGCCCGCCACCATACCCAGCTAATTTTTTGTATTTTTTTAGTAGAGACGGGGTTTCACCATGTTGGCCAGGCTGGTCTTGAACTCCTGATCTCAGGTGATCCACCCGCCTTGGCCTCCCAAAGTGCTGGGATTACAGGTGTGAGCCACCGCACCCGGCCAGGCAGGGAGATTTGTGAGCAGAGCAGAGATGTGATGTGTCCCACAGTTTCACAGATCACTCTGGCTGCCTTACGGAGGATGGACTGTAAGCAGAAAAACATGGCCGCAGGGAGGCCGGCTGAAAGGTTCCTCAATAATCCGGGTGAGAGCTGATGATGGACTGGCCTCAAAAGACCACAGTGGAGATGGGAGATATGATCCGACTCTGGATGCATCACGGAGGCAGCGATAGAGCATGCTGATAAGTGGACATGGGGAATAAGAATATAAACCAAGGCTGGACATAGTGGCTCACGCCAATAATCCCAACACTTTGGAAGGCTGAGGCGGGTGGATCACCTGAGGTCGGGAGTTCGAGACCAGCCTGAGCAACGTGGAGAAACCCCGTCGCTACTAAAAATACAAAAATTAGCCGGGTGTGGTGGTACATGCCTGTAATCCCAGCTACTCGGGAGGCTGAGGCAGGAGAATCGCTTGAACCCGGGAGGCGGAAGTTGCGGTGAGCCAAGATCGCACCACTGCACTCCAGCCTGGCAACAGAGCAAAACTCCGTCTCAAAAAAAAAAAAAAAAAAAGAATGTAAACCAAAAATGACATTCTAAGGCCCCCAACCGACTGATGACCCTTCCCCTCAGCCAAGGGTATTCCAAAGTTAGCCAGAAAAACTGGTTCAGGCCATAATGGGAAGGGGTGGTCGGACATGCCTCCTTATGCTCTCCTCGCCTTTGGAATTCAGCCCCAGCTGACCAGCATCAACATCAGCACAGGGACCTAAAGACTCATAGAACAGACTCCAGGTCTGTAAGAAACATTTACAATCTCATCTCTCGGAAACCTGCTACCTGGAGGCGTCACTCACATGATGAAACCTTGGTCTCCACAGCTGCTTATCTTAACCTTACATTCCTTTCCATGGATTCCAGGTCTTTAGATAAACTCACTCAATGAACTGCCAATCGGAAAATCTTTGAATCCGCCTATGACCCTCCAAAACCCCCGATTCCGGTTGTCCTGCCCTTCCAGACCAAACCAAGGGACATCTTACATGGATGGGCTGATGTCTCACCTCTCCCTAAAACATAGAAAACAACCTGTAGCCCAACCAGCTTGGGCACTTGTTCTCGGGATCTCCTGGGGCTACACTACAGGCCATTGGTCACTCTTATTTGGCTCAGAATAAATCTCTTCGAATATTTTACAGAGTTCGACTCTTTTCATCTATAGAAACAACGTAGCCGGGCACGGTGGTTCACGCCTGTAATCCCAGCACTTTGGGAGGCCGAGGCGGGAGGATCACGAGGTCAGGAGATCAAGACCATCCTGGCTAACACAGTGAAACCCCATCTCTACTAAAAATACAAAAAATTAGCCGGGCATGGTGGTGGGCGCCTGTAGTCCCAGCTACTCGGGAGGCTGAGGCAGGAGAGTGGCACAAACCCGGGAGGTGGAGCTTGCAGTGAGCCAAGATCGCACCACTGCACTCCAGCCTGGGCAACAGAGTGAGACTCCATCTCAAAAAAACAAACAAACAAACAAAAAACAATGTAGAGAAGTCAAGCTGGAGAAAGCTACAGGAAGGATGACTTTGGCGGGGCCAGAATGAAGACCTGGAGTTGGGACACGTTCAGCTTGGAACACCTATTGGATGTCCAAGAGGAGATCACCAAGGGAGACAGAAAAGAAGAAGGAGCCCAGGCATGACAGCACGTGGAAGGCCAGCAGAGAAGGAGGATGAGACAGACAGACGGTGAGACAGAGGGAAACCAGGAGGGCAAGCTGTTCACTGTCATGAGAAAAAAAAAAGGCAACGCTGAATCTGAGAAATGCAATCCTCCTTTCACAGTCAGGCCGAGAGAGGAACTGAAAAGCAACAGCGGTCCCTCTCACCCCCTCCATGAGCTAAGTAATCACTTCTTGAAGCCACTTGCTACATGAGCCCTAAACTAACTGATGCCATGTAGCCATACACTGGACGCCATCACTGAGACCCTGGAGCTCAACAACGCACAGCCAATCACTCGCCGATGTTACCTCTGTAACCAGTGAAAATGCCCATCCAACAACTTATCACCCCACTCCTTGTCCCCTTTGCCTTTACAAACCTGCTTGTGGCCGGGTGCAGTGGCTCATGCCTGTAATCCCAGCACTTTGGGAGGCCGAGGCAGGCGGACAACCTGAGGTCAGGAGTTCGAGACCAGCCTGGCCAACATGGCAAGATCCCATCTCTACTAAAAACACAAAAACTCACCAGGCGTGGTGGTGCACACCTGTAATCCCAGCTACTCCGGAGACTAAGGCAGGAGAATCGCTTGAGCCCGGGAGGCGGAGGTTGCAGTGAGCCGAGATCGCACCATTGCACTCTAGCCTGGGCGTCAAGAGCGAGACTCCATCTCAACAAACAAAACAAAAAAAAACCTGCTTGTAACAAACATCAAAGGGCGCCATCCCAAAGGTAACTTTGAAGTGTCCCTGGCAGCTGTCCTCAACTTTGGCCCAAGCAAACTCTCTGTATTAATTTTCCCTCCGTTTCTTTCCCTAGGTCGATAGTCATGAGCAAAATGGAGACAGCCTTTCGAGACGCGAGTATGAGGCTGTGTGAGGGATGCTGAACTGAGGGCAGAGGGTGACCACCGGGTCCAGAACCAGAGTGGTTGCTGGGCATTGGTGAGAAGCAGAGCCAGAACTTCGAGAACTGCTGCTATACAGGAGAGCAGAGAGCTCGCAAGCTAAACGTGGGGTTTCAGGGGTTTGGGGCTTTTCCTGGCTGGGTGGCTGCCCCTTTGTTTCCATGGGTGATGTAGCACCTACCGTCTCATTTCCTCCAGAATCCAGCCCCAGGCTGAGGCCTCTGGCTGGTTCAGGCTGTTGACCTTGATCGGTCCTTTCTCCCTCCCCCTTTTCCACTTCTTTCCCCTTTCCCCTCCACGTCCTTCTTATGCACATACAGTGAATACCTGCTCAAAATCAGGGTGCCAGAAATCCTCTTTGTAGACAGGTCATCTCAGCCCTGACTTTTACAAGCTGCCAATGCATCCATCAGCCCGGGGCCTCAGGTGAGGAGGACCTAAAAGCTTAACTCTCCGCAGGAAAAGACCCAGACCTTACCCCAGATAAGAGCTATGAATTTTTCTGAAATTTCAACCATTCCTCTCTTGGAGTCTAGAGTGTTTTTAGTCTTCAAGAGTCTCCATTTAAATGCAAATGTCCAGTTGGCAGAGGGGAGAAAGGGGACGGAGGGTGTACCCATTGTTCCCCAGGCACGGAACTCAATCTTATGCCTCTTATTTAATCTGCAGAATACAAACTCTTTTATGATCCACACTTTACAAATGAGTAAACTGATTCTTGAAGAAATCAGGTAACTTGTCCACAGTCGGACAGCTAGAAAATGAGAAAGCTGGGCCAGGTGCGGTGGCTCATGCCTATAATCCCAGCACTTTGGGAGGCTGAGACAGGTGGATCACCTGAGGTCGGGAGTTCGAGACCAGCCTGGCCAACATGGTGAAACCCCGTCTCTACCAAAAATACAAAATTAGCCAGGCGTGGTGGCGCATGCCTGTAATCCCAGCTACTCGGGAGGCTGAGGAAGGAGAATCACTTGTACCCGGGAGGCCAAGGTTGCGGTGAGCCAAGATCGTGCCAATGCACTCCAGCCTGAGCAAAAAGACCAGAACTCCGTCTCAAAAATAAATAAATAAATAAATAAATAATAAAGTATACAATTCAGTAGCATTAAGTACATTCACAATGTTATATAACCACTACCACTAATTCCATAACTTTTTCATCACCCCAAAAGGAAACTGGTCTATTGAGTTTTGAATGAGGAATACATTAGCACAGCTCAAAAGCCAAAATTATTAGAAGGCCTATTTTGTCTTATCCTCGTCCCAACCTGTCCACTTATTCAGCCTGTGAAATGATCTTTACACACCTTTCTGCAGTTGCTGCTTTTTTTTTTTTTTTTTTTTTTTTTGAGACAGGGTCTCATTCTATTACCCTGGCTGGAGTGCAGTGGCAAAATCTCAGCTCATTGCAACCTCCACCTCCTGGGCTCAGGAGATCCTCCCACCTCAGCCTCCCAAGTAGCTGGAACCACAGGCATGGTCCGCCATAACCGGCAAATTTTTTTTTTTTTTGTATTTTTGGTAGAGATGGGGAGATGGGGTTTCACCGTGTTGCCCAGGCTGGTCTCGAACTCCTGAGCTCAAGCAATCCACCCACCTCGGCCTCCCAAAGTGCTGGGATTACAGACATGAGCCACTGCACCCAGCCTACTGCAGCTTCTTTATGCAAATACAAGCCAACACAACACAAAGATGAAGTACTATTTTCTTTTTTTCTTTTTTATTTTTCTTTTTGAGACAGAGTCTCACTCTGTCCCCTAGGCTGGAGTGCAGTGGCGCAGTCTCGGCTCACTGCAACCTCCACTTCTCAGGTTCAAGCGATTCTCATGCCTCAGCCTCCCAAGCAGCTGGGATTACAGGCACCCACCACCACACCCAGCTAATTTTTGTATTTTTACTAGAGTCCCACTTTTGGGAGGCTGAGGTGGGAGGATTGCTTGAGCCCAAGAGTTTGAGACCAGCCTGGGCAACAAAGTGGGATCCAGTCTCTACAAAAACTTTGCCAGGCATGGTAGCATGCACCTGTGGGGAGGCTGAGGCAGGAGGATCCCTTGAGCCCATGAGGTCAAAGCTGCAGTCTTCACACCATTGCACTCTAGCCTGGGTGACAGAACCAAACTTCGTCTTTGAAAAAAAAAAAAAAAAAAAAAAAAAACTAGGGAGAACTTTCCTATCAATTGTTAACGTTGTCAGTATCAAAAACAGAGTGGCTTATGTCAAACCCCAACAAAAGGAAGCCATGAAGAAAAGGCGCTCAAGTATGCCTGCGGGTAACAGAAACTGCCGGGAAGGGCTGTCCCTGCTGGAACTTTCCAGTTAAGCCACTTCTGTGAAGACCCTCTCCTAGCAGCAGTCAATACCACCAAGAACAAAAGCCCCCTCCTGAGATAAGCCTCTGTAACCAATGGTCTTTGTTTCAAAACAGCTTATATGACCTTCTTTTTCCTCTAAAAGCTTCCTCTTGTCCCAGTCCCCTCGGATGTGCCTATGGTCCATCACAGCATGGACACCTCAGATTGCAATCCCTTGCTATTCCCAAAGAAACTCTTTGTTATGGAGAATTGGTCTTTCTGTCACTCATTTTAAGCTGATGCAGTTACACAGACAGCTTCACCATTTTTTTTTTTTTTTTTGAGACAAAGTCTCATTCTGTCACCCAAGCTGGAATGCAATGGTGCAATCTCAGCTTACTGCAACCTCCACCTTCTGGGTTCAAGCGATTCTCCTGCCTCAGCCTCCCGAGTAGCTGGGATTACAGGCGTGCATCACCACACCCAGCTAATTTTTGTATTTTTTAGTAGAGACCATGTTGGCTAGTCTGGTCTCGAACTCCTAGCCTCAGGTGATTCACCCACCTCAGCCTCCGAAAGCGCTGGGATTACAGGCGTGAGCCACCGTGCCCGGCCTCATCATTCTATTTTAAGTAGTTAGTCCATGGCATGAACGTGAAATAATTTAGGCAGCCAGTTCACTATGAATAGGGATTTGGTTGTTTCCAATTGTTTCCAGTGTTTTGCTATTTCAAATAATATTGCCGTGAATGACCTCATTCTACGTCATTCCACGTGTGTGGAAAGGTGCACATCTGACAGATACCCAAAAGTGGCTCACTGGGTCAAAGAGGATAGGCATGGATAATGGAGACAGTTATTGCCAAACTGTACTGCCCATGGGATGGTACCAATTGAACCCCAATGAAATCAGCACGAAGGTGAGGGTCCACGTGCTCACCCAACACACTGTGCTCGCACCCCCGCGGCTGGCACCAACCCCAAAGCAGCTTTTGTCTATGGTGTTTGCTGGCCCTACCCGCTGTTGCCTCTCCCTCCTCTGTAATCAAGCTCCCCACCTCTACTTTAGGGAACTGCCCCTCTCCCGCTGGAAAGGACTCTTGTAACACAACACCACTCTGACCAGAGTACGCCCCTGACTCTCCATGGGCCAATCATGGCTCTCCGCTCCCACCCCTGCAGATAGGGACTGAGATGGACACACGATCCAGGCCAATCAGAACTCCTCCCTGGAATGTATCTAACCAGAGCTGTTGGAAAGGAGCTTTCCTTCTTCTCTGGGGGAAATTCAGCCGTTAAAATGTTTAGCCCTTGGCTGGGCACAGTGGCTCATGCCGGTAACCCCAGCACTTTGGGAGGCCGAGGTGGGTGGATCACCTGAGGTCAGGAGTTCGAGACCAGCCTGGCCAACATGGTGAACCTCGTCTCTATTAAAAATACAAAAATTAGCCAGGTGTGGTGGCGCATGCCTGAAATTCCAGCTACTTGGGAGGCAGAGGCAGGAGAATCACTTGAACCCAGGAGGCGGAGGTTGCAGTGAGCCGAGATCACACCACTGCACTCCAGCCTGGGTGAGAAGAGTGAAACTCTGTCTCAGAATAATAATAATAATAAAATAAAATGAAATGTTTAGCCCACAAGGGTCTACAACCATGTATCCAACATCATAGGGACAGATGGCCCAAGAGAATGAAGCCAACACAAAGAGACACAGTGACAAGACAGAGAGGGGTTCTGCCAATGGCCCTGGATCCAGCTGTTCCTGAGGCCCAACCCTTTCCACAGATGGGTTACCCCAGCCAATAAACCCTCTTATTTTGTTTGGCTAATTCAAGATGGGCCTCTGTCACTTGCCACCAAGGGTCTTGACTAATGTACTGTACCTAAAGTATAATCCCGATTTTGTTACAATACAGAGAAACAGATGTAGATGCAGATGTAAGTGTATTACGTGAGAGGGTGTGCTTTTGCATAGAAAAAAAAAGACCACAAAAAAACATATTAAACGTTAATATCTCTACAGTCTCCCTTCTGGGATTGAAAATGATTTTTATTTTAATTCTTGTGCTTTTCTGTGTTTTCCAAATTTTCTGCAAGGAACAAGGATTTTTAAAATATAAACATTTCTTTTGAAAACCAGATTGTCAGGCTGGGCACGGTGGCTCATGCCTGTAATCCCAGCACTTTGGGAGGACGAGGCAGGCAGATCACGAGGTCAGGAGTTTGAGACCAGCCTGGCCAACATAGTAAAACCCCATATTTACTAAAAATACAAAAAAATTAGCCGGGTGTGGTGGTGGGCGCCTGTAATCCCAGTTACTCGGGAGGCTAAGGCAAGGAGAATCACTTGAACTTGGGAGGGAGGTTACAGTGAGCCGAGATTGCACCATTGCACTCCAGCCCAGGTGACAGTGTGAGACTCTGTCTCCAAAAAAAAAAAAAAAAAAAAAAAAGATTGTCAAGCAGCAGCACAGAGTGCACTCTGAGGAAGGTTCTGAGGCGGTGCTGGGGTCAGGGGCCGCACAGATTCCCACCCCTGAGGCCTGCTCTGCAAGTCAACATACCCTGGAGTAGCTGCTGCCCATCTCAAAGCAGGCCAGCAGGTCACAGAGGGCATTCACATTGTGGTCACTAAACTCAAGCCCGCCACTCACGTGGCCCGGAGCCACGTTCCACCTGGGCCACTTGCTGAGCCCCTATATGTCCCCGCTTACCAGATCAGCCTCCTAGGAGAGCGCCATAGGGTGCTGGCCGACGGCCGGACGTGAGCCTGAGACTGCAGGAAAGGGAAATGTCAGGATGAGAAGGGAGCTCGCAGTAGGTGCCCAGCGCTACCCACACCTGCTCCCAGGACCTGACCTTCCCCAGCAACACGTGACCCTCAATGGGGGTGTGAGCTTGGGCAGGACAGAGCCCTGAGGGACCTTCAACTTCAGAACGTGGGCTGTTGGGGAAGGGAGGGCTGCTGCTTCCCTGGAGTCCCCAAGGCACTCTGGTTTCCAACTCAGCAGAGCATTCACGGAGACCAGGCGTGAGAGCCACCCGCCAGCCCACCCCATCTTCAACCAGAGGAACGCTTTCGCTATTGTACATATTACGGTTTTGAATAAAGTTTGTTTAGGTTTTTTTTCCATCATTTTAGCCATTTTTAAGTTTGAATTCAGTGGCATTTACATCGTCGTACAACCAACCCCACTGTCCGCTTCCCAAACTTTATCATCCCAAACAGGAACTTTGTACTCATTCCACAAAAACTCCCCTTCCCTCCAACACCTGGCAACCTCTACTCTACTTTCTGCCCCTATGAATTTGCCTATTCTAGGTGCCTCATGTAAGCATACTGTACACTATAAGAGTAGATAGACTATAGACTATATTTGTGCACCCCTTAAAATTTCTGTGTTGAAATCCTAACTCACACTGTCATGGTATTAGGAAGAGGGGCCTTTGGGAGGTGACTGCGTCAGGAGGGGTGGAGCCCTCATGAATGGAATCAGTGCCTTGGAAAAGAGGCCCCTGAGAGCTCCCTTGCCCCTTCGCTATGTGAGAACACGGCAAGAAGACGGTTGCCTGTGATGCAGGATTTGAGCCCTCATGAGACACCCCATCTGCCAGTACCCTGAACTCGGACTTTCCAGCTTCCAGAAGTGGAAGAAGTAAATGTTGGTTTAAGCCACCCAGTCTATGGTATTTTGTGATGGCAACTCAAACAGACACAGACAAAGTGGAATCAAACACTATCCGTTCTGGCCGGGCACAGTGGCTCACACCTGTAATCTCAGAATTTTGGGAGGCCAAGGCAGGCGGATCACCTGAGGTCAGGAGTTCGAGACCAGCCTGGCCAACATGGTGAAACCCTGTCTCTACTAAAAATACAAAAATTAGCCGGGCGTGGTGGCACATGCCTGTAATCCTAGCTACTTGAGAGGCTGAGGCAACAGAATAGCCTGAACCTGGGAGATGGAGGTTGCAATGAGCTGAGATCATGCCACTACACTCCAGCCTGGGTGACAGAGCAAGACTCTATCTCAAAAAAAGAAAACAGACTCCATCTCAAAAAAAAAAAAAAAAAAAAAAAAAAAAAAAGGGCTGGGCGCGGTGGCTCACGCTTGTAATCCCAGCACTTTGGGAGGCCGAGGCGGGCGGATCACGAGGTCAGGAGATCGAGACCACGGAGAAACCCCGTCTCTACTAAAAATACAAAAAAAATTAGCCGGGCGTGGTGGCGGGCACCTGTAGTCCCAGCTACTCGGAGAGGCTGAGGCAGGAGAATGGCGTGAACCCGGGAGGCGGAGCTTGCAGTGAGCCGAGATCGCGCCACTGCACTCCAGCCTGGGCGACAGAGCGAGACTCCGTCTCAAAAAAAAAAAAAAAAAAAAAAAAAAAAAAAAAAACAAAAAACAAAAAACAAAAAACATTGCACCTCGTAGAGGAATTGCTAAATAAGATTTTTGCCTACACACAAAAAGACTTTCATTAGTCTTAGTCGAATTTCACACATGGGAAAACTGAGGGCCGCAGTTTCGATACCATGTACATTCAAGATCATATATCCCCCTGGATTGTTCCTGAGGCCACTCCTCTGTCCTTCTGCAGTCGTGTTTTTGCTATCTAGAGGTCTCTATCTCTAAGACCTCTGAGACTTCCTCTGGGCCTGGCCCTCCACCAGGGGGTTGGATAGCTGAGAGCCAGCCCTTCTCTCAGCCACGGCCTCGTAACCAAAAGCATCCGCTGACCAGGTGTCTGGAAGGAGGGGCAATGTGTATTCAAGGAATCCGGACCTGCTGGGCTGGAGGGCAGCTGGGCGCCACAAAGCATCAGCGAAACAGGATGGGGACGCATTATCCAATCCCAGAGCCGAGAGCCAACCCCGAGCAAAGCCAGGCTGTCCTCTCAGACCAGGTCCAGTGCGGTCACAGGCTGACTGCTTTGATGTTCAGAATGGACTCAGAGAAAAGACATCCCAGGAAGTGTGTTTATTACCAAAGGCTTGGGGATCCTGAGAGCTGCATCCATGAAGAAGAAGAAAGCACACCTCATCCAGCCGAGGCAGAAGGAAGCCTCCTTGCGTCTGGGAGGGTACCAGCAGCTGCAGCCACCAGCCAAGTTGACAAGACTGTGCCAAGATCAGCATCAACTAAGCCACTAGGGCCAGCAGAGTGGACAGCTGTTGGCATTTTTACTGCCCAGCTTCCATCCCCTGAGCTTCTGAGAGCAACACACCAGGTTTCCTTAGGTGACCCATCCCTCCTATACTCCCAGCCAAGTCCCTGTATCCCCGGAACCAGGGGTGGGCGTAAGACCTAGACTTCATGAATCAGTGTATCCCATCCCTCTGGCCAAAGTTCAGGGATGCGTATGTGACTCACTTTCTGTCCAGGGTGAGCCATCCCTGGGACATCTGCTGAAATGACTGTGAAACAGATTTGCTCTTCCTGTTGGTATTGCTAAGCAGGTAGAAGGTCAGCCCACGGCAGCCATCGTCCATCTTTGTGGATAAGGTACCTGAGGACGAAGGCAACCCAAAGGAAGGCACAGCCTAGAGATCGGGTGAAAGGACCCGTGTCCAAAGACCCCACTGGAGCCCTGGATCCAGCCAGGCCTGAATCCATCCCCCTTGAACCTTCCAGTTACCTAAACCCCAAAACTTCTTTTTTTCTTTACATTAATTTGAACTGGGGCCTGTCACTTCCAACCAAAAATTTCTTGACTAAATCAGCTAAATGACCAATCAGAGGCCGGGCATGGTGGCTCATACCTGTAATCCCAGCACTTTGGGAGGCCGAGGCAGGGGGATCACTTGAGGCCAGGAGTTCGAGACCAGCCTGGCCAACGTGGTGAAACCCCGTCTCTACTACAAATACAAAAATTAGCTGGGCATGACAGTGGGCACCTGTAATCCCAGCTACTTGGGAAGCTGAGGCAGAAGAATCATTTGAACCTGAGAGGTGGATGTTGCAGTGAGTCAAGATTGTACCACTGCACTCCAGCCTGGGTGACAGAGCGAGACTCCATCTCTAAAATAAAAAATAAAATAGGCCGAGTGCAATGGCTCACACCTGTAATCCCAGCACTTTGGGAGGCCGAGGCAGGCAGATCGCTTGAGGCCAGGAGTTCAAGACCAGCCTGGCCAACATGGTGAAACCCCGTCTCTACTAAAAACATAAAAATTAGCCAGACCTGGTGGCGGACGCCTGTAATCCCAGCTACTTGGGAGGCTGAGGCAGGAGAATCGCTTGAACCCGAGGCAGAGGTTGCAGTGAGCTGAGATCGCGCCACTACACTCTAGCCTGGTGACAAAAGGAGATGCCGCCTCAAAAAATAATAAAACAAAATAAATAAATAAAATAAATTACCAATCAGAAGGGACATTTGGGGGTATTATCTACTGCCTCACCAACACAAAGGCCCTCGGGCCCCAAACCTCTATTTAATAAAAATCACAGTAACACAAATGCTACAGAATTGTTTCATGTATAATACTGACTGGCTCTGTTTTTGTATCCTAACTGGGGTACCAACTGCCCTGAGTCTAGGGGAGGCGGGGAGCAGGGAAGCCTCCCACAGCCTGACCTGCCCTTCTTTCCCCAGCATTCAACACCTGACACGAAACGGCCCCAGGCCGCCCTAACAGCCTCATCTCCCACCGTTCCCCAGCAGGAAATCCACACCACAGCCAAGGTGGGATATGAGCGGGCCCCTGTTTTTTCTGAGCGGGCCCCTGTTTTTCTATCTTGGCCCCTTGGCTTCCACTGTCTCCTTTGGGGATGCGCTTCCCACCCCATCTCTCCCTTCAGACATCCTGTCCAGTCTCCAAGGCCCACCTCAAATGCCACCAACTCCAGGCAGCCTTCCTTGGGTGCCCCCCCTTTCTTTTGACCTCCAGGGCTCCCTGCACCCCTTCTTCACACCTCCCCCTTCTGTCTTGGGTTCACATTCCATAGTTGATCTCTCCTTTGGGAGCACGGGCTGCTGGAGGCAGGGAGGGCACCCACATATTGATGGAGGTGAATTGAATGAGTGAATGAACGTTTGGGACACAACCCATTTAAGGAGGGACTGCGGCCTGCATTTGCATTCGTGGAGGGGAAAGATGGGGGCGGATGCCGCCAAGAGGGCTGGCAGCCCTTTCTAGAAGGGGGCTGGGGGTCAGAGGAGCTGCGATGTGGAAGCCAGGCGTCTCGGTTCCCATCACTTGCACCACGGCTGCGTCCTGCCTCCATGTGGCCGTGCCCTTGGGGGACCTCCTGGCCATCCATAAGGGGCCTTTATTGCTGTCACTCTCAAAAGCCCTTCCCGGCACATTTGCAGATCTCGTTTTCAGATGGCCTGTTTCAGTGACCTGTTGATTTACATGCTGTTTCTGTCTGTGCACCTCAAAGATCTTATTAAAATAGACGTTCTATTAAAATACAGATGGCACAGGGAACCCAGGATGCAGCCGGGACCTTCCTGTTCATATCGAGAAGTGAGAATTTCTGTTCTCATTAGTGAGGCCAGCAGCCAGGAGACCTTTCAGCTTATCTGACGCCTGACAGGACAGACCTTTCCCTGCTCTCGGCTCCACTCTCCCCTTAGCTCAGGCTAAGCATTCAAAAGGAGCCCAGCTGTTCCAGAGACCCATCTGGTTCCTTCCTTTAAAAACAAGCAGAATGTTCTAAGGTGCCAGAGTTCTTAACGTTCTGGATTCTTGACCAAGACACCTGGTCTCTCTGAGCTGCATTTCAATCTACTTCATTGGACTGTAGCACGGGGGTGTTAAGTACCTCGGCCACGGTCACCATGTAATTGGTGGTGGGAGAAAAAGCATAGAATTTGGCACCAGACAGATTGGAATCCCAGCTCTGTCATATGAGTTGGGTGACACTGGAGATGCCATCCCTTTTGAACCTCAGCTTTCTCCTCTATGAAGAAAGAAGATAATGATCATCAATGTCATGCAGAGAATGAAATGAGGTAAGTGAAGCATAAGTACCAGGCAGGTGCAGGCCCAGAGTGGGGATCCATGAGTGTTTCTGTCTCTGTCCCTTCTCACGTTATTCCTGAGTTTCTGTACTGCGATGCGCAGCCTCCCATAACTTCTGTCATTTTGTTTGGAGGTAATTCAGGAGGGGAAGGGAGGAGGAATACCTGAAGGCAAATCCACAGTGGCCATTCTGCAGCCCAGCTCCCAGAGGGCGCCCCGCTAGGCTGCCGGGACCCCTCCTTTCTCATCGCAATGGATCTGCCCAAGACCAAGAAGCCCCAAAGGACACACAGGACGGACTGGGATGCAACCCCCAGCTTCTGTGTTCACAGGGTTACACCCAGAGCTCCCAACCCCCGGCCTCCTGCTTCCCACACTGTACATCCTGTCCTTCAGGGGAGGGGCAGGTAGCACAGGTGTGGCCAGGTGTAGGTGGGCTGCAGTAAGCAGCAGGCTACCAGCCCTGTACTGAACAGGTAGCTGGAAGTTGAGGTGTAATGAGGGAAGGCCAGTCCAGCCAATGTTCCCAGAGCTTCTGATTTCTCAAGACTGAAAAACAGATTCACAATGTGGAATCTTCCAATTCTAAAATATCAGCTCCAAAGGAAAAAACAAAGTATGTGGGCAGAACAACGCCTATCAGGCATGGACGCTCCAGCCAGACAGGGCTTTGCTTCTCTGCTGCCCACTGCTGCGTCCTCAGCACTTAGGACTGTGTCTGGTCCAGAGGACAGGCTTCCTAACCATATGAGGAGTCTGCAAGGGCCCACTCCCCACCTCTGCCTCAGACTGCAAGCTCCTAGGTGGCAGGGCTGCTGCTGTCTGCACTCTCCGCAGTCAGGACGGCGTGCTGCTACATACAGGACAAGATGGTGAGGAACCAGGGGGCTCCCGCCCCCACTGTTGTTTTTTTTTTTTTTGAGGGGGATGGAGTTTCACTCTTGTTGCCCAGGCTAGAGTGCAGTGGTGTGATCTCGGCTCACTGCAACCTCCGCCTCCTGGGTTCAAGCGATTCTCCTGTCTCAGCCTCCTGAGTAGCTGGGATTACAGGCACCCACCACCATGCCTGGCTAATTTTTGTATTTTTAGTAGAGACGGAGTTTCACCATGTTGGCCAGGCTGGTCTCGAACTCCCGACCTCAGGTGATCCACCCGCCTCGGCCTCCCAAGGTGCTGGGATTACAGGCGTGAGCCACTGTGCCTGGCCCTGCCTCCACTCTTACTAGACTCTTAACTCAGCCCCATCCATCAACCAAAGACAAGAGAGATGCCTCCCTTGTGGGGTTCTTACAAGTTGCTTTACCCCCCAGGGTAAGCCCTCGTGACAACAGGTATCATCACAGTGCCCTGATCCTGCCACACAGCATTCAGTGTGACTGATAAAGATCTTTAAAGAAAGAGAAAAAGGCAGAAGAGGGGGAAAGAAGGGAGGGGTGGCTCTCATCCACAGGCCCCCCACAACTCCTGCCTTTGGAGAAATGGACTAACCATAAGGCAAGGTCAGCTGTCTCAGGACACACATGGGGCCGACATGTCTCCAGAGGCGTCCCCAGCTCCAAGCCAGGCTGCCCATCCCTGGAGGACTCTGGGAAGGACTTGGCTGGAGCTCCAGCCTTCATGAAACACAGTGTTCATAACTGATAAGCTTAAAAGCAAGTGACAATTTTTCAATCCACTCTTGTTCCAAGGTCACTGAATAAACACAGCGTCGGCTCCAGGTTCCCACTAGTCTGCCTGGAAGGAGAAGGGAAGGTTGAACCAAGTGTACTCACCCCTAGAAATGAGCTTGGATTCTTCGAGACCATCTTCAGGGTTCAACCAGGACCCCCACACTCAGAAATCTCAGCTTATGAAATACCAGCCATGTTCTTCCTTCTGCCATGGGTATAAAGGGTACCACGGGCACCACCCAGACACTCTTAGTGGAATCCCTAAAGTGATGTGCCTGACTTTACTTTTTTTTTTTTTTTTTTTTTTTTTGAGACAGAGTCTAGCTTTGTCGCCCAGGCTGGAGTTCAGTGGTACGATCTCGGCTCACTGCAACCTCCGCCTCCCCAGTTCAAGCGATTCTCCTGCCTCAGCCTCCCAAGTAGCTGAGATTACAGGCGCACGCCACCACGCCCAGCTAATTTTTGTATTTTTAGTAGAGACAGGGTTTCGCCATGTTGGCCAGGCTGGTCTCGAACTCCCGGCCTTGAGTGATCCGCCCACCTTGGCCTCCCAAAGTGCTGGAATTACAGGCGTGAGCCACTGTGCACAGCCCAAATTCGGGTTTTCTAATGTTATATAACTATCATACACGGAAAACCAGTATCACTTGCCAGGATTCATTTCTTAAAGTAGCTATTAAAATAAAAAGCACTTGTCCACCTGAAATCATCTTGCCTACCTCACTTACTTTTTATGGATTCAGTAGGCAAAGAAACTGAGTTTGTTGAGGGGCAGGGAGTTGGGGGGCGTGGGGGTGCTTCATCTGCTTAAAATGACTGAGAGACTTCCTGGGCCCTTCAGCAGCCCCCGTCTGAACAGAAGTGCTTTTCGTTGATTTCACCGAACAGGCCTGACAAGCCCTCTATTTGGCAACATCCTGGTAAGCAGCCATCTGTGCACCACACAGGCTCCAAAGAGATAAAACTGCATTTAGAAAAATATATATATTGGCTAATGGCGACTGTCCACTAATTCAGACGCCCACTGGCCCCTCTTTGGCATAAATGAAGGGAGGCAGCCTCTGCCAATCAGGCAGCAGTTCCAGGACCCAAGACTCGAACACAGAGTCAAGAAGAGCCCTGGCTCCTGCCTCCAGCTTCAGGATGGTCATGGCTGAGCCTGGTCCCTCACGTCTACGGGTCCCAAAGCTATACAGAGGCAAGGCATAAAGACAGAGCTATACACGAGCAAGTGATCATTTGCAATTCTCTACAAAATCTCTTCCAGAAGGAAAGAAAGGAGAGGGAAGGGAGACAGTCCCCAATCTCAGACAAAAAAAAGGGTGCTGAGTACTAAAAGGGCCCCAGGGAGCCAG
The DNA here is from genome assembly GCF_028878055.3 of Symphalangus syndactylus. NCBI lineage: Eukaryota > Metazoa > Chordata > Mammalia > Primates > Hylobatidae > Symphalangus > Symphalangus syndactylus. The sequence goes on along the minus strand of NC_072442.2, from coordinate 66,948,157 downwards.
GCACGGTGGCTCACATCTGTAATCCCAGCACTTTGGGAAGCCAAGGTGGGTGGATCACCTGAGGTCAGGAGTTCAAGAGCAGCCTGGCCAACATGGTGAAACCCCGTCTCTACTAAAAATACAAAAAATTAGCCGGGCGTGGTGGCGGGTGCCTGTAGTCCCAGCTACTCAGCACGGGAGGAGGGCCCAGGCTGAGGCAAGAGAATGGCATGAACCTGGGAGGCGGAGCTTGCAGCGAGCCGAGATCGCGCCACTGCACTCCAGCCTGGGTGACAGAGTGAGACTCCATCCCAAAAAAAAAAAAAAAACAATACAAAAATTAGCTGGGCATGGTGGTGGGCACCAGTAATCCCAGCTACTTGGGAGGCTGAGGTAGGAGAATCGCTTGAACCTGGAAGGCAGAGGTTGCAGTGAGCCCAGATCACAGCATTGCACTCCAGCCTGGGCGAGACTCTGTCTCAAAAAACAAAAAAAAGACCCCAGAGAAACAGGCAATGGGCACGTTCTACTTGGGGGAGCCAGGAGGCCTCTTGGGCTTCCATCCATTCACTCAGCAAATATTTACTGAGCATCTCCTATTCTGGGCAATGGAGACCCAGAGGTAAAGAAGGCAACGTTCTCGCTCTGAAACAGTTCCCATTCTAGGGGAGGAAACAGCCAATCAACTATTTATTGCACACACTAGATATGATCAGTAAATGGGGAGCACCATGGAGGACATACAGCAGGGTAAAGCAGCAATGACTGGAGGGAGCCGCTTAGACTGGATCGTCAGGGGAGGCCTTTCGGAAGAGATGCCATGTGAGTGAAGAGTCTGGTGATGAGGAAGCACCAGCCAACGAGCTCAGTGTAAACAGCAGGTGCAAAGGGCCTGAGGCAGGAGTGAGCCTGCCATGTTCCAGGTGTAGAAAGGAGGCCTCCGCAACAGAAGCACGGTGATCACCAGGAAGAAAGGACGACGAGGTGGCAGGCGAGGTCAGAGAAGCAGACAGGGGGTGTGGGCCAGAATATGGAGTTAGGATTTCATTTAAAGTATAATGGAAAGTCGGGCGGGCGCGGCGACTCACACCTGTAATTCCAACACTTTGGGAGACTGAGGTAGGAGGATTACTTGAGGCCAGGAGTTCAAGACCAGCCTGGCCAACATGGTGAAACCCCATCTCTACTGAAAATACAAAAAAATTACCCAGGTGCGGTGGTGCATGCCTGTAATCCCAGCTACTTGGGAGACTGAGGCAGGAGAATCACTTGAAACCAGGAGGCAGAGGCTGCAGTGAGCTGAGATGGCGCCACTGCACTCCAGAATGGGTGACAGAGCAAGACGCTGTCTCAAAAAAAAAAAAAAAAAAAAGATAAGTATAATGGGAAGTGTACGGAGAGCTTTCTGCAGGAGAGACCTGGTTCTATTTGGATGTTTTAAACTCCACTCTGGCCACCATAAGGAGAGAGGATAAGGGAGACTAGAAGCCAGGAGACCAAGCAGGAGATTAAAATAGTGGCTCAGGAGGAATTAAACTCATTTGCGCCTCACATTCTGTCCCTTCAACTCGAACGGTCTAAGGCCTCAGACCTTTGGAGAAGTGAATAGCGGGAAGCTGGCTAAAGGGAGGTGTTTGTTCTTTAAAGCAACGACAGCCTACCAGGTGTCATTCAAACATCAGACACAAGAGGACAGGAGACAGACCCTTCCAGAAAGGGCAGGACCCAGCTGCCTCCTAAGGAGAGAACAAGCAGCCATCTGTTCTGGGACCAGGGAGTGGATCGGCTCCCGTCTCATGCCCCTTCCAGCTCTGGGACTCTGGGACTGCAAGGCCAGAACTCTGGACAAACCCCAGGCACAGTCCTCGTGTGCAGCCAGCTAGTGGGGCAGGACATAGGTACCCTCCCAATACCAGGTTCACGCCCTAGAAACAAATTAATCAACAAAGGCTAACGTCGCAAAAACAGACAACTACACAACTACTAACGGCACGATCTTGCCAAAAACCAAAAACAAACAAACAACAACAAAAAACAAAACTGATGGTGCCTCTAGAACTAAATACCAACTTACAGGTAACACAGGGGACAGCAGAACATGTTAAATAACACCAGGAGATGCCATCCACAAAATCCTGACTGTGGGAAACTCCGCAAGACAGTCTAGTTTCTTCAACAAATAAATTGTAAGAAAAAAAGAGTTGGGTGGGCCAGGTACAGCGGCTCACACCTATAATCCCAGCACATTGAAAGGCCAAGGTGGGCAGATCACTTGAGTCCAGGAGTTCGAGACCAGCCTGGGCAATATGACGAAACCCCTTCTCTATGAAAAGTACAAAAATTAACTGGGTGTGGTGATGGGCACCTGTAGTCCCAGCTACTTGGGACGCTGAGGTAGGAGAATCACTCAAGCCCACGAGGCGGGAGTTGCAGTGAACTGAGCTCATACTACTGCACTCTACCCTGGGTGGCAGAGTGAGATGACCACATCTCCAAAAAAATTAAATTAAAAATTTTTAAAAAGAGTTGGAAGGGCCAAGCAGGGTGGGCCGTGTATCCTATAATTTCAGCACTTTGGGAGGCCAAGGTGGGTGGATCACTTGAGGCCAGGAGTTGGAGACCAGCCTGGCCAACATGGTAAAACCCCATCTCTACTAAAAATACAAAAATTAGCCAGGCGTAGTGACAGGCACCTGTAATCCCACCTACTTGAGAGGTTGAGGCCCGAGAATGGCTTGAAACCGGGAGGCAGAGGTTGCAGTGGGCCGAGATCGTGCCACTGCACTCCAGCCTGAGCGACAGAGCAAGATCCTGTCTCAAAAAAAAAAAAAAGAGTTGGAGGAGAATACAGATTAAGAGACCCATCACCCATCACCCATCACATAGCGTTGTTTGAATTCTGACTCAAAAAAACTTTTGAAAACTTTTACAAGACAACTGGGGAAATTCAAATACTGACTAAATATGGTATTAAGAAATCACTGTTAATTTAGAGGGTATAATAATGGTAGTTACGGGGTTTTTTAAGAATTCTTAACTTTTTTTTTTTTTTTCTGTTGCCCAGGCTGGAGTGCAGTGGCTCTGTCTCGGCTCTCTGCAACCTCTGCCTCTGGGTTCAAGGAACTCTCATGCCTCAGCCTCCCAAGTAGCTGGGACCAAAGGCACATGCCACCATGCTCAGCTATGCTTTTTTATTTTTTTGTAGAGATGAGTCTCACTATATTGCCCGGGCTGGTCTCGAACTCCTGGGCTCCAGTGGTGATCCTCCCACCTCGGCCTCCCAAAGTGCTGAGATTACAGGCATGAGCCACCGTGCCTGGCCAATAATTCTTATCTTTAAGATACAAATTGAAATATTTAAGAATGAAATGATCTAATGTCTGAGATTTACTTCAAAATAATCTTGTGGAGGAGTGCTTTGGTAAATAAACGAAACAAGATTGGGGCCGTAAGTTGATAATGGCTGAAACTAGGTATTATGTCACCCTATTCTCTCTACTTTTGTGTATGCTTGAGAATTTTCACAACAAAATTTTTTTTTTTTTTTTTTGAGACAGAGTCTCGCTGTCGCCCAGGCTGGAGTGCAGTGGCGCGATCTCGGCTCACTGCAGACTCTGCCCCCCAGGGTTCACGCCATTCTCCTGCCTCAGCCTCCCGAGTAGCTGGGACTACAGGTGCCCACCACCTCGCCCGGCTAATTTTTTGTATTTTTAGTAGAGACGGGGTTTCACTGTGTTAGCCAGGATGGTCTCGATCTCCTGACCTCCTGATCCACCTGCCTCGGCCTCCCAAAGTGCTGGGATTACAGGCGTGGGCCACCGCGCCCGGCCAACAAAATTTTTTTAAAAAAAGAATTGCAATAGGCTTTTTCTACCCAGGAATAACCCACCAGGTATGATACTCCACAATAAAGGGATCACATTCATTAGATTCGAGGCTCTCCCCCGACAGCCTGCCAGAATTTGCTGAATGATGAGAGAATCCATATCTTCCTCTTCATAAACTCCATGATGAGAGATGTCTCAAAATAACCACCCACCGTAAGAAGTGGACTTGTTTTCATTTATGCTAAATGACCTCTCTCCAGTTCAGAAAGTCACACCCAAGGCCACACTGACTTTATCCACATCTTTCAGAACGTACTTTTTATTTTGAGACAGAGTCTCGCTCTGTTGCCCAGGCTAGAGTGCAGTGGCACGATCTCAGCTCACTGCAACCTCAGTCACCCGGGTTCAAGCAGTTCTCCTGCCTCAGCCTCCTGAATAGCTGGGATTACAGGTGCGCGCCACCATGCCCAGCTGCTTTTTGCATTTTTAGTAGAGACGGGTTTTTGCCATGTTGTCCAGGGTGGTTTTGAACTCCTGACCCCAGGTGATCCACCCGCCTCGGCCTCCCAAAGTGCTGGGATTACAGGCGAGAGCCACTGCGCCTGGCCAAGAACATACATATATTGATTGTGTTCTTCTGCCTCCGTCCTTCCCAGCAAAGGTGCCTGTTTTCCCCCTCAGGGAGCCAAGCGCCCCACCACCCACATCCATAAGAAGCAGGCTGTGAAAATCAAAGCGGTTTCCAAACCGCAGTCTCTGAGGAAGGCTTCATCCAGGTGTCTCCTGGGAACCATGCTCAAACCCAGTCCCCTCTCAGACACGCCGCTGCTTTTACAGGATCCCATGTGCCAGAAACCCTGAAAGATGGGCAGAAAGAGGCATAACCTCCAGGCTGCCCCACAGCTCCCGTAGAGCCGGTCAAGTCCAAGATGATGAGCACCACACTCATTTCTCGAAAAAAATTGAAGTTGGAGCTTGGAGCACAGTTCTTGGGAACTACCAAGACTACCTGGGAGTCTCCTAGTTCTGGGAGTATATGGGACATCTGTCTCATGACCACCCTGGCTGGCACACCTCCCTGTCCCCTAATACGCAATATTTCCAAGTGGCCTGGAGACAGCAGGAGAATGACAAAGACCACTGCGCGGTCCCTGAAAGCCACACACAACCATTTCAACCCTTAAGGCTAAGAGCCAACAGTGTTATTTGCACAAGCCTGTCAATTACAGGTGCTGGGAAGATCGATGGATGGATCAAGCCTTCTGGGAGGAGAAGAAGGGGCCTGAGCCTGACCCCACCTTGTGATGAGAGGGGATGGAAGGAAGAACTCATCAAATTTAACGCCCAGCATGGAGTATGGGGAAAGGTTAAGAGAGGCTGGCAGCTGCAGCCTGTTCCAGGCCTCCCGTGGCCACCAGCGCCTGCAGAGCAAGGGTCAATAGTGTTCGCTGCACTGATTTCAGATGCTTAAAGACAAAGAAACTCCAGATACAGAGAGGGAAGCAGAGGTCACTTCGCGCCATGATGAAATCAATCACTCTTTCTCCTTGCCTAGGTTAAGTCCATGGCCAAAGCCATCAGGATGGTTGAAGCGACAGAAGAATGGGATGAAGCCAGGGGCCGGGAAGGCCACCAATGTCTGCCTGCATTGAAGGCAAGAGCACAGTGCACTCAGGAAGAAAGAAAGGACTCCATGGGCCTGGGGCACCCGGGCCACAGCCAATCCCTCCCTGTCCCTATCCGGGTCCTTCCCTGGGCCTCACTGTACCCGCCCCCACCACCCACAGACTAGTTCTGCCCAGGCTCATACCCACCTGGCTGCCCCCCGGCCCACGCATGGCTGGTCTTGAC